>NC_137773.1:148439491-149639491 GCF_963455305.1 Plecotus auritus
TAAGTTCTCTATAGTTCTATTTGGAAAATGTATTTCTGTAGCCAAATATTAATGACAAAATTGGTTGAGGCATGAATTCATTGTGTGCTACAATTTAGATAGTGAACCTTCTTGAAACTGGTAATTATTTCTCACTCTAGAGCTCTCATGAGAATCCTTGTGAGAGATAATAGTAAGTGTCAAAACAGCCCTATTAGCCAAGAGTTATTCTCTGAAATTTATATTGTGTCATTTGAATTTAGTCCACTTTCTTACTAGAAAAACACCTGTGAGGGGTACTACAAGAAACATTTGATTAAAATTCATTAAAGTTAAATTTCTTTTTGTTGTAAGCAGAAAATATTTAAATTCCATCTTCCAGAAAGTAATGCAAAAGGAAAGCTTAAGTCCAGATATTAAAGGTTCATGTCTTCTAAAAAAAAGACATATTAACTGTGAGGATCAGTAAATTAGATACTTTTTTTCATATAAATAAACATTATTTTTTTATGCTATAAAATAGTGTGAACAATGAAGGATTTTGCCCCAGAATTATTCTTTTCTAGTTAGTTTTATTTCTTTGAATTTTTAAGTAAAGTGTATCCTGACTTCGTTTTTAATTATTAATTTCAAGTCTTCAATACCAGAATGCTATGAAAATTAATCTTTGTTATGATTGTCTTAAACCTTCCATCTTGTCTTACTTTTTTGCTCCCAGACTTTAATCTTTGCTTTGGAAACTCCCAGATATCTGCAGCTAAACAATACCTTTCTAAATGGAGCGAGGCCACTGGAAATGAAGATTAAGTTTTTAAAAATAAATTTTATATGAAGACTGAGGATTGGAGGACTTATCTGCATGAGAAAAATAACTGTACTATCAAAAGTTATACTATAATTAAGTCAGGGAATATTTAGAAATACACTGAGATTTTACTTATACTTCATCTACTTAAATAGAATGTTACCTCCTAGAGTTCAAGAAAACTGTTAAAATGTTGGTGGTGCATACAGAAAAGAGCCATGTTCCAAGGCTCTTTAAAAGTCTAGTAGGCAAGATAAAAAGGTATTAGAAATTAGACTTAGAGATGGTTATAAAAAATATTATGAAAAAGTTTTTCCTAGAAACCAAGATGGCAGCATAGGTAAGCACCTAAACTGCTGCCTCGCACAACAATTTCAAAACTACAACTAAAAGACAGAACGGACACCATCCAGAACCACAGGAAAGCTGGCTGAGTGAAAATTCTACAACTAGAAGGAAAGAGAAAAGCTCACAGAGAATTGGAGGTACGGCAAAGGGTCTTTGTGTGCGCAGAGGGAAGGGAGGCTGAGAGCCTGGCTGACTTTCTCTGGCGGAAGGGGGAAGGAAGCCCCCGACCGCACTGAACCCCAGTTCTGACTGCACTGAACCCCAGTCCCAGGCGAAACCCCGTGGACCCAGGCTCATACAGGGGGAGTCTGGACTGTCAGGTAGAGATAAAGGCACTCGGAGACCCGGGGGTGCCCCAGCGGGCAGTGGTCTTGAAGTGCGCGCGCCAGTGTGCACAAAGGCTGCGGAGGTTGCTACAGGTTTCCCTAGCAGAAGGGAGTCAGAAGCTCCTGACTGCACTGAACCCCTGTTCCAGGCGAGCCCCTGGGGACCCACACTCTTGTGGGGGGAATCTGGACTCTCGGGCAGAGACTCGGGAGCCGGGGAAGGCATAGGTTTGGAGGCGCGCGCGCGCAAGGGCAAGGCTGACTGGAAGCCAAGACTGTCTGCTCCGCCCTGAGACTCCACCCCATCCAAGCTGAGCACAGAGGCTATTGCAATTTGGCAAGTCTAATCCTATAAGGCTATCTCCAGCACCGAACTTCTCCCAGCATAGACACAGCTGATCTTACAGCCAACTACACTGGAGGTCAATTCCTCCCAGTGATACCAACAACAATCAAGACTTAACTACAACAAGGCTGTACACACAGTCCACAAAGGGGTGCACCAAGAGTATCCACCTCAGGTTAACTGGGGAGGCTGACCCACTGGGCCATATAGGAAACCTAGCACACAAATCTATCCTACCAACTCAGGGAAGCAGTGAAAATGCGGCGTCAAAGAATCAAATCACAAACGAAAGAAATGGAGGAAAACAAATGACTGGATATAGAATTCAAAACCACGGTTATGAGGCTTTTCAAGAATATCCTAGAAAAGGCCGATAAATATAACGAGACCCTCGAATATATGAAAAAGGACCAACTAGAAATTAAACATACACTGACTGAAATAAAAAATATTATACAGAGACCCAACAACAGACTAGAGGAACACAAGAATCAAGTCAAAGAATTGAAATACAAAGAAGCAAAAAACACTCAACTGAAAAAGCAAAAAAAAAAAAAAAAAATCCAAAAAGTTGAAGATAGTGTAAGAAGCCTCTGGGACAACTTCAAGCGTACCAACATCAGAATTATGGGGGTGCCAGATGAAGAGAGAGAACAAGATACTGAAAACCTATTGGAAGAAATAATGACTGAAAACTTCCCCCACCTGGTGAAAGAAATAGACTTACAAGTCCAGGAAGCGCACAGAATCCCAAACAAAAGGAATCCAAAGAGGACCACACCAAGACACATCATAATTAAAATGCCAAGAGCAAAAGACAAAGAGAGAATATTAAAAGCAGCAAGAGAAAAACAGTTAATTACCTACAAGGGAGCACCCATACGACTGTCAGCTGACTTCTCAACAGAAACTATGCAGGCCAGACGGGAGTGGCAAGAAATTTTCAATGTGATGAATAGCAAGAACCTACAACCAAGATTACTCTACCCAGCAAAGCTATCATTCAGAATTGAAGGGCAGATAAAGAGCTTCACAGATAAGAAAAAGCTAAAGGAGTTCATCACCACCAAACCAGTATTATATGAAATGCTGAAAGGTATTCTTAAAGAAGAGGAAGAAGAAAAAAGTAAAGATAAAAATTATGAACAACAAATACATATCTACCAACAAGTGAACCTAAAAATCAAGTGAATTAAAAACCTGAGGAACAGAATAATCTGGTGAATATAATAGAATCAGGGGCATAGAAAGGGAGTGGACTGATAATTCTCAGGGGGAAAGAGGTATGGGGGGATTCAGGAAGACACTGGACAAAAATCATACACCTATGGATGAGGACAGTGGGGGGAGGTAAGGGCAGAAGATGGGGTGGGAACCAGGTGGAGGGGAGCTATGGGGGGAAAACGGAGAAACAATTGTAATAATCTGAGTAAAGATTTATTTTTTAAAAAATTTTCCTACTGAAATAAAGCTAAACCTTTATATTCTCTAGCCTTAGGAATTAGCCACCCATAATCTCAATATCATTGGTAATGGTAATGCCAATGGTAATGAATGAGCTGTGTATATGTGAAGCTACCATGCTTAGTCGTCATTATAGTTTTAATTAGTGTGCCATACCTATTTATCTTGTTCTCAGTCTGAGCTTCTGAAATTGTGTGATAAAAAGGGTAGCCTAGTTTTTTGTGTCTCGGTTTTTTATTGTTTGTTTTAGAATTAATTTTTTAAAGGTAATAGAGTACAGCAGAGAATAAGTCCAGTGGATCTCTGGGTGATGACTACTGAATAGGACTGAGAAAGCTAATAAAATGTTGTGATTTGGGTGGTTAGAGGTTGTATTTTGTTTTTCGGAGGAGGGGCTGTTTTATTTTTGCTGCTGTTATTTTGTTGTTGTTGTTTTTATTTGGACAGCCAGTAGAAGACAAAGTACATCAATTTGCACTTTACAAAAATGGAAATTTATATTAAATAGTAGAACGATACCAAGTGATAGACAAGGATGTGTGAAGCATTGATTTATGAAGAAATTGGGTTAATACTAATAAAAACTGAAAATGTGTACTCTTTCTCACCTAGTAATTTCACTCTCAGGTACTATAAAAACAGTGCCTTACAGACTTATTTGACCATGTTCTACATCATATACACAGTCTTCCATGAAAAAAAACTTAGTGCCTTGCCACATGTGAATTGTTTTAATATTTTCTATCCTAAATACTTTTATATTTTTGTTACCACTCAGTTTATTTCATAATGTGCCCATAAGTAGTGATGCACTACTTGAGAAACACTACTCTAGGGAAACTCATACATGTGCACAGGATACTACTATCTAAGAATGTTCATGGCATTCATTGTTAATAAAGCAAAAACTTAGAAACAACTTAGATGTGTGTCCATGAGAGAATGTATAAATAATTTGTAAAATATTTGTAGAAAGGGTCACTAAACGTCAGTTAAAATTAATATATTGGAACTGGAGCTATGTGAATCAGTATGTATGTCAAAACATAGTTTGGCCCTGATTGAGTGTCTTTGTTGTTTGGAGCATTGTCCCATACACCAAAAGGTTGCAGGTTCAATTCTCAGTCAGGGCACATACCTAGGTTGTGGATTCGATCCCTGGTTGGGAGACAACCAATCGATGTTTCTCTCTCGCGCGCTTCCTCTAAAATAAATCCTCAGGTGAGGATTAGAAAAAACCTGTCCAATTTTTGAAAAAGCAAATTGGAGAGGGTATCTATAGGATATTAATTATGTAAAGTTTCAAATACATAGAACAGTACATAAAAAGTTAAAGCATGAAGATACTAATGGGAATGATAGTCATTGAATCAAGAATAGTCATTTATTCTTGGGAAGGGAATTGCATCAGTAAGAGGTAATATAGTAAGCACTGAGCTAAGTTAAGAACTAAAATACTACAGTTGAAATAGTTTTATTGTCTCTATAACTTTTATATCTGAAATTTTTCATATTTTGAAAATAAGAAATGTCCTTGAGCCATTTATGTTCAGTATTATAATGGTTTAGGAACATCATTTTGCAATTGTAGTAAAGCTACTTTTAATACACTATTGTCTATATAATAAAAGGCTAATATGCAAATTGTCCCCTCGACCAGGAGTTCGACCAGGGGGCGTGGCCAGCCCACCAACTGCCCATGGCCCCTCCCCCAGCTGGCACCGCCCCCGATCGCCCCTGCCCACCCCAATCAGGGTGGGCACACCGGACCCCACCCATGCTGTGCACCAAGCCTTTAGTTGTCTATAAATGACTATGTTGATGGCACTTAAAAAATTATAATAGTAAACAGTTATGGAAGGTTTAGTAGGTGCCAGGCACAGTTTTTAAGTGTTACTTTTATTAGTGATTTAATTCTCACAATAACTTTGTGAGCTCCAAGTACAGTTATTATCCCTATTTTACAGATGATGAAATCTAAGAAAGAGGATGTAACTTACCTAAGCCACACAGCTAGTAAATAGCAGAGCCAGGATTTGAACTCAGGATGTCATGCTCCAGAGCCTGTACCATTAGCCTCTATGCTATAGAATCTCTCCATGAAGAAAAGGTATTAACAACAAAAAATAATACAGGAAAACTAAAGATTGTGATTAGTAGTGTAGCTTTGAAAGAAAGTGTCTGACATTTTTATTTTTAAGGAATGACAGGGACTTAGAAGTAACAGATTAATTAGAGCAAAGAATGAAATATTAGAATGCCAACACCCATTTTGTCACAAAAACAGCAACTAAGAAAAACTCCTTAGTTAATATTAAAATTTCAGCTAAATTATTGCCAAATTAAATAATTAATAGATGATTGATTTTATATTAATTGGATAATTTAAAATTATCTTAAATTTTTAAGTTACATGATAAATCAGAAACTTTGACGATCAATCTACAAAAGAAAGTTGGGATTCACTTTATTTTGTTTAGTATACTTTTTTTTTTTTTTAGCCAGAGCTAATAACCTGTTGAAAGATTAGGTAAATATATGAACATTGTATTTGCTCATGATTCACAGATTTGAGAGGAGGAAGATTTCAGGATATTATATTGGATGCTTACAGTGAGGTGAAGCCATCTGGGCATGGAGCCTAGAAACCTGACTTTTGGGGTTGGTTCCACCACCACTTCAAAGTGTAGTCACCAAGGTTGTTTCCATTGTGACTAAATGTAAATTCTGTCCTGTGCAATTACATTAAGGTTTTGGGTTTTGCAAAATAGCATACGTTTTCAAATAATATTTGCTTCTGCAGTTTTGCCTCATAGATATATTAGTTTGTGTCTTTGTCATAAAAATCACTTTCATTTATTTTATTACATGTGTGCCAGTTTAGAAAGATTCACAGCTATTTAGAGCAACAATTTTTTAGTTCTACATTATTCTGTATTTGGATGTTGGTACTCTGATTTCCTCAGAAGATTTTAACATGTTTGTTGACTTCATAATAGTTGTGAGGCTTTCAGAAAACTCCCAAGTGCCTAGTTCAATGGATATATGAACTGAAATAAGATGATTTCCAGAAGCATTATTTTTTAATTTGGTATTGGTAGTTTTTATTCTACAGGAGCCATATTAAAGATACTCAAGTTGGAGGCCTGCAGATGTTAAATACAATATTATGAATAATGTTAATATTTATTGCTTGCTGAAAATGCATATGGAGTATGTCCTGGCTTTTCATATTATTCAGGTTTTTGTTTCTTTTTTCCTTCCTTCTCTAGTGATGCTATTGCTGAGATTAGAGCCATTTGTATTGAAGAAATTGGAGTATGGATGAAAATGTATAGTGATGCCTTCCTAAATGACAGTTACCTAAAATATGTTGGTTGGACTCTTCATGACAGGGTAAGTTACTCTGTTCCAGGCTTTGATAGAAGAAATGCTTGTCTTATTACTAGACAATATTTATAATAGTGTGGAAATCTAAGATGATACAGCAAAATAACTATTCACTTTATGGCTATGATAAAATTTGAGATATCAGCCCATGAATGAAAACCCTTACTTAGTTGTAATGCTCTCTAAAACCAAAATTGAGCCCGGCTGGTGTGGCTCAGTTGTTGACCATCAACCTATGAGCCAGGAGGTCATGGTTCAATTCCAGTTCAGGGCACATGCCCAGGTTGCAGGGGGTTGCATGCTCAATCCCCGGTGTGGGGCTTGCAGGAGGCAGCCGATCAGTGTTTCTCTCTCATCGTTGTTTCTATCTCTCTCTCACCCCTTCCTCTCTGAAATCAATAAATATATGTATGTTTTTAGTTTATCAATCTGTTACATATAAAATTTTAAGAGAATATATTATCCCAAGAAGCTAATTATAATCTTTTTCTAATTTGGAATCAAAAGAAATTCCTTGTTTTCCTTAAAATGTAAGAACTAAATAAGCTTCCTGGTTTTAATTTTTTTAGGCTCATGTCACAGTAGAGTGTTTTCTAAGAGTTGAATAGATTTTTTTGAATTCTAGGATATTTGATCTGAAAATGTATTTCTATTAGAAAAGGCTCTGACTTTAGAAGGAACCCCACATTATTGAGGCCTGGATAAGTAATCTTCAAAATAATCAAGTAGGGTTGATAAATTACTAGAATTTTTATAACGAATTACTGGATTTTCTATAACTCGAATTACCAGATTTTCACAAATATAGAAATGTTGCCATTTACTTTAAATTGTTATGCTGGCAGTGATAATGGCACCAGGTGTTAGACTGATGGAGTCAGACCGGACCTCGGTTCAGCAACCTCAGTACTTGAGTTCTGGCTAAGAAAGAGTTCCAGCCAAGACTCAAACTATAAGAGAAAGTTTATTCGTATATATTTTTTAATCATTACCTGAGCAGATGTGTTTTACTGATTTTAGAGAGAGGGGAAGGGAGGGAGAGAGACAGACAGACAGACATCGATGTAAGAGAGAAAAGTCAATTGCTTGCCTCCCGTGTGTGCCTCCACAACCTAGGTATATGCCCTGACAGGGAGTCCAATCCGCAACCTTTTAGGTGAATAAGGTCAATGTTCCAACCAACTAAGCCACATCAGCCAGGGCAAGAGAAAGTTTATTTAGAAAGTCACAGAGGTACAAGAAGTGAGCGGTATAAAGAAATGGGCTCAGGAAACAAGTTACAGAGACAAAAGAAGGGCCCTTGCAGCTTGGAGAGAAAGATAAAGGTAAAACACCTGTGGGGGAGGGAATTGGGGAGGCTGGGGTGTTCTCCCTGGAGGGAGAGCCTTACTTGATCCTCTGTCTTGAGGTTATTTATCTGGAGGTCTTAGGGAAGGATCCCAATAGAATATTCATCAGCTTTCCAGGTGTTTCCTTTCAGGGTGGTGGTCTCTACTGATTGGTCAGTGCCAGGGCAAGGGGTTATTAGTCCATGCATCTGGTCCTGATGTCAGCCATGGTGTCACTTGTCTGGTTTTGCTGCTTTTTGGGGCCTGGAGCTGAAACACAACTGCGGCTTAAATGTTATCCCTAGCGGGGTGGGTTAATGCTTAAGGGAGTGGGTGTGCAAGGGTTTAAATGGGATTCATGTGAGGCCACTCTGGCCCTTATTTCTCCTCCAGGGTGGTCTACTGTGTGAATAGCCACATGCCAGGGGGGGAAAGGTCAGGGGAGTGTCCCAACCACATGACTAACAATATGAAAGGTCATGTGGTCTAAACTGCATCACCAGCAATATTCTAGATGAAGAAAGGTTATCCTGGGGGTGAGGTCCTTGTTTTCCCAGTTTTGCTGCTAGGCACTTAGGGCTTCCACCCTGGTGACCTTCTGTACCTGGCCTATCTGCTCATGTGTGTCTAACTGCCTACTAAGTTATATTCCACTAGAGGCCCAGTATACGAAATTTGTGCACAATAGTGGCAGTGTGGTGTCCCTCAGCCCAGCCTAAGCCCTCTCACAATCCGGGACCCCTTGGCTAGGGTCCCTAGGCCTGGCCAGCAATCAGGGCCTATCAGGGCTTTCCTTCCCTGGGCTGCCGGCAGCTGGCCTTGCCCCGCCGTTGCCACTGCTTGCCATCTGTGCAGCGTTGCCCCCCTCCCCCGCCACCTGTCGCCTCCCTCTGCAGGTGACAGGTGTGGGGTGTGATCGCGTGGCTGGCCTGCGCCTCCCTCTGTGGGGTGATTGATTGCAGGCCCAGATCAATCGCCCCACAGAGGGAGGCCCCTTCCACCCGGCCAGAGCTCCGTGATCGATCACCGTGCAGAGGGTGGCCTGGGCCTCCCTCTTTGGGGCAATCGTGGAGCACCCTTCCCCCCCCACACACACACCCCACCCCCGGTTGATTTCCCGGTAGCCTGGGCCTCCCTCTTTGGGATGATCGATCGTAGAGCCCCCTCCCCCCCATCAATCGTAAGGTGATGGCGGGGCCCCCCAACCAAACGTATCGCACCTGTCTTGGCTGGCCTGGCACCAGTGCGTGTCATAGCATGGTCATCTGGACAGTCGTTCTGCTGTTTGGTTGTTCGGTCAATTTGCATATTATGCTTTTATTATTATACATTATTTGAATTGTTAAAAGTTATCACAGCTATTGGAAGACATTTTATTTTTAATGCAATTATATTCTTAGATTTTTAAGGCAAATTTGGTAATATAATAAGCCTTTTTCTATCTTACTATTATCAACTTGTAGAGGATTTAAACAACAACAACAAACATTTATTTTCTGACATTGTTGATTAGGAATGTGGACACAGCTTAGCTGTGTGACCCTGCCTCGGGGTTTGTGACAAGTCTACAGTCAAGGTGTTGGCCAGGGTTTGTAGTCATTTCCAAGCTTGAAAGGGTCAGATTCTGCCTCAGGTCCTTGCTAGCTGTTGGCAAACTTCCTTTCCTTGCCAAGCAGGTCTCTGCATAAGGCAACTCATCACATGACAGCTATCTTTCCCAGAGTCAGCAAGGCACTTCAAGCAGCTTCCATTTCGCTCAGCCACAATCCCCACTGGTTTTTACAGCCCCAATTTACGGGGATTTCTCTTTCCTGCTCTGGAACCCTGGCCTGGTGTGAGGCTGGGACCGCCCAATTAAAAAAATACCCAGTTCAAAACATTACACCCCTCCTACCAATCTCAGTGTGTTTTCTTCCTTACTTCTGTAGTTGTAGGACTTCCAGTCAACCAGATTTCAGGCGGTTCTAAATGATGGTTGTTCTGTATTTTACTTGTAATTTTTATGTGGTTGTGGGAGGCAGCGAGTACCGGCATTTACCTACACCACCACCTTGGTTCTCCCCAGTGATTTATTTTTTAAATTGCATGTGGTAAGTATTATCAAAGATATTTTGAAAACCACAAAATTATATAAATTATAATAATATAAGGTCCCAAGGAAGTTTTGCAGGCCGTTTTTGCTGTAAGAGAGAGTTCCGTGTATGAAGATCCTCACAAATTGATTTCTCAGCTTCAGAATTGCTAATTTTTAATGGATGATTAAAAGGGGCCCTTCTCCCCTACCTCATTTGAAGGAAAATTTTGTAAGCACGTAGTGATTTTTTTCCTGAATATTTATCTTCCCTAGCAATTGCCTTTCTCTTCACTAATAAATTCCAAAATTGATTCTGTGTTTTCTTTGTCTAAAGTTCTGGATTTTATTCCCCACCACTGTCATACCAGTTTTCCTTCTCCCCCACCTCCTTTATAGAGTATCGTACTGAATTTAAATAACAATCACCAGTTTTAACAATTTATGTGTGACCACAAATTCTGGGAATAATACTGATTTGATATGATTTATCAAAAGACAAAAAACTATCATTTAAAATCAGTAAACTGCATTTGTTTGTAGAAATCCTCTGTCCAGATAAAGGAAAAGGTGGGTTTCTCTTGTATGGTGTTGATAAAATCACGTAAGGAGTACTGTTTTTAGTAGAATGACTTTATAATCTTCTACAATTTTCAATTACATTATTTAGACTTGGTGTTAGAATTAAATAATGCCTTCTAAACTTCCCTTTTTAGCATTCCCACTTTAATCTCCTTGTCCTTTTTTTTTTTTTTTTTTTTCCTGTGACGAGTATAGTCATTTGCTTCTCTACTTTTAGTATGGTTGAAACTGCTCATTCTGTGCAATATGGCTTCTGCATTCAGACTCATCCTGTGCCTTTTCAAATGAGCTAATAAAACTTGTCCTTTTTTAAAAAATATGTTTTTGTGAGTTTTTTTTAGAGATGAAGGGAGAGAGAGGAATTTCCATTGGCTGCCTCCTGCATGCCCCCTACTGGGGATCCAGCCAGAAACCCCAGCATGTGCCTTGACCACCATGTGTGCTGACCTGGAATCTAACTGGAGGCCTCTCAGCCCATGGGATGACGCTCAACCAACTGAGCCACACTGGCCAAGGTTTAATTTTTTATTTATTTTTTATTTTAGAAAGATAAGGCGGAAGGGGGGAGAGAGAGAAACATCAATTTATTGTTCCATTTATTTATGCATTCATTAGTTCTTTATTATATGTGCCCTGACTGGGGGTTGAATCTGCAACATTGGCATATGGGGATGACGTTCGTAACAATCTGAGCTACCCAGAAGGGACTGTCTTTTTTTTAAGATTACATTTTAAATATCAGTTGCATTTTTTCCAATTTTATTGAGATAAAATTGACATATAATATTGTATTAGTTTTAAGTGTACAATGTAATAGTTTGATATCTTTTCTGTCTTGATTTTATAATTTTTGAGGTTATAACCCAGCCTACCCTCTAAATAAGACAGACTTCTTTTAAATATTGCCAGTTAATATAAGTTTTATAGTATATGTTTTAGTCAATGGAAAGACACTAACAAGTAAATGAGTTATTAGAGATTATCTTTTTTTTTTAAAATATATTTTATTGATATTTTACAGAGAGGAAGGGAGAGGGATAGAGAGTTAGAAACATCGATGAGAGAGAAACATCGATCAGCTGCCTCCTGCACACCTCCTACTGGGGATGTGCCCGCAACCAAGGTACGTGCCCCTGACCGGAATCGAACCCGGGACCCTTCAGTCCGCAGGCCGACGCTCTATCCACTGAGCCAAACCGGTTTCGGCCGAGAGATTATCTTTCTGTTGACTAAAATTTACATCTAAATTTCTACCCAGTTGTTTAGTTCTGTGACTATTTCATCTGACATGGAATAAATCTTATTTATATACAGCTAAAGTAATCTCTGTGTTCTGGACTAAATATCTTAATCTTTTTTGTATTTATGCTCATGACACTAGGTTGCCTTTCTCTATCCTTTCCATTTTGTCTGTACTGTTTTTATTTTTAACTTGTGTAAAATTTTTCTGCTGCCTTCTTGCATAGGCTTGATTTCTCATATCAAAATCTTTTAGTGCTGGGTGGCATCTATTTTCAGTTAGTCCTCTTATTTGTTTTGAATCATTTCAGATTCTGTTTCTCTTAAGTTCACCAAAACCTTTCCAGCTCTGTATATGTCAAGTAAATGACATCTGTTGCCTTTCACCAGAAGTAGAAGTTCCAACACTTTTGCATCTTGACATTGGGGCTGCCAAGGAAAACACAACACAGTGAAGCAGTGGATGGAACAGTGCTTTACTCACATAGAGAAGGGGCAAAGCAAGATCAGCTTCAGTAGTGTGTGTCAGTCCACCATGGCCAACTGTCCCTCCCAGGAGTCAACTCAGGGCAGTCTTCCCTCAGGGGACAGATTTATTAGTAGTGTTGGCCAGATGCCATATGGCACACAGGCTTAAGCAGAACAAAAGAACAAATATTGAATCTGAAACAGGAAAGGTATTACCACACAAGGTGATAAACCCAGTACAGGCTGTGAGGACTCTATCTCTTGATAAGAGAGTGCTCCAGGCCCAAGGCCTATTCTTATGCAGTCAGGGAGTGGGTGAGGCGGGGGTCAAAAGACTTCATGCAGGAGACTGTCAACATTCCACTCCCTGCTCCTGCTCAGCTACTGAATGGCAGATAAAATAATCAAATCCTGTGGGACCATCACCCACCTCAAACTTAGAGGTGGAGTTGTGTCTTCCTGGGCCCTGGACAACCTATATGTACATGGATTGCTCATAGAGCCTTTCTGTCATTTGGAGGCAGCACTATACAAGGGTAATTAGGAGAACCAGATCTAGGAGGAAGAACAGGCTTCCCTGGAAGATGGTGTTTGCCAAGCACCCCAAATGCCTGGATTAAGACAACTAAAGGTCAAAAAGTGAGAGGGAGGTGCTGAAACTGTATAGCTGATAACCATCCCACCTAAGCATAGATATTTACCAGCTCAGTTTTTTAAGTTCCTCGAATTGTTAATGTTCTAGTATATGCAGCAAGAAATTCTGGCAATAACACATCACCTTGTTCTGCCAGCAGATTTATTTGATTACCCATCACTACCTTGACTGGTGGATTTTAGTGAGTCTTGTTTGTCTTGAATGGCTGGGCAATAGTGTTAGCTGTTCTGCCATGGTTAAGGACAGGTTGTACACTATTTTTTCTAGTCCCTCTATACCTATACCTGGTATTAGAATTTGGACAACAGAATGAAACCAGTGGTTAGTTTTTCTCCCCAGGAGGGTATTGTGAGCTACTCTGTGGTAGCTCAGCAAAATGAGTTCTTTCTAGCATCTGTGAAGTTGCTCACTTGGACTGTGAGCCCTATACCTCTTCGAGCAACAAAATCCTTCCCCTGGAGGCTGACATTTTGTTGCCCATTTTGGGGGTCCATAGAGAAAATATATAACCCAAAGGGGTGCAGGTGACACCTTTCAGGGACTTGTTCTCATAGTGCTGACTAGACCAGTCATATACAATCTCAGCTTGCTTTTGCCACATGGTTGCAGAGAGAGAAAAGTTACAACCAGAGCTTCCAGGTTCGAAATGCCACTATATATAGATCAGTAATAATCATTCTGGTCGTTTCTGACACATTATAGGTAATATTAAAGCAGGGGACTTCAGAGAATGACTGCATCTGGACCTGTATCAAAAGGGTCACCTGACAATTTGAGGGAGGTCTGAGTAGCATTATTTTGTCTCCTCTCAATATAGCTATCCTGATTTTTGTCAGGGTGTTTTATCACAATAGAAACGTCTACAGGAATGAAAAGAGGAAAGATGAATGTTCCCACACCCCTCTCATTCCATGAACCTCCTGAGGCCAGGATATCTCATCTGCTACTTGTGGAGCTGGGACATTGCAACCCAGACTGTTTGTCCCAATCCTAATGCTACCTCTGTGGGCCCCCACTGCTCTTGTTGCTTAACCCAGTCTGTATAGGGAGGTCACATCTTTTATAAACTATACATGTCCAAGTGGCATCCATCTGATGAGAAGAGCCAAATGATCCTAGCACCACTAGAAGGACCCTAGCACACCAGTGTTCCTTCATTTTATCCACCAGTTAAGTATCCGATAAAACAGAAGTGTCCAAAGGGAATATCATATTTTGATTAGAGTCAAGGAGCACTGTCTGGGGTGCTATAGCAGCTGGAACTGCAAGCTACTTGAGATGGACACTCCAAGAGGAAAAATGAAAAAGAATGATTTGTATACTTAGATTGGGATTTCATGGGGCACAGCCTAAACACACAGCTGCCAACTCCACTCCCATCCCATCCAAGCTCAATATTTTCTAGCATGTGCCGCAATACCATGTTTTCCATGGCAGTCTTTAGTAGTAGCCATATAGGCCTAGTTCGATGGGGGCACACAGATCTGTTAGCAGGATGTCTTGGTTCATTTCTTTAATTGTTTCGTTTTTGTTTAGTTGCTGTTAATTTGTACAGTGGCTCCATTGACATGCGGTTGATAGGGTGCCTGGAAAGTTCACATTCCATGAGAGTGTGCTCATTGTTGTCTTGTTTGGAGAGTGAAGGATGTTCCTTAGTCAGAGTGAAGTCCATGGGGTCTCCCAAAAATATGACCAGAATAGGAATATTATAGCTTGAGTAACTGTTAATGCTTAGTGAGGCATCATCTGTGCCCAGGGCTGGGGGGTAAGAAGTTTAGTGTAAATCTGCCAGACCTTTGGTTAAATGTGTCCTGATTCTCCTCTCTGGATGACTTGAGTACATTGACAACAATTACAAGAGTTCCATGCATGTGTTGTTGTTTTTAAGGCATTTTCCATGAGTATCTACATGAATGACATATTTTTTCTGCCTAGGCAGTAAGGTGCTACCATAATTTTTTTCCACCATGTGGAGGATACCTTAATTGTTTAATCTTTTAGCTGCCATTCTCCTCACCAGGGCCATTGGCAACAGCCATGAGTTGGTGAAAATGTATCAAGGCATGTTGGTAGGGGTGGCCTGCACCACCATCACCACATTTTGGAGCTTGGCCCATTAGTTGAAATGTCCACATCTGGTCACAGTCAAAAGATGGCCCGATGACGACTGCCATTTATTAGACCCTATCTGCCTTTAGTTGCACAGAGCTGTCAGTAAACCATGCCATATTTTCAGAAGATATGTCTTTGACTCCTGGGTGCCAGGTAGCCTCAGGGAAAGTGACAGCATTTCCTATGGATTCTTTGGGCCTTTCTAATTAGTGGCTTTTTCCTTATGGAACCAGCTGATCCCTTGAGATTTTGGCTGGCCCAATCTTAGATGTTTTGTTTCCCTTTTATGATCAAGTCCTGTTGAGTCCAGTTTTATTGGTAGGCTTCCTAATCACCCACGTGAGAATGGGCAGTACAGATTGTAGTATCATATGTGGCACTCCATCCATAAAGTGCTCCATCTCCACCAGTGCCCAATAGCAAGCAAGGAAATGTCATTCAAAAGAAATGTACTGGGTAGCAGCTTATAGAAGTTTGTGGGTTCAGAATCCAAGAAGCCAGTGTACCCCAGTGGCAGTTTCCTGCTGCCACAGATTCTAATAAGTGTTTGGAGGGCGGGGGGCGGGGGGGGAGGCGTTATGGAAACCCCCAGTTCCATCAGAGGAACAGGCTTAAAGGTCCCAATGGCTGTGCTTGGACCACAGTTTGTTAAACAGCTTCCAAGGCCTGCTGCTGCAAAGACCCTCATTTAAAACTGACTGCTTTTCAGGTCACCTTGATTAAAGAGGCCAAGAGAGCACCCAGGTGAGATACACGCTGTTTTAATTACAGAAAGAGGCCCACTAGCTGTAGGGCCTCCTCTTTATTGGTGGGAGCTCCCGTGGTCTACAGTTTTTGTTTGATCATCTCTGAAATATTTTTTTGGCTCCCTGCCAAATGGCTTCTAGGAATTGTACCTGCTCTGCCAGGCCCTGGACTTTATCTGGATTTATATTCAAATTGGTGCTAATCATTCCTTCAGTGATTAAGTACAACACTGTAGCCATGTTTTTTGGTTGGCCTTGCTATCAGGATGTTATTAATGTAATGAGTGACTAAAATTTCTGTGGGGCCTTGGGCTTGTTGAAGATCAAGCCCCACCCACTGGTGGTATATTGCAGAGGAAATTAGGTATCCCTGCAGAACTATCTATATATATAAAAGTCCAGTGACCAGAATGGTGGAACAACCAGAATGACCGGTGGCTATGACGCGCACTGTGGCAGCCAACCAACCTGATCTGGGCCCTGGTTGGCCCCCAATACCCAGATTGGGTAGGGCCAGCTGGCCAACCACCCGTGGCCCCTCCCCCTGGCCAGCCCCCAATACCCTGATCAGGGATGGGGCAAGCTAACCAATTACCCGCGGCCCCTTCCCCCCACCGGTTCGGCCCTATGGGCCCCATCGGGGTGGGCCAGCCAGATCCCACCATGAATTTGTGCACTGGGCCTCTAGTAATAAAAATATGTTGCAGGCCAGTCTGTGTGAATGCAAATTGGTCC
The DNA here is from genome assembly GCF_963455305.1 of Plecotus auritus. Classification (NCBI taxonomy): domain Eukaryota; kingdom Metazoa; phylum Chordata; class Mammalia; order Chiroptera; family Vespertilionidae; genus Plecotus; species Plecotus auritus. The sequence continues at coordinate 148,456,086 of NC_137773.1, forward strand.
TGATCTTTAGCCTCCAATGGGATCAAGTAAAAGGGATTAGCCAGATCAGTAACTGTACTAGTTTCCATTTGGGTTGCCACTGTTTCAGTGACAGTGATAATATCAAGGACTGCTGGAACCAGAGCTGGAACTTTCATGTTTAATCTGTGGTAATCTGTCAACCTCCAAGCTCTGGAGGCCTTCCTGAGTGGGAAGACAGACTGTTAAATTTTGATAGAGTGGTTATCAGCACCACTGCTTGCATTAAGTCTTGAATTAACAGAATAATGTCCTCTTCCCCAGCATACTTTTGTTGAACAATATGCCATATTTTGGCTGTATTATTTATTTGTATTGTAACTATAAACCTACTTTTTCCCATCCCTGAATTATGCCCCCCTTGCATCTAATAGTTCTCTGCTGTTCTGTGATCTTATCATCTCTTGGCTCTTGGAAGCTAAATTCTGTTTGAAAAATCTCCTATTGTCAGCCCTAGCCTATAAAACATAACCACTGTGGAGCTTCTCAGTAATGTCTGTGCCTCTATCACAAGTCTTGTCCTTTTTGCCTTGGTAAACAAAGTATTCTCTAGGCCCTCCTGAGAAACATACTCAACTGGTATGTCTTCTGAGCTTATATAATAGGTCCTTTCTGGCATGCTTCCTTCCCTGTGTCTTTGAATTCCTTTTTTCACAGTCTGGCACACAATTCTAGCATCTGTTTTATTTAATATGCACCATTGTTTTCCAAGAGCTATCCAGCAATATGTTGGGCCATTTCCAGGGACCCTTAACAGGGCCTTAAATCCTGAGTCAAGGGAGATTGTCCCAGATCCAAAAGCTTTCCTGTTTTTTATTCCTACTCCCAGGTCCAGTACCCTCAGCAACTACTCTCTACCATGTTTTTCTAGTTCTTTCTTGTTCAAATTGGCCCATTCCTTTAGCACTTATAGCATACTAGAGGCCCGATGCACAAAATTCATTCAAGGGTAGGCCTTTGCAGCCCCAGCTGTCTCAGCCCTCACAGCCCTGGCTTCATCCAGAAGGTTGTCTGATGGTCTTTCCACTGTTCAGCCATTAAGTCGATTTGCGTATTATGCTTTTATTATTATAGATAATCCTTCTCCTCCCTTCGTAGACATATTACTTTCCACTTGGGCCATGCTGAGATTTGATGTTAGCCTGGTGGCCACAAGGGGAAGTTGCTGTAGATCATGAGGAAAGCTACAAGCATTGTTCTTAACGGCACTTACTTCACTTGAGGCTTCCATATAGCCAGGGGTGGGGGGCATACTATCCTCTAACAAGAGATAATTGAGCCTTAATTTCAGGCCCACAAGTTCCTGAGAAGCTTGGAGTTCAAGGTTCTCAGCTGCATCTACCCAGATATTCTTTTTATATTTTTTTAATTGATTTTTTTTTTTTTTTTTTGAGAGAGAGAGAGAGGAGGGGAAAGACAGATATATCGATGTGGAAGGGCAACATCAATCAGCTGCCTCCTGCACATTTGCTACCAGGAATTGAGTCCGCAATCTGAGCATGTGCCCTCACCAGGAATCAACCAGCAACCCTTCAGTATGCAGGCTACACTCTAACCACTAAGCGACACCGGCCAGGGCTACCACAGCATTTAATCCTTATAACAGTCTTACAAAGTTGGCATCACCATTTCATAAATGAGAAAACTATTAGAGTGATTAATATACTTGCTATCTCTCATGTAGCTTATAAGCTATAGAATTGGAAATAAAATCTAGTTTTGTCTGATTCCAAAACTTGGATACCTACTGTTGCTTACTTTTTGAAAAACAGAAACTTCCATCCTCTTTGAATCCTTTGAAAGAGTTAGATAAATTTCTAGATGATTCTGAACACACTTTGGTCACCAATATCTACTCCAAGTTAATAACTTTATCTATATTTACAAAAGCCCAGCAACCAGAACGGTGGAACGACTGGTGGCTTTGACGCACACTGTGGCAGCCAACCAGCCTGATCTAGGCCCTGATCTGTCCCCAACACCCTGCATGGGGGCAGGGCCAGCCGGCCAACCTTCTGCAGCCCCTCCCCCACCAGCCCGGCTCTGATGGGCCCCCATCAGGGCAGGCCAGCCAGACCCCACCCATGTACGAATTTGTGCACCGAGCATCTAGTTATAGATAATGTAGTAGTAAATAGCAGCCCCAGAACACTTCATTCTTTTATTTTGCTGTTTTAAACATTCTGCTGTTTATCTGTTTATTAACTGCTCTTTCTGGAATATAAAAGGTATTCCATAAATATTTGTTAAATTAATAAATGATGACTCTTAAATATGAAATTAGGTTTTTCATATAGGATTATTCAGTAGTTACATGAAGGACAAATTAGGGTGCCCTTCTCTAATTGAAATCCTAGGTTAAAAATTCTCTCAAAGTGCCACAGTATAATATTCCATATTGAATCAGAGTTGGTAAATGTTTGAAAAGGGTGTAGGTTACTCTCAAGTAACTAAAGGGTTTTCATTGCATTTTTTATTAAATATAAGTGAAACACAGACTATAAAATTGTTCAGTTCCACCCTATGTTGTTTTACAATATGAAGTAAATAGAATGGTTAAGCTAAAAATTACTTCAGTCTTCATAAAGACTAGAAAATCTTTTCAATCCTTTTGGCTCCATTGATGGCTTCTGTTGTGTTTTTATTTGTATTTCTATAGCAAGGAGAAGTCAGGTTAAAGTGTTTGAAAGCTCTACAGAGTCTATATACTAACAGAGAATTATTCCCCAAATTGGAGCTATTCACAAACCGATTCAAGGTAAGCGTCAAGAATGCTTAGACTTAATTTATTTTTCACTTTAAAAATGCTAGTTATAGCTAGTTTAGCAAATTACATTACCATAAAAAGTATTTAATTGATATCCTTTACTGCATATTCTTCAGATAAATCTGTATTAAGTAGATGAGTGAATATTTGCTGTACAAAATATATTACCACATGAATGCTTATTTATTGCCGCTGATAAAAGGCTCTCCTTAAAACAAGATTTTCTTTATTATAGCTTTATATAATTACATTAATTTTGCAAGTTAACGTTTATTTGTCTCAATGTTAGAGAATGCCAGTCAATGAGAAAGATTTTAGGTTATGAACATTTATCCTAATATCTCCTTTCTGTGAGTAGGACTATGATAATACTGTTTCAAGATTAAAGTTTTCCTTTTAATTTATCTTTAGTCTTGCATATATCCTCCCAAAGACATTTCCTTAGGTTTGTCCCAACTTGTTTTCTGCTCATGGATGATTTGATTTGTAATTTATTTTCAGGATCGCATTGTATCAATGACACTTGATAAGGAATATGATGTTGCTGTGGAAGCTATTCGATTGGTTACTCTGATACTTCAGTAAGTCTAATTAAAACCTTAATCATTAATATTGTAATGTCCTTTCCCCAGCATTATTGATATACTTCACATATACTAGTATTACCCTAATATACAGGGTGGGGCAAAAGTAGGTTTAATAATATAAAAGTAAGCTCTGTGTTTCGTGTACTCGCAATTGTAAACCTACTTTTACCCCACCCTGTACTTATCACTATAGGTTCTACTTTTATATTTTAAGGTTAGGTTTGAAACAAAATGTTTTCTGTTTTTCTCTTTTTGTTTTTTATTTTGACTATTTCTGTTTCATTCATATTACAGTTCTTTTATGTAGGATATATCAGTGAAGAAACTAGTCCAGAGGAAATATCAATGAAGAAACAGAACTTTCTCTTTTAAAAAAAGAAAGAAGGCTTCAAAAGAGTTAGGATTTTCAAATAGGCTTCTTTGGAATGGTATAGAAGTAGGAGAAAGGAAATAAGGCATTTAAATTGTATCATTACTATGCTAGATATTTAATAATTGTATTTACAGAGCTTTGACTAAAAATTGGGAAAAAGTATGTGAGAGAATGTAGATCCTAGCAAAGTCATTAAAAATCCTCTCCTACCTTGTGATGCCACATCTATCATGTCCCAATACCAACTATGGTAGGGTCTATTGTTTTCATGTATTTTTTCTCTTTCTAATCTAGTATCATACTCTGTTTTATGGTAGCTTTATAATATAGTATATGTTATAAATACGGCCTCTTCTTATTGGGTGATTTCTTCTTTACCTTTCTTTTTAAAATTCACTTAGCTATTTGTGGGCTTTTTTCCCCCTTCTGTATGAATTTTTAAAGTATAGTTGTTTAGTTCCTCAAAAACTGGCTGGAATTTTAAATATCTGAACTGCATTTAATTATTCGTTGCTATTGTTGTTGGTAGTGGTGGTGATGGTGGTGGTGTGTGTTTTAAGAGAGAGAGAGGGAAACATTGATTTGTTGTTCCACTTATTTTTTTTTTAATTTAATAAATCTTTATTGTTCAGATTATTACAATTGTTTCTCCTTTTTCCCCCCATAGCTCCCCTCCACCCGGTTCCCACCCCACCCTCTGCCCTTACCTCCCCACCACTGTCCTCATCCATAGGTGTACAATTTTTGTCCAGTCTCTTCCTGCACCCCCATACCCTTTCGCCCTGAGAATTATCAGTCCACTCCCTTTCTATGCCCCTGATTCTATTATATTCACCAGTTTATTTTGTTCCTCAGATTTTTAATTCACTTGATTTTTAGGTTCACTTGTTGATAGATATGTATTTGCTGTTCATAACTTTTATCTTTACTTTTTTCTTTCTCCTCTTCTTAAAGAATACCTTTCAGCATTTCATATAATACTGGTTTGGTGGTGATGAACTCCTTTAGCTTTTTCTTATCTGTGAAGCTCTTTATCTGATCTTCCATTCTGAATGATAACTTTGCTGGGTAGAATAATCTTGGTTGTAGGTTCTTGCTATTCATCACTTTGAATATTTCTTGCCACTCCCATCTGGCCTGCATAGTTTCTGTTGAGAAATCAGCTCACAGTCGTATGGGTGCTCCCTTGTAGGTAATTAACTGTTTTTCTCTTGCTGCTTTTAAGATTCTCTCTTTGTCTTTTGCCCTTGGTATTTTAATTATGATGTGTCTTGGTGTGGTCCTCTTTGGATTCCTCTTGTTTGGGGTTCTCTGCGCTTCCTGGACTTGTAAGTCTATTTCTTTCACGAGGTAGGGGAAGTTTTCAGTCATTATTTCTTCAAATAGGTTTTCAGTATCTTGCTCTCTCTCTTCTTCTGGCACCCCCATAATTCTGATGTTGGTACGCTTCAAGTTGTCCCAGAGGCTTCTTACACTATCTTCAACTTTTTGGATTTTTTTTTCTTTTTTGGTTGAGTGTTTTTTGCTTCTTTGTATTTCAATTCTTTGACTTGATTCTTGCGTTCCTCTAGTCTGCTGTTGGGTGTCTGTATAATATTTTTTATTTCAGTCAGTGTATGTTTAATTTCTAGTTGGTCCTTTTTCATATCCTCGAGGGTCTCACTAAATTTATCGGCCTTTTCTAGGATATTCTTGAAAAGCCTCATAACCGTGGTTTTGAATTCTATATCCAGTTGTTTGTTTTCCTCCATTTCTTTAGTTTGTGATCTGTTTCTTTGCCTCCGCATTTTCGCTGCTTCCCTGAGTTGGTATGGTAGCTTTGTGTGCTAGGTTTCCTATATGGCCCAGTGGGTCGGCCTCCCCAGTTAACCTGAGGTGGACACTCTTGGTGCACCCCTTTGTGGAATGTGTGTACAGCCTTGTTGTAGTTAAGTCTTGATTGTTGTTGGTATTACTGGGAGGAATAGACCTTCAGGCCAGTTGGCTGGGAGGATCAGCTGTGTCTATTCTGGGAGAAGTTCGGTGCTGGAGACAGCCTTATAGGATTAGACTTGCCAAATTGCAAAAGCCTCTGTGCTCAGCTTGGATGGGGCAGAGTCTCAGGGCGGAGCAGACAGTCTTGGCTTCCCGTCAGCCCTGCCCTTGCGCGCGCCCATCCAGACCTCTGCCTTCCGCAACTCCCCTGAGTTTCCACCTGACAATCCAGATTCTCCATGTAAGAGCATGGGTCCCCAGGGGCTCGCCCAGAACTGGGGTTCAGTGCCGTCGGAACTAGGGTTCAGTGCAGTCAGGAGCTTCCGACTCCCTTCCGCTAGGGAATGCCTGTGGCAGCCTCCGCATTCAGCTTTCTCTGCGAGCACTCACATGTGTGCACGCGTGCCTCCAAACCCGCCGCGGCTCCCCCGGGTCTCCGAGTCTCCGTGTGCCTTTCTCTCTACCTGACAGTCCAGACTCCCCCTGTATGAGCCTGGGTCCACGGGGTTTCGCCTGGAACTGGGTTTCAGTGCAGTCGGAACTAGGGTTCAGTGCAGTTGGGGGCTTCCTTCCCCCTCCTGCCAGATAGAGTCAGCCAGGCACTCAGTCGCCTTTCCTCTCTGCGCGCGTCTCCATACCTCAGCCCTCCTTTGCTGCTCCTCTGATTCTCCGTGAACTTTCCTCTTTCCTTCTAGTTGTAGAATTTCCACTCAGCCATCCTTCCTGTGGTGCTGGATGATGTTCGTTCTGTCTTTTAGTTGTAGTTTTGAAATTGTTGTGCGAGGCAGCAGTTTAGGTGCTTACCTATGCCGCCATCTTGGTTTCACCCCTGTTGTTCCACTTATTTATGCAGGTATTGGTTGTTTCTGTATGTGCCTTAACCAGGGATTGAACCCGCAACCTTGGTGTTATGAGGACAGTGCTCTAACCAACTTAGCTACCTGGCAAGGGCAAGACATGCTTTTTAAAAAATTATTATTATTGATTTTGGACAGAGAGAAAGGGAGGAGCAGGGGAGAGAGAAACACATCGATGTGAGAGTGAAACAGTTGCCTCCCGTATGTATTCCGACTGGTGACCAGGGACTGGGAATTGGGGATGGAACCGCAACCTCATTATATGCCTGGAATGGGAATCAAAAAGGGATCTCTCTCTCCACATGGGCCTGGGCTGGTGCATTTTTTTATTCAAATCTTATTTTGTCTTTTACATAAGGTTTAAATTTTTTCATTGAGCTATTGTACATTATTTATTAGGTTAATTTTAAGCACTTTATGGTTTTGTTGTCATATGATTCATATTTAGTCTTAAAAGTATTTTCTGCTTAGTTTTTGCTGAGGCACAGAAATCATTAATTTTTATGTTATTCTTATATATGCACCTTACTAGAACTCTATGCATTCTGATGGTTTGTTAATTCAGTTGGGTTTACTATATAGATTATTCTGTCATCTGCAAACAATTTTAGTTTTGTCTTCTCCTTTTTTATCCTTGAAACGTTTGTTTTATTCTCTTGTTTAATTGCGTTAGCCAGGACTTTCAGCACTATAAAAGTATCACTGGTCACAGCACATGCCCAGGTTGTGGGATGTTTTTTATTCTTTTTGTTCTTTAGATGGCATCTAAAGTTCTTTGTTTCTGTGATTTCTGAGATATGTTTTTGATATATGATAAAAGTTCTTTTGTGTTCTGTTTTGTGAGATTTTCCTTTCATACATTGATGAGCCTTAATCTAATTGACAGCAGATTTGTCCAGTGGGTAAACCACCATTGCATTTCTAGATTAAATCCTGTTTGAACACAATATATTTGATTTTATTGTATTTTATTAAAACACATCTTACATTTGATGTCTTATTTAGGATTTTCCCATATGTTTTCATGTGTAAATTGGACATAATTTTTTTTTGTCTTTTATCCAGTTTCAGAATCAAGAGAATTATCTGTAAAATATATTCAATAGTTTCTTGCCCTTTTTCTGTTCTGAAACAAATTTTCACTGACAGAGATTACTTTTTCCTTGAAACTTTTAAAGAATTCTCTTGTTAAAGACATTTCAGTTTTTGGTTACTTTTGAGGAAAAGGTCTTTAATTATCATTTCTACTTATTCAGTGGTTATATAAATTTTATTTCTTGTGCTAATTTTTGCTTTTTGTGAACTTTAAAAAACATACCAATTTCATCACTGCTTTCAGATTTATTATTTTATAGTTTATCATATTACTTCTGCTATTTCTTTCGTTAATTGCACTTTTTAATTTGTTTTATTTATATCCTCTTTTTCTTTATCAGTCCTGATAGAGGTTTGTCCATCTTACTACTGTTTTCAAAAAACTTACTTCTTTTGGCTCATTTGTTTCTTATTTTCTAATAATCTTATTTAAACATCTATTTCTGCCGAAGCCGGTTTGGCTCAGTGGATAGAGCGTCGGCCTGCGGACTGAAGGGTCCTGGGTTCGATTCCGGTCAAGGGCATGTACCTTGGTTGCGGGCACATCCCCGGTGGGAGGTGTGCAGGAGGCGGCTGATCGATGTTTCTCTCTCGTCGATGTTTCTAGCTCTCTATCCCTCTCCCTTCCTCTCTGTAAAATATCAATAAAATATATATATTTAAAAACAAACAAAAAAAAAAACAAAAATAACATCTATTTCAATATTACTTTACTGGTCTCCTAAGAAGTTGGACATACAGTATTTTCATAGACATTTAATGATAAATAGTTGTATTACTTTTATGATTACCATTATAATCATAGATTATTCACTATTGTGTTTTTGTTCTCCCCAATTATATCAATTTTTTAGAGCTGTCCTTTCTGTTTTATTGCATTATATGAGAACGTGTTTGGTCAGTTTTCAAACAACATATACATACAGGGTGGGACAAAAAGTAGGTTTGCAATTGTGAGTACATGAAACAGAGTTTACTCTTGTGTTATTATTTATTAATTATTGTGTTATTTTTTACATGAACACTGTAAACCTACTTTTGCCCCATCATGTATGTTGTATATATAGTTATGTATTTATAAATTCATTATTTTGAATTTATTTACTGTGTTGTTCAAATTATCTATACCTTTGGGGTTTTTTAAATGTTTTCATTGATTTTTAGAGGGAGAGGGATAGATAGAAACATCAGTGAGAGAAAAACATCATTGATCGCCTGCCTCCTGCACGCTCACTACTGGGTGGTTTGATCCCACAACCTGGGCATGTACCCTGACCAGAAATCAAACTTGGTTCCAGGGTCGACCCTCAACCTCTGAGCCACACTGGCCGAGCTGCCCATTTTTTTATTTTTATTTTTTTAAGTCTTACCCAACGATATGTTTCTTTATTGATTTTTAGAGAGAGAATAAGGGAGGGAGGGAGGGAGAAACATCGATCTGCTGCCTCCTCCCTGACTGGGGATCAAACCCACAACCTAGGCATGCACCCCCACCAGAAATTGAACCCGCATCCTTTTGGTGTACAGGACAATGCTTAACTAACCTAGCCATCTGTCCAGGGCCCTTTGCTTATTTTCTGTACGGTTTTTAAGGGGAATGTGTTACGTCTCCCACAACTGTTGTTATCTCATAAGTTGTTGCTTGGTATACTTCTTAGTATATAGATTGGAACCTATATGATCATTAATTTGCACCTTCTGATAGTGTTCATTTTTCCTTACATACAATTTTTTTCATTTATAAAGAATTGTCCCTTTTCAAATTTATTTTAAAATATTAGGCCCCCTAGTTAAATTTTCCTTGTAAATTTTATAAGCTTATCAATATCTTTCCCTTGAACAAAAAAGTACCCTGACATTCCACCCACCTATTTCTTTTTATTATTATTATTTTTTTTTTTATTGATTTTTTACAGAGAGGAAGAGAGAGGGATAGAGAGTTAGAAACATCGATGAGAGAGAAACATCAATCAGCTGCCTCCCACACACCCCCTACTGGGGATGTGCCCGCAACCGAGGTACATGCCCTTGACCGGAATCGAACCTGGGACCTTTCAGTCTGCAGGCCGACGCTCTTTCCACTAAGCCAAACTGGTTAGGGCTCTACCCACCTATTTCATTGGAATTATCTAGAGCAGCGATTTTTAACCTTTTTTCATCTCATGGCATACATAAACTAATTAGTAAGATTCTGTGGCACACCAAAAAATATATTTATTGCCAATCTGACAAAAAATGGTTATAATGTTGATTCATTCACACCAGATGGCTATTGTTGTATTGGCTGTTGTCATTTTTATCTGACAATCTAAGGAAAAAGAGGTCATTGCCCCTGACTAAATAGTCAGGTATTGCATGCTTTAAAAATTCTTGCTGCACACTAGTTGTAAATCTCTGGTCTAGAGTTTAAGATCTGTGTTAAGGATGTGCTTTTTTTTTTTTACTTTCTTATTTAGTTTCAGTACTTGTTCATTTAGACAGGAATAAATGTTCCTTTGATATTTCTTCTTATTTCCAGGGAAGAGTAATTATCTCATAGATACCTCCAAGATTATCTTTTCCTACTAGTTTACTTTCTTTAAGAGTGTTATCAAACCATCTGAGATCTTGTTTAGCCCCCAAAAAATCCTACTTTCTTCCTGAATTTAGAAAATGTTTTCACTAATTTCAAGTCCTTTTTTTAAGGTAATTTTCTATATTTTTTTTGGAGGAGATAAGGGCTGAATATGTTGTATTTAAAAGGTACAGTTATGGCTCTTCAGCTCTGTGGATTCCTCAGAGTAACCTCCCCACTCTGGGTATTTACTCCTGCAGGTCCCAGAGTGGTCAATGCCACCACTGGCTTATTCACTTTCATAACTAAGCCCCCAATTTTCAGGTTTCCTCTGTTGGAATTGCTTGCCTTATAAGTAGTCTTCTTGGGCAAAGTTTTAAAAACTATTCAGGCTGGCTTCCTTTAAGTATTCCATATCTAGCCTACAAGAAACATGGACTGTTTATTGATAAAGTACAACTCTGTCCTTGTAACCCTCTCAATCTGCTACAATGAGTTGCTTATTCAACTTTTCACATTTAGGCCTTTTCTGCACAAAGTATCATTTCTTAAACTTTCTCACAATTCTAAGGAATGCTTATAAATATTTCATAGTGAACATTTTCCAGTTTGGCTGGGGAAGACGGTTTCTGGCATCTTTCTCCTGAAAGAAATCCTCTCTACCCATTATAATGCTTAATCCTCTAATTTCTATTTACATAGTATTTTGGTAAGTAATAAGCTAAGGATCAAAAAATCAGCTTTCCCATCTCTTACAGCATTTGCATGACATAATCTGGCCTTATTTTTTTTTATTTTATTTTTTTTTGGCTTATGTTATATCTTCTTCCAAAAACAACAGGTAAAGTCAAATTTAATATACTATTATATCTTCTCTAAATTTTTTTTCTGTTTGGTAATTCTATTTCTTTTAGTATATTTTTATTTTCCTTTCACATATGAGCCTACGGTCCTGAGATGTCTTATTAAATTTTTATTTCTATGAGTTTAACTTTCTCCTGAAGTTATTAGCTAATAGCTGATGATACATAATTGGGTTAAGCGGTTAAAATTTAGGCCTTAGTGTCCGGCGGTGTGGTTCAGTTGATTGAGAGTCGTCCCAGGAACCAAGAGGTGGCACATTTGATTCCCAGTCAGGGCACATGCCCAGCTTGCGGGCTCAATACCTGGTGGGGCAGCCCATCAGTGTTTTCATCTCTCTCTACCTGTCTCTAGAATCAATAAAAAATATATTTTTTAAAAAAACAAACAAAAAATAAAACAACTTAGGCCTTACCTTGTGCCCATCCTTATAATTTAGGAGTATAAGTTGGGCATTGGCAAAGGTCACTATAATTTTATGTGTACTTGACTGATACCTTAATCTCCTCCTAGCTTCTGAGGCATCTCCAGGATTGAATCCTGGGTAATGAGCTTACACTCCTACATGTTGTCAAGAACCTGTACAGCCCAAGAATTCTATAATCCACCTAGTGGTTTCGAATCTACACTGACAGCAGACATATTTAAGCATTTTTATAATCAAGAAATAGTTGATTTTTGGTGTGTATTTTTTATGGTATATTTTCTTTTTGGGGGTGGGAAATACTTAAGGACACATTCAGCAAACTAAGAAATGGCTCATACTTTAAGAATACATGAATGGAAAGGTAGGAATTAGTGTTAGTAAAGGATTGGTTGTGACCATTAAATCAATTTTATTTAAAAAGAACACTAAATAGTGTTGTAAATCCTATATAATAATCCTATATAATAAAGAGGTAATATGCAAATTGACTGTCACACCCTTGCACAAGATGGCTGGCAGGGGAGGGCAGTTGTGGGTGATCAGGCCAGCGGGGAGGGCAGTTGGGGGCAATCGGGCCAGCAGGGGAACAGTTAGGCGTTGATCAGCTGGCAGGGGAGTGGTTAGGGGGTGATCAGGCTGGCAGGCAGAAGCGGTTAGGGGCAATCAGGCAGGCAGGCAGGCAAGCGGTTGGAAGCCAGCAGTCCCAGATTGTGAGAGGGATGTCCGACTGCTGTGGGATCAGGCCTAAACCAGCAGTCAGACATCCCCAAGGGGTCCCAGATTGGAGAGGGTGCAGGCTGGGCTGAGGGACACCCCTCCCCCCCAATGGACAAATTTCATGCACCAGGCCTCTAGTATGGTGATAAAATAAAATTTAGCCCTAGCCTGTTTGGCTCAGTGGATAGAGCACTGGCTTGCGGACCGAAGGGTCCTGGGTTTGATTCCATTCAAGGGCATATACCTCAGTTGCAGGCTCCTCCCCAGCCTAGTTCCTAATCAGGGCGCATGCAGGAGGCAAGTACCAATTAGTGTGTTTTTCTCACATCGATGTTTCTCTTTGTCTTTTTCTCTCTCTCTTCCACTCTCTCTAAAATCAATGAAAAAATATCCTTGGGTGAGGATAAAAAAAAAAGAAAAAATGTATATATATAAAATTTAAAATAGGCATTTATGGAGAGAAAAGCTACATAGCATAATAATAATTTCACTCTATGAAACAGGGATAAATATCTTTCCAGTGCTTACCGACAAAAATCTCATGCACATTTAAAGAACTTGCTAATTTCAGCTAATATATATTCCAAGATATTAATAGTCATTGTCTATGGTTATGTGCAGGAGAATTGTGGACAATTTACTTTCTTGTTTTATTTGTATTTTCAGAATTTTATGTAATGTTATGAGAAATATTATTTTCAAAGTAAGATTAAAAAGATGAAAATAAAATTCATATGCCTTGAGCTTTTATAATGAACTTTACAAAACTTAAAGTTAGGACTAAAAATAAGCATTTGTTTTGACTCACATGTCACTTTGAATTTTTCAGTGGAAGTGAAGAAGCTCTTTCCAATGAAGACTGTGAAAATGTTTACCACTTGGTGTACTCAGCACATCGCCCTGTTGCTGTTGCAGCTGGAGAATTCCTTCACAAAAAGTGAGTTAATTATCTTTGAAAACAGGTTCTTCTTTTGTATTTTGTTTCTTTATAGTTTTAGAGCTCGTAGAAGAGAATAGTAGTGACTGAAAACAGTGCTAGAAGTGGCCATTTCAGATTTTAGGGAGTGTAATATCCTCACAGCCTTTGTGCACATCATGAATCACATCCCTGGGAACAATGTTCTTTGTGACATCCCTTTTCCGTGAAATTTAAAAGGATGGTTACCCTTTAATGTGTGAATGAAAATTGAAGAAATGCATGAAATTTGTAAAAGCTCCCTCAGAAATTGATATTTCATTTCACCAGTGTTTTTTGTTTTTTTGTGTTGTTTGTTTTTGTTTTGTTTCCTTTTTTTTTTTTTTCATTTAAAATTCTGACTTCTCATCTTACCTTCTCAACATTTGTATCTAAATGTATCTAAATTCACTTTCAAGGCCCTGGCTGGGTAGCTCAGTTGGTTAGAGCATCATTCAGTATGCCAAAGTTGCAGGTTTGATCTCTGGTCAGGCCACAGACAAGAATAAGCCAATAAGTGCATAAATAAATGGAACAACAACAAATCGATATTTCTCTCTCTCCCTCCCCTGGCTTCCTCATTCCTTTCTCTGTCTCTAAAAAGTTAATCAATAAATAAAATAAAATAACCTTTAAAATGCTCAGTATTTCATGTCTTTTCTTTCTATTGGGATGAGGATTATTTTAATTGGTAATCCATAGTGATGCTGAAAATTATATGTACAGTTGAGTTTAATTAAAAAGCAAAACCTCATCTATTTTTTTGACAAAACATAAAGCTAATGAGAGTTCATGAAGATAATTAAATAGTCTTCTGGAATACATTTTTTATTGTGGTCTACTATACATATATCTACTATATCTTAATCTACCCTATAATTTATTAGTATATTAATCTGTTCGTGAAATATAAACATTTTTACATGAGTTTGCTTTGTTTTTGTTTTTTAATTCATAGATTTGACTTTGTGACTGATGAACCCAAAAGTCCAGTACATGTAGTAACTTGTGACTATGCTAAGTACAGATATAAATCTTGCACTAAGCAACTGTTGTACATGGATGATTAACTTAGATAATGAGCAGGCCTCCATCCAGCATCTGTATCTCAGTACTGCAGTAACAAACTGTTCTCTCAAAGTTGTGTCTATGGGAAAAAAATTTTCCTTAAGAAAGAAGCTGGGTACTAGTGTGTGCTGGTAATTAAAGTGGGGAAGAAAGGCAAGAGTTTCAGGCATGACTTTTACATTAATATATTGAATTTGCCTGTGACTCTGATCTATGGCTAATAGAATAGTGCTATTTCCATATTTATCTTGAGGTATTGTTTGTAATAAATATTAAGGATATTTTGTAGTTTTTACTTCTCTTCCTTTTCCAGAACTATTATATTCTAGTTAGCTTTTGTTCTCTATTTAACTTTCAAAAGGCTTTATGTTTTTAGAAAGACTTTATTGCTCTAATTTCAAAGAAAAAATAAACTAAAAAGATTATTTCTCTATATAATAAGAGATCATAAACTGGCAGCAGCTGAGCCAGAATGAGCCTTTAATCTGTATTGCATTTTCCTAAATTTGAAATACTTGCTAAAATTTTTAAAATTTGAATATTTTACATAGAAATCCACATGTAAGCTCCCTTATATTTATTATTTGTAAAAATGAATCCAATTCCTATTCAGCTAAAAGCTTCTCATAAACTTGTTTGAGAACTTCTGATGCTTAGTGATTTTTTTGAGCATTCTCCCATGATTCAGTATTGTGATCTTTTTTTTTTTTTTTTTGCTGTACACAATTTTTTTAATAAATCTTTATTGTTCACATTATTACAGGAGTTCCTCTTTTTTTTCCCCCCATAGCTCCCCTCCACCTGATTCCCCACCCCATGCCCTTACCCCCAACCTGTCTTCATCCATAGGTGTAAGATTTTTGTCCAATCTCTTCCCGCACCCCTGAGAATTCTCAGTCCACTCCCTTTCTATGTCCCTGATTCTATTCACCAGTCCATTCTGTTCTTCAGATTTTTTATTCACTTGATTTTTAGATTCACTTGTTGGTAGGTATGTATTTGATGTCATTTTGTTGTTCATAATTTTTATCTTTACCTTTTTCTTCTTATTCCTCTTCTTAAAGAATACCTTTCAGCATTTCATGTAATCCTGGTTTGGTGGTGATGAACTCCTTTAGCTTTTTCTTGTCTGTGAAGCTCTTTATCTGACCTTCAACTCTGAATGATAGCTTTGCTGGGTAGAGTAATCTTGGTTGTAGGTTCTTGCTGTTCATCACTTTGAATATTTCTTGCCACTCTCTTCTGGCCTGCGTAGTTTCTGCCGAGAAATCAGCTGACAGTCGTATGGGTGCTCTCTTGTAGGTAACTAACTGTTTTTCTCTTGCTGCATTTAATATTCTCTCTTTGTCTTTTGCTCTTGGCATTTTAATTATGATGTGTCTTGGTGTGGTCCTCTTTGGATTCCTCTTGTATGTATGGGGTTCTGTGCACTTCCTGAACTTGTAAGTCTATTTCTTTCACCAGGTAGGGAAAGTTTTCTGTCATTATTTCTTCTAATAGGTTTTCAATATTTTGCTCTCTCTCTTCTTCTGGCACCCCAAAAATTTGGATGTTGGTACACTTAAAGTTGTCCCAGAGGCTCCTTACACTATCTTCATATTTTTGGATTCTTTTTTCTTTTTGTTTTTCTATTTGGGTGTTTTTTGTTTCCTCATATTTCAGATCTTTGGTTTGATTGTTGGGGTACATTGATCTACAGTTGAGTTTCTGTATATTCTTTATTTTAGACAGTGTATGCTTAATTTCTGACTGGTCCTTTTCCATTTTTTTGCCATTCTCAGTAAGATCCTTAAGTTCCTCAGAGGTTTTTAGAAGATTCTTGAGTAACCTTATAAATGTGGTTCTGAACTCTATGTCGTCCAATAGTTTGTTTTCCTCCTTTTCTTTCATTCGTGACATGTTTCTTTGTCTCCGCATTTTGGCTGCTTCCCTGTGTTGATGGAGTGGCTTTGTGTGGTAGGTAACCTATAGAGGTCACTAGCTCAGCCTCCCCAATCACCTGAGGAAAACTCTCTTGGTACACCCCTTTGTGGGCTGACTGCAAAGTCTTGGTGTAGTTAAGCCTTGATTGCTGTTGGTACACTGGGAGGAATTGACCTCCAGGCCAATTGGCTGTGAGGTCAATTCCCGCTGTGTCTATAATGGAAGAACTGCTGCACTGGAGACACGCTTATGGTGCAGGTCTTGTTTCAGTGGGGCTTTGGTGCTCACTGAGTCTGCCTCTTGAATGTGTCACATATGGATGTGAGGAGTTGAAATCTGGTGTCTCACACTGACCACTAGGTACACTGGCTTCTGGATCTCCAATGGGGTGCAGGTCAGCTAATGTCTGAGGCCACCCAGCAGGAGCTACAGCGAGAACTACAGTTTTCTCCTCTTTGCTTGGGGTTTGGAGGTTTTGGAGCTGTCTGACCCGGGCTGCAAGTTTGCTATGTTAAGCTGCGATAGGGCAGGCCATTCATATGCTAAAGCCGCTGCTTGGGTGGGTTTGTAGGTTGTGCAGGGCGGGGTCTCAGGACATCACTAGGCTAGAGTGTGGCAAACAGCAATGGCTGCCAGTTAGCCGGCTCGGTGTCTCCGACTGCGTCCCGCGCCCCAGCGCAGTAAACAATTATTCCTGCGCACAGCTCTGCAAGCAAACCACCCTCACTTTCCGACCTGATGGCAGACAGTCCAGCTTCTCCCCATAGGAGTTTGGGTCCCCCGCGTCTCCCCAGAAACTGGATTTCAGAGTAATCGGGGGCTTGTCTCCCTTCGGGTTGAAAACAACGCCTGCCACCAGCCCGGATCGCGCGCCTCCGTACCTCAGCTTTTCAGCGCTTGTGCACGTCTCAATGCTCTTTTCTGTTTCCTTCTAGTTGTAGAACTTCCACTCGGCCAGCTTTCCCGTGGTTCTGGGTGATAGACGTTTTGTCTTTTAGTTGTAGATTTGAAATTGTTGTGCAAGGCAGCAGTTTAGGTGTTTACTTACGCCGCCATCTTGGATCCTCAATCCAGTATTGTGATCTTTAAAATCTTAACTATAGAGTGGCCTCAGGAATTCCATTATTTTTTTTTTTAATCCTCACAAGAGGATATGTTAATTGATTGTTTTGGGGTTTCTTTGTGTTTTTTTTTTAGTTTTTTTTTTTAGAGAGAGATAGAGAAAAGCATCCATCGATTGCCTAGCCAGTGGTCGGCAAACTCATTAGTCAGCAGAGCCAAATATCGACAGTACGATTGAAATTTCTTTTGAGAGCCGAAAACCGACTTCTGCGCATGGGCCATGAAGTTTCATTCGCACTGAATGTGCGCTCCCACACGTGGTATTTTGTGGAAGAGCCACACTCAAGGGGCCAAAGAGCCGCATGTGGCTCGCGAGCCGCAGTTTGCCGACTACTGGCCTAGGCATGTTCCCTGACTGAGAATCGAACCCACAACCTTTTGGTGTACAGGAGAACACTCCAACCAACTGAGCCATCTGGCCAGGGCCATGATTAAGTTTTTTTAAAAATGCATGCATGCGCATATACTCATGGTTGTTTGTAGTCTATTTTACGATCTTAACCAAGTATCCAAAAAAATAGTAAAATGCATCTGAAATGAATATTTCAGTGTCATCAAAAATTCTACATTTTAATGTTTTAAATATTACCTAATTTCTTAGTACCTCTTAATTATATACAGTGAATGCAATTATCCAAATTTGTTCCCTCTCTGAAAGCCACTCAAATAAGGAAAACTTTCTCTTAAACCAGTATGATAGCTATGCCAATATACTTCAAGATAATACTCTAGTCTTCTCCCCCTGCCATAAACTGTCTCCTCCCGTATCCAAATATTCAACTTCTCTGTACTAATTTTCTACTTGAGATTTATTTATTTTTATGACACATGAAAATTTTCTTTTTTGAGAGAGTATGTTTATTAAAACTGGGAACTGTTGAAACAAGGAAGGTTTTAAATGGAAAAAGCAACCGAAGAGCCTAGCTGTGAGGCTGCTTTAGCTCACTGGGAGTCAGAAACAAGGGGTCCTTGGAGACAGGTTCAGGGGGTTAGACCCAGACAAGCTGCTGCTTCCTATTGCTCCCCTGAAATTATTCTTTCTTCAGTTATTTAGCCTCTCATCTAATAGGCCCATTGTGATGTCCATATCTAAATTAGGACACTCCATATCCCCATCCCTAGTTCCTCATTTTTCCTTGTTACAACTGAGAAAATTATATATTTATCTGTTTATCTTCATCCACCTGAGTGAGAGCTCAATGAAAGCAGCAGTTTTGTCTTTGTTCACTGTTATATCCCTTTTACCTGGAGCAATACCTGGGAATAAGGCACTTTGGCAGTCTTTAAATTTTGTTAGAATAAATCTTATTAGCAAATAAAAATTTTCAGGCCATTTCTTTGTCATATTTTAGAAGTTTTGTTGCTAAGTGATATATTTGTAAATTTAATGTTTATGTCATTTTACTCAATATTATTGAGCTAGTTGAGTACTGTTTTTAGGTAATAGGCTAATAAGTACAAAAGAATGCAAGAAGTAATCATGACTAAAAGTATTAATTTTTAAATTATTGATGGAACATTTGGTTAAATGCTGTAATTACTTGACTATGAAATCAATATTTAAGGAAATAGAACTCTTTAAAATGGTATACTCTATATCTTTCATATAAGAAAAAAATAGTTTCTATTTTTTGTATTTGAACATTAATTAGTCATCAGTAAAAAAGCTTTCTTTTACATTTTATATATGGTTGAACTGTATGAAATTGTTCACGTCTAACTTCTTTTTTATCTATAAAAATATCAATTACATACTTGTGTTGCAATAAATCAGTAACCTGATCTCTGATATATATATTTTTCACACCAAAATAATTTTTGTACAGTGAAGGAAAGGATTAAAATTTATATCCATATAAATTTGTGATGTTCTTGTTTTGTTACTTATTACCAGGCTGTTTAGCAGACATGACCCACAAGCAGAAGAAGCGTTAGCAAAAAGGAGGGGAAGGAACAGTCCGAATGGGAATCTCATTAGGATGCTGGTTCTTTTCTTTCTTGAAAGTGAGGTAAATTTTTAACATAACTATTTTTTTTGTTTGTTTTAGATTACAGATTAAATAACAATTGTCATTAAATTTTTTGTAGTTAATTTGTACCAGCGTTTGGGTTCTTGGGTTCCCAAGAATTAAGGAGAAACCACAGTGTAATTTTCATACCTATTTTATTAAGCATATGCTTGAGCACAAGGGAGACAACACAGAGGAAAGGAAGGTCCTCTGAACGGCCTGTGGGGAGGGTGAGTGGCTCTGCTTGGCTGATTTTGTAAGCTGGGGGTAAAGCGGGTGTGAATGAAAAGACAGGCTTTTTTAAAAGGTGGGCTTGTGGAATTTTCCATGTCAGGGTAAGAAAAGTAAGCAGAAGAGATAAAATTCTGCTTTTTTTTTTTTTTTTTTTAATCTTTCTGGCCACCTGCTCTTAACTTGGCTTTCTGGCCACTGTTTTCATTCCTGGGCTCAAGTCCCTCTGCTGTCTCAAATTGATGTTTTTCAATCAAATGAAAATAAGCCTGTTTCTTACGAAATTGCCTCCATAGATTGACTGATTATGGAATCAGTACTCTACCTTTTATGAGTATACTAGAGGCCCAGTGCACAGATTTGTGCACTGGTGGGGTCCCTCAGCCTGGCCTGCGGGGATTGGGCCAAGTCCAGCTCTCTCCCACCAGTGCACGATCGGGGCCGGGGAGGGACCGCGGGAGGGCTCCAGGGCGTGTCCGGCCCGTCTCACCCAGTCCCAATGGGGCCAATCAGGGTTGGCCAACCAGGGAGGGACCACAGGAGGGCTCCCAGGCGTGTTCGGCCTATCTCACCCAGTCCCAATTGGCCAGACCCCAGCAGCAAGCTAACCTACCGGTTGGGGCGTCTACCCCCTGGTGGTCAGTGCATGTCATAGCAACTGGTCAAACGAACAAACAGTTGGACACTTAGCATATTGGGCTTTTATTATATAGGATAGGCTATGCAGGTGTGGATCAACACTGAATATAGACTAGCAATTTTTAAACTATTACAGTATTGCAATACTGCATACTTATTGTTGCTTTGTGTTTTTCTTGAATTTTTTCCTGTAGTTTTTAAATTATTTAAACAGTTTGTGAAAGTTGTCAAGGGTTAAAACCATTTGTTCTATTTTGTTTGAAATTATATTATTTAATGAGAAAGAAAAATATTTGAGTAATAATAATTTTACAAGCTCCATAGCAGTATTTCCATGTGAGTTATCACCTAAATAATTTTGTAATTAATATTCATACTATATTATCTATCAATCTGTTTGTACAAGTGAACTTTGGTTTATGCACTAACATGCTTTTTGTTAATACAATTGTATTTTCTATTACTATTATTACACTGGGGAATGACAAGCTAAACCTAAAGAGCACCTGACTGAATAAGCTACTTGGCTTAGAAATGAGTGGGAACAGGGTGGTAAAGAAAGTGGAGAAAATCTAGAAATTTGGGACTCTTAATTTTACTTTAGATAAAGTATTTTTGGTTTGTGTTGGAATGTCCTGGAAGAAGAGAAACTTAAAAGGTTTTATTAACTGCTCAAATTTGAAAGTGCTGGAGAAACTGTAGGAATAGAGAGAGGGATAAACAGGCAGCATATAGGAAAAATAAAATTCGAGTTAAATAAGTGAGTCAGTGGAATGAGTTGGGTTTAGGGCAAAATGGAGCAGAAAAATAGTGGAGTTACCAATATTTTTTTAAGTAAATTGGGT
Source organism: Plecotus auritus (assembly GCF_963455305.1). Lineage (NCBI taxonomy): Eukaryota > Metazoa > Chordata > Mammalia > Chiroptera > Vespertilionidae > Plecotus > Plecotus auritus. Next base: position 148,477,108 of record NC_137773.1, read on the forward strand.
TATGAATAGAGCAAGAATAAAGTCAGAAACAAAACTAGCTAGAGAGTTGCATTTGAGTAAAGGATATGTTTAATTTAAGAACAGTGTTTTAAATATGTATACAAATTACCTGGGGGTCTTGTTAAAATGCCAGTTCTGATTCAGTAGCTCTGGGGTGGGGCCTGAGGTGCTGCATTTCTATCAAGCTCTCCTAGGTGATTTTTATGCTTCTGGTCAAGGAACTACACTTTGTAGTAAGGGTTTAAATCATTGTTTTCTTTTTAAAGCAAGTATATGTTGTGGGTAAAATACTAAATGATTGTGAATGTTTAAGATAAAACATTAAATACTCAGTAAATATCACTCTTGTGATAGACTATTTCAAATTATACCCTTAGCCTCCTTAGGATTTAGAGGAACAGGATTAAAAGTATTATGCAGGATTCAATGCAGTATGAAAATTTGACTTTAATAGTAACAACAGATTCAAAAATTGATATGGATGAGACATGCAAATACTATTTAAATTATTTGCTGAAAAGTTTAGGGAATATGATGATCTAGGTTAATTATTAATTGAGGAAAATGTTTTAGATCTCTGAAAGCCCAAAAACTTTTTTTCTTTTTAATATATTAAAAGGCATAAGTACAGTACTTAGTTTTATGCAGTTTTATTTTTTATTTAAAGCCATAATTTGTAACATTCATTGCTGCTTTATTCTCAGATGGTATTACTGTATTCTGTTTTTACTGCTGTTTACTAAAGTGTTACAAGAATGTTAAAATATATTTCCTAGTTCTCTTCTATGGCATTCTTGTCAGCTGCATAAGCAATTACAAATCATATTTAAGTGTTTCTAGTTGATTCATGATCATAATATTGTCCTGTATGATCTCCTATGTTTCACAAGAAACATTCTTTGTTAAATCTCTTTTCTTATTCTGTTATACTAGTGTACACCCATCATTCCCATCTAATCAGGAGATCTGGGTGTGGGTGTGTGTGTCTGGATATGGATGTCATGAGGCATTTAAGGAACCAGAATGTGAGATTTGAAGTGCAGTGGAATGAAGTATAGAATTGTGAAGGTCAAATGAAGCAGAACTCTAAATTGATCATCAACATGCACATTGAAGTTAAGAATAGTAGTGGAATTGGCATGTGAGTAAGAAAACCAGCTCATGCCAAATGTGCCAAGATATCAAATAGACAACCAGTAGGTCTAAAAAGCTCTATATTTTGAGGTCATTACTCATGAGAAAACCAAGTACGAGCACATATAACTGAAATAAGAGTTATCTACATGAATAAAAGAGTAAGATGCAAATTGACCGTACCTTTGTGACACCCACCAGCCAATCAGGAGTGAGTATGCAAATTAACCTAACAAAGATGGCGGGTTAATTTGCATGTGCAGGTGCCAAGCAGCCAGGGCGGGAAGCTTGCGTCATCGCCATGTGATGCAGGCGTTCCACACTGCCCCAGCCGCTCTGGGCCTCAGGACAGCATGGGAAGGTGGAAAGGCGGCTCCGGGCCGGAGTGAAGGCAGTGCTGGCAGCCAGGGGAAGGAAGGCCCATTCTTGCACGAATCTTCTAGCATAAAATAGTACTTATCTTTCGATGTGCTATATATACTCTTCTACTTTGTTTCAATTTTTGAAACTTTGGTCTCAATGCATTAAATTAGTTTAACAGACAACGAATGGGTTGCAATCTATAGCTTGGAAAATATTTATCTACAAAGTGGTTTAGCTAGATATTAGGAGCCTCAAAGATGGAATAATTTTTATGCAAGGATAGAGAAGTTAATTGTAAGCAGCAGAAACAAGAACAATGCCAACACCTTCTCTGCTTATCTTCCCCGAAGAGCTTTATTGGAGTAATCTTCTTCATGGTTTAATGGCTAACAAGTGGGAGAGGGTTTGGTATGAAGTGTTAGATGAGAAACTTGGTGTTTGTTTACTGTGGTTACATATCAAGAAAATTGTCAAAAGTAACAAACAGCATAAATGGGGAGGAGGGTGAAGTTGAATATGGAGTGCATTAAGTTAAATGGACATGAAAGTAGAAAAGAGAGATCGAGTAACTTTAACTTTTGACCTTAACCAAAGGTGACAGAGGTATAAAGTAAGTATTTAGGCTGGTATCAAAGTTTCAAATGCAATTCTCAGAGAAAGTAATTTATTTCCTTTAATAAATAAATTTTTAAAAATAGGAGAGACAATCCAAGAATAGTGAAAAGTGTTAATAATCTCAGGGATTCTGTTCATCATACTCTTTTTCCTTGTCTATAAATGATGTCATTTACTATTGTAAAAAAAAAAATTTATTGAGTCTACATAATACATTCCATTGATAGTGGAATACATTGGAAACATTGTGAACAAGTCATTTTAATTATGAAGAAAATGGTTTATTAGCTCAAATATTATTAGTAGTTTCTTCATTAAATGTTCATCAGTCACACTTGATTTGTTGTTTTTAGTTGCACGAACATGCAGCCTACTTGGTGGACAGTTTGTGGGAGAGCTCTCAAGAACTGTTGAAAGACTGGGAATGTATGACAGAGTTGCTATTAGAAGAACCTGTTCAAGGAGAAGAAGGTATAGTACTGTGACAAGTTGGTTTACAAATTGTTATGGTATCTATTAATAATAATACCATCCTATATAGCTCATATCTTAAAAATGAATGTATGCAGGAATGCTGTGAGTCTTTTTGCAAAAAGAAGAATTTGTCTCCTATAACAAATAAGGATGTGTCAATAGCTTTTAACACCTTTCTGGATTAAGACTGCTACCATGTCGCAAAAGTTTTTTAAAATCTACGTGTCTGGTAATATTCAAAAGAGTACTCCTTTGTTATATTTTCTTAATTATTAAAATCAGAAAGTAAAAAATAAAGTCATTTACCTATTTATGCAAGAAATAGGGAGGTATGATTGCTATAGGATAAATTCTGAATATCTTATTACATGTTGCATAATAACATGAACAGCAAAGTGGATATGTATATTTAATAAAGTATTTGTATTCCTAAAGCTTATGTGAATATTCCTCAGAACTAGAAATGCATTTTTCTATTTATGGTTTATTTTTCAAACTAGCTCACCATAGTGCTTTAAAGAGCTGCTGTTTCATTTAATTCATACAACATTCCTGCAATGTAGATGATACTTTGATGTAAGTGAGGCATGTAGTGAACATAGACTTCAGAATTAAAATAAATAAATTCAGATTAACTCTATCTTTTGTGACTGAGGTCCTCATTTTTTTTCTTACCTTTAGGTTCCTTTGTAACAGAGATTATTTTCCCTATATATCTTACATTGTTGTAAGGATTAAATGTACTTAAACTATTCTCTGTTCTGCTTTCCCTGTTGTTCTATATGGTTCAAAATCTTCTGGGAATGAAAAATAAATAAATAAAAATAAAATAAAGTAAAAGCACAATGAACCATCTCCTGCAGTAGACTACCCAAAGGGGTCACCAGGAGAGTGACCATCTCCCCAGTGTTCTTTCTTTAAAAAAAAAAAAAAAAAAAAGTTGACACATTTTATTTATTTATTTTAATCCTCACCTGAGGACATCCTGAGAGAGAGAAAGAGAAACATCAATCCTTTGCCTTCTTATGTGCCCCAGCACCAGGTATGTGCCCTATCTGGGAACCAACCAGCAACCTTTCGGAGCACAGGATGACACTCAGCCAACTGAGCCACTCTGGCTGGGTCCCCAGTGTTCTTGCCTAGTAGTAATGCTAACTGGCATTATCTACTCTGGCTTTGATAAATTTAACACAAATCCTTCCCAGACTTTTCCCAGATTTTATTTCAAGATGGAAGTTATGGTACATTGGGCTTTACCTCTGATTATTATTCTCAATTTGCATGGGTTTTCTTCTCCATATCTTTGGTAAGAAGATGGCCCTATTACTAAGTTGCCAGGACCTTACACTTACACGGTCAGACTTAACTGTACTCTGAATTTCTTTCACGTTTGTGATCACAGGAATATGAACATATATTCTGTGTGTTTTCCTTTTTTACCTATATACAGTCCTGCTAAGTTCACTCATTCATTCTATTTCTGACTAATCTTAATATATTCTCTAATAAAATCAATTCCCCTTATAATTACTACTATGCAATCAACACTTGAACAAAGTACCTAGCATAGTGTTTCATCCATTTTTCTTCTTTTGCTTGTGGCTAAAGAATCTGTACATTATCAGTGGGTTAGAGCTTCTTCTTTATTGTGATTCCAAGACTTTTTTTTTATCACCCCATGCTTTATAAGGTTATTGCCAAGGAGAAAGAAGGCAGGGGATATAAATTCAGGGAAGAGCCAAGGAGGTATGCTTTGGTATTGTTAACGTTTTACTCACATTTAAATAAGATGTCTAAGTCAGTAAATAGTAATTACTAAGTCTGTCAGTTATCAAGGTAGTCTAGATGGATTTACCTCATTAAAATAACTGTACTATCAGTTGTTGTGTTTTAAATTTAGTTGGCATTAGATTTAATTTTCAGTCAAGAAAATTAAATAAAAGTTGGCTTGGGTTTATTGGTTTGATTTTAGCTAGAAAAATGAGTTATAAAATGGGGGTGGTTAAGTAAATCATAGTTTTAGGGTATGACTGAATCTGGGAAGGCAAGGCTGGGGAAATTATGTATAACAAGTGCAGTGCTGTATTTATGTCAGAACACAACTTTTTTCAAGTGTTTGTCCAAATGTGTGCTGTGTCACATATAAGCTCTGGCATGGAATGGCATCCAAATCAATTTTCTGTGCCAATATTTTTCTATATTTTAGGATAAAAAATGTTATTAGTAACTTGTTTCTTTTTAAGACTAATAAGAAATTATTATATTTTAGGTAGGTAGAGTGTGATAGATGTTCCAGTGGGTGAAAGTTGAGTTAGCAGTTGGAGATAGAGGAGTATGATTTGGGAAAACAGACACATTATCAAAGACTACAATTTAAATCACAGTAGCCTTAAGACTACTTACTTGCAATGATTTTATAGGACAGGGAATTTTTGTTGATCATGTGTATGTATTCTACAGCAAAATCAAATCGCTGAATAAATTTTTAGTATAATGTGAGTGTCTGGGTAACAGGTAATAGCAAAACCATAACTAAGTCATTTAACTTCATTGTGTTTCAGCTTCTTCATCTATTTAAGCCCTAGTTGGTTTGGCTCAGTGGATAGGGTGTCGTCTTGATGACTGAAGTGTCCCAAGTTCAATTGTGGTCAAGGGCACATGCCCAGGTTGTGGGCTCAATCCCCAGTAGGGGACATGCAGGGGGCAACTGATCAATGATTCTCTCTCATCATTGATGTTTCTATCTCTCTCCCTCTCCCTTCCTCTCTGAAATCAATAAAAATATATTTTAAAAGCAAACATAAAAACCTTTGATTAGCATTAAAAAAATTATGTGATCCAGTTGATGGATGAAGTAAATGTGGGTAAATGTAATTCTTGAAAGCAGGCAATCCTTAACTCATTTATAATTTTAAAATATTTTCATTGGTCGTCTTCTCTGTACTAACTAGTATACTGAGCACTGAAATCAGTTCACTGTCCATGTGGGGCTTACATTCTAGTGGGGAAGGTAGCCCAAAACCAAGTAAACAGAGCAATTTCAGGAGTTTATAAGTGAGGTGAATAATAGTAATAATGAGTGGTCCATCTTTAGATTGAATCCTGAAAGAAAGATCTCTCTGAGGAGGCCACCTGTGAACCAAGAATCTCAGGGATGGGGGGGCTTGCCGTGGAAAGTGCCAAAAAAGAGCTGTCTAGATAGAGGAAATAGCAGTTGCAAAGTATCTGAAGCCTGATGATATTTACATTCCAGGAGCAGGAGTGGTAAAGCATAGTGAGCCAATGGCACAAAATAAAAAAGAGGCAGAGGCCAGATGATGTAAAATCTTTTAGTTCATGAGTGGACTTAATTTAGTTCACTCTGAGTGTAATCGGAGCCATTGAAGGATTTTAAACAGGAGAGTGATGTGGTCCAATTTGTATTTTAAGAAAAATGCCTTATGTAAACATGATTTGGAGTAGGCAGAAGACCAGTTAAATATCTTTTGCAGTAGTTTCTATGGGAAACGAAAACAAAAATATAAAAGAAGATGGATTATAAAGAAGGGAAGAACCCTAGCTGGTTTGGCTCAGTGAAGAGAGCATCAGCCTGAGGACTGAAGGGTCCCGGGTTTGATTCCGGTCAAGGGCACATGCCCAGGTTGTGGACTTGATCCCCAGTTGGGGGCGGGGGGGCGTGCAGGAGGCAGCCAATCAATAATTCTCTCTCATCATTGATGTTTCTATCTCTCCCTTCCTCTCTGAAATCAATAAAGATATACTGTATTAGAAGAAGAAGAAGGGAAGAGCTTGTGGCTGAGTTTTAAAGATTGTGGATGGGGGACAGAAACAGGAAGACCAAGAGCAATTAAGAGCCCTAGCAAGCTTTAAAAAGGATAGCAGATAATTGTACTCTATAGAAACCCAGTTAAAAGAGGGTTCAAGAGCTATACTTAATAACATCACATACTGCAGAGGAGATAAAGGACTACATGATTTAGGTCACTGTTGACTTTTAAACACTTCTTTTCAATGGTAGTAAGAGAAATTCATGGTGATAATCAATAATGGGCAAATGGAGATGATGTACAAAGAGGTTTCCATAGATATCAAAGTTGTATAATTATCTGATGACTTATAATATAAACAGCTGCCTATTTATTCCAGGAATTGTATTTGGTTCTTGTCTATGGCTTAATGCTTGCTTTGCTTTTTTTTTATCGTTGACACCATTACAGGTGTTCTCCTCATCCCCCACTTGTCCACCTCCTCCCAGCCCTCGCCACCCTTCCCTCACTTCACCACTCTGTTGTCTGTCCATGTGTTCTTTGGCTAATCTCTTCACCTTCTTTTATCCATTCCCACCTGGCTTTGCTTTCAATTTTATTATTTGGTTTTGCTGTCATAATCCCAAAAGAGATTTCAATTAAATTTCAACTAACCTTGCCTAAGTGGATGGTTTCAAATTATAAATAACGAAGTAAATAACAAAATTGTTGTTAATGGGCACTGGATACAATTGGGTTATTTTTCAACACCAATGTGGAGTTTAGTATATAGTAGAGGAATGTTTCCATACTTGAGATAACTTGTTCTCTCCTTGCTTTCCATAGAACTAGATCATTCCCCTAAAAAAAAGTAAATGCATTTAGTTCATAGACAATCTTACCATTCCTTTATCCTTAGCCAAATGTGGAAAATTATGAAATTCTAGAATCATAAAAATAGGAACTTAGTTGTTTTATTGGGTGGAAAGCTTTTTTATATTATTGGGCATTGGATCAGGGAGTATAAATGGAAAAGCTGAAGCTATTTCATGTGATTTTCCTAAAACTAAAGTTCATGTATTTTTCCTAAAGCTATAGAATCTTAAAACAAAAATGATCAACTTAGGCCCTGGCTGGGTGGCTCAGTTGGTTGGAGCATCGTGCAATACACCAAAAAGTTGAGGGTTCAGTTCCTGGTCGGAGTGCATACAGGAGGCAACTGATTGATGTTTCTCTTCCTCACTCCCTCTCAAAATCAAAAACATATCCTCATGTTAGGATTTTTAAAAAATGATTGAATTAGGATGTGCATACATATTCTTATATAGGATGATTTTGGGAAACAGTAAAGGAAAAGATGTTATATCTTTGTTTGCCTTTTCATTGTCCTTGCCAAAATTTATTTTAAAATAATTAGTGTAAACTTCTAAATCTATAAGTCTTAATTTCTTTTCATTCAGTTTATACCTACTCTCTCTATAATCTCCACATCTATTGGTCTTTAACACAGTTAAGTTACACAGAGGAAAGGAGACAGAGGGGAAAAAGGAAGACAGAAAGATAAAATTAAACTATTCAAATTAGTCTCAAAATCTATCTTTAAAAATACATAGGATTGAATGCAACAAGGAAAGTACAGAATCAATGTGAATAAAATGATAATGTTTTGTTAAATGACCTAAAATAAGACCTCAAAAATGAAGAGGACTATATTATATTTCTGGCTGGAAAGATTATAAAAATGTCAGTTATTCTGAATATAATGCATAATTTTCTTAAAATACCAGTCTGAATTCTACTGTGTGTTCTGTGAGCTAAAAAGGAACCAAGTAAAATGATTTTTAAGTTTATAGAATTTTAAGCTTATATATATAAAAAAAAGGCAGTGTGGAATAGTGCTTAGGATCACGGATTCTGGAGTCAGACTACATAAGTTTATAAATGGCTCTACTACTGAGTGCTTTGAAAAGTTATTTAACTTTTCTGTGTGGCTCATTTTCCCCATGTGTGGAGTGTGAGGATGTTAGTTCCTATCTCGGAATTGTTTTGAGAATATAAAAGGTTAAGCATATAAATCACTTGTAACAGTGTCTTATGCATAGAAAATGCTTATCATTTGCCATTAGCACTAGAAAATATTTAGAAAAAGAACTAGGTAGGGGAATCTTGTTCTATTAAATATTCAAATTGGGTGAATTGAGTTACATATTAAAGTATATTATAATATACTAGAGGCCCGGTGTATGAAATTCATGCATGGGTAGGGCCCCTAGCCTGGCCAATCTGTGGGGTGACCGGGCGGGGGGCCCCACTGGCACCCACCTTTGCTAGACTGGGGGCAGCTCCTGCGTTGAGCGTCTGCCCCCTGGTGGTCAGTGCGCGTCTAGCGACCGGTCATTCCGCCAGTTGTTCCACCGTTCAGTCAGTTTGCATATTAGGCTTTTATTATATCTCTATATACAACCCTAATATGCAAATAGACTGAACGGCAGAACAACCGATTGCTATGATGTGCGCTGACCACCAGGGGGTGCGTGCAGAACATGGCGGGCGCCAGCAGCAGGCAGCAGAGCGTGGAACATGGCGGGCATTGGCCGTGGCAGGATGGTAGAGCAGGTGAGCGGGGGCGCCAGACCAAGGCGGGGCACCGGTTGCTGTCATCAGGGCGAGTCTCTGGTGGTTACTGAAAATTCTTTGCTCCCACGCACCGCATCCCACTGGGTGCTCGCACCTACTGCCAGTGCCAGCCCCACATGCACCACTGCCAGCACCGGAGCCACCGCTCACACCTGCTGCCGGTGCCCCATGCCAGCTCAGATTGGTCAGCGGGTGCAAGCGGCAGCTGCCAGCCCCGATCACCCCTGAGGGCTTCTCTACCTCCCCCTGCTCCTGAGGGGCGATCAGGGCAGCAGCCGCCACTCGCACCTGCTGAAGGCGTCGGCCCCGCTCACACCTGTTTCTGGTGCTGGCCCCAATAGCTCTATGCCGTCAGCAGGTGCAAGCGGGGCCGGCACTGTCAGCATGTGGGAGCAGTGACGGTGGGAGCGGGGCTGCCAGCAGACGGGACCGGGGGCCTCGGTGGGAGGGGCCGGGCGGGGGTGCAGAGAATGGGCCAAGACCCGCCCCTGTGCCCACCACATCCTCGTAGCCCTCAAGGTGCGCAAATCTGTGCACAGGGCCCCTAGTAGGATTATAAAGCTGCTATAATCAAAACAGTATGGCATTGTAATAGAAATAGATACATTAGTGAAACTAAAAGAATCCAGAAGTAAATCTAAGTATATATAAGAACCTAAAATATGTCAAAAAGTGATATTTAAATTCAGCAAGGAAAGCTTGTTTGTTTAGCAATGTTGGAGTCATAATTGGCTCATCTGGTGCTAATAAACAGGCCCACACTTTATACTATCAGCAGACATAAATTCCAGAAAGATTAAAAGTTGACAAGCAAGTGAAGGACAGAGGGGGAGGAGGAGAGAGGGAAGGCAATGAAAAAGAAAATATATTTCTATAATCTCTAGAACAAGGAGACCTTTGAAAACAGTACAAGAAACCCAGAAACTTTTTGTATGTGTATGAGATGATGGATGTTAACTAAACTTACTGTAATCATTTCACAGTATATGTCAAATTATTACACTGTACAACTTAAACTTATACAGTGCCATATGTCAATTACATCTGAATTACTAGAAAGGATGAAAAGAAACCCAGAAGCTATTAAACAAATTGGTACAGATATGACTTCGTAAAAGTTAACTCTCTTTCTCATAAAACATACTATAGCCTGACAACAAACGGACAAACTGTGAGAAAAAGTTTGTATTGTTTAAAAAACAAAGTTACTATTTCTAATACACAAGAGTTTATAAAGAAGGTGACTAACAGTAGAAAATGAGCAAAGAATAAACAAAAATCTCAGAAAAAAATTCAAAATCAATGAACAAGAATATATACTCCACTAATTAGTAGATAAGAAGGAGCAAAATAACAATGAAATAATCATTTTTCATCATTGGATTGGCAAAAATTAAAAGGCTTTATAACATTCAGTGCTGGCAGGGATCTGAGAAACCAAACATTCTCATGATTGCAGTTGGAAGAGTAAATTGCAATAAAGAAACTTTGTCAGTATCAAGATTTTAACCTTTGACTCAGTACTCCTCTTGGGAATGTATTCTGCAGAAATCAGTTACATAAGTATTTCTATATTGATGGTATTTATTGCTGCATTGTTTATAATTACAAAAATTTGTAAATAATTTGAGAAGGTTGACTAAATTGTGGAGCAAATTATGTAATAATTTATAGATTTATAGAAGATAATTATTCATATAATTTTGCAGTGACTAGAAAGATATTCAAAATCTATTGTTAATCGAACCCAACCAGTGTGTGTCAATGATTGAGCATCAACCCATGAACCAGAAGTGCATGGTTCGATTCTCAGTTGGGGCACATGCCCAGGTTTTGGGCATGATCCCCAGTAGTGAGTGTGCAGGAGGTAGCCAATCTGTGATTCTCTCTCATTGATGTTTCTATCTCTCCCTCTCTTTTCCTCTCTCTGAAATCTATAAAAACATATTTTTTAAAATTTTATTGTTACTATAATACCGCATGATCTTTTTTTTATTATTATTGACTTCAGAGAGGAAGGGAGAGGGAGAGAGAGATAAAAACCTCAGTGATGAGAGAGAATTATTGATTGGCTGCCTCCAGCATGCCCCTACTAGGGATCGAGCTCGCAACCCAGGCATGTGCCCTTGACTGGAATCGAACCAGGACCCTTCATTCTGCAGGCCAACACTCTGTTCACTGAACCAAACCGACTAGGGCAGCATGATCTCTTTTATTTAAAAAAAAAAAAGACAGCTTGCCTTAACTGGGTGATTCAGTTGATTGGAGCATCAACCCATACACCGAAAGGTTTCATGTTCAATTCCTGGTCAGGGATATACCTAGGTTGTAGGTTTGATCCTCGACCACGGTGCTCATGCGGGAGTCAACCAATGTTACTCTCTTTTTTTCTTCTCTAAAAGTCAATAAAAACATCCTCAGGTGAGCTTTCAAATGATATATAAGGAAATATAGTAAAATTCAGCCTAACTCAGGAGCCTAGTAATAGAAGATACTAGGTATTAGAACAGATCAGTGTTTATACTCTTTTTCTTTATATATAGTGTCCCCCAAAAATGTATATACACTTTAACTGCCCGTAGCTCAATTTTGAAAATAAAGTGTATTTTAATAAACACTGACTTTATAATTATTCAAAGTGTGTGTATACATTTTGGGGGGACACCCTGTATTTCTTCTTGACTTCAAAAAAGAACAAGGTACAGAACTTCAGTGTTTAAAATAATCAGTAATGGAATATATTCACAGTTTTTTATAATTGTTTTCATTTTCATATGCATTTTTATTATAAATCTCATGCTAATGTGTTTTGTTTCACCTTAGCAATGTCTGACCGACAAGAGAGTGCTCTAATAGAGCTAATGGTTTGTACAATCCGTCAAGCTGCTGAGGCACATCCTCCTGTGGGAAGGGGTACTGGCAAGAGAGTAAGTTATATTAGTAATAAATCTACAAAAAAGATTTTAATGTAATTAACTGTCTTGAGTATTTGAAAATTTTATTGGTATATGTATCCCTAATAACATGATGTTTTTGTGAATGATACATGCTGTGGTATTTCATCTTCATATTGTCTGCTATATTCAGGTTCCAAAAATAGATTATTTCCTTCTATGCTTCTTTAGCACTTATACCTACTGCTTCTAGTCTAGTACTTGTAAGAAATTTTGCATCTATATCTGTTAAAAGTGCAAAGCAAACTGCCTAGTTTGTATGTTCTTCCATTTACCAACTAATCTTCAGATAGTTATATTCTTTGTGCCTTTATTTCCTCAGCTGTAATATGGGGGTTAATAATGCAGGTTTTATTGGTATTAAAGATGAATTGAGATAATCACAGATGGGAAGATTATCTGAAGAGGTAGGCAATTCCTCTGTGCAAAAAAAAACAACACACAGAAGTATAAAACTGGAAAAATTGTTTTTAAAAAACAAAAAAACATCAGGGGTCTGGGACTTCACCAAAGTTTAAAAAAAAACAATTTGAGAAGCATTTTTCTTGAAAAACTGCTAAAGCTTCTGTAAAAGCAGATTCTTCTTGCCAGGGGTTACATACAGTACACATACATCCCTTAAGTTTGATTGACGGATCTGTAGTTTTACCTGAGTGGTACTGTATACAAAAACCAACAGCTTTTAAGGAACTAGTGGGAAAAGTCCCTTTGTCAGCTAGAAATGGCAACTTGGTAGAAACAAGTAGGAATACCCACATATTTGATATTCAGAGGTTGTGTTCGCAGTTGATAAGAACAATGGACAAGCCAAGAATCTAACTAAAAAAAATCCTAGAAATGAGAAATCCATAAAAGGATTAAATAAGCTCTCCATACATCCTTGGATGACTGGGAAATCTGAGAGACCCTGACCTAAAATAAATGTCAAGCCAAACTGAACTTTGACTATGCTCTTAAACCCACAAACAGATCAAGTCTCATAAGGGAGAAGCCTTATATATTTGAGGTATTTGAGCACAACCTTTGCCCAAATAATTGACCAGTAATCTGTTGAAAAACAGAGGGGACTCCTAGGAAGACAGGCTAAAAAAACCCAGTAAGAATAAAAATTTCAGGCAGAGGCCACTCATCATGGAGAGGATAGTTACACAATTTAAGTTAAAGGTTACTTAATTTTTAAATGAAACTTTAAAAATTGAGTTAAAGTCCATATTTACTATATTATCCAGATATGTCCACTTTTCTAGAAAAATTATAGCCAAAGAAGCAGTAAAATGTGGCCATACTAGGGGAAAAAGCAAGAGATATATAAAAACATGCTCAAAGTCACTACTCATCCGAGAGATACAAATCAAAACAAGAAGAAGGTACCATCTCACACCTGTCAGAATGGCTGTCATCAACAAATCAATAAATGACAAGTGCTGACGAGGATGCGGAGAAAAAGGAACCCTCACACACAGCTGGTGGAAATGCAAACGGGCGCAGCCACTGTGGAGAACAGTATGGAGTTTCCTCAGAAAACTAAAAATGGAACTCTCATTTGACCCAGTGATCCCACTTCTATGAATATATCCCAAGAAACTAGGAACACCAATCAGAAAGGATATATGCACCCCTATGTTCATAGCAACACAATTTACAATAGCTAAGATTTGGAAACAGCCTAGGTGCCCATCAGCATATGAGTGGATTAAAAAACTGTGTACAGAGCAGAAATAAATGACAGAGACCAAAAAACAGTACAAAAGATCAATGAAACCAAGAGCTGGTTCTTTAAAAGGTTAAACAAGATTGATGAACCTCTAGCCAGGCTCACCAAGAAGCAACGAGAGAGGACCCAAATAAATAAAATCAGAAATGAAAGAGGCAAAATAACAACAGACCCCACAGAAATACAAAGAATTGTTTAAAAAAATAATATGAATAACTCTATTCCAACAAACTAGACAACCTAGAGGAAATGGACATATTCCTAGAAATATACAAACTTCCAAAACTTAATCAGGAAGTATTTAAAAATCTCAATAGACCGATAATTATGGGGGAAATTGAAGCATTCATCAAAAAGCCCGGGGCCAGATGGCTTCACAGGGGAGTTTTACCAAACATTCAAGGAAGAACTAAAACCTGTCCTCCTCAGACTATTCCAGAAAATTCAAGAGGAAGGGACATCCCTAACCGGTTTGGCTCAGTGGATAGAGTGTTGGCCTGCAGACTGAAGGGTCCCAGTTTCGATTCTGGTCAAGGACATGTACCTTGGTTGCAGGCACATCCCCAGTAGGGGGTGTGCAGGAGGCAGCTGTCGTTTCTCTCTCATCAATGTTTCTAACTCTCTATCCCTCTCCCTTCCTCTTTGTAAAAATCAATAAAATATATATATATTAAAAAATAGGAAGGAACACTTCCAAACTCATTCTGTGAAGCTAGCATTACCCTAATACCGAAACCTGATATAGACATCACAATGAAAGAATATTTACCAATATCTCTCATGAACATAGATGCCAAAATCATCAAAATTCTAGCAAATCAGATCCAGCATTACATCAGAAAGATCATACACCATGACCAAGTAGGATTTATCCCGGCGATGCAAGGATGGTACAATATCCGCAAATCAATAAGTGTAATATATCACACAAACAAATTGAGAGATAAAAATCACATAGTCGTATCAATTGATGCAGAAAAAGCATTTGACAAAATCCAACACCCTTTCTTGATAAAAACCCTCAGCAAAATGGGAGTAGAGGGATCATACCTCAACATAATAAAAGCCTTATATGAAAAACCTACAACCAGCATCATACTCAATGGGCAAAAACTAAAACCATTTCACCTAAGAACAGGAATGAGACAGAGATGCCCACCTTCACCACTCCTGTTCAACATAGTTCTGGAAGTGCTAGCCATAGCAGTTAGACAAGAAGAAGAAATAAAAGGTATCCAAATTGGAAAAGAAGTAAAACTGTCATTATTCGCAGATGACATGATACTGTACATAAAAAACCCTAAAGACTCCATCAAAAAAAATTATTAGGCTTAATAAATGAATTCGGAAATGTAGCAGGATACAAAATTAACGCCAAAAAATCTGTGGCATCTTTATATACCAACTAGAGGTCCGGTGCACCAGATTGGTGCATGGGGCGGGGGGGTGTCCCTCAGCCCAGCCTGCAACCCTCTCCAATCTGGGACCCCTTGAGGGATGTCCGACTGCCCGTTTAGGCCCAATCCTACCCGGATCCAGGGACTGCTGGCTCCAAGTTGCTCGCCTGCCTGCCTTCCTGATTGCCCCTAACCGCTTCTGCCTGCCAGCCTGATTGATGCCTAACTGCTCCCTGCCAGCCTGTTTGCCCCTAACTGCCCTCCCCTGCAGGCCTGGTCCCCCCCAACTGCCCTTCCCTGCAGGCCCGGTCGCCCCCAACTTCCCTCCTCTGCTGACCTGGACACCCCTAACTGCCCTCCTCTGCAGGCTTGATCACTCCCAACTGCCCTCCCTTGCAGGCCTGGTCCCTCCCAACTGCCCTCCCCTGCTGGCCATCTTGTGGTGGCCATCTTGTGTCCACATGGGGGCAGCCATCTTGTGTATTGGATTGATGGACAATTTGCATATTACTCTTAGATAGGATAGAGGCCTGGTGCACGGGTGGGGGTTCCCTTGGAGCATGGGGTGGCCTGGGCAAGGGGCCTGTGGTGGTTTGCAGGCGACCCAAGTGGTGGCCCTGGTATCTGGGATTTATTTATCTTCTATAATTGAAACTTTGTAGCCTTGAGTGGAGGCCTAGGCCAGCCAGGGTGTGCGGAAAGCTTGGCTTCCTCCATTCCCAGGGAAACCCAAGCCTCCTGCTCGCTCCGTGGCCACATCCATCTTGGTTGGGTTAATTTGCATACTCGTTCCTGATTGGCTGGTGGGTATGGCTTGTGGGTGTAGCAGAGTGGAGGTTAATTTGCATATTACTCTTTTATTAGATAGGATAGTGAACTTACAGAAAGAGAGATTAAAAAAACAATCCTATTTACCATCGCACCAAAAAAATTAAGGTACCTAGGTATGAACTTAACTAAGGAGGTAAAAGACCTGTACTTGGAAAACTACAGGACATTGAAAAAAAGAGAGGAAGACATAAACAGATGGAAGAACATACCATGTTTATGGATTGGTAGAATCAACATCATTAAAATGTCTATACTACCCAAAGCAATAGATTCAATGCACTGTCCATTAAAATACCAACGACATATTTCACAGACCTAGAACGAACTCTCCAAACATTCATCTGGAATAAAAAAAAGACCTCAAATAGTTGCAGCAATCCTGAGAAAGAAGAACAAAGTAGGAGGGATTTCAATACCAGATATCAAGCTGTATTACAAAACCACTGTTCTCAAAACTGCCTGGTACTGGCACAAGAACAGACATATAGACCAATGGAATAGAATAGAGAACCCAGGTATCGACCCAAACCACTATGCTTAATTAATATTTGACAAAGGACGCAAGAATATATAATAGAGTCAAGGCAGTCTCTTCAATAAATGGGGTTGGGAAAATTGGACAGATATATGCAAAAGAACGAAACTAGACCACCAACTTACACCATCCACAAAAATAAACTCAAAATGCATAAAGGGCTTAAATGTAAGACAGGAAACCATAAAAATATTAGAGGAATCCATAGGCAGCAAAATCTCAGACATATGCCGAAGCAAATTCTTTACCGATACAGCTCCTAGGGCAATGGAAACTGAAGAGAAAATAAACAAATGTAACTACATCAAAATAAAAAGCTTCTGCACAGCAAAAGAAACCATCAACAAAACAACAAGAAAGCCCACTGCATGGGAGAACATATTTGCGAATGTTATCACCAATAAGGTTTTAATCTCCAACATTTACAGGGAACTCGTACAACTTAACAAAAGGAAGATAAACAACCCTATCAAAAAATGGGCAACAGGAGAAACCAAGATGGCGGCATAGGTAAACACCTAAACTGCTGCCTCGCACAACAATTTCAAAACTACAACTAAAAGACAGAACGGACACCATCCAGAACCACAGAAAAGCTGGCTGAGTGGAAATTCTACAACTAGAAGGAAAGAGAAAAGCTCACGGAGAATTGGAGGTACGGCAAAGGGTCTTTGTGCGCGCAGAGAGGAAGGGAGGCTGAGAGCCTGGCTGACTTTCTCTGGCGGAAGGGGGAAGGAAGCCCCCGACCGCACTGAACCCCAGTTCTGACTGCACTGAACCCCAGTCCCAGGCGAAACCCCGTGGACCCAGGCTCATACAGGGGGAGTCTGGACTTTCAGGTAGAGAGAAAGGCACCCGGAGACTCGGAGACCCGGGGAAGACCCGGGGGAGCCCCAGCGGGCAGGGGTCTGGAGGCACGCAAGACAGTGTGCACAAAGGCTGTGGAGGTTGCCACAGGCTTTCCCTAGCTGGACTCTCGGGCGGAGACTCAGGAGCCAGGGAAGGCAGAGGTCTACGAGTGGGCGCAAGGGCAAGGCTAACAGGAAGCCAAGACTGTCTGCTCCGCCCTGAGATCCCACCCCATCCAAGCTGAGCACAGAGGCTATTGCAATTTGGCAAGTCTAATCCTATAAGGCTGTCTCCAGCACCGAACTTCTCCCAGAATAGACACAGCTGATCCTTACAGCCAACTGGCCTGGAGGTCAATTCCTCCCAGTGATACCAACAACCATCAAGACTTAACTACAACAAGGCTGTACACACAGTCCACAAAGGGGTGCACCAAGAGTGTCCACCTCAGGTTAACTGGGGAGGCCGACCCACTGGGCCATATAGGAAACCTAGCACACAAATTTACCCTACCAACTCAGGGAAGCAGTGAAAATGCAGCATCAAAGAAACAGATAACAAACAAAAGAAATGGAGAAAAACAAACGACTGGATATAGAATTCAAAACCACGGTTATAAGGCTTTTCAAGAATATCCTAGAAAAGGCCAATAAATATAACGAGACCCTCGAAGATATGAAAAAGGACCAACTAGAAATTAAACATACACTGACTGAAATAAAAAATATTATACAGAGACCCAACAACAGACTAGAGGAACACAAGAATCAAGTCAAAGAATTGAAATACAAAGAAGCAAAAAACACTCAACCAAAAAAGAAAAAAAAATCCAAAAAGTTGAAGATAGTGTAAGAAGCCTCTGGGACAACTTCAAGTGTACCAACATCAGAATTATGGGGGTGCCAGAAGAAGAGAGAGAGCAAGATACTGAAAACCTATTTGAAGAAATAATGACTGAAAACTTCCCCCACCTGGTGAAAGAAATAGACTTACAAGTCCAGGAAGCGCACAGAACCCCAAACAAAAGGAATCCAAAGAGGACCACACCAAGACACATCATAATTAAAATGCCAAGAGCAAAAGACAAAGAGAGAATCTTAAAAGCAGCAAGAGAAAAACAGTTAATTACCTACAAGGGAGCACCCATACGACTGTCAGCTCATTTCTCAACAGAAACTATGCAGGCCAGATGGGAGTGGCAAGAAATTTTCAAAGTGATGAATAGCAAGAACCTACAACCAAGATTACTCTACCCAGCAAAGCTATCATTCAGAATTGAAGGGCAGATAAAGAGCTTCACAGATAAGAAAAAGCTAAAGGAGTTCATCACCACCAAACCAGTATTATATGAAATGCTGAAAGGTATTCTTAAAGAAGAGGAAGAAGAAAAAAGTAAAGATAAAAATTATGAACAACAAATACATATCTATCAACAAGTGAACCTAAAAATCAAGTGAATTAAAAACCTGAGGAACAGAATAATCTGGTGAATATAATAGAATCAGGGGCATAGAAAGGGAGTGGACTGATAATTCTCAGGGGGAAAGAGATATGGGGGGTTCAGGAAGAGACTGGACAAAAATCATATACCTATGGATGAGGACCGTGTGGGGGAGGCAAGGGCAGAAGGTGGGGTGGGAACCGGGTGGAGGGGAGCTATGGGGGGAAAAAGGAGAAACAATTGTAATAATCTGAATAAAGATTTATTTTAAAAAATAAAAAATAAATTAAAAATTGGGCAACAGATCTAAATAGATACTTTTCGAAATTGGACATAAAGAAGGCTAAGAGACATATGACAAAATGCTCAAAGTCACTAATTATCCGAGGGATGCAAATCAAAACAACAATGCGGTACCATCTCATACCTGTCAAAATGGCTCTCATCAACAAACGACAAGTGCTGGCGAGGATGCAGAGAAAAAGAACCCTCGTGTACTACTGGTGGAAATGCAGACTGGTGCAGCCACTGTGGAGAACAGTATGGAGTTGCCTCAAAAAAAAAAAAAAATGGAACTCCCATTTGACACAGTGATCCCACTTCGAGGAATATATCCCAAGAAACCTGAAACACGAATCAAAAGGATATATGCACCCCTATGTTCATAACAGCACAATTTATTATAGCTAAAATTTGGAAACAGCCTAAGTGCCCATTAGCAGATGAGTGGATTAAAAAACGGGTATATCTATACAATGGAATATTACGCTGCGATAAAAATGAAGGAATTCTTACCATCTGCAACAGCATGCATGGAACTGGAGAGCATTATGTTAAGAGAAATAAGCCAGTCAGAGAAAGATAAATATCACATGATCTCACTCATTTGTGGAATATAATGAACAAGAAAAACTGATGAACAAAAACAGATTCAGAGACAGAGAAGCATTTATCAAACTGTCAAACCTCAGAGGAAAGGTAGGGGATGGTGGGGGTAAGCGGGAGAGATCAACCAAAGACTTGTATGCATACATATAAGCCTAACCAATGGACACAGACACCAGGGGGGGTGAGGGCATGAGTGGAGGGATGGGGGGACAATGAGGGGATAAGGACACGTAAATATCACATAATCTCACTCATTTGTGGAATATAATGAACAACATAAACTGATGAACAAAAACAGATCAGAGACAGAGAAGCATTGATCAGACCGTCAAACCTCAGGGAAGGCAAGGGAGTGTGGGGGGGAAGGAGGAGAGATCAACCAAAGGACTTGTATGCATGCATATAAGCTTAACCAATGGACACAGACACTAGGAGGGTGAGGGCAGCAGCAGGTGGGGGCAGGGGGGGTGATGGGGAATAAAGACATATATGTCATACCTTAATTAATAAAGAAAACAAAATTTTTTAATAATAAAAGAAATGGCTTCTCAGTAGGTCCAGTTTTTTAAAATGTATTACATTGGCTCAGTAAGAGATTTGAAATGAAATAAGAAACAACATGGAGATGAATTAATAACCAATTATCCATTCTGAAGAACAGAGGAAATATGATTGAACATAAATGAACAGAGCCTCAGAAATGTGTGAAACATAAATGCATCCAATTTGTGTAATGAGGTCTCAGAAAGAAAGGAAAGAGACAGGAAACAAAAACATTTGAAGAAATAATTGCCAGAAACTTAACGAATTTGATGAGAAATAGTAATGCACATATCAAAGAAGCTTAACAAAACTAATAGGATAAACACAAAATATTCCACCTCTAGACACAGTATAGTCACACTGTTGAAAGCCAAAGACAAAATTTGAAGGTAACTAGAAAATTCAGGTAGAAAGGGCAACAGCAATAAATTAGCAGTTGATTTCTTTTCAGAAACAGTGGATGCCAGAAGACATAGAATGTATTTAACATAGGGGAGATCACTGTTAACATATTGAGATTAAAACTCTAGAAAAATTGGGGGGGCGGGGTTCAAGTGGGGAAAAAGGAGACATATGTAAAACTTTAGACAATAAAAAATAAAAGTAAAAAATAAAACTCTAGAAAAATTATTTTTCCATTGGTTCCAATATTTTTCTCTTTATAACTCTAGTTTTATGGAAATGTTTTTGTTTTCACTTAATCTAAATAAGTAATTTGTCTAAACTTTAATGATTCTTAAATAAGGAGCTAATTAATAAAGTACTAGTGAATGTTGACTAGAAATTTGCATAAAACTAGATGTATTAATTTTGGTAAATAATTTGTAAAGCTCCTCTCAAAATTCTCAGTTACATTATCTGTCAGTGCTTCATCATTCTGTCTAATGTTCTAGATTTATAAATTAGTACATAACACTCTTATTCTATGCCCATTTGAATTTATTTCTAGGTGCTAACTGCCAAAGAAAGGAAAACTCAAATCGATGATAGGAACAAATTGACTGAGCATTTTATTATCACACTTCCTATGTTGTTATCAAAGGTACAACTTCATTTACATTTTTTTAATAATATATCACGGAGTTTACTTATTACAGTATAAAAGTAGTTACTTCTTTTCTATTTTTTCCTCCCTCTAGTATTCTGCAGATGCAGAGAAAGTAGCAAACTTGCTACAAATCCCACAGTATTTTGATCTAGAAATTTATAGCACAGGTAGAATGGAAAAGGTAAGACTATGAAATTAAAATTCTGCTATTGTATCGAGTTTTATTAACTAGAATATTTTAATTATATGTGATCATATAGACTTATTTTTTTATTTGACAGATGCTTATTTTTGTTTTATCTACTTATCATAGTTGCATGTTTTTTTCCCTCCTCAGCATCTGGATGCTTTGTTAAAACAGATTAAGTTTGTTGTGGAGAAACATGTAGAATCAGATGTTCTAGAAGCCTGCAGTAAAACCTATAGCATCTTATGCAGTGAAGAGTATACCATCCAGAATAGAGTTGACATAGCTCGAAGCCAGCTGATTGATGAGTTTGTAGATCGGTTCAATCATTCTGTGGAAGATCTATTGCAAGAGGTATGTTTTAAAGTTAATGTGAAATATAATAATTTTGGCTAATAATTATTAAAGGTAGCTGAGTGTATAAATTGTTTCCATTTTAAAATACAATTTAGTCAAATTTTCTACACCTTTCAGAACTTAGCAGCATTATTGTAATTGTTCATCCTATAAAGATCAGCCTTTGTTATACTTTTTTTTAAAGATTTTTAATTTATTTTTCTTGAAGGGAGAGGAAGAGAAAGAAACATTGATGTGAGAGGGGAACATGGATCTGCTGCCTCCTGCTTGTCCCCTACTAGGGATCAAGCCCAAACCAAGGCATGTACCCTGGCCAGGAATCAAACCAACTGAGCCACACTGGCCAGGGCTATTATACTTTATTTTTATTTTTTAAATTTGTTTCAAACAAGCTAGATTTTTTTTTTTTTTTTTGTCTTTTAAGAAAAATTTTGTTAAGGACTGGCTTTTTTTTAATTTTTCTTTAATGTTCTCTTCATAACTTTTTAAAAAATATTTTTATTGCTATCAGAGAGGCAGGGAGAGAGAGATAAAAACATCAATGATGAGAGATAATTATTTATCAGCTGCCTCTTGCACAGCCCCTACTGGGGATCAAGCCCACAACCCAGGCATGTGCCCTGATCAGGAATAGAACCATGACCTCCTGGTTCATTGGTCGATATTCAACTACTGAGTCATGCCAGCCGGGCAAGGAATGGCTTTTCTTAAATCTTTTTTTTTTAATTTTCTATTCCTGGAATCTTATTTGCATTTTAATATTACTTTATGATATGCTAATGTGTAGAAAATTAAAATTATGTGCTTATGAGGGATGGCTGATTACTAGTGGTGTGCCCAAGATAGCAGGAAGCCTCTCCAACTGGTTATTTTTGTAATTATTTCTGTGATTATCAAATCCTGTCTTTTCCCTCCAATCTGAGTAAGGCAACCTTGAAACCTCACAGCTTTCTATGCTCTGAGATCCAAGCTGATGATCTTCTTAATCCATGTAACCGATATCCCCCTACTTTTAATTTTAAATTTTTAAAAAATTTAACCATTTTTGATGTTTTGATTTATCTCTCACTGTTGGGATTATGGGTATCTTTCATTTTTTGGTTTTTTGTTTTATTTGTGTTTTGTTATTTACCAACAGTGAATATGTACTTTTTATATAATAATGACAATTTTTATTTAAGCAGTAAGTATTAACAAACTTTCATGTGAATATGAGGATACATAAAGGTGTGGTAATAAGGTGATGTCTACTTTTTATTTATAGGGAGAAGAAGCTGATGATGATGATATTTACAACGTGCTTTCTACATTAAAGCGGTTAACCTCTTTTCACAAGTACGTGATTTCATTGGAAGTAGATTCAGTGAAAAGCAGATTAGTCAACATAAACCAGACTGATTATATTTGTAATGTTTAACATCCATATAATAGTGGGAAATTTTAAAGAAATATCAAGGTGTTGTAAAGTTTTTCTTTATTATTCTAATTTTCTTCAGGTAAATTATGGGGTTTTATTTTAATACTAGAGGCCTGATACACGAAATTTGTGCAAGAGTAGGCCTTCCTTACCCTGGCTGCTGGCACCCGGGACCCAGGCTTCCCCCAGAGAGGGAGGCCCTGCCCACCTGCTGCAGCCCGCTGGTCGGTGGCCTGGGCCTCCCTCTGCGGGGCGATCATGGGGTGATGACCGGGCCCCGACCAGTCACATCGCATCTGCCTTGGCTGGCCTGGTGCCAGTGGGTGTCATAGCATGGTCCCAGATGGTTGTTGTTATTCCGCTGTTTTGCTGTTTGGTCGATTTGCATATTATGCTTTTATTATATAGGATGGTTATTTAAGGAGTAAGATTTATCACTCCTTGTAATAAATGCACACTGTAAAGGTTTAAGTTAATTGTATTTTTAACATTTGATGAGCTTATTCTGTAAGCTAGCATTTCTGAAGTATAATTTTCAATGGATAGTTTTTTAAAGTCTTACTAAATAGGAAAAAAAATGTTTTGAGAAAAGCCATGAAAGTTATTTCTGTGAGCTTTTATTTCTGAATTGTTCTTGTTTGTTTTATGTAGACAGAACAGTTGGATTTGAAGAAGGACAAAAGGCTTGTTCAAGGAAATAAGTGTCATTTTCAAATTTTAATTTGCATGTCCCTTCTAGTAAGACACGCTTATCTTCTCTATAAAAAAAGGAAAATAGAGAACTTCGTTGTCAAAAGTATGTTTAAGTGTAGGCCTACATCAGTAAATACTTCAGATTTTAAAGCATTGTCCAAAATCTAAGCCTTTTCTTTATATACAATACATTGTTTGATATTTCATGGAGACACAAACTTATTTTTTAAAATATTTAGATGTTTGAAAATAAAAGTTGACAGCCAGTTATCTACTATTTTTAGTAGTAGAGCTCATGACAATTTAAAATGTCAGCATTATCTCATTCAAAACTCCTTAGCCCGTGCAAATAGCTACACTAAAGTTATTGGGCTTTGCCATATTTTCTTTCCCCTGGTTTTGTCAAATCTTTTTTAAAATACATTTGCTTAATTCTATGTGATCTCAGGATTTGCTTATATGTATTTTTAAATATACTAGAAGAGAAAGAACTATGGAAGATGAGCTTAGGTTGACCATGTTGTAATAATCTTCACTTAAATGTGTGAAGATTGTTTTTTATTATGGTACTAGAGGCCCGATGCACGAAATTCGTGCAAGGGGCTCGGCCCCCACCACCACAGCGGCTGCCTTGGCCTCCGCCCACTGAGGTGGCCGCAGGCCTCTGCCTCTGTCCCTGCCCACCTACCGCAGCAGCCACCAGCCTCTGCCTCGGCCCCTGCCTGCTGCGGCTTCGTCCGGAAGGTCGTCCAGAAAGACATCCGGTCTAATTAGCATATTAAGCTTTTATTATTATAGATAGTTTTGTTTTATTTTAGAATGTGTGAAGTTTTGTTATTACTGATTTCTTTTAATGAATTCCTAATATCATCTTGAGCTCTCTCCACCTCTTTATTTCCCCCTCTCATTTCCCTCTTTTTTCCTTCTTAAGTATGAGCACTCGAACATTTCCTTTATGAATCTTTTTCAACTCTACAAGAAAATGAAGTTATTTTTCTTAAAGTCATTTTATTTAAAATTTCTTTCATTCTAGAATAAAGTTAATACATTTTGTTTATTTTAGCGCTCATGATCTCACAAAATGGGATCTGTTTGGTAATTGCTACAGATTATTGAAGACTGGAATTGAACATGGAGCTATGCCAGAACAGGTAAGAGTTTATTAATCTTCCTTGTATCTCATTTCAGAAAGCTAAAGTTTTTTGTGATCACACAGGATTATCAAAAGCCTTTCAAAGAAAGTAGTTGATAATTCTTTAATGTAGCCACCTTCTTTGAGAATGGATTATCAAAAGCCTTTCATAGAAAGTAGTTGATAATTCTTTAATGTAGCCACCTTCTTTGAGAATTCTTGCCATAGTGATTAAATGTTACTGATAGATATATCTTCAGGTTTAAGCAGAAAAAAATAGGAAACCTTTGCTATAATGTTCTCAAAAATTTTATGTTAAGGTAAGCATTTTTAGGATAACATCCAGTTTTCTTTGTCATGGTAAGATGACTATATTATTGTCCAAATAAGTGTTCTTTTAAAAGTGAAAAGGAGTGCTATTAATTACTCTAAGATAGGCATTAGCCAGATGGTTACCCTCCAATAAGGTCCTCTGTGATTTGGTTTCTACTGATTTAGACTTCTTGCTTTCTTTTCTTTTTTTTTTTTTTTTTTTAGAGAGAGTGGGGGAGGATGGGGGAGACACAGACATCGATTTGTTGTCCCACTTATTTATGCATTCATTGGTTGCTTCTTGTATGTGCTCTGACTGGAGATGGAATCTGCAACCATGGCATATCTGGACAACACTTTTAACCAACTGAGCTACCCAGCCAGGGTTAATCTAGTCTTAGTTTATGCTTACACTTATACTCTATGAAACTTTTCACAGTTTTAAAGAAACATCCTTTGAAATTTCTGTTCCTTCACTTATGTTTCCTTTTATTACCAGATTAAATCTTGTATCTTTCTTTAAAGATTTAGTATAGATATTTTTCTTCTCTAGAAAGTTTTTCCTAACCATTATCACTTTCTATTCCTGGCTAACATGTGAGTTCCTCTTCTCTCCCCTCAACACATTACCCTATGTATGTATACTTTATCAGACTAATTATTAAATATTATAATTGTTACTAATTTGTCTTTTCAGTTGATTCTTCTCTGAGATGAGAGAATATGTTTATTTTTAAGCCCCTGTGTCTAGCACTAGGCTTAGATACTGAATAAAGATCTGTTTTAAGAACAGAGTTCAGACAGTGAACATTTGGTAGTAGTGTTGTTGTTTTTTTTCCAAATGGTTATTATTTTAAATTTTTATACATTTATGCCTCTATGATGATGTATTTCTTTTTTTTTTTTTAACCAAATGTTATTTTATACATGCTCCTTAATTCTGTAAAACTCTTGGACTATAAGCTATGAAAAATATTGTATGATATAAACTGTACAAATGTAAATTATGTCTCATTTGTTTGAATTTTTTTATTTGATACAGATAGTCGTACAGGCATTGCAGTGTTCCCATTACTCGATTCTTTGGCAGTTGGTGAAAATTACTGATGGTTCTCCTTCCAAAGTAAGTAAGAGTTTCTGTAGGCAGAAGGGTTATTACTAAAATAAAATAACCTTCATTCATTTATATTTAATACGTTATTATCAGTTATAGCAAATTATCATCTTGACTAAAATATAAAATAATTTTCTTGTTATCAATTTTTGCTTTATCCTATGAGTAAGTATATTTTATCTCTTTGGAAGATAACTAGTCTTCAAGCAATAGATACATACTTTTATTTGTACAAAAGTTAAAATTCTTACAGGAAATAACCATTGTAGAAACCAAAAAAGGTAACATGCTATAAAAAATAGAGTAATATTGGGAGATAATAGTATGCAGCTTTCATTTCTGGCTGGCATCATGGCACCTTGGGACTCAAACTGAGTAACACTCATGTTAAAAACAACTCAAATTGTTGGATAATTTTTTTTAACATTTATTTTTTGACTGACCATGTGAAACAAAAAGGGAAATACAAACCAGATATTAAATGAAACTAGGATTCAAGAGAGTCGGCAAAGCGCTGAAGCCTACTTAACCTTAAGGATCTTTTCTAATCTAGACAAATTGTAAAGCCCCCCCCAAGGTGGAATGTCTTATAGGTAGCACACCTCCCTGAAAATTTGGGGACCTATAGAGCTACTCCCAGCTCAAGGGTAAATTAGAAATAAACTCACACCAGCTCCATGAATGGAGAAATACAAGGAAAACAGCTTGTCTTAAATTTATCACTGATTAAAAGGGAGAAAACAGGTGTCCCAGGACGATCTATAACCATGACCTGGCTTTCACATAGGTTTTCACTCACCCTAAAATTATACTACTTTAGTGGTCCATTAAAAAATAAAAAATGCGATTTTGATTTTAAAAAGTCTATATCGCTCTTGAAATGAGAGCGGCTTGAACATATGAGTTCAAACACTTGATAAAGAATCAAATAGCCCTAACCGGTTTGGCTCAGTGGATGGAGCATCTGCCTGCGGACTGAAGGGTCCCAGGTTCGATTCCGGTCAAGGGCATGTACCTTGGTTGCGGGCACATCCCCAGTGGGAGGTGTGCAGGAGGCAACTGGTCGATGTTTCTCTCTCATTGATGTTTCTGACTATCTCTTTCCCTTCCTCTCTGTAAAGAGTCAATAAAATATATTTTTTTTAAAAAAGAAGCAAATAAAAATATTAGGATGTTTACATAGCCTCATCTTAACAAAACAGAAGCTGTTCAGCCAATAAAGAAGGTCAATAATACATTTCTATACAGAATGAGTAACTTGATATAGAGCATTCTTTTCTCAGAGAAAGATTTTTTTTTTTACCCTTCTGATTAAAAATTTGAGGAATTTGCTGCCTTTGGAAAGTAATTGGAGTTTTTGTTCTTAATTAGAAGAAGAGTGATATATTAGTTAGCTTCCTGGTTGTTTTTATTTTATTTTATTGACAATTTAGTCTTGATAAGCAAAAACTGAAGTTAACCTTTTGTAGTAACCAAAGCCACTTGAAAATTGCATTACATCCTCATGTTTTTAAAAATGTTCTTTAATATGATATAATTAACAGTGATTGAATATATGTAAGTTAAATTTTAATAACAAGAGTTTATTATATGTTACAATTAACTTTTTTTCTAATTTATTCTGGTTAGTTTTGTATTCTTTTTTTTCCACTGAGATAATTTTGGTTATCTGAGGCACAGATTTTCTGATTGTCATTGCAAGGAGGGCAATGCAGATTTTGTGGCCAGCACTGATTTCTTTTATGCCAGAAAGAATGATATAGCATCTTTTTTTTTTTTTTTTTTTTTTTTAATAATCCTCACCTGAGGATATTTTTCCATTGATTTTTAGAGAGTGTGGAAGGGAAAGGGAGAGACAGAGAGAAACACCGATGTGAAAGAGACACGTTGATCAGTTGCCTCCTGCATGACCCCAACCAGGGCCAGGAGCCTGCAACCGAGGTGCGTGCCCTTGACTGGAATCAAACCCAGGACCCTTCAGTCCACAGGCCGACGCTCTATCCACTGAGTAAAACCAGCTAGGGTGCTATAGCATCTTTTAGGTGTTTTCATTATTCAGTTGATTTCTATTTATATTTTTTGTTCATTTATATTATAAGTGAAATTCTTACATAGGTGTCTCTCAAGTTATTTCTTCTCACTTTGAAGTCGTTGGTAATTTTTCATTCAAAATATATTTAGTAATTATTGTGTTCAGTTGTGTCTATAAAGTGGTTTTCTAAATGATAATCTTAAAAAGCATGAATCTTAAAGATACATGCAAACTTAAAAAAATTAATCTTTCATTGCTAAGATTCTTTTAAAACAATTATTTTAATCACTCATATAATAATTACTAGATTCTTTTAAAACAATTATTTTAATCACTCATATAATAATTACTAATTACAAGCTTTCTATATAGGATATCTTTGAAAATTTAATAGCCACATACATAAGCTTTGTACACATATAATTTATATTACTAACATCCCAATTGATAAGATATTGACAACTATAGTTCTAGCCGAGGATTAACTTGTTATGCAAATAATCTTGAGGCAAGTCACTTAAATATATTACAGAGACACAGACAACAGCATGGTGATAGCCAGAGGAAAAGGGGAATGGGGTTAGGTGGGAGAGAGCAAAGGGATGATAAATTGGGACAGAAAGAGACTTTAGTTTGGGTGATGGCCGCATGATGCAGTATGCAGATGTTTTGTTGAGTTGTACACTTGAAACATGTATGGTTTTGTTAAACAATGTCACCCCAGTGAACTCAATAAAAAAAATAATTTTAAAGCAGACAACTTATGTCAAAGCATTTACATCGATTGTGAAGTACTTTCCAGATATTAACAATTTTAAAAATCACTTACCTGTGTTTAAGGTTACTTATTTATAAAATTGGAAGTTGTATTGTGCCAACCTTTTCTGTATCTAAAATTCTGCAATCTATGTTATGATTAATAGCTGCTATACTAAAGATGTCTGGGTAGATATACTAGAATCTTAACAGTGTTTATCTCTGGAAAATAGAAATTCTTTGGGGGCAGACATAAGAAGAAATTTATTTTCACTTTATACCTTTTGATACTGTTTGAGTGGTAGTTTTGTTGGTGATTCTTAAAAGTGATAATTTGATCACAAAAATTAATTTTTTAAGACTACTAGTACAAAAGCATCTTGATTCTCCATTCTAAACTTAGGTCTGATTTATCACATATAACTCAGAGTTGTTGAACTTGAATACTAGAAAAATGCTTAGAGTGTTCTATATCTTATTTGCAATAATAGCATTATTCTTTTGTTTATAAATGTAATATTAGAGCTACCAGAGAATTTAGAAATTACTTGATGAAACCTGTTCTTTTTAGATAAGGCCTACAGGGGGAGATTGTTATTATTACATTGTTGATGTTTTACTATTTTTTAATATATATTTTTATTGATTTCAGAGGAAGAGAGAGGGAGAGAGAAATAGGAACATCAATGATGAGAGAGAACCATCCATCGGCTGCCTCCTGCATGCCCCCTACTGGGGATCAAGCCAGCAACCTGGGCATATGCCCTGACTGGGAATCAAACTGTTACCTCCTGGTTCAGAGGTCACTTTGTAAATCACTTTAATATAAATGCTCTAAATTAATTAAATCTTTATCTTTAAAGTAGATATTACCATAGTCTTATTTTACAGATAAGGAACCTGGAAAAATTGGGCTTACCTAAAATTACAAGTCTTTTGAATCTCAATCTAGTTGTTTTTCTGTTAACACTCTTTAAATTCTTGTATTATTAAGCTTTTAATACAACTTGTTCTAGAGAGTTTTATTGTGGCTTTTTAAAAAATTATTTTCTAAAGGCTGGCATGTTGGTTGACTCCTCACTAAATACAAATGTCTGTTAATCAATTGGGCATTAAAAAATTATGTCATACAGCCTTTTTTCTTTTCATCATTCTGTATCTATAAAAGCATTTGAATGAGAAGTTACCATGGTTTTAAATGGCTTATTTTGTAATGCCAGTGGTTTAAAGTTAAAATATATGGAGGACTTTGGTAATGATGCACCTAAAACATTTTTCCCCTCTGTTTTCTAAAATTTAAAAGTAATTCAGTAGGCTCTTGGGGTCTAAATATTTAGTTTGTAATGTTGATCATTTATAGACAACTTGAAAATCTTACTGCATTAATTAGTATTTCTGTTGTTGAATAAGTATTTCAAGCATGTCAAACTCAAAGGCTAACACGGACCAAATAAAGTTTAAGTTTATGTGGGCCGCAAATAAAACAAAAGCTTCAATTTTCATAGAAACGTAGGTTTATTTCAATAGAGACATGCTGAATACAAAAGGCTGAAATAAATGAGTAATCATTAACATAAAATAAGAGAACATTTTAATAAAAATTAATATTTTTTCTTGAACATTAACTTACCAGACACTGAATAACTGCACAAACTAATAAACGTAATGCAAATAAACCTATTTTTCTTGTTCTCCGAAAGTGAAATAAGTCCTGTTGTGCATACCAAACAAGTCAGTCCAAGACTAATGATGGGGCAATCGGCTGCTAAAATATTCACTGCTAGTATTAGTGGAGAGAAATGGTGCACCTGGGCGTAAGGTGCATAAGGGAAATGAATGCAACGCTATTATAGTAATCAGTCATTAGCAAACGTTGTAGTTTGTTATTAATAATAACAGGATATTGTAAAAATGAAGTTACAAAATTTTTACTAAAATGTTTTTTACGTATTGTTATATTGGCTGGGCTGCAAAAATATTCATTGTGGGCTGCATGCAGCCTGTGGCCCAAGAATTTGACACGCTTGAAGTATCCTATGCAATAAAAGGTTAATATGCAAATCGACCAAACAGTGGAACGACCAGTCGCTATGACGCGCACTGACCACACCAGGGGGGAGCTGCCCCCTGGTGTGGTCAGTGTGCTCCCACAGGGGGAATGCCGCTCAGCCAGGAGCCAGGCTCACGCTGCGGCAGTGCTAAGGCTGTCCACTGAAGGCTTAGGCCCACCCCCCGCCATCAGTCGGACATCCCCCGAGGGCTCCTGGACTGTGAGAGGGCGCAGGCCGGGCTGAGGGACACCCCCCACCCCACCCCTCCCTGAGTGCATGAATTTTGTGCACTGGGTTTCTAGTTATGTTAATAATATGGAATGAGCTATTTAGCTAGTGAAGGAGCTAGCCAGCTGACCTCTATGTTTTTCTCTACTCAGTACATTTATAGAAACTCCTTTACCGGTAAATCTCTGAAGGAGGTCACTTGCATCTTTAGTTAATAAATTATATGTGTTAGTTTTTGGTGTAAAATATAAGGTAAAGTGCTTTTCATAAAGTTGGGCTTTCTTACTTGAGTACATGTTCATTGTTAAAATAAAATAAATTATTTTAATTTTACCACCTGTAGGTAACCACTGTTAATATTTTGGTATGTTTTCTTTTAGTGTTTTTTCTTACATATTTTTCAATCTTATTGAAATCATAATGTATTTACAATTTTATGTCTCCTCTTAGTTAACATGGGATTTCCTTCAGTTATTAAAAGAAATGTCGATAGATATTTTTTTTCTGTGTGCATTAGTCCATCATATAGCTATACCATAATTAATTTTACCATACCACTCTACTCTCTTTGATGTTTAGGTTGTAAACATTTTAACTAATAAAATTAATGCCGTGATCAGCATTTTGGTGCAAAAGCTTGTTCTGTGTTTTAAATTGTTTTATCTTAGAAATGGAATTGCTGGGTCAAAGATTTTACTTACTTTGAAGGTTTGATACATACTGCCAAGTTGTTTTTTAGACAGTACTTTCTAAAATTTATTTTTCGAATCTATTATATGAATGGTAGTTATATTTGAAGTTTAAATTCAAATTATAATTTAACTGAACAGTGAACACTATTTTATAAAATGAATATATGAGAAGACTATATCAAGAACAGGATTAGATCTTTATTTGAAATGGAAGTGCACTGGGTTTCACCATTGAGTATTTCCTCTATTCCCCCTGAATTCCAGAGTTGAATCTCTTTGGCAGTCTCACAGGTCATGCTCAGTTTACTTTGTTCCGGTGCCCCCTAGTGCTGGTCCTGTAGAAGCAGCCTTCAGTTTCTCTAGCAGAAAACATCCTTCTTCAGCTCCTTCTGGACATATACAAAGACTTTTAAAGAGCCAGGTAAATAAGAGGGCTAAAATAATGCCCCATTGCCTTTTTTGGCCTGGGGATCTAGAACTTATTTTTCCTACTGGGAGGAGCTGTCCTACTCTCTGTAATCTTGAATTTGCAGTGTTCTTAGCCTTACCCTACATGTTTCTATTCTAGACAGCAGTGAGGAGGACCTGGGGCAAACATTCCTGCCTTCTGGATCCTGACCCTTTTCCTAATCCTTTAAATTGAAGAAACTAAATATCCCTCAGGTAGCTACAGATCAAATTATCATTTGGGTGTTTAGCTGTAAAATTTGTTCCATTGCCTTCTTAACTGAAGGGTCTCCTCTGCAAATTCCAGCTTGTTTAACCTCTAAACAGACTGGGGAAGAGCAGTGAAGGGTAAAGGTGGCCAGACTCATGAGGAGATACACTTAACCTTGCTGTTCTTCATATAAGCATACATTCCTAGAAATGTACTAGAAATAGGCTCAAATGTAAAATAATCAACAGGCTGCTTTTTATACTTCCCCCTTTCCTTTTTCCTCCCCAGGCCTTTAGAATGTCAATGAATAAGAATGAGATAGCTTGCTCAGGTCCTTGCCCCAAATTCCTATAATATCAAAATACAGGTACCACTTCTTCACCTGCAGAGGGGAAAAGGAATGGGACCACGAGTGAGAATAATGGCTGTCTCTCTAGGAACAAATGTTTAGCAGTGTATAACCATTTTACTTTATTCTTTTTTATTTTAGAATCTTTCCCATTACCTTTTATTTCTTAAGAATTCTATGCTCAGTAACTATCTAGTTAGTTTTAAGCCTTCCCTATGATTATTTCATAACTTCAGAGTTGTTCTTTGATAATTGTGGTTTCTGTTAATATTATATCTTACCTCAACTGCCTGATTGGTTGATCTAGGAAGGTTAGAGGTGAAAGATCCAAGTCTTGTTTTATATCCATTTCTTGTTTAGCTCTAAGAATTTCTTTTTAATCTGGAATATAGAAGTAGATAGGAGTTTAGACCAAATTCTGAGCTTCTCCAGAATTTTATCCAACTCTAAAATTCATAAAGATCTTTGGAAGCCAGAAGTAAATGTGTTCAATTTAGCAAAGAACTTACAAGTCATTATTCCAACATGCTGCAGTGGCTCAGTGATTGAGCATTGACCTATGAACCAGGAGGTCATGGTTCAATTCCTGGTCAGGGCACATGCCCGGGTTGCAGGCTCAATCCCCAGTAGGGGGTGTGGAAGAGGCATCCCATCAATGATTCGCTCTCATTATTGATGTTTCTCTCTCCCTCTCCCTCCCTCTCTGAAATCAATATATATATATATATATATATATATATATATATATATAAAAGAATGCCATGCTGTCTTATGAACCTATCTATTCTTGGAATTGCTATCTGATAGGGCAGTGGTCGGCAAACTCATTAGTCAACAGAGCCAAATATCAACAGTACAACGATTGAAATTTCTTTTGAGAGCCAAATTTTTTAAACTTAAACTTCTTCTAACGCCACTTCTTCAAAATAGACTCGCCCAGGCCGTGGTATTTTGTGGAAGAGCCACACTCAAGGGGCCAAAGAGCTGCATGTGGCTTGCGAGCCACAGTTTGCCGACCATGGTGATAGGGAATACCCTTCTTCCCTTAAGGCTGCCTTAGTTTCACTAGCCTGTCCAGTTGGATGCTTTTTTGTATGCTGGTGGTTGTTTTTTGTTGTTGTTTTAATTTTGGATGCTGTTTTTACTTACACAGGGACACAGGCTTTGAAAGCACCTTTTATAAATACGCAGATGCCTTAAGATATTTAATACCTCATAATCTCAGTAATGAGCCAGAACTGAAAAGATTTGTCCTAAATGACAATTATTATAAAGTAATAATAAGTAATAATGTGTTTTAACTGAGCTTATCAGAGGTCTAAAGCAACATTAACAATTTAAATAAAACATAACACTTCTTTCTTTCTTGTACAGGTATTGGATATTTTCTCTGCCAAAATTAATGGTAAAAGAAGTTTACTTTCCTGTCAGGCCATTTATTTGAATAGAAAAGATATAGTTGTCTTATCCTACTTAATATCCCCTGAGTGATATAGAAATGCATTTTCCTTCCTAAGTAGGTTTTTTTAGAAATGTTTTTCCTTCAGTGGCCATTCTATGCATAATTACTAGGTATTTGTTAAGTGACTTCTTATTGCTGACTCAATTTATAAATAGTGTGTATTTCCAGCATTTTTTTGTGTTGGAACATGGTCTTCAAAATTAAATCCAAGTTTGAATTTTGGCTCCATTTCTTACCACCGGTGATAAAGATAAGCAAGTTACTTCGCCATTGAACTTTATTTTCCTTATGTGTGATATTCACTGCTAGATGGGCTTGTTGGGAAGATTAAATTGAAAGAAGTGTTTCACGGCCCTGGCTGGTGTGCTCAGTGGTTAGAGTGTCGGCCCACACACCAAAGGGTCGGAGGTTTGATTCCCAGTAAGGGGCAAGTACTTGGGTTGCAGGTTCAATCCCCACCCTAGTTGGACATGTGCAGGAGGCAACCAATTAATGTGTCTCTCTCATATTAATGTTTCTTTCTTTCTCTCTCTCTCTTTTTCTCTCTCTCGCCTCCCTTTCTACCCCCTTCCCTCCCACTCTCTAAAAGAAAATCAATGGGGAAAATATCTTCAGGTGAGGATTAACAAAAAAGAAAGAAGTGTTTCAATAAACAATAGCTGTTGTTCTGATGGAGTTAAATTGTGGTCCTAGTCTAATCTTCCCTTGTACCAAAAACAAGAATTGATACTAAATGAACTATTATCATGTAAGACTACAGGACTATGTAAACATGCTCAGGAGCTAGTGTACGTTTGGGATACAACAGCATAGATTTTGTCCTCCATGTGTACATTGGAATAATTTGGGAATTCAGTTCTCTCACTTTGATTCTAACAGTTACTGCTTTTCCCCTGTCCCTCTGATTCCTCCTTTATCTTTCTTCATCTTTGTACACTACAGGAAAGAGAAATCAGAAGATGTTTTGGAACTACAGTAGGCAGCTTAAGGGTTCCTGAATCATAAGTGAGTGGATTAGCCTTTGAGACAATGACAGGAGTCAGCAGGTGGAGATTCAAATAGTCAAGAACAACAACAACACTGAAAACTAGGTATTACATTTGGGGTTAAATATTCAATAGTTATTTTATTGTGTGTTCACGAAAGTAGCACACTCTCCCTACCCCCCGTACCCCCAGAAAGAGAAGCTAATAGCAGTTACTCATATAAGAAAGCAATTTGAAAGGTATTGCATAGGGTCTATCCTACTACAATGGAAAGGCTTCTTGTCTCTTGGTCACTGTTGTGTCCCCAATGAAAGAATTTAGTTCCATCTGTTTTTATCATTTTTAGTATGGATACTGACTTAGTTGAGCTGAAAAATAATTTAATGAGCCTTGTTATGTGTCAGTAATTGTGCTAAGTACAGATAAATGGAACACTTTTGACATAAGAAACGTCCAAACCTGTAGAGAATTTTTATGAGTTTATTTGAGCCAATCTGAGAAGAATTACCGGGAAGCAAAATCTCAACGGATTGAAAAAATGCTCCAGAAAAATGACAGTTTTGCTGCTTGTTTTATACATTAGAATAAAAGGAGGAGACTTACAGAGGGTTACATGAAATCATTGGTAGTATATTAAGGGGGCAGGAGAAAGCAAAATGGGGAAATATCTGGGATTGGATAAAATGTCAAAATAGAGAAACATATACTTTTATATTGGTAGGTACAGGGTAGTTAATTAACTTCTATAGCACATAGAGATGGTTTTTGGAAACAAGATAACGAGAGCCGTGGCCAGTTTTGCTCAGTGGCTAGAGCATCAGCCTGCGGACTGAAGGGCCCAGGGTTCGATTCTGGTCAAGGGCACATTCCCGTGTTGCGGGCCTGATCCCCAGTAGTAAGTGTGCAGGAGGCAGCGGATCAATGATTCTCTCATCATTGATGTTTCTATCTCTCTCTCCCTCCCCCTTCCTCTCTAAAATCAATAAAAAAATATTTTTATAAAAAGATAACAATAAGGGGGTTCTGTATTCTTGTGCTTTAGTGCCAGGCAATTGTGCCTTGAAAGGTCTAGAAAAGAAGATTACTCTGACATTTCAAAGGTATATTATCTTATATGCAAAAAGATAGTCTCACTTAAGGTAAAGATTGGCCTTTGTCAAGAAAGCTACAGGCCTAGGACGTGACTACCCACCATGACCCGCTTTCAGTTAGGAATTTTTACATTCAGACTATCCTATGTGGTTATTTTTGGTCTCAGTTTTGTAAGTCCCGCCATGCAGGCTTCCTATGAGCTTGTTAGGTTTAGTATCCACTACAGCAAGCATGTCAAACTCACGGCCGGTGTGCCGCATGCCTCGCGGGCTGCGAGTTTGATATGCTTGCACTACAGTTTATGTCTTTGAAGAACTTTATAGCCTAGTATAGACTGGACAGACTACAGTCTATGGGCCAAATCTGGCCTAAATAAAGTTTTAATGGAACACAGTCATGCTAATTCATTTATGTTTTGTTTTATTTTTTTTATATTTTTATTGATTTCAGTGAGGGAGATAGAGATAGAAACATCAATGATGAGAATCATTGATCGGCCACCTTCTGCACGCCCCCTACTGGGGATCAAGCCCGCAACTCGAGCATGTGCCTTTGACTGGAATTGAACCTGGGACCCTCCAGTCTGCAGGCCGATGCTCTATCCACTGAGTCAAACCAGCTAGGGCCACTTATGTCTTGTTTAGAGCTGCTTTCATGCTACAGTGGCAGAGTTAAGTAATTGTGACAGACTGTAAAACCTACAAAACCTAAAATATTTACTGCTGACCCTTTACACAAAAAGTTTGCCAATCCCTGGCCTACTAAGGTAACCCCTTGGTCTTGTTTACCACACTTTGTCAGTAACCCTATTTGCCTATTCTAGATAACTAAGTTAGTTTTGTGCCCCTTTTTTTTATTATGAAAATTGATCATTCTTAACACGCTATGTATATTTTTACATTCTGAGATCTTTAACTGGTTTAGTTCCTTATTTTACTACTTTATTCTGTTTTATTTCTGCCCATTCTAAAAATATGTATTTGTCAGATAATGTTGAACTACTTTTATGTATTTACTACTAGTTTTTCCATGGCTTCAGTTTCTGGCTAGGATTATCTTAATGGTACTTCCTAGCTGTGGACAAAAAAAACCAAACAAACAAAAAAAAAACTGCTAAATTTGGTCTTCTTCTAGACACACAAAATTGTAATACAAAATGAAAATGAATCACCCATTTAAAATCTGTACATATTTGTGTGTGTAGGAATGAAATTCTCTTTTCTCACTGACTAGTATCATCATATTGAAATAGGTGGCTTTTAAGAGGCAGTCTTACCTTTAATATCTGTTTTGGTTTTTTATTGGTTTGAGAGAGAGAAACGTCAATTTGTTGTTCCACTTATTCATGCATTGAGTGGTTGATTTTTTTTTTTCTCGCCTGTGGACATGTTCATTGATTTGAGAGAGAGGGGAAGGGAAAGGTAGAGAGAGAAAGGGAGCAAGAAATATTGATCAGTTGCCTCCCTAAGCACCCCAACCAGAGAACAAACCCTGCAACCTAGGTAGGGCTCAAACCCGCAACCTTTTGATGTATGGGACAATGTCCAACTGAGCCACCCGGCCAGGGCCATTGGTTGATTCTTGTATGTGCTCTGACCAGGGATTGAACCCACAACCTGGGCACATCCGGATGACACTCTTAACTACTGAACTACCCAGCCATGGCCTCGACATTTTTAAAGAGGTTCAGGATTTGCCATTTTAAAACTCTAGTATTAGGATTACAAGTTTGATAGAGTAAGCTTTATTTTTAATGCCCCTTGAAAAATAAGAATCAAGAGCGCAAGAGAAAACACCAATCTAAAAAAAAAAAAAAAAACTGGCCCTGTTTTGGCAATCATAATTCTATTTAAGTCAAATAAAATATAGTAAGATCTCAGCACAATGAAGTAAAAAATCATGGAGTGGATAAAAGCAGTATTCCAAAGTCCACAAGAAACCTAAATTCCCACCTGTTCAAAGGGATTTACCATATGAGATTAGCTAACTCTGTTAAATATTCAGTATCTGTACATATTTACCTAAACCTATTGGTACTTGTGTTTCTCTCAATGGAATTGTCATTGTAAGAAGGTCCAAACCTGTAGAGAATGTTTTAAAATATATTTTTATTGATTTCAGAGAGGAAGGGAGAGGGAGAGAGAAATAGAAACATCAGTGATGAGAATCATTAATCGGCTGCCTCCTGCATGCCCCCTACTGGGGATCGAGCCTGCAACCCCGGCATGTGCCCTTGACTAAAATCAAACCGGGACTGTTCAGTCCGCAGGCCAATGCTCTATCCACTAAACCAAACCAGCTAGGGCCCTGTAGAGAATTTTTATGAGTGTAAACTAAGGACACATCAGGAAACACAATTTTAAATGCACCTGGGGACTTCGGCTTTGTGGTTCTGTTTACACATTTGGAATCAAGGTGGGAATTTAAGAAAGACTACATAAAGGTGGGATAAAGCAAAACTGGGGGCAAGGGAGTGGAATCTCTATGATTGGGTTAAAGGATAGTTAACAAGATTATGTGCTCCCTTGAGGATGGTTACACTTTGGGGGTCTCAAAAGAGGGTTACTCTGGCATTTCAAAGGTGTATTAGCCTAGGTGCACAAGAACAATATATAGGGCTTTTTTATACCTACCAAGATATGCAGTTAGGAATTTATAATCAGATCACCTTGTGAGGTTAGTTGCAATCAGATTTATTGGAGACCCCTTTTTTTATCCACACAATCTAATTCAATTACATTAACTTTCTTGAGGACTCAAATAATATTTAGGTTGTATCCAAACTTTACTGCTAAAGAAGGCCTCTAGCTTCTGTTTCCTTGGTTGCTTCCTATTTTCAGTTTCTTAAAATATTACTACTGATTAGTCATTGGTAGACTGCTTACTTATTACATTTACAACTCTTCAGGTGAATTGGCAAGTAATCATCTCTCAAATTCAACTGTTACCTTAGCATTTTCCATAATCCATATTTTTATGATTGACTTTTAAAGGAATCTTTTTGCCTCTAACTTCAAATATAGCTGATTCCCTGTGCTGCTTCTTTGCACATTAACCAGGAATTTTAAGAGAATAAAGGAACATTAATACCTCCTAGCATCATTTTTAAGCTCTATTTATTTTTTGGTAAGACGAACACATTATATATTTGTTCGTAGGGTTTGTGGTATCATCTGTGTACTTACATTTCATTCAGTAAATACAAACCCCTGCCATGTACCAAGCACTATTCTAGGTACTAGCAATGGAACAGTGAACATTCATCCTTTGAATACTAGGAAGTTTACCAGTTAGCACTTAATTTGTCTCATTTGGTTACCTAGGAGTTAATTCAGCAGAATCACAGAATATCATATAATCTCAGATTATACATATATCAACCTTCTTGTGTATAGATTTTAAAAATCTGTAATTCTGAGATACAAAGTAATTTCTTTAAGGTCACATAGCCAGTTAGTAGTGTTGAGGAGGAAAAATCATCCTCTGCCCTTCAAGATTCTTCTGACTGGTCTAATAATCAAATTGACATGAGACAGTTTTGCAGGAGAAAAACAAATTAAAGTTTAATAGCATGTTGACATAAGAAACATCTAAACTTGTAGAGAATTTTTTTTTAAATATAACTTTGTTGATTTCAGAGGGGAAGAGGGAGAGACAGAGAGATAGAAGCATCAGTGATGGAGAATCATTGATTGGCTGCTTCCTGCACACTCCACACTGGGGATCGAGCCTGCAACACAGGCATGTGCCCTTGACTGGAATCGAACTTGGGACCCTTCAGTCCTCAGGCCAATGCTCTATCCACTGAGCCAAACCAGCTAGGGCGTAGAGAATTTTTATAGGAGTTGAAGTCAAAACTGACAACAGTTGCTGAAAAGCAAGATCTCAAGTGCTTTAAAGAATAACAGTTTTGCTATTTCTTTTATGCATTTGAAATTAAGGAGGGAACCTAAGGCCTTACTATCTCCGTGATAGTTCTTGCAGCCCTTATTGGGTTATGGCCATATCGCCACATACTCTATCTCAGTCACACTTTAAGAGGGATCTGAAAGTGTGGTCATATATTAGAAGGAGTGGTCTGAAAAGAGGCATTTCAAAGGTGTGTTAAACTAGATGCACAGAAACAATGGCTTGCTTGAAGCAAAGATTAACCTTTACTAAAGAAATTATATGTCAAAGGCATGCCTACCCACCATGACCTGACCGGTTAGGAGTTATTTGGTTCACCCTGTGAGGTCACTTTCCATAGAACACCTTTTTTCATCTACGCTATTCACATCTTTACTGCCAACATTTTATTTCTAGGCCCTCATTCTAGATTACTCCTATGGCCTTTGTTAATATGTAAGGAAATATAGAATAATGATTAATAACATGGACTTCAGTGTCAGAGTAATCCTAGGTTTCAACTCTTAATCTATCACTTAAAATGGTTTGGATTTAACTTCAGTTTTCTCATTTGCAAAATAGTAGTATTACCACTTAATTCATAGAGTGACGGTGAGGTTTAAATTTATGGCCCAGGACTAGGTACATAATAAGCCCTCAAAAGAAGATTGTATCTACTATTAACTAGTCTCTGTGTTCCACATTATTCTCCTGTTCCGGTTATAATGATTTTTTTACACAAAATTTTAGCACTCATAAAAATCCTTCAGTAGCTCTTCATTGCCATGAGACTAATATCCAAATTATTTAACATGGCGTTTTTAATGGCCTTTCATTTAAATGGAAATGGATCCTGTTTTTCTCTTTGGCTTTCTCTCTAGCCACTCAACTGCCTATTTAAGCCCCAGCTACAATAAATAACAGTCTCTCAAAAGCACCTCCAGGCTTCTGAACATCCTGTGCCTTCTGGAACATCTTTTTCTATAGCTAGATAATTTTTAGTAGTTGTTCAAAATTCAGCTTGTATGTTATCTTCTTTGGGAACTCTTCAGTGACTACTTTTTACTCTGGGTTTCCAACATAGCACTCCTCATATTCTAATTCAGCTGACTGTTCCCTTGTGCATTATAAATTTCCCTTAATGTATTGTATTATCTTTGAAATTAAAGAAGGTAAAGTACTGTTGAGGTTGATTATTGGATGTTCATCTATAAGAAACATTAAAGGTTTGCAAGGCAGTGAGTTTTTTTAGTACTCTACACAAGGTGAGCTTACTCCTTCTTCCAAATACTGCACTCATGTTAGCAAAAGGAAACATGTATATAAGTATCATTATTTAGGATGTAAAGGTCCAACAAAGCATTGAGTACTGTCATTGGTACAAAAGGCTAAAAGAATTTTAGTTTAATAGAGTACTTTTTTAAAAAATATATATATTTTATTGATTTTTTACAGAGAGGAAGGGAGAGGGATAGAGAATTAGAAACATCGATGAGAGAGAAACATCGATCAGCTGCCTCCTGCACACCCCCCACTGGGGATGTGCCCACAACCAAGGTACATGCCCTTGACCGGAATCGAACCTGGGACCTTTCAGTCCGCAGGCCGACGTTCTACCCACTGAGCCAAACCGGTTAGGGCAATAGAGTACTTTTTAAAAGTAATTTCTATATCTGTCTTTTTCACTTAATTATCTTCATTACCATTTTAAATATCGACACAGTGGGCATATGCCATTGGTCCAACAGACTCCTCATTCATGGGAAGAGGTGCAGTCCAAAGAGAGTCAAAGTAGAGCTGAGGGCAATACCATTTCCATGAAGTGATTTTGTGGAAATTATCTGAATGCATTTTGCTCATTACTAAGTGAGAAGAATATGAGCTCTGATCTGAGACAGTCCTGGTGTCAAACCCTTGCTAATAATAAGTACTACTTCTAATCGATATATTAAATTATGTAGCAGTAAGCCCTCAATCCAGTGTCTGACACATTATAGGTACTTAATAAATTTAAATTTCCTTTTATATTTTTCAAGTGTTTGCTATCAAATATTACATGGCCATCGAATTAAATCTTGTTCACCCACCCAACCTTAGATTAAAGCCCATCCCCCTGTGAAGGTCCTTCTAGCTCATCTCTCTCTACTATAGTTAGAGTTAATAAAAAAAATTTTAAACACT
The DNA here is from genome assembly GCF_963455305.1 of Plecotus auritus. NCBI lineage: Eukaryota > Metazoa > Chordata > Mammalia > Chiroptera > Vespertilionidae > Plecotus > Plecotus auritus. The sequence goes on from NC_137773.1 coordinate 148,519,864, forward strand.
TACTCTCTGCTAGGAAGTTAACTCTGAGGACATGGGCACTGTCTTAAAGTTATCTGTCTTCCCTTAACATTTTGCAGAATGCTGAGAATATAAGAGAAACTCAGTACACATTTGTTGCTTAATTGATTTTTTTAGAGTGCTGCTGTGCTCCCTCGCCTTGCAGCTAGTATGTTTATGAGAATGACTAACAATTTTAATATCAGCTTAAGTGAAGCATATTTATAAAGGAAAATTTGTTGGAGAAAATCATACTGAGCATTCCATAGCTAATTAGAACTGAGTGTTTGGGTTTATCAGTTTTGTTGCCCCTTTTTATTAGGATAACTAGGACAGCGGTCGCCAACCTTTCATACCTCACGGACCACCAGTGGTCCGCAGCCCACCGGTTGGCAACCGCTAAACTAGGAAATAACTATATGGTTGGTTCCCAACAATAGATTTGGCTTTATGACTTTCTTTGACATTAAGCCAATTTGGCTCTTTGCTATGTATTATTTCCTTTGGATCCGTTTTCTAGGATACTGTAATTCATGCTTGCAAATTTGAATGTGTTTTACAGGAGGATTTGTTGGTATTGAGGAAAACCGTGAAATCCTTTTTGGCCGTTTGCCAACAGTGCCTATCTAATGTTAATACTCCAGTGAAGGAACAGGTAAGAAATTATTAAAAGCTCTCAATAAAAGTAACTCAAGTGCATTACAGACCATGTAAGAAGATGTAATTTTTTATTGCAGTTCTTAGCATGCTTGTTTTTCCCTAACATTAATGAGACCTAGGACAAGATTATAGATATCTAAATATTTAAGTTACAAAGCAATCTAACAAACCTGTTACATGTCTTTTTTACCTTGATAAGTATGCTGACCTAGAAGGCTGGGTGCAAATTAGAATTCTTGACTCCTAAGAATTCTATGCCAGAACATGGGAGGGCTGGCCTATGAGCCTCTCTTTTCTCATCTCACTTTCAAGCTTTTTCCCGCACTAGGAAGAACTTCTCATACATGCATGTGAACACAGCTCACATGTCCAAACTTTATCAGCATCACCCCCTCAAACAGCTACTCCTTGACCACCCTGGGACCTAGGAGTATGGGCACTGGGGATGCAATGCAATGAGCCTGCAGAAGAATCCTGTGCAGGCTCTGGTAGCAGAATCAGATTTGTTAAGGCAATGAATCTCTGAGTCACCCTAGCCGGTTTGGCTCAGTAGATAGAGCATCAGCCTGTGGACTGAAGGGTCCTGGGTTCGATTCTGGTCAAGGGCAGGTACCTCAGTTGCAGGCTCCTCCCTGGCCCGGACCCTGGTCGGGGCACATGCAGGAGGCAACCAATTGATGTGTTTCTCTCACATCAATATTTCTCTCTGTCTTTTCCTCTCTCTTCCACTCTCTAAAAATCAGTGGAAAAATATCTTTGGATGAGGATTTAAAGAAAGAAATCCCTGAGTCCTTGTACCTGGAGGGTGGTATAGAAGTAGAGATGCAGGTAGGCATATGCTATTGGTCCACCATATTCCTCATTATTGGGAAGGGGTGCATTCCAAAGAGGGTCAAAGTAGAGCCCAAGGCAATACCATTTCCATGGATTGATTTTGTCAGCTATTTTACTGTTTTTCTATTAGGAAATACTTTAATATGAAACAGAATGTACCTTTTCCATACTGTTTTTATTATGTTGTTGAGCTAGAAATAAAGTCTAGTCTAGTTAAAGTGTACAGTAGTACTTATCATTTGCTATATATTTTGTAAATAGGTTATCGTGGGTTTTCTTTATTGGGTTATCAGCATCTAACTTAAAATGGGAACAGAGATTATCTACCCTAAACCTTGTTCTCGAAATCTCTGATTGCCACCAGTACTATCTAAAATTACCTAGCTCTGGACATTTAAACCAAAAAATTCAGTGTTTTTTATGTCATCACTATTTGGTGATATCAGAAACTATGGCCTTGGTTAAAAAACAAAAGGTCTGGATTCTTTTTATGCTCCCCTTTCCAAGTGGCTTTTTCTAAATAGGCTCATGTATTTCATGGTTGTGTAGTCAGAGCATGAATTTCATGTGTCTTGCTGGAGGTTTCTAGCAAAGTATATGGCAATCTCCAAATACGTGCCAAAGTTGTATTTTGCCATAGAAATCAGTTTTGGAGGGGGCTGAATAGATTGCTTTTTAAATATCAGAGCCCTCAGATACCAACAAAACCTTTCAGTTACAATAAACTGATGACAGTTTTATTTCATACCACCCATTAAATAGGGCAAATTTGGCAACATAACTATAATAATTTCTCCTTGGGGAAATGCATTGAAAGTTCCCTTAAATCAGGGGTGGAGGACCTTTTTTCTGCCAAAGGCCATTTGGATATTTATAACATCATTCATTGGCCACTCAAAATTATCAACTTAAAAATTAGCCTGTAATATTTAGTCAAACATTTAATTAACTCACCCCTAATGCCTTGGCAGGGCCAGACCAAGTGATTTCCTGGGCCTTGTACGTTCCCACCCCTACCTTAAATGATTAAATTTGTTGGGAAACTTGAGATACTGGTTTTTATGTGAATGGTCTTGAATTTAATTTTACCTAATATTAGAGTTTTTTTACATTAGATTTTGTTTTTTAAATCCTCGCCTGAGGATATTTTTCCCATTGCTTTTCAGAGAGTGGAAGGAAGGGAGGGAGGGAGAGATAGAGAGAGGAAGAGAAACACAAATATGAGAGAGACACATCCACTGATTGCCTCTGGCATGCATCCCAATGCAGGGGGGCGGGGTGTGAAGGGAGAGGCAAAACCTGCAACCAAGTACGTGCCTTTGTCCGGGAAATCAAACCCACGACCCTTCTGTGCACAGGCTGATGCTCTAACCACTTAGCAACACCACTAGGGCTACATTAGATTTTTAAAAGAACATATATGCATACTCCATGGACATGGACAATAATTTGGTGAAGTTCAGGAAAGGGTAGGCAGGGCGGGTGGAGGTAGGCAAGGATGTGGAGGACTCCTGCAATAATGCCAACATTAAAAAAAATTTTTAATTAAAAAATGTGAGGGGAAAAATAGTAGCTTACAGGTTTATAGTACTGCATTGTAATTTATGAAATTATACTGGTCTTAAGATTTATACTTATTATTTGATTAAACAGTGTATGATTGATTTCTAACCACTGTCGTAATTTATTGTATCAATTTTGTATTTCCAGAGTTGAGTTCAACTCATTGTATCTTTACATTCAAGTCAAAAATCTCTTAATCAGTATTTGAGTTAATATAACCAAATAAAAGAAATAGATTATATTTGGGGAAGGAGGAATCTTAAATATGACTAATGTTTAGTTTTATTAAGTTTAGAAACTTAAAACTAAGTAGTTGGAATTTAAATACCCAAAGTTTCTATTATGATACTATTATTGAACTATATTTAATTTAGTATATTTTTATTAACATTGATTTGTCATTATAGCAATATTTTACTAATGAATTTCCTTTGCATTCCAGGCTTTCATGTTACTCTGTGATCTTTTGATGATTTTTAGCCACCAATTAATGACAGGTGGCAGAGAGGGCCTTCAGCCTTTGGTATTTAATCCAGATACTGGACTTCAGTCTGAACTCCTCAGTTTTGTGATGGATCACGTTTTCATTGACCAAGATGAGGAGAACCAGAGCATGGGTATTTGTAGCCATCATCTTGTCACTATCTTGTTTTACCAGCCCTGAAAGATATGAGAAAAAAAAATTCAATTTTTAAACATATTAGAATTTCTTTTTTTAAAAAATGATAATACATTTGTGTAATTCAGAAACCAAAATGAATAAAAATGCATAGTGAAGTCTCCTTGCTTTGCTCTAATGAATAATTCTATACATTTTCACTTCACACGTGCATAATGTATATGAGGGATAGATTTTGTTTCACGGTTTTTCTGAAGGGGAAAACATCAGTTCCTTTCTCATATAGTACTTAAATGAACAACATATATTAAGTTTCGAAAGACTTATCGAACCTCACTAGTCAAAACTGTGCAGAGCCTGCAGAATAATTAGCAAAATTAGACGGAATGTAAACAATCGTAAATAAATTATATAGGTTATTTGTGAAAAAGATAATTTAAGTTCTCTAAAATAAGATCTATGGCACATCTGATCCACAGATCTATTTTGGTGCTATTAGAATGTTCTTTAACAAAACATTTTAGAATATACTAAACTGTGAAACAAAGTGTCTTTATTTAGAGTCCACATTAATCTCAAAAGATAAAATTTACCTGCTACTTGTTTTAAGCAAAAAGATTTCCAACTTCTCCAAGCATTGATGCTTCACAGCTGGACCAATTAGTAGAAAGAGAAAGAAGTTGAAGAGAAGTTTTTGGGGTTATTTTGGGGGTTCTTTGTTTTATTTATGAATCTAAAGATGGGAAGAATGAACATTGTCTCCAAATAAGGGCAGATTAAGACATGAGAGGATCAGTACAGAGCCTGAAACAAAAAAATGTGGTAAATGTTATCATCTGAGCCTTGTAGAGAAAGTTTCCCTAGGATTAGAAATATAGGGCCTGAGTACGTGCGTAAATAAATAAATAAATAAATAAGAAACACTACTTGTTTTAAAAGCATTTGATAGGGCTTTTTTTATGTATATGTATATAATATGGTTTGCAAAATAAATTTTATTTCTCAGCTGATACTGTAGACCATGTTTAGGACAAGCATTGAAAACTAACTCCCCCATATACTGCCATTATTCCCCATATATTTTTCTAAAAGAAAATTTTTCCTGTGATTTAAAAATTTCTTCTCTGTGGAAATACATTAGCAAATAAGGAATATTGAAATAAGACCACATTTTAAAGTAAACAGACAACAATATTGTGATGAAAATATCAGAAAAAAATAATATTTTTACATGTAGTTCTCTTATCTTAGTCTTTGCTCTGACAGTCTCCTAGAAGATAGGAACCTCAGTGCCTAGCAAATATATGATAAATGTCTAACTAAATATAGCACCCTCAAATAATTAGTATAACATTATTTCATCCCATCTAAAACTGAATTGTACCTTTTTGTAAAGGTGTAATATAAGCTGGTTTTTTATTATAGAGATTTTCTACATTGTTTTACCTTGGATAAAGTTCTTAATTTATTTTCTGTGGTTAGAGGGTGATGAAGAAGATGAAGCAAATAAAATTGAGGCCTTACATAAAAGAAGGAATCTACTTGCTGCTTTCAGCAAACTTATCATTTATGATATTGTTGACATGCATGCAGCTGCAGACATCTTTAAACACTACATGAAGGTATATTTTTGTATTCTTTTTTCTCTTTGCATCTAATTGGCAGAGAAGTTTGTAATTAAAAATGCAAGAAAGGATGGTAACAGAAGCCAAAATTCACAGCTTTTATGTATATATAATTGATGATTTCTTATATGTTTAAAGTTTGTCTCTTATATAAGTATAAACTTTTTATCTATACCATTATATCAATTCTGTAAAGTAAGAGTTCTTCACATTTATATGAAAGAATGTGTTTTTATTTTCATGAGGCCATATATTCTCTTTTTTTCTTTTTGTAAATAAAAAGTTTATTTAGAAAGCCACAGAAGTAGAAGTGAGCTGTAGAAAAAAATGGGCTCAGGAAACAAAAGTTACAGAGGCAAGAAAAGGGCACTTGGAGATTAGGAGAAAAAGAGAAGCAAGGAAAACACACCTGGAGGATGAGGGTGGGAAACGGTGCAGGCATGCTCCATATAGAGCCGCCAAGGCCATGTATTCTCTTTTTATTATTTTTATTACTAGAGGCCCGGTGCACAAAATTTGTGCACTCAAGTTGGGGGGCCTCTCAGCCAGGCCTGCACCCTCTCACAGTCTGGGAGCCCTCGGGGGATGTCCAACTGCTGCAGAGGCGGGAGAGGCTCCCGCTGTTGTGCTTGCCAGCCATGAGCCCGGCTTCTGGTTGAGCGGCACTCCCGCTGTGGGAGCACACTGACCCCCAGGGGACAGCTCCTACGTTGAGCATCTGCTGCCTGGTGGTTAGTGCACGTCATAGCGACCGGTCATTCCGCCATTCAGTCTATTTGCATATTAGCCTTTTATTATATAGGACTAGAGGCCCAGTGCACGAACTCGTGCATGGGTGGGGTCCCTCGGCTTGGCTGGCAATTGGGGCTGATTGGAGCCAGCCAGCCAGGGGGAGGGACCACGGGAGGTTGGCTGTGGGAGCATACTGACCACCAGAGGGTGGCTCCTGCATTGAGCATCTGCCCCCTGTTGTTCAGAGTGCGTCATAGCGACCAGTCATTTCGTCTTTCGGTTGCTTAGGCTTTTATATATTTATATTTTATTTATTTTTAGGGGGGAGAGAGAGAGAGAGAGTGAGAGAGCAACATCAATCTGTTGTTCCACTTGTCATGCATTCATTGGTTGATCCTTGTATGTGATCTGACTGGGGATCAAACCCCAAAGCCTGGTATATTGGGACGATGCTCTAACCAACTTTGCTGCCCAGCCAGGAGGATGGCTTTATATTCTCTTGTCCAAAATGGCAAAAAGCTAATGTCTCTTCCTTATGACATCTCTTCAGATATTTTTATAAGTATGACAACTGTGTACCCTGTTGCTTGCCAATGCTAAAGTTACGAAGATTTTTTTTAATCTCTGCTTTAATTCCAGTCTAAAGCTGGATAGAGTCAAGTAATTAAATAATTGCATTATACAGAAGTATATGTAGGGCGTCCTTAAAACAGATAACCAACTCTTAAGAAATGTGAGCATTACCTGGCCGGTATTGCTCAGTGGTTGGGTGTCAACCTATGACCAGGAGGTCATGGTTTGATTGCTGGTCAGTGCACATGTCTGAGTTGTGGGCTGGATCCCCAGTAGGGGGTGTGTAGGAGACAGCTGATAATGATTCTCTCTCATCATAGATGTTTTTATCACTCGCTTCCTCTCCCTTCCTCTCTGAAATTATAAAAAATATATTTTAAAAAAAGAGTAAAATATGAGGGTTAATGAAAACTGCTTAAAAGTGACTTCTGAACTAGTCTGAGACAGTTAAGCATAAATTAGTCAAGCAAAGAGGTAGTGGGAGGACTTGTAGACTGATTGAACTTCATGAACATCACAGAGTAATATGAATTGTTTAGGGAAAATGCAAGTAATTTTATACATAGATTGCTTATGAAAACGGGCAGAGATAAGATTTTTTAAAAGTGACAGAGGCCTCGCTGGGTAGCTCAGTTGGTTAAGAATGTCATCCTACACCAAGGTTGAAGGTTCAGTTCCCCATCAGGGCACATACAAGAATCAACCAATGAATGCATAAGGAAGTGGAACAACAAATCGATGTTCCTCCCTCCCTCCCTCAACTCCCCTTTCTCTTTTTCTCCTTCCCCTTTCCTCTCTGTAAAAAAATCAATAAATTAAACTTTGAAAAAAGAAAGTGACATGTTAGACCTAATAATGCTGTATGAGAAGTTTGGGTTTTTCCCATAGGGAAGTAAAGAGATATTGAAGTGTTTTAATCAATTTTTCATATGACAGTTTTGGTTGGTACTTACCTTCCTGGCTGCTCTTCTTTCCAAAAGCTCCATTTTGCTCTTGACCCTCTAAAAAAGCAGTGCTCAGAAATCTTTATAACATAGCCTGACAGGCACAGATAAGAGACAACACCTTTTTGTGGTTGTGGGTGGCCTTATTCTCATGTCAGAAACACTGTTTTACTTTTCCAATAATCAGAATATTGTATACCATTGATCCACTTGTGTCTTTATCCATGTTTAGGTATAATCCAATTATAGTTATGACGTAGTAACTAATTGATCATATTTTGTCAACAACTGAAATGTGACAAACACTGTTTTGGGGGGTTCTTTTTGTGCCAGAAATCAGGATCTAATCAGGTAGCCAGAGATTTAAATAAGACATGATTTGATCAGAGAAACCAAGGTGGCGGCATAGGTAAGCACCTAAACTGCTGCCTCGCACAACAATTTCAAAACTACAACTAAAAGACAGAACGGACACCATCCAGAACCACAGGAAAGCTGGCTGAGTGAAAATTCTACAACTAGAAGGAAAGAGAAAAGCTCACAGAGAATTGGAGGTACGGCAAAGGGTCATTGTGCGCGCAGAGAGGAAGGGCGGCTGAGAGCCTGGCTGACTTTCTCTGGCGGAAGGGGGAAGGAAGCCCCCGACCACACTGAACCCCAGTTCTGACGGCACTGAACCCCAGTTCCGGGCGAGCCTCTGGGGACCCACGCTCTTACAGGGGGAGTCTGGACTCTCGGGCGGAGACTCAGGAGCCGGGGAAGGCAGAGGTCTGGAGGCGCGCGCGTGCCAGTGCGCACAAAGGCAGCGGAGGTTGCCACAGGCTTTCCCTAGTGGAAGGGAGTCAGAGGCTCCTGACTGCACTGAGCCCCAGTTCTGACTGCACTGAACCCCAGTTTCAGGTGAGCCCCTGGGGACCCACGCTCTTGTGGGGGGAGTCTGGACTCTCGGGCGGAGACTCAGGAGCCAGGGAAGGCAGAGGTCTACGAGTGGGCGCAAGGGCAAGGCTAACAGGAAGCCAAGACTGTCTGCTCCGCCCTGAGATCCCACCCCATCCAAGCTGAGCACAGAGGCTATTGCAATTTGGCAAGTCTAATCCTATAAGGCTGTCTCCAGCACCGAACTTCTCCTAGCATAGACACAGCTGATCCTTACAGCCAACTGGCCTGGAGGTCAGTTCCTTCCAGTGATACCAACAACAATCAAGACTTCATTACAACAAGGCTGTACACACAGTCCACAAAGGGGTGCACCAAGAGTGTCCACCTCAGGTTAACTGGGGAGGCCGACCCACTGGGCCATAGGAAACCTAGCACACAAATTTACCCTACCAACTCAGGGAAGCTGTGAAAATGCAACGTCAAAGAAACATCACAAACGAAAGAAATGGAGGAAAACAAACGACTGGATATAGATTTCAAAACCACGGTTATAAGGCTTTTCAAGAATATCCTAGAAAAGGCCGATAAATAAAACGAGACCCTCAAAGATATGAAAAAGGACCAACTAGAAATTAAACATACACTGACTGAAATAAAAAATATTATACAGAGACCCAACAACAGACTAGAGGAACGCAAGAATCAAGTCAAAGGATTGAAATACAAAGAAGCAAAAAACACTCAACCGAAAAAGCAAAAAGCAAAAAAAAAAATCCAAAAAGTTGAAGATAATGTAAGAAGACTCTGGGACAACTTGAAGCGTACCAACATCAGAATTATGGGGGTGCCAGAAGAAGAGAGAGAGCAAGATACTGAAAACCTATTTGAAGAAATAATGACTGAAAACTTCCCCCACCTGGTGAAAGAAATAAACTTACAAGTCCAGGAAGCGCACAGAACCCCAAACAAAAGGAATCCAAAGAGGACCACACCAAGACACATCATAATTAAAATGCCAAGAGCAAAAGACAAAGAGAGAATCTTAAAAGCAGCAAGAAAAAAACAGTTAATTACCTACAAGGGAGCACCCATACGACTGTCAGCTGATTTCTCAACAGAAACTATGCAGGCCAGATGGGAGTGGCAAGAAACTTTCAATGTGATGTATAGCAAGAACCTACAACCAAGATTACTCTACCCAGCAAAGCTATCATTCAGAATTGAAGGGCAGATAAAGAGCTTTACAGATTAAGAAAAAGCTAAACGAGTTCATCACCACCAAACCAGTATTATATGAAATTCTGAAAGGTATTCTTAAAGAAGAGGAAGAAGAAAAAAGTAAAGATAAAAATTATGAACAACAAATACATATCTATCAACAAGTGAACCTAAAAATCAAGTGAATTAAAAACCTGAGGAACAGAATAATCTGGTGAATATAATAGAATCAGGGGCATAGAAAGGGAGTGGACTGATAATTCTCAGGGGGAAAGGGGTATGGGGGGTTCATGAAGAGACTGGACAAAAATCATACACCTATGGATGAGGACAGTGGCGGGGAGGTAAGGGCAGAAGGTGGGGTGGGAACTGGGTGGAGGGGAGCTATGGGGGGAAAAAGGAGAAACAATTGTAATAATCTGAATAAAGATTTATTTTAAATAAATAAATAAATAAATAAATAAATAAATAAATAAGACATGATTTCTGCACTAAAGAGCTTACATATAATAATAAAAGCTTAATATGCTAATTAGACCCGACATCCTTCCGTAAGAAGCTGGGGCTGTGATGGAAGCCCGGGTCCCGGGTTCCTGCAGTGGCCAGAAGGAAGCCCAGGTCCCGGGTGCCTGCCAGCGGCCAGAGGAAAGCTCAGGGCCCAGGTATCAGAGGGAAGCCGGTGCCAGCAGCCAGGGGAAGGAAGGCCTACTCTTGCACAAATTTCGTGCATCGGGCCTCTAGTAGATTAATAGAGAAACTAAAATGTAACCATAAAGTTGCCTATGTTTTTGTTTGGTTGGTTTGTTTTTTGCTTGGGGTTTTGTTTTTTGGTTGCCTATGTTTTTTTATGTGTGTGCCATTTATATTTGAGACACTGTTCTGAGGCTTTTACATTATTTTTGTTGATTACAATAACCCTATGAGGTAGAAAATCAAATTATTTACAAATAAGGAAGTTCAGGCGTGGGTTGAGTAGCTTTCCAAGATCACACAATTATTAAAGTAGCAAAAATTGGGATTTCATTGTAGGTTTGTTTAGCTGCAAGACTTAACTCCTTCCATAAAGCCTCAGCATAATTATCATAGTGACAGATGTACAAATTTTAAAGCAAGCATAGGATATAGAGACAGACTTATGTGAGAGGAATCAGAGAAGGCTTCCTAAACTAATGTCTAGACAGGGTTTGGATGAATGAATATGAGCTTACCATGGTTGTTCCTTGTCAGTCCTTAACAATATTGTATTGGCATCAAGAAGTGAGTCTTTTCCCAACCTTTTATAATCCTTACAAAATTTTGCACGCCTCTGATCATTATATGCTTTAATCTTTTTGTGAGTATTCTAATAGCTATTTGTTAATAACCCTTTTTCTATATCCCTGGTTATGTGGCGTTTTGCCCCACTCTTCTCTGTGGTCATTAAAAATCTGAATTTATTATCGATCTGTTTGTTGAACCACTTTAGTATTTCAATATATCTTTCTCTTTTTTCTCCTACATTGAGATAGTTTTTAATTGCACTTAGAGGATTATTATTTTGAATTATTTTTCCTTCTTTGCACCTGATATCGTGGAAGCCTACCCTCCTTTTTGAAGATTATGAAAATTTATTTGGTAGGCTAATATACTCACTTCTTCACATAGGTTTAGGGTTTAAGTTTTAGCTTGGAAATAAAATTCAGATTTAATGGTTTCAAATAAAACTTTTCCTAATATTTTACTACAAGGAAAATTTTTTTACATTCTGTATAAAAAAAACTGAATTATAAAGAAATTAAATTTTTCTCAGTCACTGTTGAAAATCAAATGTTTTTACTCAGTCAATTTTTTACTGTTTACAGTATAATAGTAAAATATAGACATGTTAGAGGGATATATAAGATAGTACACAGAGTATTAAATGAAAAATTAAGTTTGGCCCTAACCAGTTTGGCTCAGTGGATAGAGCATCGGCCTGCGGACTCAAGGGTCCCAGGTTCGATTCTGGTCAAGGGCATGTACCTTGGTTGCGGGCACATCCCCGGTAGGGAGTGTGCAGGAGGCAGCTGATCGATGTTTCTCTCTCATCGATGTTTCTAACTCTCTATCCCTCTCCCTTTCTCTCTGTAAAAAAATCAATAATATATATATATTTTTTTAAAGTTAAGTTTGTTACCTACTCTACCTTTCCCCCTTATTTAGGCCCACTTCCCAGAGGTAAGTAATTTTAACTGTTTTCATTTTAGTTCTTAAGGAAGTTTCTACCAAAGTCTATTTCTTGATTTGTCACCTTTTAAATAGTGTCTTTTGAGTCTGTGTTATAAAGAATAAGGAATTCTGTTTACCCTATATGACTTCCTCTTCTCTTGGAATTGTCAGCTTTTTAGTTTTATTAGTAGTAGGATTTCACAATCTTAAATATGTTTAAATTCTCACTGTGTTTATGATAAATTAAATACCTCTGTACTTACCTATTTTTTTCACCAACCCATTCTCTATCTTGTGAAATTTCAATAATTTTAAAGCTATGATTTCTTTCTTTTCTTCACAGTATTACAATGACTATGGTGATATTATTAAGGAAACACTGAGTAAAACCAGGCAGATTGATAAAATTCAGTGTGCCAAGACCCTCATTCTCAGTTTACAGCAGGTAAGAAATTTGAAAGGAAAGAGATAAGAAGTGGAATTAATATATTGGGCACTTCCTTGCGTTTAGTATGTGCTATGTATCTTACCTCATTTAAACTAAGTCATTAGTATATTACTATGGATATTTTCTGGTACAAAGATATGTATTGCATGTCTTTTCTTTTGGAAGATAATCCAAAAATTCATATTTCAAATAGATGAAATCATAAGGTGATCTGTTGGACCAGATAAAATGTCAAATTGGATATTTAAAAAGTAATAATTAAAAAGAAATATGTAACATATATTGTATAAATACGATTCCTAATAATTGCCTAGTAAATTAGTATAGAGATTGGGGAGAGAGGCATAGGTATGTGTGTATATATTTAGTCTATGATATAAAGGTCTCATTTCAAATCAGTGGGGAAAGGATTGGGCCTGTTCATTAAATGATGATGGGTCAATTGAATATATCTTTGGGGAAATAGTTATTTATAGCCCTACCTAATGCATACCCAAAATAACTTCTAGTTGGATTATTATATAAATGTTAAAAATTAAAAGTTTATAAGAAAATGAAAGAGGATATTTTTATATCCTTGAGTGGAGAAGTCCTTACTGAAGAAAGAAGCCACAAAGTAAAAAATTGATGATATGTATAAATTTAAATAGATTAATCATCAACTAGTACTATGAACAAAGTTAATAAACAAATGAGATTGGGCGCAAGTATTTTTAATCATACATTACAATCAGTAAGAAAGATAAATACACCCCCTAGGATAGTGAGCAAGGGATATGAAAAGCCACTTTTCAGAAGAGGAAATCTTAAAAACCAGTAAACATATGAAAAGAGGCATTACTTCATTAATCATTAATGTAATATAAAGTAAAACAAGGAGATATTTATCACAGCTGATCAGATTGGCATGAATTGAAATGATTAATAATACCTATAATTGAAAAAGATGAGGAAAAAAAGATCCCTTATGAAAGAAATTGCTTTTGTCTTCTTGTAATATAATTTTACAGTATATTACAAAATTCAAGATGTATATTCTTTTTAAACTTAATGTTTTGTTATTAGGTATCTACATAGTTACATGCAGGTGTGCACAAGATATATATGTAGCCCTAGCCGGCTTGGCTCAGTGGATAGAGCATCGGCCTGCGGACTGAAGGGTCCCAGGTTCAATTCTGGCCAAGGGCACATGCCTGGGTTGCAGGCTCGATCCCTAGTAGGGGGCGTGCAGGAGGCAACTAATCAATGATTCTCTCTCATCATTGATGTTTCTATCTCTCTCTCCTTCTCCCTTCCTCTCTGAAATCAATAAAGACATTTAAAAAAAAAAAGATATATATGTAAAAGACGTTTCATTGCAGCAGTTTCTGTAATATTGAAAAATTGGAAATAGTCTCAGTGTCCATCAACAGAGGAATGGTTAAATAAACTGATTATCTCAAGTAGCTAAAAGATTTTTAAGACAAAACATTAAATGAAAAATAGCAAGTTTTAGGACAAAATATGTAGTATGGTGCCATTTATGTAAAAGTAAAAACTTTGTATATGAAATATCAATATTTCTAAACTGGCCTAGAAGACTTTTGAACTTAAACATTGATTACCTTTGGAGAGAAGAATGATATTTAGTGGGAAAAAGGGAGGGAGTAAAATTTTTACTTTGATGTTCTTTGAATTTTATACAATGAAATATATTCTTTGTATTTATTTTATTTATTTACTTTTATCCTCACTCCAACCCACAGAGCCACACTGGCCAGGGCTGTATTATTTTAAATGTAAACTTTAAAGTTAAGAAGTGAGGGCATGCATCTAGGAGAGGGAATAGTTAATGATGCAGGAGGGAAGAGTCAATAAGCACAAGAGCAAAACTGCCAAATCGGTAGAAGGGAGTGAGGTCTTTAGTACTCTGAGGTTTTGTTTTTGTTGTTATTTTGACACATGTATGTAATGTATATAAAATTTATAAAAGCCCTCCACCCGCTTAAGAACTTTTTTGTATATTTTGTTATTGGGTGGAAAAAATCATAGCCCCATATATACAAATGGTCTTTTGCACAATGTTCTTGTCTAAGATATATAAGTGAAAAAACAAAGTTCTCAACCCTTTATTTTATACATTGCCATTCCTGTGAAAATGACAACAAAAAGAACATATAGATGTTTATGAATATGTAGTGTATACAAACATTTCATTTTCCCAACCCTGAATGCACTTTTTTGTTCAAAAGAAATAAATTCCTATTTCATTTAATCACATAACTAACATGAAAATGATCTTAAGAAACTAATAATAATAGTAGATGACTTAGAAAAGGAGAACAGTATGACTATACTTAAATATTTTACCATATGCCTCTGAAATATTTTTAAATTATATTACCTATTCTAACAATAAATACAGTAAATAAATATTTTTAACTGTAGTTTCTTCTTTTCTTTCTACCAGTTGTTTAATGAACTTGTTCAAGAGCAAGGTCCCAATCTAGATAGGACATCTGCCCATGTCAGTGGCATTAAAGAATTGGCACGTCGCTTTGCCCTTACATTTGGACTGGACCAAATCAAGACACGAGAAGCAGTTGCCACACTTCACAAGTGAGTAAGCTAAATAATCTGTAACATTCTATTATACGATTCTGGTTTACTGGAATTTAAGATAACTGTTATTTGACCCATTTTTAAAGTGACAAATGAACAAGTATTTTAAGTTATAAAAACTTTAGAGATTGTCTGGTGTCATCATTCTCAACTCTGAGGCCATTTTTAATTTGGAAAAAAACTAAAACTGCCCGTTTTTTATCTTATGAAGTATAAAAAGTAAACTTTAACAAAATATTCTTATCTGGTCTACCAGTGAGAAAATGTTGTGGGAACATGGGTTTAAAAACTGTGCAGTACTGATTTGGTCAGCCTCAATTCATAACTAAAAACTGAATGACAAAACTTTACTTTGCAAAAACTCAGAGCTGCCTGGTACCACAACCGACCCGTAATAAATTTTCTGACTATCTATCTTTCCATGGTATTCTGTTACCCCTAAAAATACAAATAGGAATTAACATTGTGGCTTTTTAATTTTTTTTAAATATATTTTTATTGATTTCAGAGAGGAAGAGAGAGGGAGATAAAGATAGAAACATCAATTATGAGAGAGAATCATTGATCGGCTGCCTCCTGCATGCCCCCTACTGGGGATCGAGCCTACAACTGGGCATGTGCCCTTGACCTGAATCGAACCTGGGACCCTTCAGTCTGCAGGCCAAAGCTGTATCCACTGGGCCAAACTGGCTAGGGTGCTTTTAATTTTTTAATTACTTTTCACAACTTACAGTTTTTTACTGTAAAAAATAAAAATAAATTAATATTATCCAAATATCTCACATGGGTAACATTTTACCATTGAATTTATGAGATTTTACTATCTTTAGTGATGATTTTGCTGCCTTCCCAACTATTTTTAAAACTCTAGCCCACTGAGAGAATTACATTAGCTATCTGGAAAAACTAGATGATATTTTCTTTTACTTTAGGGATGGCATAGAATTTGCTTTTAAATACCAAAATCAGAAAGGACAAGAATATCCACCTCCTAATCTGGCTTTCCTGGAAGTACTAAGTGAATTTTCTTCTAAACTTCTTCGACAGGACAAAAAGACTGTGTAAGTTCCACATTGCGGGGGAAGTGGCTTTTATCATGATACCATTTAATTTAAAATGTTTATTGTATGAATAAACTTTATTATCTAGATACAATTACTATTGATAACTTAGGCTCTGATTGTTTTAAGGAATTATAGTATTCTTTCAAGCTTTTGTATAGTTGTTGTTTCACACCTTTCAGTACCTAGAATTTACAGATTATATTAAGCAAGTGGGAATGATTTCTTACTCTGCAATTCAAAAATATATGAATATTGGCTTAGCCATTGTATATTATATTAATTATATTTGTTTTATTTTTTATTTAACTTGCTTTAAGAAGATTGTTTTTTTGCATTTTCTATTTTTTATAAGAAACAATTATAAAAATTTAAAAGAAACGATACGCTATTTTCAAAAAATGTTGGTGGGATAAATTTTATTTAAAACTAGGAAATTTAAGAGAGTGATTCTGTAATGGATCCCAAATTTTATAAATTGATAGGAAGATGAGTCAGTAATAATATGCTAAATAAACGAATTTGGATTGACAGTTAAAGCTTATCTAAATACAAGTGGTAGTTCTAAGTAAGGTGTTGGTCAGAAAACATTTATTAAGCCCCTAATATAGTCAGGTACTGTTCTATAGCTATTACTCTAATATGGCCAGGCAGTGAACAATACAAAGTTTCTGCCTTCAGAAAGCTTATGTTCCAATGAGGGGAGACATAACATAAACATACAATGAGAGTTTCAGGCCCTGAAATAGAATAATATGATAGAGAATGAATGGTGTTGGGTATTGGTGGGGTGGGGTGGTTTGAAAACTTTTTTAATACAGGCATTTATGGGTATAAATTTCCCTAGGAGCACTACTTTAGCTGCATCTTGTAAGTTTTGGCATTTTGCATTTTTGTTTTCCTTTATCTCAAAGTATTTTCTCATTGCCCTTGTGATTTCTTCTTTAATCTGTTGGTTATTCAGGAGTATTTTATTTAATGTCCACATATTTGTGAGATTTTAATCCTTTAATTATCAAGGCTTGTTTATGAGCCAATATATAGTCTATTCTGGAGCATGTTTGATGTATACTTGAAGAGAATCTCTATTCTCCTGCTGTTGTTGAGTGGAGTTTTGTTCTATAAATAGATGTCTCTTAGGTTCAGTTGGCTTATTGATTTTATAGTGTTGCTCAAGTCTTCTATCTCCTCATTGATCTTTTGTCTAGTTGTTCTATCCGTTACTAAAAGTGGAGTATTGAAGTCTATAGCTGTTATAATTGAATTATTGTTTCTCCTTTCAGTTGTCAGTTTTTGCTTCATGTATTTTGGGGCTCTGTTGTTAGGTGTATATATGTTTATAATTATTATGTCTTCCTGAGGGATTGACTGTTATTTATTATAAAACTAGAGGCCTGGTGCATGACATTCGTGCACTGGGGGGAGGGGGACCAGCCCCACCTGTGCCCTTTAGCAGTCCGGGCCTTAGTGCTGCTACAGAGGCGGGAGAGGCTCCCGCAACCACCGCTGCGCTTGCCAGCCATCAACCTAGCTTGTGGCTGAGTGGCACTCCCCCTGTGGGAGCGCATTGACCACCAGAGGGCAATTCCTGCGTTTAGCATCTGCCCCCTGGTGGTCAGTGCGTATCATAGCAACCAGTCGTTCAAACAATTTGCATATTACCCTTTTATTATATAGGATAGGATTATATAAGATGTCCTTCTCTGTCTCTAGTAATTTTTGTCTTAAAGTCTCTTTTGTCTGATACTAGTGTAATTACTCCAGCTCTATTTTAGTTACTGTTTGCATGGTATAACTTTTTTCTTTTCATACTTTCACTTTCTGCCTTTTTGTCTTTGAATCTAAAGTGTGTTTCTTGCAGACACCATATAGTTGGATCATATTTGTTTGTTTCATTGCTTTATCCAATCCATTATACTTTGTTTTCTTTATGTCTTTGTTTTTTGCTCCTTTATTGCCTTCTTTTACATTGAATGGTTTCTAGTGTAATATTTAATTCCTTCAAAAATCTTTAATTATACTGTTTTATTTTTTTCCAGTAATATATTCACTTATCAAATTTTACTTCATATTTATTCAAAGGGGATATAAAAACTTTGCTCCTATATAGCTCTACTTCTCTTTTTGTGCTATTATTGTTCTACATACTGCATCTAAATATTACAAACCCAACAGTACATTGTTATAATTATTACTTGATATAATCATATGACATTTAAATAGACTGAGAGAAGAATGGGAGCCAAGTACTATATTTATAGCAGTATTAAACTTTTTATTTACCTTTTCTGGTTCTCTTCATTTTCTTCCTATGAATTTGAAATATCATCTAGCATCATTCCCTTACTTTAATATATCTTTGCTCCTGCCCCCTTCTTTTTGTGTTTCTTGTCAAATATATTACATTTCTGTGTTATTGGCACAATAATACAGTGATACATATTATTTTATGTAATTGCTTTTTAAATCAGTTAGAAGACTAAATAATTAAATATGCAATTATATTGTCTTTTATGAATACCTACTAATTATCTTTCAGTACTCTTTGGTTTTTTGTTCTTGTAAATTCAGCTTACTCTCTGGTAATTCTTGAAGAATTTCCTTTGGTATTTCTTATAAGGTAGGTTGGCCAGCAATAAATTCTCTCATCTTTTGTTAATCTGACAGTGCTTTTATTTCATCTTAAACTTTGAAATATAGTCTTGCTAGATATAAGATTCTTGTATAATAGTTTTTTACTTTCCTCACACTGACTATGTTATCCTGCTGTCTTCTGGCCTCCTTTGTGTCTGATGTCCCACATTTCTCTCAGGCTCCACTCATTTTCTGCATTCTTTTTTCTCTCTGTTTTTCAGATCATAATCTCTATAAATATATCTTCATGTTTACTAATTCTTTTGCTAGTGAAATCTTTTGAGCCTCAAGTGAATTTTAAATTTTTGTTAGTGTACTTTCAAACTATAGAACTTCCATTTTGTTTTTTAAATCATTTCTATGTTTTTATTCATATTCTCTGTTAAATAAGAGATAGTGTCATGCTTTCAATTAGACATGGTTTTCTTTAATTCTTTGAACATATTTATGATGATTGCTTTGCAATTTTTGTGGACCAAATTTCTATTGCTTGCTTTTCTTGTTTTTGCTATACATTTTCCCTATTTTTTGCTTGTCTCAGTTGTTTTCTTTTGTTGAAATCTGAACATTTCAAATAATATATTGCATATATGATACATTGTGCAATAAGGTAGCTATTCTTCTTTTCTAAGGTAGCTATTTTTTTTTAATCCTCACCCAAGGATATATGTATTTTTTTAATATATTTTTATTGATTTCAGAAAAGAATGGAGAGGGACAGAGAGATAGAAACATCAATGATGAGAGACAATCATTGATTGGTTGCCTCCTGCACGCCCCCCACTGGGGATCAAACCCGCAACCTGGGCATGTGCCCTTGACCAGAATCGAACTCAGGACCCTTTAGTCCACAGGCCAATTTTCTTTCCACTGAGCCAAACCAGCTAGGGCTCAAGGATATATTTCTATTGATTTTTAGAGAGAGTGTAAGGGAGAGGGAAAAACTGCAAGAAATGTCAGTGTGAGAGAAACACATTGATTGGTTGCCTCCTGCACGTAACCCAACCAGGGCCTGGGCTGGGAAGGAGCCTGCAAACCAAGGTACATGCCCTTGACCGGACTCGAACCTGGGACCCTTCAGTCCACAGGTTGAGCCAAACTGGCTAGGGCAGGTAGCTGTTCTAAATACTGATTTTCTGCGCACAACTCCCTGAGATTGATGTCATTGTTTATTCATTTAGACTTGAATAACAAACTCTGTGAAGTATGTTGCCTTTCTAGTGTACAGTCTCAGCTGTCCCTACTCAGATTTTTTTTCCCCCTTATTTTTTATCATTTGGCTTGGGAACCCAAGGATCACCCCTATGTGAGTATAAACCTCTTATTAATAAAAAGTTATATTTAAACCTCCTTAGCCAGTTAGATTTTTACCTTTGACTGTTGGATATGTGTGTGCAGCTTGAAGGCTGCTATCATAATTTAGCATTTTACTTTGCCCCATGGTCAGCCAGGCGATTTGCAGTTTGGAATTTTCCTCTTTAATTGCTCCTGAGAAGGGCAGGCTTGGGTTTACACAGTCTGCCAGACTAGTAAGAAAGCAAGCATGTGATTTAGTTTATTTATTTTTAACTTTATTTTTTTAGAGCAGTTTTAGGTTCAGCAAAATTGAGGGTACAGAGAATTCCCCCCACACATGCATAGTCACCCATTATCAAAAATCCATCACCTGAGTGGTACATTTGTTACAATTGATGAACGTACCTTGACACATAATCACCTATAGTTCATTGGTTTACTCAGTGTTGTACATTCTGTGGGTTTATACAAATGTATAATGACATATATCCATCATTACAGTATCACACATGGTGTTTTTACTTCCCTAAAAATCCTGTGCTCTGCCTATTCATCCTTCCTCCTTTACCCTCAATCCCTGGCAACCAGATTGCTTAGTTTCCATAGTTTCTCAGAATGTCACATATTTAGAATCATACAATATGTAGCCTTTTCACATAAGCTTCTTTCACTTAGTAATATGCATTTTAAGTTCCTTCCCATCTTTTCATGGCTTGATAGCTCATTTCGTTTCATCATTGAATATCATTCCACTGTCTGAATGTGCCAGTTTATTTTTCTATTTCCTTACTGAAGGACATCTTGGTTGCTTTCAAGTTTTGGCAGTGTGAATAAAGCTATTGCAAGTTTTTATGCGAATATCAGTTCTCAACTCCTTTGGGTAAAAACCAAGGAGTGCAAATGTTGGATCGCATGGTAAGAGTATGTTTGGTTTTGTGAGAAACTGGAAAACTGTCTTCCAAAAATGGATGTACCATTTTGCTTTCCTGCCAGCGTTTGTTAATAGTGTTCTTGATTTTGGCCATTCTAATAGGTGTGTATTAGTATCTTGTTTTAATTTGCATTTCCCTGATGACATGATATGGAGCATCTTTTCATATGCTTACTTGTCATCTATATGTTTTCTTTAGTGAGGTGTCCAGATGTTTTGCCCATTTGTTTTCTTATTGAGTTTTAATAATTCTTTATATGTTAGATTATAGTCCTTTGTAGATATGTATTTTGCAAATGTTTTTTCCAGCCTGTAATTGTCTGCTCATTGTCTAGACCAGTGGTTCTCAACCTTCCTAATGCCGCGACCCTTTAATACAGTTCCTCATGTTGTGGTGACCCCCAACCATAAAATTAATTTCGTTGCTACTTCATAACTGTAATTTTGCTACTGTTATGAATCGTAATGTAAATATCTGTGTTTTCCGATGGTCTTAGGCTCTACAGCTGCGGCTCTCAACCTATGGGTCGCGACCCATAGGTTGAGAACCGCTACCAGGGTCGCCTAAGACCATCGGAAAACACAGATATTTACATTACGATTCATAACAGTAGCA
Source organism: Plecotus auritus (assembly GCF_963455305.1). Classification (NCBI taxonomy): domain Eukaryota; kingdom Metazoa; phylum Chordata; class Mammalia; order Chiroptera; family Vespertilionidae; genus Plecotus; species Plecotus auritus. The sequence goes on from NC_137773.1 coordinate 148,541,282, forward strand.
AAATTACAGTTATGAAGTAGCAACGAAATTAATTTTATGGTTGGGGGTCACCACAACATGAGGAACTGTATTAAAGGGTCGCGGCATTAGGAAGGTTGAGAACCACTGGTCTAGACAGTGTCTTTTGCAAAACAGAAGTTTTTAAATTTTAATGAACTCCAGCTTATCACTTATTTTTTGCAGGGATCTTGCCTTTATCAAAAGGTCATATCCAAAAAGTCATCACCATAGCCAAGGTCATCTACATTTTCTCCTAAGTGATTTTCTAGAAGTTTTATATTTTGTGTTTTACATTTAAGTTTGTGATCAATTTAGAGTGAATTTTAATGAAATATTTAAGGTCTATGTCTAGATTAATTTTTTTTGCTTGTGGATGTCCAGTTATTCTGGCACTGTTTGTTATAGATATTATCTTGCTGAATTTTACTACCTTTGCTCCTTTGTCAAAGATCAGATAGCTGTATGTCTGTCTCTTTCTGAGCTCTCTTCTGTTCCGTTGATTTATGAGTCTACTAGAGGCCCAGTGCACGAAATTCGTGCATGGCGGGGGAGGGTTCCTCAACCCCAGCCTGCACCCTCTCCAATCTGGGATCCCTCTCACAATCCAGGACTGCTGGCTCCTAACCGCTCACCTGCCTCTGCCTGATTGCCCCTAACCGCTTCTGCCTGCCAGCCTGATCACCTCCTAACCACTCCCTGCCAGCCTGATGAATGCCTAACTGCTCCCTGGCCAGCCTGATTGCCCCTATCTGCCCTCCCCTGCCGGGCTGGTCACCCCTAACTGCCCTCCCCTCCAGGCCTGGGTACCCCCCCCAAATGTCCTCCCCTGCAGGCCTGGTCCCCCCCAACTGCCCTCCCCTGCTGGCCTGGTCTCCCCCAACTGCCCTCCTCTGCTGGCCTGGTCCCCCCCAACTGCCCTTCCCTGCAGGCCTGGTCCCCCCAAGTGCCCTTCCCTGTAGGGCTGGGTCCCCCCCAACTGCCCTCCCTTGCTAGCCTGGTCTCCCCCAACTGCCCTCCTCTGCCAGCCTGGTCACCCCCAAATGTCCTCTTCTGCTGGCCTGGTCACCCCTAACTGCCCACAACTGCCCTCCCCTGCAGGCCTGGGTCCCCCCCAACTGCCCTCCTCTGCCAGCCTGGTCACCACTAAATGTCCTCTTCTGCTGGCCTGGTCACCCCTAACTGCCCACAACTGCCCTCCCCTGCAAGCCATCTTGTGGCGGCCATCTTGTGTCCACATGGGGGCAGCCATCTTGTGTCTTGGAGTGATGGTCAATTTGCCTATTACTCTTTTATTAGATAAGATTCATTCTCCAGTACCACACTGTCTTCACTACTGTAGCTTTTTTCCCAGCCTTATTGAGATATATTAGACATATAATATTGTATAGGTTTATGGTGTCCAATGTGATGATTTGATATGCGTGTATATTGCAAAATGGTGATACTATCTATATATATAAAAGGCTAAGTGACCGACCGTACATATGTCTGACCGGCCAACCAACCAGCTGGTACATATGACGTGCACTGGCAATTGAAAAATAAACGTTGACTCGCATATTTCTATTATAGAGAAAGGGCGAATAGTGATATTAAAATACTTTGTATTTTAATTTTATACGACTACTAGTAGCCCTGCGCACGAATCCGTGCGCCAGTAGCTCTCTGTGGGGCCTGGCTATTCTGCACCCGCTGCCCAGAGGCTCTCCGCGGCCCAGAGGCCCATCCGCTCCGGGGCGACGACGCAAGCATTCTGCCAGGCTGCTCACGCTGCCAGCTCTCAGTAGCCACCTCCCCGGGACTGGGGGACTCCAGCGGGGCTGAGAGTGGGCACCGCCATCTTGTGGCTATGGGCGCCTCCGTCTTTGTGATGGGGAGTGATGGTTAATTTGCATATTACCTTTATTTAGATAGGATATTGTATATACTATTTTGACAAGTAATTTTTTGCAGTAATGTAATTACCACACGAATATTTCTTCTAATTAATTTCCTTTCAAGGTGCACAAATCCGTGCACTAGGCCACTAGTAGCTTTATAATAAGTCTTCCAGTTGGTTAGTGTCAGTCCTCCACTTTGTTCTTCACCTTCAATAGCATGTTGTCTACTTTGGGTGTTCTGCCTTTCCATATAAACCTTAGAATCAGTTTATTATTATCCACACAAAAACTTGCTGAGGCCCTGACCGGTTTGGCTCAGTGGATAGAGCGTCGGCCTGCAGACTGAAGGGTCCCAGGTTCGATTCCAGTCAAGGACATGTACCTTGGTTGCGGGCACATCCCCAGTGGGAGGTGTGCAGGAGGCAGCTGATCGATGTTTCTAACTCTCTATCCCTCTCCCTTCCTCTCTATAAAAAAACAATAAAATATATTTGGAAGAAAAAACTTGCTGAGATTTTGATGAAAACTGTTTAGAATCTGTAGATCAAGTTAGAAGAACTGACTTCTTAACAATATTGAATCTTCCTCCCCTTGAACATGGAGTATTTCTCCATTTATTTAGTTATTTCATTTATTAGTGTTTTGTAGTTTTCCTCATATAACTCTTTTATGTATTTTGTTAGATTTATACCTCAGTAATTATTTTGGGGGGTGCTAATGTAAATGGCATTGTGTTTTTTATTTTCAAATTCCTCTTGTTCATTGCTAATATAGATGAAAGTGATTGACTTTTGTATATTAAATTTGTATCCTACGACCTTGCTATAATTGCTTATTAGTTCCAGCAGTTTGTCATTTCTTTAGGATTTTCCACATAAGATTTTCATCATGTAATCTGTGATCAAGGACAGTTTGATTTCTGCCTTTCCAGACTATATACTTCATATTTCTTTATCTTGTCTTATTGCATTAACTAGAATTTCCAGTACAATGTTGAAAAGGGGAGTGGTAAGAGGGGACATTCCTGCCTTGTACTGATTTAGTAGGAAAGTTCCAAGTTTCTCAGCATTAAGTGTAACGTTACTTGTATAGCTTTTTATAAATGTTCATTATCAGGTTGAGGAAGTTACCCTCTGTTCCTTGTTTAGTTACTGAGAGTTTCTATCATGAATGGGTGTTGTGTCAAATGCCTTTTCTATATGTATTGGTACAATCATTTGATTTTTTTATCCTGTTGACAAGATTACATTGATTTTAGAATGTTGAACTAGCCTTGTATACCTGGGTTACATCCCACTTGGTCATGGTGTACATAAAAAAAATTAGTCTGTACATTAGGACTTTCCTTAAACCATCTTTATTTTTTACTTAATTTATTGGGGTGACATTAGTTAATAAAATTATATAGGTTTCAGGTGTACATTGCTATAATATGGTGTATATAATTCTTTCAGTACATTGTTGGATTCTATTTACTAATATTTTACTGAGGATTTTTGCATTTATATTCATGAAGTTATTAGTCTCTAGTTTTCTTGTGATATCTTTGCCTGCTTTTGGTATTAGGGTAATGCTAGCCTCATAAAGTGAATTAAAAAGTATTCTCTCTCTATCCTGCAAAAGATACTGTAGGGAATTTGGTATATTTTCTTCCTTAAATATTTTGGTTGAATTCACCAGTGGAACTAGTTGAGCCTTGTGCTTTCTGTTTTGGAGAATTATTAATTATTGAATCTATTAATAGATGTAGGCCTATTCAAATTGTCTATTTCTTGTGTCAGTTTTGGCAAATTGTGTGTTTCAAGGAATTGGTCTGTTTCATCTAGATTGTCAAAGTTGTGGGCATAGAGTTGTTTATAGTATTACTTTATTTTCCTTTTAATGTCCATAGATTCTGTATAGTGATGTATGTATCCTCTTTCATTTGTTATTAGTAATTTGGCTCCTATCTCTTTTTCTTAGCTAGCTTGGCTAGAGGCTTATTAATTTTCAAGGAACTAAGCTTTTGATTTTGCCCATTTTCTCTGATTCATCTCTCATTTTTGTTTCTTTCTCCCATATTGGATTTAATTTGACTTTATTTTTATAGTTTCATAAGATGGAAACTTAGATTTTTTTTTCCTAAATGTGTACATTCAGTGCTGTAAATTTACCTCTAAATACTGCTTTCACTGCATCTCACAAATTTGATGTTACATTTTCTTTTTACTTCAAAATATTTTAAAATTCCTTGTGATTTCTTTGACCTATGTGTTATTTAGAAGTGTGTTATTTAATCTCTACATATTTGGGGATTTTTCCAGCTATCTTTCTAATGTTGATTTTCAGTTTAATTCCATTGTGGTCTGAGAGCAGACATTGTATGATTTCTATACTTCTAAATTTGTTAAAGTGTGTTTTATGACCCAGAATGTGGTCTGTCTTGGTGAATAGTCCAGATAAACATGAGGATAATGTGTATTCTGTTAATGTTGAATGAAGTCGTCTATAAATATCAAGTATGTAAGTAATTGATGGTGTAGTTGAGTTTAACTATGTCCTTACTGATTTTCTGCCTGTTGAATCTGTCCATGTCTGATGGGGGGTGTTGAACTCTCCATTTCTGATAGTGAATCCATCTATTTCTCTTTGTAATTCTATTAGTTCTTTGCCTCATAGTTTTATATTGTTATTAGGCACAAACACGAGGAGGATTATGTCTTCTTGGAGAATTGATCCTTTTATCTGTATGTAGTGCCCTTCTTTACCCCTGCTAACTTTTCCTTGCTGTGAAGTCTGCTCTGAAATTAATATAGCTATTCCTGTTTTCTTTTGATTAGTATTAGCATGTTATCTTTCTCCATTTATACTTCTAATCTAATTTGTGTTTTTATTTTTAAAATATTTTTATTGATTTCAGAGAGATAGAAACATCAATGATGAGAGAATCATTGATCGGCTGCCCCCTGTACACCCCCCGCACTGGGGATAAAGCAACCTGGGCATGTGCTCTGACCAGGAATCAAACCGTGACCTCCTGGTTTATAGGTCAATGTTCAACCACTGAGCCACTCCAGTCAGGTGATGTTTCTGTTTAAAGTGAGTTTCTGTAGACAACCTATATTTGGGTCTTGTTCTTTGATCCACTCTGACAATCTGTCTTTTTACTTGATGCATTTAGACCATTGATACTCATACAATTGGATTAACATCTACCATATTCCTTACTATTGTTTTTTCCCTTGTTCTTGGCTCCTGTTTGTTCTGTGTGTTTTTTGTTTGTGTGTGTGTGTTTGGTCTTATACTCTTTTTTTCTGTCTTTTGTGGTTTTATTTGAACATTTTATGATTCTATTTACTCTCCTTCCTTAACATATTGATACTTTCTAAGTGGTTGCCCTAGAGTTTGCAATATACATTTACAGCTAATATAAGTCTACTTCACAGATAGTATGAAAATAATACAGTTCATCCCTCCCATCTCTTGGATCATTGCTATCATTCATTTCATTTACAACATACATAATTAAACACATTATTGGTATTATTCTGAACAAACTTATTTGTTAGATCAATTAAGAATAAAGAAAGTAAGTTTTTTGTTTTTTGTTTAATCCTCACCTGAGGATATTTTTTCTTTGTCCTTTTTTAAAATATATTTTTATTGATCTCAGAGAGGGACGGAGAGATAGAAACATCAATGATGAGAATCATTGATTGGCTGCCTTCTGCATGCCTCCTACTGGGGACCTAGCCCACAACCTGGGCATGTGCCCTTGACTAGAATCGAACCCGGGACCCTTCAGTCCGCAGACCAACACTCTTATCCACTGAGCCGAACCGGCTAGGGCTGAGGATATTTTTTTCCATTGGTTTTTAGAGTGGGAGGGAGAGAGAGAGAGATACATACATAAATTGGTTGCCTCCTGCACATGCCCAGACTGGGCCTAGGATAGGGCCTGGGATAGAACCCGGAACCCTTCTTGCATGGGCCTAAGCTGTAGCTACACAGGCCAGGGCAGAAAATAAGTTTTTATTGTACCTTCATTTATTCCTTCTTCTTGTAGATCCAAGTTTCTGACCTATATTATTTTCCTTCTCTCTAAAGAACATCTTTTAACATTTCTTGTAAAGCAAATCTACTGGCAACAGTCTCTCAATTTTTGTCTGAGAAAGTCTTTATTTCCCCTTCACCTTTGAAGAATAATTTTGCAAGACAGACTTTAGGCTGGTGGGTTTTTCTCTTAACATTTTAAATATTTCACTCTACTCTCTTCTTGCTTGCATGGTTTCTGAGGAGAGGTTGAATATAATTTTTGTTTGTTTGTTTCTCTGTAGCTAAGGTACTTTTTTCCCACTGGCTTTTTAATTTTCTGTAGTTTGAAAATGATATGTCTAGATGTGGTTCTTTTGGCATTTTTCCTGCTTGGGATTCTTTGAGTTTCCTGGATCTGTGGTTTGCTATCTTTTTTAGTGAGAGAGAGACCTTTGTTGTTCCACTTACTTATGCATTTATTGGTTGACTAACGGGCCAGGACTATGGTTTGATGTGTAATATTAATTTTATCATTGTTGTTTCAAATATGTCTTCTGTTCCTTTGTCTTCCCCTTATTATATTCCCATTATGCATATGTTATAGGTTTCACAGTTGTACTATAGCCCTAGGATATTGGGGGGGAGGTGGTTATCTGCGTTCTTCACTTTTTAAAGGATTCTGTTGAGACTAGGGGCCCAATGCACGAATTCGTGCACCATGAAAGGAAATGTAGACTGCAAGACTGTGGTGGGCACAGGGACGGGTCTCGGCCCATCCTCTGTGACCCCACCTGGCCCCTCCTGCCGCGGCCCCCAGTCCCGTCTGCCAGCAGCCCTGCTCCCACAGCCGCCGCTCCCTCACGCAGACGGCGTTGGCCCCACTCGCACCCGCTGACAGCGCTGAGCAATCAGGACCGGCGCCAGGCACTGGCAACAGGTGCGAGTGGTGGCTCCAGTGCCGGCAGAGGTTGTGAGCGGGGCCGCTGCCAACAGCAAGTGCAAGAGGCGGCTGCCAGCCCCAATCACCCCTAGGGAGCAGGTGGAGGTGGAGAAGCCCTGAGGGGCAATCAGGGCCAGTGTCGACAGCAGGTGCAAACACTGGGCAGGAGCAAAGAATTTTCAGTAACCATCAGAGGCTCGACCCGATGACAGCGACCCGTGCCCTGCCTTGGTCTGGCGCCCCCGCTCACCTGCTCCACCATCCCACCACGGCTGATGCCCGCCATGTTCTGCACACACACCCTGGTGGTCAGTGCACGTCATAGCAACCGGTTGTTTGGTTGTTATGCCATTAGGTCTATTTGCATATCAGGGTTTTATATATAAAGATATCCTCTAGCTCAGATAGAGTCTCTCCTTACCCTTTTTTCATTAGAGCTCTTAGCATATTAATCTTAGTTGTTTATTCCCAGCCTGAAAATTATAGCCTTTTTGCCCTGTCTGGTTCTGATCTTGCTGTTTCTTCCAATTGTGTTTTCTAACTTTTGGTATGCCTTGTAATTTGTTCTTGATAGCTGGACATAATACTGGGTAAAGTGAATTGCTGTACATAGGCATTTAGTAATGTGGTAATGAGATGTTGGGGGGAGGGGAAGCATTCTGTAGTCCTATGGTTAGGTCTCAGCCTTTTAGTGAGCTTTGCCTCTGGACTGTGAACTTTACTGTGTTTCTCAGGATTGTTTTTTCTCTTCCACCCGTAGGCAGAACAGGATGAGTGGGCTGCAGTTGCCTGTTTGTGGGGTGGAGGTGGGGTCATTCGCTCCTAGCTTCTACCAGACCAGAGCAGCTCTAAACAGAGAGAAAGGGAGCCCCTATCTTATCCATGTCTGCCGAGTAGAGCTCCGGTAACACAGAGCTGTGGTGGAGGAGAAGGGCAAGGGAATGATTCAGGATGTGGTTCAAATGCTACAAATGCTCACTGTTCTTACTGAGATTTAGTAGATTTTCTTAAATAAATGTTTCTTCCATTGCTATGTGCCTTTAGGACAATTTCTAAAGAACTTAAATGATTATCTTTTATCATTTTCACTAGTTAAAAGGTGGTTTTGATGGGGAAAGCGTGTGTATGCAAAGCTCCTCACTCCACCATTCCAGAACTCCTGTCTTGGTCTGAACATTTAAAAGAAAATTCAGTGTGTTTTTTTGTCAGTTTGGGGTGGTTGTTTGTTTTTTTTTCTCAAAAAATAGAACTCATGGACATGAACAACAGTGTGGTGATTGTGGGGGTAAGAGAAGTGGAAGAGGGCATAGAGGGAATAAATAGTAATGGAAAAAATGGAAAAATTTTTTAAATTAAGTAACCTTTTTGAGCCAAATTTCTCAGGATTTTTTTGAACATTGGTATTTTAAAACGAAGGAAGAAATATGGGAACGACCAGACATATAGACACACACACCCTTAGTAATACATTCACTTGTTTAAAGTATTCCAGGATTATGTGAAGCAAAACCTACTCAGTCCCTCTCTTTCCAAAGGTAACCACCGTTGAAAGTGTGTCCTTAGGGATTCTTCAGAGCCTTCTGAGAGAGCCTCGGGTTATGAAAAAATGAAAGTCACTGCTTCTTCTATTGTGTTTCTAGTCATTCATACCTAGAAAAATTCCTTACGGAGCAGATGATGGAAAGGAGGGAAGATGTGTGGCTTCCACTCATCTCCTATAGAAATTCGTTAGTCACTGGAGGTGAAGATGATAGAATGTCTGTCAACAGTGGAAGTAGCAGCAGCAAAACCTCCTCAGTAAGGAGTAAGAAAGGACGACCCCCGCTTCATAAGAAACGAGTAGAAGGTAAGTTGCCTGTAAACTATGAGGCAAATCACCTTCCTGATATTATAGAAATAAAGTAGCAAATAAATCTGCTGAAGCAAGGTGATACTGTTAAGCATATTATTTCCTTGTATAGTTGATACACACTAAGAGATTCAGGCAAAAAGGTTGGAATAGACAAAGTGGGACAAAAGAAGTTGAAAAAAATGGATACAGAGGAAGGTAGGCACAGAGAAAAAAGGACATAGTTACGGTAGTTTAAAAATTTATCCCAAACCATAGTCCTCTAATACATTAAAACTTAGAATAACATTCTAACTATGTTATTTTATCAGAATTCATACTAGTATAGGAGAAATTCTGATAAGTTGAGGGTAGACCTCTGCAGCAAATTAAATATATCAGAACAGCTTTCCATTTCTACCACTTGGTGGATCATTTATTTTTGTATATTAAAATAGTGCTGGCCAAATCTGGTTTTACAAACTCATGAACTGGTGATTGGGGCATTGAATTATGATGAAAATGTGAGCAATAGTTAATATTCATATAACCAAAGGACTAAAAAAAAATAAGAAAATTTTCAAAATAAAATGCTTATTTCCTCATAAAGATTCTAGGAAATTTTCTCCAAACCAAGAAAGGAAGACCGTGATCTGAATCCTGTATTCTTGCAACTTTCTATATACCTTTAAGCATTTCATCTCTGCTGCCTAAAAAACAGTGACTCATCTAAGATTTTGTTAAAATCTGTGGCAAAATAAGAATTTAATAAACTTCCATCATTGGGGAGGCAGTAGTGACTATTGATTGAAAAGTCCAAACTCTAAAATCAGAGTTCTAGAATTCAAACCTGACTTTCTCATTTTTTAGCTATGTGACCTTTCAGCATGTTACTTAACCTCTCTAAACCCCAATCACCAATCAAATGATGATCAGAGTACCTATCCTGTTAGCTATTGTGAATATGAAATGAGGTACTCCAAATAAAACACAGTACACATATGTATTTAGCTCAGTGCATGGCACATGGGTCTTCAGTAAATGTCGTCAGAATGTCATCATCATATAGTAAGGCCTCTTATCTAGCATCAGTTAGTAAACTAGGCTGGCCGTATGTTTTTAAGAGAATTAAAGTTAAAGATTTCCTTTCAAGGTTCAGCTGTGGGACTTAAAACTTTGGGGTCCAGTGAATGAAAATACAAAACTCTGCTTTATACTGTAGGATCCTGAACTTTTCTTTAAAGATTACTCCAGTCATTTCCTTTAGGAAATGTCTAGAGCGGCCATATTCAGATAGGTAGGTAGATAGATGTAGATATAAAATATATTTTCCCTATTCATAGCTTTTCATAGATGTAATTTCATATTAGCCAACATACATCAAATCCTTGCTATGTACCAGCAAGCACAGTGTGGGTTACATCATTTAATCAATCATTTGACTAATATTTATAAAGCACTTAAGTAAGTCCCTGGCACATAGTAAATACTGTATAAATTTTTTTTACAAATCATCTTTGAGTTCAACACTATTATCCAGATTTTACACAGAAGAAACTAAGGCAAAGAGAATTTAAATAATGGAGCTGTCAGTATGATTATCTTTAGGACTAAGAGAAGCATATATATAGACCAGATAACCTTAATTTGGTAATTGTTAAATTGCAAAAAAGAAAACTTGCTTTGTCAATTTGAAACTTACCAGGTGACTAAGGTTATATGCCAAATAACCCTTAGGAAGCAGAGTTTCATCGGTTGGTGTAACAATGAGAGAGCTCTGCAAGAAGTGTTTCCAGTGCAGAATATTTAGGGGTTAGGAGGATCTCTTCAAGAAGAGTGGGTTCTTCCTGAAGTTATTCTTGCATTAAGTCTACCAAGCATCCCCATTTTGTATATGAGAAACTTGAATTTGTGGAAGTTTAACAACTTATACAAAGTCACATAGTGAGTAGTATAACTGGGATTCAAACTAGGCAATCTACCTCCAGAGCCATGTTCAAGTCTGTGCTAACTTCTACCAGAGTTCACTTCACCCAGGACATTCTTAACTGGAATTTTACAGATGAGAGCCTGGATAATACATGGCTAAACAGGACTGACACCATGATTCAGACTCCTGGACCCCTGCCAGCACCACAGCTCACTTCCACTGTCCTGCGGGAGAACAGCCGACCCATGGGAGAGCAGATTCAGGAGCCTGAGTCTGAACATGGTTCTGAACCCGACTTCTTACACAAGTAAGTAGTAAAAATTGGTTTTCTTGACATAAAACCTGTAACTGTTAAAGAAATTAAGAAAATCTTTTCATTCATCAGGCCATTTATAGGTCAGTTTCTGGGAAAACAAAACCACAAATAAAGGTTAAATAATTTACATGAGAAGATAATAAGTTACTCAAAGTCCAGAGACTTTTAAATGCATGATGTCTCACTAAATGCTACTTTCACTTAGAGTTTGCACATTCATTGGGCAGGTCTGTTTCTTCTGAGGGTCTTGCCTAGAAGACATGCAGGTTACTTCCTTGGCACAAGAGCTTATACTAGTCTGAACACCAAATAAATAGACTGTACTACTTTTATCATCCATTTAATTAATAGTACTTACCTTATTTAAGCTTATATTTTAACAGTTTGAGGACTAAAAATTAAGATGCTTGATAAATTCAGAGAAATGGTAGAATTAGTTGCCCGTTTGCTAAGAGAAAATAAAGATCTTATCTTTTTTCCATAGTAGCAATTAAAATGTTTTCTAGTACTGGGGCTCTGAAAAATGTGATTGCATGACTTTTGCTATAAAAAAAATTTAAAAACAACTTTTTCTGTTGTTCTCCATCCAACTTTGAAATTCTCTTAGCTCTTCATTTGTGTTTCTATTTATCCTGTTGTGTCTTACTCTGATGGATAAAAGAGAATTCTCACTTGAACTCAAGAAATTTAGCTGGTTGGAAATGGAAAGAGGCAGTGTTAGAGTACCCAGATCCTGGGTTTTCATAAGACATCTTTCCTCTGGGGATTTTCTTTTTCTTTTTTTTTTTTTTTTAAATAAATCTTTATTCAGATTATTACAATTATTTCTCCTTTTTCCCCCCATAGCTCCCCTCCACCCATTTCCCACCCCACCGTCTGCCCTTACCTCCCCCCCACTGTCCTCATCCATAGGTGTATGATTTTTGTCCATTCTCTTCATGAACCCCCCATACACCTTTCCCCCTGAGAATTATCAGTCCACTCCCTTTCTATGCCCCTGATTCTATTATATTCACCAGATTATTCTGTTCCTCAGGTTTTTAATTCACTTGATTTTTAGGTTCGCTTGTTGATAGATATGTATTTGTTGTTCATAATTTTTCTCTTTACTTTTTTCTTCTTCCTCTTCTTTAAGAATACCTTTCAGCATTTCATATAATACTGGTTTGGTGGTGATGAACTCCTTTAGCTTTTTCATATCTGTGAAGCTCTTTATCTGACCTTCAATTCTGAATGATAGCTTTGCTGGGTAGAGTAATCTTGGTTGTAGGTTCTTGCTATTCATCACATTGAAAATTTCTTGCCACTCCTGTCTGGCCTGCATAGTTTCTGTTGAGAAGTCAGCTGACAGTCATATGGGTGCTCCCTTGTAGGTAATTAACTGTTTTTCTCTTGCTGCTTTTAAGATTCTCTCTTTGTCTTTTGCTCTTGGCATTTTAATTATGATGTGTCTTGGTGTGGTCCTCTTTGGATTCCTTTTGTTTGGGGTTCTGTGCGCTTCCTGGACTTGTAAGTCTATTTCTTTCACCAGGTGGGGGAAGTTTTCGGTCATTATTTCTTCAAATAGGTTTTCAGTATCTTTCTCTCTCTCTTCTTCTGGCACCCCCATAATTCTGATGTTGGTACGCTTGAAGTTGTTCCAGAGTCTTCTTACATTATCTTCAACTTTTTGGATTTTTTTTTTTTTGCTTTTTGCTTTTTCGGTTGAGTGTTTTTTGCTTCTTTGTATATCAATTCTTTGACTTGATTCTTGTGTTCCTCTATTCTGTTTCTGGGTCTCTGTATAATATTTTTTATTTCATTCAGTGTATGTTTAATTTCTAGTTGGTCCTTTTTCATATCTTCGAGGGTCTCGTTATATTTATCGGCCTTTTCTAGGATATTCTTAAAAAGTCTTATAACCGTGGTTTTGAATTCTATATCCAGTCATTTGTTTTCCTCCATTTCTTTCGTTTGTGATCTGTTTCTTTGACGCCGCATTTTCACTGATTCCCTGAGTTGGTAAGGTAGGTATTTGTGCTAGGTTTCCAATATGGCCCAGTGGGTCTGCTTCCCCAGTTAACCTGAGGTGGACACTCTTGGTGCACCCCTTTGTGGACTGTGTGTACAGCCTTGTTGTAATTAAGTCTTTATTGTTGTTGGTATCACTGGGAAGAATTGACCTCCGGGCCAGTTGGTGTAAGGATCAGCTGTGTCTATGCTGGGAGAAGTTCGGTGCTGGAGACAGCCTTATAGGATTAGACTTGCCAAATTGCAATAGCCTCTGTGCTCAGCTTGGATGGGGTGGAGTCTCAGTCTTGGCTTCCTGTCAGCCTTGCCCTTGCGCGCATGTGCGCTTTCAGTCCTCCGCCTTCCCCAGCTCGAGTCTCCGCCTGAGAGTCCAGACTCCCCCCACAAGAGCGTGGGTCCCCAGGGGCTCGCCTGGAACCGGGGTTCACTGCAGTCAGAACTGGGGCACAGTGCCGTCAGGAGCCTCTGACTCCCCTCCACCAGGGAAAGCCCGCGGCAACCTCCGCAGCCCTTGTGCACACCGTCGCGGGCGCGCTTTCAGTCCTCCGCCTTCCCCGGCTCCCGAGTCTCCGCCCGAGAGTCCAGACTCCCCCCACAAGAGCGTGGGTCCCCAGGGGCTCGCCTGGAACTGGGGTTCACTGCAGTCAGAACTGGGGCTCAGTGCAGTCAGAATCCTCTGACTCCCCTCCACTAGGGAAAGCCTGTGGCAACCCCCGCAGCCTTTGTGCGCACTGGCCCGCGTGCGCCTTCAGACTTCTGCCTTTCCCAGCTCGAGTCTCCGCCCGAGAGTCCAGACTGCCCCCCGTAAGAGCGTGTGTCCCCAGGGGTTCGCCCAGAACTGGGGTTCAGTGCAGTCAGAACTGGGGTTCAGTGCGGTCGGGGGCTTCCTTCCCCCTTCCGCCAGAGAAAGTCAGCCAGGCTCTCAGCCGCCCTTCCTCTCTGCGCGCACAAAGCCCCTTTGCCGTACCTCCAATTCTCTGTGAGCTTTTCTCTCTCCTTCTAGTTGTAGAATTTTCACTCAGCCAGCTTTCCTGTGGTTCTGGATGGTGTCCGTTCTTTTAGTTGTAGTTTTGAAATTGTTGTGCGAGGCAGCAGTTTAGGTGTTTACCTATGCTGCCATCTTGGTTTCTCCACCTCTGGGGATTTTCTTTAAAGTTGAAAGGATAATTGTCAGCCACTGCATAACTGGACATTCTTAGAAGGTGGTTTTGCTGTATGACCAACTTCCTGCCTTGCTTCCCTGACCTTACCACTTGTCAGTTCCTCCTACCTCCTACCTCTGCCTCCTTTTCCCTGCTAAAGGTTTACAGGTTTTATCAAAGTGGTGCCCCACACAATTATGTAAAGAAAGCTGCCTAGAAAGAACTTCATGCAACAGATTTTATCTACTAAAAATCATTAAAGTATCTCCTGTAAAAGTCCCAAGAGGCATGTTTATTGCAAGTGTTCATGTGCCAATAACAAGTATTGCATACAGGTGCGGGATTTGGCCCAGCATGCATCTAACTCCACATCTCCTCAGAAGGACAGAAAAAACTGTATACCCTTCCTTTTCAACTCTGGAGGGTTCTGAGCTACCAGGACAGCATAATTTCTGTCCCTTAGGGCAGTGGTCGGCAAACTGCGGCTCGCGAGACACGATTTGCCGCTCTGTTGACTAATGAGTTTGCCAACCACTGACCTAGACTCTCAATTCCAATAATTACAGGCTGTTGTTGTTCCTTGTGATTAAGCCCCTATCCCAGTGGTTGGCAAACTCATTATTCAACAGAGCCACATGTGGCTCGCGAGCCGCAGTTTGCCGACCACTGACTTAGGGGATTGGCTGCCCAGCTAGGAACACTTGTGAGTACACAGCAGCTGAATACAGGGATCTAAGGAGCACTCATTTGGCAGGGATTTGGGGAAAGAAACTGATAAATTAAGCACCTGTAGGGGAGGAAAACGTTTTTCTCTATTCGGCCCTGGAATAAATGGAGCTAACTCCCCCTACATGGGGGTTAGGCCAGCCAACTATAGCCTTCTTAACATCGGACTTATTAGCTAATTCTATTATCTGCTGCCACAAAATGAATAATAGTGCTGTCTCTTAGTCCTCAGATGCAGATCTCTTGGTTAGGCCAGCCAAAATTAGAAGACTTAAATCGGAAGGACAGAACAGGAATGAACTACATGAAAGTGAGAACTGGAGTGAGGCATGCTGTGTAAGTGACACATCCAGTATCACAAGAACATGACTGTGATGCTGGTCATTTTGTGGAATGACTTGGGATCCTCTGATGTTTGGTCTTAGGAGTTAAAATCATAATTCAGGATCTGCTATGAAGCATAGGACAGGAATGGAGGCCTTGGGCCCTTGAGCTGTTCATTGTTTCAATCCTATGCTGCTATTTGCCAGCTATGTGGCTTTGGGCAAGCTCTAAAACCTCTGTGCTCAGGTTCCTTATTTGTAAATTTGGGGTAATAGGAGTACCAACTACTTAAAGATTTGTGGGAATGGATACATAGCTAAATAGATGTTAACTACTATTACTGTTACTGCATTTAAATTGTACTTCTTTATAATGGGTTGAGATGAAATTTTGAGTGAATGGAATGATCTTTAATTAGAGTTCAATATCATAATTTGTGCAGTCTATAGGTTGTAATTGGAAAGTGTGCTTTCATTGGTTAGAAGACCTAATGTAAGAAAGAGCCAGGACTCACTCCAAACTCAGTGATTCAGAACAGCTTTCTGACTGGGCTTTTTCCTTATCAGTCGGGGCTTAATGGAGGAAGATGCTGAGCCCATCTTTGAAGATGTGATGATGTCATCCCGGAGCCAATTAGAAGATATGAATGAAGAATTTGAAGACACCATGGTTATTGATCTGGTAAGGAAATGCAATACATTTTTCTTTTGTTAAAATATGTGAAGGTGTTGGTTAGAGAGGAAGGGAAAGAGATAGACACATCATCGATCGGCTGCCTCCTGCATGCCCCCTCCTGGGGATCGAGCTTTGACCAGAATCAAACCCGTGACCTCTTGGTTCACGGATTGACGCTCAACCACTGAGCCACACCAGCCAGGCTGGCCTCTTTTACTTTAAATCGGATACTGACAATATACACTGCACTCCAACATAACCCGATAATGCAGAATATGGACTAGGTATATTAAGACATTAACTTTATCAGGAATAATAATACTTGGTGGTTATGGTTTTTAAAATTTCCATCCATTGGAGATACATATTGAAGGTAATTATAGGTGAAATGACATGGAGAAGAAAAACTGAGATGACTCAGTGAAACAAGAGTTTTAAGTTGGGTGATGGGAACATGGGAATTCATCAATTTTCTCTGTATTAATCTACTAGGGTTGCCATAAATACCACTGAGTGGGTGGCTTAAACAGCAGAAATTTATTTTCTCACCGTTCTGGAGGCTAGAAATCTGAGATCAAGGTATCAGTAGGGTTGATTTCATTCTGAGACCTCTGTATTACTTGTGGATAGCCATCTTCCTTTGTCTTCACGCAGTCTTTTCTTTCTTCTTCTAAGGACACAAATTATATTGGATTAGAACCCATGACCTCCTTTTACCTAATTCTTTTTTTTTTTTTTTTAAATATATTTTATTGATATTTTACAGAGAGGAAGAGAGAGAGATAGAGAGTTAGAAACATCGATGAGAGAGAAACATCAATCAGCTGCCTCCTGCACACCTCCTACTGGGGATGTGCCCGCAACCAAGGTACATGCCCTTGACCGGAATCGAACCCAGGACCCTTCAGTCCGCAGGCCGACGCTCTATCCACTGAGCCAAACCGGTTTCGGCTTTTACCTAACTCTTTAAAGCCCTATCTCCAAATAAGTCACATTCTGAGGGTTAGGACTTTAATATATGAATTGGGAGACATGATTTAGCCCATAATATTCTGCTTTCTATGTTTTTTTCCATGAGATCATGTCACTCCAATCTGTAACCGCCCTTTCACGAGCCCATCATCTACCTGCCTTGGGGAATTTAGTGCAGTTTTGTCACCTGGCATTTGATCAATTTTATAGTTATGTTATGATGGAAGGAATGTTCTATGTTTATAGGCCCACAAATTTATAGGCCTTTACACATTCAATTGATTCATAATTTGAAAGTCTTTTTTCTTGTATAAGGGATAATTAAAAACCAGTTATTTTTTTAAATGTATGCTCCATGTAAAAGCCAGATTTTTTTCCCCAAAATTGACCCTTAACAGTACTGTACATTTATGGTACCATCAGAAATACTAGCTGCTTATTATCACAGTTCATTGTATTAATGTATCTCAGAAATAAAATGAAATAATTTGGCTTCTCTTTCCAGCCCCCATCAAGAAATCGGCGAGAGAGAGCCGAGCTGAGGCCAGATTTCTTTGATTCTGCAGCTATCATAGAAGACGATTCAGTAAATGTTAAATTATTACCGCTTTTTATTTATGGTTTCTGGGTCTTGTTTTTTGCATGAAGTTAATAATTGTGTTTTTCATTTTCTAGGGATTTGGAATGCCTATGTTCTGAAGTCTGAAGAAAATTTACAAATATGGAACTCTATTATTTAGAGCTAGAGGCCTATATACTGTGATAGCTTGTATGGGGAATAAACACTTTTGGTGTGATCTGATTTGTTTTTTAATCAAATGATTGAGGTCAGTCCCCTTGTGCAGTGACAGAAGAGGAGCATGTAACTTACCCAAGGGAATGGTGGTGACCATCACCTCAGAGAGACTGACCTGAGAAATCATTTGTGCCCTAACATTGGACTTGCCCAACACAGATAGACGCGTTTTTCTGAAAGGAGGAAAAAATTTTAAATTTTTAAAACAGCTGTCAAGATAAACACTGTTATACACCTGTTTTATGAAAACTCAGCATTGAGTAAAAAAAAAAATATTTTTAACTTTATTTTCCTGTTGTACAATTTAAAAACCGTTTTAACATTTTGCCTTTTTATGTTTTAAAAGCTAACCATTTTTATTAAACCTATGAGTAAGCAGCTCATTTTAATTGCCGAAGAGTGTTTTGGAGCTCACTGGATTTGGTTGACCTTGTGGAATACAGAAATATGGAGGAGCAGAATATTGACAAGCTAAGATGATCTGACAGTGCATCTCTGCCAAAAACCACACGCCCTCTATGGATATGGATTCCCAGATTTTATATACTCTTGAATAAAAAGGTTTATTTTTATTTATAACAGGGGCATAAAATAAGATGTCCATGCAGCCATTTTTCCAACAGATGCTGTACACCGTTCATTTTATATAGAATAGGGAGATTCAAATACAGTACATTTTCTATTGGTATTTGTTCTGTGCATTTTTAGCAACTTCTACCAGCAAATAAAGTATTCTCAGTAAAACAAAAATGGTTCTCAAGTTATCAGTTTGCTGTTTTTACCACTTATTTCATGCCCTGCCAAATTGAAGTTAAATGGACTTCCATTTTCTTAAGATAATCACAACTCCTTTGCCATGCAAAATTTATTTTAAGTGTAACATAACTGTGTCTACTTCCCATGCACTTAATACCTTTATGCGCTAATTTTGTGAATTAAGTTTACCGATTATAGAAGTATGTGCTGCATAGAAGTCTGTGCTTAGAGGGTGAAGTTCCTAAGCTTACCTTGAAATACAGCTACATTTCAGTGTTAAATGTGCATATTGAGAATAATTCTTTTGGGGAAAGAAATTACGAATCTTCAGGACAGCCTTCAATGGTTTAGAGTTACAGACTGCTTAGATCTTTTATGACTTGCTGCTATTGTTGTTTTTAAAAGCCCACTTAGTTGCTTCCTTTCTGATTTTTAAAGTAAGCCTCAATTTCCAAACCAGTCCATCCATAACTGTTTCTGGGCTTGTTTTTAAAGTAGCTGCAACAGAATCATGAGGTTTGCCCTTTTTATCAAAAATGAAAAGCATTTTTTAAAATCTGTGCACCCAATGATTATCTTTTGTCCAGAAAAGCAAAATGGATTTTCTTCATCCTTTTAGTAAACAAACACAAAACAAATTTTTCTCAACATTTGGGTAGTTCTGAAAAAACTCAGTTGCCAAAAATGTTTTATCTGCTAATTTAGAAATTCCTGGGCTCCAGTTAGGAGGGGGTGGGGTCTTGCTTTTTTCCAGAGATGTGGACTTCCCTGGAAATAAAGGGGCAGGAATGACCTGGACAGTCCACCACGCCTGCCCTGCCTGTGATTGTGGCCAGGAAGCAAGCGGGAGGTGCCCTTGCACATGCACAGATTGATCCTTTGCTTGACAGTCTCATGTGGGAAACAGATGCTGACTTAGAACGGTAGACTACCATGCAACAAAAAAGGCTTAATATCTACTCCAATGGTTCCCAGTTCAGTTTAAAATCAATCGAAATTTTGTATTTTCAGTGTCTCCTTGATTGGTTTTGCTAGTAATTCTGTAAATTGTACATTTGCAATATGAGGTTTTTTTCCTTTTGTACAATTTGAAACTGATGCTTCACCTTTCCTTTAATAAACTATTCAAAATCAGGCTGTGGTAGTCATACTATTGTTCCTACTAGGAAGGCTTTAAAGATTTTCTGTCCTGCTGCTCTGGAGAGTTTGCTCTTTCAGATAATTGTTAAATGGCAAAATTACTGTCTCCGTGAGATTTACAACTAGCTTGTTAATTTCCTTTCATTCCTTGGATTTCCCATGAGAGAATGGGTGGCCAAGTTGCCTTGGTTTCAAGGCTGCGTCTTGGAGGCAGAATCCAGGGACTATCCGCTGGTCTATAGCCTGGATTCTCCCCTGCCTGAGATCCAGACCCTGGGCTTACGCATGGTTGCCCCCTCAGTGGTCCTTTAAAGAATGGATTCTGCATGGCTGTAGAAGGAAGGGGTTTTCTTGATACTAGTGCTGGAGAACACACTTAAGAGGTCACACACTTTATGGGCCTGGCCATGTACTGTGGACTATGTTCATTAGGTGGCCCAAGTTTGCAGAAAAGGCAGAGGTGCAGAGGATAAATCAGCAGGTGAGCTCTTAAGGCAACTAAGGAGGGAAGGTGATAAGGAACGGTTTGTCTCTGGCAGCTCATCTTAAAGGTTATGTTTATAAAACAAAAGCAGGGCTTTATCCATGTGTGACTACTTTGGGACAAGCTTTTACTTAACTGTGACTTTGAGTCTATCAAACACAGAACAGCATCTTCTTGGGAAACAAAGGCTTAGTGCCAACTCGGGCTTTTCAGTATGAACTGCCAAAAACTCTCATAAGCTTCCATCCCTATTCTCCTAAGTGTCTTGCTCTACAGGTCTCTCGGGCATCATGTTTTGAAATACAGCTTTCTGCTCCCAAGAACACACAAAGGAGTCATTTCTCACCAGCACAGTAGGGACATGGTCAGAACCTGGCTGCCACATCTGCCCAAGTGTGTTGGCTGGACGCTACAGAGGCCCCAGACAGATACTATGCCTATGAAGTGGCCACAGCTCTTGGCTTAGAATGGTGGAAATCCCATAGTAACAGGTGCGCGAGAACATAAATATCAGTTCTCTCTAAAAGAATACAGCCACAGCTCTCCAGAAACCCTGTGAAATAGAGGGACTTGAAATGCATTTGTCAAACAGGTTCCAGAGTGGGGTGAGGGTCCTTCAGAGGCTTCTCTGAGTGGTCAGACTGCATCTAAAGCACCAGCATCAGTGCATGCAGAGGCAGAGAACGGCTGGGGAGACCAAGACATGGTCAGAAGGGAAGCTGGAAGAATGTTTCTCTAACAAGCACTAGAAAGCTGCATGTGGGTGTGCTCCCCGTTACTCTAGCGACACAAAAGATGACTGGCCATCATGGATAAGGTAGGAAAGTTTTTCCAATCCAATAGCTTTTTGAGACAGTGAAGCAGACCACCACTTCCCAACCCAACCCTTAGGAACTCATCTCACCTACCTCATCATGTGAGAGGTAACACTCTGAATAGCTTAAAAAACAGGCTTGGGGTTCAGAAAGGCCTGCCTGGGTTCAAATCCCAGCTTCACCACTCATTAATTGTGTGTCTCAGGTCAAGTTAGTTTACTTACTTGGAGTAGGGACACCTGCAGTTTCTACTACCCTCTACAACTCAGTCTATAGACAGACACTTGCCAGCACTCTGCTCATTGACCCAAGTCCTCTCTGGTCACAGAATCAACATTTTTCTTTTTCCCCTTGAGGAGAGACCACCAGTTGGGAAAGGCATTCCTGCACAGTAGTCAGTACCAGTACTCACTGTCACCGTTCTCTGGGCATTCTGCGGTCCACAGAGGCTGGTCTACTTGACAAGAGTTTCCAAAGTCGCAGCTTCATGTTTCCTCAGCCACCAGCTTGGTTTTGGATGAAACTTCTCCCACTGTCTCTACTCCAAGGCTTTCTAGAAGCCTCCTGCCCAAATGCTTGACTGGGCTGGCTTCCCTATTTTAGCAGGCCCAGGCACAAAGCTGCTCAGCATCCAGATTTCACAACCTGGTAAAACAAGCTTGCGTTTGCTCTTACTCTTAACATGGACTATAGTACAGTCGTTCCCAAAATAGATCAAATCCTAGACTGGCTGACCCCAGGCAATGTTAAGCTGTTGAGCCACATAGTGACCAACCTGTATGATTCTTCCTTAGCCAGGAGGCCTCTAAAAGCCGAGTAGTCTGCTGCACCTCCTTTCCCAGCTTACAGTGTTCCTGTTGGTTCTGTACTAGGAGCCAAAGAGGAGTACAAAGAACCTCAGGCCAACACAGTCTCTGCCCCTCAGGAGCTTACCTCCTAGTTAGAAATACAAATATATGTAAGGGGGGACGGGGGGATGGGGGGGGGGGGGGACAGGTACTTTAAGAAAAAAAATCCTGCTATAAGCAGAATCAGTTCACAATTTAAGATGAACTCATGGAGATGTCAGGCCCTTGAGCAAGAGCAGAATACAGAGCAAGTGTTCCAAGATGAGGCAACAAGACTGGGCTCAAAAAACTCACTAGGCAAGCAAGGGAGGAACAAACAAGAACCTTCTATGTGAGCCAAAGACTTTGGAGACCAGTGTATTATCCACTGGAAGTGCTAGAGCAGAGGAATGCAACAAAATCTGGACCTGCAGTTAGTCTATTAACTCAGAACAGGCTTAGGAGGAGGCCATAGAGAAGAGAGTAAAGACAATTTCAAAAACACAACTAGAGAGGAGAAACCAAGATGGCGGCATAGGTAAGCACCTAAACTGCTGCCTCGCACAACAATTTTAAAACTACAACTAAAAGACAGAACGGACACCATCCAGAACCACAGGAAAGCTGGCTGAGTGGAAATTCTACAACTAGAAGGAAAGAGAAAAGCTCACGGAGAATTGGAGGTACGGCAAAGTGTCTTTGTGCGCGCAGAGAGGAAGGGCGGCTGAGAGCCTGGCTGACTTTCTCTGGCGGAAGGGGGAAGGAAGCCCCCGACCGCACTGAACCCCAGTTCTGACTGCACTGAACCCCAGTCCCAGGCGAAATCCCATGGACCCAGGCTCATACAGGGGGAGTCTGGACTGTCAGGTAGAGAGAAAGGCACCCAGAGACTTGGAGACCCGGGGGAGCCCCGGCGGGCAGGGGTCTGGAGGCGCGCGCGCCAGTGTGCACAAAGGTTGCGGAGGTTGCCACAGGCTTTCCATAGCAGAAGGGAGTCAGAAGCTCCTGACTGCACTGAACCCCAGTTCTGACTGCACTGAACCCCAATTTCAGGTGAGCCCCTGGAGACCCACGCTTTTACGGGGGGGTGGAATCTGGACTCTCGGGTGGAGACTCAGGAGCCGGGGAAGGCAGAGGTCTGGAGGCGCGCGCGCACAAGGGCAAGGCTGCCTGGAAGCCAAGACTGTCTGCTCCGCCCTGAGACTCCACCCCATCCAAGCTGAGCACAGAGGCTATTGCAATTTGGCAAGTCTAATCCTATAAGGCTGTCTCCAGCACCGAACTTCTCCCAGCATAGACACAGCTGATCCTTACAGCCAACTGGCCTGGAGGTCAATTCCTCTCAGTGATACCAACAACAATCAAGACTTAACTACAACAAGGCTATACACACAGTTCACAAAGGGGTGCTCCAAGAGTGTCCACCTCAGGTTAACTGGGGAGGCCGACCCACTGGGCCATATAGGAAACCTAGCACACAAATCTACCCTACCAACTCAGGGAAGCAGTGAAAATGCGGCATCAAAGAAACAGATCACAAACGAAAGAAATGGAGGAAAACAAACGACTGGATATAGAATTCAAAACCACGGTTATAAGGCTTTTCAAGAATATCCTAGAAAAGGCCGATAAGTATAACGAGACCCTCGAAGATATGAAAAAGGACCAACTAGAAATTAAACATACACTGACTGAAATAAAAAATATTATACAGAGACCCAACAACAGACTAGAGGAACATAAGAATCAAGTCAAAGAATTGAAATACAAAGAAGCAAAAAACACTCAACCGAAAAAGCAAAAAGAAAAAAAAATCCAAAAAGTTGAAGATAGTGTAAGAAGCCTCTGAGACAACTTCAAGCCTACCAACATCAGAATTATGGGGGTGCCAGAAGAAGAGAGAGAGCAAGATACTGAAAACCTATTTGAAGAAATAATGACTGAAAACTTCCCCCATCTGGTGAAAGAAATAAACTTACAAGTCCAGGAAGCGCACAGAACCCCAAACAAAAGGAATCCAAAGAGGACCACACCAAGACACATCATAATTAAAATGCCAAGAGCAAAAGACAAAGAGAGAATCTTAAAAGCAGCAAGAGAAAAACAGTTAATTACCTACAAGGGAGCACCCATACGATTGTCAGCTGATTTCTCAACAGAAACTATGCAGGCCAGACGGGAGTGGCAAGAAATTTTCAAAGTGATGAATAGCAAGAACCTACAATCAAGATTACTCTACCCAGCAAAGCTATCATTCAGAATTGAAGGGCAGATAAAGAGCTTCACAGATATGAAAAAGCTAAAGGAGTTCATCACCACCAAACTAGTATTATATGAAATGCTGAAAGGTATTCTTAAAGAAGAGGAAGAAGAAAAAAGTAAAGATAAAAATTATGAACAACAAATATATATCTATCAACAAGTGAACGTAAAAATCAAGTGAATTAAAAACCTGAGGAACATAATAATCTGGTGAATATAATAGAATCAGGGGCATAGAAAGGGAGTGGACTGATAATTCTCAGGGGGAAAGGTGTATGGGGGGTTCATGAAGAGAATGGACAAAAATCATACACCTATGGATGAGGACAGTGGTGGGTAGGTAAGGGCAGAAGGTGGGGTGGGAACCGGGTGGAGGGGAGCTATGGGGGGAAAAAGGAGAAACAATTGTAATAATCTGAATAAAGATTTATTTAAAAAAATAAATAAAGTGTACAGAAGTGAGGCAAAAAAAAAAAAAAAAAAAAAAACACAACTAGAATGGAGAGTACCATTCTCCAATTGGAGAGGGAAGAAAGATGCTCAAAAGAAATTAAAAAAATAAACTCCCAAGGACTTAAGCCTGGCTACCTGGACTGGTGGGGTAGCTGGTAGAAATGGGAATGTGGATGATGGTCACATATTGGCATTGGTCAAAATGAGCTTTAAATCATGCAACATCCAAGCAGGGTTTACAGACCTTTGGAGCCAAGGGGCTGGGAGAAGGGAAAGTTGTCAGCTGTGGGATGAACCAGGGGTCTCACCACAGACAGAAGCAAGCACACCCTATGGGGCGTACTGGAACAGCACTCCATGGTTGGTCTTTCTGCTGAAACTACTTAGAATCTCCATTTCTGTATGACTCAAGGCTTTACATACTCAAAAAAATAGTCTACAAGGATGAGGGAAACAGACAAAAGACTCAAACAGATAACCACCCAGTTACTAATCCAAATAACTAACTTCAGTTTAAAGACAGAACTACAAAAAAGTCTTGAACTTTACCTTAGGGTTTATTGTTGATATAGTTGTAGTGGTTCTGAAACTTTTATATTTATTGTAGGATTGAGCAAATGAGTAAATATGTTAAAGATAATGGAAGTCAGTTTTATCACTGTGGGAGAAAACAGACATAAGAATGGAATGGGGGAAGGCAAAGAAAAACCAGTATGTTAGATTGGAATTAATCTAACTCAGTATGAACTCATGATTTTAAAATTATATATCAAATAAATGCATACTTACACATGCAAGTTCCCCACATACATATATATCCACATATTTGTATAATCATTTCCATGTCTGCTGAAAATAGAAGCAATGACACCCCAGAATCAACGTGAACATCTGCCAATTATAGCTTCTAAATGACGTCTAAAAGAAACCAGGGCTCTGGGAGAAATCACTATACTATGCCAGGGCTACATTATCATGTGTCAAGAAATAAGGAAGTGCACAAAAAATTATTGGGACACATCAAAAGCATCGAGCAAGCTTGAAGGAGCCCCCAGAGGCTAAATCAGGAAGTTTTCTGCATCAAAATAAATAACATTAAATTTTAAATGAATCCAGGAGTCTAAAGTTTTATTAAACATTTATTCATTAAAACATTTATGAAACACTTACTGTGTACCAAGCACAGATTTTAATTACGAATAATATATGGCTCCCAATCTCAAGAAACTAACTCTCGTGGTAGGTAGGGTAGGGACAGAGCAGGGAGAAAAATATAACTAATGTGGGCTTGAAAATTTGATAGGGTGATGGCATAGTAAGAAAAATTAATTATTTCAGAAAAAAATGTTTTTAAAAAATCAAGAAGTCAAAACTAATACTAAAACAAAAACGGAAGAGAAAGTTCTTCCTTCCAATAGAGTACAAACTAATAAAGGTAGACATTATGACAGGGTTAGAAATGTGGTATTTTACAACCAATGTAGAATAGAATTCATCATCAATGAATACTAAAAGTATTAGATAAAAGTTTGTTGACAGACAGGCTTTAAAAAAGTTTCCAGATTAGTTATTCATTACAAAGAGAAAATGGTAACCTTTGCAACCACCACCTTAACCAAGTGATCTGAGTCAACTTCACCAATAATGGGAAAAACTAACATCACCTGTTTCCTAATGTGATACACGGAAACAACACTCATATGTATTGCTCTTACCTGAATCTGAACATCCAGAAACAATCAGACAAACCCCAATTTAGGGACATTCAACAAAATAATTGGCAAACACTTCAAAAATGTCAGTCATGAAAGACTATGTAAGATAATAAGCCTTGTTTCCTATGAAATAAACTGACAGTTTGGGGGGACAAAGGGTCAGGATTCTGTAACTTATTTTCAAATGGGCCAATAAAAATAATGATTTTAAATTTATGGAAGAGATGAAGCAAATGTAGAAAATGTTAAGAACTGAAGAATCTAAGTGAAGGTTCCATAATACAACTTCTGCAACATTTCTATAGGTTTGAAAATCAGGAATGTATTCTGTTAGATACACACACACGCACACACACACACACACACACACACACACACACACACACACACCTCATTTAATCCTCTACAAGTCCTGGAGGAATTAAAAGGTAGGGTATATTATTTCAAAGCAAGGAAACTAAAGCCTAAGCAGATAAATACTTTACCCTAAAACCTACTCTCTCACCTGTGGAGAAAAAAAAATTAATTCTTGGGGAGAAAAGGAAAGTAATACACAGAGGTGTCAAATAAGGGACAGCTCTAGGTGACAATACTATATATACTGTTTCTAGTTTTCCTGATTTTTCGTATTTCTACCATAAAAAAAGAAATGTATGCTCAAAAATATACCAATTTATATTTTTAATAAAGCAAATAATTTTACAGCAAATGAAATCTTTCTAGAATTTAATAAACTTGGCCATTCCAAGTAAATACTGTTATTTAGATTCAATGGTTTCATGATTACAAAAAGGAAGGGATGAGTTCAAATGGCCAGGCAGTAATTAGCTCTTGGTTTACTTTCCTTTGATTCGTTTACAATGGAATATTTGCATGCTTCCTCCAAGGACGTTGTACCTTCTTGCTGGCTAAAACATCCAGGTCACTACAGATCCGGGCACGTGTAGAGGAAGGCTGGATGATGTCATCCACAAACCCTGGTGAAACACAAAAAAGAGAGATCATCTGCATCCCCCGTGGTGCCACTCTCCAATCTTGTGCTCAACCTGGGCACCATCTCTGGGACCCAAAGTGTGAGCTGGACCCAACTTGGTGTAAGAGGGGCTGGGCCCTCTGAACTCTCTTCTGCATCACTGGAGCTCCCCTATTCCTCTGCCAGGTCCCCAACTTTGCAAGAAAAGGAAAATGTGACCCTCTCCCTGCCAACATGAATTCAATAGGAAATAAATGTGTATTTTCAAAAATAGCTACAATTCCTCCCATTCCTGTACACAAGTCCCTCTATAAGGTGACACTGACACTCCTTCCATGAAGAAATAGATTCTGGCCCTAGCCTGTGTGGCTCAGTTGTTAGAGCATCCTCCCATGCACCAAAAGGTATCAGGTTCGATTCCCGGTCAGGACACACCTAGGCTGCAGGTTTGGGTACAGGAAGGTAACCAATCAATGTTACTCTCTCAGAGATCAATGTCTGTCTTTCGCTCTCTCTCCTTCTCTCTAAAATCAATAAGCATATCCTCAGGTGAGGGTTAAAAAAATAAAAAAATATGCCCGGCCAGTGCACTCGGTGGTTGAGCATCAACACATGAACCATGAGTTCACTGGTTTGATTCCCAGTCAGAGGGCATATGCCCATGTTGCAGCTCGTTCCCAGGGGGATATGAAGGAGGCAGCTGATCGATGCCTCTCTCTCATCAATGGTTCTCTCTCTTCTCTCTCTAAAATCAATAAAAACATGTTAAAAATAAATAAAATATAAAATAAATAATAAATAAATGTAAAAAGATGTAGATTCTATTTCTTTACCTGGCTTTATGACTTGCCACAAAATGTGGCAAAAGTGACACTGCAACTTCCAAACCTAGGCCTCAAGGCACCTTGCAGCTTCTCCTCTCAGCCTTTTGCTGCCCTCAGGTCACATGGACTAGCCTCAAGAATAAGAAACCATATGGAGAGAGTCTAGCTAGTGGCCAGCACCAACCATGTAAGAGGCCATCTTGGACCTCCAGCCCCAGTCAAGCCACCAGATGACTACAGCTGAATGACTGATCCCAGGCAAGACCAGCAGAAGAACCACCCAAACCAAATCACTGATCTACAGAGCCATGAGCAAAATAAGGGGGAGGGGTTATTTTAACTCACTCTGTTTTATGGTCAAGTTTTGCACAGTACTAGGTAACTAGAACAAAACTAAAAAATTATCCATTTCAGCAATGTTGCTTACATCTTGGTTACCAAAGCAGCCTAAAACAGGCCCCATTGTCCTTAAGTGATGATTGCCCAGGGACAACCCCTACCCTTAACAGTCTCCAGGTTATGTAATGGCAAAAGGCAGTTTATGTGAAATTTTTTGGAGGGAAAGAATGAGAGCAAGTGACCCAACAAATGAACTATGCTGCCATCCCCACCACAGTTCCTACCTCTGACTGCTGCAGGAAAAGGATTGGCAAACTTGTTGATATATTCTGCTTGAGCATCTTCCACATTCTCACGTCCTTTGAAAATTATCTCCATAGCACCCTGTCATGAGAGGGGTTAATGAATTTCAATGGAGATTCCAACAGACCTCCCTCAACTCATTAACTCATTATCTGTGATTGCCAATCTCTAGGTAAATCAAAGTATCCTGGAGTGAAGGGCTAGTTCCAGGTGCCAGGGCACAGAAATGGGAACTGCCTGGAGTCAGCCATCATGATTCCATGATGGGGCTATGTGATGGGACGCTCAGCTATGGCCCCAATAACAGGCAGCTCAGGCAAAGCCAGGAGCTTGTTTCCCCAGATTCCTCCTACCATCAGCCAATTGCACGTATCCAAAGACGTGTGGCCTATTTTCCACTATTAGGTCCATGGTCTCCTGCATCAAAGGGAAGTAAAATGCTGTTTTCCTTTTTCATTATCCTGAACCCTGAGTACAAAATCCTGTGGCCAGAGGATGGCACATTGAACTGCAAATGAAGAAGTATGAGGAATTGAAAAATAAGCCTTCACATCAGAATCCCTAAAAGTCAGCTCAGGGGGTGGAGGGTATAGTTATCTGGTTCAACACCAACAGCTATTTCAAAGCAGGAAAGGAGTGAGGAGCAGGCTGAGCAACAGGAAGTACCTTGCCCAAAGTCACCAGGTTCAGAACAAAACAGTCACCAGGGTGCGTTCAGCTTCTATGGGCTCAAAGGAGTAGCTCTGGGACCCTCCCTAGGAGATGAGATGGGGTTGGGGGAAATGTCCAGTCCTCCCAACGGCTCCTTCAGCTGACTCATCTCTTTACTAACAATCTCAAAACCCTAAGCATGAGATAGCAACATGGTCCTGAAGTGAGAGTGCAGGACAGGAGGCCGAGCTGGCCTTGGGGCCCCAGGAGGGAGACTTTCCAAGTTCTAGGCCCCATCTCCCTGGAGTCTGGGTCCATCCTGGGAACCCTGGCCTCTCTCAAACATTTCCCAGCTGTGCTTTAAGCTCCTGCTGGGAGGGCACAGTCTCTAGACCCAGGAAAAAGGAAAGCTAGAGATCCTCACCTTTGCTCCCATGACTGCAATCTCTGCTGTGGGCCAGGCATAGTTGGTGTCACCACACAGGTGCTTGGAGCTCATGACATCATAGGCACCACCATAGGCCTAGAACAGACCCATATGGTCAATGTTAGAGCTTGAGTCAACCAGATCCTGTCCCTGACAGATCCCGTCCCTGACAGATCCCAAGAATCCAAATGAAATGAGAATGAAAAGAAGAAGAGCCCCCCGGGCTACTGAAAGCCCAATGTGTGTGAGACCAGGGAGCCAGAGCAGAGAATCCCTGGGCACAGGCCAAAAGCTTTCACAGTCAACACCACTGTCTTTCATAGCTTCTTCCCACTGCTATTTTCAGTTCCCAGAGATGACCATGGACATCTCTGCAGGATGTGTCCCCAAGTATATACACGCTGCCCTCACACAATCTTTTAAGGGTGAGCGTATACTCCTCCTACCCCTGCTGAAACTCTTGGCAGATCTCCGACCACGACCATATTAGGAGTGGGCTCACAGGCTCTAGTGTGAGTTTCTCACCTTCCTGGTGATGACTGTCACTTTGGGCACAGTTGCCTCAGCAAATGCGTAGAGAAGTTTGGCGCCATGCCGGATGATGCCCCCGTATTCCTGTGCTGTGCCTAGGTAATGAAGAAGAGTTACTAGATACCCACAACAGCCCTCACAAGGTCCGCCTGCCATTCTCAGCTGTGAGGTCTTCCCCTGTTCCCCAAAAGGCCAGGAGAGGAGCAACCCTCACACAGCCTTATATTCTGGACAACCAGACTATGAAGAAGTCACAAATCTTCAGGGAATTTGCAAAATCTCCAAATGAAGTGGGGATCTCAGTGGGAAAGCCACCTCTCCTGGATCCCACCTCTGTCAATGACTTACCAGGCAGAAAACCAGGGACATCAACAAAAGTGATGAGTGGAATGTTGAATGCATCACAGAATCGGACAAAACGAGCCCCTTTCACAGAAGAATTAATATCCAAGCATCCTAGAAGAGAGAAATTATCCATGCTGAGCTTCTGGGCAATTCCCAGTTCCACTCACAATGGGAATGTGCTCTCAGCAACCATTCAAGAGCTGATTTCTACAGAGGCACCAAAATCTCCTCTTCAGAGAATGGAAAAGGGGAACTCTCACACTCCAGGAAAAACAGGGCAGACAAGAGAACCCACCTGGCACTGGCTGAAGAGGGCCTGGGAGTGGCCTCAGCCCCACAAGCTCCCTTGCTGGGAGCACAGCCCCGTGCAGACTATCAGGTTCTGCCTCACACTGAAGGACTGCTGCCATCTGAGGCACAGCCTAGTTTACCCCCATGGAACTGTAGTGGGAGGTATCATTCAGGAGCTGGTCTTAAGAGTCCCTATAGCTTGAAATCAAATCCTGGCCCCACCAATTACAGCTATGTGCCCTTGGGAAATGACTTTATGTTTCTGAGGTGAGGTTCCTTACCTGCGAAGTAGGATATTACTACCTCCTACCAAGTTTGTAAGGATTAAAGGAGAGGGCATCTATAAAGTAGCATGAAGTAGAGTTCAATTACTAGTAAATCCCCCTTCCTAGAACAATTATCAACATATTCTATGAGGCCAGCACTACCCTGATACCACAGAAAAAGGATATTATGACAGAGAATGCAGACCAAAATCCCTCATCAACACAGATGCAAAAATTCCCAATATATTACCAATTCAAATCCAGAAATATATAAAAACTAATGCATCATGACCAAGTAGCATTTATCCCAAGAATTCAAGGTTGATTTAACCTATGAAAAGTAGTGAAACTACTAAATAAAGTAGGAAAATAATATGGTCATCTCAACATATATAGAGAAAGCATTTGACAAAATTCAATATTCATTCATAATTAAAAATTAGCAGTAAACTAAGAGTATGATGGAACTTCTACAATCTGATAAAGAGTATCTACAGCCCTAGTCCAGTGGTCGGCAAACTGCGGCTCGCGAGCCGCGGTTTGCCGCTCTGTTGACTAATGAGTTTGCCGACCACTGCCCTAGTCGATTTGGCTCAGTGGATAGAGCGTCGGCCTACAGACTGAAGCATCCTAGGTTCGATTCCAGTCAAAGGCACATGCCCAGGTTGTGGGCTCAATCCCCAGTAGGGGACGTGCAGGAGGCAGCCAATCAATGATTATCTCATCATTGATGTTTCAATCTCTCCCTCTCCCTTCCTCTCTGAAATCAATAAAAGTATATATATACACACACACACACACACACACACACACACATATATACACATACATACATAAACAGAATATCTACAAAAAAATGTAACATACTGGTGGATCAGAAGAATAAATAAATCTCCAATTTGCTCTATACTAGTGCTGTCCAAAAGAACTTTCTATGATGATGGAAACGTTCTCTGGCTGTGGTAGACATTAGTCACATGTGGCTATTACGCACTTGAAATAGGGTTAGTACATCTGAGAAACTATGATACTAACTAGTGGTCTGGTGCATGGATTCATGCACATTGAAAGGAAATTAATTAGAATAAATATTTTAATATGAATGTCAACAAAAACAACCAAATTCACGATCAACAATGACAAATCAGCACACGTGTGCAACTGACACCAGCGATTCAACGTTTATTTTTAAATTGCCAGTGCACATCATGTGTACCAGCCAGTTGGCTGGACAGTTAGACAGATGTACAGTCAGTCACTTAGCCTTTTATATATATAGACTGTATTTAATACTAATAATTTACTTATACTATTTTAATTATTTTATATTTAATTATTTTTTAAGTTTTATAGCTAACATCCTGGATAGATCTATATTTTCAAGCAATCCCTATCAAAACTATAGGCAGTTATCTTGTAGATATTGTTAAACAGATTCTTCTAAAATTCATATGGCAATACAAAGAAGACAGACTGGTCAAACAGTATTTAGGAAAATAACAAAACTGGAAGATGGACACTAGTTGACCTCAAGACATACTTACAAAGCAGGTTTCTCAACCCTGGCACTACTGACATTTTCAACTAATTCTTTGCTGGAGGTTTGTCTGTGCACATAGGATGCTGAGCAGCATTGCCAGCTTCTACCCTAGATAGCCCAACCTCCATAGGCACCTGTGAAAACCAAAAATGTTTCTAACATTGCCATATGTCTCAAGGATATCAAACTTGTCCCAGGTTGAGAACTATAAAGTACAGTAATCAAGACAGTATTGGCAGCCCGGCCGGTGTGGTTGAGCATCAACTTATGAACCAGGAGGTCACAGTTCAATTCCCGGTCAGGTCACATGCCCGGGTCATGGGCTGGATCCCTAGTAGGGGGCGTGGAGGAGGCAGTCAATCAATGATTCTCATCATTGATGTTTCTGTCTCTCCCACCCTCCCTCTCTCTGCCTCTCTGAAATTAATTTAAAAAAGACAATATTGGCATAGGCATAAAGATAGGCAAAAACAACAATAAAACAGATTGTGAAAAAATATACCCACAAACTAATATTAGACCAGGCACCAAAATAATTCAATGTGGAAAGAAAGTCTTTTTACAATGGTGTGGAACAATTAAATATCTGTATGGGGAAAATATCTTAAATAAAAAACAAACTCCTGTTTCATCTATAAATTATATGCAAAGATAGTTAATTCATTCCAGGTCAGGGTACATGCCCGGTTGCAGGCTTAATCCCCAGGAGAGGGTGTGCAGGAGGCAGCAATCGATGCTTCTCTCTCATCGATGCTCTTATCTCTCTCTCTCCCTTCTCCCTTTCTCTCTCTGAAAGCAATAAAAATATATATTTTTTAAAGTCCCTCTTGCCAAATGCATTTGCTGAGATGATAGAAATGTTCTATATCTTGCTTTAGATGGTGATTACAAGGCTGAATACAACTATCAAATTGATGAAACCCATCAAAATGAGTACTTGAAAGTTGTGCACTTTATTGTGTGTAAATTATCCTAATATATAAAAAGCCAGGGGCCGTCACAACCTAAACAACCCGTGGACAACCAAACAGCGGGCTGCGTGGGGCAACCAGTCCGACAGGGGGGTTAGTGAGGGACAAGCAAACGACTGAACAGCAGGCTGCGTGGGGCGACCATGCCGGCAGGGGGGTTAGTGAGGGACAAGCAAACGACTGAACATCAGGATAAAGTGGTAATGGTGAAAGAATAGACAAACAGGTCAATGGAACAAAACAGAGAGCCCAGAAATAGACCCACATAAATAAAACCAACTGATGGTGAAAAGGAGCAAAGGCAATACAATGGCATAAAAATAAGTCTTTTGAACAAATGGTGCTGGAACAACTGGAAAAGAAATTTACCTAGATACAGATTCTACTTTTCACAAAAATCAATTCAAAATGGATCCACAGACCTAAATGTAAAACATAAAACTCCTAGAAGATAACATAGAAGAAAACCTAGAAGACCTTAGGTATATGGGTAAATTTTTAGATATACAATCAAAAGAATGATCCATGAAAGAAATAATTGGTAAGCTGTGCTTGATTAAATTAATACCTACTGCTCAGCAAAGTACACTGTCTAGAGAATGAGAAAACAATCTCAGACCAGAGAAAATATTTGCAAAATATGCATCTGGTCGAGGACTGCTAGCTAACATATACAAAGAACTCTTTAAAACACAGGAATAAGAAAACAAAACACCAATTTAAAAATGGGTGACTTCAGGTCAAGATGTCAGAATAAAAATGGCAAAAATTTTATAAATAGGTTTCTTCTCAGAGCCAACAGTTGGTAAGGGTGCCCCGGGAGACAGAATGGACAGATGAGGAGAAAGAAGAGCAGACCCACAAAGTTAAGGCCACTGAGAATGAGGTGTTGGCCTGGGCCTCCCAACCACACACACAAATGGCAGGGAGTTCTGATACTTGACCTTCTGTTTGCCTTAGCAAAGCTAACGGGCATTGTCCAGGTGTAGAGTAGAAAACAAGCAAATAAACCTCAAAACAAAAGCAAAAGCAGACTATGTGATATTTTAAAGCAGAAAAGTTATGTGTTTTTAGATGAATAAAACAAAGTCCAAGGCAGACTCCTGAAGCTATCACTGGTATTCCTGTTCCTTCATAAGCTTTGTCACTTGCTAAGAGGGACAGGCTGGCCAGCCTCTGTATAGATAGCTGGCTGCATGTTCACTCTGGGCCATGTCCCTTTAGGAGCCATCAGTTCCTCTTTCTGTATACCCTGACTTGGGACTTGCTGAGCCCTGCAGAGAAAGCCCTGCTGCCCTCCCATACCTAGAAGCACATTGGAAAGCAAGAAAAATTTTCCTCCAGAAATAAAATACACATTTCCATGTAAGGATCCCATACATGAGAGGAAAGCAGTGTCTAAAGTCCTCATTCCACACTCCCAACCCCACCCAGAGCACAACCATGGAAGAGTCCCTGACACCTGGCTGTGACTCAGGTCCGGCCATATCACCAGAAAGCTGTAGGGCACAGACACAGCAAGATTTGTTAACTTGACACATACTCTGTATCTGGAACCATTGAAGGCACTGGAGATTAAACTGAATAAGACACCAACACCCTGCCCTCATGGAACTCAAGAGTTTCATGGATGAGTCATAAATCTAACTAAAGGGAACAAAAAGCAGACCTCTGAAAAAGTTAAGACCTTACAAGTTCAGGAGGAAAGTTATCAATAAACCCTTAAAAAATAGGAAAGTATAAAAGAAGCATTGGAGAAATGAACGTTAAAAGAGAAAAGAGCTTTCATAAGAACATCAATTGGAGTTTTTTCTTTGGCTTGGAAGGCCATGTCCAAGGAAAAAGCAGAAGGTAGACACCGAGGGCCAGGCAGCCCTGACCGCCCCCTCCCACCACCACCTGAGGTTTATGAGAGCTTCTCCTTCCTACCTGAAGCCACGTTAGGTTGGTTGCCAACAATTCCAACGGTCCTCCCGTTCATTCTTGCAAAACCAACAATGATGTTCTTGGCATAATTGGGCATGATCTCAAAAAATTCCCGCTCATCAACAACCTGCAGGGATAAATTAACTCCTGAGCTCAAAATGATAAAGAACAAGATACAACTAACTACATTACAGAATTACAGAGCTGGTTAGCAGCCACCCCACCACAGGCTCTCCAAGGAAGCAAGACAACAGGGGCACCTTCTCCCTGCTGGATGGGAAAACCCCTGTGCACACTGCTAGGAGAAGATACACTAGTACAGCCTTTTTATTTATTTTTATTTTTTTGTTAATGTTTTTATTGACTTGAGAGAGAAAGAGAAAGTGAAACATCACTGTGAGAAACATTGATCGTCTGCCTATTGCACAGCCCCTACTGGGAATTGAGCCCACAACCTAGTCATGTGCCCTGACCAGGAATCAAACCAGCGACCTTTTGATGCATAGGACAACCAGGAAAGCCTTTATAAAAGGCTCTATTTGAATTTGGCATGTTTTACAAAATATTTTTGTATTGATTTCAGAGAAGAAGGGAGAGGGAGTGATAGAAACATCAATGATGAGAGAGGATCATTGATCGACTGCCTCCTACACAGAACTGGCAACCCGGACATATGCTCGGGCATAGTCTCAAACTGTGACTTCCATGGTTCATAGGTCAACGCTCAAGCACTGAGCCACACTGGCCAGGCTGAATTTGGCATTATTCATTACACTTTTTAACTTTATTTTTAAACCATTTCAAGCTTATATAAAAATTTCTAGAATCACTTTTTTAAAATGTATATATCCTTCACCCAGATTCCCCATGAACATTTTTAATATGTTATTTATTTTTAGAGAGAGAGGAAGGGAGAGGGAGAGATAGAAACATCAATGAGTAAGAAACTTCATCAATCAAGCTGCCTCCTGCATGCCCCCCACTGGGGATCAAGCCAGCAACCTAGGCATGTGTCCTGACCGGGAATCGAACCAGTGACCTGTTGGTTCATGGGTCAATACTCAACCTCTAAGCCACAATAGCTGACTAACATTTTACCACATAAGCTTTACCATTCCTTCTCTCTCCCTACCTATCTCCCTTCCCTTTCACTGTGTGTGTGTGTGTGTGTGTGTGTGTGTGTGTGTGTGTACATTCTCTTTCTACATATATATGAATACTAGAGGCCCAGTGCACGAATTCACATTGCTTTGAAATCTTTCAATTCGTGCACGGGGGTTGGGGGGCGATCGGGGCCAGTCGGCCAGAGGGAAGGACCACGGGAGGTTGGCCGGCAGGCCCTGATTTAGTCGTGTAGATGTGCTGAGGTAGCGGCAAGCAAAGACCACAGACAGAGCACCCCAAAACGGCCTGAACACCAGCTACGCTCTGAAATGGAAATACATACAGCTCTACTTCGCTGCCTGCACTCGGGCCACCTCACTCTCCCCAGGGCAGAGTTGCTGACAGACAGACAGGTCGTCTCTCCTACCTCAGCCATACATTTTCTCGGGGCTCCGCCCCCAAGCATGATAGGTAGCTGACTTTGACCAAGGGTGGCACACTGCCATAGGAGTGCTAGCCAATCAGCGTTGGAAGCCCGGAAAGGCATGGGGCCTCGCTAGAAGTGGCTGACAGGGGCAGAAGGGTGAGCGGCACCACGGTGCAGTGGCAGAGGTAAGATGGTGGTGGTGCTTACTTTACATCTTCGCAGTTAGGCTGCTGCTTGCCCCTTCTGCCCCCTCTGAGCTGCTACTCTGTCTCGATCAGCATCGAGGTCGCTCTCTTCCTCAGGCTTCCTGGACCCAGATTCTCAGGTGCCCAGAGCCTTAGCCAGGGGGAGGGACCAGCCATGAGGATGGACTGTGGGAGGTTGGCCGGCACAGTAGTTTGGTTGTGGGAGCACACTGACCACCAGGAGCAGCTCCTGTGTTGAGCATATGCCCCCTGGTGGTCAGTGTGCATCAAAGCAACTGGTCAACTGGTCATTCCAGTCATTCAGTCGTAACGGTCACTTAGACTTTTTTATATATAGATATACACACCCACAAAATTTTTTTCCTGATCCATTTGAGAATAAGTTAAAGATATGATACCTCTTTACCTCTAAGTTCCTCACTGTGCATCTCCTACAAAAAAGGACATTCTCTTATAGAACTATAGTGGAATTATCGAAATCAAAAAATTAACATTAATACTATTATTATAAAACCTTATTCAAATTTTTCCAGTTATTCCAATAATATCCTTTTATAGCAACCAAAACCTGGTTTTAGAATCTTAGCCTAGATCACCTGGGGCTTTAGTGGTCATGTCTCTGTAGCCTCCTTTAATTTTTCCCTTCAGTCTTTGTCTTTCACAATCATGACATCTTTAAAGACTACGATCGATTATTGATATATTTGCCTTCTATTTGGATTTGCTTCATGTTTAATTTCAGGTTAAACAGAATATCATAAGAGTGTCCCTTTAGCGAATCACATCAAAAGACATATGGTGTTGGGGAATGGAGAAGGTGGAAGAGGTTAAAGCTAAATGGTGATAGAATTGACTTGGGGTGATAAACACACAACATACAGTGTAGATTTGTACACCTGAAGCCCATATAATTTTATTAACCAATGTCACCCCAATAAAGTCAATAAAAAGGATTAATAAAATAAAATTAAATAAAAAGATACATGGTATCAATTTCTCCATTAATGATGGTGATATATGCCAGATTTCTCCCTTGTAAAATTACTATTTTTTCATTTATAAGCAAGCATTTTGTGGGGAAATACTATGAAACTATGTAAATTCCTATACCTCATTAAATTTTTACCCACTAGGTTTACCATTCATTGATGATTCTTGCCTGACCCAATGATAATTGCCAATTGGTGATTTCTCTATCTCCATTTCCTTTCATTTCTTAATCAGCTTTCTACTGTCAGAAAGATCTTTGCCTTTCTCACTTATTTGTATCATCCACAAGTATGAACTTAAGGATTCCTGTTTTATTATGTAGATTGTAATCTCTTACCAACATTATTTTATGTTCACATTGCCCCACATTTGCTAGTGAGAACTCATTCAAGGTGGCTCCTAAATCCTTTTGATGTTTCTCCATCATTCTTTGAGTACTGCCTTACATTCTGGAATTACCTTATTTTCGAGTTCTTGTATTTTTTTTCCTGCCTCAAGTGTTGAATTAGCCCCTTTCTCCAAGGAACCCACATTCCTTTAAGGGGAAAGGGGAAAGTGTGTGTGTGTGTGTGTGTGTGTGTGTGTGTGTGTGTGTGCGTGCGCGCGCGCGCGCACGCTGTCCTAAAGAAGCTGTCCTAAGGACAGCACACACACACACACAAACACACAAACACACACAGAAGCTGTCCTAAAGGACAAAGCTAGGAAATCCACAGGCACACACGCTTATGTCTAAAACTGATATAAAAAGCCATGAATGTATACTGATAACTCTAATTCTAGTCCAATTCAACTAGTCCAATTCTAGCTCTCACCCTTCAACATTCATTAACTCCTTTCTCCTACAGTAGACACTTTACTACCATTATCCTCAAAATGTACTTATATATTATATCCCAAACTACAGAGAAAATGGTTTCAGACTGGCTCATTCATATGACTGCAAAACCCAACTAAAATTCAGATTTCTTTACCACTATTTCTGTCACTAAACTAAAAGTAGTTTTATTTAAAGGTTTTCCCCCAGTCTCATTGTATGTCTTTGCCTTCTTTGTCAAATATTGACAGAAAGACATGGGTTTATTTCTGGGCTCCTTATTCTCTTTCAGTGATCTCTATGTCTGTTTTTATACTAGTACCATGCCATCTTGATTACTATGGCCTGGTAGTATAGTTTGATATCAGGTAGCACAATACCTCCAACTTTGTTCTTCTTTCTCAAGACTGCTGAGACTATGCAAGCTCTTTTGTAGTTCCATATAAATTTTCGGAATATTTGGGTTCTAGTTCTGTGAAATATACCATTGGTATTTTGATAAGGAATTGCATTTAATCTATAGACTGCTTTGGATAGTATAGACATTTTAATTATGTTAATTTTTCCTATTTAATGAGCACAGTATATGCTTATTTGTATCTTCCTCAATTTCTTTCTTCAGTGTCTTATAATTTTCCTAGTACAGGCCTTTTACCTCCTTGGTTAAACTTATTCCTATGCACTTTAATTTTTTTTTTTATGCAGTTGTAAATGAGATTGTTTTTTAGTTTCTCTTTCTGATAGACCACTGGTATATAAAAATGCCACCGATTTCTGAATATTAATTTTGTATCCTCTGCAAAGTATTTTAAAAAGCAGATAATCCCAATGCTATTTAAACTGTTCCAGAGCATAGAAAAAAGAAAACTTACAAATTCTCTTTATGATACTTTATAAACTAAACTGTGCCCCCCCTCCCCACAACACAATTTATAGGTTGAAGCTGAACCCTCAATGTGACTATATTTGGAAATAAGGCCTTCAAGGAGATAAGGTTAAATCGGATGATATGAGGTAGACTTATTCTGATAGTACTGGTGTCCTTACAAGAAAAGAAAGAGACACCAGAGATCACTCTTTCCATGTGCACATAGAAGAAAGACCACATCAGGACACAGCAAAAGACCACCACCTGCAAACCAGGACAAGAGGCCACACCAGAAACCAACTCTGCTGGCACCTTGATCTTGGACTTCTGGCCTCAGAATTGTGAGAAAATAAATTTCTGTGGTTTAAGCCACCAGTCTGTGGAATCTGTTATGGCAGCCCTAGCAGTCTAATACATGAAACAAGTACAACATTGACACCAAAACCCAATTTTAAAACACCTAAAAAAAAGATCAATATCACATTATGTTGATGCAAAAATCCAAAATAACAAAACATAACAAGATAGAATTATAAATACATCTAAAGAGAAAAATCACATGATCACCATAAATGCTGAAAGCGCATTTAACGATATTTAATACCCATCCCTGATTTTTAAAAAGCAAGCAAACAACAACAAAAATTAATATATGCCCTAGCTGGCCAGTTTGGATGAGTGGATAGAGCCTTGGCCTGCAGACTGAAGGGTCCCAGATTCGATTCCGGTCAAGGGCACATGCCTGGGTTGTGGGCTCGGTCCCCAGTAGGGGGCGTGCAGGAGGCAGCCAATCAATGATTCTCATCATTGATGTTTCTATCTCTTTTTGCCTCTCCCTTCCTCTCTGAAATCAATAAAAAAATATATTTTTAAAAAATAAACAAAATTAAATTAAAATAGGAACCAACGGTAGCTTTCTGAACATGAGAAAAGATATAATAAAAAAAACACTGCCCTGGCTGGGTCGCTCAGTTGGTTGGAGCATCGTCCCGTACACCAAAAGGTTGCGGGTTCAATTCCCATTCAGGGCACATATCTACACTGCAGGTTCCATCCCTGGTCGGGGTGCACACAAGAGGCAACCAATCGATGTTTCTCTCTCTCCCTTTCTCTCTCTCTAAAATCAATAAACATATCCTTGGGTGAGGATTAAAAAACAATAAAAAATAAATTTAAAAAACACTAATGGCAGTCTATCTACAGTTAGTGACAAGATGACCATTATCACAGTCATTACTTATTATTGCATTTGGTAAAATATGGAGGTGAGACAGGCTAAGCCTCTCCTAGATAAGACTGGCATTTCCTTTAGTTACTCCTCAAACCCTGCAATCATCAGCACTAGATAAAACAGACACCAGCAGCCACAGGGACCTGCTTTATCAGCAAAGACCCTCCCAATCCTAACACATCTCAGTTTAGCCTCAGAACCACCACTGCATGACCTTACCCTCAATCTAATAGCAAAAAACCCAGCCCTGGGTGGAGACTTAGGATGCTAATAAAACACGTATCACATGTTAGAGCATGTAGCTCCACTGCACCTGCATGAGCCAGCGCCAGCCCACTAAAAGAAGGATCCAGAGGATGAACCAAAAGAACAAAGAAACCCGGCACTACGGAAGCCAGATTCCAGCAGCAGATGGGGGAGCCTTGCTCTCTCCTGGTGGGTGATCCCTGGATGGATCTAACTTTTTCCTTGTCCCAAATAAATCTTATACTCTGTGAATCAGTTTTGCCTACTCTCTTGATTTCTGTCCTGAGAGGGGTAAGAACCCTCTCCATCAGTGACAGAGGTACAGTCAGTGCAATTAGACAAGGGAAAGAAATGACAAAATAATTAAAAAGGAAAAGATAAAACTCTTTATATGCAGGCATTATACAAGTACACTTGAAAAACCCAAAAGAATTAACAGTAAAAAACTATCACAGCCCTAGTCAGTTTGGCTCAGTGGGTAGAGCATCAGCCTGCGGACCAAAGAGTCCCAGGTTCGATTCCAGTCACAGGCACATACCTTGGTTGCAGGCTCCTCCCGACCCGGGCCCTGGTCTGCATTTGTGCTGGAGGCAACCAATCGATTTGTTTCTCTCACATCCATGTTTCTCTCTGTCTCTCCCTCTCTCCCTAAAAATCAATGGAAAAATATCCTCAGGTGAGGATTAACCAGAGAGAGAGAGAGAGAGAAACAAAAAACTTATCAGAAATCATCAGAGAATTTAATAGGTAACAGGATATGCCCTGGCCAGTGTGGCTCAGTTGGTTGGGCATCAGCCCATGCGCTGAAAGATTACCGGTTCAATTCCCAGTCAGAGCACATGCCTGGATTGCCCTAGTAGGGGGCATGCAGGAGGCAGCCAATCAGATGTTTTGCTCTCACATCAATGTTTCTCCCTTCCTCTCTCTAAAAATCTTAAAAAAAGAGAGAGAAAGAAAGAAAAGGTAATAGGATATAAAAATGATAAACGGAATCAACAGCTTTATTTATGCCTCAAAAAACAGAAGCTAGAAAAGACCTAATGTATGATGATTGTAGCGGGTGGGGTGAAGGAGAGTATTGGGGGAATAAATGATGATGGGAGAAAATAAAATAAATAAAAAAACTAAAGGCAGGGGATATTCCCTGACTGCAGAAAAAAAAAAAAAGACCCACTTATAATAAAAAGATAAGATACTTAGGAATCAATTTAATAAGATATCTGAAAAGCCTACAGAAGAAAATCTTCAAAACAATTCTCAAGGGGGAAAAAAGAACAGTTTTAACAAAAAAAATACAAGCTATATTTTTAAGATTGTTTCAAATTTATAAGGATGTCAATTCTCCCGGGTTAGTTCATAAATTTAACAGGATCCCAATAAAAATAAAACATGATTCCCTATTTCCACACACTTCTACCCTAAAACAAGACAAACTGACTCTAAAGTTTCTATGGAAAAATAAACAAGCAAGATTAGGCAAGAAAACTGTGAAAGAAGGATAATCAAGATGAACTATTCCTACCAGATTGAAAGCATACTATAAACTCTCAATAATAAAAAAAAAAAAAAACACAGTCTTAGCCAAGTGTTGGCGAGAACATGAAGGAATTGGAACTTTCATAGACTGCTGGTGGGAGTGCAAAATGGTACAATCCCTTTTTTGAAAAACCCTTTGACAGTATCTACTAAAGCTAAATGTATGCATGACGTGCTACTTTCATTCCTAGGTATGGGTCCAACAGAAATGTATAATTGATTCACCAAAACCACAAAATAGTATGTTCGTATCAGAACTATTTGCAATAGTCCCAAACTATGAATTACCCAAACGTCCATCCACAGTAGATAAACTGGTCTGTTCATACAAAAGCCTAAAGAGACCAATGAGAACATATGCAACAACATGGACAAATCTTCTAAACACTGAGTGAAAGAAGCACAACACAAAACACCACAAACTATATGACTCCATTAATATAATACACAAAACCCAGAAAAATTACCTTGTGCTGTTAGTGGTAATTTCTCTCAGGGGTTTGGGGGGAAACAGTGACTAGAAGCAAGCACGAGAGAGGCTTCTCTGTTTCTCCATCATTTGATTTGATCTATTCTATGCAATATTTTTTGTTACTTAGGAAGGTTTTTATTTTTTTCCTATGGTTACCTCTATAACTATACCAATTAAATGCCCTTAGTCCCCTGGGTTTAGCAATTAGAGAAGTCATTAGGAGGTCTGTCATTCAACAGAGGGAGAAAACCAGAAGCCAGAGCTCAGTGAGGAGAAAAGAGAAAGACAAGAGTAGTTTAGATCAGCGGTCGCCAACCGGTGGTCTGTGGACCAATGGTGACCCGTGAGGTCTGAAAGGTTGGCGACCGCTGGTTTAGATGAAAAGGGAGAAAAGAATTTCAACAGCAGTTAAACAGAGATATAGGTTAAGAGGTTCTTTTGCCGAGACCGGTTTGGCTCAGTGGATGGAGCGTCGGCCTGCGGACTGAGGGGTCCCGGGTTCGATTCCGGTCAAGGGCATGTACCTTGGTTGCGGGCACATCCTCAGTGGGAGGTGTGCAGGAGGCAGCTGATCGATGTTTCTCTCTCATCGATGTTTCTGGCTCTCTATCCCTCTCCCTTCCTCTCTGTGAAATATCAATAAAATATATATTTAAAAAAAAAAAAAAAGACTTTAAAAAAAAAAAAAGAGGTTCTTTTGTTTTCTTTAAGTAGATGGGAAAGCTATACATGTTCATACACATTTATTGCTAAGAGAAAAGTTACAAGAGGGAGAAAAAGTTAAAGGTTTTTTTGTTTGTTTGTTTGTTTGTCTGTTAAATATATTTTTATTGATTTCAGAGAGGAAGGGAGAGGGAGAGAGAGATAGAAACCTCAATGATGAGAATCATTGATCAGCTGCCTCCTGCACACCCCCCTCCAGGGATCGAGCCTGCAACCCAGGCATATGCCCTTGACCAGAATCGAACCTGGGACCCTTCAGTCCTCAGGCCAACACTCTCTCCACTGAGCCAAACTGGCTAGGGCAAAAGTTAGAGGTTTAAAAAACAAAAAAAGTCAAGAAAGTAAGACTTTGGCTGGAGAAGGATGGAGTCAGGAGCCTGGTAGAGACATCTCACTTAGGAACCCAAATGGAGACACCTTATTCATGAGGCTGAAGAAATGGTCACTTGTGGGGAGTGAGAAACGTGATGCTCTCAATTTTCTCCATAAAGGAAATGCCCATATCATCTGATCAGAGTGGGAAGTGGAGAAAGAAGTTAGGGGTTGGATCAGGCCTTAGGAAAAGTGAAGAACAGATGCTGAGGGGAGGCCCACAGCGCATACTCCGACCAGAGAGGCACACTGAGGACCCAGCTCGGGCTGGAGCAGGGCTCTGGGGCTTTCCTCCGGCACCCTCCAGCCCCGCAGGCAGTACGTGGAAAGATGATTGAAGCCTTGAACCAGGGACAGGGCTCTACAGGGCAAAAGGAGAATTGGGGGGTTCATGACTGAGACCCTATTTTACCTTCTTCACAGTATTTTTTGGACCTAAAACGATCCACGCCATGTACGCTTTTGTTTTCTCTCTCACTTACTAGTAAAAGTGAGGTCCTTGAAGCAGAAATT
This sequence comes from Plecotus auritus, assembly GCF_963455305.1. Lineage (NCBI taxonomy): Eukaryota > Metazoa > Chordata > Mammalia > Chiroptera > Vespertilionidae > Plecotus > Plecotus auritus. The sequence goes on from NC_137773.1 coordinate 148,586,179, forward strand.
TTGTCCATCATAGTGTCAGATAGAGCCAGCACCAGGAACAGTACCTGGCCATTAGTATCTGGTAGAGTGGCAGAGTCCAAGCTGGGACAAGAAAGCAGAAGCCAGGAGGGGTTGAGGACTCCAGAGGATAAGAAGATTGAGGGCTGGAGAGTCAAGGAGCAGAGGTAGTGGGAGAGAGACAGGCACAATTGTGAGGATGTAGACAGTACTGAAGGCTGAGGTCAGAGATGGGCAGGCTGATAGAAAGGTCTTGTCTTCACAGCTCTAATGGTGCTCAATAGGCTATAATCTAGCAATGAGGAGAGACAGAGTCTGCCATGGTTACTGACTCACGCTGGCTCCCCAGAGTACAGGAGGAGAAGTAATAGGTCACTGGGGGAGCCAGGGCTCTGGGAGAGGCTGTGCCTTTAGTGATCTGCTTCTGTTAAGCAAGGACTGCTGAGAACACAGTGTGCATATGAGAGTCTGAAGGAGACAGTGGCCATCAACAGATGCCCCCCGTTTGCCCTGATACTGTCCTTTCTTCATAATAATCCAGGGATCTGCTATACCAACAAAAAAGTACAAATGACTCCTTATCTCCCCAGAGTGACTGACCTATGTACCTATCTACACTGACACACGCGCGCGCACATCTTGACATTGTCAGAGGATACCCTATGTACTTACCTTTCTCTAGAAAGACAAAATGCCCTCTAACTATAAGGCTCCAAACAAAGGCACCTAACAGTCACCTGGCCTCAACTCCAGACTCTAGGCCATGGCCCCTTCTCTATGCACCTGAGAGTGCCATCAAAAACTCCTAAGCTCTGTTGGACCAACTGCTCCTTCTCCCTCCACCCCTCAAGTCCATCCAAGCCAGTAGAGTGCCTACAGCCACTAACTTTTCCCAAAACACTCTACTCAGTGGTCCCTGGTCTTGGTCCACCCCATGCTCTGCCTGTATTGCCAGATGTTAAGACCTGTGGGTCCAGCACTTCCTCACTAGGTCAAAGCACAATGACCATGGACATGGCTGAGCTAGCACAGGCAAGACAGGCAGATGCGGCACTTACAGAGTGTATGATGTCCACCATGTTGTAGGCTTTGGTAGATTCCAAAGGGACAATTGTGTCGAGCTCAGGAACCAGACGGTCACTTTGGATAGAAAAAGAAGATGATATAATCAACACCAGAAGAACCAGTTGCCTTCTATAAGTGGGGGATGGGAGAAGAAATAAGGGCTGGGCTGATTCGTCCTTACTGGACTTTCAAAACAGTCCCCAAAGATGTATTCCTTTGTTACCACCATATTAAACTGGACCTAAGCTTGATATTAATCCAAAAGATCTGTTTTCATTTAGAAGAAAAAATGGACTTACTCCCCTGAAGGTGATTCCTTCATTTATCCTCTCTGAATAATTCCTGCATCTTAGGTACTGTGTAGGGCACTAAAGGACACTGTAAGCAAACACAGGACCCAGTTTAACTTTCTTTTTTTTTTTTTAATATATTTTATTGATTTTTTACAGAGAGGAAGGGAGAGAGATAGAGAGAAACATCGATGAGAGAGAAACATCGATCAGCTGCCTCCTGCACACTCCCCACTGGGGATGTGCCCGCAACCAAGGTACATGCCCTTGACTAGAATCGAACCTGGGACCCTTCAGTCCACAGGCGGATGCTCTATCCACTGAGCCAAACCGGTTAGGGCCCAGTTTAACTTTCTGAGACATTATAAAGAAAAGAACAAGGACTTGTAAATGCAAACTCAAAGTTCTGCTGAAATTACTTGGGTTCCCTGCTGGAAGGCAAATCTGCTGGAGCTCCTCTAAAAAGCAAAGCAGCTGGCCCCCTGGTGTGACAAGGACTAACCAGTCACACAGGCTCCTGGCTCTCTGCTTCCTCCTGCCCCTATGTGACTGAGCAGGAGCCCAGCAAGGGCCCACTCCCAGGCCACAGAAGGACTCAGCAACATGCCCCTCTCCAACAAGCCCTCATCCCTTCCTATCCCATGTGGGCCGGCTGAGGTTGTTCTCATCCCTTCCTGTCCCATGTGGGCCGGCTGAGGTTGTTCTGACCCTGAGATATACATGTGGGATGAGATTTGCCTTGATCAAACCACATGCCCAATCAAGCCCAACTTCCCAGAGAGCTCTGCACTGTGGTATTGGGTATAGCCCCACCAGATAATAAAATACTGCTGTTTACACATATGCATATAGCTTCCTTAAGATCCTATGAAGAGGGGGTATGGTTGGGCCAAAACAGGCTATTTAGACATTTCTGAGCCCCTGGGCCATAACACCTTCAAATGATGTCCTAAACCTCTGATTTACTCTATGGACCCCACCCCCCACCCCCTGCCACACACAAACACATCAGGCAGTAGGCCCAACAGCAAGAAGGAAAGAAGGTCTTCTCTAGATGGCCAGCCACACACCCTTCCCCAGGACTGCCCCAGCCTCTGGCCACAAGCAGGTGTGCATAACAACATTTCCTAAAAGGCATGCTGTTTGTACCACTTCACAGTTATTTCATATCAAGACACACACCCACGATGGAGGAAGCCAAGCTTTCCGCACATCCTGGCAGGCCCAGGTCTCTAAAAAAAAAAAAAAAAAAAAAAAAGACACACACCCAAAAACTTCCATCTCTAATTCTGAACAAAACAAGACTCTAAGAAATGAAATTTTTTGGCCACTCTTTATTCCCAAACTCCCTATCAGATATTACACAGAGGAAAAAAGTTAAAAAAAGTAAAACCTTTCTTTGCTCCTGTACACAGACGTCTCACCATTGCCCACACCTGGGAAACACACCACTGCACCCCACAATCTAACCCAGGCTACCCAATGGGAGAGATGCTGAAGGTCCAGTCAGGGCAGAGTGGCCAGACACAAGCAAGCCAATCTGCAAAATGAGAGAAGGTGCTCCAGCCTGCGACTCACCTGGGATCATGGCACTCTCGGATGGGAGCTGGGTCCTGGCTGCTGAGGGGCAGGTAGTTGAAGAACTCCCGGAGATTACACAAGGCGTCCACATCATTTTCAAAAGCTCTGTGAGCAACACCTGAGAAAACAGGAAGAATATAATGGGCCAGGCAGCCTGTCAGCCCAAAAATGCTGCTTCATGCCTATCTGCCCCTTCTAGGGCATGTCTGAAGCAGACTGCTGATCACTCTGCCCTCCTCACCCTCCACTAAGGATGGACTACCACATACCTTCAGGCTGACCTTAAGTACAGGCAGCCTGTTCCCTCTGCTCTGTACCTGTGCAAAGATCACCCCTTTCTTATTTCACATCTTTGTTCTAATGTCACCTACTCAGACAGGCTTTCCCTGACACCTCCCTAGAACACACCCTTCCCTCAACACCCTTCACTTTCCATCCCTGTACTATGTGGGAGAACTCTTCACACTTTTCCCTGCCACACCTGTCCATTTCTTTCCCTGTTTACTGCCTGGCATCTCTCCTAGAATATCAGCTCCAACTGGGTAGAGACAAGGCCTGTCTTACCCCTTTAGTCCTGCATCTAGAATAATGCTTAATTATATGTCAATTATCTCTCAACAAAGCTTGAAAATAAAAAAAAGTGAAAGAATAATGTCTGGCACATAATGTCATGGTTCTCAGCAACAGTGGAAGGAACGGAAGGAAGAAGAAAAGGAGGGAACCAGCTGGCCCTAGTGAGGATTCAAGCCATCATTCCTCAGGAACACGCAGAAAATTCTAGAACAGCCAAAAGAGGCCAAAGACATGCAAGAGAAAGTATGGCCAGAAGCTCTCTCAGATTCACCGCACCGGACTCCCTGCTTCCACTGTTGCCCTATAGTCTCTTCTCTATACAACAACCAAAGTTAGCTTTTTAAGTCAGATCATGTCATGTCTCTACTCCAAGCCTCTCCCTACTCCCCCGTGCCATTCACTATGTATGCCAGCCACTCTCCTTCCACAGGGCCTCTGCATAGGCTCTTCCCTCTGCCTGCAATTCTTCTCCGCTAGACAGCCATGCAGGTAACTCCTTCAACTATTATCCTCACAATGCGGCTGGACCTTACCACCCTATTTAAAACTGCAACAATCCCAACCCCCTTTACTCTGCTCTACTTTTTCCACAGCACATATTACTTATTTATTAAGCTTATTGTTTATAGTCTATCTTCTCTGCTAGAATATAAGACACATATAGGCAGAGTTCTTTTTGTTTCTTTCACAAATGTATTCCTGGGACATAGAACAATGCTTGAAATAGTCATTAAATGAATACAGTGTGGGGCAAAAGTAGGTTTACAGTTGTGCCCATGGAAAATAATACAATTAATAATAATTAATAAATAATTGCATGAGGATAAATTGTTTTGTGTACTCACAACTTAAACCTACTTTTGCCCTATTTGTTGATGAATAAAAAGTATGTTCCACGGACAGAATTCTTTCATTCAAGATTTATAAATTTGCACAGGCACTTTGGGGGACAGCATGGCAGTTCCTCAAAAAGTTAAACAGAGTTACCACTTGACCCAGCAATTCCACTCCTAGGTACATAACCAAGAGAAACAAAAACTTGTACATGGATGTTTATAGCAGCATATTCATAACAGCCAAAAAGTGAAAACAATTCATGACAGCCAAAAAGTTTAACTGATTAATGGATAAACAAAATGCGGTACAGCCATATATTGAAATATTATCTAGCCCTAGCCCAGTGGTCGGCAAACTGCGGCTCGCCGCTCTGTTGACTAATGAGTTTGCCGACCACTGACCTAGACTCTCGATTCCAATAATTACAGGCTGTTGTTGTTCCTTGTGATTAAGCCCCTAGCCCAGTGGTCGTCAAACTCATTAGTCAACAGAGTGGCAAACTGCAGCTCGCAAACCGCATGTGGCTCGCGAGCCGCAGTTTGTCGACCACTGCCCTAGCCAGTTTGGCTCAGTGGATAGAGCATCAGCCTATGGACTGAAGGGTCCCTAGTTCAATTCCGGTTAAAGGCACATGCCTGGGTTGCGGACTGAATCCCCAGTGTGTGACATGCAGGAGGCAGCTGATCAATGAGTTTCTCGCATCATTGCTGTTTCTCTCTCTCCCTCTCCCTTTCTCTCTGAAATCAATAAAAATATATTTTTTAAAAAGAAATATTATCTAGTAAAACAGGAATGAAGTACTGATTCATGCTACAATATGGTAAGTAAATACTATTATGCTCAGTAAAACAAATCTGTTTGAAAACACTACATATTGTATGATTTCATTTATGTCCATCCCATATATATTAAAATAGAGAAATCCATGGGAAGAGAAAGTAAGATTAATGATTGCTTAGAACCAGAGTATTTTGAAGAAAATGGAGAGCAAATGCTAACAGGTAGGGGATTTCTTTCTAGGATGATGAAAATATTCTAAAATGGACTGGTGATACTTGAACAACTTGTGAATATATTAAAACCATTGACTTGCATACCTGAAATGTGTATTTCACATGTATGGTATGTGAATTATCTATCTACACTAATAAAAGAGAAAGATGCAAATTGAGCATACCTTCACAACGCCCACCAGCCAATCAGGAGTGAGTATGCAAATTAACCCAACAGAGATGGCGGGTTGATTTGCATACACAGGCACTGAGTGGTCGGGGGCGGGACACCTGTATTGATGCCATGGCGACGATGCAGGCGTTCCACAACGCCCCAGCCGCTCCAGGCCTCTGGGCAGCGTGGGAAGGCAGAAAGGCAGCTCCAGGCTGGAGCAAAGGCAGAAAGGCGGCTCCGGGCCGGAGAAAAGGTGGAAAGGCAGCTCTGGCCGGAGCGAAGGCGGTGCCAGCAGCTAGGGAAAGGAAGGCCCATTCTTGCATGAATCTTCGTGCATCGGGCCTCTAGTATATATATAAAATCCTAATATGCAAATAGACCAAACGGCGGAACAACCAAACAACCAGTCGCTATGATGTGCACTGACCACCAGGGGGCGTGCGCAGAACATGGCGGGCACCAGCAGCAGGCGGCAGAGCTTGGAACATGGTGGGCAGGCTGTGGCAGGATGGTGGAGCACGTGAGCAGGGGCACCAAACCAAGGCAGGGTGTCATCGGGGCAAGCCTGTGGTAGTTACTGAAAATTCTTTGCTCCCATGCACCACGGTCCCACCTGACGCTTGCACCTGCTGCCAGTGCCAGAGCCACCACTCGCACCTGCTGCCAGCTCCTGGCAATGGCTCCAATCACTCGGCACCATCAGCATTTGAGAGTGGCAACTGCTGGCCCCGATCGCCCCTCAGAGCTTCTCCACCTCCCCCTGCTCCTGAGGGGCGATCAGGGCCGGCAGCTGCCTCTCGCACCCACTGCTGGTGACAGCCCCGCTCACACCTGCTGCCAATGCCGGCCCTGCTCGCATCCATAGCTGGCGCTGGAGCCGCCGCTCACACCAGCTGCAGGCACCCGGCGCCAGTCCTGATCGCTCAGCACTGTCAGTAGGTGCGAGCAGCAGCTGCCGGCCCCGATCGCCCCTCAGGGCTTCTCCACCTCCCCCTGCTCCTCTGAGGGGTGATCGGGGTGGAAGCTGCCACTCGCAACTGCTGACAGCGCCAGCCCTGCTCGCACCCGCTGCTGGTGCCGGCCCCAATCGCTCCGCACCGTCAGCAGGTGCAAGCGGGGCCGGCACCGTCAGCACTTGGGAACGGCGGCGGGAGCTGCCAGCAGAGAAGGGACCAGGGGCTCCAGTGGGAGGGGCCGAGCGGGGGCGCAGAGAATGTGCCAAGACCCGCCCCTGTGCCCACCTCAGCCTCACGGCCCACAGTCCTTCCATGGTGCAAGAATTCATGCACTGGGCCCCTAGTATCTCAATAAAGCTGTTATCAGAAGTGTGTGTCCACTACAAACATGTAATATTTATTGAAATAAAAAATAGATATTTCATCAAATCTAAGATGTAATCAAGACTCAACAGCCGAAACCAGTTTGGCTCAGTGGATAGAGCGTCGGCCTGCGGACTGAAGGGTCCCGGGTTCGATTCCGGTCAAGGGCATGTACCTTGGTTGCGGGCACATCCCCAGTGGGAGGTGTGCAGGAGGCAGCTGATCGATGTTTCTCTCTCATCGATGTTTCTAGCTCTCTATCCCTCTCCCTTCCTCTCTGTAAAATATCAATAAAATATATTAAAAAAAAAAAAAAAGACTCAACATTATTTTATATCCCAGTAAGAAATAAAAACTGCTGCCCTAGCTGGCTTGGCTCAGTGGATAGAGCGTCAGCCTGCGGACTGAAGGGTCCCAGGTTCGATTCCAGCCAAGGATACATGCCTGGGTTGTGGGCTTGATCCCCAGTAGGGGGTGTGCAGGAGGCAGCCAATCAATGATTCTCTCTCATCATTGATGTTTCTATCTCTTTCTCCTTCTCCCTTCCTCTCTGAAGTCAATAAAGAAATATATTAAAAAAATAAAAATAAAAACTGCTGGCAAGTAAGCCCTGAGACAGGAGAGTGATGACAAGCTGTGGTGGATTCTAGGTGTGTATTGGAGCTGATGGGCAAGGAAAAAAATGAATCAAGGTTGATGCCAACCTCATAAGGAGGGGAATCACTTTTGTGGACAGGGGGATTAAGAGCTCTCATGTTATTTTTAAAAATCATATTTCACCAAATCTAAGACTTCACAAGACTTCTGGTCAAGATGGTAGTGTAGGTAAATACAGTACTTGCATCCTCCCATAACGACATCAAAATTACAACTAGACCACAGAAAAACCATCATGCAGAACCACCTGAAGTTTAACTGAACAAAAGTCCTACAACTAAGGATATAAAGAAGCCACAGCAAGACTGGTAGGAGTGGAGATGCAAACCAGCTGGTCCCACACTCAGGTGTGGCAGATAAAAATCCAGAGTGACAGCCCTGCAGGTTTGGTTCAGCGGTTAAAGTGTCAGCCTGCGGACTAAAGGGTCCCAGGTTCAATTCTGGTCAAGCACATGTATCTTGGTGGCAGGTTCATTCCTGGCCCTGGTCAGGTGCATGTGGGAGGCAACCAATCGGTGTCTCTCTCACATCGATGTTTCTCTCACTCTGTCTCTCCCTTCCCTTGCACTCCCTCTAAAAATCAATGGAATCCTAGCTGGTTGGCTCAGTGGATAGAGTGTTGGCCTGCAGACTGAAAGGTCCCAGGTTCAATTCCGATCAAGGGCACATGCCCAGTTTCAGGCTCAATCCCCAGTAGGGGGTGTGCAGGAGGCAGCCGATCAATGATTCTCTCTCATCATTGATGTTTCTATCCCTCTCCCTTCCTCTCTGAAATCAATAAAAAATATATTAAAAAATAAAAATCAATGGAAAAATACCCTTGAGTGAGGATTACCAAAATAAATAAATAAATAAAATAAAAGGGTAATAAATACATATTTATCAACAAGTGAATCTAAAAAAACAAAATAAACACGCAGAAGAGAAACAGACACAAAGATACAAAGAACATTTTGATGGTTGCCAAATGGGAGCAAGGTTGGCGGATGGATGAAAAAGATGAAGGAATTAAGAAGTACAAATTGGTAGTTACAGAATAGTCACAAGATGTAAAGTACACCATAGGGAATATCTTCTATCTATATATATAAAAGCTTAATATGCCAAGTGTCTCCTTGGGAGTTCCGACCGGGAGACCAGGAGTTTGATCGCTCACTATGACGTGTGCTGACCACCAGGGAGCGGCGCAGAACAAAAGAAGGCCCTGGCCGGCAGTCGGAAGGCCCCGATCGGCCCTGATCGCCAGCCAGGCCTAGGGACCCTACCCGTGCATGAATTTCGTGCACTGAGCCTCTAGTAGTCAATAATATTCTAACAACTATGTATGGTGTCATATGGGTACTAGATTTATCGGGATGATCACTTAGTAAGTTATGTAGTGTCTTGATCTCTGGGCTGTACACCAGAAACTAATATAATATTGTATGTCAACAGTAACTGAAAAATGAAAAATTATTTAAAATAAAAAATCTAACACTACTGAAATTAAGACATGCCTATATAATATGTACACTAAGAAAGCAAGAAAGAAAAAATTTAAACAACAACAAAAAAAACCAACAGTTAAATCATGATGCACTGAGTTAACTACAAGACAATGCAGTGCAAAAATCAGTCATACCAGCCTCACATTGCTTTGAAATCTTTCAGAGGCAATTACTCCTGTCTTTAGTTACTGTGTGGTAGGCAATCCTTATACAACTTGGTGTATTTTTCCAAGAAAATGTGGAATTCCAACCATTACTCTAACAACAAATGTCTTCACTAATATCAGATTCATGTCCTGCTCCCAATTCCATGCCTCTCAGTATAAACCAGCAGTCGTCAACCTTTTGGACTTCACGGACCACCAGTGGTCTATGGACCACCAGTTGGTGACAGCTGGTATAAACAATAACTTTTTGTTTCAATGCCAAAGCACCAAATAATCTTTATATATTTTGAACTCGGCATATGTGGCAAATAACCTCAAAGAGGTAGCTATGACCAAGTTCATGAATATGTGGGCCATGATCATCACATTACAACTGTACCTGGCCAACAGTGATCGGTAAAATGCCATCTATGCTAAGACATACCCCAACTTTGGAGTAAAAAGAAGTCACAGTAAAATATGACATTTTTTTAAAGATTCAACTGTGTATATGTAAGTCATACCTCTCATAACCACCATTCCAGTTAGCTTTAAATTTTTAAATATCAAAGCATTTGTACTACTTTAACAAATTTGATACTAAATTCACCTTTATCACTATATCTGTAGCCAATATACCATACTACAGTCTTCTCAAATAAATTCTGCCAATTAAGTGACATTTGTAAAAGACGGTCACCATTCTCTTTGGCAATGACCTTAAAAACAGTAAGGTGAGCCTCGAGGCCTCTAACCTGACATGGTGGTGTGTGTCTTGGCACCACCAAGCTCCTCCTGCGTAACGTCCTCATTGGTAACAGACTTCACAACATCAGGGCCAGTGATAAACAGGTAGGAGGTATCCTGAAATCAGAAAATTCCAGAAGGATCAATTTCAGAGCAGCAGAACTAGATAGAGCCTTAGGGTCACACAGCTGAAAAGACAACAACAAAGACGGCAGTGACACACAGAACCAGGAAGGATGCAGCTCAAAGATACCTATCCAAACTAAAGACCAAGTTTTCCCTGTCTATTTTTAAAATCTTCATTGTGTGGTTCTATCTCAGCAAAATGACGTGGAGTGTGGCTAACATTTCTGGGTCATTCATCTGTAGAACACCCTACCAGGTGGCCCTTACTCATAACTTGTGGTGACTGAAGCTTTTTTCTAAGCACTTCATGAAAATGTGTCATTAAAGCCTAGGTATTATTACATTACCTCCCCATTTACAGATGAAAAAAACTGACGCACTGTGATAGTATGCAGCTTGCCTAAAATGAACCAGCTACTTAAATGAAGCCATTTGGAGACAATGATAATCAATGCTTTGGTGTTCTCAGAAAGGGACAAGCTTTTACTTTTTAGTTTTTCTTTTTTTGTTTTTTGTTAACCCACACCTGAGGATATTTTTCCATTGATTTTTAGAGAGAGTGGAAGGGAGGGGGAGAAACAGAGAGAGAGAAAAAAACATTGATGTGACAGAGACACATCAATTGGTTGCCTCCCACACACACCCGACCAGGGCCGGGGATCGAGCCTAGAACCGAGGTACATGCCCTTGACCAGAATCAAACCTGGGACCCTTATGAGACCCTTAAGTTCACGGGCCGATACCCTATCCACTAAGCCAAACTGGCTAGGGCTAGTTTCTAAATTAAAGGTAATAAAGGCATATTGTAAAAAAAACTTTAAAAAATTAAAGATGCAGTGGAAAGTAAGTCTATAATGGGAGAACATATTTACCAATGCTATTTCAGATAAGGGTTTAATCTCCAAAATTTACAGAGAACTCATACAACTTAGCAAAAGGAAGATAAATGATCCAATCAAAAAATGGGCAAAGGACCTAAATAGATACTTTTCGAAAAAGGACATACAGAAGGCCAAAGACATATAAAAACATGTTCAAAGTCACTAATCATCCGAGAGATGCAAATCAAAACAACAATGAGATACCATCTCACACCTGTCAGAATGTCTGTCAGCAACAAATGACAAGTGCTGGTGAGGATGTGGAGAAAAAGGAATCCTAGTGCACTGCTGGTGGGAATGCGGACTGGTGCAGCCACTGTGGGAGACAGTATGGAGTTTCCTTAAAAAGTTAAAAATGGAACTCCCATTTGACCCAGTAATCCCACTTCTAGGACTATATCCCAAGAAACACCAATCAGAAAGGATATATACACCCCTATGTTCATAGCAGCACAATTTACCATAGCTAAGATTTGGAAACAACTTAAGTACCCATCAGCAGGTGAGTGGATTAAAAAACTGTGGTACATCTACACAGTGGAATACTATGCTATAAAAAAGAAGGAACTTCTACCATTTGCAACAACATGGATGGAACTGGAGAGCATTATGCTAAGAACAATAAGCCAGTCGGAGAAAGATAAATATCACATGATCTCACTGACATGTGGGATATAATGATCAACATAATCTGATGAACAAAAATAGATCCAGAGACAAATGGCAGGGGAGGTGGAGGGGTTAGAGAGCAACCAAAGGACTTGTATGCATGCATATTAGCATAACCAATGAACACAGACGCGGGGGCAGTGGGGGCTTGCCCAGGGTGGGAATGGCTGGGAGGGGGTCAATGGGCGGGGGGGGGGGGGGGGGGGAGGGCGGGGAGGGGAAGGAGACATATGTACAACTTTAGACAATAAAAAACAAACAGCCGAAACCGGTTTGGCTCAGTGGATAGAGCGTCGGCCTGCGGACTGAAGGGTCCCGGGTTCGATTCCGGTCAAGGGCATGTACCTTGGTTGCGGGCACATCCCCAGTGGGGGGTGTGCAGGAGGCAGCTGATCGATGTTTCTCTCATCGATGTTTCTAGCTCTCTATCCCTCTCCCTTCCTCTCTGTAAAATATCAATAAAATATATTAAAAAAAAAAGTCTATATCCCAGCCCTTATTTCCAGGCTTCCAATTTCCCTCCCCAAAAGCACCACAGTTAAGTTTCTCTCTCTTTTCATTGATATCCATGCATATATGAACATTACATAAACATATAATATGTACATCCACCTTTTTATTTTCTTTCCAGCACAGTGTCCTCTAACCACTGTTGCCAGAAGTCAATTCCAGCATGTCAGCAAGGCTGAATCATCTGGGATGGCTAAAGGCATTTCCCCAAACCTGAAAGGGATGATTGCTTGCTGCCAGACAGCTCAGGGCATCTTAATCTACATGTTATTGCCTCCTGTTGGCCAAACACCTGAACAGCCATAGGCTATTCCCCAATCTGACAATGGACTCTGTAGATTAACCCTGGCCTTTGAAGTGTATATCTCCACCTTGCCTTAGGACAATTTGTATTTATAAAAAGCAAGGGGTCCTGAGACAAGGAGAACTTGGTTTCTTCAGCCAAGCTCCTCTGCCCACCCCCCCCCCCCACCCCATATGCCTTTCAAAATTATGTTTCGTCTCTGGACTCTTGATTAATTTACGCACAGCCCCTTCTCCAGATTGCTGAACCCTTCTAGATGCCGAATCAAGACCACGGGCGTTAAATGGTGCCCAACATCCGGCTACTGTTCTGAAACTTCTTGAAAATCACCTCATATCATTATAGGATATGTATCATAATTTATTTAACTGGTACCTACTGATGGTCATTTAGGATGTTTCCAGTATTTTGCTATAACAATAAATTCTGCAATAAATATCTTACTATAGTCATCTCTGTCAGCTCACTATTCATGTTCTTCGCCCATTCTTTCTTTTATTGTTTTTATTTTTTAAATATTTTTTTATTAATTTCAGAGAGGAAAAGAGAGCGTGAAATAGAAACATCAATGATAAGACAGAATCATTGATCCACTGTCTCCTGCATGCCCCCCACCTCCCATGGGGATCAAGCCTGCAACAGAGGCATGTGCCCCTGACCAGAACTGAATTTGGGACACTTCAGTCCACAGTCCAATGCTATATCCACTGAGCCAAACCAGCTATGGCTGCTCATTCTTTTGCACAACAAGGAAATTAGTCCTTAGACTATTGTATTATTGTATCATTATTTTATTGCTCATTGGCTTAAAATCTTACTAGAAAACATGTTCTTCCCTCACTCTATACAAAGATTCATAAGCAAATGTTCATAAAAGTATTATTTCTAACCATCAATAACTGGAAACAACCCAATGTCTATCAACAGGTCAATCACAAAATAATCATCTTAAGTGAAAGAAGGTAGGTCTCAACCCTCAAAAAGAACACATACTCTTTGTATGTATTTTGTACATATGACATTTTGTATGATTGTATTTATATAACATTCTAGAAAATGCAAGTTAATCTATTGTGATAAGAAACAGGTGAATAGTTATCCTAACACAGGAATGGGAGGTAGGAAAAAATTGATTACAACGATACATGAGGAGCCCTAGCCCAGGGGTGGGCAAACTTTTTGACTCGAGGGCCACAATGGGTTCTTAAACTGGACCGGAGGGCCGGAACAAAAGCATGGATGGAGTGTTTGTGTGAACTAATATAAATTCAAAGTAAAGGAGCGGAGGGGAGAGCAAGAGAACCCTCCACTCTTTCGGCTCCGCGGGCCGGATAGAACAGCCAAACGGGCCGGATCCAGCCCGCGGGCCATAGTTTGCCCACAGCTGCCCTAGCCAGTATGGCTTAGTGCAATTTGCCGACCACTGGCTTAGTGGAAAGAGCATCAGCCTGCAGAGTGAAGGATCTTGGGTTCAATTCAATTTCCTCAGTTGCAGGCTCGATCCCTAGTCTCAGTCAGGACACATGTGGGAGGCAACCAATCAATGTGTCTCTCTCACATCAATGTTTCTCTCCCTGTCTCTCTTTCCACTCTCTCTAAAAATCAATGGAAAAACAGACAGAGAGAGGGAGGGTGTCAAGAGCCAAAGAATGCAGCAACCTCAAGGAGTGGGAATAGGCAAAGAACAGATTCTTCCCAGGATCCTCCAGAGGTGCCAGCACTGCCATCACCTTGACTTTAAGTCCCGGAAGACATATTTCCAACTTTTGACCTTCAGAACTATTAACTAAAGAGAAACCAAAGAAATTGTCCTTAGTTGCTTCTGAGGGAAATGGTGGATGAAGTAAAGACAGGTGGAGAAAAAGAGAAAAAAAAAATAATGTAAGGAAAAAAGAGAGAAATTTATAACTATTTAAAAACTAGTGGACCGGTGCATGAAATTTGTGCACATTAAAAGGGAATTAGCCCTAATTGGTTTGGCTCAGTGGATAGAGCATCGGCCTGCGAACTGAAAGGTCCCAGGTTTGATACCGGTCAAGGGCATGTACCTTGGTTGCAGGCACATCCCCAGTAGGAGGTGTGCAGGAGGCAGCTGATCAATGTTTCTCTCTCATCAATGTTTCTGACTCTCTATCCCTCTCCCTTCCTATCTGTAAAAAATCAATTAAAAAAATATATTAAAAAAAATAAAATAAAAGGGAATTAATTAGAGGAAATATTTTAATATTGCTATTTGCCCTTTCTCTATAACAGAAATGTCAGAGATGAAAGAAAATTAGTAAAATGTATATGAAAATCTTCCTCCTGTCAGAGTCTGGGGTGCACCATGGGACCCAGGGCCCAGTCCCCGCCCACCCGCGCATGCCTCGAAATTGTGCGAGACCCAGACCCAGCCGGCCCCACCCTCATTGGGCGAGGTCCAGACCAGGCTGGCCCCACCCCCGTCAAGCGCGCAGCCTCACGTCCCCTGGCCCAGTGGCAGGCAGGGGGCGCAGCCTCAGGTCCCCCGGCCCGGCGCCAGGTGGGGCCGCAGCCTCAGGTACCCCATCAAGCCTCGCCAGGTGAGGAGTGCAGCCTCAGAGCCCCCATCAAGCCCCACTGGGCAGGGGGCATGGCCTGAGGTCCCCTGTCAAGCCCCACTGGGTGGGGGCGCAGCCTCAGGTTCCCCCGACCTGGCGCCAGGGCAGGGGGCACGGCATCAGGTCCCCTGGCCCGGTGCTGGGGCGGTGGGTGCAGCCTCAGGTCCCCTGCCCTGGCCCAGCGCCACACAAGTCCCTAATGACTGCTCATTAAGGTTCATTACAGGAACTAAGCCTCCGCTGTGGGTGCAGCCATCTTGTGTTACAAAAAACCGCCCCCTCCACTGTGGGTGCCACCATCTTTGTTGCGACGTGATGGTCAATTTGCATGTTCCCTCTTTATTAGATATGTGAGAGAGATTAAAAATGGCTGCAGAGTAAGTAAATGCTACACAAACATGCTCTCAGGACCAAACTGGAATTACAACTAAAATACAAGAAAACAAGTAGGGAAACCAAGATGGCGGCAAAGGTAAGCACCTAAACTGCTGCCTCGCACAACAATTTCAAAACTGCAACTAAAAGACAGAACGTACATCATCCAGAACCACAGGAAGGCTGGCTGAGTGGAAATTCTACAACTAAAAGGAAAGAGAAAAGTTCAGGGATAATCAGAGGAGCGGCAAAGGGCTGAGGTACAGAGACATGCATGCAGAGAGGAAGGGCGGCTGAGTGCCTGGCTGACTTTCTCTGGCGGGAGAAGGAAGGAAGCTCCCGACTGCACTGAACCCCAGTTCTGGGCGAAACCCCGTGGACCCAGGCTCATACAGAGGGAGTCTGGACTGTCAGGTAGATAGAAAGGCACACGGAAACTCGGAGACTCCGGGGAGCCGCGGTGGGCAGGGGTCTGGAGGTGCACACGCGAGTGCTCACAGAGAAGACTGAATGCGGAGGTTGCCACAGGCATTCCCTAGCGGAAGGGAGTCGGAAGCTCCTGACTGCCCTGAACCCTAGTTCCGACTGCACTGAACCCCAGTTCCGGGCAAGCCCCTGGGGACCCACGCTCTTACAGGGGGAATTTGGACTGTCAGGTGGAAACTCAGGGGAGCCGCAGAAGGCAGAGGTCTGAAGGCCCACGCGCAAGGGCAGGGCTGACAGGAAGCCAAGACTGTCTGCCTGCCCTGAGACTCTGCCCCATCCAAGCTGAGCAAAGAGGCTTTTGCAATTTTGCAAGTCTAATCCTATAAGGCTGTCTCCAGCACCGAAAATCTCCCACTGTAGACACAGCTGATCCTCACAGCCAACTGGCCTGGAGGTCAATTCCTCCCAGTGATACCAACAACAATCAAGACTTAACTACAACAAGGCTGTACACACAGTCCACAAAGGGGTGCACCAAGAGTGTCCACCTCAGGTTAACTGGGGAGGCCGACCCACTGGGCCATATAGGAAACCTAGCACACAAATCTACCCTACCAACTCAGGGAAGCAGCCAAAATGCAGAGGCAAAGGAACAGATCACAAACGAAAGAAATGAAGGAAAACAAACGACTGGATATAGAATTCAAAACCACGGTTATAAGGCTTTTCAAGAATATCCTAGAAAAGGCCAATAAGTATAACAAGACCCTCGAAGATATGAAAAAGGACCAACTAGAAATTAAACATACACTGACTGAAATAAAAAATATTATACAGAGACCCAACAGACTAGAGGAACACAAGAATCAAGTCAAAGAATTGAAATACAAAGAAGCAAAAAACACTCAACTGAAAAAGCAAAAAGAAATAAAAATCCAAAAAGTTGAAGATAGTGTAAGAAGCCTCTGAGACAACTTCAAGCGTACCAACATCAGAATTATAGGGGTGCCATAAGAAGAGAGAGAGCAAGATACTGAAAACCTATTTGAAGAAATAATGACAGAAAACGTCCCCCACCTCGTCAAAGAAATAGACTTACAAGTCCAGGAAGCGCACAGAACCCCAAACAAAAGGAATCCAAAGAGGACCACACCAAGACACATCATAATTAAAATGCCAAGAGCAAAAGACAAAGAGAGAATCTTAAAAGCAGCAAGAGAAAAACAGTTAATTACCTACAAGGGAGCACCCATACGATTGTCAGCTGATTTCTCAACAGAAACTATGCAGGCCAGATGGGAGTGGCAATAAATATTCAAAGTGATGAATAGCAAGAACCTACAACCAAGATTACTCTACCCAGCAAAGCTATCATTCAGAATTGAAGGGCAGATAAAGAGCTTCACAGATAAGAAAAAGCTAAAGGAGTTCACCACCACCAAACCAGTATTTTATGAAATTCTGAAAGGTATTCTTTAAGAAGAGGAAGAAGAAAAAGGTAAAGATAAAAATCATGAACAAAAAATACATATCTATCAACAAGTGAACGTAAAATTCAAGTGAATTAAAAATCTGCGGAACAGAATAATCTGGTGAATACAATAGAATCAGGGGCATAGAAAGGGAGTGGACTAATAATTCTCAGGGGGAAAGGGGTATGGAGGGTGCAGGAAGAGACTGGACAAAAATCGTACACCTATGTATGAGGTCAGTGTGGGGGGAGATAAGGGCAAAGGGTGGGGTGGGAACCGGGTGGAGGGGAGCTATTGGGGGAAAAAGGAGAAACAATTCTAATCTGAACAATAAAGATTTATTAAATTTAAATATAAATAAATAAATAAATAAAATTCAAGTGAATTAAAAATCTGAGGAACAGAATAAACTGGTGAATATAATAGAATCAGGGGCATAGAAAGGGAGTGGACTGATAATTCTCAGGGGGAAAGGGGTATGGGGGGTGTAGGAAGAGACTGGACAAAAATCGTACACCTATGGATGAGGACAGTGTGGGGGAGGTAAAAGCAGAGGGTGGGGTGGGAACCAGGTGGAGGGGAGCTATGGGGGGAAAAGGAGAAACAATTGTAATAATCTGAACAATAAAGATTAATTTAAATAAATTAAATTAAATTAAATAAATAAAATACAAGAAAACATTGTAAATCAGTGGTTCTCAACCTTTCTAATGCTGCGACCCTTTAATACAGTTCCTCATGTTGTGGTGACCCCAATCATAAAATTATTTTCGTTGCTACTTCATAACTGTAATTTTGCTACTGTTATGAATCGTAATGTAAATATCTGTGTTTTCCGATGGTCTTAGGTGACCCTGCTAGCGGTTCTCAACCTATGGGTTATAACCCACAGGTTGAGAACCGCTGCTGTAGAGCAGCTATCTGCCAGGGAGACATGGCTGGAAGTGCAGGCACCCTATTAAAGGGCCAATGCAAATAATCTCATATGCAGCCACTCACCTTGTGCTCCAGTAGAGGTGGGGCAGAGTAGACTGGAGCTGTGTGACCAGAAGCCAGGTTTGGGGACTCTGGGATTAGAGCTCAAAAAGCAGACACCTTGTTTTTCTGTGCTGAGTCATTCCCTCATGCTATAGAGGTCATCTTTCTCAGGCAGACCTCTGCTATCTGGGCGGTTTTGCCTGGGGGGAAACAGTCAACCCACCCTTTTGGAAAACACCTTGCCGCACAGTGTGGAGACTCTGAGGCCCATTAAGAGACCAAGAATAACAATTAGCCTCCAGGCAGAAGCAAGTGCCATATCCTGTTGGAAAAACTCTCACCACACCTGTGGATGATTGCCTGAGGGCTACTCAAGACTGAATCCAATCAGTCTGCTAGCAGAGGCAGTCTCTGGAGGCCTTGAGTCTTTATGCCTGATAAAATTAGTCAGAAACAGCATTTGACACTGTCCTGCACTAGAGATTGAGGCATCACAGATCTACCTAATACACAGTTACAAACCCAAACAGGTGGCCAAAATGGGGAAACAAAAAAAAAAAAAGAACAAGATAATTCTCCAGAAGAAAAGATACATAAAATGGAGATAAAAAATTTATCTGATAGAGAGTTCAGAATAATGATGGTAAAGATGCTCCACAGCATGAGAAAAGAAATAGTAACTATGAAAAAGGAACAGTTGAAAATAAAGAATGACAGCACTAATAAAGAACACGCTGGAAGAAATACACAGCAGATTAAGGGAAGCTGAGGATCAGATCAGTGAATTAGAAGACAGGGTAGAAAAAAAACAATCAGAGAACCAAAAAGAAATATCAATTAAAAACCAGGAGGACAGCTTAAGGGAGCTGTGGGACAACATGAAATGAAACAATATTCGCATAGTAAGTGTGCCAGAAGAGGAAGAGAGAGAGCAAGGGATAGAGACCATGTTTGAAGAAATAATGGCAGCCTGGCTGGTGTAGCCAGCAACTGAACGTCGACCCAAGAACCAAGAGGTTGCTGGTTCGATTCCTTGTCAGGGCTCATGCCTGGGTTGCAGACTTGATCCCCAGTGGGGGCTGTGCAGGAGGCAGCCAACTGATAACCTCCTCTCTGATCGATGTTTCTATCTCTCTATTCCTCTCCCTTCCTCTCTCGCTAAATATCAATAAAAATATATTTAAAAAGAAAAAAAGAATGGCAGAAAACTTCCCTAACCTGATGAAGGAAAAAGTCACAGTTCAAGAGGCACAGAAAGTCCCAAGCAAGAAAAACCCAAGCAGGCCCATGGCCACACACACAAAATTAAAATGCAAAAAATTAAAGACAAATAGAGAATCTTAAAGGCAGTAAGAGAAAAACAACTTGTTACCTACAAAGGAGCTCCCACAAGGCTGTCAGCTGATTTCTCATCAGAAACTTTACAGGCCAGAAGGGAAAGGCATGAAGTATTCAAAGTAATGGAAAGCAAGGATCTGAAACCAAGACTACTATCTCCAGCAAGGCTATCATTCAAAATAGATGGTGAAATAATGAGTTTCCCAGACAAAGAAAGGCTAAAGGAGTTTATTACCACCAAGCCAGCATGACAAGAAATGCTAAAGAAATTGCTGTAATGAGAAGAAGAAAGAGAGAGAGAAACCTAAGCATACAGAATTAAAATGGCAATAAATAAGTACCTATCAATAATAACCTTAAATGTAAATGGTTTAAATGCTCCAATCAAAATACATAGGGTAGCTAAATGGACACAAAAACATGACCCAACTATATGCTTTCTACAAGAGACCCAGCTCAGAACAAAAAACCTACACAGCATGAGAGTGAAGGGATAGAAAAAACTTTTCCATGTGAATGGCAACAGAAAAAAAACTGGCATAGCAATACTCATATCTGACAAAATAGGCCATCACAAGAGACAACAAAGGTTACTACATAATACTAAAAGGATCGATCCAATAAGAGGATATAATCCTGGTAAACAGATATGCAACCCAATATAGAAGTACCTAAATATATAAAAAAAACTTGTAGAGGATTTTAAGGGAGAGATCCACAATAAGTCATAGTAGGGGACTTTAACACCACGCTGACTGCACTGGATAGATCTTTCACACAAAAAATTAACAAGGAAACAGATGGATTTAATTGACATTTATAGAACATTTCACCCCATAGCTGCAGAATATATATTCTTCTCAAGTGTACATGGGTCATTCTCAAAGATAGACCACGTTAGGACACAAACCAAGTCTCTACAAGTTCAAGAAGATTAAAACCATATCAAGTATCTTCTCAGATCACAATGGAATGAAATTAGAAATCAACTACAGTAAAAACACTCAAAAACATTCCAATACCTGGAGGCCAAATAGCATGTTATTAAATTATTAATGGGTCACCAATGAGATCAAGAAAGAAATAAAATAATTCCTTGAAACAAATGAAAATGAACACACAACAACCCCAAATCTCTAGAACACAGCAAAAGCAATCCTGAGAAGAAAGTTCATAGCACTACAGCCCTACCTAAAAAAATAAGAAAAATTAATAATAAACTCTTTAACCCTACAACTTAAAGTATTAGAAAAAGAACACAAGAAAAGCCCAGAGTAAGTAGAAGGAAGGAAATAATAAAGATCAGAACAGAAATAAATGACATAGAAATTAAAAAAACAGTATAAAAGATAAATGAAACCAAGAGTTGGTTCCTTGAAAAAATAAACAGGATTGATGGACCATTAGCCGGACTCATCAAGAAACAGAGAGGGCCCAAATAACTAAAATCAGAAACAAAAGCAGCAAAGTAACAATGGACACCATAGAAATACAAAGGCTTGTAAAAAAAAAAAAACACTATGAACAACCATATGCCAACAAGCTGGACAACATGGACAAAATGGACAAATTCCTAGAAAAATACAACCTCCCAAAACTGAATCAGGAATGATCAGAAAACCTGAACAGGCCAACAACAACTGATGAAATAGAAGCAATAATCACCCGGCCAGTATGGCTCAGTGGTTGAGCATCGACCTATGAACCTGAAGGTCAGGGTTCGATTCACAGTCAGGGCACATGCCCGGGTTACAGGCTCAATCCCCAGTGTGGGGTCTGCCAGAGGCAGCCAATCAATGATTCTCTCTCAGCATTGATGTTTCTCTCTCTCTCTCTCTCTCTCTCTCTCTCTCTCTCTCTCTCTCTCTCTACTCTTTCCTCTCTGAAATCAATAAAAATATATTTTAAAAAATTAAAAGAAAGAAGTGGTAATCAAAAAACTCCCAGTAAACAAAAGCCCTGGTCCGGATGGCTTCACAGGAGAGTGTTACCAAACATTCAAAGAATTAACACCTGTACTCCTCAAACTATTCCAAAAAATCCAAGAGTAAGGAAGACTTCCAAGCTCTTTTTATGAGGCCAGCATTACTCTAATTCCAAAACCAGAAAAAGACACCACAAAGATTACAGGCCAATATCCCTGATGAACACAGATGCTAAAATCCTCAACAAAATATTAGCAAATCAGATTCAGCAATATATTAAAAAGATTATACACCATGACCAAATAGGATTTATTCCAGGGGTGCAAGGCTGGTACAATATTCACAAATCAAAGAGGCCCACACCAAGACACATCATAATTAAAATGTCAAGGGTTGGAGAGAAAAAGATGGCAGCACAGGTAAACACCTAAACTGCTGCCTCGCACAACAATATCAAAACTACAACTAAAAGACAAAACGGACACCATCCAGAACCACAGGAAAGCTGGCTGAGTGGAAATTCTACAACTAGAAGAAAAGAGGAAAGCACATGGAGACTCAGAGGAGCTGCAAAAGGCTGAGGTACGGAGACTCGCACACAGAGAGGACAGGCGGCTGTGTGCATGGGCGGCTGAGAGCACGGCTGGCTTTCTAAAGTGGGAGGGAGAAGGAAGCTCCCGACTGCACTGAACTCCAGTCCTGAGTGAGACGCTGGGAAACCAGACTCATTCGGTGGGAAACTGGACTGTCAGAAAAAGAGAAAGCACACTAAGACTCAGGGGAGCTACGGAAGGCAGAGGTCTGGAGGCGCGCACGCACAGAGAGGACTGACTGCTGAATGCATAGGAGGCTAAGTGCACAGCTGGATTTCTAAAGTGAAGGGAGACTGAAGCTCCCGACTGCGCTGAACTCCAGTTCCGGGCAAGTTTCTGGGAACCCCGACTCATTCGGGGAGAAACTGGACTGTCTGGCAGCGGGCAAAACTCGAAGGCGGCTTTCTCTCAGAGGTGATTGCAGTGATTACCGAGGGACACTGAGACACAGGGGCCTCATAGGGCAGGGCTGATGGGAAACCAAGGCTGTCTGCTCCGCCCTGAGACTCCACCCCATCCAAGCTGAGCACAGAGGCTTTAGCAATTTTGCAAGTCTTGCCTCATAAGAGTGTCTTCAGCACAGAAGTTCTCCCAGCATAGACACAGCTGATCCTCACAGCCAATTGGCCTGGAGGTCAATTCTTCCCAGTGGTACCAACAACAATCAAGACTTAACTACAACAAGGCTGAGCACACAGTCCACAAAGGAGTGCACCAAGAGTGTCAACCTCAGGTAACTGGGGAGGCTGAGCCACTGTGCCCTAGAGGACACCTACCACACAAAGCTACTCTACCAACTCAGGGAAGCAACGAAAATACAGAGACAAAGAAACAGATCACAAATGAAATAAATGGAGGAAAACAAACGACTGGATATAGAGTTCAAAACCACGGTTATAAGGTTTTTCAAGAATTTCCTAGAAAAGACCAATAAATTTAGCGAGATCCTCGAGGATATGAAAAAGGACCAACTAGAAATTAAACACACACTGACTGAAATAAAAAATATTATACAGAGACCTAACAGCAGACTAGAGGACCGCAAGAATCAAGTCAAAGAGTTGAAATACAAAGAAACAAAAAACACTCAGCCAGAAAAGCAAAAAGAAAAAAGAATCCAAAAACTTGGAAGATAGTGTAAGGAGCCTCTGGGACAACCTCAAGCATACCAACATCAGAATTATGGGGGTGCCAGAAGAAGAGAGAGAGCAAGATACTGAAAACCTATTTGAAGAAATAATGACAGAAAACTTCCCCCACCTGGTGAAAGAAATAGACTTACAAGTCCAGGAAGCGCAGAGAACCCCAAACAAAAGGAATCCAAAGAGGACCACACCAAGACACATCAAAATTAAAATGCCAAGAGCAAAAGACAAAGAGAAGAATATTAAAAGCAGCAAGAGAAAAACAATTAATTACTACAAGGGAGCACCCATACAATTGTCAACTGATTTCTCAACAGAAACTATGCAGGCCAGATGGGAGTGGCAATAAATATTCAAAGTGATGAATAGCAAGAACCTACAACCAAGATTACTCTACCCAGCAAAGCTATCATTCAGAATTGAAGGGCAGATAAAGAGCTTCACAGATTAAAAAAAAGCTAAAGGAGTTCATCACCACCAAACCAGTATTATATGAAATGCTGAGAGGTATTCTTTAAGAAGAGGAAGAAGAAGAAAAAGGTAAAGATAAAAATTATGAACAACAAATACATGTCTATCAACAAGTGAATCTAAAAATCAAGTGAATAAAAAATCTGATGAACAGAATAATCTGGTGAATATAATAGAATCGGGGCATAGAAAGGGAATGGACTGACAATTCTCGGGGGGAAAGGGGTGTGGGAGGTGCGGGAAGAGACTGGACAAAAAGCGTACACCTATGGATGAGGACAGTGGGGGGAAGGTAAGGGCAGAGAGAGGGGTGGGAACCGGGTGGAAGGGAGCTATGGGGGGGAAAAAGAGGAACAATTGTAATAATCTGAAAAATAAAGATTAAATTTAAAAAAATAAAACTACAAAAAAAATTAAAATAACATGTCAAGGGTTAAAGACAAAGAACGATTCTGAAAAGCAGTTAGCTACCTACAAGGGAGCACCCATACGACTGTCAGCTGATTTCTCAACAGAAACACTGCAGGCCAGAAAGGAGTAGAAAGAAATACTCAAAGTAATGAATAGCAAGGATCTACAACCAAGATTACTCTACCTAGCAAAGCTATCATTTAAGGTCAGATAAAGAGCTTCATAGACAAGGAAAAGCTAAAGGAGTTCATCAGCACCAAACCACTATTACATGAAATGTTGAAGCATATTCTTTAAGAAGAGGAAGAAGAAG
Source organism: Plecotus auritus (assembly GCF_963455305.1). Classification (NCBI taxonomy): domain Eukaryota; kingdom Metazoa; phylum Chordata; class Mammalia; order Chiroptera; family Vespertilionidae; genus Plecotus; species Plecotus auritus. The sequence goes on from NC_137773.1 coordinate 148,610,561, forward strand.
AAAAAAGATCATAAATATGAATAATAAAATGGCAATTAATACATATCTATCAACAATTGAATCTAAAAATCAAATAAATCTAATTAAACAAGAAATCTAATGAACAAAATAAACTGATGAGTAAATTAGAATCAGATGCATGGAAACGTGGAATAAACTGACAAATCTCAGAGGGTAGGGGAGTTGGGGGGCGGTAAGAGATTAACCAAAGATCTTATATGCATTACCTATGGACACAGACAATAAGGTGGTGAAGGCCTGGAGCAGGGTGGGAACCAGGTGGAGGGGGGGCAATGGGGAATAAAAAAGGGAACATCTGTAATACTTTCAACAACAAAGATTTAAATAAGTAAACAAATAAGACATAAAGACCAATGGAACAGACATAGCCCAAAAATCAAGAGCCCAGAAATAAATCCTCACATATAAAGTCAACTAATATTTGACAAAGGAGCCAAGAATATTCAATAGGGAAAGACAGTCTCTTCAATAACTGATGGTGGGAAAACTGGACAGCCACATGTAGAAGAATAAAATTGGGCCCATATCTTTCACCACTCAGAAAAATTAACTTGAAACGAATGCAATACTTAAAGACCTGAATCCATAAAACTCCTAGAAAAAAAACATAAGGAAAATACTCCTTGACAATTGCCTTGGCAACAATTTTTATGGATAAGATACCAAAGGCACAAGCAACAAAAGCAAAATACAGTAAGTGGAACTACATCAAACCAAATAGCTTCTGCACAGCAAAATAATCAACAAGTTGAAAAGGCAACCAACCTAATAAAATATTGGCAGCCCAGCCAGGTGGCTCAATTGGTTGAGCGCCATCCCATGCACCAAAAAAGTTATGGTTTCAATTCCCAATCAGAGCACACACCTAGGTTGCGCATTCAATCCATGGTTGGGGTGCATACTGGAGGCAACCAACCGATGTTTTTCTCTCACATTGATGTTCCCCTCTCTCGAATATCAATTTTTTAAACAATCCTTGAGTGATGATTAATATATATATATATATATATATATATATATATATATATACACATATATATATGCAAATTATGTATCTGATAAGGAGTTAATATCCAAAATACATAAAGAACTCATACAATAGCCAAAAAAAATCCAATTAAAAAATAAGCAGAAAATCTAAATAGATAATTTTTCCAAAGAAGATATACAAATGGTACATGAAAAGATACTCAACATCATTCATCATCATAAAAATTCAAATCAAAACCACAATGAGGTATCATCTCACACTTGTTCTATCTTACCTTTTCAAGTACAGGAATTCTAACAAGCATTGGCACGGATGTGGAGAAAATGTGACCCTTGTGCACTCTTGGTAGGACTAAACTGATACAGCCACTATGGAAAACAGTATGGAAGTCCCTCAAAAAATTAAAACTGGAATTATCATATGATGCAGCAACCTTACTTCTGGGTATATATCCAAAGAAAATGAAATCAGGACCTTGAAGAGATATCTACACTCCCATGTTTGTTGCAGCATTATTCACAATAGCCAAATATGGTAACAACCATTGATGAATAAAGACAATGTGACACAAACATACATACATACACACATACACACAAATATTATTCCATTGGATATCCACAGCCATATAGACAAAGAAAATGTGATACATATATACATACACACAAATTACAGAATATTACTCCACCATGAGAAAGAAGGAAATCCTGACATTTGTGACATGAATGGACTATGAGGACATTTCACTTAGCATAGTGAAGTAAGTCAGAGAACAATAATGTATGATCTCACTCATATCTGGAATCTAAAAAATGCTGAACTCATAGAAACAAGAGGGTCAAATGGTGGCTACCAGGGGCTGGGAGGTAGGAGAAATTGGGAAATGTTGGTTAAAGGGTACAAATTTCCAATAATAAGATGAATAAATTCTAGGGATCTAATGTACAACATGTTGACTATAGTTAACAACTAGAGGCCCAGTGCACGAAATTCGAGCACTGTGGGGAGGGTGTGTCCCTCAGACGGCCTGCACCCTCTCGCAGTCTAGGACCCCTTGGGGGATGTCCGTCTGACAGCGGGCCTAAGCCGGCAGTCGGACATCCCTCTCTCAGTCCGGGACCCCTCACTCCTTACCGCCTGCATGCTCGCTCCTTACCTCTCGACTCGCTGCTCCTTAGCATTGCCACGGAGGGGGAAGAAGCTCCAGCCACTGCCACTGCATTCGCCAGCCATGAGCCTGGCTTCTGGCTGAGCGGCGCTCCCCCTGTGAGAGTGCACTGACCATGAGGGGGCAGCTCCTGCATTGAGCATCTGCCTTCTGGTGGTCAGTGCACATCAGAGTGACTGGTCATTCCGCCATAACGGTCGCTTAGAGTTTTATTATATAGATGGAACTACCTGACAGTCAATGTGCCCCCTTGAGGGGTCCCAGATTGCTAGAGGACACAGGCCAGGCCAAGAGACCCCCACCGGTGCACAATTGGGGCCAGGGAGGAACGTGGGAGGTTGGCCAGCCAGGGAGGGACCGTGGGAGGGCTCCTGGGCATGTCTGGCATGTCTGGCCTGTCTCGCTCAGTCCCAATCGGCCGGACCCCAGCAGCAAGCTAACCTACTGGTCAGAGTCTGCCCCCTGGTGGTCAGTGCACATCATAGCAAGCGGTTGAGCAGCCTTAGCATATCATTAGCATATTATGCTTTGATTGGTTGAACGGATGACCAGACACTGGTGCATATCAGACTTTTATTATATAGGATACTGTATTATATACTCAAAAGTTGCTAAGAGAGTGGGTCTTAAATGTTCTTGCCACAGAAAAGAAATAGTAATTGTGTGAGGTAATGAAGGTGTTAGCTTAACTCAAGCATGTCAAACTGAAAGGCTAACAGGCTAAATAAACAAGGTTTAAGTTTATGTGGGCTGCAAAAAAACAAAAGCTTAAATTTGCATAGAAACATAGGTTTATTTCAATAGAGACATGCTGAATACAAAGGGCTAAAATAAATGAGTAATCGTTAACATAAAATAGAACATTTTAATAAAAATTAATGTTTTTCTTGAACATTAACTTATCAGACACTGAATAACTGCATAAATTAATAAGCGTAACACAAACCCATTTTTCTTGTTCTCCAAAAGCAAAATATGTCCTGTTGCGCACACCAAACAAGTCAGTACAAGACTAATGAAGTGGCAATTGGCTACTAAAATATGCTAGTATGAGTGGAGATAAATGGTGCACCTGCATGTAAAGCACGTAAGGGAAATGAATGCAGCACGATTATCGTAATCAGTCATTAGCTAACGTTGCAGTTCGTTATTAATAACTAGAGGCCCGGTGCACAATATTTGTGCACTGGAGGTGAGGGGTCCCTCAGCCCGGCCTGTGCCCTCTCACAGTCCAGGAACCCCATGATCGATCACCCCAAAAAGGTAGGCCCCACCCACCCATCCAGGGCTCCTCGATGGATCACCCCAAAGAGGTAGGCCCTGCCCACCTGGCCAGGGCTCCGCAATTGATCACTGCGCAGAGGAAGGCCCTGCCCACCCAGCCGGGACTCCGTGATTGATTGCAGCACAGAGGGAGGCCCTGCCCACCCTGCCAAGGTTCTGCAATTGATCACTGCGCAGAGGAAGGCCCTGCCCACCCTGCCAGGACTCTGCAATTGATCGCCGCACAGAGGGAGGCTGACCAATCGCATCGCACCTGCCTTGGCTGGCCTGGCACCAGTGCATGTCATAGCATGGTCGTCTGGAAAGTTGTCCGGACAGTCATCCAGACGATCATTCTGCTGTTCAGTCATTCAGTCAATTTGCATATTACGTTTTTATTATTATAGATTATGTATAACAGAATATTGTAAAAATTAAGTTACAAAATTTTTATTAAAATGTTTTTTACATACCGTTATATTGGCTGGGCCACAAAAATATTTGTTGTGGGCCACATGCAGCCCATGGGCCGTGAGTTTGACATGCTTGGCTTAACTAATGCTATGGTGCTAATCATCCTATCTAATAAAGAGGGAATATGCTGATTGACCATCACTCCATCACAAAGGTGGTTGCACCCACAGCTGAGGCCAAGTTCCCATAAGGAGCCTTAACGAGCAATCAGCAGGGACCTGAGGCTACGCCCTCCCCTACCCCTGTGGGGCTTGACAGGGGATCTCAGGCCATGCCCCCCACCCAGCAGGGCTTGACAGGGGACCTCAGGCCATGCCCCCCACCTAGCAGGGCTTGACAGGGGACCTCAAGGTGCACTTCCCGTCCTGGTGCTGGACTAGGGGACCTTAGGCTGCTCCTCCCGCCCCAGGGCCAGGCCGGGGGACCTCAGGCCGCACCCCCAACAGGTGGGGTTTGACAGGGGACTTCAAGCCGTGCCCCCCACCCAGCAGGGCTTGACAAGGGACCTCAGGCTGCGCCCCCCTCCTGGTGCTGGGCCGGGAGACCTGATGCTGCGCCTCCCCACCTGGCGGGGCTTGACGGGGGACCTCAAGCCATGCCCCCCATCCAGCGGGGCTTGACAGGGGATCTCAGGCTGTGTCCCCCACCCAGCAGGGCTTGATGGAGGACCTCAAGGCACGCCCCCCACCCCAGTCTGGGCTGGGGGACCTCAGGCCACGCCCCCCATCCTGGTGCTGGGCCAGGGGACCTGAGGCTACGCCCCCTGCCTGGCAGGGCTTGACAAGGGTGGGACTGGCCGGGTCTGGATCTAGCCCAATGCGGGGTGTGGAAGGGGCCGGGTCTGGGTCTCATGCAATTTTGAGGTGCATGTGGGTGGGCGGGGACTTGACTCTGGGTCCCGTGGTAAGCCCCAGACTCTGACAGGAGGAAGGTTTTCATACACATTTTACTAATTTTCTTTCATCTCTGACACTTCTATTATAGAGAAAGGGCAAATAGCAATATTAAATTATTTCCTCTAATTAATCCCCTTTTAATGTGCATGAATTTCATGCACCGTGTCACTAGTTCTGTAATATGTAACTGTATCAAATCAGCATGTTGTGCACCTTAGGCTTACACAATGTTATATCTCAATTACCTCTCAATAAAGCTGGAAAAATTAAAAATAAGAGAAAGCAGTTTAGAGTGAAATAATAATAGAAACCAAGATAGTAGGGCTAAAGATGTGAGAAGAAATGCCAGAGTGTGGCATCATGGAAGCCAAAGGAAAAGAATGTTGCTGAAAATGTGAGGAAAATAAAAGTTACAGAGCATTTATAGTGACATAGATGTCACTGATTACCTTAGAGAAACAGGTTTAGTGGACTGAGGGGCAGAGAGGTAAATTAAAATGTGTTAAGGAGAGGACAGGAAGATAGAAATAGGACAATAGCCACAGAGAGATACAGATTAAGGGAGGACTTTTGTCTTTGTTCTGAAGATAGGAAAGCCCTGGACATGGATGGATAAGTTCTGATGGGAGGATCTAGAGTACCAAGGGAGACACTGAAAATAGTATGTAAGAGAAAAGAACTGATAGGATAAGGCCACTAAAAAGAGTTGTATTCAGCAATGTGCATCTATGTAGAAAGAGGGGAAGGAATGGCCTTAGCCAGAGGAATGGATACCACATCTCCATTCCTACCAGGCAGGAAGGAGAAGAGAACTGGGGTAGAACCAGGTAGATATGGAATACATAAATTTAGTGGGCAAAGTTGAGGGAGTTCTGCTTTGTTCACGAAGATATGTGGTCATAAAATCCACCTCTGTTGCTGAACATTTAGGTTGCTTTCAATCTGTCACTAAAAAAAGAAGACTTAGTCAAAGGGTAAACACTTTTCTAAACCTCTGAATTTCCATTGCCAAAATACCCTTGAGAAAAAAAGGTTTTCCTATTTACACTGTTCTCCTCATACTGGATGACTATCTACTCCCCACCCCCCAGTCTTTCTGTCTTGGCATGTACTCTCATTATTGTTAAAAATATTTTAAGAGGAAAAAGACTGAACTTTTTAATGGTATTAGGTTAAGGGTAAATTCAAGTAGGCTTTATTTAAATATCATTTAAAAACATCATCCCATCAAATCACATAATAAAGATATGCACCTTTCAAAATGAAGTTGGAGATCAGATTTACTATTTTCATTATAGACAAAAATGTAATAAAAAGGCAAACAGCCAAAGAAATAAAGGTGGGTCATAAGAAACAACTTCCCAATAAAGAATATTATAGAAAAGTCTTCCATGAGAAACTTTTTGAATAGGATTCAGTAACAATCATCTGTCTGAGCAGAGGACAGAATCCTTTGATTACCTGAAAATCATTTGCAATTCAGATCAACAAGTAAAATCACCCACCAATGAAGTACACAAGTGCATTTTGCCACTGAACCCCCACAAGCTACAGGTTTTGTGCCAAAACCTTTTCTTCACTAAGACCTTATCATCACTAAGCTGGAAGCCAATGAGAATGAAGATAACAACCTAGATCTGGGTCAGGAATTATTTTTATTTCAGGTGAGGTACTGCACAACTCTCAAAGAGCAGGAGAAACAGGTCTTCCTTTCTTACCTTTACCATGAACGTGAAGTCTGTCAGGGCTGGGGAGTACACAGCCCCACCAGCACATGGGCCCATGATCAGAGAAATCTGAGGGATGACTCCGGATGCCATGACATTCCTCTGCCAAAAGAGAAAGGTAAAAATATCTGGTTACAGAGATATTTGAGGCATTATGTGTAGAAAGATAAAGGCAACAATAAAACTACTCTTGGCTTTTACTCACAGAAATTCGATCCTAGAGGCAAGAAACCTGATTAGTTTCTTTCAAAACTATATATGCAATTTGTCCCCATAACAAGTGGAATAGTTGGCCTATTACTTTCTGGGGCAAATACCCTCTCTCCTCTCCCTCCTCCTTTGCAGTAGTTCCCCAAAAGCTCCACCAGAACATGAGCTCATATAGAGCCATACCACTCTCACCCCAGCTCCAAACACACCTGAGGCCCAGCATCCCTGTCTCCACAAAGCTGTCTGGAAGGATGAATGAGAACCTTAGGCAGGACATACAGGAACAACTCTTATCCTGGAGCCATGACCTCCATTTGGAGTCCTTTGACAACCTCCACACAGGGTACCCAGCAGTTATAAGGCAAGGCTAAGAGGCAGATGCTACTTAACTCAGAGTCTTCAAGGTCTGCCCACCTCCCACTGTCCCCTCACTAGAGCATATGGGAAGACATAGTTAGTAGGAGCCAGAAAGGCTCCATGAAGACAATGGTGTTGTGAAGGGCCAAGCCTCAGACCACCTCCTAAGAAAGGTAAGATTGGGGTTGGAGGACCCAGGCAAGATAAGGGCCCAATGACTCCTTGCCTAACCCCCAACTTCTTTCCTTCCCCTGAGCTCTATCAGCTTAAAAAAAGAAACCCAACCTCCTCACCCCCCCCCCCCCAACACACACACACTTTTAGCACTGCCTTGGCTCTCGGATCAACTTCTATAAATCACAAGACACAGCTAAGGACATTACAAAAGGGCATCTATCTATAAAGAAAGGATTCTGGGAAGATGGTGGAGTTGGAAGCACTAGGCATCTATCTTCCTGTCTTTTTTAAAAAAATATATTTTTATTGATTTGAGAGAGGAAGGGAGAGGGAGAGAGAGATGGAAACATCGATGAGAGAGAATCACTCGATCCCCACTGAGGATCGAGCCGCAACCCAGGCATGTGCCCTTAACGGAATTGAACCAAGGACTTTTCAGTCTGCAGGCTGATGTTCTATCCACTGAGCCAAAACAATTAGGGCCTGTCTCCCTGTCTTAAAAACAACTGCAGTGGCATGCCGAAACCGGTTTGGCTCAGTGGATAGAGCGTCGGCCTGCGGACTGAAGGGTCCCGGGTTCGATTCCGGTCAAGGGCATGTACCTTGGTTGCGGGCACATCCCCAGTGGGAGGTGTGCAGGAGGCAGCTGATCGATGTTTCTCTCTCATCGATGTTTCTAGCTCTCTATCTCTCTCCCTTCCTCTCTGTGAAATATCAATAAAATATATTAAAAAAAAAAAAAAAAAAAAACAACTGCAGTGGCATAATCTGTCCGATGTAACTTTTGGGAACTCTGAACTCTATTGAAGGCTTTCAACTTTCAGGAGAAATGTGAAGGGTAAATTGTGGTTAACTTGCATCCATTTCAGCTCTTAGCACATAGCAGCTACCAATTTTCGAACCCAGCCATAAGGCAGGGAGCTGTTCACTTGTTTCTGGAGCAATTCACATAGAGCTTTCAGAAGTCAGGGTAGGTAAACAGGATCCTGTCCTCCATATATCAGGAATCTGTGTTCTGATCTTCAGTTTGTGATTCTAATCTCACAAGTGCAGTTAGAGAAGTGGATGGCCATTATTATACCTCCCTCCACTGTTGCAAGCTGTCCACTCCCCAGCTCCAATCACTACAGAAATGCAAATCAAAACTAAAATGACATACCACATCACATGCATTATGATGGCCACTAATAAAGAAAAAACAACAACAAAAAAACAGAAAACAAGTAGTGTTGGTGAGAATGTGCAGAAATTGGAACCCATTGTTGAAGTGAATATACTAGTAAAATGGCACAGCCACTGTAGAAAACAGTATGGAGTTTCCTCAAAATTTTTAAAGAGAATTATCATATGATCCAGAAATTTCATTTCTAGGGATACACCAAGAGAATGTAAAGCTGGGTCTCAAAGAGGTATCTGTACACCTAGGTTCACAGCAACATTACAACTCACAATAGCTAAAATATGGAAACAACCCAAATTCCAATCAATCACTCTAGGCCCAGAAAAACATCAAAACCAGAAGCAACACCACTGCTGACCTCAGGACCAGCAGCCCTGACTAATGACCCACTGCCCTGACACCAACCAATCAGTGGAGACCACGACCCTAAAGAGACACACCTGGAAAGCTGATAACTATTCCACTAAAATCCTCCCCTTAAACTTCTCCTAAAATCCCCACCCTTAAAAGCCCTTAGTACCAAGGACCCAGCATACTTTCCCTCCTGGGCACATTACCTTTACCTTCCTCTCTCCTAAGCTCCAAGGGCCTTTCTTTTACCTTTGTAATTTGTTTCGTGAACTCATTTCTTCTACAGCTCACTTGTTCTACTTCTTTTTTTTTTTTTTTAAATGGCAGGATTTCATTCTTTTCTTTTTTTTTTAAATATATTTTATTGATATTTTACAGAGAGGAAGGGAGAGGGATAGAGAGCTAGAAACATCGATGAGAGAGAAACATCGATCAGCTGCCTCCTGCACAACTCCCACTGGGGATGTGCCCGCAACCAAGGTACATGCCCTTGACCGGAATCGAACCCGGGACCCTTCAGTCCGCAGGCCGACACTCTATCCACTGAACCAAACCGGCTAGGACTCACTTGTTCTACTTCTGCGACTTTCTAAATACACTTTCTCTTATAGTTTGAGTCTTGGCTCTGAATTCTTTCCTAGCCAGAACTCAAGTACTGAAGTTGTTGAACCAAGGTCCAGTCTGACTCCACTGGTGTAATATCTGATACTGTTCTCAGCCACCACCACCAAGAGGAGGGGATGGAGTAAGAGGAGGGGAAGAGAAGGGAGGAGGAATAGGGAAGAGGAGGAGGAGGAAGAAAAGATGATAATGACCAAAGCCTGAAGATCCTGAAGGAAAGCTTTAAATGTACTAAAATATACACTACAGCCCTCACTGGTTTGGCTCAGTGGATAGAGCGTCGGCCTGCGGACTGAAAGGTCCCAGGTTCGATTCCAGTCAAGGGCATGTACCTTGGTTGCACGCACATCCGCAGTGGGCGGTGTGCAGGAGGCAGCTGATCAATGTTTCTCTCTCATCGATGTTTCTAACTCTCTATCCCTCTTCCTTCCTCTCTAAAAAATCAAAAAAATATATTTTTTAAAAAATGAATAAAATATACACTACATTAATCTCAGAAGAAGAAAATAAAGAGGCAGCTAAAATATTCCATATTCATAGATTGGAAGAATTAATATTGTTAAAATGTGCCACACTACGCAAACAAACGACATACTCAATGCAATCCCTATCAAAATCCCAATGGCATTTCTCACAAAAGAACAGAGAAATCCTAAAATCTGTATGAAAAACCCCAAATAGCCAAAGCAATCTTGATAGAGAAGAACAAACATGGAAGCATCACACTCCCGGCTTTCAAAATATAATACAACGCTGTAGTAGTCAAAACAATATAGTATTGCATTAAAATAGTGACACAGATCAATGGAACAGAATAGAATGCCCAGAATTAAACCCACACATATAAGGTCAATTATTTAACAACAAAAGAGCCAAGTATATGCAATGGGGAAAGGAGAGTCTCTTCAATAAATGGTCTTAAAAAAATGGATAGCCACATGCAAAAGAATGAAACAACCTTACACTGTATGCAAAAATAAACTCAACATGAATTAAAGATTTGAACGTAAAATCAGAAACCATAAAACTCCTAGCAAAAAACTTAAGTGGTAAGCTCCTTGACAAAGGTCTTGCAATAATTTTTAAAATCTGACACTAAAAGCAAAAGCAACAAAAGCAAAAATAAATAAGAGAGACTACAACAAGCTAAAAAGCTTCTGCAGAGCAAAGGAAACTATGAACAAAATGAAAAGATTACCCATGGAATGGGAGATAATACTGCAAATCATATATCTAATAAGGCGCTAATATCCGAAATATGTAAAGAACTCATACAACTTAATAGAAAAGAAAAAAAAAACTGATTAAAAAATGGGCAGAGGATCTAAATAGACATTTTTCCACAGAAACATACAGAAGGCCAATAGGTGCATGACCACATAATGAACATTACTAATCATCAGGAAAATGAAAATCAAAATAACATGAGATATCACCGCACACCTGTCAGAAAAGCTATTATCAAAAAGACTAAAAATGCCCTGACTGGTTTGGTTCAGTGGATAGAGTTGGCCTGCGGGACTGAAGGGTCCCAGGTTCGATTCCGGTCAAGGGCATGTACCTTGGTTGCGGGCACATCCCCAGTAGGGGGTGTGCAGGAGGCAGCTGATCGATGTTTCTAACCCTCTATCCCGTCCCCTTCCTCTCTGTAAAAAATCAATAAAATATATTTTTTAAAAAAACTAAAAATAACAAGTGTGGCAAGGATTGAAGCAAAGGAAACCCTATGCACTGTTGGTGGGAATGTAAACTGGTACAGTCACAACGGAAAACAGTATGGAGGTTCCTTAAGACTTTAAAAATAGAACTACTATATAATCCAGCAATTCTACTTCTGTGTTCTTATCTGAATAAAATAAAAACATGAACTCGAAAAGATACATGCACTACTATGTTCATTGAAACATTATTTACAAAAGCCAAGATATGGGAACAACCTACATGCTCATCAATGAGTGAATGGATAAAGAAATCGTAGCACACACAAGGGAATAGGTCAAGGGAAGAAGAAAGGAATAGAGAACTACAAAACCAACCAAAAGATAATTAACAAAATGTCAATAAGTACATACTTATCAATAATTACTCTAAATATAAATGGATTAAATATTCCAGCAAAAATACATTAGGAGTGGCTGAATGGATTAAGAAACATGACCCGCCCAGGTTCCTCTAGCTTGCTTACCAATGCAGACTATACCACCGGCCAGGTCTTTGATTTGTCTGAGAAATTAGAACAGTCAGAAGCTCAGATGGGACAAGGGAGTTTCGTGTTGGGTTTAGAAACACACGACCAAAAGTCAGAAGACAAACTTGCCAAAGCTACTCGAGACAGCTGTAAAACGACCATAGAAGCTATCCATGGATTGATGTCTCAGGTTATTAAGGATAAACTGTTTAATCAAATTAACGTCTCTTAAACAATCACTAAGTAGTACTTTTGCCTGAAAGCCAGTGTGAGAAAAATACTCAAGTAACACTTTAAAAACAGTTACCAAAAATCTGATTAGAAGTTTAAGGTGCTCTGAAGTGTCCTGAATATATTAACATCCTGTAATAAAAGTCCTTAAAATGAAGAAGAAAAAAAAAAAGAAAAATGAGAAACTTCATGCACTGTTGGTGGGATTATAAATTCGTACAGCCACTATGGAAAACAATATGGAGATTTCCTCAAAAAATTAAAAATAGAACTGTTACAGGATTTCAGGACCGGAGGAATAGGGAAACTGAAACAGGAAGTTAAAATAAGGCCAAACAGTGTGGGCAATTTGCAGTCAGCTTGTAACTAACAAACCATTATCTTCCCAGCCAAGGACATGAGAGAAACTAGTTTTTAAAAAACCTCCCCAATAAGAGAATGCAGAAAGGGAGGGGAAAAGAAGAAAGAAAAAAGGGCAGTTTTCCCTAGTAGGTTTGGCTCAGTGGATGGAGCGTCAGCCTGAGGACTGGGGAGTCCCAGGTTTGATTCCGGTCAAGGGCACATGCCAGGGTTGCAGGCTTGGTCCCCAGTGTGGGACATGTGGAGGGCAGCCGATCAATGATTCTCTCTTATCATCAATGTTTGTCTCTCTCTCCCTCTCTCTTCCTCTCTAAACTCAATAAAAATTAAACAAATATATATTTTTTAAAAGAAGAAGAAGTAGAAAGGGCAGTTTTACTCCATACACAGAGAAGACAGCAGTTTCAAGGCTTGGCAAAAATTGCCAGGAGTTTCTCATGATTTCTAGGAAGGGCACAACAAAGTAAAAAAAAAAAAAAAAAGTGAGGGGGAGACCTTGAGAATTAATCTGTACCAAAATATTCAGCAGAGGAATTTTGAGAACTATAGATAGGTTATATAATACCTCGAACCCCCATGCAACCTGCTCTTCAGATTAGCTGAGAGCCCATCTGCGCTTCATAAGCCATATGTATAGGTTTGCTTGCTTGCTTTACTTTTTCAATAAAGGTGCATGCTTTAATTGCTTTAATAAATTGGCTTTTCAGCCCTAGCCGGTTTGGCTCAGTGGCTAGAGCATCTGACTGTGGACTGAACGTCCCAGGATCAATTTTGGTGTAGGGCATATGCCCGGGTTGTGGGCTCAATCCCCAGTAGGGGGCGTGCAGAAGGCAGCTGATCAATGATTCTATCTCATCATTGATGCTTCTATCTCTCTCTCTCTCTCTCCCTCTGCTTTCTTCTCTTAAATTAGTGGTCGGCAAACTGCGGCTCATGAGCCACATGTGGCTCTTTGGCCCCTTGAGTGTGGCTTTTCCACAAAATACCAAGGCCTGGGCGAGTCTATTTTGAAGAAGTGGAGTTAGAAGAAGTTTAAGTTTAAAAAATTTGGCTCTCAGAAGAAATTTCAATCATTGTACTGTTGATATTTGGCTCTTTTGACTAATGAGTTTGCCGACCACTGTCTTAAATCAATAAAAATATCTATCTATACTAATAAAAGGGTAATATGCAAATTGGTCAGGACACCCTCACAGTAATGACCGAACAGCAGGCTGCCTGGGGCAACAAGGCCGGCAGGGGGGTTAGTGAGGGACGACCAAACGACTGAACAGCAGGCTGCGTGGGGTGACCAGGCCGGCAGGGGGGGCAGTGAGGGACAATCAGGCTGGCAGGCAGAGGCAGTTAATGGTAATCAGGCTGGTGTGGGGGCAGCCTGATCACCCCTAAACCGAGATCAAGCCTAAACCATCAGTTGGACATCCCCTGAGGGGTCCTGGATTGGAGAGGGTGCAGGCTAGGCTGAGGGGACCCCCCCCCCCGTGCACGAATTTCATGCACCGGGCGTCTAGTATATATATATATATATAAGGCTAATATGCTAAGTGTCCAACCATCCAACCGGTCACTATAACACGCACTGACCACCAGGGGGCAAATGTTCAACACAGGAGCTGCCGTAACATGCACTGGCCATTTGCAAAAAAAAAAAAAAAAAATGGCACCACGGGTTAGGGTTAGGGTTAGGGTTAGGGTTAGGGTTAGAAAAAAAAAAATGGCACCACGAACCTGGCGCCCACAATGCAACACTCGGCTTCCCCCAAGTGGGACAAAGGCTCTGCCACCACCCCGGAGCGACACCCCACCACATGGCAGCCCGTGCTGCCAAGACCCCATGGCACAAAATGCAGCCCACAGCCCAGCCCGGAAACGGTCACTGTGGGTGCCAGGTAATGACATCATGTAGCAACACCTGGCTTCCTCTCCCTAGCGACTAGCCTCCTTAGAGTTTCTTCAGCCCAGGAACACAACTTCCTTTACAGCCAGGTGGAAACATTTTAAACTTTAAACAAATGTCTGTGAAGTGTTTTCCTGTGCCTCATCTCATTTGATCCTCACAGAAGTCCTGGAGTAGGTAGATAGGAGACTTGGTGGAATCCTATTTTCTTTTCATTAGCCAGAAAACAAAGATTTAGAAACTTGACCCAACTGAAAAGAAGAAATGGTGAACCTTGAAAATGACTTCAGGTTTTCTCACTGCACAAAATATAGTCAAACACTGCTGCAGTTAAATATTTTACCCTTTGTTCTCCTGCGTGATCTACAATAATAATCTGTTTCATGTTGATATTTACTGCTGTGTTGCTGACAATTACCTGAAAGAGAAGTTGGGGTGCTTCACTGGGCTGGAAAAAGTTTAGCTACATCAGAAAGCAGGTCTAATTAAGCAAGTTTATTATATATATATATATATATATATATATATATATATATATATATACACACACATACACACACACATATATGTATGTGTGTATATATATATATACATATATATATGAGGCCCAACGCACAAAATTCGTGCAAGGGTAGGCCTTCCTACATAGAAAGAGAGGGCTCACGGCTGGCGAGCGCAGTGGTGGTGACAGGAGTCTCTCCTGCCTCCGTGGCAGCAAGCCAAGTGGTAAGGAGCAGCAAGCAGGTGGGCAGTAAGGAGCGAAGGGTCCCGGACTGTGAGAGTGATTTCCAACTATTGGCTTTGGCCCGTTCCCCTGAGAAACAGGCCTAATCCGGCAGGCGGACACCCCCTGAGGGGTCCCAGACTGCGAGAGGGTGCAGACCGGGGTGAGGGACCCCCCACCCCCGCCAGTGCACAAATTTCATGCACCAGGCCTCTAGCTATAGATAAAAGGCTAAGTTGACTCGCACATGCGTGATACATATAAAGCTCTTGCTGGCGCCAATCACATGCATGTATTTCGATCTGTCATTGTCAATCGTGAATTTGGTTAACACTTCTATTGTAGAGAAAGGGCAAATAGCGATATTAAAATATTTTTCTAATTAATTTCCTTTCAAAGTGCATGAATTCATGCACTGGGCCACTAGTATGAAAATAAATAAGTTTTAAAATAATCATAAAAATAAATTGGCTTTTCACAATGCAGTCAAGGTCTCTCATATAAATTCATTTATATGAGAAGACAAAGATCGAGGTTGGGAACAGCCCTCTCCCACTGACTTAGGGGCCTGTCCAGTAACACCTCTCCAGTGTTGGTGCGAGGTGCCTACAACAGAACTACCATACGACCCAGCAATTTCACTTCTGGGTATTTATCCAAAGAAAACAAAAACACTAATTAAAAAAGATATATGCACTCATATGTTCATTGCAGCTTTACAATAACCAAGAGATGGAAGCAACCTAAGTGTCCACTGATAGATGAATGGATAAATAAAAGGGGATATATACATGTATGTGTATATAGTGGAATATTATTCAGCAATAAAAAAGAATGAAATCTTGCTGTCTGCAACAACATGGATGGACCTAGGGGGTATTTGCTAACTGAAATAAGTCAAACAGAGAAAGAAAAATACCGTATGATTTCACTTATATGTGAAATCTAAAACAAAACAAATGAAAGAAAAAAAACATAGAAACAGACTCACAGAGGAAAATATTGATGGTTGCCAAAGGAAAAGCAGTAGAGGGAAGGGTAAAATTTTAAAAAAACAACCTCATGGCACAGTACTCTTAAGACTTGTTAATTTCACTGTGTATTTTGCCTCTAAGAATATAAAAAAGGTAACATAGTATGTAATGTGTCAAAATGTAATAGGTGTTGTGATTTAAAAATAAAGCAAGTGGCCCTAACCGGTTTGGCTGGGTGGATAGAGTGTCGGCCTGCGGACTGAAAGGTCCCAGGTTCGATTCCGGTGAAGGGCATGTACCTTGGTTGCAGGCACATCCCCAGTAGGGAGTGTGCAGGAGGCAGCTGATCGATGTTTCTCTCTCATCAATGTTTCTAACTCTCTATCCTTCCCCCTTCCTCTCTGTAAAAAAACAATAAAATATATTTTAAAAAATAAAAAATAAAGCAAGTGAAGGGGTAGAGTTTGAGTCTTGGGACTTGAGTCTTGGTGGCTAAGATAAGGGGTAATGTTTCCTAGCTTGCTTTGTTCCCCAGAACCTGCATCTCATTCATTCATTCATTCAACAAGTGTCTGAGTGCCCACTCTGTGACAGCCACTATTCTAGGCACTGATGTTAGAACATTGGGGAGGGGAAAGGCACAAAAAAATTAAAAACCTCTTGTCTTCATGGTGCTTATATTTCAGTGAGAGAAACAGACAACAAACAAGTAGCTCGGCCTGCGTGGCTCAGTGGTTGAGCATCGACCTATGAGTCAGGAAGTCACAATTCAGTTCCCCGTCAGGGCACATGCCCAGGTTGCGGGCTCGATCCCCAGTATGGGGTGTGCAGGAGGCAGCTGATCAATGATTCTTATCATTAATGTTTCTCTCCCTCTCTCTTCCTCTCTGAAATAAATAAAAAAATATATATTTTTTAAAAGTAAAATATATGGTTTAACAATGTGGAAAGTGTTATGAAGAAGTATAAAGCAGGGAAGGGGAATAGTAAATCCAATTTTAAATAATGTGATCAGGAGTGGGCCTCAATGAGAAGACTATATTTGGGAGGAAAGCCAGAAGATATGAAGACCCAACCATGCAGGGGGAAGAAAGGAATTGTGATATAAATATATACACAATGGAAGATTGCTCAGCAATAGAAAGAGAATGACATCTCGCCATTTGCAACAACATGAATAGATCTCCAGGGCATTCAGCCATGTGCAATAAGCCAGACTGAGAAAGACAAATACCATATGAGCTCTCTTGTATGTGGAAATCTAAAAATATATACATACATTTTTAAAACTAAGCTCACACATACAGAAAAGATTCATGGATGCCAGAGGTAGAGGCGTAGGGTAGAAGAAATGAGGGAACATCTTTATTTTTCAAGTTTAAATAAACTGAATAGAAATAAATATCTAAAGAAACCACTCCTTAGATGTGAGGACACAAAGAAGTTGAAAGTAAAAGGATGGAAAAAGATTTCTAGCCAATGAATAACCAAAATAGAGTCAGGGTGGCTATATTAATGTCAGACTAAATATCAAAGAAAGTTACATGAGACAAAGACAGACATATATTGATAAAAAGTTCAATACACTAAGAAGACATAACAGTTAAAAATATATATACACCTAACAACAGAGCCCTAATATATATGAAGGAAAAATTGAGAGAATTGAAAGGAGAAATAGAGAGATGTACAGTAAAAGCTAGACTTCAACACCCTGGTTCCAATAATGGATGGAACAACCAGACACAGAATCAGTAAGGAAATAATGGACTTGAACACTATAAACCAGTAGGTATAACAAACATCTACAGAGCACTGCTGCCAGCAAGAATATAATATACATTTTTTTCAAGTGCACATGGAACATTCTCCAGGAGAGACCATATACTAGGCCACAAAATAAGTCTCAATAAATTTAAAATGATTGAAGTCACACAAAGTATCTTCTAATAATAATGTAATGAAACTAAAGTAAGAAACTGAAAAATTCACAAATATATTAAAATTAATCCTAACACTCCAAAATAACCGACAAGTGAGAGAAAAAATTACAAAGGAAATAAAATACTTTGAGATCAATGAAAATGTAACACACCAAAACTGAAGGAAATATACAGAAAAACCGAACAACTGAACCACCAGTCGCTATGATGTGCACTGACCACCAGGGGGCATGCTCAGAACATGGCGGGCATCGGGCGCAGTGGGATGGTGGAGCAGGTAAGCAGGGGCGCCAGACCAAGGCGGGGTGCCGGTTGCTGTAATCGGGGCAAGCCTGTGGTGGTTACTGAAAATCCTTTGCTCCTGTGCACCACAGTCCCGCCCGGCTGCCAGCGTCAGCCCCACTTGCACCCGCAGCCAGCACCAAAGCCACCACTCACACCCGCTGCCAGCACCCAGCACTGATCCTGATTGCTCGGTGCTGTCAGTGGGTGCGAGAGGCTGCTGCCGGCCCCAATCACCGCTGAGGGCTTCTCCACCTCCCCCCCCTGCTCCTGAGGGGCGATCGGGGCAGCAGCCACTGCTCACACCCACTGACGGCGCCAGCCCCATTCGCACCCGCTGCTGGCACTGGCCCCAATTGCTCCATGCTGTCAGCAGGTGCAAGCAGGGCTGGCGCTGTCAGCACGTGGGGGCAGCGGGAGCGGGGCTGCTGGGAGAGAGGTGACTGGGGGCCGCAGCAGGAGGGGCCGGACCGGGGCATGGAGGATGGGCCGAGACCCACCCCTGTGCCCACCGCAGCCTCACAGCCCACAGTTCCTTTCAAGGTGCACGAATTCATGCACTGGGCCCCTAGTATAAATAAAT
Organism: Plecotus auritus; assembly: GCF_963455305.1. Lineage (NCBI taxonomy): Eukaryota > Metazoa > Chordata > Mammalia > Chiroptera > Vespertilionidae > Plecotus > Plecotus auritus. The sequence continues at coordinate 148,629,179 of NC_137773.1, forward strand.
AAATAAAGTGCTACATTAAAAAAAAAAAAATCAATTGTGCTTCCTCACGCTTTCAAACAACCCAAAAAGGAAATCAACAAAATTCCATTCACAATAGCATCAAAAAATAATAAAATCCTTAGGTACAAAGAACCAAAAAAGTGTAAGACATGCACCTGGCCAGCGTGGCTCAGTGGTTGAGCATCAACCTATGAACCAGGAGGTCACGGTTTGATTCCCGATCAGGGCATATGCCCAGGTTGTGGGGTAGATCCCCAGTGTGAGGTGTGCAGGAGGCAGCCAATCAATGATTCTCTCTCATCATTGATGTATTTCTCTCTCCCTTCCTCTCTGAAATCAATAAAAATATATTATTTTTAAAAAGTATAAGACACACATGCTAAAAATTACAAAATATTGTTGATATACAAAGAGGATCTAAATAAATGGAGAAACATTCCATCTTCATGTATTAGAAGACTCAATATATTAAAATATAAGTTTTTGCAAATTGATCTACAGACTCAATACAGTTCCTATCAAATCTCAGGAGGCATTTCTGTATAGTTGACAATGATGCAAAATTTTATATGGAAATGTAAAGGACCCAGAAGTATCAAAACAGTTTTTAAAAGAACAAGATTGGAGGATTTTACACAACTTCAAAACTTCTAGAAAGTTGCCAAAACCGGTTTGGCTCAATGGATAGAGCGTCAGCCTGCGGACTCAAGGGTCCCAGGTTCGATTCCGGTCAAGGGCATATATACCTTGGTTGCGGGCACATCCCCAGTAGGGGGCATGCAAGAGGCAGCTGATCGATGTTTCTCTCTCATCGATGTTTCTAACTCTCTATCCCTCAAAAAAAAAAACTACTAGAAAGTTGCCCTAGCCGGTTTGGCTCAGTGGATAGAGCATCAGCCTGCGGACTCAAGGGTCCCAGGTTCGATTCCGGTCAAGGGCATGTACCCTGGTTGCGGGCACATACCCAGTAGGGGGTGTGCAAGAGGCAGCTGATCGATGTTTCTCTCTCATCGATGTTTCTGGCTCTCTGTCCCTCTCCCTTCCACTCTGTAAAAAAATCAATAAAATATATTTTTTTAAAAAAACTACTAGAAAGCTAGAGTAATCAAGATAGGGTGGTTATGATGTAAGAATTAGCATACAAACCAATGGAAAAGAATCAACTCCAAAAATAAACCTTACATTTATGGTGAACTGATTTTCAAAAATGCCGAAACAATTCAATGGAGAAAGAATAGTCATGTCAATAAATGGTGGTGAGACAAGGTTGAATTTAGACCCTGACCTCACACCATATGCAAAAATTAACTCAAAATAGATTTACAGACCTAATATAAGAGAGCCAAACCTAGAAAACTCAATAAAAAAAACAAAATCTTCATGACTTTGTATTGGGCAGAATTCTTACATATGACTATAAAAGCATGATCCATAAAAAAAAATTAATAAATTGGACTTCACAATTTAAAGCTTTTTACACTTCAAATGCCACCATCCTATACAAAAGGCTAATATGCAAATTATCCCCTCGGGAAATCAACCGGCTGGGAGTTCGAACACTCGCTATGACGTGCGCTGACCACCAGGGGGCAGCGCGGAACAAAGGTCCCGACCGGCAGCTGGAAGGCCCTGATAAGCCCTGATCACCGGCCAGGCCTGGGAACCCTATTCATGCACAAATTTCATGTGCCGGGCCTCTAGTTAAGAAATAAAAGAGAAGCCACAGACTGGGAGAAAATATTTGCAAATCATATATCCAATAAAGGACTAGTATCTAAAATATATAAAGAACTCTTAGCCCTTTCCAGTGTTCTCAGTGCTTAAGAGCATTGACCCATACACCAAAGTGTCACAGGTTTGATTCCCAGCCAAGGACACGTACCTCGGTTGCAGGCTCAATCCCTGGCCCAGGTTGGGATATGCATGGGATGCAACCAATCAACGTGTCTCTCTCATAATGATTTCTCTCCATCCCCTCCACTCTCTCTAAAAATAAATGGAAAAATGTCCTCAGGTGAAGATTTAAAATCTTTTTAATTAAAAAAAAAAGATATGTACTCGTAGTGGGGTTGGATGAAAAAGGTGAACGGGATTAAAAAGAACAAATTGTAAGTTATAAAAATAGTCATGGGAGAGGAGAGACAAAATGGCGGTGGAATAGACAGACATGTCCCAAGCCTTGTCCTGGAGCAGATAGGAAGAACAGCTGAGGGTTGCACTGGGAGTGTTTGTTAGTGAGTTGAGGGACAGCTCTACTCCAGGAGACAGTGGGGGACTGCTGGACAAGGCTCCCCTGACCAGGCAGTCTCCACTGCTGCTGGGTTCCCGCCCGGAGCAACAGGATCAGACGCGGAGCACATGCCATCTTGAAGGGGAAAGTGGATGTTATCAGACGCCTGAAAAGCCCAGGGAATCTACACCTACAGCACCCACCGAACAGTTGCGAACCTGAGAACATCGGTCCCCAAGTAGCACAAGCACGCTGATTCAGAGGAGCTCTACACTCCACCACAGAAAGGTCAGATTTCGCCTGGGATAAGGTGAGGTCTCTGGTCCCGGCAGGAGAGAGAAATGCACGCACTGCGGGAGCTGGAGACCTGGGGAAGTCTGCGCCTAGGAAAATCCGTGGCTGTTGGGGCTGGCATGATCCATGAATGTGGAAGGGGGTCCACAGAGCTGCTAACAGAAGGGAACTCTAAAAAGCAAACCCATGCCCTACCGGTTTGGCTCAGTGGATAGAGGGTCAGCCTGTGGACTCAAGGGTCCCAGGTTCGATTCCGGTCAAGGGCATGTACCTTGGTTGCGGGCACATCCCCAGTAGGGAGTGTGCAGGAGGCAGCTGACAGATGTTTCTAACTCTCTATCCCTCTCCCTTCCTCTCTGTAAAAAATCAATAAAATATGTTTTTTTAAAATAATAAAAATAATAAAAATAAAAATAAAAAGCAACTCATTTTGATCTGGGCACAAAAGGACAGCATAAACATTTTAAAAGTGTGCCGGCTGCTTAGACCCAAGGGGAAAAAGACTGCACAGACTTGCGTGCAGCCCTGGATTCGCACACTTACTCTGGCTCTTTTTTTTTCCTCTTTAAATCCTTGCTTCTGATTACTAAGCCCAATACATAGGATCACCCAATTGGGGTCACTCTAAGAGACTGCAGGGGAAAGTTGTTTTTCTGGAAACTGGGGTTCAGAGCGGGGAATAACCATCAGAGAACCAGCTCTGGGGCAACCCACTCCACCAAACCGGTATTAAGTGCCACAGGGAAAACAAATCTAAACTCTAGCTAGAGAGGACCTATAGACCCGGAGGTCAATCTGGAAACACTGCCACCCAGGGGTTGAAACACAAATTGACTCCTGTGTAAAAACAAAGGAAAATAAGAAATAGAGACGTATTGCTTGCTTAAAAATCAGGACTGGCTTACAACAATGAGGAGCAGTGGAATGCAGGGAACTTCAAAACTGTACTGACTAGGAAACAGGTGTGCCAAACAGAACAGTAGAGGAAGTGAATGACCTTAACTACTGCACATTTTTTTTTCATCTTTTACTTAAGAAACTAATTTTTTTTCTTTTTTCCACACTTGATTTTACCTTTTTAATTATTACATTTTTACTTTCAATCAGTATTATTACGACTACAATTTTACCTTTTTTTAAAAAAAAAACAAGTGTCATTTTATTTTCTCTTTATTTTACTTTGGGATTAGTGTTCTACATTCTATTTTCATCTTTCCTTTAGCATCATTTTACTCTATCTCAACTTTACCTTTATGCCAACACTCTCTTCCTCACTTTCCCCCTTTTGTTGTCCTGTTTCTCTTACCCTATTCCTGTTTTAGATTTTCCCCATTCCTTCTTTTTACCCCGTTAAAATTTCACCCTACTTATATATCTAATTTCCAATCCCCTGCTCCAAGTCCATACACACCTCTCTTCTCTTTCTTCACTATCCAAAATTTTTTCTCTCTGTCCTTATGTTGTTGTTAGCTTGATTATTGATTATATTTTTCATGCTTGTTTGAGAGATTGTTTTTCTTTTTCTTTTTTTTTGTTTCTTTTTTTGTTTGTTTGTTTTTTGCTTCTGTTTTCCCTTGCCTTGCTTGATATTAGTTGTTGTTTGTAGTTGGCATTCACCTCCGGATACTTGTTGCTGGCATTTGTTGGGATTAGTGGCTGTTCTATTGGAGTTTTCTCCCCATATATATAGTTTTTTCCCATCTTCTTTCTTATGCTCTCTCTTTTCTCTACTTTTTTTTCCTTTTCCCAATTTCATTTTTGCACTCCTCTTTTTTTCTCTTTTTTTTTCTCTTCTTCTTTCTCTCCTTTTCTCTAATTCGCCTTTCTCCAGTGGTCACCTTTATTTGGGGTTATTAATATCATGAATATATTTGTGTTCAGTCCCTTGTATGTTGTACCTGGTTGTGTTGTATTTTGTGCCTTTAAATCAACGCAGGAGAGAGAGAACTACATAACCAGACAACGGAGAAGAGAGATCACGGGGAGACAAAGAAACAGCCTGCATATGAAAGAAAAGCAGGCATCACCAGAAAAGGAAGTAAATGAAATGGAGGCAAGCAACCTGTCAGAGAAAGAATTCAGAGAAATGGTCATAAGGTGGCTGAAAAGAATGGAAGACAAATTCAACAATATGTGTAAGAACCAAGAGGAAATGAAGAACCAAGAAGAAATGAAAAATGACATCGCTGCTGTAAAGAACTCAATAGAAAGCATCAAGAGTAGACTAGAAGAAGCAGAGGACCGCATCAGTGAGCTAGAAGACAAGGTAGGATAAAATACCCAAATAGAGCAGCTTCTAGAAAAAAATAATTAAAAAGCGGGAGTAGAGCCTAAGGGAACTTTGGGACAACAAGAAACCAAACAACATCCCCATTATAGGGGTTCCAGAAGGAGAGGAAACTGAACAAGGAATAGAAAACTTGTCTGAAGAAATAATGACAGAAAACTTCCATGATATAGGGAAGAAAAACCCCACACAAATCCAAGAAGCTCACAGAGTCCCAAGCAAAATGAACTCCAAAAGACCGACGCCAAGGCACGTTGTAATTAAATTAGCAAACACCAACGACAAAGTAAGAATCTTTTTTTTTTAAAAATATATTTTATTAATTTTTTTACAGAGAGGAAGGGAGAGGGATAGAGAGATAGAAACATCGATGAGAGAGAAACATCGATCAGCTGCCTCCTGCACACTCCCCACTGGGGATGTGCCCGCAACCAAGGTACATGCCCTTGACCGGAATCGAACCTGGGACCCTTCAGTCCGCAGGCCGATGCTCTATCCACTGGGCCAAACCGGTTTCGGCGACAAAGTAAGAATCTTAAAAGCGGCCAGAGAGAGACAGAAAGTTACCTACAAAGGAACTCCCATCAGACTAGCGAGTGATTTCTCAACAGAAACTCATCAGGCCAGAAGGGAATGGAATAAAATATACAAAGTCATGCAAAGGAAGGGTCTGAATCTAAGAATCCTGTACCCAGCAAGGCTATCAATCAAAATTGAAGGTGAAATCAGGAGCTTCACAGATAAAAAAGGATTAAGGGAGATTATTACCACCAAACCAGCAATGCAAGAAATGCTAAAGGGTCTGCTGTAAAAAAAACAGAAATAGGAAGCGAAGAAGGAACACAGGGGTAAAGAATTAAAATGGCGACAAACGCCCTGGCCGGCTTGGCTCAGTGGATAGAGCGTTGGCCTGCGGACTCAAGGGTCCAAGGTTCGATTCCGGTTAAGGGCATGTACCTTGGTTGCGGGCACATCCCCAACAGGGCGTGTGCAGGAGGCAGCTGATCGATGTTTCTCCTTCATCGATGTTTCTAACTCTCTATCCCTCTCCCTTCATCTCTGTAAAAATCAATAAAATATATTTTTTAAAAAATGGCAACAAACAAGTACCTATCAATAATAACTTTAAATGTAAATGGATTAAATGGTCCAATCAAAAGACATAGGGTAAAGGATTGGATAAGAAAACATGACCCATATATCTGCTATCTACAAGAAACCCACCTCAGAAAAAAAGACGCATGCAGACTGAGGGTGAAGGGATGGAAAATGGTTTTTCAGGTGAATGGAAATGAAAAAAAAGCTGGGGTAGCAATACTTATATCTGACAAATTAAATCTCAAAGTGAAGGACATAAAATGAGATAAAGAAGGCCACTTCATAATACTAAAGGGAGCAATTCATCTAGAAGAAATAACTCTAGTAAACATATACAGGAGCACCCAAATACATAAAAAAACTCCTGGAGGATATCAAGGGAGAGACTGACAGCAATACAATCATAGTAGGAGACTTTAATACCCCACTATCACCATTGGACAAATCCTCTAAACAAAAATTCAGCAAAGAAACATCAATCCTAAATGACTCACTACACCAGATGGAATTAATTGACATCTTCAGAACATTTTACCCCAAAGCCACAGAATATACATTCTTCTCAAGTGCAAATGGGTCATTTTCAAAGATAGACCAAATATTGGGTCACAGGCAAAGTCTCTTCAAATTCAAGATAGAAATCATATCAAGCACCTTCTCAGATCACAGTGGCATAAAACTGGAAATCAACTACAATAAAAACAATCCAAAAAAATCAAACACATGGAGACTAAATAGCATGCTATTAAACAATGACTGGATTACCAGAGAGATCAAAGAAGAAATAAAAAACATCATGGCAACAAACAACAATGAAAACACAACATTCCAAAATCTATGGGACACAGCAAAAGCAGTCTTGAGAGGGAAGTTCATAGCTCTACAAGCCTACTGCAAAAAAAAACAAGAAACAATGGTAATAAATTACCTAACCCTACAACTCAAAGCGTTTGAAAGAGAGCAACAAGAAAAGCCCAGTGTAAGCAGAAGGAAGGAAATAATAAAGGTGAGAGCGGTGATAAACGACATAGAGACCAAAAAAAAAAAAAATACAAAAGATCAACAAAACCAAGAGCTGGTTCTTTGAAAGGATAAACAAGATTGATGAACCTCTAGCCAGGCTCACCAAGAAGCAAAGAGAGAGGACCCAAATAAACAAAATCAGAAATGAAAGAGGAGAAATAACAACAGACCCCACCGAAACACAAAGGATTGTTAAAAAATACTATGAACAACCCTATTCCAACAAACTGGACAATCTGGAGGATATGAACATATTCCTAGAAAAATACAACCTTCCAAAACTCAATCAGGAAGAATCTAAACACCTCAAGAGGCCAATAACTATGGAAGAAATTGAAGCAGTCATCAAAAAGCTTCCAGCAAACAAAAGCCCGGGGCCAGATGGCTTCACAGGGGAGTTTTACCAAACATTCAAGGAAGAACTAAAACCTATCCTCCTCAGACAATTCCAAAAAATTCAAGAGGAAGGAACACTTCCAAGCTCCTTCTATGAAGCCATCACCCTAATACCAAAACCAGATAAAGACAACACAATGAAAGAGAATTACAGGCCAATATCCCTCGTGAACATAGATGCCAAATCCTCAACAAAATTCTAGCAAATCGGATCCAGCAGTACATCAGAAAGATCATACACCATGACCAAGTAGGATTTATCCCAGGGATGCAAGGATGGTACAATATCCGCAAATCAATAAACGTGATACATCACATAAATAAATTGAGATATAAAAATCACAGTCATATCAATTGATGCAAAAAAAGCATTTGACAAAATCCAACACCCTTTCTTAATAAAAACTCTCAGCAAGATGGGAACAGAAGGATCATACCTCAACATAATAAAAGCCATATATGATAAACTCACAACCAACATCATATTCAATGGGCAAAAGCTAAAAACATTTCCCCTAAGAACAGGAACAAGACAGGTATGCTCACTCTCACCATTCCTGTTCGACATAGTACTGGAAGTATTAGCCATTGCAATTAGACAAGAAGAAATAAAAGGCATCCAAATTGGAAAAGAAGAAGTAAAGCTGTCCTTATTTGTACATAAAAAACCGGAAAGACTCCATCAAAAAACTATTAGACTTAATAACTGAATTCGGCAATGTAGCAGGATACAAAATTAACGCCAAGAAATCTATGGCATTTCTATACACCAATAATGAACTTACAGAAAAAGAGACTAAAAAAGCAATCCCATTTACCATCGCACCAAAAAAGTTAAGATATCTAGGAATAAACTTAACTGAGGAGGTAAAAGACCTCTACGCGGAAAACTACAGGACACTGAAAAAAGAGATTAAGACGTAAACAGATGGAAGAACATACCATGTTTATGGGTTGGTAGAATCAACATCATTAAAATGTCCATACTACCCAAAGCAATCTATAGATTCAATGCATTCCCCATTAAAATACCAATGGCATATGTCACAGACCTAGAAAGAACTCTCCAAAAATTCATCTGGAATAAAAAAAGACCCCGAATAGCCACAGCAATCCTAAGAAAGAAGAACAAATTAGGTGGGATCTCAATACCAGATTTCAAGCTGTATTACAAAGCCACTGTTCTCAAAACAGCCTGGTACTGGCACAAGAACATATTTGCAAATGTTATCACTGATAAAGGTTTAATCTCCAACATCTACAGGGAACTTATACAACTTAATAAAAGGAAGATAAATGATCCAATGAAAAAATGGGCAACAGCACCATCCAGATATCACTGCTGACATGTACACATAAGGAAATGTTTGACATTGAAACGGGGACTCAGAACTGTTGGACATTAAAATTGGGACTCAAACATTTTTTGTTATTATATGTTTATTTCTAGTCTGTAGAGGCAAGATTTTTTAAAGGAAAGAAAATAGATACAGAGACAAAGAAGCATTAAACAGACTGTCAAACTACAGCGGGAATGCAGGGGAGGTTGGCGGTGGGAACTGTAAGAGATCAACCGAAGGACTTATACACATGCATATAAGCATAACCAATGGATACAAGACACTGGGTTGGGGGGCAGGTAAAGGCATGTACTGGGGGGTAGGGGAGGCCGGGGGGGGGGGAAGGTCAATGGGGAAAAAAAAGGATACATATGTACTACTATTTGTAATACTTCAAACAATAAAAAAAAATGGGCAATGGACCTAAATAGAATCTTTCGAAAGAAGACAGAAGGAAGGCCAAGAGACATATGAAAACATGCTCAAAGTCACTAATTATCCAAGAGATGCAAATCAAAACGACAATGCGGTACCATCTCACACCTGTCAGAATGGAAATCATCAATAAATCAACAAACGACAAGTGCTGGTGAGGATGCGGAGAAAAAGGAACCCTCATGCACTGCTGGTGGGAATGCAGACTGGTGCAGCCACTGTGGAGAATGGTATGGAGTTTCCTCAAAAAAACTAAAAATGGAACTCCCATTTGACCCAGTAATCCCACTTCTAGGAATATATCCTAAGAAACTAGAAACACCAATCAGAAAGGATATATGCACCCCTATGTTCATAGCAGCACAATTTACAATAGCTAAGATTTGGAAACAAAGTACCCATCAGTAGATGAGTGGATTAGAAAACTACATCTACACAATGGAATACTACACTGCTATAAAAAAGGAATTATCACCATTTGCAGCAGCATGGATGGACCTGGAGAGCATTATGTTAAGTGAAATAAGCCAGGCAATGAAAGAAAAATACCACATGATCTCACTCATTTATGGAAAATAAAGAACATTATAACCTGATGAATAAAAAGATAAATACAGAGGCAGTAAAGCACCGAACAGAATGTCAAATTACAGCAGGAAGGCTGGGGAGTGTTGGGGTGGGGGAGAAATAGATCAACCAAAGGACTTGTATGCATGCATATAAGCACACCAATGGACACAAGACACTGGGGGGGTGGGATGAGGGCATGCGACAGGGGATAGGGGAGGCTGGGGGAAGGTCAATGGGGGGAAAAAAGGAGATATATGTACTGTATGTAATAAAAAATGCAAAAAAAATAGTCATGGGAAGGGGTAGAGGGGATAGGAGAGAATAGGGGGAAAAAGGGACATATGTAATACTTTCAACAATAAAGATTTATAAAAAAGAAAAAAATAGTCATGGGGATGTAAAGTACAGTATACAAACTATAGTCAATTATATTGTAATAACTATGTATGGTGTTGGATGGATACTACACTTACCAAGGTGATCACTTTGTAAGGTATAGAAATGTCTAATCACTGCTATAGCCGGTCTGGCTCACTGGATAGAGCAGGGATGGGCAAACTTTTTGACTCGAGGGCCACAATGGGTTCTTAAACTGGACCGGAGGGCCGGAACAAAAGCATGGATGGAGTGTTTGTGTGAACTAATATAAATTCAAAGTAAACATCATTACATAAAAGTGTACGGTCTTTTTTTTTTTATTTCAATAGTTTTATTCATTTCAAACATTTTAACAAGAATGTAAACACTAATTATTATAATTTGAAAATTCAAAAAATGGAGGAATCATAGCACAATAACATACCTTATATTGAAGATGGCAAAGGCAAAATAAAATTGCCTAACAAAGGAAAGGTACAAAAGCCTTTCAAATTAAACTTAAATATAATAATTTAAAACTAAAACAAATAGAAAAGAACAAAATGTGTAAACAGTAAATGAAACATTTTCTTTAGTGCAACTTCCAAATTATACCCGGGACGTAGATGTAGATGGCAATGTAGACTGGGTTGAAAGGTTTTTGGTCTTTAAAACATCAACTTCAGTGGGAACAGTGTTGTTGGTCTCCTTTTTAGCTAATGCTCTGATACTGTGCTCTCCAGGGGCGTGTCTCCCTACATCACCACGATAACGTCTACGCATTCCCAGGGTGATGTCGGGGGACGCGTCCGGGGGCATTACAAGGAGCCTCTGGAAGATTGAGAGGTTGTTCCTTCTACTGAATGGGCGGATATAAATCCGCCACTCAGAAGAAGGAGCTGCGGCCGTGTTTCCCGACGTTGCCATGTTAACACTGCTGCTGGTGAAGGAGCGGAGGGGAGAGCAAGAGAACCCTCTGCTCTTTCGGCTCCGCGGGCTGGATAGAACAGCCTAATGGGCTGGATCCGGCCCGCGGGCCGTAGTTTGCCCACGGCTGGGATAGAGCATCAGCCTGCGAACTGAAGAGTCCCAGGTTCTACTCCGGTCAAGGGCATGTACCTAGATTGCAGGGTGCTCCCTGGCCTGGGCCCTGTTCAGGACTCAAGCAGGAGGCAACCAATCAATGTGCTTCTCTCACATCGATGTTTTTGTCTTCCCCTCTCTCTTCCACTCTCTTTAAAAATCAAAGGAAAAATATCCTCAGGTGAGAATTAAAAAAAAAAAAGTCTAATCTCTATGTTGTGTACCTGAAACTAGTATAATATTGTATGTCAACAGTAACTGAAAATAAATTTTTAAAAGGATATCCACTCTTTTTTTTTTTTTTTTTTTTTTTTTTTAGGATATCCACTCTTAAGTACCTACCTAAAGGTAATAAAAACATAATGTCCACACAGAGTTATACACAAATATTCACAGTACTTTTTTTTTGTTTGAAAATTACCATTTATTATACAAATTTGTAATCACATATATTCTTGAACAAATAACAACAAAGTATAAGATTATAATGCAACTGTCCGTAGAGAGCTGGTATGTCTCCTTCATAGTACTAGTAGCATATTTTCTACCCTGCCAATTTTGTCATCTCAAAGGCCCTTTTTAATTTATAATTTATAGTATTTGATTCTTGCTTTATTGTTTATAGCATTAACTCTTGAGTTTATCTTCTTGTAAGCTTATCTAGTAACTTTTAAAACATTCCTCATTTTATTTTACCTTTTTTCCCCTACCTGACCAGCACTAGTTAAATAATCTGTCTGGGCAGGGATGGGGAACCTTTTTTCTGCCAAGGACCATTTGGATATTTATAACATCATTTGAGGGCCCTACAAAATTATCAACTTAAAAATTATCCTGCTATATTTGTTCAAACATTTAATTAACTCACCACGAATTCCTTGGCAAGGCCAGACCAAAAGATTTTGTGGGCCTTAATATGGCCTATGGGCTGGAGATTCCCCACCCCTGCCCTAAAGGAAAGTAACCTTGCCATAATCAATCGGCTTTTTGGCCTACTATAACTTCCTTGTTCCTGCTCCCTTCTTTTTTTTTTTTTTTTAATATATTTTATTGATTTTTTACAGAGCGGAAGGGAGAGGAGGGATAGAGAGTTAGAAACATCGATGAGAGAGAAACATCGATCAGCTGCCTCTTGCACGCCCCCCACTGGGGATGTGCCCGCAACCAAGGTACATGCCCTTGACCGGAATCGAACCTGGGACCCTTGAGTCCTCAGGCCGACGCTCTATCCACTGAGCCAAACCGGTTTTGGCATTCCTGCTCCCTTCTGATTATAAAAGTTTTCATTCTGTACAGCTCCTTAGAGTTCCTTTCTGTTCATTAGTGAATTCTATCAAATATTTATTTATATTTTTTATATCCCTTCTCCTTTTTCACCTATTCCCCACCCCTCTTCCCTCTGGCAACCATCACTTTGTTGTTTCTATGAGTCTGTTTTTGCTTTGTTTGTTCATTTGCTTGGTTTTTTAGATTCCATATAAATGAGATCATATGGTATTTGTCCTTCTTTGACTTACTTCACTTAGCATAATACCCTCTAGGTCCATTCATGTTGTCGCAATTGACAAGATTTCATTCTTTTTTATTGGTGGAATATTAATACAATATAATATTCCACTGTGTGTGTGTGTGTGTGTGTGTGTGTGCTTGTATATCACATTTTCTTTATCAATTAATCTATCGATGAACAACTGGGTTGCTTCCATATCTTGGTATTGTAAATAATGTTGCGATAAACACAGAGGTGCATATATTTTTTTTGAATTAGTGTTTTCATTTTCTTCAGACATATATCCAGAAATGGAAGTCCTAGGTCAAATGATAGTTCTAGTTTTAAGTTTGCGAGAAATCTCCATACTATTTTCTCTAGTGACTACACCAATTTATAATCCCACCAACAGTGCATGAGGGTTCCCTTTTCTTCACATGTTGCCAACACTTAATATTTGCTGAATTCTTAATAGCTGTTCCAAAGGTGTGAAATGGTATCTCATTGTGGTTTTAATTCGCATTTCCCTAATAATTACTATATCCATATAACAGAATATCCTATATAATAAAAGTGTAATATGCAAATCGACCGAACAGCGGAACAACCGGTCGCTATGACGTGCACTGACCACCAGCGGGCAGGCGCTCAACACAGGAGCTGCCCCCTGGTGGTCAGTGCGCTCCCACAGGGGGAGCACTGCTCAGCCAGAAGGCGAGCCCAGCTGTAGTGGCAGGAGCCTCTCCCCCCGCCGAGGCAGCACTAAGGAGCAGCGAGCTGGGCTCACGGCTGGCAAGCGCAGAGACAGTGGCGGGAGCCTCTCCCACCTCCGCTACAGGTGGGCGGTAAGGAGTGAGGGGTCCCGGACTGCGAGAGCCCCAGATTGCGAGAGGGATGTCTGACTGCCGGCTTAGGCCCAATCACCGGGGGGAGCAGGTCTAAGCCAGCAGTCAGACATCCCCAGAGGGGTCCCGGACTGCAAGAGGGCACACACAGGCTAGGCTAAGGGACCCCTCCCCAAGTGCACGAATCTCATGCACCAGGCTTCTAGTTCATCAATAAAAAGGAATGTACCACTGATACATGGCATAATGTTTGTTGAGGTTCAGTCATATTGTACTAAGTGAAAAGAATCAGATGCAAAAACTGTAAAGGGAAAGCTGATCAGTGCTTGCCTTCAGCTGGGCAGGCATTGACTGCAAAAAGGCATGAGGGACCTTTTTGGAGGGAAAGGTTCTGAAACTGGATTGTGTTGATAGTTACCAAACTCTATAAATGTATTAAAAATCACTGAACTATATGCTTACAAGGGATTGATTTACGGTTTGTAAATTACACCTCAATATATCTGCTTTTAAAAAAATATGTCAAAGTCATGAAGAACAAAAACTGAGGAACTGTTCCAGTTTAAAGAATATTTAGGAGATAAGACAAGTAGAGGCAGTACTTAATCCTGGATTGTATCCTAGCCAGTGAGGGAAAAAATAGCTATAGCCCTGCCAGCTTGGCTCAGTGGATAGAGCGTTGGCCTGCAAACTGAAGGGTCCCAGGTTCGATTCCAGTCAAGAGCACACACCTTGGTTGCAGGCTCGATCCCTGGTCCTGGTTGGGGTGTCTACAGGAGCCAACCAAATGAGGTGTCTCTCTCGAATCAATGTTTCTCTCTCTCTCTGTCTCTCCCCCTCCCTTCCACTCTCTCTGAAAATCAATGGAAAAATGTCCTCAGTTGAGGAGTAACCAAAGGAAAAAGAATAGCTATAGAGAGCTTTATTAGGATCACTTGATGAAATCTGAATAAAGACTATGGATAAGAATAATATTGATGAATCAATGTTTAAGTTTCCTGATTTGTATTATTATACCCTGGGACTGTGCTTTCTTAGTTAACATACAGTGAAAGATTTAAGAGATAAAGAAGGCACAATCTCTAATTTACTCTCAAATTTTTCAAAAAAAAAAATAACATACAGATATGTAAAATATGGAGAGAGAATAATAGAGCAAATGGGCAAAACGTAAACAACAGGTGAATCTGGGTAATGGACAAATAGGAATGCCTCAGACTCTTTTGCAATTTTTCTATGAAGTTTGAAATTATATCAAAATTAAGTTACAAAAAAATAACAATTCAGGCAGGAAAAAGTGAGTGGAGGTATGACAAGCAATTAGCAAGCAATTAATTAATGCAGATCTTAAAGTCACTAAAGCCTGTCCCCCGACAACAAAAGAAAACCCAACTGCCCCAGATAACTTAGTCTGTACGACATTCTAAAATCCTGACAAGCTCTACAATGTAGCGGTTTACTGCCAGTTCTCTCAGGGCCACTCTGTCTTTCCTTCATTTCTGACACAAGCATGATTTCCAGGCGAGGGCCAAAGTAGACCTTCCAGGCCTAAATTGTTCTAGCTAAGCCACCCCAAAAAAACTAATTCTCCCCAGTAGGTTATCCCTGGAGTTCAAGTTTAGAGATTAAAAAGTAGGATTAAGGTCTATAAAGTGGCTTCTCAACTAACACAAGTGCTCCCACAGCTAACAGAGTACCTTACACAAATTTAAATACACATTTTTCTGACTGATCGCAAAGGGCAGTAGCCAAGGATAAAAACCCTCATAAGCCTGCAGGACAGGGGATGACAAGAACAGCTGCCCTGATTATAAACAATGTCTGTCTGTCTCCTTCCTTCCTTCCTCTCTTTCCTCCCCTCCCTAGAAATGCTGATCTGTCTCTTTTCTAAAGTTTCCATCTGGCAGTATCTCTCCCCCTTACCCCAATCTCCCTTACTCTCTCTCTCACAATATACTTCCAACTTCAAAAAACACACTTCATTCCTTTTTTGTTTCTTTTCATTTCTTTCTCTTTAATGTAGTCTGTGTAAAGAGAAAGATATCTGAAATGTTGTTCACCAAATACTTCTGAATGGTAGGATTTGGGTGATTTCTTTTTTCTTCGTACTACATGATCTTGTTGTGTTTTAACCAAAAAATAAAAAGCAATGCATTTTTTAAAAAAATTCCTAACTCTAGCAAATCAGTTCATTTGAACCTTTTATATTCTCACCCTTGCTTTTGAAAAAAAAAAAATTTAAGTGACTTTTTCTTATGAATGATCTTGAATGTTGTTTCCCTGATGAGTGTCCCTGTATGGGGAAAAAAACAAAAACCCTCCCCACCTACTCTCTCTTGCTTTTCATCTACCCTTCATGCCACCCCTGGTGATTGATACAGGAGGAAGCTACGGAACAGACACAATGGGGCAGAGAACAATGAGAGATAGGAAAGCTCTGACCAGGACACAGTTTAGAGAACTAAGTCCTATGCTGTTTTACTCTCTATTCTCTGTTGACAGGTATCTCACCAGAAAGATGTCTGCGTAGCCAGCCAAAGACTCTACTCCCTCTTGAATCCGTGCTCCCCCAGAGTCATTCAGTCCAATCACTGGAGCCCCCACTGTCATGGCCTGGTCCATGATCTGAGAGAGCAGAGAAATCTTTTGTGAGACAACTGATCCTGTTATCAAATACAGCATTTACAAAGCACCACAGTGTTTCCTGGACAATGTTCTGAGGGCACTTTTCAAAACAGAGTGGCACTGGCTTCATTCCCATGATGATTGGGTATCATCATGGAAGACAGAGAACCATATTTTAAAGGGCTAAAGACACCCAAAAATCCAAGTGCCAAAGCACTTCCCATTAGCAGGGGATAATACTTCTCATGGCATGTCTAGAACCATAGGCTGAGGCTATAGCCATGTACCACAGAACGATATTTACTCAATGATGGACCACATATTTAACAGTGGTCCCGTAAGATTATAATGAAGCTGAAAAATTCCTATTGTCCAGTGATGTCATAGTTGTTGTAATGTGATAGCACAACGCATTACTCAAGTGTTTATGGTGATGCTGGTGTAAATGCCAGTCCTATAAAAGTATAGTAGCACAGCCCTGGTCAGTGTTCCCAGTGGTTAGAGCATCGGCCCAAACACCGAAGGGTCTCAGGTCCAATTCCCGGACAAGGGCACATACCTGGGTTACAGGTTTGATTCCCAGGCCAGCCAGGGAGCATGTGGGAGACAACCAATGTGTCTCTCTCACATTGATGTTCTATGTATTTTTTCTCTCCCCCACTCCCACTCCCTGTAAAAAAAATCAATCCTCCAGTGAGGATTAACAACAACAAAAAAGTATAGTACAGCACATAATACTTAATAATGAATGACTATGGCACTGGCTTATGTATTTACTATAATATACTTTTTAAAAATCTTTATTGTTGCCCTAACCGGTTTGGCTCAGTGGATAGAGCGTCGGACTGAAGGGTCCCAGGTTCGATTCCGGTCAAGGGCATGTACCTTGGTTGCAAACACATCCCCAGTAGGGGTGTGCAGGAGGCAGCTCATTGATGTTTCTCTCTCATCGATGTTTCTAACTCTCTCCCTCTCCCTTCCTCTCTGTAAAATATCAATAAAATATATTTAAAAATAAAAAAATAAAATAAATAAAAATCTTTATTATTGATACTATATCTTTTATCATTATTTTAGCGTGTACTCTTATTCTTAAAAAATAGTTTGCTGTAAAACAGTAAGCTGTGTTACACCGGCAGCAGCTTCATACATCTTGTGCTTGACGTGTCTCTTGATTGTATCATTTTTCTCTTGTGTTTTATTTAATCTCATGTTGTTTTGTACAATAACATGCTGTGCAGGCTTGTAGCCTAGGAGCATTAGGCTACCATATGGCCTAGGTGTGTAGTAGGCTATGCCATCTAGATTTGTGTAAGTACATTCTGATGTTCATACAACAAAACCGACTAACATAATGAACAACATAAACTGATGAACAAAAACAGATCCAGAGAAACATCAATCAGAATGTCAAACCTCAGGGAAGATAGGGGACGGTGGGGGTACGGGGGAGAAATCAACCAAAGGACTTATATGCATGCATATAAGCCTAATCAACGAGGGGGAGGGGGCATGAATGGGGGTGGGGGGTAATGGGAGAATAAGGACACATATGTAATACCTTAATCCAGTAGTCAGCAAATTGCAGCTTGCAAGCCACATGCGGCTCGAGAGCCGTGGTTTGCCGCTCTGTTGACTAATGAGTTTGCCGACCACTGGGATAGGGGCTTAATCACAAGGAACAACAGCCTGTAATTATTGGAATCGAGAGTCGAGGTCAGTGGTCAGCAAACTCATTAGTCAACAGAGCGGCAAACCATGGCTTGCGAGCCGCAGTTTGCCGACCACTGGATTAAGGTATTACATATGTAATATGTTTGCCGAACACTGCCTTAATCAATAAAGAAATTTTAAGAAAAACAACTAACAATGCATTTCTCAGAACATTGCCCATTAAGTGGCACGTGACTATAATATTTTTAAGCAGCCAGTGTGTTTCCAGTTACTCTTTTGAAAGAACAGATAGATAGAATGGCAAAGAAGTGTTTTCATGAAAGTAAATGTGGACCCATCTGTTAACCTGAGGCCGGGCTCAGGCCTGCTTTTACTTCTGAGACAGATTATCCTCATGCGTTAGTAGCTGACAGCCTAATGAGCAATATTCCTAAGAGCCCTTGACAGTTTACAAAGCACTCTGACTTCCATTATCTCGTTTAACAATTGTAACAGAAGCAGTAAAAGAGAAAAATTAGGTTTCAAAGTTAAATGATTGGCTCAAGGACTCAGGAGTAATAAATGACAGGACCATGTCTAGAATCCAAGTGTTCCATTACATAGGAAAGCCCTGTCTAGCTACTAATAGTCAACTCTACTTTTACTCCAAAATTCTCTAAATATGATCTACACTTTTATTCATCTCCAGAGCATCTCATCTCTAGCACTGTTATTAAAACACCATCATGTAATCCTTGCAATGCTCTTTATCTTTTAGCACCTGGACTCTCCACCGAGACCATAGGGTCCTCAGAACCCCAAGGCATCTGTGAAAGGATTTGAGGAACTCAATGAACTTGGATGGGGAAAAAATTTACATCTTTATCTTTATTACCTTTACCCGATCTTTAGCATTTCCTTCAATTATGAATACAGACCAAAAAACACATAAGTACTAGAAATACCTGTGACTTTGTCATTAATAGCAACCACAAATATTTCTGTGTCACATTCAAGTTGTTGCAAATACCTTGAAATATTTTTATTCATGCCTATTTGAAATTATAGCACATTAGACCCACTGCTAAATCTTATTTAATGCATTAATAAAGCACATATATTACAAATGTGATGTTTTAAAATTTTTATTTTTAATCTTTTGTAGTCCTACGCATTTTATTTGAAGCATGTAAAACAATGAGAGTCCAGGCTTCAAAAGCCTGCCAAAGAGATCCATAGTACAAAAAATATTAAGAACTCCTGCCCTGGACTGAAGGCACCATATCTTTCTTACCTCTGCCCCATCCCACATACTCAGTGTCTTGCACCCCAAAGATACTCAATATGTACTATGTAACTGAGGAAAGTACTGGGTTTGTTGTTACTATTAAATACTTACTTTGCAGATCTTTTGGGCATGTGCTCCTGACAGACTGCCTCCAAAAACTGTAAAATCCTAAAAAGTAAACAAATCAACAAATAAAATATAGTGACTAACCAGAGATGAAGAGCCAGTAGTAGGAGGAAATAAAAAATTCATAGATAAAGTCTTTAAAGGATTTCCAGAAGTTAAAAAAAAATTTAAGTCTGATTTATAAATTATCCCACAGAATAGTGAATATATACATATATATTTTTTTATTGATTTGAGAGAGAAACATCGATTTGTTGTTCTACTCATTTATGCATTCATTGGTTGATTCTTGTATGTGCCCTGACTGGGGATCAAACTCACAACCTTGGCTTATGGAAACAATGCTCCAACCAACTGAGCCAACCGGCAGGACAGAATAGTGATTATCTTTAAGGGAGTAAATACACTTTCGAGAGCAAAAGATCTAGTCTTTGTTCTACAAAAATCATCTGTAGCTCTGAGGAAAGGAAAATTTTTCAGACAGAATTAAAAATCAGATTCTATGGAAAAGTGAATCAGAGCCCTCAATGCTTCTTTTGCTTATGGATTTTCATTACCCTCTGATGTGAAGGGCTTCTTTGTAGAAATGACCCCCTTCCTAAACACACCCCCAAAAGACAGTGGTGATTTAAAAACACATGATGGCCCTAACCGGTTTGGCTCAGTGAATAGAGCGTCGGCCTGAGGACTGAAGGGTCCCAGGTTCGATTCCAGTCAAGGGCATGTACCTTGGTTGCAGGCACATCCCGGTGGGGGGCATGCAGGAGGCAGATGATTGATGTTTCTAACTCTCCCTCTCCCTTCCTCTCTGTAAAAAATCAATAAAATATATTTAAAAAAACAACACATGATGGCCAAAAAAGGAAGAGGAAACAACAGAAAAGAAACTGGACAAGTTTGAATTGAAAGCACAAGAAGCCCTAACCAGTTTGGCTCAGTGGGTAGAGAGTCGCCTGTGGACTGAAGGGTCCCGGGTTCGATTCTGGTCAAGGGCATGTACCTCAGTTGTAGGCTCCTGCCAGGCCCGGGCCCTGGTCAGGGCACGGGCAGGATGCAGCCAATCGATGTTTCTCTCTCGTATCGATATTTCTCTGTCTTTCCCTCTCTCTTCCACTCTTTCTAAATATCAATGGAAAAATATCCTCAGGTGAGGATTAAAAATAAATAAATAAATGTAAAAAAGAGGGAACCATTTGGAAAAAAAGAAAGAAAGCACAAATAGAAGCCTATGCACCTGCCCAGGGAGTAACCATAAGAAAGGGACAATCCTGGAAAGTGTGTGGGGTGGGGGGCGCAAATTAATACGAAGTCTGTGTTAGGAGCAGTTACACCCCACGGGGCCTCATGTTCACTTTGAGAGGAGAAAGCTTTATTCTCTAAATAAATTTAACCAGAGGGGGCTCTGGCCAGGTGGCTCACTTGATTGCAGCGTCATCCCATGCACCAAAAAGTTGTGGGTTCAATTCCCAAATGGGGCATCTATGGAAAGCAACCAATCAATGTTTCTCTCTATATCTATCTATGTATCTATCTCCCCCTACTCCCCCTTCCTCTCTCTATAAAATCAATTTTAAAAAAACAAAACAATGACATCCTCACATGAGGATTAAAAAATAAATAAGTGAAAGAAAGTTAATTTAACCAGAGGGGTTCTGGACTCACAATCACCAGCAACAAACGAAGAAAAAGGTGAAACTGAAAACAGGTGAGATTAGGAGCCTGTACACCAAGCATGTCAAACTCAAAGGCTAACACGGGCCAAATAAACAAGATTTAGGTTTATGTGGGTCGCAAAAAAACAAAAGCTTCAATTTTCATAGAAATGTAGGTTTATTTCAATAGAGACATGCTGGCCAAAACCGGTTTGGCTCAGTGGATAGAGCGTCAGCCTGCGGACTGAAGGGTCCCGGGTTCGATTCCGGTCAAGGGCATGTACCTTGGTTGCGGGCACATCCCCAGTGGGAGGTGTGCAGGAGGCAGCTGATCGATGTTTCTCTCTCATCGATGTTTCTAGCTCTCTATCCCTCTCCTTTCCTCTCTGTAAAATATCAATAAAATATATATATAAAAAAAAATTAATATTTTTCTCGAACATTAACTTACCAGACACTAAATAACTGCACAATAAGCATAATGCAAATAAACCTATTTTTCTTGTTCTCTGAAAGCAAAATATTTCCTGTTGCGCACACCAAACAAGTCAGTCCAAGACTAATGATGTGACAATCGGCTGCTAAAATATTCGCTGCTAGTATTAGTGGAGAGAAATGGTGCACCTGGGCGTAAGGTGCATAAGGGAAATGAATGCAACACGATAATAGTAATCAGTCATTAGAGAACATTGTAGTTCATTATTAATAATTATGTATAACAGGATACTGTAAAAATTAAGTTGCAAAATTTTTATTAAAACATTTCTTACATACCGTTATATTGGCTGGGCCACAAAAGTATTCGTTGTGGGCCACATGCAGCCCGTAGGCCACAAGTTTGACATGCTTGCTGTACACTAAATGATGAACCAGCACTGGCCCCTCCTTTCCCCCTACTCCCCTCCCCAGAAAACACACCTACAGCCAATTCTCAGGTAAGAGACTGAGGCTGTTACTGTGGAAAAACAGAAGCTCCCCAGAAAAAATGCCTACAGATATTGAGGCAAGATAGTAAGACACTAGGAAAATTCCCTGTAAACTGGAATAGGGAAACTGAGACAGATGGCTGAACAAACTGGCCAAGTAATTTAGAGCCAGATACAGAAGGTCACCTACCTAGAGATAACATCTAGGCCTCAGCTGTATTTCAGCCCCAGGCCAAGAAAAGCAGCAAAACCAGGTGAGAGACGCCAGGACCAACTACAACTATGATGACTAATGACCCCGTGCCCTGGCTCCAACCAATCAGTGGAGACTACGACCCTGAAAGGATACACCTGGAAAAGCTGATGACTATTATATTGAGATCCTTCCCTAAGATCTCCCCTAAACACCCAGCTTTTAAAAACCTTCAAAATGAAAGTCCCAGAGCTCTCTCTCCCTCCCTAGAGTACGCCCACACCTTTCCCTTTCCCTTCTTCTTCCCCCACAGGTGAGCATCCCCTAAACTAACTTGAAGGGACTCCATGAGACTTACCACCAGGGGAGCAATAGATAGCTGCAGCTCGTCCAGGGCTAACCCCCAAACCTGTCTCCAAGACCCCCTTTTCTTTGACTTCTCATTTCTTCCCTATAACATTTCTAAAAATTCAGTGGCTTGAAACAACATAAATTTATTACCTTACAGTTCTGTAATTTAAAAGTACCACACGGGTGGCTCAGTTGGTTGGAGCTCGTCCCGATACACCAAAAGGTTGTGGGTTCATTTCCCAGTCAGATATCTAGGTTGCTGGTTCAATCCTGGTCAGGGCGCATAATGGAGGCAACTGATTGATGTTTCTTTCTCACATCCATGTTTGTCTCTCTCTCTAAAATCAATTATAAATAAATAAATAAATAAATGTCCTACATGGGTCTCATTGAGTTAAAATCAAGGCTAGCAGGGCTATGCTCCTTTCTGGATGCTCCAGGGAATAATCTGTTGTGTGTGTGTGTTTTGTCTTCTCCAGCTTTTAGAGATCGTCCATATTCCTTTGCTCATGACCCCCTCTTCTAAGCCATCTCCTAAGCCAGTAACTACAGGTCAAGGCCTTCTCCCAACTCCTATGCCTCCTTCTCTGCCTCTGTCTTCCACTTTTAAGGACACTTATGGTTACACTGGGCCCACCTGGATAACCCAGGCTACTCTATTTTAAGGTCAGCTGATTAGCAACATTAATTCCATGTACAAGATTAATTCCCCTTTGCCATGTAAGGTAATATATTCACAGGTTTCAGGGAATAGGACTTGCACATCTTTGGAGGCCATATTCTGCCCACTATATTCTCCTATGGTCTTAATGTAAAGAAACTGTATGTGTTTTGATTCAGCCTGATAAAACTGGTTTGAACATTTTCATGAAAGCCAAAAACGCCCGTGGTTCTGAGAGTCAAGTTCCCTCCACCCAGGCTTCATCAAGGTCTCTCAGGTCCACACACCCTACCCAGGACATAGCTGCCCTCCAGATACACAATCAACCTGCCAAGACTTACAAGATTACTGACCTGTGATCCTCCCCCAAAGAGACTAGGGAGCCAAAACCGGTTTGGCTCAGTGGATAAAGCGTCAGCCTGCGGACTGAAGGGTCCCAGGTTCGATTCCAGTCAAGGGCATGTACCTTGGTTGCGGGCACATCCCCAGTAGGGGGCGTGCAAGAGGCAGCTGATCGATGTTTCTCTCTCATCGATGTTTCTAACTCTCTATCCCTCTTCCTTCCTCTCTGTAAAAAATCAATAAAATATATTTAAAAAAAAAAAGAGACTAGGGATCTGTCTCCCTAAGAAAAACACAAAGTATAATATTATGTACATATGCACTGAAAAAGAGGAAGTAAATCCCTCATCTGTCCCAAACTACATGCAAGTTTCCCAAGTCTGTTTTCTCTTCACATATTTTGCTCCTGGCTCTGCCCTGGAGGAAAGCTCCACCTCTTGCAGTTATGAAATACCTGACTGAAGATGTAAACCAATCTTCCGTTGATTCGGCCACGTCCAGTGACAACACTGTCTCCAGGAAACTACCAAAAAAATTTTTTAAAGTAAAGGTTAAAAAACACAAATGTTTCTTTTAGTAAATTTAGTAATTATGACCCAATGAAAGATGCCCCCCAAAAAAAACACCCCAAATTCTTTAAAATTCCATATGAATTAGGAACACAAAGGAATATCCCTTCCCCTCCTCAGCTAGTACTAAGCTACTGCTTTAACAGAAATGGAGGGTGCCATAGTCTTAGGCCTCATCTCCTTCCTAAAAGCAGAATTATCAATAGACCCTCTAGGGCTGTCACTACCAAATGCTAACAGGAAGGAAAAAGACATAAAAAAATATGGCAACTTCTACAAACCCCACACCCCACCCACAAACCTTAAAAAGGATTCCAACCTATCATTTTGCTTGGAATCCTTGCAATCACTGTGTGGCCTATAATAGCCCAAATGGAGCCAGCTGGTTTGATGCCAAGTTTACAAATCTTTGGTCTCAAACACCATATATGCAGACCTGAAGAAAGCTGACCAAAGCAAGCCCAAAGAACTCTGCACACTCATGGAGAACACTCAATTGAAGGAAGAAGTGTCAGTGATTCTGACCTCAAAAACTCCAAGGCAGACAAAGAGAAAAAAAGAAAAGAAAAACTCCAAGTCATAAACTTAGTGTGTGAGAGGCAAGTGGTCAGTCTCTAAGGGTCTCTGATGCCTAGTCAGATCAGAACGCAACTAAAAGATTTTCTCACCTTTTCTTCCAAGTTTGTCGTTCTATACATGTGAGAACTCTGAACCCACAACCAGAGCCTTAGGAGCTGAGCCAGAGTCCCACTGCACAAGGTTATTAGCAGTCCACTCACATTCCTTCATCTGCAGACAAAGGTAAGTGGGGGACCTGGAGGCCACAGGAGAGCCTCTCCAGCGGCATTCTTGCATTCTAGGGCCCTAAAGCATGAAAATGTTTCAATGTATCCTGAGTCCCAGAAGAATTTCATTAGTCTAGTGCAGCCATTGTCAAATGGCTGTACAGCAAAAATTTTTAAAAAATGCTATACCTGACTATTTAATCAGGGGCACTGACCTTTTTCCCCTTAGACGGTAAAAAAAAAAAAAAAAAAAAAAATGACAACAGCCAACACAATAGCTGTCCAGTGTGAATGAATCAAAATTATACCTATTTTTTGTCAGATCAGCAAAAAATACAACTTTTTTTTGGTATGCCTCAGAATTTTAGTAATTAATGTGTGACATGAGATGAAAAAGGTTGAAAATCGTTGGGTAGGCCAGCAAGGCCACAGCAGGAAAATACAACTTAGAGGCTCACAACACCATTGTGAACAGATACCTTATTCTTATCAGCAGCCATTCCGAAATCTGCACATCTGTGTTCCACAAACATGTCGCTCTCAACAAAACTGTCAGGATCCAACAAGAGACTGATCCGTTCTCTAGCCGTTAGCTTTCCCTAAAATGCAACAAAAATCATTCAGTGATATCATCATAGACAAAGTAAGCAAGGAGTGCTCGTAGGAGGGTTAGAAGAACAGGTTTTGCCCCTTCACCTCAAGTGAAAGCCTATATTCCATCAACCTGTCTAAGAGACAGGTGTTATCAGTAGACTTCACCTAGTTAGAAAATCAGAGTAGACAGAGTACTCCAGGAGCCACTAACTGTGGAAGACAAATATCCTATATAATAATCCTACATAATAAAAGTGTAATATGCAAATCAACTGAAAGGCCGAACAATGGAGGAACACCGACCATCCGGGACCACACTATGACACCCACTGGCACCAGCCAAGGCGGGTGCGATGCAATTGGTCAGGCCGGCCATCGCCCCATGATCACCAAGCAGAGGGAGGCCCAGGCCACCGGTCAGGGTGCCTGTGGCTGGAGGGAAGCAGGTGCTGACAGCGGGGGGGAAAGGAAGGCCTACTCTTGCATGAATTTTATGCATCGGGCCTCTAGTATATATATATATATATATATATATATATATATATATATATATATATATATATATATATATAAATAAAAAGAAAGAAACTGTCACCTTTAGACCCTTGTCAAATGGGAATTTTACAACACCTAACTCAACACTCAATTCAGACTCACAGGGCTGGTTCAAATCTCCTCACGAAGATCCCAGGCTTCCTCCCTAGTCACCGCCCCCACACTTGTGAGTTATGCTTCAGTGCCCTTCACCTCTAAAAATTTCTCTTCTGCACTTTCCAGGTTGGTTATTTAATTCATCCAGCAAATCGGTCCAGACATACACATGTCAGGGACGCAGTACGCGAGTCTAGTTTGAAGTCCCAGAGATAACCAACAGATCTGGACCTGTTTCCTCTGCTGCTAATCGGCCCACCCAGCATACCTCCATCAACGCCTGGGCAGTGGGTAGCAGTGTCTAGGCTGCTCACTCCAGCCAAAGATATAAACTAACATGAACACCCCCAGAAAAACCACCTACTTTAGAAGTGTGCCTTTCCTACCCGGCAGGTCGATGCACGCGGAGACCCTGAGATCCTAAAGGGGCTTAGCTGGTGTTCTGGGGACAAGTCCCACAAGTTCCCCGCATGCACCACACACCCCACCCCAGGTTAATGTAAGAGTTTGCTTATGTTACTTCCCCTGCCACCTGTCTTGATTTTACTGCTTCCATAATGGAGCAAGAACCATTCTTTCATGGGGCATGAGAAGAATAAGCATAATTTTTAAAAATGAAGTGCCTATCATTGCTTCACTATCTCTATTTTAACAATAAGATTGTGAGGGGAGAATTATTACTATCCTCTGTTTAGAATAACTTGACTCCTAAAGATTAGTAACTTGTCCAAAAGTTTACAGCTGTTGAGTGGAGAGCCAGGTCCGCCTAACAAACATTCCAAGGGGAAGCAGAAAGTGATAAAGCACAACAGGGCTCTGGGGGAAGGCAACAAGTTCTCAAGGTGAACATTCTCGACCCCGCCTCTCCTCAGCTTTGCACGGATTGGCTGGGAGGCCTCGGGCGCCCGGAGCAGGGCGCGCTGTGATAGGTCGCGAACGCCGGGGCGGGACGGCCTCGGTCCCCCCCGGACTTACTCGCTTGTGCTGCGCGTCAATGCGGCGCTGGCCCCCTCCCATCAGCGCGGCGCGGCGCTTGTCCTCTATGCGCTCGTTAATGGAGACGGGTTGACTGCACAGGCTGCGGACTGCGACCCGGAGACCGCTCACCCCAACACTGAGCCTTGTACCAGCCGCCGCCACGCACATTGCCGCCGCCACGCGCATTGCCATCGCCATATTTGTTCCGCCGGCGCGCCCCCAACCAGCAACCTGAGTACGCAAGTGCGTGGCCGAGCGTCAGTGTAGCGGGGTCTGCGCCTGCGCAACGTCAGCGGGACGTAGAGGCTGGATTGGAATGCAGAGCATGCGTGGGAGGAAGGCCTTAGATTTCCAGATCCGGGGCCGCCCTACAGCGTCGCCCAGAGAATTGGGAATGGTCCTCTGATCGCGTACCCTCCTGGCCACACACAAAAGACCTCGGTCCTTGCTCTTCTCTGACTACCTAGACGTCTAGTTTTCTCATCCCACTTGCCCCAGGAAATAAATAATGAATTAACCAACATTTTTTGAACAGTGAACCAGGTGAGGCATTAAGCACTTACTTGAATTAGCTTGTTATCCTCATTCCACAGATGAAGTCAATGAAATACAGAGTTAGAGTGATTTGATCAAGGCTCAATATGTGGTGGAGCCAGGATTCAAACACAGGGATGTGCTATGTGCCAGTTATTGATCACAGGGCTCCTAGCAGGGGTCCTCAAACTACGGCCCGCAGGCCACATGCCGCCCGCCAAGGACATTTATCCGGCCCGCCGGGTGCCGCTGCCTGTCCTGCTTAGCAGCCGACACGTCCTGGGCCCGCAGTGCGCATAGGAATTTGTTCATAGTGTTTTTTTTAAACTATAGTCCGGCCCTCCAACGGTCTGAGGGACAGTGAACTGGCCCCCTGTTTAAAAAGTTTGAGGACCCCTGTTAGGGAGTGGTGCTCAAAGTGCGGGCCCAGCAACTTCAGCATCACCGAGGAAAGAGTTGGAAATACAAACTTTCAAATTCTCAGACTCCACACCAGACCTACTGAATTGAAAGTTCTGGGGGTGCAACCAGCAATCTGTTTCAACAGATGACCTCTAGATGATTTTTGATGCTTTCTAGACTTTTACAGTCACTTCGCAGGGGATTTAGCACTGAACTGTTGGGAATTTGTCCTTGTTGCATACCCCCAAGAGGCCAGTAACATTAATGCAATTCAATTCAGCAAACATTTTAGAAATTTTGAGCACCTACTTTGTGCCGAGAACGAACCACCAGTATTTATTATGCTTCCTGGACTAGGAATTGTTCACCCAGCTATTCAGGGAAGCTGAGGGTCGGAGGCCTAAAGTCATGTAGCTGGACAAAGTTCACTCCATAGTGGGTGCTCTTGGCTCTACATTTGGGTGCCTGTTTAAGGACTGGGACTGACCTGGTAGCACAGGGGAGAATTTGGGCAAGTCTGGGTGCATCAAGGAGAATATCTCTGAGAAGGTAATTGCATGCGAGGGAACATCAGCAGTGTGAGCAAAAGCCTGGCATGTTCAGATTTGTACACACACACACACACACACACACACACACGGCTATGTCCCCAGCTTTTGGAGGAACCATGGTGAATGAGAATGGAAAGTGATGGAGAAACCAAGATGGCGGCATAGGTAAGCACCTAAACTGCTGCCTCGCACAACAATTTCAAAACTACAACTAAAAGACAGAACAGACACCATCCAGAACCACAGGAAAGCTGGCTGAGTGAAAATTCTACAACTAGAAGGAAAGAGAAAAGCTCACAGAGAATTGGAGGTATGGCAAAGGGTCTTTGTGTGCGCAGAGGGAAGGGCGGCTGAGAGCCTGGCTGACTTTTTCTGGCGGAAGGGGGAAGGAAGCCCCCAACCGCACTGAACCCCAGTTCTGACTGCACTGAACCCCAGTCCCGGGCGAAACCCCGTGGACCCAGGCTCATACAGGGGGAGTCTGGACTGTCAGGTAGAGAGAAAGGCACCCAGAAACTCGGAGACCCGTGGGCGACCCGGGAGAGCCCCGGCAGGCAGGGTTCCGGAGGCGCGAGTGCCAGTGTGCACAAAGGCTGCGGAGGTTGCCACAGGCTTTCCCTAGTGGAAGGGAGTCAGAAGCTCCTGACTGCACTGAGCCCCAGTTCCAGGCGAGCCCCTGGGGACCCACGCTCTTGTGGGGGGAATCTGGACTCTCGGGCGGAGACTTGGGAGCCAGGGAAGGCAAAGGTCTGCAGGCGCACGCATGCCAGTGCGCACAAAGGCTGCGGAGGTTGCCACAGGCTTTCCCTAGTGGAAGGGAGTCAGAAGCCGGGGAAGGCAGAGGTCTGCAGGCGTGCATGCGCACAAGGGCAAGGCTGCCTGGAAGCCAAGACTCTCTGCTCCACCCTGAGACTCCACCTCATCTAAGCTGAGCACAGAGGCTATTGCAATTTGGCAAGTCTAATCCTATAAGGCTGTCTCCAACACCGAACTTCTCCCAGCGTAGACACAGCTGATCCTTACAGCCAACTGGCCTGGAGGTCAATTCCTCCCAGTGATACCAACAACAATCAAGACTTAACTACAACAAGACTGTACACACAGTCCACAAAGGGGTGCACCAAGAGTGTCCACCTCAGGTTAACTGAGGAGGCCGACCCACTGGGCCATATAGGAAATCTAGCACACAAATCTACCCTACCAACTCAGGGAAGCAGTGAAAATGCGGCATCAAAGAAACAGATCACAAACGAAAGAAATGGAGGAAAACGAGGAAAACAAATGACTGGATATAGAATTCAAAACCACGGTTATAAGGCTTTTCAAGAATATCCTAGAAAAGGCCGATAAATATAACGAGACCCTCGAAGATATGAAAAAGGACCAACTAGAAATTAAACATACACTGACTGAAATAAAAAATATTATACAGAGACCCAACAACAGACTAAAGGAAAACAAGAATCAAGTCAAAGAATTGAAATACAAAGAAGCAAAAAACACTCAACCGAAAAAGCAAAAAGAAAAAAAAATCCAAAAAGTTGAAGATAGTGTAAGAAGACTCTGAGACAACTTCAAGCATACCAACATCAGAATTATGGGGGTGCCAGAAGAAGAGAGAGAGCAAGATACTGAAAACCTATTTGAAGAAATAATGACTGAAAACTTCCCCCACCTGGTGAAAGAAATAGACTTACAAGTCCAGGAAGTGCACAGAACCCCAAACAAAAGGAATCCAAAGAGGACCACACCAAGACACATCATAATTAAAATGCCAAGAGCAAAAGACAAAGAGAGAATATTAAAAGCAGCAAGAGAAAAACAGTTAGTTATCTACAAGGGAGTACCCATACGACTGTCAGCTGACTTCTCAACAGAAACTATGCAGGCCAGACGGGAGTGGCAAGAGATTTTCAATGTGATGAATAGCAAGAACCTACAACCAAGATTACTCTACCCAGCAAAGCTATCATTCAGAATTGAAGGGCAGATAAAGAGCTTCACAGATAAAAAAAAGCTAAAGGAGTTCATCACCACCAAACCAGTATTATATGAAATGCTGAAAGGTATTCTTAAAGAAGAGGAAGAAGAAAAAAGTAAAGAGAAAAATTATGAACAACAAATACATATCTATCAACAAGTGAACCTAAAAATCAAGTGAATTAAAAACCCGAGGAACAGAATAATCTGGTGAATATAATAGAATCAGGGGCATAGAAAGGGAGTGGACTGAAAATTCTCAGGGGGAAATGGGTATGGGGGGTTCAGGAAGAAACTGGACAAAAATCATACACCCCTGGATGAGGACAGTGGGGGGGAGGTAAGGGCAGAAGGTGGGGTGGGAACCGGGTGGAGGGGAGCTATGGGGGGAAAAAGGAGAAACAATTGTAATAATCTGAATAAAGATTTATTTAAAAAAAAAGAGAGAGAGAATGGAAAGTGATAATGGAGTTAGATTGTGAAGAATTTTACCATGTTTAGAAATTGGGACTTGATTTGGGCTGGGGGCAGTGGGACTCTTTTGTCTTAAAGTGCTTCGTAGATCCTCCCCTATGGCGCATCTTAACACCATGTTAAGATTGTTTAGCTCTCTCCCCAGCTAGATTTCTAAGCCAGAGGGCAGGGACCATGGCTGGCTTACTCACCACTGTTGCCCCTGCAACTGGAACATGTCCCAACACATAGGAGGCCTTAAGAATGTATTTGTGAAACGGAATTGAGCTAGCACATAGGCAATTGCATATGGCTCTGGAGGTTTTCTCCTTGCAACTATGCATGCTCTTCTACACCTATGACACCTTCCTCATGTATCATCTCCTCAAGGCAGTCTACCCTGATCCCCTCTCTGCCTGGATTAGGGTAAGTATTGGTTCCTCAGGGAGACAAGGATTTTTTTTTTTTCATATTTAACTTTGAATAACCAGTGCATAGCAGAAAGCCCAACACAGGAGGGATCCATAAATGACTGTTTTGTTTTTATTTAATCCACCCAAGGATATTTTTCCATTGATTTTTAGAGAGGGAAAGACAGAAATATTGATGTGTTAGAAGCACATAGATCGGTTGCCTCCTGCACATGCCCCACCAGGGCCCGGGCCGGGGAAGAACCTGCAACCTCACTACATGCCCTTGAAACTGAAATCAAACCCAGGACCCTTCAGTCCACAAGCCAACGTTCTATCCATTGAATAAAACCAGATCCTCCAAGAAGCTGAAGCCCAGATAGGACTGAATTTGTAAGAAATGTATTCGGGTGAATGCCTGTGAGAGAACATGGGAAGAGAGCCAGAGGAGTCTGGGAGAGTCTTCAGACTGTGATTATAAGGTAAACCTGCCCCTGACTGAAGGAGAGAGGGAAGGATGGAAGGCAGGCCCAGTGTAAGCATCTTATACTGTAGAGCAGGTTAAGGAAAATTGAACAAGACCATCATGGAATCTTGGAGCAAAGTCACCTGCCAGATGAATCCCACATCTCCCAGGAAGGGGCCTGCTTCAGTTTCCCTGCCACACTCAGTCGTTGGCTGGGATGCATGGCCTCAGAGCAAATCCAGCCATAGATTTCAGAGACCAGCAGCTGGGGTGTGTGGTTGATTACACTCCTTGCAGTTGGAGATCTGAGACATACATTCTCATGGACACCAAAGTCTACCTTTTGCCCCACACAGGTGTACCGCTGTGCACAGGTTTGGGAAGCAGTTCCTCCCTGGATCCTGTGGGCTTTGTTCTGAGAGGAAACTCAGAAGAGGGTGTTAGTGGAACAAACTCTGTTGATGCAGTTGATCTCAGAGCCACACCTGGTATTATTCTCTCCCTCCTTTACTATCCATTCTCAAATCCGCTCACCCTCAGCGATTGCCTAGGCCAGTGGTCGGAAAACTCATTAGTCAACAGAGCCAAATATCAACAGTACAACGATTGAAATTTCTTTTGAGAGCCAGATTTTTTAAACTTAAACTTCTTCTAACACCACTTGTTCAAAATAGACTCGCCCAGGCTGTGGTATTTTGTGGAAGAGCCACACTCAAGGAGCCAAAGAGCCGCATGTAGCTCGCGAGCCGCAGTTTGCCGACCACTGGCCTAGGCAGGTCTTGGTGCCTTACCTGGTGAGATAAACCAAACTTATATTCTGGAAGGGTCTGAACCACTGGTAATATCCTTTCAGTCCAGTGCTGCGGGTATGTCCATTCATGGTTGCAAAAGAGCAGCAGGGTATCAGGAGGCACCCAAGTGGATCGCCTAACTTCCACGTGTGTTCCTCCTTGTCCCCATTGTGCAAAAAAACAGTCCTCCTGCTGATCAGAACCAATTACCCTTGCTGGATGGTGATTCTTCCTTGCTGATTTCTGGACACAGACTTCAAAGTGACCTGGCAGCAGCTGTAGCTTTTAATTCAGTGGAATCCTTGCTATTTCCCTTGGCAAAAGTGTGGCCTCTTTGGGGACTAGAACCTCGAACCCTGCAGAGTCAAGAGTTGTGAGGACAGCCCTAGGAGATGAGCTCAATGGTTAGAGCATCGGCCTGTACACCAAAGGATTGTGGGTTCAATTTCTGGTCAAGGGCATATTACTGGGTTGCAGGTCCAATCTCTTACACCGGTTGGGGTGCATGTGGGAGACAACCAATCAAGGTGTCTCTCTCACATTGATGTTTCTCTATCTCTGTCTCTGTCTTTCTTTCCCCCACTCTCCCTCCCTTCCACTCTCTCTAAAAAAAATCAATGGAACCTATGGATGAAGACAGTGGTGGGGGGTAAGGGCTTGGGGTGGGGTGGGGAATCAGGTGGAGGGGGGCAATGGGGGAATAAAAGAGGAACATCTGTAATAATCTGAACAACAAAGATTTATTAAAAATAAAATAAAATAAATCAATGGAGCCCTGGCTGGTTTGGCTCAGTGGATAGAGCATCAGACTGAAGGGTCCCGAGTTCGATTCTGGTCAAGGTCACATGCCTGGGTTGTGGGCTTGATCCCCAGTGGGGGGCATGCAAGAGGCAGCCATCAATAATTCCCTCTCATCATTGATGTTTCTCTCTTCCTCTCTGAAATCAATAAAAATATATTTTAAAAAAACAATGGAAAAAAATATCCTCAAATGAGAATTAACAACAGCAACAACAAAAAAGTGAGGACAGAAAGCACAAAATCCCTTAGTGGGGCATTGGGTGTCACAATAAGTGTGGTCATTCCTGCTGCTTCTGTCTGTTGGTTCCCCAACCCATGTATTCTTCCTATTCAGGACACAGCACCATAAAGAGGTCTCTGATTGAATACATACACTGTGTCCTAAAGGAGGGCACCTCATCCATCCAGACTGCTCCCTCTGTACTGTACTTCAATGCTTGTAGAAGGCCATTCCAAACCAGCCTTAGCTGAGCGTTCCAATGTCTCTGGAGCTTTGCTACTCTAACAATTAGGTCTTCATCCTGCCACTCAGCTGTGTATTCTCTTCCCCTGACAGAGAGAAAGGTCTCTTTGTAAGCTATCCCAAAGGCTTTATGTTTCTCTCACTTAGCCAAAAACTGCTTGTTGTTAATGGCCTTCAGTCTCTCATGATTTCAACATAGGGTGTCAATGCAACTTACTAATAACCACCCAATTTTACTATCTTTGTAGTCATCATTCCCTCCTTGTTTTTCAAATGCTTGCATCATCACATCTGCCACAGCATTCCCATCTACCGGAACATTTTCTAAGGTTAACACTGGTGAAAGCTTTAGCAGTTGAGTTACCACCTTGTGCCAGGAGCTGAGTCCAACCTACTAACCAGGATGGCATCCTCTTTGCCTTGTGGGTAGTAGATGAGCCAGTCCAAATTCCTATCTTACCACGTATTTTCATGGACCACTCCCAGTACCACTTGTGTTAGTCTGGGTCCCTGAGAAATGGATGCAAGATAAAATTATCTATGTAAGACATTTATTAGAGGAAATGTCTATGAGAGAAAATAAGGAGGCTGGCAGAGCCATCAGACTACAATGCAAGTCCGACCTCAAGTGAAGAAATGAAGGAAGAAAAATTGGATGGAAGCATCTTATACCCCAGTGCAGTTCTGAGGAAAGTCTGACAAGGCTGTTTGGGATTTCTCCAAGTCACTTGTCAGAGGAGTCTGGCATCTCCCAGGAATGGGCCTTAGTTTCTCTGCCACACTTAGTCATTGCCGGGAAGCAGTCCATAGGAAGCAATAATAAACTATCTGAAAGGGAAACGAAGGAAGCTCCCATTTACAATTGCATAAAAATACATAGAAATAATTTAAAATATATTTTTTACACTTGATAATTGTTAAGTGATATTTAAGATAGGAAAATGTATTTTATTTTAATTTATTTTTAAAAATATATATTTTTATTGATTTCAGAGAGGAAGGAAGAGACAGTAACATCAATGATGAGAGAGAGTCATTGATTGGCTGCCTCCTGCACACTCCCTACTATGGAATCCAGCCGGCAACCTGGGCACGTGCCCTTGACTGGAATCAAACCCAGGACCCTTCAGTCCGCAGGCCAATGCTCTATCCACTGAGCAAAACCAGCTAGGGCCATAGAAATAACTTAACCAAGGATGTAAAAGACTTGTACTCAGAAAATTGCAGCCAAAACCGGTTTGGCTCAGTGGATAGAGCGTCAGCCTGCGGACTGAAAGGTCCCAGGTTCGATTCCGGTCAAGGGCATGTAACTTGGTTGCGGGCACATCCCCAGTAGGAGGTGTGCAGGAGGCAGCTGATCGATGTTTCTCTCTCATCGATGTTTCTGACTATCTATCCCTCTTCCTTCCTCTCTGTAAAAAATCAATAAAATATATTTAAAAAAAAAAAAAAAAAAAAAAAAAAAAAAGAAAATTGTAAGACACTGAAGAAAGAAATTGAAGAAAATACAAATAAGTGGAAGCATATACCATGCTCATGGATAGAAAGAATTAACATCATTAAAATATCCATACTATCCAAAGCAATCTATAAATTCAATGCAATTCCCATCAAGATACCAATGGTGTATTTCACAGAACTAGAACAAATATTCCAAAAATTTAAATGGAACTACAAAAGATCCTGAATAGCCACAGCAATCTTGAGGAAGAAGAACAAAGTTGGAGGAATCCTGCCACCTGGTATTAAGCTCAAATAGCCACAGCAATCTTGAAAAAGAAGAACAAAGTTGGAGGAATCATGCTACCTGGTATTAAGCTATACGACAAAGCCACAGTAATCAAAACAGCATGGTACTGGCATAAAAACAGACATATAGATCAACAAAACAGAAGAGAGAGCCCAGAAATAAACTCATGTCTTTATGGTCAATATTTGACAGAGGTGGCAAAAATGTGCAATGGGGTAAAGCTAGACTATTCAATAAGTGGTATTGGGAAAATTGGACAGGTACATGCAAAAAAATTACACCACCTTCTTACACCATACATAAGAATAAACTAAAAATGGATTAAAGACTTAAATGTTAGACTCAAAACCATAAAAATCCTAGAAGAAAACATAGGCAGTAAAATCTCATACATTGCTTGCAGCAATATTTTTTCTATGTTTCCGTGGGCAAAGGAAACAAAAGAAAAATAAACAAATGGGACTACATCAAACTAAAAAGGGTTTGCACAACAAAGGGAACCATTAACAAAATGAAAAGACAACCCACTGAATGAGAGATCATATTCAAAAATGATACATCTGATAAGGGGTTAATATCCAAAATTTATAAAGAACTTATACAATTCAATACACACACACACAAAAACACACACACAAAACAATCCAATTAAAACATGGGCAAAGGATCTAAATAGACACTTTTCCAAAGAGTACATACAGATGGCCAATAGGTCTATGAAAAGATGCTCAATGTCAGTAATAATTAAAAAAATAAAAATTAAAAATACAATGAGATATTACCTCACACCTGTCAGAATGGCTGTTACCAATAAATCAACAAACAAGTGTTGGCGAGGATGTGGAGAAAAGGGAGCCATTGTGCATTGTTGGTGGGAATGCAGATTAATGCAGCCACTGTGGAAAGCAGTATGGAGTTACTTAAAGAAATTAAAAATGGGCCCTGGCCAGTGTGGCTCAGTTGTCTGGGCATCATCCCGTGCACTGAAAGGTTGCTGCATTTGATTCCTGGTCAGGGCACATGCCCCAGCTGTGGGCTCAATCCCATAGGGGGCATGCAGGAGGCAGCTGATTAATGTTTCGCTCTCACATTATTTCTCTCCCTCTCCCTTCCTCTCTCTCTAAAAGTCAGTTAAAAATTTAAGCCCAGCCCTGACCGGTTTGGCTCAGTGGACAGAGTGTCGGCCTGCGGACTGAAGGGTCCCGGGTTCGATTCCGGTCGAGGGCATGTGCCTTGGTTGCAGGCACATCCCCAGTGGGGGGCGTGCAGGATGCAGCTGATGGATGTTTCTGACTCTATCCCTTTCCCTTCCTCTCTGTAAAAAGTCAATAAAAATATTTAAAAAAAAAATTTAAGCCCACTTGGTTTGGCTCAGTGGATAGAGTGTTGGCCTGCGGACTGAAGAGTCCCGGGTTTGATTCCAGTCAAGGGCACATGCCCAGGTTGTGGGCTCCATCCCCAGTAGGAGGCGTGCAGGAGGCAGCCAGTCAATGATTCTAATCATTGATGTTTCTATATTTCTCTCCCTCTTCCTTTCTCTCTGAAATCAATAAAAATGCATTTAAAAAAATAAATAATAAAAATTTAAAATTTAAAAATTGAACTGCCTTATGACCCAGTGATTCTACTTTGGGGATATATCCGAAGAAACCAGAAACACTGATGCAGTGCAGCATTATTTGCAATCACCAAGATTTGGAAGCAGCCCAAGTAGTAAAGAGTGGATAAAAACGCTGTGGTACATTTACACAATGGAATACTACATGGCCTTAAAAAGAAAGAAATCTTACCTTTCTGGACAGCATGGATGGACTTGGAGAGTATCAAGCTACTAGTAAGTGATATAAGCCAGTCAGAGAAAGACAAGTTCCATATAATTTCACTTATACGTGGAATCTAATGAACAAAATAAACTAACAAAGAAAATAGAAAAAGACTCACAGATACAACGAACAGACTGATAGCTGTTAGAAGGGAGGCATTTGAGGGACTGGGTGAAAAGGTGAAGGGATTAAGCAAAGAAAAAAAAACAACCTCATAGATGCTGACAACAAACAGTATAGTGATTTCCAGAGGTAAAGTGAGGTGGAGGATGTAGCAGAGGATAAAGGGGAGATAAGTGGTGATGGAAGGAGACTTGACTTGGCGAACACACAATATAGATGATGTATTATAGAATTGTACACCTGAAACATATATAATTTTATTAACCAATGTCACCCCAATAAATTCAATAACATTTTTACAAAAACTGATAGGGAGCTTAAGTAATGGAGAAATAGACAACCTCCAGGGACAAACGAGCTGTTTTCCAAAAATTCAATTTTAAATTATTTGGAATGCAGAACACATTTCCCTTAGAAACAATGCTATGAATAATTGCAGTTATTTTCTTAGCAAAGTCCACGCAAGATTGTTTTACTCATAATGTAACAGAAATATCTGTTAAGAAATTTTAGGCTTGCATCAATTGCATCCCTAAATCCTCACCACTCTGAATTATAAAATAGCTGTGTATGTAACTGCCACCCCAACTAGACTGTGAACTCTTTGAGCACTGGAAACTGTTGAATTATTCATTTTTTTATTCTGAATGCCTGGCATGTAACTGGAAATAAATGTTGGTTGCATAAATGAATGGACAAATTTAATAGGCATTCGAATAATGTTGAAAGTATCTTAGGGAATAAAAACACTAACATTTAATGGGTACCTTAAATGTGTCTGGCACTGTGCTAGGTGGATAATCAATAAAGCAAGATGCTTTGTTTATACTAGAGCTAGGGATGAAGAAGCTGGAGACAATTTTAATATTTGAGATATAAAATAAATGAGTGCTGGAGTTGCTAAATGTTTTTGGATGAAATGAATGGATAGATGTATTGATTTGAAAGAAATGTCATAGAAAAACATCAATAGGAATTGACATGCAAAGGGAAATAGTTCTTTTGAGGATCTCAAGACTGAATGTTGGGGAGGTATAACCACAGCTAAAGAGCAGAAAATGGAAGAGGAAGTTGTTAACAGAGAGGACTGGTCGGGAAAGAGTAGAAGGTCTGGTCTGGGTTAGGCTTTGATTTAATTTCATCTGATTTACTGCTCCCTGTAAAAATGCATTTGCTCTTGACAGTCTCCAAAGATTTGTTATGAGTTTAGATTAAGGTTAGATTGCAGTTAGATTGATTTCTTTCCACAATGATAGTACATTAAACACTTGTTAAAATTTTATAGGGATGGTGTCGTTAGCTTGGGCTGCTATAACGATGCCATCAACTGGGTGGTTTAAACAACAAACATTTATTTCTCATAATTCTGGAAGCTGGAAATCTGAGATCAGAATGCCAGCATGGTCACCTGGTGAAGCCTCTCTTCTCATCTGAAGATGGGTGACTTCTCCTTGTATCCTCACATGGCAGAGAGAATGAGAACTCTCTGGGGTCTCTTTTATAAGAGCACTAATTCCATTTATGAGGGCTCCACCCTGGTGATCTAATTATCTCCCAAAGGCCCCACCCTCCTAATACCATTGAACTGGGGGTTAGGATTTCAACATCTGATTTTGGAGGGGACACACACATTCGGTCCAGATCAGATGGCTATAATTGGAGAAGACAGTAGAGTGGACATACTAGGGAGTAAGGGAGAATTCAACATAGGAAAGTGGGAGAGGAAAATTGTTATCTTTAGATAGTTTTTGGTGGAGGAAGAAAAAGATGGGGACAGAAGAAGGAGGAGGAGGGGAAAGGCAAACAATTATTTCATAATTTCATGAAGGGCTTAACCTCTCAGAAAGTCCCTCTGACTTACTGCCAGCCTGATCATTGTTCTTTGAAAGCATCACTACAACTACTTCTGCATTTACTTCATTGTCCACAAAGTGCAATCAATAAATATTTGTTGATTGATTATTCTGAGTGTTTCAAATCAATCCACACTTCTAGTTTTATTAAGGATTTTAGAATTGACATTGATCAAGCTGAAATAAGAACTGTCTTTAAATTTGCAAGACATTTTATGTCTCTCCCCAAGGAAAAGCAAATATGTAAACATTTGTCCATGCCCATTATGCACCAAACACTGTACTGGAGGTTTTCTTTACAATATTGCATTCCTAGTAACTCATTATTATTTTAAAAATTACTTAGTGCCCATTATATATCAGATTCTATGCTAGGCAATGATGATAAAAGGCAAAGAGGGAGAAACTCTGACCTTTTAGCAGTTTTAGTATAATGGGGAGAAGATAGGGACAAATCAAGAACTGTCAATAACTGTAAGTACAATGAAAGAGGTAAGCACTTGGCAATAATGGAGAATAGAAATAAGTTTTAATTAAAAAAGAGTAGGTAATACAATTAGAATGGAACATCTGTTTAAATGAAAATTTTCATTTGTCTGAATAAAAAAAATATTTTTTGGCCCTGACCAGTTTGGCTCAGTGGACAGAGTGTCGTCGGCCTGCGGACTGAAGGGTCCCAGGTTCGATTCAGGTCAAGGGCATGTACCTTGGTTGCGGGCACATTCCCAGTGGGGGGTGTGCAGGAGGCAGCTGATCAATGTTTCTAACTCTCTATCCCTCTCCCTTCCTCTCTGTAAAAAAATCAATAAAATATTAAAAAAAAAATTTTTTTTTGAATGACAATTTAACTGGATGCCAAGAGGAGCCTAAGGAGACATGATTAAATGTTGTAGGCCCTGGATGGCATCCTGGATCAGGAAAAGGATATTAGAGAAAAACTGAATAAATATAAATAGAATATGGATTTTAGTTAATCATGTGTATTACTATTAGTTCCTTGTGACAAATGTACCATACTAATGTAAGATATTAATAATAGGTGAAATTGGGTGTAGAATATACTAGAACTATTTGAAGTATCTGTGTAATATGTAAATTCAAAACTGTTTTAAAATAAACATTTCATTAAAATATTTAAACTGGCATTTTGTATTTTTGTTAGATCTGGCAACACTAACACTTACTTCCAAATAATCATTAAGCATAAAATATAAAAAATAATCTTAAATTGATAATTAAGGGATTTGAGTTGTATATAATTTCTCCTAAGTATTTGATCCGAACTTTCTTTATTTTTAAATATAATATTAATTGAATAAAGCACACATAGAGAAAAGGCTGCAGTAAACATAAGTGTGCAACTAGATGAATTTTCACAAAGTAATCACACTAGTGTATGGGTGTAACTATAACCCAGATCAGGAAAAGCATGTGACCAGCAGTCTAGAAGCAACCTCATGGTCCTTCCCTATTAAAGGTAATCATTATCATGACTTCTAGCACCACAAATTAATTTGCCTGTGTACCTAACATAAATGAACTCAAACAATATGTACTGTCAAATACTTTATTTTCTATACACAGTTCATTTGTTTTCCCTTTTTTTTTTTTTTTTTTTGGCAAGGCTCAAGCAACCAAATAATTATTAGGGATTATTCTTCAATGTAGAAAAAAGAACTGGCTTAAGCCCCCCTCCCCCACAATGAACCATCAATAAAGTTAATCTTAATTTGGTTTGTGCACATCTCAAGAGACTTAAAAAGTACAGTTATGAGAAAATCAGCAAGGTTAAGATCCTGCAAGTAATCACTTTTCTGGGGTGACTGCTAATTTATGCTGCCTGAATAGAAAACGGTGCTGATTATTTTATTCTTGCTGCTCCTTTGGGAAAGAACAACCTGTGTGTTGTGGAAGAAGTCCTTAGAGTTTGGAATAAAAATAGACATGTATACTATAACATTTTTATTTGAAGAGGAGCTTAGAAAAAATCTTTTATAAAAAAAAGATGGGGATTTTAAGAGAGTGCATTTTAGAATATTTGCCGTTTTCCAGATACAAGACAACCAAATATATTTTGCTCAACTTTAATATCTGCTTTGTTGCATAACGAAACTAGGAAGTTAGTCCTTATTGCTTAATACTTAATTGTTGATAATATGCTAGGCCTTATAAAGAAAATCTGTTTTCAATGTTAGAACTTATATATCAGAGGTTTATACAGGTTCCCTCAATCTCTTAACTATTGATTTCTATTCTAAGTGACAAGACGCTAAAACTAACATGTATTTGTGCCACAAAAGATTTACTTACGTTATACATTTCATTTTGTAAACTTACAGAGCATCTACTACGTGCAAAAAATTATGCTGAACAACTTCGGTATGTCCAGAGATAAATGGTTCCTATGCTGTGTTTCTACTTGTGCTAGTCAAAGGTTTTGTACTTTTACAGCGGAAGGGAATCAGGTTAAGTTAGATGTTTATTTAATCTCAGAGTCCTTAGTCTTCTGAAAAACAAAAAAAAACCAACCCCCCTCCCGCAAAAACACACACAAAACAACCCGTAAGGCAAAAGCTTGTTTAAAAACAGATACTACTTTTAAGGATTTGGGTTCATTCTAAAGCAGGACCATGGGTTCTTAAGATATTGATTTACATAGAAGGGCTAGTTCTGTCACCGGAGCTAAAAAAGGGGTTCATTTTTTTCAAACTGGACTGTTGCATTAGGAGCTCCATGCGGTCCTGATTGGCGCCTCTGTAAGGCCAGGCAGCTCCCTTTCGTCTGACTCCCAGACCAGAGGCTGTGGGAAGCCCAGCTCTGGCTGGGGGAGAGGGCCTTGGGTCCAGGCCTGCAGCCTACAGATCGCTGGCCGGGGCCTCCGAGACCTTAGCCCTAGCAAAGGCCGCCCAAAGCCTCCGGGCGTGCAGCCACGTTGATTGCAGCCCGCCTTCCCGACTGGGGGAGTACCGGCGAGCCGCAGCAGCGCCCTTTCGCTGGTCAAGAAGTCCTGTTCCGGGAAAAAGGCCGCGGGGGCGGGACTCGGGGCTGTGCGGGGCTATTTCCTCTCAGTGCGGTCAGTCGGGGTGAAGAGAGGCCGAGCAGGAGTCTGGGCGGAGCGTCCCATGGCGTTACCTAGCCCGGCCTGAGCTTTGGCGGGCACGGAGGAAGCCGTGTAGTGCGGGAAGCCTACAGCCCATACCGGGGAAGGATGGGTCAACTGGCGGAGGTTTCACCACAGCCCACACGCTTGGGAGAGGGAATTTGAGAGCGCATGGGGGAGGGGGCGGAGAGAGCGGGCGGCACTCTTAGAGCATGCTCTGTGCGGAGAGCCTGACATGCGCCGTGAGCCCAGGGTGGGTTGGCAGCGGGAGGGGCTGGCGCGAGCGGGCTGATGTGTTTATCCGGTTTTCTGGGTGGGCGGTCAAAGCGCACGCGTTAAGGGCGAAAGGCGGTGGGGCTGGGCGGTGGAATGCGCACGCGCTGAGCGGGCCGACAGCTCTGGGAGGGCGTGGAGGGGGCTCTTGGAGAAGCAGGGGAAAAGGGAAGCGAAGGGAAAGGAAAGGGCGGGGGGAGGGGTGAGAGTGTGCTCTGCGCATGCGTGCGAGCGCCAGCGACGACGGCGGCGGGGGAGTCTCGGGGATGACAGTGGCGCTGCCCGTTGGGGTAACGGTCGTCGTCTCCAGCAGGGCTTGGGGCACCGCACAGCCCGCAGGATCCATTAAGGCCGCAGCAACCAAGGCCCTACCGAGCTAGAGTGGCGCGTGGAGTCGGGGTGAGGGCGGCGAGGCGCGGGGGGAGGGGCCTGCGGCGGGGCCTGCTGTGTGCGCTGGGCGGCGGCGGGCCTGGCTGTGTGAGCGCTCGCCTCTGCCGCGGCCGGGCGGGCTCCGTGGGCGGCGGCGGCCGTCGTGCTTAGCGGAGGCGGTGTCCGTGTGTGCAGCGCGGAGAAGATGGCCGGGCAGTGAGGGGCGGCGCTTGCGCCTGGTGACCTCGGAGTGAGCGACTAAGGAGCGAGGGGCGCCGCCGCGGCCCGGCTGGGCCTGCTCCCCGCCCCCTCCCGCCACTGCTCCGCAGCCGTCGGCCCGCGAACTTCCTCCCGGCCCTCCCCTATCGGGTGCGGGACGGACTTTCCCGCCTCGGCACCTCCTGGAACGGCGGGACTGTAATCGCCGGGGTGGAGAGCCAGGCACAGTCCGGGCCCCGCGTCCGATATGGAGAGAGCGGCGGCGGCCTCGGCCAGCCGCAACAGCAACCTTCGTAGCCGCCGCGGCTTCGGGCACTAGATCGAGGAAGCTGACCCCGGAGCTGTCGTCCTTGCTGTCGCCGCTGCCTCCGCACCGGGCGCTGTGATGGAGTAGGGGCCCCGCAGCCGGTGAGAAGCGTGCCCGCCCCTTGGACCGGGCCGGGTCCTGCTCCCGCCCAGCTCGACCTGAAGAGATACCTCCGCGTCCGGAGATGCAGCTCGAGCGAAGGCCGCCCGCCGAGCCGCGGGGCTAGACTGAACTCCGAGTCGCGGCCCGAGCACCGAAGCCGCCACGTTCTGCGCCCCGCGGCCGCCTGGGACAAACTCGAACGCTGGTTTCTCTATTATTTTTCAACTGCAAGTCTCAGGGACGGAGGAGGGGCGCCAAGGCCCCATGTGTGGGAGGATTGCTTCAGCCTCGCAAACTTGCACGGATTTTGGTGACTACTTTGGCCAGTGGTTCTGCTCTGATTTCCTCCGAATTGTTGCAAATTCGCCATTGTTCCCAGGCTGCTCACAAAGTTGGATCCGGAATTTTTTTTCAACCGGGAGCCAACGGTGTCGAAGTGTCTGCAATGAACCCCGTGAATGCTACTGCTCTCTACATTTCCGCGAGCCGCCTAGTGCTCAACTACGACCCCGGAGACCCCAAGGCGTTTACCGAGATTAACAGGCTCTTGCCTTACTT
Organism: Plecotus auritus; assembly: GCF_963455305.1. Taxonomy (NCBI): domain Eukaryota; kingdom Metazoa; phylum Chordata; class Mammalia; order Chiroptera; family Vespertilionidae; genus Plecotus; species Plecotus auritus. The sequence continues at coordinate 148,673,348 of NC_137773.1, forward strand.
CCGACAGTCCCTCTCGTGCTGTGTTTGCGGTGAGACGCCTTTTATTGTTCCCTTTTTAGCTTGTGTGTGTGTGTGTGTGTGTTTTTTTTTTTAAATATCTTCGGGCAATGGTAACAGGAACGGTTCGAGGACATGGTAGTTTGTATTATTAAGCTTTTGTTATTTGTGCAGTAGTATACAGTCATTAGTTTTGAAACTCCAAAGGACTTTCACCCGGCATTTCAGAAGGAATCCTTCCAAACCGCTTTGTACAGCGGTCTGAACGTTTGAAACTGCTTATTTCACCTTAGGTCAGTTCCTTAGCTTTTCTGATGATGGGTTTTTAAATGACGTGAAATATGCATGTATCCTGCCTTTTTTTTTTTTTAACCTTCGGTACAAGAATTGATTTAATACCTACCTTAGTTAAATCTGGTTAAAACATGTACATGTGGCGTGTTTGCATTTCCCCAAACTGGTGTTATGTGTGGGTGCTGGTATAATGTGACGCGCCCACAGCTAGTGAACTCGGTGCGGAACTTTCCCCCAGGTTCTTCCACAAATGCTTTGACAGTTGGACGGTAAACAGTGAGCCAGGGAATACTTGATGGGGTACTAAGTACTTTTTAGCTAGTGGGATTACGTTTCTTATTTTGTGGCTTTAATACCTTGTGGCCTAGTAGAGGGTTATTTTAGGTATTTTTGTTAAAAAATATTAGTGTGGTGGGGAGGATATTTTCAAGTTATTTTTGAGAGATAAAGATATGCTGTTGTCTAATAAGTCGAAGTTTCTCAAAAGTAATAATTTGGATTAATTGTGCACATATAATAACTATTACCTCTCCTTCCCTTCCCCCCCCCCCCCCAAAAAAAAAGACACGATGAAAACGTGGAAAGGGCAGCTGGCCAAAAAAGCAGTAATATACTCCACTTCGTATTCTTATTCCGACACATATTTTGAGGTTTCGTTGGTCCACTCACTTGTTTAGTCAGCATTTCAGAAATTTAGGCATTTCAGGCTTTCATGTCTTAAATTAGATAAAGAAGAGTAATTTTGTGATTATTAATTTGAGATTCATCTAGCATTTTCTGTATAGCTCTGGGGAAAGGCACTAAAGGAGTGCAGAAGAGGTGAAGATTGTGTTTTTTGTACACCAGGTACTTAATCTCATAAAAATTTAAGTAACTCTGTTAGAATGTGATTAAGTTCTACTGTGACTGGTGACTCTTAACAACTTTATAGAGAATCACTTGCTCTGGGCAAATCACTTAACTGCCCTGGGCCTCAATTTCTTAATATAAAAAATGAGTTTTGGGCTAGATTCAAAGTTTCCTTTCAGCTTAAATTTTACTAATGTAAGCATTAGAATTTGATTGGTTTCAAGATTCCCGGAGTGCTTTTTTTTTTTTTTTTTTTAATTTTAACAACTTTTGATAGTTTGTGGACCGAGGAAATGCAGCTGCTCTATCTTTCTTATCCACAAACCATTCTTTGAGGTTTGGGGGGTGGATTGCTGAGGTAATGATAGTAGGGATGAAGAGAGGGCATAGAGCAGCCCACCCTGGCTGCTAGGTAGAACAGCAGTAGAGAGTGATGTTATCCAGGTAACACTTGAAGATCTGATAAGTCTCCTTTTTACTAGGTAGATGGGATTTAACTCTCTAAGGGGGGAAATGGTACTTTTGAATTGTGTAGATGCTTGGATTTTAAGTTCTTATCAGTAGCTTCAGGATAGTTGTGGTCTAATTGAACATTTCCTCCAGATTCTAACCTGGATTTTAAAAAAATTTGCCATTAAAGATAAAACTATATTTAAAGAGTCCCCAAGTGTCGTTTTTTAATATTTTTTAAAACGAGTCTTGGCAACACAAGGGGAATTTTTCTGACAAGTGGAGCTTTGTAATTATTTCTTCTTGTTCACTTTCCTTTCCCTGCATTTTATGGAAAATATTTGTGGATTCTACTTCCTTGTAACTGAGTAGTTGGCGTAAAATTTCAGCAATCTGGATGTAGCTTCAGGCTTGCCCCCTTGTCCCCCCTCCCCATGTAGTCTGTGGTTATCAATAGATAGGGGGAAAAATCAGTTATTGGAATTCAGATCCAGCATTTAATAAACTTTGTATCAGGTGCTGCCCTAGGCTGTCTTAGTTGAAAAACATAAACTCATTCAATTCTAGGGCATGTGCAATTTTCTTCCATGAATATAAGTAAAAGTAAAGTGTAATTCTGTCTTGCATGCTGTAAATAGGGAGTTTGTTTCAACAGGCCCTCCAACATCTGACCCAATCCTACCTTTTCAGCCTGTATTCAACTGCTCTCTTACATAATTGCTCTGCTTTAGCCAGGTTGATATTTTTTGCCTTTTCAAACATACATACATGCCTTATATTTTCCTCTTCCCAGTAAAAAGTTCTCTTTGTCCTTTGAACCTCTGTAACCCTTTGTTCCAGTCATAGGCACTTAAAGCTCTTTCAGTGCAGTTTTTATTTTTAATTTTTTTTTTGTCAGTGCGGTTTTTATAACATTCTTCTGATACATTAGGGAAAATACTATGTTTTTGTACATTTTTGTGTTCCTCTTGCCTTATCCTTTCTCTCCTAGCAGTGACTTGCATGTAGGTGTTCATGAGACTCAGGAAGAAAGTGAGAGGAGGTGAGGGAGGGAAAGTAAAAGGCTTACAAACTTTGCAGTTAGGTTCAAATCTTGGTTCTTCTGCTTTTGTATAGACAAGTTGCTTTAAGTTTTTGCCTCAATTTCCTTTATCTACAAAAGGAGGATGATTATACCTTCTTCAAGTTTGTTTCTCCAAATTTGTTATATGTGGGCTTATTTTTTAGTGGGGAAAAACCTTTTGACCCTATGAGAACAAGTCTATGGATTTGGTGTCTGGCACATATTATGTACTTAATATCCCACTCTTGTGCAGAAGTAGAGAGAGGGAGGAGGAGGTGAGAGAAGAGACTGAACTGTCAGGTCAGTTACTGTCAAACTTAGACTATTCTCTGGAACTTAGGTTTTGTTACTGTTTGAAATGTAAATTAGCTGATTATCACTGTTCTGTTTTTTCAATTGCCTTGTATATTTAAACATTCTGAAGCTTCAGGTGAATGGGATATTGCTCCAGAGAATTACTGTACTTTCTAGGCCACATAACAGAAATTATAGTGGCTACTACTTTTTGTGTCAGCTTTTCCCCCTTGCTCTAAATATTGGGACATGCTTTATCATGTACCAGGAAGTATAATTTCTTTTTTTAATGGCATTGAACTTGATAAATTCTGTCCTAGGGATTTCAAGTTTTCCATTAAGCCCTAACTGGTTTGGCTTAGTGGATAGAGCGTCAGCTTACAGACTCAAGGGTCCCAGGTTCGATTCCAGTCAAAGGCATGTACCTTGGTTGCCGGCACATCCCCAGTAGGAGGTGTGCAGGAGCCAGCTGATCGATGTTTCTAACTCTATCCCTCTCCCTTCCTCTCTGTAAAAAAATCAATAAAATATATTTAAAAAAATAAAGTTTTCCATTAAACTTGTAAGCCCTCAAGTAATATAACAAGTTTTATATGTAGAATCAAATCCTGTTAGAGTTGGAAGGATGTGTTGAATGGAAACTTTTACTTTCTGAGATATTCGGAGTCCTGTAAAGTAATCAGGATCAAATCTCTACTCAGGCACATGAATATTTTCCTGGTGTTTTCATTTTTTAGAGAGGAAGGGAGGGGGAGAGATATAGAGAAACATCAATGTGAGAGACTTATATGGATCGGTTGCCTTCTATACATTCCCTGACTGGGGATGGAACCCAAAACCTAGGTATGTGCCTTGACCGGGAATCGAACTTGGGACCTTCTGGTACATGAGACAATGTTCCAACCAACTGAGCCACACTGGGGCTTCTGATGTTTTAATTAGAGTCTAGGAACGAAGGGGTTTTGCCTTTGGATTTACTTAATATTTTTGGACCTTCTAGACATTCAATTTTTCATTTACAAAATGGGGAGGGGCTGGAGATTAGTGTTTCTCATTGAAACACATAGGGTGATATAGACTAAACAAGTTTTTGTTTTGAATGTGAAAGGACTTAAAGACAAAACCCTATCTTTTAGGTAGGTATGTGGTTGGTTCCCTGAGGGTGAGAGCCTTGCTTGTTTTGTTTACTATGGTAGCCCCGAACCTGTCAGTTACTGGCTTAACTTGTTGAATGGATGAAATTATTAAAAAGGCAAAGTTTCAAAGTAGGAAGGATATGCTGTCAAAGTATTTGCCTTAAAACCAAATAGATTTAGCTTTCTGAACAACTACCTTCACTTTCCTTATTTTTCTCTTTTGCCATTGTTTGTACTCTACACCCCTGGAATTAGTGGAGTAAATAGATGATCTTAAGAATCTCTTCCAGTGTGGAATATTGGAATTAACTTTGGTTTTGACAGAACAAATAATTTATAAATATAAGAATCTTCTTAACTGGAATTTGAACATATAGCTTGAAGTGTCTTATTGTAAACTACATATTTTTTATTTATTTTTAATACGTTTTTATTAATTTTTAGATAGAGAGGAAGGGAGAGGGAAAGATAGAAACATCAGCTGCCTCCTGCACGCCCCCCACTGGGGATCCAGTCCACATTCTGGGCATGTACCCTGATGGGACCCGGGACCTATTGGTTCATGGGATGATGCTCAATCCACTGAGCCGCACCAGCTGGGCAAAATACACACCCAACTCCAACAGGATTTGATTCTACAGATCAAATTTATTATATTATTTCAGGACTTACAAGTTTACACATCTAAATTAAAAGGCCATTTGAGTAATTGTTACATTAATATGCCCTGACCAGGAATTGAACTGTGACCTCCTGGTTCATAGGTTGATGCTCAACCACTGAGCCATGCTGGCCAGGCAAAATATTTTTTTGATAGTAGCCATTCTAATGAGTGTGAGGTGATATCTCATTGTGATTTTGATTTGCATTTCTATAGTGACATTGATCATATGCTTGTTGGTCATTTGTATATCATCTTGAGGAATCAACAGCCTTTTCTTTTTAAATCCTCACTGGGGGATATGCTTATTGATTTTAGAGAGGGGCGTGGCCGAGCGTCAGTGAGCGTTAGAGAGAGGCGAAAAAAGAGAAGAGTGGGAATGAGGGGGGAGAGAGGAAGAGTGAGAGAAACATTGATTGCTCACCTTCTGCACGTGCCCTGACTGGGGATCAAACCTGAAACCTAGGTATGCACCCTGACCAGGAATTGAACCAGGAACCTCTTGGTAGATGGGATGACACTCCAACCAATTGAGCCACAGAGATTCACCTGGCCAGGGTGAATCACTATTATTTTTTATCTTGAAAACTTATTTCACTTATTACGTTTTTATTAATCCCATAGAACCATTTATTAATTAACTTTATTGCATATGTAAAAATTTTAGAAATTATCCGTAAATGAATATTTCCCTTCATATAATTTGTTTTTGAATAGCTGTTCTGAACATCGTTTAAGGACATCTGATTGGTGTTAAAGCAGAGTTTGGTTTACCAGTTTTGTTTTTTTTTTTGGGGGGGGGACTTAAGTTCACCTGTTCTCTCTGATAATGGGAAGAATTCTTTAGGGAGCATTTATCTAGTGGGCTGGTAAAGAGGAACAGTAGTAATTTGCCTGGTAGATACACTTCTTTTATTTCACACATTAATTTAACCATTCGTTTGGTTTCTTCTCCTAAGAAAAATCTCCTTTTTACAGTTCCCCTTTTAGTACTGTAAAAATTAGTTCTACAAAGTTAATAATAGTTTGAATAATGGTTCAAGGCTAGCTGTATGGCTGTATGGGATGTAGAATTAGGAGAAATTGTTTCAGTTTGAGATCTAGGAAGTATGGAGCTTGAGTGGGACCAAGAGGAATGGTGAAGTTAGTTGCTCATTTTCAGTAAGGCTTGTTGGAGAGAACAGTTGGCTTGTTGAGGTTGCAGAAAAGCAAGTTTATTTCCATGAAGGGGAGAGACCCCTTGCAGTATAGTGGTTACTCAGGAGCCTTTTATGTGGGGACCTTTAATGCCAGGCTAAGGAATTTGACATTTATTTTGTAGATGTATTTTTCTTTTCTTTTTTTCAAAGTGTGTTTTAGTCCTGGCTGGGTAGCTCAGTTGGTTAGAGCATTGGTCGGCAAACCGTGGCTCGTGAGCCACATGTGGCTCTTTGGCCCCTTGAGTGTGGCTCTTCCACAAAATACCACGGCCTGGGCGAGTCTATTTTGAAGAAGTGGCGTTAGAAGAAGTTTAAGTTTAAAAAATTGGGCTCTCAAAAGAAATTTCAATCGTTGTACTGTTGATATTTGGCTCTGTTGACTGATGAGTTTGCCGACCACTGGGTTAGAGCATTGTCCCAATTCGACAGAGTTGTGGGTTCAATCTTGGTCAGGGCACATAGAAGAATCAACCAATGAATGCATAAATAAGTGGAACAACTAATTGATGTTTCTCTCTCCTTCTTGCTCTCTCTCTCTCCCCTTTCCCCATTTCTCTCTAAAGGTGATAAAGTTTTTTTAAAAAAGAGTCTTATATAGGTTGCCAAAATCAAATACAATCTAAAGGGCTTGTTAAAATTCAGATTTCCAATTATCACATCAGACTGATTGAATTGGAATTTCTGTGGGTGGTGCCTTGAGTGCCTTGTAATCTTCATTTAACACCCCCCCCCAACCTTGATATGGGGCAGGGGATTTGCAAATCATTGTTGTAAGCATTTGAGAAACAACATTTTAAGTAGGAGAGGGATGTAATTTAAATTCTGTTTTAGAAAAGATTGATTTGGGATTGATTACTGAATAGTGGTGGCAGTGGTAAGGGAACAACATAGATAATGCTAAGGGAAATTTTTGTCTTATGGTTATCATAACACTTTAATTCTTTGATGTGTACTATATATATACTTGTTCATATTTCACTATAAATAGATTTTTTTTAAAAAATACGTTTGTATTGAGAGGAAGGGAGACAGAGAAACATTAATCTGTGCTGCCTCCTGCACTCTCCTCCGTCCCCTCCTCCACTGGGGATGGAGCCTATAACCTAGGCATGTGCCCTGAACGGGAATTGAACCAGCGACCTCTGGGTGCACAGAATGATGCTTAACCAACTGAACCACACTGGCCAGGGCCTCACTATGAATAGATTAAATGAGACGTTTCCTATTATAAAATTTATAAACATATCTAGCATGTGCTTTCACAAAGCATATACTTGATAAAATGTTTTGAATTATATTTAAGAACTGACAAAACCTGGCAATTTAATACAGATGCATGGGAAAAATTGAAGGAGTCAAAAGTTCATATTAGAAATGAAGTTTGGAAGGACATGAAGAATTTAGGTAGGCTAGTTTGAAATTAAAATATTCTTTAAGGGTTTAGCAATTTGGTGTAGATTTTGGGAGAGATTGCAGTTAAGATAGAAATTGGAGCAGTTCAGATGTGGGCCTAAGGAGAATGAAGAGAAGGATGAGACAACTTCGAATAATGTGATGGTGATTGGTGCTTAGGGGTGAGGAAATACTGGAAATATGTTTAGGAAAGCATAAAAAATAATCTAAAAATTTTTATTTTATGCCCTTCCCTGGAAACTTTGATTTTAAAATAATTTTATATACTATTTGATATAGTGTAACAACATATCTTCTGAGTCTTGGGGTTGTGGTTATCAGTCCCTCAAAGTAATTTGAACATCCAGTTCTCTTTTCTTTGCATTCCTTGTTTTCTTCATACGAGCACTCATATCATATTGATAACATCCATAGCACGCCATCATTTGTTGGTTAATGCCTTATTGTATTGACATATCCCTCAGAGTCCACTTAGCTACTTTTATGAATGATTCATTTAAATTTGTTTTTGCAAGTTCTGATGTACTTTCTAAATTTTATCTTTTATTTTAAAAAGTGATATTTCAAAATTCTTATTCTAATTTCTTACATTTTTCTTTGTGTCCAGGAGTCACTTTTGTCTTCTTGTCCATTTAATTTCAAACTCTTTTTTTTTTCTCTTTTAAAGATTATTATTATTTTTGTTCCCTTGTCAGGAATAGATTTTTTTTTCACCTTAATTAGTGTATATCTGGCTATTTTCTCATCTTTTTCTTGTTCCGACTTGTCCATAATAATTTAGCAGAATTTTCATTCATTACCCTTTTACTCCAGAGATCTTGAATCTTTGCAGAGTTGGAATATCTGTTTTTTTTTCAAGCTGTTTTAATCTAGTTTTACACCTATTGTATTTTGTGTGTGCTGATTTTAGTTGTCTTATCAGTTAACATTTGTCTGTTTTCTTTGTTATAACCTACAGAAAATGTGCACTTAAAATGTTGCCTCGTCTATACCTTGGAAATCAGTTATGTTTTCTGGAAAAGTTGAATGGTTTTAAAATTCTTTATGTAATATTTATACTTAATCTTAGCCAAGAGGCTGAGAAGTGATTCTTTATATAATATTTAAAGGTATATCTAAAGTGGGGGTGTGAGTTCAGGGTATAACAACCTAAGGACTTTCAACCCTCTACCAATCCTCCTAAATGTCTTTCCCTTGACATTCAAATCTTTGCCTAATGTTCTGATATCTAGGACTCTGGCCATATATAATACAGGAATCTAGGATTAGAAAGTGGCATTCCAATTCAGGTATCCTTGTGATGGATTTCTGAATCCTCTCTACAGTTAATCATTTGGTTGTCCAGCCTGTGACTGAACATATTCAGGATATGTCATAGGATATAACTATGTCATATTTACCAGAAGCTGTGGGCTGACTCAGGGATCTTTCTATATGGTGTCATTGAGCTAACCAGCTCAATTTTTACATAGGTTTTTACAAGGAAGATATTTACTAGGTTATTCTTCATGATGAGAATTTATAAAGCGTTAGGCAGAAATTTATTCACATCAAAGAATCCTTTCTGTAATATTGAAAGTTCATCCAAGCCTTTTCTGAATACTTCTGGGTTAGGGAGCTAAATTCTACTCTGCAGAATAGCCATATCATTGTTTGATAACTTTTTTTTTCTTTAGAAAAGTTGGTTTCTTTAGAAAGTTCATACTTCCAATTTACCCAAGTCTCCTTTTCTATAATTGTCTCCTCATTTTTTTTTTTGGTGTCCTCTGGAACAATTGAAAAAGCCTTTGATAAAATTTTACCTTTTCAACTATTGGAAGACAGTTTTCATATCTTCTCTGAGAAGGTAGACATCCCTAAGTACCTGTCCTGGGAGCACACTGGATTCAATTTCTTCTAAAAGTGGAACCTTTGTGTCCATGTCCACAGTGTTTTATTTATTTATTTATTTATTTATTTATTTATTTATTTATTTTTTTAAATATATATTTTATTGATATTTTACAGTGAGGAAGGGAGAGGGATAGAGAGCTAGAAACATCGATGAGAGAAACATCGATCAGCTGCCTCCTGCACACCTCCCACTGGGGATGTGCCCGCAACCAAGGTACATGCCCTTGACCGGAATCGAACCCGGGACCCTTCAGTCCACAGGCCGACGCTCTATCCACTGAGCCAAACCGGTTTTGGCAATGTCCACAGTGTTTTAGTTGTGGCCAGTTGGTATTGTCTGCCTTGACAATTTGAACAAATTAATTTATCTTAGTTTCATTTTATTGGACTAAAGCAGAGATTTGGTTGTGAATTAGGCCCCCAGGCTCTTTGTTGTTGTTGTTAATCCTCACCCGTAGATATTTTCTGTTGATATTTTTAGGGAGAGTGGGATGGAAGGGGAGAGACAAAAAACGATGTGAGGAATTGAACCCTTGACCCTTCTGTCTGCAGGCTGACTGACACTCTATTCAATGAGGCAAACCAGCTAGGGCCCCCAGGCATTTTGTTAGCTTGATAAAAATATTAAGTTTGTTGGCCAAAGTTTTAAAATCTAGCCTTCATATAAAAATCCAGATTTTAGGCACCTCCTAGAAAACTGTAAGGTCTGGCATCAGTGGGTGTACACTCCCTCATGACATGGCATCATTGAGGGTAATTGAGAGGGGGTTTCTCCCTTTTGGGGATGGAGGTAAGTAAATCCTCTGTAGTTTTGCCCTTGGGTCCCTCCCAGCCTTTGTCACTTAGAAAGGGAATGGAAGGGAGGGGAGGGGAGGGGAGGAAGGAAAGGAAGAAACCACCAGCATGGCCCTCTAGACATTTGGATTTGTAATCCTTAGAAGTAGAGAATTTTGTAAGATCGCTTGTACTCTCGACACTTTTGAACCATAAAATTCTACTGTTGGGATCTTGAATTATTTTGTGAACCCTTCTTACCTGGATAAAAATCAGGATTGCTTTACTTGTTTGGCAGTTGTTGGTTCACAATGTTTCTGGTCAATTAAAACATTTTCACAAGTTGCTTGTTAGTGTTGTTCAGATCTTCTCTATCCTTATTGGTTTCCTATTCGTTTTGTCTTTGAGAGGTGTTGAAATCTCTTAATTATAATTTTGGTTTTGTCAAATTCTCTGGAGTTTTAACAGTTTTTGCTTCATGTATTTTGAAGCTCTTATTAAGTGCATACAACAATTTTGAACACATGGACTATAGTTTTAAGTTTAATTTTTAATGTTCTGCCCTAATTCATCTATCATTTCTAGGTTATGTTGCTGTTTGGTTTTTCTGCTTTTTATGGGTGATATTTTTCTACTTTGTATGCCTTATTAATTTTTTTGTCTTTTTAAAAGATATTTTTTTTATTGCATATTCATTTCAGAGAGGAAGGGAAAGGAAGAGAGGGGTAGAAACATCAGTGATGAGAGAGAATAATTTGATCAGCTGCCTCCTGCATGCCCCCTACCGGGGATTGAGCCTGCAACCCAGGCATGTGCCCTGACGGGAATCGAACCGGTGACCTCGATTCCTGGGTTGAAGCTCAATCGCTGAGCCACACCAGCCGGGCTCATTAATTTTTGATTGGATGCTGGATATTGTGACTTATACCTTGTCCATAAAATTTTAATTTGTTGATAGATATTTTTGTGTTTTTTAATATATATATATTTATTGATTTCAGAGAGGAAGGGAGAGGGAGAGACAGAAACATCAACAATGAGAGAGAATCATTGATAGGCTGTCTCCTGCCTGGGATTGAACCCACAACCCAGCATATGCCCTGACTGGGAATTGAACCATGACCTCCTGGTTCATAGGTCAACGCTCAACCACTGAGCCAAGCCAGCTGGGCGATAGATATTTTTGTACTATAAATATTCTTGAGCTTTGTTCTTGGGATGAGGTTATGTTATTTGGAGACAGTTTGATCTTTTTGAGGCTTGTTTTAGCTTTTATTAGGTAGGACCAACGCAGCCTTTAGGAGCTAATTTTTCTGCAGTACTGAGCAAGATGATGCCTTATTCAATCTGATGCCTTATGAATTATGTTTCTCACTCTTGGTGTTGGGATTAGGAATTATTCTGTTGTCTCTGAATTACATTGGGATTTTCACTTTGTTCCTTTCTGGGTGTTCTTTCTTTAGGCTGGGGTAGTTTCCTTGAGTGCATATGCTAATCGGTACTCAGCTGAAGACTTGAAAGGGACCTGGTTTAAAAAACTGGAGCTCTTTTCTCTGTGCAGCTTTCTCATCTCTAGTACTCTGCCCTGAAAGTCCAACTGCCTTGGCCTCCCAACTCTGTCTTCTCATTTTAGGGAGACCACCAGGGTGTGTTTGGGCTCTCTTTCCTTGTGCTGCAGTCTGAAAATTATCTCTAGGCATAAGCTGGGGTAGTTGTAGGCTTAGCTTGTTTGTTTCCTATCCCAGGGATCACTGTTCTTTGTTTTCTGTTGCTCAGTATCTGAAAACAATTGTTTGTCCAGTTTTTTTGTTATTTCAGGTGGGAGAGTAAATCTGATTATTCTGTTTTGTTTGGAAACAGAGTCAGATTATATTCTGAACCTATGCTGTCCCATATAGCAACCACCCGTGCTGTGACATTTTAAATTTTGTTTAATCTTAATAAACATTCTTGGGCCGAATCTCCAGACATTGAGTCATTTCTGGAGTAGGTCACCTAGATGATTCTAATACCCTTGGATGAGAATAGTGACTGTTTAAAGGAATAGCTGTCTTGGAATATTCCTACTATGAGGTTAATAAGTACAGTTAAAAAAAAAGTGTGCCAATAAATTTAAGCAGTGCCATATTAAGCAGGTTTCTTGACAGCTGTAGTATTCAGTTTTAAGACACTGATATATTTTGGGATGACTCTCCACGAGTGTATTAAAGCAAACCTGTAAATGCTTTCTGGTTCAGTGGAACACCAGTTTGGGAAATTTGTATCTAGATTTATTTTGATTTGAGTAAATGTTTGAATGCTCAGCTACATATCAAGTTAATTGTGCCTAATTTACCAGACTATATTATCTTATTGGTAATATTTTAATGAGACTATCATTGCTTTGTGAAAGTATGAAAATAATAAAATATTACATAAATGCTCTGTAACCACAAAACACTCTATTACGGGCTACCCTACATAATTATTAAGATAAATGATGTCTGGCATTCTCTTTTAATTCTTATTAGAATATGAAATGAGGCATGATGAGTTTATGAATATGTTGTGGTCTGAGTGGTATACATCATTCATTTAATAATCTGTGGTGAATGTTTGTTGTTTTTTAATCTTTTTTTTTTAAAAAAAACATTTTATTGATATTTTACAGAGAGGAAGGGAGAGGGATAGAGAGTTAGAAACATTGATCAGCTGCCTCCTGCACACCCCCCACTGGGGATGCGCCCGCAACCAAGGCACGAGCCCCTGACCGGAATCAAACCTGGGATCCCCCAGCCCCCAGGCTGAAGCTCTATCCACTGAGCCAAACCGGTTTCGGCTGTTTTTTAATCTTTTATTTATTTTTTACTTTTTGGTTAATCCTCGCCTGAGGATGGATATATATATATATATATATATATATATATATATATATATATATTTTTTTTTTTTTTCCCCTCTCATTGATTTTTAGTGAGAGCGGAAGTGAGAAACATCGAAGTGAGAGAGACATATCAATTGGTTGCTTCCCGAACCCACCCTGACCAGGGCTGGGGATCAAGCCTGCAACTGAGATACATGCCCTTGACTGGAATCCGACCCTCCAGTCTGAAGGGCGGACACTCTAATCACTGAGAAAAATGGGTTAGGGCAAGTGTTTGGGTTTTTAGTTTATAATGGTAGCTGACTGGAGAAACTTATATAAACAATTGATATCACCGAGAGTATCAGGAAGTAATTTTCATAGTTTTAGGTTAACCAAAGACATAAAAGTTAAAGAAACTCTAAAGGTTAGCCGTTGAGATGTTCAGCAAACAGTTTGGCTTGAGTAAATAACATTCATACTTTTAAAGTTGCAGTGTTCACTGATTTTCATTTTTCAGCAAAGTTAGTTGTATTCCTTTTCCCAACTGGGAACAGATTTTTTCTTTACCCCCCCATTCTTTACTCCTCCGGCATACATATTTAGTTAATGACTGGTCTCTAACATGGGTTGGAGAATCCCATGTTAAATAACAGTGTAAAGTGATGTAATGAACTTAAAAAAATAACGACTTGGTCAAGTGGTCAAAATAATCTGTGTATCACTATTTTGTGTGATTAATGATCTACCACATTATTCCCTTAGATTTTATTAAAGTGCATATTTTTCTGTTATGATTATTTATGCTAGATATTTTAAAGAAAACAGTTTATTGGTTTTAGAATCCAGGTGATCAGGGCATAATGGTGGTCTGGGGCATAGCTGCTTAAATATGTAGAGAACTACTAATTTCTTTGAAACCTTAATTTGTCATTTGGATCTGTTGATTTTTTTGAGGCATGTATTTGCTTTTTGGTTTACTATTAATAAACTTGTGCGGAAGTTTAAAGGAATATATTCTAAGGGCTGCTCAATCAAAAATCTAAAAAAGAAAAACGGACCGGGGTTATGAAACCCTACCAAAAGGAAAATGGTGCTGTCTTCTTAGGAGGGTTTTTTCATTTAAAATTCATTTTTCTTTGACTTGAAGGTATTATTATAGTAGTTCTCATAATCATGAATTTTGCCAAATGAAAACATTTTTAAGAGGTTTAGACTTCAACATATGCCTGCAAAAAACTATTGGGCACAGGTTTTGCAAGACTAGAAACAAGCTTAAAAAGAAGTGTTTTAATTGTCCAAAAACTGTTACTTCGTTTGTACCCATTTGGTGACACATACGATCTTTTTGTGGTGGTGTCATTTCTGTTCTTAGCTGAACCTGATTATTTTCATGCGTATGTGTATCTAGGAGATATCTTACTAGTTATTGTTTGAAAACTTTGGACTGTAACTTTGGTTCTGATAAATTTGAGATATAAAAAAGTTTGGAGAATCACGTGTTAAATGACAGTGGCAGTTTGGCATAGTGCTTGGCATACAGCTGAGCTCCATAAATTATTTACTTAAGTGATTGAGGAAAACTACCAGGGAGATTAAAAATGGTGGCAGAGTAGGTGGATGCTGCAGGAACAAGCTGGAATTACAACTGAAAAATGGAAAGGCTTCCTGAATAATCAGCGGAAAACTCACTGGAGAGAACCCTAATACCCAAGGACGGAAGGTGGAGACCGCATAGAGACTGGTAGGAGGGGCAGAGGTGAGAAAGGGCTGGCTGGGCGCCCACAGACAGCAACTGAAGTCCCAGAGAGATATCTCAGCTGTTGGCGGGGGAGTGGGAGGTTGGGGGGGGTGCCACCGAGAACTCTGGGATTTAATCCCCAAGATGGGCTCTCCAGCAGAGAGCACCAAATCTGAGGAGGGTACCTACATAACATCTAGCTGTGAAAAGCAGTGGGGTGTTGTCTGCCAGGAGTGGCAGCTGAAAGTTTGGGCACCCTCTTGAAGGGTCAGTGCACAAAAATTCCCTGTGGAGCCACCCACCTTGTGCTCTGGCAGAGGGAAGATGAAGTGGACTGGAGCTGTGAGAGCAGAACCCAGGACTGGGGACTCGGGGGATAGAGCTCAGAAGGCAGACACTCCAAGTTTCCTGGGCTGAGTCATTCCCTCATGCAGTGGAGGACATCTTTCCCACAAAGACATTTGCCTTGCCTGGGGGGAAGACGGTTGACACACCCTATTGGAAAACACCTTGCCCTGAGGCCACTTAAGAGATTATAAAAGAAACAACAGGCAGAAGTGATGCCCCACCCTGTTGAAAAAAATCTCTTGCTACACCTGAGGACAATTGCCTGGGGGCAATTCAAGTTGGAATCCTACTATTCTTTAGACAGGTGGTCTCTGGAGGCTTTGAGTCTTTCCCTGATCCAATTTGTCAGAACACTGCCCTGCACTAGAGATTGAGAGCTGTAGAGGACCTACCTAATAGTACACAGTCACAAACCCAGACAAGCAAAATGAGGAGACAAAGAAACAACCCCCAAATGAAAGAACTAGAGAATTCTCCAGAGAAGAGATAAATGAAGCAGAGATAAGAAATTTATCTGTAACAGAGTTCAGAGTAATGATGGTAAAAATGCTCAACAGTATGAAAAAAGATATAGTAACTATGAAAAAAGAACAGTCTGAGATAAAGAATGACATAACACAAATAAAGAACACATTGGAAGGAATACATAGCAGATTAGGGGAAGCTGAGGATCGAATCAGTGAATTAGAAGACAGTTGAAAACATCACTCAATTAGAGAACGAAAAAGAAAAAACAATTAAAAAACAGAAGGACAGCTTAAGGGAGCTGTGGGACAATGTGAAACGTAACAATATTAGAATAGCAGGTGTGCCAGAGAGGCAGAAAGGGACAAAGGAATTGAAGAAATAATGGCAGAAAACTTCCCTAACCTGGTAAAGGAAAAAGACACACAAGTTCAGGAGGCACAGAGAACCCCAAGCAAGAACCCAAACTGATCCATACCCAGACACATCACAATTAAAATGCCAAAAATTAAAGACAAAGTGAGAATCTTAAAGGCAGCAAGAGAAAAGAAAACTGTTACCTACAAAGGAACTCCCATAAGTCTGACACCTGATTTCTCATCAGAAACTCTACAGGCCAGAAGGGAATGGCATGAAGTACTCAAGGTAGTGAAAGTAAGGATCTGAGACCAAGATTACTATATCCAGCAAGGCCAGGGGTCCTCAAACTTTTTAAACAGGGGGCCAGTTCACTGTCCCTCAGACCGTTGGAAGGCCAGACTATAGTATTTAAAAAAAAAAAAAAACTATGAACAAATTCCTATGCGCACTGTGGGCCCGGGACGAGTCGGCTGCTAAGCAGGACAGGCAGCAGCACCCGGCGGGCCGGATAAATGTCCTCGGAGGGCCGCATGTAGCCTGCGGGCCGTAGTTTGAGGATGCCTGAGCAAGGCTACCATTCAAAATAGATGGTCAAATAAAGAGCTTCCCAGACAAAAAAAGGCAAAGGAGTTCATCACCACCAAGCCAGCATTACTAGAAATGCTAAAGGGATTGCTGTAAGGGATTGCTGAGAAAAAGAAACAGAGAAACCTAGCCATACAGAATTAAAATGGCTATAAATAAGCACCTCTCAGTAATAACTCTAAATGTAAATGGATTCAATTCTCCAATCAAAAGGCGTAGGGTAGCTGAATGGATACAAAACATGACCCAACTATGTGCTGTCTATAAGAGACCCACCTCAAAACAAAAGACACAAACAGAATGAAAGTGAAGGGATGGGAAAAAAATTTTCCATGCAAATGGAAAAGAAAAAAAAGCTGGAGTAGCAATACTCATATTCGATAGACTTTAAAATGAAGGCCATCACAAGAGAGGTCACTACATAAGGTCACTATATAATACTAAAGGGATCAATCCAACAAGAGGATATAACCCTGGTAAACATATATGCATCCAATATAGGTGCACCTAAACATATAAGAAAACTTCTAGAGAAATGTTTTCTTAAGTGAAGATAGCCTAAATAACTCTTCTTTTGGAAAAAGTGGAGAATGGGAATATTTAGATCCAGTGTATTGGACTATGTTTAGGCCCTATGTCAGGCTTTTGACATCAGTTTATTTTCCCATCTCTCTATATAAAAGCCTAATATGCAAAGTGTCAATCGCTCGCTATGATGTATGCTGACCACCAGGGGGTGGTGCAGAACGAAAGAAGGCCCCGGCCGTAGCCGGCAGCTGGGGAAGGGAGGTCCCGGCTGGCAGCCGGCAGCCATTAGGGACCCTACCCATGCACGAATTTCATGCAGTGGGCCTCTAGTTCTCTATATGTGCCTTATTTTGCTATTGGAGACTGAAGCTAGGCTGAATGGATTATGACTCAGATTCAGTATAATCTTCACTACAGGAATAGGGTGTATGTATAATTGGGATTGATCAGCATCAGTTTATTGCTACAACTAGAAAAAAGTCATAGCAGTAAGGTGAATAGGTAGCTCAGCTGGTGTGGTTCAGTGGTTGAGTGTTGACCCATGAACCAGGAAGTGAGGGCAGATGCCCTGGTTGCGGGTTCAATTCCCAGGAGGGGGCTTTATGGAGTCAGCTGATCAGTGATTCTCTCTAATCATTGATGTTTCTATCTCTCACTCTCCCTTTCCCTTTTTCTCTTTGAAATCAATAAAACTATATATTTTTAAAAAGATCAATAAGTAATGCTAACTAAAGTGACATCACTTAGGAAAATAAGCTCATCCTAATCATATTCATTTAATATGTACATATTTATTTTACACATACATATGTACACATACCTTTAATAGGTACACAGACCGTCTTTAGTTATGATTTCTGATGCTGTAAATACTTTTTTTTTTAAAAAATATATTTTATTGATTTTTTTACAGAGAGGAAGGAAGAGGGATAGAGAGTTAGAAACATCGATGAGAGAAACATCGATCAGCTGCCTCTTGCACACCTCCTACTGGGGATGTGCCCGCAACCAAATTACGTGCCCTTGACCGGAATCGAACCTGGGACCTTTCAGTCCGCAGGCTGATGCTCTATCCACTGAGCCAAACCAGTTTTGGCAGATGCTGTAAATTCTTAACTGGTATATAGGCTGAGCTTTTTTTGTTGGACTTACTTTACAAAGAAGATAGTACAATGCTATAGTATACATGCTCAATTGAAATATTTAAGATAAACTTTAAAAACTGTGGTGTGTAGAGAATCCAGGCAGGCCTCTTGCAGGTTCAGTTCCTGTGCAGTAAAGATTTCCTGACCTCACAAAACTATTGAGCATCCATCCTCCATTTCCTCTCACTCTTCCTGCCCCACTCATTATCCATTATTGCCAGTACCCATCTCTGTTTCTTCTTCCTCCCCAAAAGGTTTTACAAATCTTGTGGTTAATTATTGCTTCTGCTATGGCCCAATTTCAGTAATCATCCTTTTTGATAAGTGGAAAGAAGCTAAAATTAGTGGATACTATGAACTTAATAGCAGAGTTAGGGACAGTGTCAGATCACTAGAAAGAATACTCAGCTTCTATTTCTCAGTGCTAGTAACTAGCTATGTAATCTATGGATGTCCCTCTTCATTTAAATGATGCCATGGAACAAGTTGCTTTCCAAGGTCACTCTCAATTCTAATGTGCTTTTTATGATTCATTCAGTTACACTTGTATTAAGTGCTGGTTTATGTGCCAACACTGGTTTAAAGATACAGAGATAAATAACTTTCTGGCCTTGAGTAAGTGAATGGTGACAATATAGGAGAATCTTCATAGTGCTCTTTGAATAAACTTAGGGGCAGGAATTAAGGAAGGCTTCCTCTTGGAGGTCATATTTGAGTTGATTCTTAAAGAATAAATAGCCTCCTATGCCAGGAAGGAAGAAGAACATTCCAGGAAAAGCAAATCACAGAGGAATGAGTAAGCATTGAATGTTTTTGGAATGGTCAGTGGCAGGTGACAGTGGAAAATGGAGTTTGTGAAGAAAGTTTAATGGCACTAAATAATTGGGTGGGGAGTTTGATGGGGGCCAGATTCTGAAAGGCCTTATATGTTATCCTAAAGACTTTGGATTTTAAAGACTGAAGGATTTTGTTTGTTTGGTCAGATTATTTTTTTATTTTTTAATATTTCAAGAAAAACAGTCTCACCCTGGCCAGTTTGGCTCAGTGGATAGAGCGTTGGCCTGTGGACTGAGGGGTCTCGGGTTCGATTCCGGTCAAGGGAATGTGCCTTGGTTGCGGGCACATCCCCAGTGGAGAGTTTGCAGGAGGCGGCTGATCAATGTTTCTCTCTCATCGATGTTTCTGACTCTCTATCCCTCTTCTCCCTTCCTCTCTGTAAGAAATCAATAAAATAACATTTAAAAAAAAGAAAAGAATAACAGTCTCTATGTGGTCTCCACTTTTGGTCCTCGGATGTCAGGGTTCTCTCCTTCGAGTTTTCCATTGATTATTCAGGAAGTTTTTCTATATTTTAGTTGTAATACCAGTTTGTTTCTGTGAGCATGTCTGTGCAGCATCCACTTACTCTGTCAACATTTTTAATCTGAGGTTTTTGTTATTGACAGTTTTTAGTTGTGCCTTTATAAACGGTTTAGAAAAGAAGAAAGATACAATCAAAGGTGTTTTAGAAAGGTCACTTGGTGGTAGTGTGGAAGATGGACTGATTGGAGCAGGTGAAGTTAAGGAAGGAAGTTAAGCTTAAAAACTCTTGCAGTATTCAGGCTAAGAAATGAGGGTTCAACTAAGGCAGGAGTAGTTCAGTCATGGAGATAAAGCCTGAAGGTGGAATAGGCAGACTTAGAGGTTATGTGCATCGAGACTCTGGAAACTGGATGTGCAATGTGGGTGAAGAGAAGAGTCTGGATGGTATCAAGATAACTGGTTTGATTTGTGAGTGGATAACACTGTCGGCATCCACTGAGAATAAGGGTTGCAGTAGAACAAGTTTTTAGGCAGAGGTTTAGAGGAGATAAATTCATGTTGAGCTTGAGTTGTCTGTTATCAAAGGAGAGATGAGATTTCTGGTAGACGTATATGTGGTTCTGAACTCAGGAAAGATTTGAGCTGGAGATAAAGATTTGGAAGATACCGTTTATAAGTGGCAACAAAACCAACTTTATTGGCAAATCACTGTGGAAGGGGAGTGTAGAGCAGTTTTTGGGGTATTATCATATCTCTGCTTCACAAGGGGAAAAGGTTGATACCTGTGAGATTCTGTGCACAATTCTGTGCTTATGTGTATCAGATTCTCAAAGGGATCTGTGACCCAGTAAAGATTACTATGGAATACTGGAATGGAGTAAGAAGGATACATCTTAATACAGAAGAAACATGGGAATACTGAAATTAAGGAGAGGACAGAAGAAAAGGAGGTGGAGGAGACAACAGTGTTAGGGGAAAAGGGAAGAGAGCATTTCAAGGAAGAATGATCAACCAGAACTGTCCATTGGTCTGGGATTAGCAATTTTTGGCTTCTATTATAAGATTGATTCTAGTGAAGTTACTTTAGCATATGAATAACTGGAGGGGAAGTTGCTATAGGAAAGGAAGTTTGAAGTAGAATTGAGAGTGAATAAATTTAGATGGAGAGTGAATAAATTTAGATGGATATCTAGAGAGGGAAGATGGGAGCCAGAGCAGTGGAGAGGGGGAGGTTTATCTTGAAGAGAAGAAGAAAAGCATGTGTGTGTGTGTGGGGGGGGCAGGGGGAGGGTGGATAGGATGAGAGGTGGGAAGAGAGGGAGAATATATAAATACATAACAGCTTCTGGTAAATTTGAAGGCATAAAAATGGGGTAAGTGGAAATATGCAATTGGATTTTATTTTGTAATTTATAGAAACTTTCAACATACAAAATAGAACTCTATTACACCTATCACCTCAACAATTAATGATATCCAAATGCAAGACTTTTGATACATTCTTTATAGATATTGTCATAAAATTTTACAATTATCACTTAGAGCTGGAAAGAACCTGGATATTTAGTCGCTTTATAGCTTTAAGAAATAGAGGGTCAAGTCCCCTTTAAAGGTATATCATTATTTATTACTTTTTTTTTAACTCAAAATTTATCAGATTTGGACAGTTACAGAATTACTGATTATAGTGAATGCCATGTATACACCACCCAAACACCCTCTTCAAGACTAAAGATAAAGGGTTTGTTTTCTTGGTTTTACTGGGAGTGTTGCTGGGGCTGTCAGACCTCCCTGGAAATTTGCCTTGGCTGAAGAGAGTCACTCACTCAAGCTCATATCCCCTTCCTGGGAGTAGCCTGTGTCCAAAGACTAGGCCATTGAAGTCCTGACTCCCTTGTTCAACATAGGACAACCTGTAAAAGCCATCCTAACCTAGCTTCAGAGCTCCCTATGGGGTCATCTGAAGCCTTTTTTTGTGATTATATCCCAGCCTAATTTGTTCTTCCTCTGCCCCTTCCTTACTCCCTTGATAAACTTTCAGCACACTAACCTCTCTCCTAAGAGTTTAAATCCTGACTTTCACCACTGATGAACTTGAAAATTTCTTTTGATTTGTAACAGATTTGCTACACTTTAAAGGATTTAACATCTTCTAGTTTTTCATGTTTATGAGAAATGTCCAGGTAAATATTGAAAGATTAGAATCATGTAATATCATGAAAGAAAATGATTAATTGTACTAGAGGCCTGGTGCACGAAATTCGTGCACGGGGGGGGGGGGGGATGTCCCTCAGCCCAGCCTGCACCCTCTCCAATCTGGGACCCCTTGGAGGATGTCCGACATCCCTCGGGGGCAGTCGGACATCCCTCTCACAATCCAGGACTGCTGGCTCCCAACCGCTTGCCTGCCTGATTGCCCCTAACTGCTTCTGCCTGCCAGCCTGATCACCCCCTAGCCTAGCCACTCCCCTGCCAGTCTGCTCCCTTGCCAGCCCGATTGCCCCCAACTACCCTCCCCTGGTGGCCTGGTCCCCCCCAACTGCCCTCCCCTGCCAGCCTGGTTGCCCCTAACTGCCCTCCCCTGCTGGTCTGTTGCCCCCAGCTGCCCTCCCCTGCAGGCCTGGTCACCCCCAACTGCCCTCCCCTGCAGGCCTGTCCAATTGAATGGGAAATTGCTTTTCAATATCATTATTTGAGTTCATTGCTCCTGGAGTTGGTCCTTTACTTCCAAGCCTTTTAACTTTTTCTTTTTTTAGTGAATTTCTTGGGGTGACATTGGTTAATTATATTGGTTTCAAGTGTACACTTCTATAATACATCATCTATATACTAGAGGCCCAGTGCACGAAATTCGTGCACTCGGGGGGGGGGGGTCCCTCAGCCCAGACTGTGCCCTCTTGCAGTCTGGGAGCCCTCAGGGGATGTCCGACTGCTGGCTTAGTCCCGGGGGGAGCGGGACTAAGCAGCAGTCGGACATCCTTAGCGCTACCATGGAGGTGGGAGAGGCTCCTGCCATCACAGCTGCGCTCGCCAGCCATGAGCCAGGCTTCTGGCTGAGCGGCTGTCCCCCTGTGGGAGCTCACTGATCACCAGGAGGCAGCTCCTGTGTTAAGCATCTGCCCTCTGGTGGTCAGTGCGTATCATAGCGACCAGTCGTTCATCCGTTTGCTTGATTTGCATATTAGCCATTTATTATATAGGATTGTACTGTGTGTTCAACACCCACTCATCTCCTTTCATCACCATTTATTCCCCCTTTACACCTCTTCTGTCTCCCCACACTCCCCTTAATGTAACTATCAGCACTGCCACCAATAATGTAATTACTGAAAGCAAACAAAAAAAGAGGTTAAGAGGATTAGAGTTAATATTCTGTGTTATAAAGTTATTTAAAGAAGTTAATCTCTGACTGGTTGTATCAATTTGATATAAAATTACAATTGTTTCCTTTTGTTTTTGATTTTGAAGGATTTTCTTCAAAATGCTATACTTGAATCCTATCCCTGTTCACGTCACTTTGTTCAATTTCTCCTACTCGGTTTTAAAAAACGTTCTTACTGATTTAAAAAAACACATTTTTATTGATTTCAGAGAGGAAAGAGAAGAAAAGAGAGAGAGACACATCAATGATGAGAGAGAATCATTGATCAGCTGCCTCCTGCATGCCCCGTACTGGGGTTTGAGCCCACAACCTGGGCATGTGCCCTGACCAGGAATCGAACCAGAGACCTCTTGGTTCATGGGTCAATGCTCAACCACAGAGCCACTCTGTCTGGCTTTATTAATTTTTTAGAGAGAAAGGAAGGGAGAGGGGAAAGGGGAGAAAGAGAGAGAAAGAGAGAGAAAAAAACATTGATTGGCTGTCTCCCATACCCACCCTGGGGGACCAAACCTGCAACCTGGGCATGTGCCCTGACTGGGAATTGAACCCCGGGTCCATGATCAATCATTTGAGCCACACCAGCTAGGGCAAATAACATTTTTTAAAGTGCATATGTACTAGTATATATCCCTATGCCCTTCCTTAGATTAAGTGAAGGATATTCTAAGAGATTCCAAGTACTGGGGCCTTGTCTTATTGCATAACCAACACAATGATATGAGAACATTTTCATCACCTCCAACACCATTATGTAAGAACATTTTCATCACCTCCAAAAAAGTACCATTGTGCCTATTAACAATTAATCCCTGCTCACACTGCTAGCCTTAGGCAACCACTATTTCTTCTTTTCTGTCATTCCTAGACATTTTATATAAATGGGATATTACAGTAACGTATTTGGCATCGGGCTCCTTTCACTTAGCATGGTTTTTGAAGTTCATCATATTTTGGCATGTACCAATAGTTTGTTCTTTTAATTGCTAAACAGTATTCTATGAGTACTACATTTTGTTTATCTACTCACTAGCTGATGGACATTTGGATTATTTCCAGTTTTTGTCTATTATGAATAATGCTACTATGCATATTCACATACATCTCTTTAAATGGAAAAATATTTTCATTTATCTTTGAGTAGGTTCTTAGAAGTAGAATTGCTGGTTTGTATGGTAAATGTATGTTTAACTTTTAAAAAATTACCGTTTGTTTTCCAGTATGATTTACCTTTTTACATTCATACTGATAATATAGAAAGGTTCCAGTTTCTCTACATCTTTGCCAGCTCATGGTATTATTTGTCATTTGGAATTTATCTCTTTTAATAGGTGTATAGCAGTATGCCATTAGTTTTTATTTTTATTTTTATTTATTTATTTATTTTTAAATCTTTATTCAGATTATTACAATTGTTTCTCCTTTTTCCCCCCATAGCTCCCCTCCACCCGGTTCCCACCCCACCTTCTGCCCTTACCTCCCCCCCACTGTCCTCATCCAGGGGTGTATGATTTTTGTCCAGTTTCTTCCTGAACCCCCCATACCCCTTTCCCCCTGAGAATTATCATTCCACTCCCTTTCTATGCCTCTGATTCTATTATATTCACCAGATTATTCTGTTCCTCAGGTTTTTAATTCACTTGATTTTTAGGTTCACTTGTTGATAGATATGTATTTGTTGTTCATAATTTTTCTCTTTACTTTTTTCTTCTTCCTCTTCTTTAAGAATACCTTTCAGCATTTCATATAATACTGGTTTGGTGGTGATGAACTCCTTTAGCTTTTTCTTATCTGTGAAGCTCTTTATCTGCCCTTCAATTCTGAATGATAGCTTTGCTGGGTAGAGTAATCTTGGTTGTAGGTTCTTGCTATTCATCACATTGAAAATTTCTTGCCACTCCCTTCTGGCCTGCATAGTTTCTGTTGAGAAATCAGCTGACAGTCGTATGGGTGCTCCCTTGTAGGTAATTAACTGTTTTTCTCTTGCTGCTTTTAATGTTCTCTCTTTGTCTTTTGCTCTTGGCATTTTAATTATGATGTGTCTTGGTGTGGTCCTCTTTGGATTCCATTTGTTTGGGGTTCTGTGCGCTTCCTGGACTTGTAAGTCTATTTCTTTCACCAGGTGGGGGAAGTTTTCTGTCATTTCTTCAAATAGGTTTTCAGTATCTTGCTCTCTCTCTTCTTCTGGCACCCCCATAATTCTGATGTTGGTATGCTTGAAGCTGTCCCAGAGGCTTCTTACACTATCTTCAACTTTTTGGATTTTTTTTTTTGCTTTTTGCTTTTTCAGTTGAGTGTTTTTTGCTTCTTTGTATTTCAATTCTTTGACTTGATTCTTGTGTTCCTCTAGTCTGTTGTTGGGTCTCTGTATAATATTTTTTATTTCAGTCAGTGTATGTTTAATTTCTAGTTGGTCCTTTTTCATATCTTCGAGGGTCTCGTTATATTTATCGGCCTTTTCTAGGATATTCTTGAAAAGCCTTATAACCGTGGTTTTGAATTCTATATCCAGTCGTTTGTTTTCCTCCATTTCTTTCGTTTGTGATCTGTTTCTTTGATGCCGCATTTTCACTGCTTCCCTGAGTTGGTAGGGTAGATTTGTGTGCTAGATTTCCTATATGGCCCAGTGGGTCGGCCTCCTCAGTTAACCTGAGGTGGACACTCTTGGTGCACCCCTTTGTGGACTGTGTGTACAGCCTTGTTGTAGTTAAGTCTTGATTGTTGTTGGTATCACTGGGAGGAATTGACCTCCAGGCCAGTTGGCTGTAAGGATCAGCTGTGTCTATGCTGGGAGAAGTTCGGTGCTGGAGACAGCCTTATAGGAATAGACTTGCCAAATTGCAATAGCCTCTGTGCTCAGCTTGGATGGGGTGGAGTCTCAGGGCGGAGCAGACAGTCTTGGCTTCCCGTCAGCCTTGCCCTTGCAGGCAGGCGCGCGCCTTCAGACTTCTGCCTTCCCTGGCTCCTGAGTCTCCGCCCGAGAGTCCAGACTCCCCCCACAAGAGCATGGGTCCCCAGGGGCTCGCCTGGAACCGGGGTTCAGTGCAGTCAGAACTGGGGCCCAGTATGCCATTAGTTTTTACGTTTTTGTTGTTAATCCTCACCCGAGGATATTTTTCCATTGATTTTCAGGGGGAATGGAAGAGAGAGGGAAAGACAGAGAAACATCGATGTGAGAGAAAAACATCAATTGGTTGCCTTCTGCAGGAGCTCCCACCAGGGCCTGGGCTGGGGAGGAGCCTGCAACCAAGGTATGTGCCCTTGACCAGAATCAAACCCAGAACTCTTTGGCCCGCAGGCTGACGCTCTATCCACTGAGCCAAACCGGCTAGGGTGGCTTTTACTTTTCTTAATAAATTAAGCATATTTTTATGTGCTTATTAGACATTTGTATATATTCTTTCATGAAATATTCAAGTCTTTTGCTCACTTTTAAAATTGAGTTTTCTTAAAATTGATTTGTTGAAAGTTTAATATATCATGTATAAGTCCTTTATTAGATATATGATTTATAAATATTTTTTCCCCAGTCTGTAGATTATCTTTTCATTTTCTTAATAGTATCTTTTGAAGCACATTTAAATTTTGTGGAAATCAATTTTACAGTTTTTTCCTTTTTTTGGATTGTGCATTTGATGTCACATCTAACACTTTGCCAAACCCAGAGTCATAATTTTTTTCTGAGTTTTCTTCTAGGAGGTTAGCTTTTACATTTAGATATATATGGTCCATTTTGAGTTAATATATGTGTATGTTGTGGGGCAAGGACTCATGGGTTTTTGTTTGTTTTGATTTTGAAATTAGATATCAAATTGTCCTATACATTATTTTGAAAATACTCCCTTTTCTCTCTTGAGTTTTCTGGGCACTCTTGTCACACAAATCAGTTGACCACAAATGTCAACTGATTTGGATTCTCTGGTCTGTTCCATTGATTTATATGCCTGTCCTTTTGCCATTACCACATTATCTTGATGCTTGTGGCTTTATGGAAATTTGGTAGTTTAAATCCTCCAACTTTTTGTTCTTTTTCAAAATTGTTTTGGCTACCATAGTTCCTCTTTGATTCCATATGGATTTTAGAATCTATCAATTCTTTTTTAAAATAGCCACCTGGCATTCTTATAATTGATTGAATTTATAGATAAAGTTGGGAAAAATGCCAACTTATATGAGGCCTCTCTGTAACCTGTGCTTGTGCAACTTCAGGTTTGTAAGAGCTGAAATGTTTGCCCTCCCCACTGGCCAGCCTCTGAGAAGTCACTTCCAATGATAATGCCTCTGGGTCTGTTCATCACTTGCTGCCCTAAATGGAATGAATCCCCTTCCCTCACAGCTGCTTCCAGCCCCCTCCTAGAGTAACATTGATGGAGCTGGGTGGCAGGGGAGAATTGGTAGCTCCAGACCCGATTTCTACTGTCCTCACTGGATATCCAGTAGTTTTCCCAACATAAACGCTTCTCAGATGGTTTTATGTCTTTGGTTGTGAAAGTGATTTTTTGTCAAAAATTTTCAGGTTTCTAGTTGCTTCTAAGTTAGAGGACTTGCTGATTACACTTGGCTATAGCTGGAAGTACTTTCTTTTTTATACTCGAGTCTTAAATTATGTAATGTGTATGAGAAAACAGGTGCTGCTATGAGTTAATTACTAGCCATTTGTCCTGAATTGGAAACCATGGAGCAGTTACTATTTTGGGGGAAGTAAGTGTGGAAATAATGACCCCTGATCTAGTTGTTCTTCCCTTCCTGGCTTATATAAATAGGCCATTTGCAATTTGGGAGTGATAGCAAATCTGGGGGATCACTTTTACTTTTATATTATACTAGAGGCCCAGTGCATAAAATTTGTGAACGGTTGGGGGGGGTGTTCCTCAGCCCAGCCTGCACCCTCTCCAATCTGGGACCCCTTGAGGGATGTCTGCCTACAGGGATCGGGCCTAAATGGGCAGTCAGACATCCCTCTCACAATCCAGGACTACTGGCTCTCAACTGCTCGCCTGCCTGCCTTCCTGATTGCCCCTAACTGCTTCTGCCTGCCAGCCTGATCACCCCCTAACCACTCCCCTGCCAGCCTGATTGATGCCTAACTGCTCCCCTGCCAGCCTGTTTGCCCATAACTGCCCTCCCCTGCAGGCCTGGTCACCCCTAACTGCCCTCTCCTGCAGGCCTGGTCCCCCCCAACTGCTCTCCCCTGCAGGCCTGGGTCCCCCCCAGCTGCCCTTCCCTGCAGACCCAGTCGCCCCCAACTTCCCTCCTCTGCCGGCCTGGTCGCCCCCAACTGCCCTCCCCAGCAGGCCTGGTCTCTCCCAATTGCCTTCCCCTGCTGGCCATCTTGTGGCAGCCATCTTGTGTCCACATGGGGGCAGCCATCTTTGACCCCATGGGGGCAGCCATCTTGTGTGTTGGTGTGATGGTTAATTTGCATATTACTCTTTTATTAGATAGGATTCATGTACCTAGGTTACTTGTAGTTTATGACCATGGTCATTTTGTATTTTGTCAGAAGAATTTGAGCCAAGTATTTTGCGTCCCCCCCCCCCTTTAATACATTTAAACATTTTTTTCATTGTTACTATATTTTTATTTTCTGTAGGAAAATTTGAGTTCAGTAGTACTCCTTTTTTGCTTTTAATAAATGGACATCATTCTTTTTCATCATAACTACATTTTTATTTTCTTAATTTATGATTAGTATCTATATAATAAAGTGTTTTGAAATTATATCTTTCTGTGAAGATGCCTTTGTACTAATTGATTAGTACCCTCAAACTATGTTTAATGAGGGCGGGAGGGTGGGGATGGGGATGTCTCTTTTGCTCATTTCTTTTTCTCATTGTCTAACACAAAATAAACAATATGGGCCCTGGCTGGGTAGCTCAGTTGGTTAGAGCGTTGTCATGATACACCAAAGGTTGTGGGTTTGATCCCTGGTCAGGGCACATATAAGAATTAACCAATGACTGCATAAATAAGTGGGATAGTAAATCTCTTTCCCTTCCTCTTTCTAAAATCACTAAAAATATAAATAAATAACATGATTTTACTCAATATATTGTATTGTTATCATGTAGCATTATTAGGTTGAGGTCCAAGGGTTTTGAGCCTAATTTGTGCTTTTGGTGACTGATCTTTACCTCTTTATCTTAACCGAAAAGTATAAGTGGACCAGAACATACTGTTTGGGGAAGAGACACAGAATCGAGGAAGATTCTGGTTTGATATAAGGGAATAGGGAATATGGCATGAAAGTAAAGTTAGCTACTTTTCATTTCCTGTAAGATATACAAGATGGGGCAAAAGTAGGTTTACAGTTGTTTCTATGGAAATTTATACAATAATAAATAAATAATAATACAAGAATAAACTCTCTGGCATACTCAGAACTGTAAACCTACTTTTGTCCCACCCTGTATTTTTTTGTTATCTGGTCTGGTTGGTGAGTTTAACCCACCATCTCAATTTTAATAGCTTGCTTAAAAATATCATCTTATTCAGTATATGAAATTGTAAATTTATTTTACTAAAATCTATGCTTTCCTTCCCCCCCCCTCTTAGGACATTTGCTACAAGATCCTATTGCACCCACCAACTCCACCTGCCAACACTATGTCTGCAAAACTTGTAAAGGCAAGAAAATGATGATGAAACCTTCATGTAGTTGGTGCAAAGACTATGAGCAGTTTGAGGAAAACAAGCAGTTAAGCATCCTAGTGAACTGCTACAAAAAACTATGTGAATATATAACACAGACTACATTGGCTCGGGATATAATAGAAGCAGTCGACGGTTCTTCTGATATTTTGGCTTTGCTTAATGATGGATCATTGCTTTGTGAGGAGACAGAAAAACCCTCAGATTCATCCTTTACTTTGCCTTTGACACATTCCCCTTTACCTTCGACCTCAGAACCCACAACTGATCCTCAAGCTAGTTTATCTCCAATATCTGAAAGTACCCTCAGCATTGCTATTGGCAGTTCTGTTATCAATGGTTTGCCTATTTATAATGGGCTTTCAATAGATAGATTTGGTATAAATATTCCTTCACCCGAACATTCAAATACGATTGATGTATGTAACACTGTTGACATAAAAACTGAAGATCTGTCTGACAGCTTGCCACCTGTCTGTGACACGGTAGCCACTGACTTATGCTCCACAGGCATTGATATCTGCAGTTTCAGTGAAGATATAAAACCTGGTGACTCTCTGTTACTGAGTGTTGAGGAAGTACTCCGCAGCCTAGAAACTGTTTCAAATACAGAGGTTTGTTGCCCTAATTTGCAGCCCAACTTGGAAGTATCCAATGTATCCAATGGACCTTTTCTGCAGCTTTCTTCCCAGTCTCTTAGCCATAATGTTTTTATGTCCACCAGTCCTGCACTTCATGGGTTATCATGTACAGCAGCAACTCCGAAAGTAGCAAAATTGAATAGAAAACGATCCAGATCAGAAAGCGACAGTGAGAAAGTTCAGCCACTTCCAATTTCTACCATTATCCGAGGCCCAACATTGGGGGCATCTGCTCCTGTGACAGTGAAACGGGAGAGCAAAATTTCTCTTCAGCCTATAGCATCTGTTCCCAATGGAGGCACAACACCTAAAATCAGCAAAACTGTACTTTTATCTACTAAAAGCATGAAAAAGAGTCATGACCATGGATCCAAGAAATCTCACTCTAAAACCAAGCCAGGTATTCTTAAAAAAGACAAAACAGTAAAGGAAAAGATTCCTAGTCATCATTTTATGCCAGGAAGTCCTACCAAGACTGTGTGTAAAAAACCCCAGGAAAAGAAAGGGTGTAAATGTGGGCGTGCTACTCAAAATCCAAGTGTTCTTACATGCCGCGGCCAACGCTGCCCTTGCTACTCTAACCGCAAAGCCTGCTTAGATTGTATATGTCGTGGCTGCCAAAACTCCTATATGGCCAATGGGGAGAAGAAGTTGGAGGCATTTGCTGTGCCAGAAAAGGCCTTGGAGCAGACCAGGCTCACTTTGGGCATTAATGTGACTAGCATTGCTGTGCGCAATGCTAGTACCAGCACCAGTGTAATTAATGTCACAGGGTCCCCAGTAACGACGTTTTTAGCTGCCAGTACCCATGATGATAAAAGTTTGGATGAAGCTATAGACATGAGATTCGACTGTTAAATCAGTGGGTCTTTAAACCTACCTCTGGTAGGGAAATAGCTACAGTTTAAGGCAGCTATGGTTTTGTTGGTTTAACTTGCCGGAGCTCCTGCATATAGATCACTTGTATCAAGTGTTTTCATTGCTAAGTTATATGTGTTAGTGTCGGGGAAATAGTTTGCAGATAATGGAGGAGTAACCCTACAACTATATGTCCTTAGTTCTTACAGAACCTCATAGTTTGAGAACAAATGCTGATGCAACTGATTTATACAAAATGAACTTTGGCAAGGAAGATAACATTAACCTCATTGTTTATGGTCATGCTTTGTGCGTAATCAAAGTTTATGATTAAATGTAAGGAAGTGGTATCTAGTCAGTCCATAAAGATTGTGCTAAGTTTTTGTGAAATGTAGCCATTGTTCGTTCAGGAGACTCAGTGCTTGCTATCTTCAGATGCCATTGATGTTTCTCCTGTTGAAAAGCTGATGTGTCCAGCTCAATCTATATGCTGACAATACCATTTCTGATCATGAAAATTGGCTACTGGTGTATGTAGCAGTTCTTAAATCAGCAGTATTATGAAAGAAAATTTGCCCCTCATTAGAATGTTGAAGAAATCTGTCTTTTAAAGGTGAACAAACTGAAATTCTGTCAGACTGCCTATGTTTAGTTATTTATGCTACCGAACTTTTCTGAGTTGAGCTTTTTTTAGTCAAGTCTGACTTATTTCTAGGGAAAAAATTCTTGATCCTTTCTTCACTGTGCGCAATGTTCTAATTAGATAAATGAAGTGGAGAAGAGCAGTTTTATTCTGAAGCTGCTTGAGTTTAAACTATAGTATATGACAATTAAAAATATATAAAAGTTTTATTTAGAAATTGGGATGTATTTAAAATAATTTTGAAATAATGCCCCCAAATGTATCCAGATTTCTGCATTATACTTATGCTATTGGCCACTTTGATTTTTTTGTTTCCTCGAATAGTTTGCCACAGACTATTTTAATATGCTTTTTTTTTTTTTTTAGGGTGCTATTTGTTATGAAGGCTTCTATATAGAGGCCTAATAAAAATGCCTTTTTTAATGAAGCCTCTGCATTTAGGTAGGTTTGAAGCTAGGATGATTTTCTTTAGAATTCTCTTTTGCATGTAAAGCACAAACTATGTTTCAGTTTAAATGCACTTCTTCCCTTTAATTTTTATGGGGAAGACAAGTGAGTCACAAACATTCTGTTGAAGGGAAGTCTGGTCAGTTGCTTGAAAGAGCACAGCCCAAATAAAACAAGGACTGACTAGGTTGTAAAGAAACGACCTTATGATTTAAAAGAAGAGTTGCTGCTTTGACAGTGCTTAAAGAAAAATACTGCTGGAAAACTTACAATTTTTACGTTCACCATCTCTCGTGAGATCTGACATATGCTGAAGTTATGTTTTGATTTGGCACACAGCATGTTCAATGATGGTTACTCACCTAGGACAAGACATGGAGAAGAAACCTTGGACACAGAGCAGATGACACCTCCTTCTGTTTTGTAGTGTATCCTGGTGTCATTTTCTGTGAATGTGGTCAGGTAGAGTTGTTTTTCTTGTTGGGCTTTTTTTTTTTTTTGGTCTCTTGGTGGGGTGGGGGTGGGCTAAAGCCATAGGAAGAAAAATGTGATGTATGTGTCCAGTATGTACTATTTTGTTTTGTTTTGCAAGAAGAGTTGAACTATTTTTGATAACAAGAGTAAATGGTGGAAAATGCTCCTTAGTTGTCTTGTCTTTATTTGCTTTCCAAGTTTTGGAATTTTATTTAATTCCTCTTAAGTGTTAGCAGTGTCTCATGAAACATGTATTTACTTAAAGTTTGTAACAGTTTTGTGTTGAACCCAGATGCCCTGCTATATATAAACTTGTAAATCTGTTCTTTATTCATTAATGATCACTGCAAAAATGACTAGAAATGAGATTGTACCACATGGATGATTAGGATATATTTTGCAAATCTCCCAATCTTTCCTAATATTATGATCTTAAAAGTCATAGAGTACCTTATTGCTTCCCAAGTTTGATAATCTTAGTTTTATGTTTTTTGATGCATGGGAGGTTGGCAATATAGAAAAAGTGGAAGTCATTAGTATGTGAGGGCCTTGATTGTTATGTAATATTGCCAATGATGAATTCAGGTTGTTTTTAGCACAAGTTTCTCTTTTTTATGCTGGTATTCACACTTGCCACATTTTGGAAACCTGTATTACACCTTAAATCTATCAATAAATGTTAGTTTTCTAATTCTATGTTGTAGAATACTGAAAAGTTTGGGATAGCATGCTCTGAATGGCCTATATTATATACATTTGGGGAAGTAATTGATACAGTGCCTTGATTTTTACATTGTTTTCCTTTATACCATGAGTTATGGCTAACTAGGGATGATTAATAAATTACTACTGAAGTAACTGGATTTACTTCATCAGGATTTGATACTACCAAAATAATAACAGCATTTAATATGACATGTTTTCACTTGTTCTTTTGAGTCTTTGTTATTAACATAAGTGATCAAATGATCTTTCATCTTAGGTTATGGAAATTTTAGAGCTGAGAGTTTATCCCTTTGTTAGTTTCATTAAGTGTACATTTTCATGCTCAGGTGTAAAGGTAAGAATTCCTTTTATTTTACTGTTTTAGTTTGCTTAAAACAACTCTGCGGTGACCTTGTGGGAGAAAAGTAAGTTTTACAACATATGAAAAATAAAATTTCCTTCCCCGTATCATAGGTAACAAATATAAAATGCTTTAAAAAATACTAAATTCAAAGTATGGTATTGGAATCTAACACTTGGATGGTATTTTAACTTTTCTCCCTCCCTTTAATAATGTTTAAAATATATATATATATAGATTTCAGAGAGGAAAGGAGAGGGAGAGAGAAACAACTCAGAGAGAATCATTGATTGGCTGCCTTCTGCATCCCCCCTACTGGGGATCAAGTCTATAATCAGGGATGTGCTGTGACCAAGAATTGAACCGGCTCCCTTTTGGTTCCTGGGTCTACACTCAACAGCTGAGCCACACAGGCCGGGTTCTCCCTCCTTTTAAAAAATATTTTTAGGTACCTAAATAGTCAATTACATATTCTTTTAAAAGAATGTATTATATGTAAGACTAAAGTTCTCTTTGATCCCTGTGAAACTCTCATCCCCAAACCCTGTTCTTTCCCATCCCCCAGAGGAAATCACTTCTCATTTTGAGGTGTTATCTTTACAGATCTTTATCGTTTTCTCAGGGGGCTCAAAAAAAAGAGTTATTCTCTTTGAAACTCAAACTTTTGTTTACAGTGTTACTCAGAGATAAAAATGAATTCAAGTGTGATTAAAAGCACAAGCGTGTAGTGATTATCTTAGTGAGTGGGATTCAATTTGACAACTTGTCTTTATTTAGTTTTCGAAAAAGGGAAAAATAAAAAGTTAAGTCATGCAGGCTTCTCTATCCAAACACACCTTAACATTTCCAAAAGTTGAGCAAATGACTTATCTCATTTAATCAGTATAGAGTTTTATAAACACTGGACAGTATACAATGACATAGATAAGGTGTAGGGAAAATACATAGAATTTTATTAGTTTATTTTGGTAACATGTTATGCTATGAAACTCACTTTTTCATTGACTAGCATTAGGATTACGATAAACTTCAATTGAAACTTTTATCATGGAGACTGAGATATTGTAACTTGAAATTTTCAGTTGGGCAGTAATGATTATATGCAGAATGATCTTTACCAGAAAGTCAAATATATACTATCTTAATTTCTCAAATTCACATTTCTTACATTCAACTCTAGGAAAGGAGTACAGTGAAACACATTTTTATTTCTGAAAATGTGATACTTCGTGGTAACCTAAATTAAAATAGTCTTATCTTAAATAGAATGATATTGGTAGCTTGCTTTTATAATAATTATAGACTTTTTGAAATCAAATACTGACCAAAGTGAAAGGACGAGGACTTTAGTAAGAAACAAGGGAAAAATGTAAAGCCAAGTTAAAAAAAGAAATCAAATATATATTGGAAAATTGGATTTTATTTTTCCTTTTTGCTGAGTCTTAGAAATAGTTTAGGTCATTATGGATAATAAAACCTTTAAACCATATCTGGCTTCTAAAAAAAAGTAATTGCTTTCCTTTCCTGGTAAAGGCTGGATCAGATAGATGGTAAATTTTATGTATCACATAAATATTTTTAATCCTATTTATCAGTATGTTTAGGTTATTGCATGTAGCGTTTCCTCCAAATAGTCACTTTTAAGCTTTTACTTCTTTTTTTTAAAAAATATATTTTATTGATTTTTTTACAGAGAGGAAGGGAGAGGGATAGTTAGAAATATCGATCAGCTGCCTCCTGCACACCCCCTACTGGTGATGTGCCCGCAACCAAGGTACATGCCCTTGACCGGAATCGAACCTGGGACCCTTCAGTACAACCTGGGACCCTTCAGTACGCAGGCCGACGCTCTATCCACTGAGCCAAACCAGTCAGGGCTAAGCTTTTACTTCTTAGTGAACTATTAGATATTAGGTTTTAATAGTTACCATTTTCTTTTAACAGTTAAATGGAAGATCAGTTCTGATCACGGAGATAACAGGAAATTGAGAGTATATTGACAAGAAGGATTGCTATTACACCAGTTGATAGTACATTTCCTAATTTTCATTTTCTCTACTTTTTCCTACAACTCAAGTGTTTATTTCATTATTTGGCCTTAACACCAGCATGGGAAACAAGTTGGGGTGAGAAGGAAAGATATTCTGACATTCAGGTCTTTTGGTTAAAACAAAAAATAATAGGAGAAAAGTTAATGACTTTCACAGAGATGAATATTTAAAAAGTTTTTTTTGTTTGTTTCTTTTACTTACACTGTCAGAAATTTCCATCCTTTTTATAGTTTATTTTTAATTTTATCTTCAAGGTTATCACAGGATTTGGCTGCATCCTGAAAAATGTAGATTTCCGTAATGAATACATCCGACCACTATAGTACATGAAATAGCTTTCTTTTTTGGGTGGCATCACTGTTTTCCTCTATTTCTGTGATATTGAAGTGGATGGAATATTTGGAATAGTAGTTTCAACATGAAGTAAGGAATAATGTTTAGATTGAGGCTTTTACTACTGTGTTAGTCTGATATTAAGTCATGAAAGGAGTATGTCTAGTAAGAGTTTTCATATATCATTAAGTCTTCAAGAAGGCCTTCTGATAGGAAGTATAAATGGGGTATAAGCTAATTTAGAGAGTAATCATTCAATTTTCTACAAATAGTGGATGAGTTAAGAGGAAACTTTTTCAAGTATGAGTCAAATTCTGTACTTACTTTCATGTAAGAAGTTTTTTCTTTAGATTTTACTTAAGACCCACAGTCAAGATGGGGAAGGGATTATTCAGAGCTTGCCAGCGAAGTTGGAAGGCCCAGTGGTTACAATACCTGAGGATGTAAAGTGACTAGCAGTTTGGCAGGTCATTGTGAAATAATACATTAAACCAAGTAAGTTCAAGGTCTTTGAACTCCAGTACACACATAATTAAAAGAAGTCTCTGAGATGTTTTGGCAGTGCTTTTATTACCAGGGCTAGTTCAGTTCTGGAGGCCCTTAATGCTTTTTCAAGTTCCAGAATTTTTTGACTCAAGTTTTCTGCAAGTGAAAGTTTCTTCTGGGCTCCACAGGAGCCCTGAGGGGCCTCAGGGATGCTGGACAATAGAGGCAACTCCTTACTTTGTGCAGAGAACTGTGCTTGACACTGTCCCCAAGAGATCCTTGGTACATTCAGGGTGAAGAGTGCTGATTCACAGACTTTGGAAGGTGATGTATATCATTGTAATTGCTTCTAAGGAAATCTCTGTAAGAGGTTTGAGGCAAACTGGAGGAGTCTTCCAAATTGAGTGTGTATATCCAGACCTATTGCTTAAAAGTGTTTTAAAGTTCCCAGTGCCGATACACACTTGGAGAAATCAAAGCCTTTAAAAAGCAGTTTGCAAACTAAAGCATCTCTCCACAAGAAAAAACATTTAAAATACATATCTCCTTTTCATTATAGACATTGGCAGCTATTCTTCATCCACTGACAGAAGCTTTCCACATTTCTCTGAAAGGCTTGAGGTTGCTATTTTATTGCCTGTGTTTCCAATTTCAGAGGGAGAGGCAGGTTCCTCTGTTTCATAATCTTCAAAAGAACTGAAAGAAACAGCAAAAGTGATTTACTGATGTTTTTAAAGAAAGTGGGTAGAAGTCAATATTGTAAACTAGAGACAGGACCAGCTTGTAAAAGCTGTTAAATGGCAGCTATAAACAACTGAGTCACCCTGGTGAAGACAATGTTCTAGAACAGAAAATACGTTCTTTAAAGCCCAAGTTCATGTTAGAATTTGTTGAAAACGTGCAGTATCAAGGTTTCCCACCCTGGTTGTGTGACTCTGTTGGAGCATCATCCCATATATCAGTTGTAGGTTCAATTCACAGGGCACATACCTAAGTTGTGGGTTCGATCCTCAGTTGGAGATCCAACTGATTGATGTTTCTCTCCTCTCAAAAAATAACGTATCCTTGTGTGAGGATTAAAGAAAAATTAAAGAAAAAAAATAAGGTTTCCTTAGGAGCCTTGGTAGGAATGAGTGTTCTGTCCAGCTAGGTTAGGGGAAGTGTGAGGTCCATGAAGTCTGACCTTTACATGAATGCTTTCCATGCAAAGTGGGGAACTTTAACTCACATTGCTTATAACTGCCATGGCTTGCAAGAAGTACATTAGTTGTGCAAGTGTGTACATGGAATAGATTGAAGCCATTCTTTGTAGAACTCC
Source organism: Plecotus auritus (assembly GCF_963455305.1). Taxonomy (NCBI): domain Eukaryota; kingdom Metazoa; phylum Chordata; class Mammalia; order Chiroptera; family Vespertilionidae; genus Plecotus; species Plecotus auritus. The sequence continues at coordinate 148,711,034 of NC_137773.1, forward strand.
ATAACATATTCCCTCTGCTAACTCCCCTTTTACTGATACCCTCCCCCCGTCTTCCATATCCTCCAGGCTACCCCTGAGGGTGGCTTTAGGCATGAATGACAGATATTTTATCTCTTGGCAGTGATGGCTGCTTGAACCATTAAATTGATAAATATTCTCAGGCTACACCTGAGCCCAGAAAAATACACATGATCAATAAGCAGAAAAATACACATGATCAATGAGCAAAGTCTCATAGTACTTGGCATAACTGTCTTAGCTTTGTTACTCTCTGCATGGACTTTTCATAACATTTGTGCAGAAACTTCTGTACTTAATACCCCTTTTATAAAAAAAAGTACCAAGGCTGACTAGTGAGGGAAAATATGCTGAGGCAGGTATACCCCTTAGGTGGCACCTGCTCAACTTTCTAAAACATTTTTGAAAAGAGGCTTAAGAAAAAAAAGGCTATTTGATCTTTGGAAAACTTCTCCCTGAGTATCAGTTTTTGATCATATCAAAAGTTATTTTAAAAAATTATTTACAACTTGGTCATTTTGCAAAAATACTCCAGTACATACTTAATTTGTTTCCACCCCTCCTCACCTCCCACATGCTGGATAAGGAGGACAAAAACATGGGAGGTGAAGCAGGGTTGATGGTAGAGACTCCATTTCTGGGAATGCAATTCTCAAAAGTTAATTCTAGCAATGCAGTCAGTGTTTAGACACTGTGGCTGCTGCTGTCTGTGAGCTCTTAATTTCTTAAACACCTCAGGGTGTAAGAGTTAAGTCTGACCTGAGACTCATTCAGTAAGTATTTGAGCTCCTGTTGCTAAGCATGAGCCAAGTGCTAGAAATACAAATGGTGAAAAAGACTAAAGCAGTGCCTGCCTTACAGTCAAATGGAGGCCATCTGGAATAGTGGCTAAGTGGTTTAGCTTTAGAGCATGGACTTTGGAGGTTCCAATTTCAGTTTGATCACTTAAAGTGACTTTGGGTATGTTGCTTAACCCCTCTGCATCAGTTTCCTCAATTAATGAGATAACAGCAGTTCCTATCTATCATAAGGGCTGAGTGAAGAGTGGGTGAGAGGGCCTATAAATTATAAGTTCTTGGAAAATGTCAGGTATTATTCTCATGATTGAGAAGTGCTAGGATGGTGGCACAATCCTATATTGGGGGCAGGGTCACAAGTTTTTTGTGTATGTCATTCGTGAATAAAAGTTTTATAAAAATACCTACTTTTCCCCACTATAGCTTCATACCAGAAATGTGATTTCTAGCAATGGATTATTTTTAAATATTTTCTATTGATTTCAGAGAGGAAGAGAGAGGGATAGAAGCATCAATGATGAGAGAATCATCGATTGGCTGCCTCCTGCATGCCCCCTACCTAGGGGTTGAGCCTGCAACCTGGGCATGTGTCCTGACCAGGAATCAAACCATGACCTCCTGGTTCATGGGTCGGCAATCAAACACTGAGCCACACGGGCTGGGCTCTAGCAATGGATCTGATCCAATCTAGTACATGAAGATATTCCAATGCCCTGAAGGTTGGTTATACTGGAATGTTACCATTTCTTTTGTATTTTCAAGGCACCAAGAGCAGTACTATGCACAGAGACATGGGAGGAATCTCATGGATTGAGGGAGCTCATTCAGAACCTATTGTCAGTGTCCTTCTTAGTGTCCTGGAGATTCCTCTTACTCAGTGGTTCTCAACTGGGAGTGGTTCCCTCCCCTCACCCCCAGGGGACATTTGGCAATGTCTGGAGATATCAGATTGTCACAATGGGGTGGGTCCTACTGGCATCTAGTGGGTAGAATCCAGGGATGCTGCTAAACATCCTACAATGTGCCAGATGCCTCAGAACAGAATTATTCAGCTTAAAACATCAGTGCTGCTGTTGATAAACCCTGCTCTAACTCTTGCGCCTTCAGTGTCAGTGCATCTCAGGTTCTGGACTAAGCTTTTTTCCTTCTAAGTACTTTCCTGGTAATCAGCCTTTGTCATGGCTTGTTCACCTATGGCTTCTAAATGTACATGTCCAGCCTCAGCCTCTTTCTAAGCTGGAAACCACCATCTATGGCTCTTGTGGTATGAGAGCTTATACAAACCTGAACTTATCCTTCTTACACTCCTACCCACTCAAAGCCAGAAACCTAGTCATCCCAAATTCCTCTTCCCTCTTCCTGTCCCCTCCCTTCTTCAAATCCAGCCAATCTCTTCTACCACTTTCAATATCACACGGATATAGTCCTGCCTTTTCTTCTCCATTATCACTGATTTTTGTTCAGGGCACTATACTTTCATGCTTGGATTACTGCAATAGTTTTCTAATAATAGTCTTCCGGTTTTCACTCTTGTCATAAACCCTTTGCTACTGCCAGACTAGGCTATTTACTGTGTCAGAATGGGTATGGTCTGGGGCCTAATGCTACAATGCATGTTCTTCAGTGTCCTGCAGTGCCCTTCCCCTTTGGTTTGTGCTCATTTTAAAATCTGAGCTGTCATTTGAAAGTTCCTGATTCCCAGTGCCTGAGCTTACACCATTATTTGGATATTTGTAATGGCTTCCATATTTGCCTCCCTGATTTTATTCTTGCACCTCTACCAATCTAGCAGAGTAATCTTCAAAATATGTAAGGGGATTACATTAGTCCTTGTTAAACTCTTTCAGTAGTTTCCCTAATTTTTCCAGCCACATTTCCTTCTGTTGCTCACTATACCCCAGCAACACTGGCCTTTTGAAGTGTTCTTAATACAGTTTGTGTCTTGCCTCAGAGCCATGGCACATATTTTTCCCTCTGCCTAGGACATTTTTGCTCCCTGCTTTTTGCACAACTGTTTCTTAAGTTTCTCATCACCTCCTCAGGAAATTCTTCCCTCGGCACCCTTGCAAGCCTCTTTCCATGGTTGGTTCACCCTATTTGTTTCATTCATAACTGTATAATCAAATAGCTGTCTTCACCACTGGACTGTAAAGTGTCCATTTTGTAACTCATCAATTTCCTTGGGCGATAGTGTAATACCTGGCACTAGCGGCTTAAAATGAATTGAATTAATTGTAATGTCCTAATGCTCTTAGGAAGTGATATGTCAAGTTGTTGGAGAAGCCTGGAGTCATAAAATGGTGAAGGTGCAGAGGTGATCTTGAAGTCACTAAAGTCAGAACTAGAAGAGCCTTAATCTTTATCCTGCTCCCCAGGAATTCTTGGGGGAGAGAGTTAGTTTCCTGCTAAATGATCTCTTTCAGGTTTATTGGTAGGTCACTGGGATTCCTCCGAGTTCCAATGAAGATAATTTTATGAAGTATTCTGTTAATTTAATCATTTTTAATGAGTAAAGCATTAAAAAGAATAAAGCAGAATTCATAGGGTTCACAAATAGTTCACTGGAAATCCTAGTTGTCATATTCAGCACAAATACTTTTAACTTAGTATAAACATAGTATTGTTAACATAAGGGAAAACTGGTTCGTACGTGTAATTTTTTGCTAGCAATAAGAGTGCATTTAGAAACCTGTTTCTCTAAGTTTTCCCTTTCAGATGAGCAATTTTCTGGGCAAACTTATAACAGCTGGAAAGAGCAGAAATAATGACTGTCTCTTATGTGGTCTGACAGAGAATTTGTATGCAGTTTCAGGTTATTGTCTGGGAGTTGTAGTTTGATTCCGAATTTTGGGATTCTGATTCTTAACAGGGGCAAAGAGATAGGATAGTTGATTTAGGGCTTGTCTGAGGAAATCACGGTAGCTATAAGCATAGAATAAAAGCATAGAATAAAATTTCAAGTAGATCTCTAACACGGAGTCTATAATGCTTTAGAAATAGTAGTACCGTGTTTACATCCTCCGAAAATAAGACCTACTTACAGGTTTCCTTCTGAGTGAAATATAAGGCATCCCCCGAAAATAAGGCCCAGGCTCTGTCTCAGAATGGAAATTAATTTACCGTAAACTGGTCGCTAGGGCTGCCCTGACTGGCGTCTAGCAACCAGTAACGTTACGCGGAGTCCTGACATCACTGCTATGTGGAGGCGGAGCGGAGGTCGGAGTGAGTGGTGAGCGCGGGGCGGGAGAGAGGAGGAGACTTTCGCAGATGCATGTAGAAGAACAGGAAGATTAGAGAGGACAGGACGCGGCGAAGGTGGTGAGTGCTGGTCTGTCTCTGGTGACACTACCTGATGCTCGCAGCCGCCTTCATGATGACTGAAGGTTCTCAGTCAGTGGCAGACCCTGCTCCAGCCCAGATCCAGGCCCCAGCAAGCCCAGTGACAGTCCCCAGGCAGGCCCCAGGGGGTAAATGTCTGATAAAGGGGTAGGGGGGATGTCTGGTGAAGGTGTTCAGTGGCACAGGGGTGGGGGGAGGGGGATCACAAAAATGACACAGGAGGATCAGAGGGGGGGCAATCAAAATAACACAGGAGGGTCAGAGGGGACAATCAGAATGACACAGGAGGATCAAAAGGGGTTACTAAAATGGTAATCCCCCCTCTGATTCTCCTGTGCCATTTTGATTCCCCCCTCTGATCCCCTGTGTCATTTTGAGTGATTCCCCTCCCCCCACCTTGATACCCCAATTCCTTTTTTTTACCCCTAGAAATGAGCGCAAAAAGAAAAAGCTACTCCGTGGAGTACAAGAAAGGAATCGTGGAAGACTCTTGGGGCCAAAATCTTACTGCTTTCTGCAAAGAGAAGAAGTTGAGTATCCGATTGGTCCGAAAATGGCGAGCAGAGTATGGTAACCTCATTGAACAAGTGGACAAGGGAAATGCTAAAAAGCGCAAGTGTGGATCAGGTCGGCAACCATTATTTTCCGAGCTGGAAGACCTGATCTGTGAATGGGTTGTTGACAGGAGAGCAAAGGCTTTGGTTGTGAATAGGGCTCAGATTCAAGAATTTGCCCTTGCAATGGCACCACAGTTTGACATAGCCCCCCGAAGACTTCAAAGCATCACAACACTGGCTGGATAATTTCCTTCAGCGAAGTGAACTGTCTTTAAGAAGATCTACCAACATTGTTTAGGTTGGAAGATACTCAAGTTATTAAGCGAGCACTTGCATTCAAGTCCTTTATTGATGATGCTGACTTCTCTAAATACAATCTTTCCAACATGATTGCTATGGATGAAACTGCAGTGTTTATGGGCCAATCATCTCAAACAACAATTGAACAGCGGGGTGCCTCCTTAGCATACATTCTCTCCACTGCTTACGAAAGTGCACGTGTTTCCTGTATTTTGGCAATTCGTCTGGATGGCACCAAAATCCCACCTTTAATCATTTCTAAGGGCAAGAAGGAAAAGATTGAACGTGTTTTGGGCGTTTTTATTCTTGAAACTGAAAAAGCCTGGGCCACACAAGCAGTTATAAGGAAGTGGGTCGATTTAATGCTGCCGTTTGTTATGCGAGGGAGCCAAAGAGGTCTGCTAGTCTGGGATGCAGCCAGCACTCACCGCGCTAAAAACATGAAGACATTTCTTCATGAAAGAAAAATAGATCAGATAATGATTCCCGCAGGAATGACGGCCTATCTCCAGACTCTTGAGATTGCAATAAACAAGCCATTCAAAGACAATTTGCGCATGGAAATTAATGACTACATTGAAAATAGAATGGAGAGAAATCAGCGTGGAAACTTTGTGAAACCTAAACTGCAAGAAGTTGTGACTTGGGTGAAGAATTCATGGGAGAAAATCACTGACAGTTGCATTGCAAATGCACTGCGAGCAGGCTACCTTGACAAGAAGTACTCATTTAAAGACAGTGCTATTGCTAAACATGAGAGATTTGGTCCACTGATTCTGAAAGAAATGGAGTCACAAGAAATTCACCAGGAAATTCAGGAATTGGATTGTTATGATGATGTTCCAGAAGATGATGACATGATTGTCATTGAATAAATGAGTAAATTCTTGATACTGTAGGATTCAGTTTGTCTGGTTTGTGTTGACAACTACTGTACTACCGTACCGTATACAGGTAATAAATTTCCTTTATTTTCATTTAACAATAAATGTGTACCATGTTCTTCTTCATGGAAAAAATAAGACATCCCCTGAAAATAAGACCTAGCACGTCTTTGGGAGCAAAAATTAATATAAGACACTGTCTTATTTTCGGGGAAACACGGTAGATGAATTTTTACCTTATACTTTTAAATTAAAAACAGTCACTGATTTAAGGTGGATTAGCTGAAATACTTGGCTAGTTGGATATTTGGTTAATGAATTTCCCTGCTGACCTATTCAATGACTAGGGAATTTTTTATTTTAACTCTTGTTAAAGTTTCCTAATGTGTACCACTCATTTTCCTGCCTCAGAAAGTTGATATCACTTCATTTTTGATGGCTGAGGATCTCTTATAGTTCCCCAGGTTCATCCTTTTTTTTATTTTGGATGTAGACAGTCAAATACAAGTTTAAATATGATCTAATTATGAACTTGAAGGGAGTGATAGGGTTTCATTCATTTCTGTTATCAACTACTGCCTGGCCTAGAGTGGGTACCAGTGGATATCGATTGAAATAAATTAAAATTGGGCTTTGATTTGTTGAATGCAGAAAAAATGAAAACATATTAAGAACTTAAGGTCCATATAAATGCTATTTACTGAGCATTATGAAAAAATGACTCAGGACTATTCTACTTTGGCATATTAATTTGTTATTCCTTCTTTTTCTCTTCCCAGGCCCGAATATACACATAAAATGCTATCACCTCCCTCCTCTGCCCTCAGTATCCCCGCTCCTCTGCTGAATTCTCCCACTTCACTGAGGACAGTCAGGCTCCACACAACCCCTGCTCCAGACTTGACTTTCACTAGCTACATTCTGGAAGATTGCTCTGGTGGGTTTTTGGCTGGCCTTCTTTGCCTATAGCGCCTTATTTTCCAGTGCTAATGGAAGTAAATGTGGAATTCTTACAAAGAGTAATTCTATGTAGTCTACATTTATATAAAGGAAAAACCCACTTTTAAAAATTAGAAAACAGTTCTAAACTACCTAAATGTCCAATAATAGGGAAATGGGGGAGGTGAGAGTACCCTGAAGCACTGACAGTCATGTTTATGAAAACACATCTGCGAGGCTCTTCCACATTCCTAACCGTCTGCCAGGTGCTGGGATCACAAAATGAATAAAACAAAGGTTTTTTGCCCTGGAGGAGCCCATGTTCTGATGGAAAGACAAGTAACATTAAATGGCAGAAAGAAATATACCGAAGTGTAAATAATGGTTATTTCTAGATGACTGAACCAAGAATGACTTTAACCTCTACATTTTCCATTTTTTTCCAGCAGCAAACCTGTATTTCTCTACTAATCAGATGAAGTCTCTCAGAATAAAAAGAATTACATTAATCTAGGTTAATAAAAGGTAAAACTGTTGGTGAAATACCAGAATATCTTGTAAGAAAGTATTTTTAAGATAATGTAAAAACCTCAACTAAATATCTGAAGTAATCAAGTACGTATTATTTGAATTGACAGAAAAGCTTGTTTCTGATATTGCAGATCTCAGTTTCTTAAGATAGCAACATGGAGGACCCTTTATCCTGCTTTACATCATTTTTAATTACTTTATTGCAGAAATCCTAAAAAATGTTAATGATAAATTTGGTGTCATAACCTGTTGTCTTCATATAGGTGATACATTTAGTTGAAAAAGTTTATATAACTGATACCCTGTCTTTCTGGTTTTCCCTATGACCATCAGCTTAGCTGAATTTATACAAATTCTGTTGTATGCTGTGATCATGTGGTGCTGGATATAATGATCACAATGCCTGCATTCTCATACCTGTGGAAACCTTTGGCACTCTTTCACCTCACTGAAATCTGGAGTTATTAACAGGTTAGTTATTGGAGACATGACCTAAGTACCAGCCTTGAATTAGGAAGTACACTTGGCATAAGGCTACCTATGACTGTTGTTAGATGGTAAAGTAGATGGAGAACTTCAAGTTGTTTTTGGAGGGTCAAGTCATCAGAACTGCAGTTTTCCTTGTAGAAGGGCAGCTGCTGGATTACTGCTGCCTCCAGTGCCACTCAGTAAACATCTGCTGAGGGTCTTCCACATCCCTACCCGTCTGCCAGGTGCTGGGATCACAAAAATGAATAAAACAAAAGGTTCTTTGCCCTGGAGGAACCCGTGTTCTGATGGAAAGACAAATATCTCTATTCCCTCCCTTATCCCCCCAACATTTGTATGCCAGACACTGTTATATTTTATACATTATCTCTAATTCTCAGTACAGTCCTGTTGTTCATGCAATGGATATTTATTGTGCCAACTATGTGCCATGTTCTGTGCTCTGGGAATAAGGGGAACAGGTAGGTAGTGGAATGCTAATGCTACAGCTGATTAAATTCTAGTTCAGCGGGGTTATGCAGTGTGGCCAAGATCATAGAAGTGGTAGTTGTAATTATTTATTGGTTAAATAGGCACTATGCCTAAGGGTAAAATATAAAGATATTATAATTAATAGGGTGGGGCACAAGTAGGTTTACAGTTGTATGTGAAACACAGAGTTTATTCTTGTATTATTATTTTCCATATGAAAAACTGTAAACCTACTTTTGCCCCACCCTGTACATTGTCTTATTTAATTCTTAAAATAGTTTGGTATGGCAGGTGGTATCCTCATTATCGTATAGGGGATGTTGAGACTTGGATGCTTGGGATCACACAGCTAGTAAGTGATATGGCAAGGATTTGAATTTATTAGGTGTGTCTACCTCCAAATTCTGTGCTCTTATCCATGATGTTATATTGCATCTCTTCCATGCAGGGGCAGTAATAGTAGTAATAGATACTATTTATCAGGTATCTACTATGTGCCAGGTGTTTATGTATATTATCTTAAGAGTCTCACAACCACCTAGGAAGGTAGGTGCTGGTGTCTTCTGAAACTTGAGCCTCAGGAGTCAGGTAACCTGCCCAGCTGGTGAGTGGTGGGTAGAACCAGATCTGTCTGGTTCCTAAGCCTCTACTCTTTCCATGGGACTGCCATTCTTATTCCCTTTCTAATATTTGAATCTGATAATTTCTGTTTGCAGACTCACTCTGATTTCTTTGTAATTCCTCTTATGATGAAGCTCTAGGTGGTGTAGGCTTGGGATTCTGGTTCTGGTCTTGCTTTTGAACCATGTCATCCAGCTATTAACAACTGTAAACTGGCCTTTTCTCTGTTGCCATCCTAGTGCTCATCCTACAGGCTGTGGCTATTGTAAGACTCCTCCTCTCCCCCTGGGACCTCATCACCTACACAGGTGCTATGTAAGCCTTATCTTATCTCTCACAACATGAGAAGGGGGGTGGCCAGCAGAAGCCTCTCATATACGTGGGTTGAATTTCGCTGCAGCTGGTCTCTACATTTCCTCTCATGACCCCTCACCCGTACTTCTGCCTGCATCCCTTTGCTTCACCTCTCCCCTCTCCACACACGGGCACTTTTTCTGAGCACTACCACAGCTAGAAAAAACTTTAGCTTGTGCCAATTATTTATTCTCTTAAACTGCCATCAGTTTCTCTTCCTTTTAGACTAATTAATAAACTTTTAAGTGTTTAGGCCTGCTATCTCTATTTTATCCCTCCTTTAAAGCAGATTACAAAACAATATGTAGTATAAATTCCATTTCTGTAAAATAAATTACTTACTATTTGCACAGAAATGTCTAGAAAGATATACTCCTAAATGACAAGACAGGCTGTCTCTGAGTGGTAGATTAAAGGTGAAGTTTTTATCACTATTTTCTAACTCTTCTGCAGTGAATACATATTACCTATGTAAACAGATAAAGGGGAATAACTTCTTTTTCCTGTTTATTAAAGTAATACATGTTCATTAGATCAACTTTATAAATTATAGAACAGTATAAAAAGCCAAAATACTTGCAATCCCACAGCTCAGAATTAATCACTATTAATATTTTGGAACCTTTTAGCTTGCGTGTATAGGTAAACACATTTTTAACATTGAGGCTATATCACAAACGATTTTGCAAATGTGATTTCTCCATTTATGTTTATGTACAAGCACAAAATTTAAATGTCTGCATAATGTGACAGTTAGATACCATGACTTATTTAACCACTCTTTTTTTTAAAAAAAAATATATTTTATTGATTTTTTACAGAAAGGAAAGGAGAGGGATAGAGAGTTAGAAACATCAATAAGAGAGAAACATCGATCAGCTGCCTCCTGCACACCACCTACTGGAGATGTGCCTGCAACCAAGGTACATGCCCTTGACCGGAATCGAACCTGGGACCTTTCAGTCCAAAGGCTGATGCTCTATCCACTGAGCCAAACCGGTTAGGGCTAACCACTCTTTTATTATATATTTGTGTTGCTTTGAATTTTTAAATTTTAATTACCTGTGACCAATGCCACTTGTTTGGATGAATAATTTTTGATTATTTACAATAGACACCCAGAATTAGAATTGGTAGTCAACAGATAAAAATTCAGGCTGTTGCTACATATCATCAAATTACTTTCCAGGGAGCATGGGCCAATTTGCAATGTGTGTAACTGCTTGTCTTACTGCACAGTGAGCCTAGAGTGAGGGACACGTGTATGCAGTGTGCTTCCTCTATGGGAGAACAGTTAAGACTCTTTAATTGCATCTGTCTGTTTTCCCTGCTAAGGCAGGAATCCTATGTGTGTTCATCATTATCCAACACTGCTTACTATACAGTATCAATGCAAATAGTTATTGAATTAATATTATCTTTTAAAAAATTGCTGCCAATTCAGCAACCTAAACATTTTTGGCTCTTGTGTTTTTAAAATAGTTTTACTTAAGTATAATTTACATATTATAGAATTCACCAATCTACCTATTCAAAGTGTTTTAGTAAATTTTTAAAATTGTCCAACCATGACCACAATCCAATTTTAGAACACTTTCATCTCTCCATCTGCCTGTCCTCTCCCTTGTTCCTGTCTGCATTCACTCTCCACTCTCATTCCTGGAACTAGCCAACCACTGATCTGCTTTCTAGCTCTATAATTTTGCCTTTTCTAGAAATTTCATATAAATGGAACTGTATAATATATAATTTTTAGTACCTGGCATCTTTCACATAGAATATTATTTTTGAGAGATTCATCCATGTTATTGCATGTCTTAGTAGTTCCTTTACTTATTGAGGTATAACTGACATACAAAATTGCTCATATTTAAAGTATACAGTTAATAAAATTCGACTTTTATACTTTAAAAGCATCACAACAATTAAGATCATGAAAATATCCATTCCTCCTCACCTAAGTTTCCTCATTCCCCTTTATAGTCACTGAGCACTACACCACAGGTAATCACTGATTTTTTTGGTCATTGCTGTTAACACTTGAACATGGGTTTGAACTGGGCAGGCCCACTTATACATATTTCTTTTTCAATAAATATACAGTTGCTCTCCATATATCTGGGTTTCGTGTCCACGGATTCTAACAACCACAGATGTGGAGGAGGACCAATTGTACACAATAGCACAATAGACTTGAGCACCTGCAGATGGTGTGTGTGTGTGTGTGTGTGTGTGTGTGTGTGTGTGTGTGTGTCCTGGAACCAATTTCCCACAAAGGATGACCGTAGTTGATTTTGGGGAATCAAAAGTTGTATGTGGATTTTCAACTGTGTGTGTGTGTGTGTGTGTGTGTGTGTGTGTGTGTGTGTGTGTGTGTGGCGGGGTGGGTTTGTGCCCCTAACCTCTGTGTTGATCAAGGGTCAACTGTATAGATGTTTGCATTTTCTAGAATTTTATATAAATGGAATCATACAAAAATGGAATATACTCTTCTTGTCTAGCTTTTTTCTCTTGGCTTAATTATTCTGAGATTCATATATTGTTGTATTTATAGAGTTCATGCATTTTTTTTTCTTTTTACTGCTGAGTAATTTTCCATTAGATGGATAAACTATATTTTGTTTATCAGTTCACCAGTTTGGTGGATATTTGGGTTATTTCCAGTTATTGGCTATAAGTACTAATACTCTAAATGTATATGTCGGAATTTTGAGTGAACACTTCTCTTGGGTAGATTCCTAGGAGTGGAATTTCTGATTCATATTAAGTGTATGTTTAATTTTTTAAGAAACTGCCTAGCTTTCCTGAAGAGGTGATAAATTATACATCTCCATCAGTCTATTGTATGAGGGTTCCAGATTCAAATCATTGTGCCAACTAGTGATTTTTGTTTTGTTAGTGGCTGTGCAGTGTATGATATTGAGGTTTTTTTTTTTTTAATAAATCTTTATTGTTCAGATTAGAGATGTTCCTCTTCCCTCCCCCCATAGCTCCCCTCCACCCGATTCCCCCACCGCCCCATTTCCTTACGCGCCCCCCCGCCACTGTCCTCATCCATAGGTGTAAGATTTTTGTCCAATCTCTTCCCTCACCCCTCATACCCCCTTCCCACCAAGAATTGTCAGTCCACTCCCTTTCTATGCCCCTGATTCTATTATATTCACCAGTTTAATCTGTTCATCAGATTTTTATTCACTTGATTTTTAGATTCACTTGTTGATAAATATGTATTTGTTGTCACTTCGTTGTTCATAATTTTTATCTTTACCTTTTTCTTCTTATTCCTCTTCTTAAAGAATACCCTTCAGCATTTCATATAATCCTGGTTTGGTGGTGATGAACTCCTTTAGCTTTTTCTTGTCTGTGAAGCTCTTTATCTGACCTTCAACTCTGAATGATAGCTTTGCTGGGTAGAGTAATCTTGGTTGTAGGTTCTAGCTGTTCATCACTTTGAATATTTCTTGCCACTCCCGTCTGGCCTGCATAGTTTCTGTTAAGAAATCAGCTGACAGTTCTATGGGTACTCCCTTGTAGGTAACCGTTTTTCTCTTGCTGCTTTCAAGATTCTCTCTTTGTCCTTTGCCCTTGGCATTTTAATTATGATGTGTCTTGGTGTGGTCCTCTTTGGATTCCTCTTATTTGGGGTTCTGTGCGCTTCCTGGACTTGTAATTCTATTTCTTTCACCAGGTGGGAAAGTTTTCTGTCATTATTTCTTCTAATAGGTTTTCAATATTTTGCTCGCTCTTTTCTTCTGGCATCCCCATAATTCGGATGTTGGTATGCTTGAAGTTGTCCCAGAGGCTCCTTATACTATCTTCATATTTTTGGATTCTTTTTTCTTTTTGTTTTTCTGGTTGGGTGTTTTTTGCTTCCTCATATTTCAAATCTTTGGTTTGATTCTTGGGGTCCTCTAGTCTACTGTTGAATTTCTGTATATTCTTTATTTCAGACAGTGTATGCTTAATTTCTGACTGGTCCTTTTCCATTTTTTTGGCATTCTCATTAAGATCCTTGAAGGTCTTACTAAGTTTCTCAGAGGTTTCTAGAAGATTCTTGAGTAAACTTATGACTATGGTTTTGAACTCTATTCAGTAGTTTGCTTTCCTCCATTTCTTTCATTTGTGACATGTTTCTTTGTCTCCACATTTTGGCTGCTTCCCTGTGTTGATGGAGTGGCTTTGTGTGGTAGGTGACCTATAGGGCCCAGTGGCTCAGCCTCCCTAATCACCTGAGGTGGACACTCTTGGTGCACCCCTTTGTGGGCTGGGTGCACAGTCTTGTTGTAGTTAAGCCTTGATTGCTGTTGGTACACTGGGAGGAATTGACTCCAGGCCAATTGGCTGTGAGGACCCGCTGTGTCTATAATGGAAGAACTGCTGTGCTGGAGACACCCTTATGGGGAAGGACTTGCTTCAGTGGGGCTTTGGTGCTCACTGAGTCTGCCTCTTGAGTGTGTCACTTATGGATGTGGAGGAGTTGAAATCTGGTATCGTCTCACACTGACCACTAGGTACATGGGCTTCTGGATCTCCAAGGAAGTGCAACTCAGCTACTGCCTGAGGCCACCCAGCAGGAGCTACAGCAATATCTGCAGATTTCTCCTCATTGTTTGGGGTTTGGAAGTTTTGGAGCTGACTGACCCAGCTGCAGTTTGTTAGGTTAAACTGCGAAAAGACAGGCCATTCATATGCAAAAGCCGCTGTACACAGTTTGGTTGGGTTTGTAAATTGTGTGGGGCGGGGTCTCAGGGAATCACCAGGGTGTAGCAAACAGTGATTGCTGCCAGTCAGCCATCTCTGTGTCTCCGCGTCGTAAACAATGATTCCTGCGAACACCTCTGCAAGAAAGCCACCCTCACTTTCCGACCTGATGCCGGACAGTCCAGCTTCTCCCCGTAGGAGTCTGGGTCCCCAGAGACTTGCTGGAAACTGGAGTTCAGAGCAGTCGGGAGCTTGTATCTCCTTCCCAACTGAAAAAAACACTGCACCTCTGCACGTCCTACCCAGTCTCAATGCGCTTTTTTCTTTCCTTCTAGCTGTAGAAATTCTACTCCGCCAGCTTTCCCGTGGTTCTGGGTGATAGTCGTTTTGTCTTTTAATTGTAGTTTTGGTGTAGTTGTGAGAGGCAGCACGTACAGGTGTATACCTTATGCTGCCATCGTGGTTTCTCCGCTATTGAGGTTTTAATTTACATTTTTCATATACTTATTTGCTGTTTGTACCTCTAATTTAGTTAACTTTTTACTCAACTCTCTTGTTCATTTAAAAAATTAGATTATTAGTCTCTTTGTTATTGAGCTGTGAAAGTTCTTTACATATTCTGGATATGAGTCCTTCATCAAGATGCTATGGAAATATTTTCTTTCAGTCTTTTCATTTTCTTAATGGTGTCTTTTGAAGAGCAATTGTTTTAAATTTTGAAGGCAGTCATTTTTTGATATTTTTTATTGCTCTTGCCTAACCCAAGGTCACAAAGAAACTCTGCTATGTTTTACTCTATAAGCTTTAGTTTTTCAGCTCTTACTACATTTAGTTCCTTTATCCATTTTGGGTTAATTATTTTTATATGTGGTGTGAGGTACAAATTGAGGTTCTTTTTTGTTTGCATATGGATATCCAACTATTTCAGTATTATTGAAAAGGCCATATATATCAGGGTCTGTTTCTAGAGTGTGTCACCGATCTATGTGTATACTTAGACATGTGTATTTAATGCTATAAAATTGTGATGATTGTTTGCTTTATAGTCAGTTTTAAAATCATACATCCTAAGTCCTTCAAATTTGTTCTTTTAAAAAAGTGTTTGGGCCCTAACCAGTTTGTCTCAGTGGATAGAGTGTCGGCCTGTGGACTGAAAGGTACCAGGTTCGATTCTGGTCAAGGGCATGTAGCTTGGTTGCGGGCACATCCCCAGTGGGAGGTGTGCAGGAGGCAGCTTACCGATGTTTCTCTCTCATTGATGTTTCTAACTCTCTATCTCTCTCCTTTCCTCTCTGTAAAAAATCAATAAAACATATTTATATTTAAATACATATTTAAAAAAAAAAAAGTGTTTGGGCCCTAACCAGTTTGGCTCAGTGGATAGAGTGTCGGCCTGTGGACTGAAGGGTCCCAGGTTCGATTCTGGTCAAGGGCATGTACCTTGGTTACAGGCACATCCCCAGTAGGGGGTGTGCAGGAGGCAGCTGATCTATGTTTCTCCCTCATTGATGTTTCTGTCTATCCCTCTCCCTTCCTCTCTGTAAAAAATCAATAAAATATATTCTTAAAAAAAGTGTTTGGCTCACCCTGGCCATGTGCTCAGTGGCTAGAGCATAGGCTGGTGCACCGAAGGGTCTCAAATTCAATTCCTGGTCAAGGACATGTACTTGGGTTTCGGGTTGGGGCACATGCAGGAGGCAACCAGTCCTTGTCTCTCTCACATCCATGTCTCTCACTCTCTCCTACCCTCTCTCTGAAAAGCAATGGAAAAAATATCCTCAGGTGAGGATTAACAACAACAAAAATGTGAAAGTGTTTGGCCATTCTAGGTAGTTTGCATTTCTATATAAACTTTAGGATCAGCCTGCCAATTTCTGCAAAAAAAGCCTGCAGGGATTTTAATAGGGAATGGATTAAATCAGTAGATCAATTTGGGGGGACTGACATTTAAAAAATACTGAGCTTTCAATACTATTTATTTAGGCCATCTTTAATTTCTCTTAGCACTGTTTTGCAGTTTTCAGTGTGCAGGTATTATAGTTCTTTTGTTATATTTGTCCCTAAGTTTGGATGTTACTATAAATAGAATTATTCTTTTTATTTGAATTTCACTATTCGACTTTTCATTGCACTGTTACTATGAATAGAATTATTCTTTTTATTTGAATTTCACTATTGGACTTTTCAATGCAGGCTTAATATTTTAAAAATCAGTTGTGTTTCCATACTATATGGAAACACAACTGATTTTTTTTATTTTTTATTGATATTTTACAGACAGGAAGGGAGAGGGATAGAGAGCTAGAAACAGCAATGAGAGAGAAACATCGATCAGCTGCCTCCTGCACACCTCCCACTGGGGATGTGCCCGCAACCAAGGTACATGCCCTTGACCGGAATCGAACCCGGGACCCTTCAGTCTGCAGGCCGACACTCTATCCACTGAGCCAAACCGGTTTTGGCTTTTTTTTTTTTTTAATATATTTTATTGATTTTTTACAGAGAGGAAGGGAGAGGGATAGAGAGTTAGAAACATCGTTGAGAGAGAGACATCGATCAGCTGCCTCCTGCACACCCCCCACTGGGGATGTGCCCGCAACCAAGGTACATGCCCTTGACCGGAATCGAACCTGGGACCCCTCAGTCCGCAGGCCGACGCTCTATCCACTGAGCCAAACCGGCTAGGGCAAAACACAACTGATTTTTAAAATATTAAGCCTGCATTCTGAGACTTTGCTATACTCACATATCAGATTTGGTAACTTTTATTTAGATTTCTTAGTATTTTCTACTTAAAGTTTACATAATTTACATTCTTCTTCCTTTCCAATATGAATACTTTTAATGTCTGTCTTATTTCACAAGCAACTTCATTACAATGTTGAGTAGAAATGGTGAGGAATAGAAACATCCTTGTCTTGTTCCTGATCTTAGAGGCAAAGCATTCAGTTTTTCACCAGAAATATGATGTTAACTATATATATTTTTTCCTTGGTCTACTTAAAGATGTTTTAAAAAAATTCTTTCCAAGGGACCAACCTTTGGTTCTATCAGTTCTTTCATACTGTTTTCCTATTTTCTATTTCATGGATTTCTACTCTGATCTTCATTATTTCCTTCTTTCTACTTATTTTGAGTTTGGTTAGCTCTTTCTTTTTCCAGCTTCTTAAGTTGGAAGCTTATATTATTGATGTTAGACCTTTCAGAGCCATGAATATTCCTCTAAGCACTACTTTAACTGCACCTCATGCATTTTTGTATTTTATTTGTTCCAAGATAATTTTAAATTTTTCTGTGATTTCTGCTTTGACTCATGTGTCTTTATAAGTGTTATTTAACTTGCAAAAATTTGGGGGTTCCCAGATTTCTTCCTGTTATTGATTTCTAATTTATTTCTATTATGGTCCAACAACATAACTTATTATTACTGTAACCCATTTTAATTTATTGAACCTTGTTTTACTCATCTAATATATGGTGGTCCTAGAGAAGTTCCATGTGCACTTGAAGAACATGT
Organism: Plecotus auritus; assembly: GCF_963455305.1. Taxonomy (NCBI): domain Eukaryota; kingdom Metazoa; phylum Chordata; class Mammalia; order Chiroptera; family Vespertilionidae; genus Plecotus; species Plecotus auritus. Next base: position 148,728,552 of record NC_137773.1, read on the forward strand.
ATATTTTCCTGTTGTTTTGTTGCATATTTGATCTCCATATTGATTAGATCAAATATGTTGACTGTGTTTGAGTCTTCGATTGTCTCTAATTCTATTGATTACTGAAAGAGGAGTGTTGAAATCTCCAATTATAATTGTGTTTTTTTTAAAATATATATTTTATTGATTTTTTAGAGAGGAAGGGAGAGGGATAGAGAGTTAGAAACATTGATGAGAGAGAAACATCGATCAGCTGCCTCCTGCACACCCCCCACTGGGGATGTGCCCGCTACCAAGGTACGTGCCCTTGACGGGAATCGAACCTGAGACCCTTGAGTCTGCAGGTCGACGCTCTATCCACTGAGCCAAACCAGCCAGGGCTCCAATTATAATTGTTGAACTGTCTGACAATTTTTGTTCCATGTGTTTTGGGCCTTTGTTGTTAGGCACATATACAGTTAAAACTGTTATATCTGACCATTATATTTTAACTGTTGATGAAATAGGAATATTCATGTTATTTCCTGAGTGAAATTTCTGTCTTTTAACTTTCAGAATTTGTCAATATTCATGTTTTTACTATTGATTTTGAAGAATAAGCACTACTGGTTATATGATCCAACCCAGTCTGTTTGCTTTTTTTTGTGATACAAAATTTGTCAATTTATAAATACTAGTATACTTGAATTTATAAATAATTTCCTTATAAATTTCTATTACCTTTATGCTTTCAAAGTCTATTTATATTCTTGAAGATATTAGTTTAACATGTATATTTTTCACCTTACCACAGAGAGCCAACATTTTATTGACTAGTTGATCTTCTTTTGACACATTTAACACACTATCTTTATAGACTATATTGCTATGCATGTATTTTCTGTTTATGTATGGAAATGATACTGGGTTTAATTACTGTGGCTTTATAGTAGTGATTATATGCTAACTCTCTTTCATACCAATAATACCTTTCTTTTTTTTTTTAGTTAACCATTGCTAGAATGTTTTTTTTTTTAAATAAATCCTTATTGTTCAGATTACAATTGTTCCTCTTTTCCCCACCCATAGCTCCCCTCCACCTGGTTCCCACCCCACACTCAGCCCTTACCTTTACACCCTCAGCCCTTACCCCCCCCCCACTGTCCTCATCCATAGGTGTAAGATTTTTGTCCAGTCTCTTCCCACACCCCCCACACCTTTCCCCCAGAGAATTGTCAGTCCACTCCCTTTCTATGCCCCTGATTCTATTATATTCACCAGATTATTCTGTTCATCAGATTTTTTATTCACTTGATTTTTAGATTCACTTATTGATAGATATGTATTTGTTGTTCATAATTTTTATCTTTGCCTTTTTCTTCTTCCTCTTCTTAAAGAATACCTTTCAGCATTTCATAATACTGGTTTGGTGGTGATGAACTCCTTTAGTTTTTTCTTGTCTGTGAAGCTCTTTATCTGACCTTCAATTCTAAATAGCTTTGCTGGGTAGAGTAATCTTGGTTGTAGGTTCTAGCTGTTCATCACTTTGAGTATTTCTTGCCACGCCCATCTGGCCTGCATAGTTTCTGTTGAGAAATCAGCTGACAATCGTATGGGTGCTCCCTTGTAGGAAACTGTTTTCCTCTTGCTGCTTTTAATATTCTCTCTTTGTCTTTTGCTCTTGACATTTTAATTATGATGTGTCTTGGTGTGGTCCTCTTTGAATTCCTTTTGTTTGGGGTTCTGTGCGCTTCCTGGACTTGTAAGTCTATTTCTTTCACCAGGTGGGGGAAGTTTTCCGTCATTATTTCTTCAAATAGGTTTTCAGTATCTTGCTCTCTCTCTTCTTCTGGCACCCCCATAATTCGGATTTTGGTACGCTTGAAGTTGTCCCAGAGGCTCCTTATACTATCTTCATATTTTTGGATTCTTCTTTTCTGGTTGGGTGTTTTTTACATTTTGTATTTCAAATCATTGACTTGATTCTTGCGATCCTCTAGTCTGGTGTTGGATCTCTGTATGTTATTTTTTATTTCTGTCAGTGTATGCTTAATTTCTAGTTGGTCCTTTCTCATATCCTTGAGGGTCTCGCTAAATTTATCGGCCTTTTCTAGAAAAACCTCGTGGTTTTGAACTCTATATCCAGTCATTTGCTTTCCTCCATTTCTTTCATTTGTGACCTGTTTCTTTGTCTCCGCATTCTGGCTGCTTCCCTGCGTTGATAGAGTGGCTTTGTGTGCTAGGTGTCCTATATAGGGCCCAGTTGCTCAGCCTCCTCAGTTACCTGAGGTGGACACTCTTGGTGCACCCCTTTGTGGACTGTGTGCACAGTCTTGTTGTAGTTAAGCCTTGATTGTTGTAGGTATCACTGGGAGGAATTGACCTCCAGGCCAATTTGCTGTGAGGATCAGCTGTGTCTACACTGGGAGAACTTCTGTGCTGGAGACTCCCTTATGAGATAAGACTTGCAAAAGCCCCTGTGCTCAGCTTGGATGGGGTGGAGTCTAAGGCGGAGCAGACAGCAATGGCTTCCCATCATCCCTGCCCTAATAGGCCCCTGTGTCTCAGTGTCCCACGGTAATCACTGCAAGCACCTCTGAGAGAAAGCTGCCCTCCAGTTTTGCCCACTGCCACAGTCCAGTTTCTCCCCGAGTGAGTCTAGATCTCCAGAGTCTTGCCTGGAACTGGAGTTCAGAGCCATCAGGAGCTTTTGTCTCCCTCCCTCAGTTGCCAGCCTTCTCTGTGCGCGCATGCCTCGGTACCTCTGCCTTGCGCAGTTCCTCTGAGTCTCAGTGTGCTTTTCTCTTTACTGACAGTCCAGTTTCTCCCCAATGAGTCTGGGTCCCCAGAGACTCGCCCAGAACTGGAGTTCAGAGCCGTCGGGAGCTTTTGTCTCCCTCCTGGTTGAGAAAGCCAGCCGCATACTCAGTTGCCAGCCCTCTCGGCGCGCGCGCGCCTCAGTACCTCTGCCTTCTGCAGCTCCTCTGAGTCTCAGTGTGCTTTTCTCTTTCCTTCTAGTTGTAGACTTTCCACTCAGCCACCCTTCCTGTGTTTCTGGATGATGTCCGTTTTGTCTTTTAGTTGTAGTTTTGTTGTTGTGCAAGGCAGCAGTTTAGGTGTTTACCTATGCCGCCATCTTGGTTTTTGCCCTTTGTTTCTTTTCAAAACTCATTGCTATGCTTATGTATTTATTGTTCCATGTGAAGTTTAGAATTAGCTTATCAAGCTCCACACATGTTTTGGGGGATTATATCAAATTGGTAAATTAATTTTAACATGGCAAATGGTCTTTATATTTTTTGATGAAATTTTATATTTTCTTCATATATATTTTTGAAGTCACGTTTTTTCTTGATATTACAATAGGATTTTTTCCTATTATATATATATACTAGAGCAGCTGTGGGCAAACTACGGCCCGCGGGCCGGATCCGGCCCGTTCAGCTGTTCTATCCGGCCCGCGGAGCTGAAAGAGCGGAGGGTTCTCTTGCTCTCCCCTCCACTCCTTTACTTTGAATTTATATTAGTTCACACAAACACTCCATCCATGCTTTCGTTCCGGCCCTCCAGTCCAGTTTAAGAACCCATTGTGGCCCTTGAGTCAAAAAGTTTGCCCAACCCTGTACTAGAGGCACGAAATTCATGCACGGGGGTGTGTGTCCCTCAGCCCAGCCTGTACCTTCTCCAATCTTGGACCCACTGGGGATTGAGCCTGCAACCCGGGCATATGCCGACTGGGAATTGAACCCGTGACCTCTTGGTTCCTGGGTCAACGCTCAACCGCTGAGCTACACCCGGCTGGGGCTCCTATTATATTTTTAACTGGTTATTTCTGGGGTATGGGATTAATACCATTTAACTGTTAAGAAGGTATTCTTAAGTTTGCTTAGTTTTAAGGTTTTTTTTCCAAACTAGAAAATACATTAAATTTTGTCATATTTTCCCCCCTCTTTTAATCTATTAATGACAGATCTTTTGTAAGGCTGAACCAGTTGCAATCTTGGGCTAAAAATGACTTACTTTTATATATTGGTAGATTTGAGAAATCTTCTGTGGTCCAGTTTTCATACCTGTAAAATGGGTACAATAGCATCTACAAAATAGTTTGTTTTTTTTTTGTGAGCACCCAAATGAATTAAAATATTGAGCAGTTCTTGGCACATAGGATGCTGCATGTGTGAGTAAATTAATAGATTTATTTTTGTTTAAATAAAGTTGTTTTAACTTCTTCCTTCTATGTACTTTATTTGGTTCTGTTTTGTCATCCGTTTTAATGCAACTTCAGAGGCTAGCCTAGTTCATTTATTGCAGAATACAGGTTATATATTTTCCCTTGTTCATATCCCAGAGATTTTACTAAATACAGGGTGTGTCAAAGTAGGTTTGTTGTTGTATGTGAAACAGTTTATTCTTGTATGATTTACTAATTATTGTATTATTTTCCATACAAACATCTATAAATCTATTTTTCCCCCACCCTGTATAATGCTTTCATTCCTGATTTTAAAATGATTGTAATTTGTATTTACTCATTTCTTTCCTAGTTAATAAGTATCTTTTTCTAAATATGATTAGGAATTTTTCCATTTTATTTTTTCTTTTAGTGATTGATCTTAAATTTTTAAGACATACTATAACCCAAGCCATCGTTAGAGAAATGTAATTCTATCAGCATCTATATTCTCCATTCTCAGAAAGATTCATAGCATATTTCCCTGGCCTCCTACTACTCTCTTATGTTAGAAGTATCTGTGATCAATACTTACCTAGATCTAAGAATAAATTTTACTAATTTTGTAGCTCATGATTGCTTCTTGCATCCCAGTATTCCTCTAGGATCCATTTGCCTTCTTGCTGAAGAATATCCTTTAATATTTCTTTCAGAGATAGTTTGTGTGTAGTAAGCTTTTCACATCTCTGAATGTCTGACAATGTCCTTATTTGGGTGTTACATTTAAATAGGAACAGAGTTCTAGGTTCAAAGTTATTTTCTTTGCAATATTTAAATGGTACTGCTCTACTTGTTTTTGTATTCATTTTGTGGGTAATCTCTTCTTTCTGGTAGGTTTTCAGTTCTCTATCTTTTATGTTCTGAAATTTCACTCTAATACAGGATTGGCAAACTACAGTCTGTGGGCCAAATCTGTCTGGCCACCTGTTTTGTACAGCCAATGGTTTCACCTTTTTAAGTTTGAAAAAATATCAAAAGAAGAATATTTCATGACATGTGAAAATGATATGAAGATAATATCTCAGTGTATATGATTAAAATTTTATTGGAACACCGCCATATTCTTTTGCTTATAACTTATCTATCCTACTTTCACACTACAATGGCAGAGCTAAGCAGTTGTGACAGACCTGCAAAGCCTAACGTATTTGCTACCTGGCCAGAAAAAAAATGAGCTGATAACGGTTTATGCACATATTTTTGTTTAAAAAGATAGAATTCTGGGACTTACGTGGGTGTTATTTCTACTGGTTTCTATAAGGATTTCTTACCCCAGAACCACACTTACTATTCCAGATCAAAAACTTTTTAGCTGTGTTCATTCTATTATTCAGCCCCATGATTATGTTTTTTTCATTTAAATATTTTTCTTTTCATTTCCTAGAAACTGGCCAGTCTTGCTTCAAGAATGCAATATATTCTCTTACCTCACTAAAAATAGTAAATATACTCATTTTGATGCCTTGTTCTGTTGCTGTAATGAGTCTCCTTTTAAGGGTGAAAGTTCTTGCATTTGTTGAGTATTTTATTGGTATTTGTCAACAATTTGATATTTGTCTACTGTTCTATGTAGTTGAGAATAGACTGCTGACTCTGTTTGCATTGGCTGCTTACAAGGGGGCAGTGTGGAGTTGCTAGTGTGAATATATTTTAGTGGCTGTGCTTTCTCTGCTCCAAGATCCCATACACACAGCTTTTGTCTTTCTTTTAGGGGTAGGATTAGGATTTACAGTCATGCATCACTTAACAAGGTCAGTGAAGGACTGCATATATGATGATGGTCCCATAAAATTATAATGGATTATAAGCAAAAAGTTTGATTGATGTTGAAAGGCTAGACCTGATTACTGATGTTGAATTTACTGCTGCTGGCTTTGGGGGATTTAAATAGAAGAGGCTCAGTATGTGCCTGCCCTTGGTGGGGCTGGAGTTGGCAAGGGAGCAAGAGGAATGGGCTGGGAGGAAGACAGCCCAAGAACCATCCCCATTCCTATCTCAGCTAACATCATGCGCACAAGCTTACTTCCCTTCTCAATTTCTCTTTATCTCTCCTTCCTCTCAGTTCCATCCTCTCCCTCCCCTCCATGTTCGTCTCCTCCCTTTGCTCCTTTTATTATTTCTTATCTCAAGCTTTAGCTTTCTAGCTCTCTTAATCTCTGCTCTCCATTTCTCTCCTTTTCCTTCCCTCTCATCCTTCCTCTCTCCCTCCTCCTGATATCTACTCTTCCCTCAGATGGTGCCTCCCTCCACAGCCTTTCCCTTGCTCCCCCAAAGCATGTGGGTCAAACAAACTTTATCTTTTAAACCATGTTGTTGTGGTAACTTTTTATGTTTAGATACAAAAATAATTGCCATTGTATTTCAATTGCTTATTCAGTACCGTAATAGGCTGTACAGTCTTGGAGCCTAGGAGCAATAGGCTATAGCATATGGTCTAGGTGTGTAAGCTCGCTATATAGCATCTAGATTTGTGTAAGTACAGCCTATGATGTTTGCACAATGATGAAATGGCCTAAGGGAGAATTTGTCTGAACATCCCCATTGGTAAGTGACACGTGACTGTTTAGGATTTGGCCTAGCTGGATGCTTCTGGTCTCCCTCTTGCTCTTGGTCTCAATCAAATGCTGGTATAGATCTGTGGTTGGCAAACTGCGGCTCGCGAGCCACATGCGGCTCTTTGGCCCCTTGAGTGTGGCTCTTCCACAAAATACCACGGCCTGGGCGAGTCTATTTTGAAGAAGTGGCGTTAGAAGAAGTTTAAGTTTAAAAAATTGGGCTCTCAAAAGAAATTTCAATAGTTGTACTGTTGATATTTGGCTCTGTTGACTAATGAGTTTGCTGACCACTGGTATAGATCATCCTTAAATGCTGCTCCCTTTATCTGTAGTAATTATCTTCTGCATCCTCCGCATAGAACATAAGCTCTGGCTCCCTCTTCAATCTGATCCCATCTACTTTCTTTCTTTCCACAGAAAGTTTCTCTTCTTTCAACACCATTTATTAAAAAGACTTTCCTTTGTATTTATTTTTATGGTGTAAGAAATGGAAAATGACAGTATGCTTTAAATCTACCTCCTTGAAATGAAAAGCTGGCCTGTATTGTTAATACTTTTTAGAAGTCCACTGATGTTTTGTTTGTGGCCTAATATGTATTTTGTAAATGGTCTATGGATAAAGGTATTTTATCTATTTTCAGGGAATAATTACGACTGTAAATAATTTTTAGAGTTTTGCTTAAAAAATCTGATGTTATTCGGACAGTTTTTGTGTGTGTTCATTCTTTTTTTATTCAACCTTTGCTATCATTCCACAGTTGAACCCTTTTCTTTTAAAAAGTGAGTTTATGCCATTTCTTTTCACTGATCTGAAAATACTTGCCTTTTCTCATTTTTTAGTTTATGATGTGTGGTCTGTGTTTTTATTTTGTGTGTACAATTTTTTTTTCTGATTGAATTAGAATATTTAGAGTCAGGCTTTTGTTTTTCAAGTGGTTATTTTAATTAATATTATTAAACTCTAAACTTATCAGCTTTAGAAGGTATCTGTGGAGGCCTTGCTAATTAAACTCAACATATATTTTCTTCTTCCTCTGGACATCCTAATTCAGTTAAGTAGTTATTTCTAGGATATTACATATATATTTCTTCTTCCTCTCTACACCCCAGCTTTAGTTACATTATTTTTCCCATAATAATTATGTTCTGATAAACATCCTTTCAACATTGAAATTGATTGCTCATTATTATCTTTTTTAAACTAAATTTATTAAAGGGCAACATTGGTTAATAACATTATATAAGTTTCAGGTATACAACTTTATAAAACGACATTTGTACACGCTATTGTGTGCTCACCACTCAAAGTCTAGTCTACCTTCCATTACCATGAATTTGACCCTCATTGTTCTCCTGCCAATCCTTTTCCCTCTGGTAACCACCATTCTGTTGTCTGTATCTATAAGCTTGTTTGTTGCTTTTGTTTTATATCCCACATATGAATGAAATCATGTAGTTCTTGTCCTTTTTCGTCTGACTTATTTCACTTAGCATAATACTTTCAAGATCCATCCCAGTTGTAGTAAATGGCAATATTTCATATTTTTATGGCTAAGCAGTACTCCATTGTATATGTGCACCACATCTTCTTTAGCCAATCATCTGATGGGCACTTAGGTTTCCATGTCTTGGCTACTGTAAATAATGCTGTAGTGAACACAGGGGTACATATATATTTATGAAAAGTGTTTTCATAAATTTTTTTTTGGGGGGGTGGATACCCAGAAGAGGGATTGCTGGGTCATATGGTAGCTCTATTCTTAATTTCTTGGAGAATTTCCATACTATTTTCCATAGTGGCTGCAGCAACCTACACTCCAAACAGCGATGTATAAGGGTCACCTTTTCTCTACATCCCCAATACTTGTTATTTCTTGTCTTAGAGATAATAGCCATTCTAACATGTGTGAGGTGATATCTCATTGTGGTTTTGATTTACTTCCCCTTATAACTAGTGATGTTGAGCATCTTTTCTCATATTTGTTGTAAGTCTTCCTTGGTTAAGTGTCTATGCATACCCTCTGCCCATTTTTTAATTGGATTTTGTTGAGTTGTATGAGTTCTTTATATATTTTGGGTATTAGCTCCTTATCGGAGGAATCATTTGCACATATCAACCGTTTTGTTGGTTGCCTTTTTGTTTTTTTGATAGTTTCTTTTGATGAGCAGAAGCATTTTAGTTTGATGTAGTCTCATTCATTTGTTTTTGCTTTTACTTCCCTTGCCTTTTGGGTCAAGTGCACAAAAATGCCCGAGGACAACGTCCATATGTTTGACTATATTTTCTTTTATGTATTTTGTTTCAGGTCTTATATTTAAGTCTTTAATCCATTTTGAGTTAATTTTTATGTATAGTGCCAGAGAATTCATTGTTTTGCAGGTGGCTTTCCAGTTTTCCCAACACCATTTATTAAAAAGACTTTCCTTTTTAACATTGTGTGTTTTGGGCACCTTTGTTGAAAATTAGTTGCACATATATGCATAAGTTTATTTATAGGCTCTCAATTATGTTGCATTGTTTTGTGTATCTGTTTTTCTGCCAATGCCATACTGTTTGATTACTGTAGCTTTATAGTATAATTTGACATCAGGGAATAAGATACCTCCAGCATTTTTCTTTTTCTCCTCAGGATTGCATTGGCTGTTCAGGGTCTTTGGTGGTTCTATACAGATTTGAGGGTGTGTTTTTTTTGTTTGTTTTATTCTGTGAAAAATACCATTGGGATTTTGTTAAGAATTACATTAAATCTTTATAAGATTTTAATTCTTCCGATCCATGAAACACAGAACAGCTTTCCCATTTTTAATTTAAAAAAAAATAATTCTTTATTGTTGAAAGTATTTCATATGTCCCCTTTCTCCCCATTGATCCTCTCCAGCCTCCCCTCCCCTGCTACTTCCCCACTCCCACGTCCCCAGGCCTTCAGCACCATATTGTCTGTGTCCATGGGTTATGCATATATGCATACAAGGTTCTTGGTTGATTACCTCCCACCTATCCACCCTTGCCTCTGGATCCACTCTGTTCATCAGTTTATTTTGTTACTTAGATTCCACATATGATGTGATCATGTGATACTTTTCTTTGACTGACTTATTTCACTTAGCATGATACTCTCCAGGTCCCTCCATGCTGTCTCAAAGGGTAAAAGATTGTTCTTTTTTTACTGCTGCATAGTATTCCATAGTATAAATATAGCAAACCTTTTTTATCCACTCATCTACTGATGGGCACTTGGGCTGTTTCCAGATCTTGGCTATTGTAAATTGTGCTGCTATGAACATAGGGGTGCATACATTCTTTCTAATGGTACTTTGGGTTTCTTAGGGATATATATATATACCTAGAAGTGAGATCACTGGGTCAAATGGCAGTTCCATATTTAAATTTCTGAAGAAACTCCATACTGTTTTCCATAATGGTTGCACTGTATTCCCACCAGCAGTGTACTAGGGTTCTCTTTTCTCCACATCCTCTCCAGCACTTGTCATTTGTTGATTTGTTTAATGGTAGCCATTCTGGCAGGTGTGAGATGGTACCTCATTGTCATTTTGATTTGCATCTCTCAGATAATTAGTGACTTTGAGCATTTTTTCATATGTCTCTTGGCCATCTGTATGTCCTCTTTGGAGAAGTGTCTATTTAGGTCCTTTGACCTCCAGGCCAATTCGCTATGAGGATCAGCTGTGTCTACGCTGGGAGAACTTCTGTGCTGGAGACACTCTTATGAGACAAGACTTGCAAAATTGCAAAAGCCTCTGTGCTCAGCTTGGATGGGGCGGAGTTTCAGGGCGGAGCAGACAGTCTTGGTTTCCTGTCAGCCCTGCCCTATGGGGTCCCTGGGTCTCAGTGCCCCTCGTTAATTGCTGCAAGCACCTCTGAGAGAAAGCCGCCCTCGAGTTTTGCCTGCTGCCAGACAGTCCAGTTTCTCCTGGAATGAGTCGGGGTTCCCAGAAACTTGCACGGAACTGGAGTTCAACGCATTTGGGAGCTTCTGTCTACCTCCTGCTTTAGAAAGCCAGCTGCACACTCAGCCTCCCGTGCATTCAGCAGTCAGTCCTCTCTGCGCTTACACGCGTGCGCCTCCAGACCTCTGCCTTCTGCAGCTCCCGAGTCTCAGTGTGCTTTCTCTTTTTCTGACAGTCCAGTTTCCCCCAGAATGAGTCTGGTTTCCCAGCATCTCGCCCGGGACTGGAGTTCAGTGCAGTCAGGAGCTTCCTTCTCCCTCCCGCTTTAGAAAGCCAGCCACGCTCTCAGCCGCCCATGCACACAGCTGCCTGTCCTCTCTGCGTGCAAGTCTCCGTACTTCAGCCTTTTGCAGCTCCTCTGAGTCTCAATGTGCTTTCCTCTTTTCTTCTAGTTGTAGAATTTCCACTCAGCCAGCTTTCCTGTGGTTCTGGATGGTGTCCGTTTTGTCTTTTAGTTGTAGTTTTGATATTGTTGTGCGAGGCAGCAGTTTAGGTGTTTATGCCGCTATCTTGGTTTTTCCCCAGTACTCCCTTTTGTTTTTCTTACATACACCTAATTTTCTTTCTGATACTTATTTTGTTTACAGGATAATTTTATTAATCTTCCTATTAGACACTTAGATTGTCTCAAAGTTTTCACTGTTACAAATATCCACACATGTTCTTAACAGCAGTGATGTTGCTTCATAAGATCAATGAAATTGCCTTAATTCTTCCTAAGGATGCTCAGTGCCAGAAACCTTTAAATCATGTTTGTGAATCCACTTGCCTGTCTTCTCTTCATATGCAGTCTTGGGATAATTAATGAATGATGAATGATTTTAAGAGTTTCCCAGTCATTATGGTAAAAATGAGACCCTAGTTTTGTGACTAAACATATTAAGGAAATCTTCAGATTAAAGAAAGTGGTTTGGTGATGGCTTCGTCATTACTCTCAAAAAAGATACTGAAGACTTAATGGTAGGGGTAACAAATGGTATAGTCTCTATGCAGGACTAACTGATGTTATCTATTGAACTGGATATATTCTGTTTATCTTTCTAGATCTACTCTCCCCCTAGCTCTGTGTCCGAGGAGGGTGACCCAAATGAATCATATCAGTGGGTTCTCTTACTTTTGGTTTCTGGTTGGAAGCCAATGGAAAGCGCTAGCAGGATACAGTCAGGTGACCATCTCCATAGTTACTATTTTCAAGTTCCGATGATGGTTTCATCTCCTTGTCCTTTTAGGCCTAGCAATGGAAATGGCTCCATACTGTTGCTAGTTTTGGATGTTTGCATCATTTCTTGTTGGTTTTTCTAAAATCCTCCTACGGCTTTGCAAGCATGCTATGTTTGCTACATACACATCTAGTAATTTATCTTACATGAGTATAAAATAACAGGTAAATGAAATTATTCTTTGTGGGAAGCATGCCCACGCCGTTCCCTTCCCCCTATTCTTTGCCCACTTCTTCCTCACAGGTATGCATCTCATAAACTCTAAAGAACATCAGGAGACTTGCATTTAGGAGAGCAATAGGCAGCAGCAGCTCATCCAAGGTATTCCTCATACACTCAAGGCCCCAAAATATTTGTGAAGTCTCATTTATATCTTAGTGATCGCAAAATACAAGTGTTTATTTTACCATGCTGTTCTAATCTTTGCTGTTATTGATTTTAGCTTTATTGAGGTTTATGTGATATGCAAAAAATTCTACATATTTAATGCATACTTCTTGATGAGTTTGGAAATAATTACATCTGTAATGTCATTACTACGACCAAGATACTAAGCATATCCATTATCTCCAAAAATTTCCCTGTATTTGTGTGTATGTGTGTGTTTTAATATATTTTTATTGATTTTAGAGAGGAAGGGAGAGGGAGAGAGAGATAGAAACATCAATGATGAGAGAGAATCATTGATTGGCTGCCTACTGCATGCGCCACACTGGGGATCGAGGCCACAACCCAGGCATGTGCCCTTGACCGGAATTGGACCTCGGACCCTTCCGTCCACAGGCCAATGCTCTATCCACTGATCCAAATAAGTTAGGACTGTGTGTGTGTGTTTAACATGAGCTCTATCCTTTTAATATATTTCATAAGTGTACAATATCATATTTTAAACTATAGGTTATATACTAGCAGATCTCTAGAACTTATTCATCTTGTATAATAGAAACTTTTTAAAAAATATATTTTATTGATTTTTTACAGAGAGGAAGGGAGAGGGATAGAGAGTTAGAAACATTAATGGGAGAGAAACATTGGTTAGCTGCCTTCTGCACACCTCCTACTGGGGATTTTCCCGCAACTAAGGTACATGCCCTTGACCGGAATCGAACCTAGGACCTTTCAGTCCGCAGGCTGACACTCTATCCACTGAGCCAAACCAGTTAGGGCATTGTATAATAGAAACTTTATGTAAGTATGGAAAAGGCATGGTACCAAGCTGTGGATATAATATGCCACCATATGTGTAAGAGAAAAAAAATAAAGAATGTATATTTGCTTTTATATATACACACACACACACACACACACACACACACACGTTTGTGTATCTACCTCTCCATATATGTACATATATGCAACAGAGAGTGAGAATGTGAGGAAGAGTGTTTTTGGAAGGGTACAAAATAAATTATAACAGTGGTTGTTTTAAGGGAGGAAAACTGAATAGTAAACTTTTGACTATTGTTTCTTTGAATATTAAATCATATGAATGTACTGCTTATTAAAAATGCATTATTTTAATAAGTATTCATTGAGAGCCTTAGAGAAACAATGACTAAAGAAGAATTAGAGAAGGAATCCCTAGGTGATGGAAAGAGCCAATAAATTACAAAGTTATGAAATGTTCTAAGCAATGAAAGTCTAATGACTTAATTTCTTACCATGGTCCTTTTATGGGATAATACACTATTATAAATTCTATGTAGAAGTTATTTCCTGTTCAGAGTTGAATGCAGAAGACCATATATGATAAAGATTTGTTTTAAACATGATCATCTTTTATTATTTAAAAAAAGCTTTTCAGTTCTTCTGGCCTCCTTCCATATTTACAGAGTAGTATGACTGCAAAACAATCTTAGTTTCCAGTGAAAGGTACAACTTCATTAAAGAAAATAGGACATGAGAAGACTCTTCAGGAAATAAATTAAGAAGGAAAGAGAAAGACTGCTGGGGAAAATATTCATTCAACTAAAGTTGTTTAAAATCACTCATGTTTATGATACTCAAAAATTGTAAAAATAGTAAAGGGTTACTAGCTTGATTTTTTAAGGTGGTTTTAGTATTTCCTGATATGGTTACTTCTGCTAAAAAGTTCCACAAGACACAGGGAGATTCACTTACCCTTCCTGGAACTGTGCTTGGGCAGACTCCTCCGCTACAAGCGTCTCATACTCCTCAGCAGCAAACCTGTCCCAGTCGGAGGGCTCAGGCATGTCATTCTCCACATCCTGATTGCAAAGAGTACCGCCACAGAAAAGAAAAATAATTAAAGACAAAGAACTGGAGATAGGTTTATGGATCACTGAAAAAAACCTATCTGAAAATGTTTTGTTTCAACATGTTAAAAGTGCTAAAGTAGTAATACTCCTAAAGTGATTTTCCACACCTCCAATCACAAAATTATAGTCAACTGTCCATCAGCTAAATTCTTTAGGTCTACATTCTTTAGCCTTATAATCAGAGACCTTCTAGACCCTTCCTGGCACTTTGCCCAACAGCTACCTGAATATGCCATCCCTTCCTCTGGCAAATTTTTACTGCTTCTTTAAAATCCAGGTCAGCCCTAGCTGGTTTGGCTCAGTGGAAAGAGTATTGGCCTGCGGACCGAAGAGTCCCAGGTTCAATTCCAGTCAAGGGCACATGCCCAGATTGCGGGCTCGATCCCCAGTGGGGGCTGTGCAGGAGGCAGCCAATCAATGATTCTCTCTTTATTGATATTTCTATCTCTCTCCCACTCCCTTCCTCTCTGAAATCAATAAAAATATATTAAAAATAAATAAATAAATAAAATAAAATCCAGGTCAGACACCATGTCATCTCTGCTGTCTTCCTGGAAACAGCCCTTCTCCCTCAAATCATTTCCTTTGCTATACTGTATATGCTTGGTTTCCTCCTTTTACTCTTCTATCTTTTTCATCTCTATATACCTATTCTTTATATACTAAGCCTTTTTCATTTCTATATAACCAGTGTCTCTTCAACAGTACCTAGAATTTAACTGAGCACTTTCTGACTAATCATTTTTTTTGCACATCAGAACAAATTTAATTAACTCTTCCGATAAAAGTAAAATTTAAAGGTAAAATTTAACAGTAAAATTTGTAACACAAATGAAAGAAATAAAGGGGGAAAAGGCCATTTTCTTCTCCTTCTATAATATGGACAGCATCTTGGATTATATATTCCAGGTAAAATGTGTTTTTCCATAATGATAATAAGCTAGCATTTTCCTAGGATGTAGGGTTAATTATGCCTAGAAGAATGCAAATACCTAAAAATTGATCATACAATGTGTTAATTATTACATTTAATCCATTTTAGGGACCCCAACACCAACCTTTTAACATTCTGAAATTTGCATGCATTTTTAGACTTACAATTGGCAATGAGTATCTGTATTTAGGAGGTGATCTTTGTATTCTTACTACTATTTAGGTCAAAAAGTTATACAACATGTAGAAGGAAAAGACTGTAAAAGTTTCCTGTTGTACTCCCGTATGACTCAACTGAAACAGTCTTTTTGTATAAACATAATTTTTACTTTTAAAATAGGGGAATGAATGTTGAAGGTGAAGTGGTGATATTCTTCTTTTTGCTTATTTTTGGACATGGGTCATATGTCCAGGTTTTCTGAGGGTCCATAGACTTTTGTATGGGGAAGGGTGCTCCTCTGTTTTAGGTGTAGAATGATTTCAAACTGATAGTCATGAACAGTGATCATTAACACTTGAAAAAGTGCTACATTATCTGAAGTTTGTTTATCATAGAGAGCTTCTAGTTGTCATTATGATGGGAAAGCTATTTCCAGGTCATCCCAGAAATGCATGATACAATTAAATCAAGTCCAATATACTTTCTAATACAGATGTACCTTTTGATATATTTTTAAAATTAGAAGTTTTTCCAAACACATCTTTTTTGTAACTAGTTTCTAATATATATATAAATGCACATGGGCCATACAATTCACTCAATGACAGGCAGATGCAGGTTATGTAAACTTGATTAGCTGTCTGGAGAGATGTGCTCTAGGTCCTTTATACTCTCTTTTTCAGTATGTGATGAAATGTTTTAAATGTTACCTCTTTAGCCCTAACTGGTTTGGCTCAGTGGGTAGAGCGTCGGCCTGTGGACTGAAAGGTCCCACGTTCGATTCCGGTCAAGGGCATGTACCTTGGTTGCAGGCACACATCCCCAGTAGGGGGTGTGCAGGAGGCAGCTGATCGATGTTTCTCTCTCATCGATGTTTCTAACTCTCTCCCTCTCCCTTCCTCTCTGTAAAAAATCAATAAAATACATTTAAAAAAAAATGTTACCTCTTTAAATGTCGTTCTTGCAGACAGAAACCATTTTTATCTGTAGCACACAGCCCCTGATATTACAACTCCCAAATAGAAGTTAAAATTATACTGTACCTTCTGGACTGCAAAGGGATCTCTCTGTTCATGGTCTAAGTATTTCTCCAGATTAAAGAAAGTGTCATAAAAGATGTGAGCCATTCTGCATCTCTTCAGATCCCGTAGAGTTATTTTGCCTACGTAAAAACACAGAGCTGGTAAATGCCAAGACCCGTTTTGGCAAGTGAAAAAAACTTCTACTGAAGTTTAAAAATTATATGTAAACATTGTATGTATACATTTATCCGACTTCGTCTGGAAGATCGTCTGGAAGGATGTCTGGCCTAATTAGACCGGATGTCCTTCCGGACGAAGCTGGGGCTGGGAGGGAAGCCCGGGTCCCGGGTGCCTGCCAGCGGCCGGAGGGAAGCCCGGGTCCCAGGTACCAGAGGGAAGCCGGTGCCAGCAGCTGGGGGAAGGAAGGCCTACTCTTGCACACCAGGCCTCTAGTTTTATTATAAAAGTCCCATTTCTTTCCTTTTTGAGGTAAAATTCACGTAACATAAAATTCACCATTTTAAAGTATTTTAAGTGGCTTTAGTACACTCAGTGTTGTGAAACCATCACCACGATTGATTTCCTTAACATTTTCTTCACCTTTCAAAAGGGAACTCAATACTCATGAAGCAGTCCCTCCTCCATCTCTTTTTACTCTCGCCTTCAAGCCCCTGGCAATCACTAGTTACTTTCTGTTTCTATGGAAAAAAATCCCATTTCTTAAACAGGATTTGCCATCAAATGTTGGTTCCATACTAATAGTAAAGGAGAAACTTAAAAACTGTATTTTGAAAGCCTGCATGAAAGACTCTGTAGAGTTAAATAACTTAGGACAATCAGGATTACATGCCCCACACTGTTACATAGGTGAACAGTGAAAATGGCACTTTACGCAATGTTACCATCACTGGCTGGCTTCACCAGGTCAAGCATCTGGCACAGCAAATCATGGAATGGCAAGGGCTCAATGCCCATGGCTTCCATCCGTTCACACTGCTCCTCATAGAAATACTCCAGCTCGTACATAGAGAGCACACCATCCCCATCCACATCCATGCAGCGGAACCAATACTCGATGCTAGGAGAGAGGGACACTCATTAGCAATGGCCTGTAAAGGTCCTTTATTCATTCAGATTTATTATTGCCCACCTTTTAAAATGAAAGTTACAGCCCTAACTGATTTGGCTCAGTGGATAGAGCGTTGGCCTGTGGACTGAAAGGTTCCAGGTTTGATTCCAGTCAAGGGCATGTACTTTGGTTGCGGGCACATCCCCAGTAGGAGGTGTGCAGGAGGCAGCTGATTGATGTTTCTCTCTCATCGATGTTTCTAACTCTCTATCCCTCTCCCTTCCTCTCTGTAAAACATCAATAAAATGTATTTAAAAAAATAAATAAAAGTTACATATGTGTGTGATCACCTCACACCTATCAGAAAGGCTATCATAAAAAAATCAAACAAGTGTTGACGAGGATGTGGAGAAAGGGAACTCTCATGCACTGTTGATGGGAATGCAGATTGGTGCAGCCACTGTGGAAAACAGTATATTTTTTCCTCAAAATAATTAAAAATGGAACTGTCTTTCAATTAAGAAACCTAAAATACTAATTTGAAATAACATATGCTCCTCCATGTTCATTACAGCATTATTTACAACTAGAGGCCCGGTGCATGAATTTGTGTACAGGTGGGGTCCCTAGGACTGGCCAGTGATCAAGGCCGATCAGGGCCAATTGGAGCCACCTGGCTGGGGGGAGGGACTGCGGGAGGTTGGCTGTGGGAGCGCACTGACCAACAGGGGGCAGCTCCTGCATTGAGCGTATGCCCCCTGGTGGTCAGTGTGCATCATAGCTACCAGCCGGTCGTTCGGTCGACAGGTTGTAACGGTCGCCTAGGCTTTTATATATATACTAGTAGCCCTGCGCACGAATCCATGCGCCAGTAGTTCGCTGCCACCCTCCTGTAGCTCCCTCCGCCCCCTCATAGCTTGCTGTCCTGCTCCCTCCTGTAGCTCTCCGCCACCCCACCCTCCTGCTGATCCGTGATCCAGTCGTTACACTTCACAGCATAATGATCATTTGCATATTACATCTTTATTATATAGGATAGATAGCCAAGATTTGGAAACAGTGCAAGTGTCCATCAGTTGATGAGTGGATAAAAAAAACTGTCATACATTTATACAATGGAATACTACTCAGCTATAAAAATGAAGAAAATCTTACCTTTTGCAACAGCATGGATGAACTTGGAGAGTATTATGCTAAGTGAAATAAGCCATTCAGAGAAAGACAAGTACCATATGATTTCACTTATATGTGGAATCTAATGAACAAAATAAACTAACAAAGTGGAGGCAGACTTATGGATACAGAGAACAGACTGATAGCTGTCAGAGAGAAGGGGTGTGGGGGCCTGGGTGAGAAGGGTGAAGGAATTAAGCAAAGAAAAAAAAAGACTATGGACAACAATATGGTGACTGCCAGAGAGAGGAGGAGTGGGGGGAGACAGAAGAAGGAAAAGGGGGATAAATGGTGACAGAAGAAGACTTGCCTTGGGGTGCTAAACTCACAATACAATATATAGATGATACAGTGTAGAATTGTATACCTGAAACCTGTATAATTTTACCCCAATAAATTCAATTAAAAAATAAAAGTTACATATGTGTATAAAGTTCAGACTCAGAGATAGTTTTATAAAATTTGTAGAGAGAGTGGAATCTAAGTAACAAAATAAACTGATGAACGGAGTGGATCCAGAGACATGGAGAGGGTGGGCGGGTGGGAGGTAATCAACCAAAGACCTTCTATGCATATGTGTGTAACCCATGGACACAGACAATAGGATGCTAAAGGCCTAGGGCGGGGATCCTATTGTGGGGGGGGGGGGAGAGCTGGAGGGGACCAATGCGGGGGAAAAGGGGACATATGTAATACTTTTAACAATAAAAATTTAAAGAGAAGAAAAAATTGTAAGGAGAAATGGCAGACCCATTCTTTATTTTTCCTTCCCCAGAACCAACCACTTTCTACACCTGATTATTATGGTTTTTATCTTTATATTTTCAGATAAGAGGCCTATATTGCTCCTCTCTTACATTTCTGTTTTAAGAACAGTATATTAATTTCACACTATGAAAGATGAGGTTTTAGCTTTTTTACCACTCGTCCCACTGTAACTACATACGCTTCCCAATCTCTTAATATTTTAAATTACTGAACATTCAGAATTTATAACTTTATGTTTTATCTCTTATTTGTTTAGTTTTCTGTGTATGTATTACTAATTTAACCCAAAAAAATCTCTGCCAGTTTTCTACATCCATAATTAGTCCCATCATGTATTCCACTAGTTGGATTTTCTTGATGAAGTGTTTCTTGGTTCCTTCTGACCTACTCTAATTTGAACTGGCTGATGTCAGGGCCTGGTTCACAGTTTCATTCTAGGGATTCCTTTCACCTTTCTCCTGTTTCTTGTATCTCACATTTTCCTCATTCTTAGTTTACTTCCTTGTTTAGTGTAAACACAGCCTTCAGTAGCATGGCAGGTAAATTTTTTGAGACCATGAA
Organism: Plecotus auritus; assembly: GCF_963455305.1. Classification (NCBI taxonomy): domain Eukaryota; kingdom Metazoa; phylum Chordata; class Mammalia; order Chiroptera; family Vespertilionidae; genus Plecotus; species Plecotus auritus. The sequence continues at coordinate 148,748,450 of NC_137773.1, forward strand.
TAGTTGAAAATACCTTTTATCTGCCCCCTAACTTGGTTGGTATTTTGGCTAGTTATAGAATTATAGCTTGGTGGTGCTTTTCCTTCAGAATTTTAAAGGCACTGATCCACTGTCCTCTATCTATCCATTATTGTTGTGAAGTCTAAAGTCATGTTGATACCTGATCCTTTGTAACATGTCTTTTTTTTAGTTTTTATTTTCTTTGAAGCCTGTAGAGGTTTCTCTGTGTGGCTAGTATTTTGAAATATAATTAAGTGCCTTTATTTGGGTCTAATTCACCTATTTTGCTGGGCTGAGAGCCTGATCAATTTGAAAACTAGTATCCTCCAAGTTCTTGGATATTTTCTTAAAGTATTTTGTTTCTTCCCTGCCTAGCATCAAAGAGAAAAATGAATGAAAAAAAAAATGAAAGTAGTTTAAGGAACTTATGGCACAACATTAATCAGAGAAACAATCACATTATCAGGATCCCAGAAGGAGCAGAAAGAGAGAAAGGGGCAGAAAACTTATTGAAGAAATAATGGCTGACTTCCCTAACACGGAGAAGGAAACAGACATCCAGATCCATGAAGCCCAGAGAGTTCCAAATAAGAGGAATCCAAAACACCCACACCATGACACATTATAATTAAAGTGTCAAATATTAAAGACAAGGAGATAACCTTAAAAGCAGCAAGAGGAAAAACAACTTCATATGTATAAGAGAACCCCACTGCTCCCCCCAAATACTAGCAGCGGATTATTCAGCAGAAACTATGCAGGCCAAAAGGTGGCACAATATATTCTAAGTGCTATAAGAAAGATAATTCCAACAAAGAATATCCGCATTAGCTATCTGGCAAAGATGTCAATCAGAATTGAAGGAGAGAGAATTTTCTAGACAAACAAAGCTTAAAGAGTTCATCACCACTAAACTGGCCTTACAAGAAATAACAAAGGGACTTTCTTCAAGCTGAAAAGAAAGGGTGCTAATTAATAACAAGAAAACATAAAACTATAAACCTCACTTGTAAAGGTAAACATATAGTAAAGGTATATTAATCACTTATAAAGCTAGTATAAAGGTTAAAAAACAAAATTAGTAAAAATATAACTAAAATAATTAGTTAACATGTTAAGCAACATGTCAGTCACAGTGACTGACACTATATTTTCCATCTGGACCGGTGCGTCACTGGTGCCACCAGCATATCGGTGAAATCGGACATCGCAGGCTAAATGGAAAGGAAGACGAAACAGGCTTGGCGCTTAACGTGTTAAGGGATACAACAAAAATATGTAAAATGTGACATCTCTATATACAAAAGCCCAGCAACCATTATGGTGGAATGACCAGAACAACCAGTCGCTATGACGTGCACTGACCACTAGGGGGCAGACACTCAACGCAGGAGATGCCCCCTGGTGGTCAGTGCACTCCCACAGTGGGAGCACTGCTCAGCCAGAAGCCGGCCTCACAGCTGGCGAGTGCAGGGGCGGTGGTGGGAGCCACTCCCGCCTCCGCGGCAGCGCTAAGCAAGCAGGCAGGCAATAAGGAGTGGCAAGCCTAGGGGTAAGGATTGAGTGGGCGGGCAGTTAGAAGCGAACAGGCAGGCGGTTAGGAGCAAAGGGTTCCGGATTACACAGGGTGCAGGTACCCCCCTCCCCCAACAATTTCATGCATCGGGCCTCTAGTGAAACATAAAAAGCAGAAGGGGGCAAGTAAAAACCTAGAGCATTAGACTATGTTCAAGCTTAAGTTCTTATCAACTGAAATAGACCGTTTTTAATATAAGCTGTTATAGGTAAGCTTCATGGTAACCACAAATCAATGAAAGTATGGTCATCTCAATAGATGCAGAAAAAGCATTTGACAAAATTCAATATCCATTTATGATAAAAACTCTCTACAACATGGGCACGAATGGAAGGTACCTCAACATAATAAAGGCCAGATATAAGAAACCCAGAGCTAACATATTCAGTGGTGAAAAGCTGAAAGCTTTCCTGTGAGATTAGGAACAAGACAAGTTATCCACTCTCACCACTTTTATTCATTGCAGTACTCGAAATTCTAGCCATTATAATTAGGGAAGAAAAATGAGTAAAAGGCATCAAATTGGAAACATAGTTCAATGGAATAAAATAAAGAGCCCAGAAATAAACCCACACATATATGGTCAACTGGTTTATGACAAAGGAGCCAAGAATACACAATGAGGAAAAGGAAAGTCTCTTCAATAAATGGTGTTGGGAAAAGGACAGCCACATGCAAAAGAATGAAACTGGACTACTATCTTACTCTATACACAAAAATTAACTCAATGGATTAAATATATGAACGTAAGACCCGAAACCATAAAAATCCTAGAAGAAAACAGGTGATAAGCTCCATGACATATGTCCTAACAGTGATTTTTAAAATCTGACACCAAAAGCAAAGGCAACAAAAAGCAAACACTGCTCAGCCGGTGTGGCTCAGTGGCTGAGTGGTGTGACCTATGAACCAGGAGGTCCTGGTTGGATTCCTGGTCAGGGCACATGCCTGGGGTTCAGGCTCGATACCCAGTAGGGGTCGTGCGGAGGCAGCTGATTGATGATTCTCTCTCATCATTGATGTTTCTATGTCCCTCTCCTTCTCCCTTCCTTTCTGAAATCAATAAAAACATATTTAAAAAAATATTTACAAAAAACAAATACTGAGTTGGTCATATAATTTTTATCCATCATTTTGTTAATGTGTTATATGACATTTATTGATTTATTGTATACTGAAGCATCTTTGTATCCTAGGGATAAACTCCACTTGACCATGGCGTATGATCATTTTAATGTACCGTTGAATTCAGTTTGCTAGCACTTTGTTGAAGATTTCTGCGTGTATGTTCATCAAGAATTGTGGCCTGCAGTTCTCTTTTCTTGTAGTGTCCTTATTTGGCTTTGGTATAAAGGTAATGCTGGCTTCATAAAATATTTGGAATTGTTCTACCTTTTAAAAATTTTTTGCAAAGTTTGAGAAGGATTGGAATTAATTCTTTAACTGGTAGAATTCTCCTGGGAAGTCATCAGGTCTTGGGCTTTTCTTTTTGGGGATCTATTTCCTTACTTGTTACTGGTCTATTCAGATTCTCTATTTCTTCATGCTCAGTCTTGGTAGGTTGTATGTTTCTATGAATTCATTCATTATTCTACTATGAACATATATCCAATTTGCTGACATATGTTCATAGCAATCTCTTGTGATCCTCTGCATATCTGTGGTATCACTTACTCACCTTCCCCCAGGGGGAAAGTGTCTTCCTACATGCTGAACTTAGGGGATGATTTTCCTTTCTACCCTCTTCAATGCATTTTTTCTTATTTCTGTGCTCCATCTGGATGCTGCAGCCTCTCATCTGGAATCCTTATATCTTGTGAAGGTATTTTTGTGCATCATAGTTAAAATTGATGTTTCTGGGAAGATATGAGCAATGGAAACTTATATGCTGTCTACCTTGTTGATATGTCTCTTATGGCTAAATTTTAAAATTACACATATTACATTTCAATTTCCAGTTATGTTAGATTTTTTGGACTTCTTCCCTAATTTTCATATCTTGCCTCTATTTTCTATTGCTTCTTTTTTCTTTTTCTTTCTGGAAGGTTTTCTTAACTTCATCTTCTGAACTTCCCCCTCTCCCCACCCCCATTTCTGCCATCATAATTTTGATTTTCCAGAGTTCTTTTTTGGCTACCTAAATGTTCCTTTTATGCAAAGCATCATTCTGTTAATGTTCTGTGAATATAATTTCTCTTATCTCCCTGAGGATATCAAAACAGTTGTCTTGCCTGGCAGGTGGCTCAGCGGTTAAGTGTCGACCTAAGAACCAAGAGAGTGTCAGTTTGAGTCTTGGTCAGGGCATATGCCCCCGCTGTGGGCTTGATCCCTAGTAGGGGATGTGCAGGGGCAGCCTATTGATGATGTTTCTCTCTCATAGATGTTTCTCTCTCTATCCCTCTACCTTCCTCTCTCTCTAAAAAGCAATAAAAACATACTGAAAAACAGTAACAGTTGTCATCATTATTGTTGTTGCAGAAGGTTTCTTCTTCCTGAAATTCTGCTTCATCTAAGTTACTTTTCCCATCTTCTATTAGTTTGGTTTCTATCTTTTATGTAAGAGGCTTTACTCAGGTATTTAGTGATCCTTTGTTCACTGCTAATATTTAAGAGTGAATGCTAAAAAGCTGAAGGAAAGTTCTAACCTATGGGCTTGTGGACACTGTACTTTACTGTACAGTGATCTGGCTGGATTGTTTCCTTGGGGATGACCTAATGTCATATCTTCTGTTTTTTATTCTTGGGCTGGTCAGATTTTGCAGAAAAACATCTTTTAGTCTTCTGCCAGGAGATTTAAGTTGAATGAAAAATGAAGACTGGGCATCTCAGCAATCACTACGCACGTATTCATTTCATGTGTTTTCAATGTGGACCCGTACCTTCAATTGTACCTAGTGCTCCCCAGTCCAGAGGCCCTCTATTTTATACTCTCCAGGGAATAACGCACACAGTCTTCTGCCTCGGTAGAGGAGACGTTCTAGAGATCAACTTTCTATAAACTCTCTTGATTTTTGGCTCTATCTTTACCTTGCCCCCACTTCCAATGTTTTTGATACCCCCAAGTCCTGACTGTTTGGAGGTTTTTGCTGGGTATATCTAGTTACTTCTTGGTCTTTAACTCTGGTGACAGGATTTAAAGAGTCTGCTAAGTGTATTTACTTTCCAGTTTTCAAATCTTTTTGTTGTTGTTAATCATCACCTGAGGATATTTTTCCATTGATTTTTAAGGAGAGTGGATGAGAGAGGGAAAGACAGAGAGAAACTCATCTATTGGTTGCCTCCTGCACTCACCCCGACCAGGGCCCAGGCCAGGGACAAGCCTGTAACCAAGGTACGCGCCTTGGACGGAATCGAATCTGGGACCCTTTGGTCCAAAGGCTGACACTCTAGCCACTGAGTCAAACCGGCTAGGGCGCAAATGTTTATTGTTGTTATCTCTTCTCCTTTGTCCTTTGTTATTATGATATATTCCTTGAAGAAAATTCTCTTTACTGTCATTTAAGTGAAATTTCAAAAGAGGCCAAAAGTACTACATGTGGTTAAGTTGCTATCTTCATCAGAAGTTTATTCACACCGTATTATGGCTATGTCATCATTTAGCACTGTCACTTAGGGTAGCAAGTATAGCCATGTTATCAATTAATCACAGAATATGAAGCCAATAGCATTAATTGGTAACAAGGAACAATATTTTTCTACAAAGAACTACTGATGATGGCAAAGGAAAACTTCCCAAGAGAAGATTCTTGAAGAGCCTTGATTAAATTCCCATTTGTAAGCCTTAAGAAATATTAAGAGCCTTCATACATTTAATTGTTTTTTTTATTTGTTTGTTTTGTTAACCCTTACCCGAGGATATTTTTCCATTGATAGAGTGGAAGGGAGGGGGAGAGACAGAGACAGAGACAGAGACAGAGAGAGAGAGAGAGAGAGAGAGAGAGAGAGAGAGAGAGAGAGAAACGTCGATGTGAGAAAGACACATATTATTTCTTTCATGAAACTCGTTTTTTCCACACATGTCTTTCATAAGCCACAAACCTGATTTCTGTAAAGTGTTGCCTACTACATTTTGTGAAATAAGACTTTGATTTTGATGTAGAGCTATTTTCTTCATTATGCTACAAGTGAGGTTTAATGGTCTTCTGCTCATTCTGCTTTAGGAAAGCAATGTGAAGTGAAGCACTGAGAACGAATACACTGGGTGGCTAGTAAGTGCCAGTAGGCACCAAGGAAACAAAGATCAACAAGTCAAAATCGGAAGTAACTTTCTTCTATGATTGGCCACATTTTGAGTCTCTTAAGCAAACAGGAATTTCAGAACACCAAAAGAACTCTCCTTTAGAGATTCCACAGCCTATATGAGAAGAAGATAGGCATGTAAACATGCTGTCTCATATGACGAGCCATACATTATAGAGATAAAGAGCCCAGGATTTGGAGTCATACAGACCTGGATTTGAATCCAAGCTAGGTCACTTACTAGGTGTGCAATCTCTCAGAACTTCTGTTTCCTCAACTATAAAATGGAACAACTGATACCTAAACCCATAGTGACATAAAGATTAAATAAGCCACTGCCAATGAAATATTTGTTACTGGACAAAGAGTAAAACCTCAACAATATGTTAGCTGTTAGGCAGGAGAAAGGCAATATGAAGGCAGAAAAGGGGCACAAAGAAAGCTTTAGTTCAAAATAACCTCCTTTGACAACATTTTCTAAGTAGAGATCCAGTGATGGATCTCAAGGTATGAAAAGTTTGCTCTGCTTCTGGTAATGATGAACTGAATATTTTGGCTTAGTCCTCTCTATTAAGAGAATATAGAGGAAAAACTTGTTAATATGGCAGTGAAAAATTACAGCATCCAGATTTAGAAAGAAATCCAGAGAGGAAGAGCCTAGCATTTGAGATAATCTTTCCCTTGGGGCATCTGCTGATTCTGGAAGAGGGGTCTGAGAAGATGAGAAGTTGAAGTTTGACTTGCTAGTATTTTGGGTCTATCTTCATGAGAGATGCTAGTCTGTAGTTTTATTTGCTTGTGTTTGTCTAGTTTTGGTAACAAGGTGATACTGATGCTAGTCTGTAGTTTTATTTTCTTGTGTTTGTCTAGTTTTGGTATCAAGGTGATACTGGCTTTATCCACAACTTGCTCTTCTTTCCCTCTCCAAATCACTAATGAACCCATCTATATATATAAAAAGGCAGTGACCGTGATGACCGAAACGACTGTTTGGTCACCATGCGGTGCTAGCATAGATGCATAGACACAGGTAAAGTTTATGAGTGAACTAAGAATGAACAAGACAAATGCTTGCCTTCACGGAGCTCGCACCATAAGAAGGTTAAGTCAGGGATGAGAATTCAAAATTGCCACCAGCACCGACCTGAGGTGCCGCTTCTCAGAGCGGCCAGAGATACATCCGGTAGCAGACTGGGGGTGTGACAGAAGGGCTGGCGCTGACATGAAGGTGGGGCTGTTCTGGATTTCCCAGAGGAGCCAATGGCTGCCTAGGAGGCAGAGCTTTTTTGACGCTGACTGGAATAGAAACCGACCATCAGAACCAAATCTGGGTGAATGCGAGGAGCCAATGGCTGCCTAGGAGGCGGAGCTTTTAATGCTGACTAGCATAGAAACCAACCAATTGGAACCTAATCCGGGTGATTTGTGAAGGCAGAACCTAAGGTGGGGGCTGAGGAGGGTTTTTAAGGGCAATAGCTGTTTGGTATAAGGTTTAAGAAAGTGGTTCAATTTTTTAACAATTGGTTTGGCAGTATAGTGCATATGGCTGGCTATCAGTCCAGATATAGAGGTTATGTATTTTTGTCTGCCAAGAGTATCTCCTCCTGCTGAAAAAGGCTCCCTCCCCCCATTATTTAAGCAATCCTATCCTATACAATCTATCTATGCTAATAAAAGGGTAATATGCTAATTAGACCGGGTTGACTGGCCATCTTCCGGATGTCCGACTTCCTTCCGGACAAAGCCATGGTGTTGGGGGCTGAGGTAGAGGCAGTTAGGGGCAATCAGGCCGGCAGGAGAGAGCCACTGCGGGTGACCAGGCCAGCAGGGGAGGGCAGTTGGGAGCATTAGTCAGGCAGGTGAGTGGTTAGGAGCCAGTGGTCCTGGATTGTGAGAGGGATGTCCTTAACCAGCAGTTGGACATCCTCCAAGGGGTCCCAGATTGGAGAGGGTGCAGGCCGAGCTGAGGGACACCCCTCGCCCTGTGCATGAATTTTGTGCACTGGGCCTCTAGTAAAGATCATAAAACAACAGAAATTCACAGTATCTATTCCCACATTCCATATAAGTGTTTGCTAGTCCTACTTATCCCTCAGGATAGCTCACATGTCACTTCACCATTGTTTCTGGGGATAACAGCACTTTTCTTGATACGTTGTGAGAATCTGGATTCAGTCTTGAGAGGCAGAGACCAAGTCTAATCCATCTCAGCACCCTGAGGCTGAGTTGGCATTGACTAGGTATACATCATGATTTTTTCAAGCTTTGTTCCTGTGTTTAACATCTTGACAACGGAAACTTAGAAGTCATACCTGGTGGGGTTCCTTTTATCTTCCTCCGATATCAAGAACCAAACAAAATCTGCATAGCTCATTCTTCCCTCTTTCTGTACTGTTTTTCCCCTGGGAAAGGAAAACAAAACACAAGGTTTTAGTTTCCTGAGCAATTACTCAAATAAATTTAGTAGGATGGTAGACAAATAAAGTAATATCTTCCTTTGGAAATTAAGTTAAACTTAAAAAAATAATCACCAGGATCAATACTGCTACCTGCATTTAATTAAAGGCCTAATGCTCATATATTAAAAAATTAATACTGTCGGAGATAGGAAGATGGCGACCAGGAGGAAGGTAGGGAGGAAGAGAGTATGAGAGAGTGAGGGAGTGATGGAGGAGGAGTGTGTGGACGTGTGTGGTGTGTGTGTGTGTGTGTGTATGAGCTAGGAACAGCTAGATCCTGCAGGTCTTCCAAGGGGCTGCCAAACCGGGCTGTCTTACACGGTGGAGCCCCGCTGCCACAGCAGACACTCGGGGGGCGGCCAGTGCAGGCTCAGAGACCACACCATCTTGAAAAGCAGAGCCGCTTGAGACTAGGATCCTGGCCTCAGCACCACCCAGTCTGGTCTCAGACGCAAACCGGGACCCTGCAGCCACTGGGGACAGAGACCTGCAGCCACAGCTGCAGACCCACAGAAACCAAGAATCCAGACATCCCGCTGCAGATTTCTGTGAGTCACAGAGCCCATCCCCCTTCCCGCAGGCTCGCGGCAGTGCCATAGGATCTGCTAGATCCACCCCTTGTACGGGCCGCAGTGCAGATACAGGAATTTGAGCCTGGGAGCACGCGGACACTGGGAGTCTGTTCCTTGCAACGCAATCAGGTGACCAAACCCCACACCCACGCAGGGCGCAGTGCCACCTGACTTCGATTCTGGGCAAGTGCACATGGAAGCCTGTTTTCCGCAGCGCAGGAGTGGACCTCCTGCTGACACAGTGCTACTGTGCAACTTGTCCTCCAAACTGACTGGGACCCTGATTCTCCGGGCGAGAGGCAGCACTGAGCATCAGTGACTTGACTCTGTGTCTCATCGCATGTGCCTGGGATCCCTGATTCCCAGTGCATTCACACTAAGAGCCAGTGACTCCAATTCTTGGTGCATGCATACACAGGGACCCTGATTTTCGGCGCGAGGCCACCAAGCAACAGAGACTTTGATACTCGATTCTTGGTGCGGGCACAGGGGAACTCTGATTCCTGGCATGTGCTAGGGGACTCTGATTTTCGGCACATGACAGCAGGGTCCCTGTTTCAACACAGTGCAGGCGGGGTCTCTGATTTTAGGTGTGCGCATGAGGCCATACTGAGCACTGGTGACTCTGATCCTGGGCGAGCATGGCTCCCACCAATCCACGGCAGCCACACGTCTTGGTGTCGGAGCTCTTCAGTGACACTCAGGTGGTGCAAAGCTCCCATTGCACACAGTCCAGGCCCACACAACTCTATGTTTGAACCTTCTGGTGATAGAATGGGGAGACGACACAATCCCCAGAGGAAAGAAGATGAGGAGTCATCAAGAAAGGAAATTAGTGAAATGGAAGCATGCAACATGACCGAAAAAGAATTCAGAGTAATGGTCATACAGTTCATACACCGGATAGATGAAAAAATCAACAACCTATGCAAAAATCAGGAAGAAATCAAAAGTGATATAGCTACAATCTATAGCTACAATCAAAAACACCATGGAAGGGTTCAACAGTAGATTAGAAGAAGCAGAGGACCGAATTAGTGAGTTAGAAGATAAGGTAGAGAAACAAGCTCAATCTGAATAGCAACTGGAGAAAAAAATTAAAAAGCAGGAGGAGAGCCAAAGGGAACTTTGGGACAACGCAAAACGAAGTAACATACGTACAATAGGGCTGCCAGAAGGAAAAGAGGAGCAGCAAGGATTAAAAAACCTATTTGAAGAAATAATGACAGAAAACTTCCCAGATATGGGGAAGAAAAAAGTTACACAACTACAGAGAGTCCTAAGCAAGATGAATCCCAAAAGACCCACTCCAAGATATGTCATAATTACAATGGCAAATGTTAACGACAAAGAGAGAATCTTAAAGGATGCAAGAGAGAGACAGTTACCTACAAAGGATCCCCCCCATCAGATTATCAAATGATTTCTCAACAGAAACACATCAAGCTAGAAGGGAATGGAAGGAGGTATACAAAGTGATGCAAAGCAAAGGACTGAATCCAAGAATACTCTATCCAGCATGACTATCAATCAAAATTGAAGGGGAAATCAGGAACTTTGCAGACAAAAAAAGGCTAAGGGAGTTTGTCACTACCAAGCCAGCAATGCAAGAAATGCTAAAGGGAATGCTGTAAAAAGAAGAAATAGAAAGGGAGGAAGGAACATAGGCATGAAGTACAGAAATGGATACAAGTACCTATCAATAATAACATTGTGGAGAGCATTATGCTAAGTGAAATAAGCCAGGCAGAGAAAGATAAATATCACATGATCTCACTCATTTATGGAATATAATGTACAACATAAACTGATGAACAAAAACAGATCCAGAGGCAAAGAAACATCGATCAGAACCTCAAACCTCAGGGAAGGAATGGGAGGGTGGGGGTAAGGGGTAGAGATCAACCAAAGGACTTATATGCATGCATATAAGCCTAATCAATGGACACAGACAACAGGGAGGTAAGGGCATGAATGGAGGGGGTTTGGGGAATAATAGGGGAATAAGTACACATATGTAATACCACAATCAATAAAGAAATTAAAAAAATAATAATAACATTAAACGTGAATGGATTAAATGCTCCAATCAAAAGACATCGAGTGGCTGAATGGAAAAGAAAACATAACCCATATATATGCTGTCTACAGGAGACCCACCTCAAAACAAGGGACTCACACAGACTGAAAGTGAAGGGATGGAAAAATATCTATCAGGCAGATGGAAATGAAAAAAAAGCTGGGGTAGCAATAGTTATATCTGACAAAATAGACCTCAAAGTGAAGACCACAACAAGAGACAATAAAGGCCACTTCATAATTCTAAAGGGATCGATACAACAAGAGGATATAACTCTGGTAAACATTTATGCACCCAATGCAGGAGCACCCAAATACATAAAACAACTACTGGAAGATAACAGGGGAGAGACTGACAGCAATACAATCATAGTAGGAGACTTTAATACCCCATTAACATCACTGGATAAATCCTCTAGACAAAAAATTAACAAAGAAACATCAATCTTAAACGACTCACTAGATCAGATGGACTTAATTGACATCTTTAGAACATTCCACCCCAAAACTACAAAATATATATTCTTCTCAAGCGCACATGGGACATTTTCAAAGATAGACCACGTATTGGGACACAGGAAAAGTCTCTCCAAATTCAAGAGGATTGAAATCATATCAAGCATCTTCTCAGATCACAATGGCATAAAATTAGAAATCAATCACAGTAAAAACTATCACAAAAATTCAAACACTTGGAGGCTGAATAGCACACTATTAAACAATGAGTGGGTTACCACAGAGATCAAAGAAGAAGTGAAATACATCCTGGAAACAAATGACAATGAAAACACAACAATCCAAAATCTCTGGGACACAGTGAAAGCAGTCCTGACAGGGAAGTTCATAGCATTACAGGCCTACCTCAAAAAACAAGAAAAAATGGTAATAAACCATCTAACTCTGCAACTTGAAGAATTAGAAAGAGAGCAACAAGAAAAGCCCAGTGTGATGAGAAGGAAGGAAATAATAAAGATCAGAGCGGAAAGAAATGACATAGAGACCAAAAAAACAATACGAAAGCCAAGAGCTGGTTCTTTGAAAACAAGATTGATGAACCTCTAGTCAGGCTCACCAAGAAGCAAAGAGAGAGGACTCAAATAAAATCAGAAACTAAAAAGGTAAAATAACAACAGACCCCACAGAAATACGAAGAATCATAAAAAAATACTATGAGCAACTCTACTCCAACAAACTGGTCAACCTAGAAGAAATGGACAGATTCCTAAAAAAATACGACCTTACAAAACTCAACCAGGAGGAATCAAAAAATCTGAATAGGCCAATAACTATGGAGGAAATTGAAGCAGTAATAAAAAAAAACTTCCACCAAACAAAAGCCCTGGACCAGACGGCTTCAGAGGGGAGTTTTATCAAACATTCAAAGAAGAAATAAAACCTATCTTCCTCAGACTATTCCAAAAAATTCAAGAGGAAGGAGCACTTCCAAGCTCTTTCTACAAAGTCAGTATTACCCTAATCCCAAAACCAGATAAAGACAATACAAAGAAAGAGAATTACAGGCCAATATCCCTCATGAACATAGATGCCAAAATCCTCAACAAAATTCTAGCAAATCGAATCCAGCATTACATTAGAAAGATCATACACCATGACCAAGTGGAATTTATCCCAGGGATGCAAGGATGGTACAACATCCGCAAATCAATAAATGTGATACATCACATAAACAAACTGAGAGGTAAAAACCATATAATCATATACAATGATGCAGAAAAAGCATTTGACAAAATCCAACACCCTTTCTTGATAAAAATTCTCAGCAAGGTGGGAATAGAAGGATCATACCTCAACATAATAAAAGCCATATATGACAAACCCACAACCAACATCATACTCAATGGGCAAAAACTAAAACCATTTCCCCTAAGAACAGGAACAAGACAGGGATGGCCACTCTCACCACTCCTCTTTGACATAGTACTGGAAGTACTAGCCATTGCAATCAGACAAGAAGAAAAAATAAAAGGCATCCAAACTGGAAAAGAAGAAGTAAAACTGTCCTTATTTGCAGAGGACATGATACTGTACATAGAAAACCCTAAAGACTCCATAAAAAAACTACTAGACTTAATAAATGAATTCGGCAATGTAGCAGGATACAAAATTAACACCCAGAAGTCTATGGCTTTTCTATACACCAATAATGAACTCACAGAAAATGCTAAAAAGGAGAAGAAGACATGAACAAATGGAAGAATATACCATGTTCATGGATAGGTAGAAACAACATCATTAAAATGTCCATACTACCCAAAGCAATCTATAAATTCAACACAATCCCCATGAAAATACTAACGGCATACTTCAAAGACCTAGAACAAATTCTCCAAAAATTCAATCTGGAATAAAAAAAAGAACCCGAATAGCTGCAGCAATCTTGAAAAAGAAGAACAATGTTGGAGGGATCACAGTATCAGATATCAAGCTATACTACAAAGCCACTGTTCTCAAAACTGCCTGGTACTGGCACAAGAACAGACATATAGACCAGTGGAACAGAACAGAGAACCCAGAGATCGACACAAGCCAGTATGCTCAATTATTTGTCAATATTTGACAAAGGAGGCAAGAGCATACAATGGAGTCAAGACAGTCTCTTCAATAAATGGTGTTGGGAAAACTGGACAGATACTTGCAAAAAAATGAAACTAGACCACCAACTTACACCATACGCAAAAATAAACTCAAAATGGATAAAGGACTTAATCATAAGATGGGAAACCATAAAAATCTTAAGAGAAGCCATAGGCAACAAAATAGCAGTATCTTTACCGATACAGCTCCTGGGGCAATGGAAACTAAAGAGAAAATAAACCAATAGGACTACATCAAAATAAAAAGCTTCTGCACAGCAAAAGAAACCATCAACAAAACAACAAGAGAGCCCACTGCATGGGAGAACATATTTGCCAATGTTATCTCCGATAAGGGTTTAATCTCCAACATTTACAAGGAACTTATACAACCTAACAAAAGAAGATAAACAATCCAATCAAAAAATGGGCAAAGGACCGCCGAAACCGGTTTGGCTCAGTGGATAGAGCGTCAGCCTGCGGACTGAAGGGTCCCGGGTTCGATTCCGGTCAAGAGCATGTACCTTGGTTGCGGGCACATCCCCAGTAGGGGGTGTGCAGAAGGCAGCTGATCGATGTTTCTCTCTCATCGATGTTTCTAACTCTCTATCCCTCTCCCTTCCTCTCTGTAAAAAATCAATAAAATATATTTAAAAAAAAAAATGGGCAAAGGACCTAAATAGACACTTTTCAAAAGAGGACATTCAGAAAGCCAAGAGACATATGAAAACATGCTCAAAGTCACTAATCATCTGAGAGATGCAAATCAAAACAACAATGAGGTGCCATCTCACACCTGTCAGAACAGCTATCATCAACAAATCAACAAACGACAAGTGCTGGTGAGGATGCGGAGAAAAAGGAACCCTCGTGCACTGCTGGTGGGAATGCAGACTGGTGCAGCCACTGTGGAGAACAGTATGGCGTTTCCTCAAAAAATTAAAAATGGAACTGCCATTTGACCCAGTAATACCACTTCTAGGAATATACCCAAAAAAAACAGTAACACCAATCAGAAAGGATATATGTACACCAATTTCACAGCAGCGCAATTTACAATAGCTAAGATTTGGAAACAGCCTAAATGCCCATCAGTAGATGAATGGATTAGAAAACTGTGGTACATCTACACAATGGAATACTATGCTGCTGTAAAAAAGAAGGAATTCTTACCATTTGCAACAGCATGGATGGATCTGGAGAGCATTATGCTAAGCGAAATAAGCCAGTCAGTGAAAGATAAATACCACATGATCTCACTCATTTATGGATAATAAAGAACATTACAAACTGTTGAACAAAAATAGACAGAGGCAAAGAAGCATTGAACAGACTGTCAAACTACAGCGGGAAGATAGGGGAGGGTTGGGGGTAAGAGATCAGCCGAAGGACTTGTATGCATGCATGTAAGCACAGCCAACAGACTCAAGACACTGGGGGCGTGGAGACGAGGGCAACTGCCGGGGGGTAGTGGAGGCCAGGGGGAGGTCAGTGGGGGGAAAATAAGAAAGACATATGTACTACCATTTGTAATACCTTAAACAATAAAATAAAATAAATTAATACAATCTTATATGAAGCCATGACTGTATATATTGCAGGAAGTCTTGTTACAGTTTTACTTGTAGTTCATTTAAAAACAATCCTCATTGGAGGATATGTTTTTATTGATTTGAGAGAGAAGAAAGGAGAGAAACACTGATGTGAGAGAGAAACATCGATCAGTTGCCTTCCTTACAAGCCTTGACCAGGAATTGAACCTGTCACCTTCTGGTGTACGGGACAACACACTGGCAGAGCCACAGTGGCCAGGGCACTTGTAGTTCATTTATTTTCAGAAAATTTTCTTACCTTGTTACTGCCCCAGAGAATATCCTTTCAATAATTCTGTTTGACGAAGCTAAATATAAATAAGAAAGTACAAAGTTAGTTACAAACATGCTCCATAAAGTTAGTACTTTTGGAAAATTTATTTTTAGTAGTTACAAGCTAAAACATAATAATCTTCCACAACAGAATAGTAGTAGTTAAAATTTTACTTATGCATAATTTATACTTTAAAAAAATAAGAATATGAGGTGGCTTAATTAACAAGTCAATCAATCAGTCAATCAATCAAGCAATCAATCATTTTAAAAAAGAAGAAGCAAATGGATGTGCCTGACAGCTAGGATATATTTATATAGTTGAACACCAAGTTAGTTTTGGACATCCTGACAACTAAGACAAAAATGTATTGGTCGTTTTATCTAATAACACAAGACAACTTTTCCTCTAAAACAAGACAAATCTTATCCTAGCATTCATTTCAAGGAGGAACTGACTGATCATCAACTCCTAATATAAGGGATGTTGAGTAAAAAAAGGAGAATGCTTTTAAGTAGAATTTTACAAAATATACCAAAAGATACCATAAACATATATTTCTTATATTCTCATTCTATAAAAGTCCAGGGTATAACATGGTTTAATGTATACTTTTTAGAAATTCTATCAGTAAGTTTTATTCAAAGAGAGCAACAAGTATATCATGAGACAGTATGTTGCTTTTGATGACAGATCCTGGAGTCTAGAGTAGCATACCTCATTGTGGGTTCAAAAACACCCCAAAACATTAGTTTTTAAAAAAGAAGATGACAATGGATATCAGACCTAGGGATATGGTGAGGACCTATCTCTTCTTTTAACAAGTGCCCCAGACAATGGCAAGCACACTAAAATTTCAGAACCAATGATAAGGTCATTAGAGAGCTAGCAGCTAGCACAGTGGTCGGCAAACTGTGGCTTGCGAGCCACATGCGGCTCGCGAGCCGCGGTTTGCCGCTCTGTTGACTAATGAGTTTGCCGACCACTAAGATAGGGGCTTAATCACAAGGAACAACAACAGCCTGTAATTATTTGAATCGAGAGTCAAGCATTGAGCATAAACTTAGGTACAATCAGCATAAAGGTAAGTTAGTTTGGCTAAAGAATGTTGAGACTATGGGTGTCAGTACAGTCATGTCTGGCCATGTACTGAAGCTTATGTAAGGACCCTCTAGACTTGTTGAGCATTGGTTTATGGGGTTAATAATTTGAACTAGATAGAACAAAAGAGGGTTGTATAGGAAAGGCAAGAATATTTAATTCCAAAGCTAAAGTATTTTTTGAAAGTCTTTTTTTTTTTTTTTAAGAATTGGAAGATTTAGCCCTCTAAAACTGAAGATCATGTTGCCCAATTAAGAACAGGTCAGTGAGTGGGCAATTATGTAGTTTCAGTGGCCCATTCATTATACAGGTCCAGATGCCTGTTTTTCTAAGACTTCATCTCTTTAACATGACTGAGTTGCTATGTGTAGATATACACTATTTTGGGATGTAATGAGTATTATGGTTATGTCAGTCAGAGATGGTGCTTTAGAGCCCATAGGCTTCTTCATGACCTCTAGTGGCTGGCTCATATTCTACAGATGACCTGCCACTGGTAATTAGAAGGTGCATCGCTAATAAAGCTGACCCGATGAATAAGGTCCATTTTTTTGGTGACAGAAAGGCTACAAGTACTTGAAGAAGTAGTACTAAAATGCTTATCAAATAAGTACATTTGAGTATTTTCCTCTTCATGCCTAATTGGCACCTGAGAATCTGAGAGGTAGAACTCTGTTTCTTAAATATGAAAGTTATATGAAACTTAATATCATATGCTAGTAGAATGAATCTTTTTTAAAGATGTATACAGACATGCCAAATAGCAGAAGCAAAATTCAATGCATTTATTTAAGATTT
Source organism: Plecotus auritus (assembly GCF_963455305.1). Classification (NCBI taxonomy): domain Eukaryota; kingdom Metazoa; phylum Chordata; class Mammalia; order Chiroptera; family Vespertilionidae; genus Plecotus; species Plecotus auritus. Next base: position 148,765,734 of record NC_137773.1, read on the forward strand.
GTACTCTGCTGCATCTAAAAGGCTTTTAAGGTTGATTTAAGAAAAATCAACAGTGCCTGAGGAGACATGTAAGAACTGAACAGTGACAATCTTATGAGAGAAGAATGAACCACTGTATCTTGGTTAAAAATATTAAGTCAGTCGGTTCTAAGTTTTCTACTGGTAAAAATGAAGCAAAAAGGAGTAAGTGATATATAATTTTTTGTTTTCTGACAAAAGGAAGCACAAAAAATTCATCTGCAAAAAATATATATTTTCTGAACTAAATTCCTTTTAAAAGTAAGTTTTTATAAGAGTCCTTCAAAACATTATTTTTACCCATGGGTGTGTATAAATACTATAAAATGAAAAATTTATAAAGGAATATACATATTCTCTTTCAAATAAACTTCAATTAAATTCATAATCAGAAAATAAACATCACAGGTTCTCCAATTCATCAAAACGAAGACTGTAATTGCTTACTTACCTCCATACCCCTTCTCCTACACCTGGCTTCTAAATAAAAAATTAGTATTTTCACTTATTCCCACTTAAAAATTCTTGGCCCTTTATGTTAAAAAATAGAAATTTTCCATAATGAGGGGGGACAATTTATGTAACTCTTGCCTTCTTCAAAACAGTTAAGTCTCAACATCTATAGAAACTCACCCTGGTCATTGTATCGAGACAGATCGGCCTGGCTGATGTAGAGGTCATGATCACTATCTAGTTCCCAGAATTTACAATAAATAACATAAAAATGTTCATAGGAAAAGTAGTCTGTGATTTGGTTTATATCTTCCTCTTCTTCCAAAAGCGCTAGAGTCTGAAATGGTATGAATAAAGAAAATTTATTTTAAAATTATGAAAACCCAGCTTTGGGCATTATATAGAATCTAGTAAATTTTTCGTTTAAATTGGATTTAAAAACTTAGGTTTGGTACCAAATCAGGAACTTTAATAGGTAACCTCACTCTATTAATCACCTGATCAATCTATAAGCATTAACACATTTCGGACCAGTAGTTTTATTGCTAGCTTTACCCAGTGGCCAGGTAAGTTTCTATTGAACGATTACAAAAAAAGTTTTACATAAATGTTAAACGCACACTTTAAAGTTAAATACCCATTGCATTTTGAAGTTATTTATTACATGTTCTTCCAAGCTAATACCTTTTTAAAGAATTCTTGTGATTGGCCACAAGCCTTAGAACAGAAAACACGAGAATCCTTGTGATCTTTCCGTAATGTGTTAATGAGCTCTGTAATATGCTTAGCAAAGGGTTAGATGCTATGGAGGATTTAAAAGCAAGAAAAGGGGCCGAAACCGGTTTGGCTCAGTGGATAGAGCGTCGGCCTGCAGACTGAAGGGTCCCAGGTTCAATTCCGGTCAAGGGCACGTACCTTGGTTGCGGGCACATCCCCAGTAGGAGGTGTGCAGGAGGCAGCTGATCGATGTTTCTCTCTCATCGATGTTTCTAACTCACTATCCCTCTCCCTTCCTCTCTGTAAAATATCAATAAAATATATATTTTAAAAAAAATAAAATAAAATAAAAGCAAGAAAAGGGAAGGATCATCACCAAGGGGACTGCAGCCTATCCGAGGCCCCAGACTAACAAGCACAAAACAATTAAACAACAGGCTTAGTTACATGGCCACATATTGACATGCTTTTAACTTTTCAGTTTTGCAGTGACATCTATTCTATTATGAAGAGTGGGCATCCACATATAGGGGTTTTCTTTTCTTTTTTTTAATCTTTACCTGAGGATATTTTTTCCATTGATATTTAGAGAGAGGGAGGGAGGGAGGGAGGGAGGGAGAAAGAGAGAGATGTAAGAGAGACACATTGATTAGTTGCCTTCTGAACTCGCCCAGACCGTGGCTGGGGATCAAACCAGCAACCCAGGTATGTGCCCTAGACAGGGAGTCAAACTTGAGACCCTTCAGTGCTCGGGCCAACGCTCTAACCACTGAGTAATACTGGCCAGGGTAAAACCTGTATGATTTTATTAATCAATGTCACCCTAATAAATTCAATTAAAAAACGAAAACACTAAAAAAAAACCCCAAAACTCAAAAACCCAGCCATATAAAACCATATAATACATATATGTCTCTCTCTATATAAATAAAACCACAGATAAATGGGTTCCCTCTAGGGAAAAGGGGTGGCAGGGTAATGAGATAAATAGTGACTTCAGATTATTATTCTAGATATGTTCATGTTATTAGAATACCAGAGGCCCGGTGCACCCATTTGTGCATGGGTGGAGTCTGGCCGGCCCGGCCCCAATTGGGGCAGATCAGGGATGGGCCTGTCGGGAGGAGGAGATGGCAGGAGGTTGGCCAGCCAGCCTGCCCCTATCGGGGCCCAGTCAGGGCCAGGCTGGCTGTGGGAAGGGGCTGCAGGCGATTGGCCGGAGGGCCCCACCCCGATTGGGGTTGGGGGGCCAATCGGGGGCAGGGCCAGCCAATGTGGAGCGGCTGTGGACCTGCCGGCCCAGCCCCCAAATGGGGTGGGGGGTGCCGATTGGGGGCCAGTGGCCTGGGGGAGAGGCCATGGGTGGTTGGTTGGCCGGCCCTGCCCCTGATGGGGTGGGGAGGGATGATCTGGGATGAGGCCAGGTGGGGGGAGGAGCTTCAGGAGGTTGGTAGGCTGGCCCCACCACCTATTGGGGTGGGGGTCCATTAGGGGCGGGGTCAGCTGGGGGGAGGGGCTGCCAGATGATTAGGGTGGTGGGGGCCCATCGGGGGCGTGGCCAGCCAGGGGAAGGGGCTGCAGGAGGTTGGGGTGGAGGGGTGCGATCAGGGGCAGGCTGGCTATGGGGAGGGGCTGTGGGCCTATCATGGTGGGGTGGGCTGATCAGGGGCAGGGCTGGCCAGAGGGAAGGAGCGGGTGTTTGGCCGGCGGCCAGCTCTTGATCGGGGTGGAAGAGTCTGATCAGGGGCAGGCCAGCAGGGGGAGGGGCCGTGAGGTTGGCTGGCCAGCCCCACCCCCTGATCAGGCCAGTTTGCTGGCCACAGTGGGCATCATAGCCACAGGTCGTTAAGGTTGTTATGGCCATTATGGTCGCTGGCTTTTTATATATAGAGATTTTATGAGCATATATTCATGTATAAGAGGAAGGCTAAGGAGAGGGGTAAGGAAGAAAATAGAGAGGAGAGTAAGTCATACTCCAGGAAGCACAACACTTGAGTTCTAGTTCTAATTCAGCCACTTACTTGCTGTTTGATCTTATCTAAGTCATTCAATCATATTTGGGCCTCACATTTTATCACAAGTTTTAAAAAAAGGACTATAATGATTCAGAAACTACAAACTCTAATATGCTTCAGGGATGTGAGATGTAAGGCCTCTTTTAGGGAATTATTGCCATCTAAACCCAATCCATATTACCTACTGAGAGCCCAGGCATACACAAGGTATGCAATAGATACTAATAATAACTGATGATTACTGTTCATTTTAGAATACAAAAAGTTTGTATATCTATTATGGGCTGCTAATTTTGCTAAGTCTACATTACTTTGTCCCAGATAAAGTCAGAAAAAAACATACATTAAATAAGGTCGTCATAGCCTAAACTACTTTTAGTATAATTCATTTAAAATGAAATATTACATTTATTTCCAAGTACAAACAGTTTCACCTTCTTCAGGATAACAGAGGCTTGAACAATCCGGCATGAAGATTATCTCGGTGAAAGGCTCCCACTAGTGGTCAGTACTTTCTCATAAAATAAATAAAATAATTGAATAAAATGCACTCTTTGTTAGAAGGAATTTTTAGTACTTTTCTCCAGCAGGAGCTGGATAAAGAGTCATTGTTGAAACGATCAAGTTGAAATTCTTCTATTTCTTTTGCAAGGCCCTTCCCAACCCCACTCCATCTCACCCCTCAAGCCTTATCACTGGTCACTCTCTGTGGAACCTTTGGCCCCTTAAGACTGTCCTGTAGTTCCTGAACGTGACACTTTTATGCTTCTGGGCCTTGCTTATGCTGCTTCCTTTATCTGGAATACCATTTTCTTCTAATTTCTATCTTGGTAAACTCCTGATATCTCCAAGGTCAAGATCACATGCCCGTCCTTCTTTGCATATTTATTATACTTTTCTGTGGAATTTTTCAAGTCAGGTGTGGCAGTGCACTTTCTTTCTTTTTTAAATTCTGTATATTTTTAATGATTCTGAGAGGAAGGGAGAGGGAGAGAGAGATAGAAACATCAATGATGATAGAGAATCATTGATTGGCTGATTCTTGCACGCCCCCTACTGGGGACCGAGCCCGCAACCAGGCATGTGCCCTTGACCGAAATCGAACCCGGGACCCTTACAGTCCGCAGGCCAACACTTTATTCACTGAGCCAAACCAACGAGGGCAGTGCACTTTCTCTGTTGCTCTGCAGTGCATGTGTTGATGTAAAAATCCCTTACTATTCATCTTTGTTCCTCCCAACACATCCCAGTTATCTGATAAATGCTTAATGACTGAAAGTAGTGACAGAGCTTCACATACAATAAGCACTCAAATATTTGTTAAATGAAGTAAAAATATTATTTAAATTGTTCCTTATATGTGAATTTCAATGAGAGGCATACTTGCAAAAAGTTGCTTTTTCTTATCTCTGTCGAAGTAATTTTCCCACTCCAAGATCTGTTCACTGTGTAGAATATTCTCTGAATAACCTGGTTCCAAAGGAAAACAAAACCAGATAAAAACATTAAAGATATCAATTACTTCACCAAAGGCCACTGCATCTTATCAACATACTTTAAATCAGATAAATTTTGGCTTTTAGATTATGTCAAGTATCATTTGTAATAAAAATTAACTCTTTAAAAAATCTACAACTATATAGTTTGCATCTGTCCCTAAAAGTCCAAGAATAAAAATATGTCTTTCCTTTGCCCAGCTGCCTACAAGTCACTTTCTTAGTTTACCTTTCATCTTACAGTGTGATGCCTGACTCAAGTAGTACTGGATGTTTTGGGAAGGTAAATGAGGTGGGAAATATATACCGGGTTTGCTTAATAATTAATGGGTCAGAAGAATGGCTGCCAGTGTGATAGGATTCAAGAGAGCATTATTTTGGTTATTATAGCCTAATTCATTGGAGTCCTTAAAGACAGTCTTGCAGGGTCTCTCTATAAATTCAAATACATTGTGATAATTTACATCCCGAATCCTTATTTGGGCATTAACAATTTTGTTGTTAGCTAGTGTTTTATTGAGTTGAACAGATATGAAACTATGGAGAAGATATGGACAGGATGAGAGGGAAGGGGCTGGGTAGCAAATGTGTATGAGAATGAGGATGTGTGTGCTGTGGTTTAGGAGAGAGCTGGAAAAGAAAGACAAGGCTGCAATACTGGAGGTAGGAGGCCACAGTGCATTCTTTTTTTTTTTTTTTTCCACAGTGCATTCTTAACAATTTTACCTGGGTTATTCCTACCCAATTAATTTTTATCTATTAGTTGCTGTATTATTTCCTCCAAAAGGAAGCAAGAGATGAGGACAATTTAAGCAGCTTTTTTTGGGGTACTTTGGTTTTAATTTTAATTGTCTAAATAACATAGAAATCCTATATTCTTAGTGGTTTTATCATGGAAGAGGTTAGATTCTTTTATTTTTATTTTTGTTAATCCTCCCCCGAGGATATTTTTCCATTGATTTTTAGAGAGAGAGGAAGGGAGGGGGGGACAGAGAGAGAGAGAGAGAGAGAGAGAGAGAAACATTGATGCAAGAGACACATCGATTGGTTGCCTCCTACATGCGCCCCAACCAGGGCCAGGAATTGAGCCTGCAACTGAGGTACGTGCCTTCGACCAAAATCAAACCCAGGACACTTCAGGGCCAACGCTCTATCCATTGAGCCAAACTGGCTAGGGCAAGGTTAGAGTCTTTTAAAATGCTATTTTAGTACAAGAACACAAAAGGAAAGACATTTGGACACCTATCCAAAAAAGATCTAGTGAGGGACTAAACTACCATTCTGTTTCTGGATTCTTTAGCAGAGTAATTCTCAAACAGAACAGGGAACAACTAGCCTCAGGATGAAGGTCCAGACTTCTGCTACTCAGCATTCCTCACCCCACCCTGCTATCAGTGACAACTCCTTCTGACCCTTCAGAATCTAGCTCAATTGCCAACTCCACAGGAAGCCCCAGAACAGGGGCTGGGGTAGAGCTCCGTCTTCCGTGCTCCTGCTGTCGCCTGTCTCCTTCAGTCACTCTGTGCTTATATTCTAAACACTGGTGAACCTGACCATCATCACCTCCCAACTCTATTGCATGCAAGTGCCTGACATGGTGCTCTGCGTATATCAGATGATAAACTGTTTGATAAATTTTTTTAAATTGAGGTTAACTAATATACATTAGTTAGGTGTACAACATAATGATTCAACATTTCTATATATTGTGTAGTGATCACCACAATAAATCTCCTTAACATCTGCCACCATACATGGTCACAGAATTTCCCCCCCCTTTGTGATGAGAACTTTTAAGTTTCACTCTCTTAGCAACTTTCAAATCTGCAATATGGTATCACTGACTGTAGTCACTATGCTGTACATCACATCCCCAGATCTTATTTTATAACTGTAAGTTTATACCTTTTGACTACCTTCACCCATTTCTCTCTGCTTCTGGCAACCACCAATCTGTTCTCTGTATCTATGAGATTGGTGTTTTTGTTTTTAAGATTCCGCATATAAGGGAGATCATACAGTATTTTCCTTTCTTAGTCTGTCTTATTTCACCAACCATAATGCTCTCCAGGTTCATCAATGTGATCACAAATGGCAAGACTTCATTCTTTTTGTATGGCTGAATAATATTCCATTGTGTGGAATTTTCTTTATCTAGTCATCCATTGATGTTTATATATTTTGGCTACTGTAAATAATGCTGCAATTAACATGGGGTACAGATATCTTTTTGAATTAGCGTTTTTATTTTCTTTGAGTCATATGGAAATTCTATTTTTGATGTTTTATTTAAATTTTTAAAATTGATTAAAGGAGAGAGAGAGCCAGAGAGAGAGAGAGAGAGAGAGAGAGAGAGAGAGAGAGAGAGAAACATTGATGTGACAGAGAAACATCAATCGGTTGCCTCTCGCATGCAACCCAACCAGGTATCAAACCCACAACCTGTGTATTGTGTATGTGCCCTAACTGGGAATGGAATCTGCCACCTTTTGTTGCATGGTATGATGCTCCAACTGAGCCACACAGGCCAGGGCTATTTTTAATGTTTTGAGGGACCTCCATAATGTGTTCATAGTGGCTGGACCAATTTACATTCCAACCAACAGTCCACAAGGTTTCCCTTTTCTTCCCTATTATTTCTTGTCCTAATATATAAAAACCCTGGGTCCATCACATCCATAATGACTGGAGGCTCGACCAACCAGAAGTCAGTCCTGCAGTTAGCGCTGGGTTGCTGTGGTGACCCAGTACTGACTGCTGCGGCTGCAGGCGTGGTGACCCAGCACTGACTGCTGAGGGGGCTGCAAATCAGGCCCAGAGAGAGGCCTGAAGAGAGAAGCAGGGTCTGATCTGTAGCCTCTATGGCAGCTGTTGATCAGCACTTGCCTCTCTCTCTCCAGGCCTGGCCAGCAGCCGCGCCTCCATTTCTCTGATCAGCACCGCCTTTCTAATCAGGCCCCATTGATAAGCCCAGAGACGCTGACTGGCATAGAAACTGACCAATTAGAACCAAATCTGGGTGAAGTGTGAGGAGCCAATGGCTGCCTAGGAAGCGGAGCTTTTGATGCTGACTGGCATAGAAACTGACCAATCAGAACCAAATCTGGGTCAACTGTGAGGAGCCAATGGCTGCCTAGGAAGCGGAGCTTTTGACACTGACTGGCATAGAAACTGAAATCTGGGTGAACTGTGAGGAGCCAATGGCTGCCTAGGAGGTGGAGCTTTTGACACTGACTGGCATAGAAACCAACCAATCAGAACCAAATCTGGGTGAAGTGTGAGGAGCCAATGGCTGCCTAGGAGGTGGAGTTTTTGACACTAACTGGCATAGAAACTGACCAATCAGAACCAAATTGGCTGGCAGAGGAGGGCAGTTGGGGGTGAGATCAGGCCTGCAGAGGAGGGCAGTTGGGGGTGAGATCAGGCCGGCAGAGGAGGGCAGTTAGGGGTGATCAGGTAGGCAGAGGTAGTTAGGGGTGATCAGGCCGGCAGGTAAGGGCAGTTGGGGCAAGATCAGGCTGGCAGGGGAGGGCAGTTAGGGCAGGCAGGGGAGGGAAGTTGGGGGCAACCAGGCCGGCAGGGGAGGGTAGATGGGGGCAAGATCAGGCCAGCAGGGGAGAGCCACTGGGGCAAGATCAGGCTGACAGGGGAGGGAAGTTGGGGGCAACCAGGCTGGCGGGGAGGGCAGTTGGGGGTGATCAGGCAGGCAGGCAGAGGCAGTTAGGGGTGATCAGGCAGGCAGGCAGAGGGGTTAGGGGCAATCAGGCAGGCAGACAGAGACAGTTAGGGGTGATCAGGCAGGCAGGCAGGCAGGCAGGTGAGCGGTTAGGAGCCAGTGGTCCCAGATTGCGAGAGGGATGTTCGACTGCTGGCAGTCGGACATCCCCCAAGAGGTCCCCGATTGGAGAGGTGCAGGCTGGGTTGAGGGAACACAAATTTCATGCACCGGGCCACTAGTCTTTTTGATAATAGCCAGGTATGAGGTGATATCTCATTTTGGTTTTGATTTGCATTTCCCTGATGATTAGTGATGTTGAGCATCTATCTTTTCATGTACTTGTTGGCCATCTGTATGTCTTCTTTGGGAAATTGCTTGCTAAATTAATGAGGTATCACCTCATAAAGTTTCAATGATTTCATACCATTCCAAGTTCCAGTGGTACACAGTGTAGACTTTTGTATTACATCTGTGATAGAAATATATATGTTGGATTCATAGCTAGTTGAATAACTCTGTTCAGAGTTACGAATAGTATGGATACCAACTAAGAAAAGTCTCAAATTAGTATTTTATATAAAGCAGTATTATTGTCTATGATTTATAGATTGAATATAAAAAGTGTCTGATTTATAGATTGAATATAAAATGTGCAGAAAGGGTTAATATAGTCTAAATTATTGTGAAAGATATTACTAATGGAGTAATGCTTACTCTTGAGGAAAAATTAAGAGTGTATATGTGTCCATGATCTGAATGACTGACTATCAGGTCGAAGAAGCTGACTCTTTTTGTTGTCCCAGAGGGCAGAACTAGAACTACTAGATAGAAATGCCCTTATACTGAAATGTTTCAATATAAGGAGGAGTTTCCTAAAATTAACTATCTGAAGCAATGGGCTGTATGAAGAAGTGAAGTTTCTTCTCACCACTATTATTCAGGCAGAAGTTGTCAGGATTCCTGCATTAAGTGGAAGATGGAACTGCCTGGCGTTTAATTTTCCAACTGGCCCCAATCACTCCAACTCTGACTGAGGTGTTTCAGGGCAGAGAATGTGTCTTATTTAACACTGTATTCTTAGCACTAGCTTGGCTGAAGTTCATATAAAAAAGCTGGAGGACTTTTAGCATAGGAAATATATATATACATATTTATATATCTATCTGTAGAGAGAGATATTTTCCTTTGTTGAACATTATATTTTTGTGCTTATTTCTCAATTTTGAATATAAATTTATCTTAAAGTCTTAAGTTTCTTACCTCTATAAATTTTATATTTATATACTCCTCAGATATTTTATATTACTTATGGAATACTATTACACTTAAAATTATAAATCTTTATTGTGCATTTTTGCTTCTTATTTTACTCCTTTCTTGTTCTATTTTTTGTTTTTGTTTTTTGAGAGAATTTTTAAAATTTGCTAACATTTATACTGTTAAACATTTCCTATTTTAGCCTCTTCTAACATACTTATATAATGCTATAAAAATGTACGTGGAAAAAACATGAACCTGTATTCTATTTTTCCATTGCCTAAATCTCCTTATTTAGTGGCCCCACTTCATCAGCACATTTATGTTTCCACATTACTGATTCAGCATTTTAGCTTACTGAGGTAAGGGCACCATCTAGTGGTGAGAACATGTAGCTGCTGGTTCTACATACATTTTTCCTTCTAACTTTGGTCTACCGCTTTTAGAGAAAAAAGAAATTACTTATTAAAAAATATAGAACAAAATTTTAAAGTTAATAATAATAATAATAGTTTACTGCCAGTGAGAGGCATGAAATTTGACAATATTTCACTAAGAGATCTCTAGTCAACTTGATAGATAATTTGAATTGCAAGTCAGTTTCCTTTCTTTTTCTTTATCTCTAGTGAATTGGAGGCCTCTAATTCACAATTGTAGAACACCAGAAATGGAAGTAAGTGTTTGGTGGATCTGTCAGATAGTTTTTGAGGAGTAGATAGAATGCAAACACAAGTTACTGAGAGACTGCTCACTTGAAAGCAGATAAACATACTCAAATGTTGGAAGTCTGGCTCTTTTATTTGGCAGGGTGTGATGAATGGATTCCTGATCCACTCTGGTCAATATGGCTCTGAAAAGTACTTTTCCATGGTCTCCTGCAGAATTTGGACTTAAAAAAAATCTATCTAATAAATATCAGTTCTTTCTTTTTTTTTAATTTAAAAAAATATATATTTCTTTATTGATTTCAGAGAGGGAGGGAGAGGGATAGAGAGATAGAAACATCAATGATGAGAGAGAATCATTGATCGGCTGCCTCCTGCACGCCCCATATTGGGGATCGAGCCCACAACCCAGGCATGTGCCCTTGGCCGGAATCGAACCTGGGACCCTTCAGTCCGCAGGCCAACGCTCTATCCACTGAGCCAAACCGGCTAGGGCAGTTCTTTCTTTGTTAAGAGGAAAAATTCTCAAGGGGGAAGAGTTAAGCTGTTAGTGATGAGCAGTCTCTAGCACAGTTCAGTCATCTCAGGAAATATCAGTACCTTGTCCTCAACAATTAAAATCCTGGCATTTCAGTCAGAAGTGATGGATTCGGGTCAATCAAGACACTGAATACATCATTAAGACACCATCTGGATGAGCCACAGAAATATCTTTTTATTGCTAGCACCAATGTCATAAAGAAGTATTTTCAATCTCATCACTTATTTTAAAAAAGCTCATGTGAGCACCTCTTTCCTCAAAAGTCAGCATATGCCAGTTGGGATAAGCGGTCTCTTATTTACTGGCAATTGCTTTGCACAGCATGCAAAACTGCAAACTCAAGGGCTACAATTTGCTAGTATTTCAAATTTTCATTTTCATTTGCTATCAAGTGGCTTATTTCTCCATTGCCAACTCTTCTCTGGAAATAAAGGAGAATAATGGAGTGACATTAGGTGCAATCTCTTATTTGGGTAGTGATGTCCATATTTACTGTATGCACAGTTGGTGCTCTTTTTAGCATAAAAATAGCTACAAATAAAACCTTTTTTTCTATAGCATAGGTTTTCAGTGATAAATAGAAAATAAAAGTTGCCCAACTATTCTTCATTGTATATGTGCCACATATAAGCTAATACTTGAGTCATACTCTTGTCATCATTTTCTTCCAACCATAAAGTGAAATAACTGGATAACTCTATCATGCAAACAAAATATACAGGGTGAGGCAAAAGTATGGTTTACAATTGTGAGAACATGAAACACAGTTTATTCTTGTATTATTTATTAATTACTGTATTATTTTTCATACCAACAACTGTAAACCTACTTTTGCCCCACTCTATATTAACTGTTCTACACTGTGTGTCACTGAGATTACATAACATTCAATAAGGACATATGATAAATTAATTTTGCTTTTTCTGAGATATTTATCATTAATTCTGAGGCTGATCTTTTTAAATACATTGGGAGTAGAGTGATCTCATCTGTTTTTGCCATGAGAAGGGTAGAGAATTGTGCCTCACTAATTTGGCCACTTTTATGACTTTAATGACAAAATCAATTAATATTACACTAAAAAGCTTATTTTATATTTTTCTAGAAAAACTCACGGTACTCTGAAATAATGTAAAAGTTTCAATGACTTCATGCCATTATCTGACCAACTTTCATAACACAAAAGGCACTGGAGAGAAATGATAACCATTCCAAAAACATTTTGTTTCCAGATATTCACTGTGATACTTTTTATGTGTATTTTTCTTTAGTGGATGGTAGTATGAGATTATCACAACTGCAGAAACACTTATCTCAGTACACACAGATTCACATTTTACCTTCTCAACTGGATCTTGTTTACTGTTTATGTTATAACTAGAAACCCGGTGCGCAGATTCATACACAGGTGGGGTTCCTCAGCCTGGCCTGTGGGGATCAGGCTGAAACCGGTTCTCTAACATCCCTAGAGGGGTCCCAGATTGCAAGAGGGTGGTTCTTGAGTGACGCACCCCAGAATCAGGCTCCCTCCTCTCAGTTCCGGGTGCATCACCTGAGAACCACAGCTGCCAAGTCACCACAACTCGGCAGCTCCTGTGTTGAGCATCTGCCCTCTGGTGGCCAGTGCATGTCATAGCTACTGGTCAGACAGTCGAATGGTTGGCTGGTCGCTTAGGCTTTTATATATATATAGATGCTGTTTTGAAATAATTGTCATTATTTCATCATAAGTACTTTATAATTTAATACTACCTCTAAATAATGGATTCATTTCTGTGAATCTGGGATAAAGCAGCATAATATGAATAATAAAGTATAAATTTTAAAGATGTAAATAACATACAAATGCGATTGTCCAATGTAGTTCTTTTTGGTTAACAATTAACACAATAGAATTTCTCAGAAAATGTGAATTCTATGTGAATAAAGTTGTTTCATGGCTTTTCACTCTGAAATTATAAAACCTCCTTGGGGCCACTTGCTAGATGACCATCAGACTTAAATACCAAACTAAAAAGTGTAGAGAAAGAAAAATTATCTCTATTTTACGATTCTGTTCTTTACATTTTTTCAAAGAACAAATTTCAATAAAAGGTCATCTATAGAGAACATTTTCTGTATTGGTAGAAGGTTGTACTACATTATCTCAAATTCTTATCCAATTCTTGAGATCCTAGATTATGCTACTAATATACTCGAGTTTATAGAACTGTCAACAATTAGGACCCGATAATTCCTTTTGGGATTGGAGCCAGAATTGATGTGTAGAATTCTTAAGCATGAATAATTTCACTATGCACTCAATAAATATTTACTGTGCATCTATGATGTGCCAGGCACTATTCTAGCTATTGGAGATACAGCAGTGAAAATATAAAGAAGTCCCTGTTCTCATGAAGTTTATATTACAGAGAAGGAGATGGACAACAAACAAAAAATTTAAATATCAGGCGTGAATTCTATGTGAAAAAGAGCTAAGAAGGAAATAAACTAGAGCAATGGAATAGAGAGTATAGGGGAAGGGAGCAGAGGAAGAAGAGGGGCAAAGAATGTAGAGGAAGAACCAGGAAAGGCCTCACTAATAAAGAAATATCTGAGCACACATCTGGATGAAGTAAGGGAGCCAGTCTTGTGGAAATCTATAGGAAGAGCATTCCGGCAGAGGAAAGAATAAAAACAAAGCACCTGAGGCAGAAGCTAGTATTTTCCAGACACTGAGGAGGCCATTGTGGCTGAAGGTAGGGTGGTAGGAGATAAGATCAGAGGGCAGGACATGTGAGGGTAGATTATGGAGAGTCTTGGCAAGGACTATGGTTTTTACTCAGAGTGAGATGGCAAACCAGTGGAGGGTTGGATCAAAGGAGTGACATGATCTAACTTACATTTTCAAAGGATAACTTTGCTTTGTGGAGACTAGACTGTAGGGCAATGAGGGTGTAAGCAGAGAGACCAATTAGAAGTAATGCAAGTGAGAAAGAAGGGTGACTGGGCCCAGGTGATTTTGGTGGAGGTAATTTAGTATAGTGTGGTTAACAGGAAAAAATAACTTTTGAAACAGTCTTACGTGACAGTGACACCTTCTGGCTTAGAGTCTCACAAAGTTTTATGACAGATGAAAACCAATTGTTAAAAGCCAAGAATGAAGTTCCTACAGGAAGAAAAAACCGCAGCAGTTTTCTGTAACTCAACAGAATGCAACAAATCCATGGCAAACAAAAAGGACCTTAAGAATAAGAGGGTTTTCCTTAGAGGAGACTGGCCTATATTCTGGGGAATCTGAGCCAGAGACAAGGGCCATCTCACTTGAGTGTGGACATGAATTTGAAGTGTGCGTGGGGCTCATCTTTGGAATTCCTTCGAAGACAACCTGGGAGCTAGGACAGAGAATGCCTGACGTGGCTGCTGTATGCATGGCATGCCTGTGTGCTCTCATACATAATTCATGCCCTGCTTGAGACTGATCAAATGAGCACACATCTGGATGAAGTAAGGGAGTGTGTCATGTGGAAACAGAATGAGAAAGCACCTCACAAAGGAGACTGTAATTATGTTATTGTAATTCTTACATGATTTGTTTTCTAATTACACACAAGCTATTTCTTTTTAAAAAAATATATTTTTATTGATTTCAGAGAGGAAGAGAGAGGGAGAGATAGGAACATCAATGATGAGAGAGAATCACTAATCGGCTGTCTCCTGCATGCCCTACACTGGGGATCAAGCCCACAACCCTAAATGTGCCCTGACCGGTAATGAATTATGACCTCCTGGTTCATAGGTCGATGTTCAACCACTGAGCCAAACTGGCCAGGCCACACAGGCTATTTCTTAATACCAAGTCCACTTCTAACTCTGAGGTACTACAGACACATCTTTTTCTTGAAAGACTTGAAAATTCTTTTCAGTATTATATGCAACTGGGTATCAACATTTATGACACAGCAAAAAGTATACTTCATAAGACCAGACAGAATGAATATATTACTTTAATTTTGTATACAAGAAATCTCTTAAAGCACTGGATACATATAAGAAGGAAACAGATCACCTTCCTTCCTTAAGGTGATCTTAAAATAATCATTATAGCCCATGTTACCTTTTCCATAAAAATCTGAAAGCCTGGATAGTAGGTAGTGATAAAAAGGAGACTCACAGAGTTATATTAAGACAAAAGAGAACTCAGCTTACCGTGGTGATGTAGCGGGAGTGGAATTCTGGAGCATCTTTCAGGAACGTGAGGCCAGGGTGTGTATCCACCACATCCTGAAAAAGAACAAAACCAAAACTAAATTAAACATATAAAACTCCTACAGAGTTTTCTTCTTCCTTTCTATAGAAATATGCTGCCAGTTGAGCAAACTCACTATTTTAGAATATTGAACAATGCATTTAAAAGTAAATTAATACTTTATTAAATTCAAATTTAATCACAAGCATACTTATGTGTGTTTTCAATATGCATAGTACATTTTAATAAAAAGTTGAAATTTAAATTTAGCTACATTTGGTGATTTATGAAATATTTTAGAGGTCGGTATATACAGTAATTCTAACATCAAGAATGTCAGGGAAATTCATCCCACAGATCTTGGTAGAGATTGCTAAATGAAATTTACACAGAAAGGATGATAGATACAAGCCAACTAGACTGATTCTTTCTTAACCTATAGACATAGAAATTTTTTTTGGGAAAAAAAAAAGCCATGTAGCCAAGTAGCTTGAAGTCTATATTAAGTTGTGTGAGCCAGCTAGCTAATGTCCATCAAAATAACTGTGTGGAGAAATCTGTTTTCAATTTCGAACTTTATTTATTTTAAAATCTGATAATCACCCTAGTGAGCACTGGCCTGCATACCGAAGGGTCGCAGGTCCCATTCCTGGCCTCAGTTGGGGCACATACGGGGGACGACCAATTGGTGTGTCTCATATCAATGTTTCTCTCTCTCTCCCTCTCCTTCTCCCCTTTCCCTTCCACTCTCTCTAAAAAAATAAAAAAATCAATGGCCATGAACACAAGCACTGCAATACTACAATAGTCAATCTGATGACCGAGATGGCTAATAAGTGATTAATGGGCGGGTAGCATATACAATGTGGATATGCTGGACAAAGGGATGATTCATTTCCAGGACAGACTGGAACAAGATTTCATCGTGCTACTCAGAATGGCCTGCTATTTAAAACTTATAAATTATTTACTTCTGGAATTTTCCATTTAGTATTTCCAGACTGTAGTTGAGCACGGCTAACTGAAATGTTGGAAAGCAAAACCACAAATAAAGATGGGGGACTACTGTAACTCTCTAAGAAAATAGGAGATAAACTTCCTGAATTAAAAAATATATATACACACATATGTATTTTTTTATTTCAGAGAGAAAGGGAGAGGGATAGAAACATCAATGATGAGAGAGAATCATTGATTGGCTGCCTCCTGCACGCCCCACACTGGGGATCGAGCCCAAAACCCAGACATGTGCTCTGACAGGAATCGAACCATGACCTCCTGGTTCATTGGTCAATGCTTAACCACTGACCTATGCCTGCAACTTCCAGATTTTTTAAATATCTTTATTCTAACCTTTTATTTGACTGATAGCTTGGCAGGACATAGAAATCTGAGTTCAAATCCATTTCCCCAGGTTTGCCAATGAGAATCTAATACCACACTAATTCTTGTTCCTTTCTTAAGGTAATCTTTCTCTCTCTCTCTCTCTCTCTCTCTCTCTCTCTCTCTCTCTCTCTCTGGAAACGTTTAGTATTTTCTCTTCATCAGTGTTTTTGTAAAATTTCAAGAGGACATATTTATGTATGCCTTTTTTTATTCATTGTGCTTAGCACTCAGTGGCTCCTTTCAACCAAAAGACTTGTGTACTGTATTTGATTCTGTAGGCAGTGACTACAGAGAGCATGAGAGGTTGGTGTGGGAGGGTCATATTCTATTTTTAATCAGCCACTTGTTACACAGCGTGTTGTGTTTTCCCCAAGGAGGAAAACAGGAATTCCAAGAATTCCCACTGGGTACTTGCTTTGTGGACCTACCCTATCACCCCAATCTCTCCATCCTGTATTGATGATTCTGTATTATAATTTGATAAGTTCCTCCTCTCCATTTTTCTCCTTTTTTCTTCACAGACTCCAGTAAGTTAGATGTTGAAACTCTTAAATCAGTCCTCTGTCTGTTTCTCTCTTTGCTTCTTTCCCTGTGTGTGTGTGCATGCATGCATGTGCATGCCAGAGATATCCTTAACTTCAGTTCCCAGGCCTTATGTTGAAATTTTAAATTTTGATATTTATGTTTTAAAGTTCTAACAGCTTTTTTGTGTGTGTGGTAGCATTCTGTTTTCATAACATTCTATTCTTCTCCTATATAATAAAAGGCTCATATGTAAATCAACCAAACAGCAGAACGACCGGTTGCTATGACGCGCACTGACCACCAGGGGGCAGATGCTCAACGCAGGAGCTGCCCCCTGGTGGTCAGTGTGCTCCCACAGGGGAGTGCCGCTCAGCCAGAAGCTGGGCTCATGCTGGCGAGTGCAGTGGCGGTGGCGGGAGCCGCTCCTGCCTCCGTGGCAGTGCTAAGGATGTCCAACTGATGGGGAGCAGGCCTAAGCTGTCAGTTGGACATCCCCCGAGGGCTCCTGGACTGTGAGAGGGTGCAAACCGGGCTGAGGGACCGCCCCCCACTGAGTGTACTGGGCCTCTAGTTTTATATAATATCTCAAAATATAGAAATTATTTTTAAAAAGACTTTAATTTTTAGAATAGTTTTAGATTTACACAGATAATTAAGTAGATAGTACAGAGTTCCCATATACCCTGTACCCAGTTTCCTCTAGTATTAACATCTTATATTAGCATTAGTTATAATTAATGAAACAATCTTGATACATTATTATTACTATTATTAAAGGCTACACTTTATTCACATTTCCTTAGTGTTTACCTAATGTCTTTTTCCTGTGCCAATATCCCATCCAGGATCCCATATTACATTTAGTTGTCATGCCTCCTGGGACCCTTATGGCTGTGACAATTTCTCAGACTTTCCTCGTTTTGATGACCTTAACAGTTTCGAGGAGTACTGGTCAGATACTGTCTAGCAGTTGCCAAACTGTCTGAAAGGTTGGCGACTGCTGGTTTAAGGAAACCTTTGGAGCAGCGGTCACCAACCACTGGTGGTCCATGAGGTCTGAAAGGTTGGTGACCACTGGTCTAGGAGGTTCCTCTATTGGAATTTGTCTTAACATGATTTATTGTTTGTTTTGTCAGTTTGTTTATGTTTTAAGTACATGCCAGGATATGCTTTATATTTGGGAACCAGGTAAGATGTCTACTGTCAATTATTCTGTACACCAACCTTCAATGAATCCCCACATCTAATATTTCTCACTAGATCTACTAACCCTGAGTTTACCGCCTCTCTGGGATCCTAACAAGCAGTGTAAGGCAGAGTAGCTCACTTCTCCACTGCAGCCCATGCACAGCACCTCATTCTGGGCTGTGGTTTCCTTAACCTGCATCTTCTTTCTGTCTCTAAGAAATACTGAAATCTCTTGTACATTGATTTTTTTTCTCTCCTCTGTTCTTCTCTACCACCCCATTCACTTTCATAGGTTTATTCCTTTTAAGTTTCTATATTTTAACTACAGATTAGTTTGGGGGGAAAATGGAAGGAGAATGTATTTATTCATTCTGTCACCTTTTACCAGAAGACTCCACAAGTCCACTTCTTAAATAATAAAAATTCTACACCCTAGATGGTGTTGCTTAATGGTTAGAGCATTGGCCCATGCATCAAAGGGTTGTGGAATCACTGAAGGGCACATCCTGGGTTGCAGGTTTGATCCCTGGCCCCTGTGGGAGGCAGCTGATTCATGTGTCTCTCCCACATTGATGTTTCTCTCTCTCTCTCTCTCTCTCTTCCCCCCCCTCCCTCCCTCCCCACTCCTTTCTACTCTCTCTAAAAATCAATGGAAAAAATATCCCCGGGTGAGGATTAACAATAGCAAAAAAATTTTCCATAGACTTAAGGAAATATAAATGTCCACTAACTCATAGTTTTGTTGTTTGTAATTTTCTTGGTACAGGCTTAATTTATATTCTTGTCAAAGCTTCTGATAAAACTCAGTCAAGCAGGGAAAAGAATTCACCAAAATGAACCTTTCATGAAGGGACTATATGCAGAGTCATGGGCAGGTTTAAACGAACAAACCAGGGGATAGTGAGGAACTGAGAATGAGCAACAGAATAATACTGTTACCATCCCAGGACCACAGGGACAAGAGGATGAATAGAGTTATGGGAGCCCACACTCTAATACTATGGAGAAGGGGCTATATAGAGAGATATAGTTACTGTGCTTAAACAGAAAGTGGGGGAAAATGCCAACTTATCTCTCCTCTCCCCTCTCATCTCCTGGCTGGCATACTTTGGCCAGACCAACACAGAAGCTAGTCAAGAAAGGGGGCCAAAAGATGGAGTTTGTAAGAATCAGAGCAGGGCCAAGAATGAATCAAGGGGTGAGAGTAAGAAGTGGATTGAAAACTGGTATTAAAACAGAACATTTTAGGCCAGCCGCCGTGGCTCAGTGGTTGAGCATTGACCTGTGAACCAGAAGGTCATGGTTCGATTCCTGGTCAGGGCACATGCCTGGGTTGCAGGCTTGATCCCCAGTGTGGGGTGTGCAAGAGGCAGCTAATCAATGATTCTCTCTCATCATTGATGTTTCTATTTCTCTCTCCCTCTCCCTTCCTCTCTGAAATCATAAAAATACATTAAACCAGGACATTTTATTAGGAATATAGTTTTAAAACTGAATATTTGAATTTCACAAAACATAAATAGAAATATACAATGTTGGGTATCCTATCTAATAAAAGAGTAATATGCAAATTGACCATCACACCAAGACATAAGATGGCTGCCCCCATGTGGACACAAGATGGCCGTCACAAGATGGCCTGCAGGGGAGGGCAGTTGTGGGCAGTTAGGGGTGACCAGGCCAGCAGAGGAGGGCAGTTGGCGGTGACCAGGCCTACAGTGGAGGGCAGTTGGGGGGACCAGACCTGCAGTGGACAGTTGGGGAGGATCCATGCCTGCAGGGGAGGACAGTTGGGGGGACCAGGCCTGCAGGGGAGGGCAGTTGGGGGGGACCAGGCCTGCAGGGGAGGGCAGTTGTGGGCAATCAGGCCAGCAGGGAGGGCAGTTAGGGGTGACCGGGCCAGCAGAGGAGGGCAGTTGGGAGAGACCAGGCCAGCAGGGGAGGGCAGTTGGGGGGGACCAGGCCAGCAGGGGAGGACCAGGCCAGCAGGGGAGGGCAGTTGGGGGGGGGGGGACCAGGCCTGCAGGGGAGAGCAGTTGAGGGGGACCAGGCCTGCAGGGGAGGGCAGTTCGGGGGGGACCAGGCCTGCAGGGGAGGGCAGTTGGGAGCCAGGGCAGTTGGGGGGGACCAGGTCAGTAGGGGAGGGCAGTTGGGGGGATCAGGCCTGCAGGGGAGGGCAGTTGGGAGCCAGCAGTCCTGGATTGTGAGAGGGATGTCCAACCGCCCGTTTAGGCCCGATCCCAATGGGATCCCCCAACTGTCCAATGGGATCGGGCCTAAACGGGAGGTCCAACATCCCTCAAGGGGTCCCAGATTGGAGAGGGTGCAGGCTGGGCTGAGGAACACCCCCCACCATGCACGAATTTCATGCACCGGGCCTCTAGTCTATATAATAAAAATCTAAGCGACTGTTACGGCGGAACGACCAGAATGACCGGTCGCTATAATGCACACTGACCACCAGGGGGAAGATGCTCAACGCAGGAGCTGCCCCCTGGTGGTCAGTACATTCCCATAGGGGGAGCATTGCTCAGCCAGAAGCCGGGCTCACGGCTGGCGAGCACAGCAGGGGTGGTAGGAGCCTCTCCTGCCTCCGTGGCAGTGAGCTGAGCAGTAAGGAGCAGCGAGTAGGTGGGCGGTAGGAGCGAGGGGTCCCAGACTGTGAGAGGGATGTCCAACTGCCAGCTTAGGCCTGATCGCCGTGGGGAGCAGGCCTAAGCCGGCAGGCGGACATCCCCCAAGGGGTTCAAGACTTCAAGAGGGTGCAGGCCGGGCTGAGGGACCTCCCCCCTCCCCAGTGCACAAATTTTGTGCACTGGGCCTTTAGTTATGTATAATGGTCTTGGTTAAATGTAAAAAACAATTAAGAATCCTCCTTCTCATGAGCACTTTTTCAAAGGGAACAAAAACATGTAGATGAGTTTAAGGATAACCAGGCCCTTATGAAAATTAAAACAAGCTCAAAGACCCTAAATATAAATCATAACCAAACTTCATATTCTGAACATGGGAAGTTGTTATTGTAAATAAAAATCTATCTCATATGGTGTTAGAAGTCAGGATAGTGGTTACCTTAGGGTGGCAGTGAGGGCACTGGTTTTGTTTCTTGATAATGGGTGCTAGCTATTCAGATGTGTTCATGTTATGAAAACTCATTGATTGGTGCATTTGTGATCTATGTGTACTTTTTTTGTGTGTGTGTGTAAATACTACGTTAATATAT
Organism: Plecotus auritus; assembly: GCF_963455305.1. NCBI lineage: Eukaryota > Metazoa > Chordata > Mammalia > Chiroptera > Vespertilionidae > Plecotus > Plecotus auritus. Next base: position 148,787,164 of record NC_137773.1, read on the forward strand.
TTTTCTGCCCTTCTTTAAGGTATCCCCACTAACAGTCAACAGGATTTATCAGCACTAAAAAAAAAAAAAAAAAAAAAAATGGTGTGCACTCAACAGAAATGAAAGGCAGACCTAGCTTCAAGGAATTTATAGTGAGGAACTGAGAATGAGCAACAGAATAATACTGTTCCTATAGATACAGTAACTATATCTCTCTTTCAGAAAAAGACTAGCGCAATAGGTGTTGATAGAAACCACCTCTTATAAAACCAAATATTTAGACATAAAATTAAGAATATTAACAAGCAATATATCAGGTTATGAAGAATGCTATAGTAAAAACACATCCTGGTTATAGAAGGTGCTTCAGTGACTGTGGGTGGGCAAGGGAAAGCTGAGTGTCTCCTATCTTCTGCTTCAGTGGGAGTAGCTCTGTTTTATCTGTTTTATACTATGGGTTCTGTGTTTTCATTTAACAAAAGGATTTTGCTACTAAAACAATTATCCTAAAAATATGACCTCTAAATTTGTATACCTCAATTGACATATATTACAGTTGGAAAATTTTAAAAAGCCTCTTAAACTCTAAGAATAAAACCCATTTAAAAAAGGAAATGAAAATTACCTGAAGTAAAGGGATAAAATCCTCCTGTTCTAGAGAGCTGCAGCTGGGCTTTGCGAGAAGACAGATAAACTTAGAGGCATCATCATGATGATTATTCAGCAACCTATAAAAGAAACAACTGCTTAGGAAGTTTGGCTACGGTGAACAATGACTACAACAACATCTGGTAATTTCAGTCTGATCTGGAAGCCATTTAGATCAAGAATCAAGTGCTCTCCTTTCAATGATTAAATAAAGGGAAAATTCCATGCTTTTGATTTTGTCAAAGGAACATCTAAATAAAAGCTCAACAAGATGGTATATAATTTTTTTAGAATGCTTCTGGGCTGAGACCACAGAGTAAATTGTACTAATAAGGATAACAATACACTGCAGGAGAATATCCATTCAAGTTTAGCACAGAGCACCTGGGACCAGAACTCCAGCGCTACCCATCATCAGGAAGGGCCATTGTGCACCACATGAGACAGAAACCTCTATTTTCCCAGACTGGCAGACATATTCAGGGCCAACCTGATAGGTGGCTTTTGAAATTACACTCTGAAGGATCAGACTTAAGACAGACAGAGATAGAGATAGAGATAGAGATAAATAGACAGAGAGAGAGAGAGAGAGAAAGAGAGAGACCATATTAAGGCTTTGAGGTCCAAGAATGCCTCACATCCAACTAATTGCTGGACATTTCCATCTGGATTCAATACTCTGACAGCAAAGTCAAAATATCAAAAGCCAAATTTAAAACCTTCCTCTTAAAGTGAGTCCTTTTCATGGGTGTCTATTTTTGTTAATGGTGGTACCATCCTGAGTCATTTGGGCTTGAAATTATTTTAGACTTATTTCTCATCCTTATTCTCTATAGCCAATTAGTCGCCAAATTTTCTTGTTTTTTTAATTATTTATTGAATGCTAATTGTGTGTCAGGTATTGTGTCTGGCCTTGAGGATACTTGGATACAAAGAAAATAAGATGTAGTTTTGTACCCTGTGAAAAGCTTATAATGTAGGGAGAGAGCTACACAAATAAGGTTATACTCCTGTGTGACAGCCATGACAGAAGTAATAAGCACAGGGTGTCATAGAAGGACACAGAGAGCCAGTGAGATTCCCTAAAAAGGGGAAGTAGGAAAGAAGGTTGCTGTGGGTCACGAGGGTCACATGTAGATGTCTGGTGTGAGAGTGCACGGAATATGTGGGCAACTACAAGTGCTGGGGTGGTAAGAGATGGGGACACAAGCATTTAGGATCAGACGCCGGAGGCCCCTGCTATGTTAGATCAAGATGCCTGCACTTTAGCCTATTTCACAGAAGAATTTTAACTTGGACATGACCAGATATGTTTTTTTAGAAATATCAAGCAAATATTTAAACCAAGGGTCTGAGCATGGATACTGGCAATGGGAGATGGGAAGGGGCAAATGTGGCTGAAATGAAAGAATGCAGTAATTGTTAGGGGTGTGTGCAGAGCATGGGGGAGGGAGTAAAAGGGAAAAATCCATGATGACTCCTATGTTTCTAGCTTGGACCACGAGGTGCTTGGAATACAGGACAGGAATACTGGGGACCTGAGGAATATTTCCTCAAAATGTTTTAGGCAACTATTCCTTCCTTTCTATTTCCATTGCACCATCAAGTCCAATTTTCATTAGTTCATGCTGAGACCGCTAGAAAAGATGAGGGTCATAAAAGACTTCACTGTTCACCCAATCTCATATAGACAATTCTTCATTCTAAAGCATCCTTTGGTTATATAATTCCCCTTTTCAAAAATGTTCAGTAGCTATCTACCACTTAGAAGAGTAAGTTTAAACGCCCAAGTTGGATATTTAAGGCGCTTTATAATTAGGCTACAGCCTGCCTATATACCTATCTTACTACTTTGCTAAATGAAACTTAAGATTCCAGGCTGCTGGCCTGACCCACTATTCTCTGAGTGTTTCATGGGCATTCTTGCCTCTGTGCCATTTCTCATACTGTTCTCCTCTCCTAGAATACCACCCCTTCCAACTGTGTTATCTGAATGCTGGCTATTCTTTAAGGTCCAGCTAATAACCCACCTCCTCTTCCAAAAAGCCTTCTCTGACAACTAAATTCCTTAGTTATCTTTGTACTATTTAATTTATATGTATTATATATACCATTGTACTGTTAGCTTTCTTTTTTTAAAAAAAATATATTTTATTGATTTTTTACAGAGAGGAAGGGAGAGGGATAGAGAGTTAGAAACATCGATGAGAGAGACATCGATCAGCTGCCTCCTGCACACCGCCCCCACCCCCCCGGGGATGCGCCCGCAACCAAGGTACATGCCCCCAACCGGAATCGAACCTGGGACCCCTCAGTCCGCAGGCCGACACTCTATCCACTAAGCCAAACCGGTTAGGGCTAGCTTTCTTTTATAAAATAAAAATTAATAACTTTACCTGGCACCTAAAGGGCAAGTAAAGTTATAGCTCTTTTTTCCTTTAGCACCTAGCACAGCAATGTTCACACAGAAGACTCTCAAAAATGTTTGTGATCTGACTAGCAGATGTATACATAACTAACTTCATTTGTTATTATTAAAGCTAGAATATGATATTTATATTTATCCTCCTTATCATTCTTCAGCATGCTCAAAGCCCCCAAAATTAATAAATATACTTTCAGAAAAAGACTAGCACAATAGGTGTTGATAGGAACCATCTCTTAGCATTGAAAAATAGGTGGGATGATCACAGCAAAAAGGCAGTGAGGTCTTTGGAAGGGAGTATGTTTTAAAGAATGAACAGCACTACTAAATAAAACCCGTACAGACATGACACATAAGAGATACTCTGAAAGGGAAAAGCCAAGTCAAGTATGATCTTTTGCTATTAGAAACAAAGATAAAATACAAAGAAAAGGTGAATTACAGCCAATGCTAGCGGCTAGTGAACTCTATATGGTAGGAGAAAAGAGATGATAAAAGTTGTGAAAGCACGTGGTGAAGGCCCGGGGGTGGAGGGTGGGGAACGGGTGTGGGTTGGAGGGGGTCAATGGGGAAGAAAAGGGGACATCTGTAATAGTTTCAACAATAAAGATAAATTTTTTAAAAGAAGTTGTGAAAGTTGGAGAAAGAAGGTAAACATAGTGATTCTAAACTGGTATCTTCTAGAACTCTTAAGATAAATATTGTTTTATTAATGGACAAATGACATGTTGTCATAGAAGGAGAGAAATAAAGCATAAAAAATGAACAATATTACTAACTCCATTTGAGAGAATCTATGCCACAAAGCTGGTAAATCTAGGAACTCAAACAACAAAGTTGCGGAGCAATGTCTTCCCCCTAAAAATGTCCTTATTATAAGAAAAACATGTCAGAGAAGAAAAATGAAATGGGCAGTAGAGTAGGGAAAGAAGGGAGGGCAGAGGCATGGGAACAAGAGTCCATTAGATGTTTATCCACAAACCACCTGGAAGGGCTAGGAACCGTCCACCCCAGAAGCATTGGGACAAGAGGGAAATTATTTCCTGTTATGCTGTGACTTTTGTATTTGACTTTCATTGGAAATCAGCACACATATGTGTATGTCACTATGCTTTGATTCTGTATCATTATTTGCCAGTTATTTTTTGTACTTGAAAGTTTAAAATACTATAGTTTGGTCTAAGACTTTCTGGAAAGGGTACAATTTGCAAAAAATTACAAAAATAAACACGTCTTTTTCAAGGTCAGTGTGGAAACTCAAACCATCATGCTAAATTGCTTAATCTCCCAAAATAACATACTTAGGCCAGGCGTTTAAAAGGCTTTAAGAGCTCAAAGAGGAGCTCCCACTAGAGGGCACTCTAACCATTTTATATCTGGCCAGGAGATAAAACTTTACTATAGACATACAGTACACTTATCTGTTCACAGAATTAACAGAGAAAAGACAGGGACAGTTGCTCATTCTATATAACTTCACTAGAGGCCCAGTGCACGAGATTTGTGCACTGGAGGAAGGAGGTGTCCCTCAGCCCAGCCTGTGCCCTCTGGCAGTCCGGGACCCCTTGGGGGATGTCTGCCTGTTGGCTTAGGCCCGATCCCCATCAGACATCCCTCTCACAGTCGGGGGCTCTTGCAGTCTGGGACCCCTTGCTTCTTACCACCTGCCTGCAGTGGAGGTGGGAAAGGCTCCCACCACCGCTGCTGCACTCGCCAGTCATGAGCCCGGCTTCTGGCTGAGCAACGCTCCCCCTGTGGGAGCACAATGACCACCAGGGGAGCGCTCCTGCATTGAACATCTGTCCCCTGGTGGTCAGTGCATGTCATAGCGACCAGTCGTTCTGCCATTTGGTAGATTTGCACATTAGGCTTTTATTATATAGGATAAGTAGTTTCTTCCAGTTCCTAAAATAAAGATTTGTGCTTCATGTCTTTTTCCCCCTTTTGCTTTCTCTTTTCCCTAGAGATACAATTAAAATGATTCATCTCAATAAAGGAATACGTCTGTTGTGGCTGCTGTTGCTCTATCCACCAACATAAATATCCATCCTATCTCTGTGACATAGTCTTTTTTTTTTTTTTTTTAAATATACTTTATTGATATTTTACAGAGAGGAAGGGAGAGGGATAGAGAGTTAGAAACATCGTGATCAGCTGCCTCCTGCACACCCCCTACTGGGGATGTGCCCACAACCAAGGTACATGCCCTTGACCGGAATCGAACCCTGGACCTTCAGTCCGCAGGCCGACGCTCTATCCACTGAGCCAAACCGGTTTCGGCTCTGTGACATAGTCTTAAACAAAAACACTGGCTGTCACTTTCCTCAATATTATGCAGCTAACTGTAGGTAAATCAAGCTGGATACTAGTTTTCCTTTGCTATAGTCAGCCTCAGGCTCACAAACATAGGGTCTGAGAATATTCAAAATAACAGAATATAAGTAGTTATAGTTCTCTCGGGCTCTAATCTTTTACAGAATAGACTATTTTTTTTTTCAATTTCCCAGCTTTCTCAAAATTTTCTCTTAAACAATCATAATTCACTTCTTGCTGCTTTCCCAGATTGCTTGATGGTTTTTGTCAACAACGCTGAACTCATTGGCTGAAGATACTTCTGACAAATTATCTCTATGCAATATCTCTATTTCTTCTACCCTTGAGTCACACTCCAACTGAGGTCTTTTCAGGCCTGGTACCTACCAGGATGAAAGTATTTAGCTGAATGGAAGCTATAACACCTACACATTTCAAGTTCCTGAATTCTCCTCCTGTTATATGCTGATTTAAAATAACAATAATAGTGATTAATAGACAATCAGAGCACCCAGCTGCAGTCCTGGCCTTTTTTTGTATGTGTTAATCTTCACCCAAGGATATTTTTTCCATTGATTTTCTTAGAGAGTGGGAGGAGAGAAAAGGGGGGCAGGGGGGAGAGAAACAGTGATGTGAGAGAGACACATTAATTGGTTGCTTCCCACATGCACCCCGACTAGGGTGGGGAAACTGTAACCCAGCCCTTGACTGGGAATCGAACCCGTGACCCCTTGATCCTGTGGTCAACACTCTTAACCACTGAGTGAAACTGGTCAGGGCTGAAGTCCTAGCTTTAATGGTGGGGAAGAGGAAGGGAATCTAAGCCAACCTCCCTACTGTTCAGACCCTAGGCTCTATTTTCTTTCCCCAGGTTCTGCCAGAAATACTCAAAGGGCAAAGAAGAATTCCCTTGCTGATTTACTCCTGGCTAATTAGTATTTTGTTTTTGGTATTTCTAGCCTCAAAGTAATCCCCTTTTAGGACTGCTTATCCACACATTAAAAAAGAAGACAGTTGTAGATTTTACCCAGCAGTTTTCCATTTGCTATAGGAGAGGTGAAATGGTGATAATGACTCTGATTTTGGAGTGTCATCCTGATGGTGTATAAGGAATGATTGATTCCCCTAGGGCCCTTTCAGTCCTTGGTATCTGAACAATTTAGAACTACTCCCTGTAATAAAATGACTAAAATCCACCTGGAAAACATGAATCATTTGTAACTTTCAGCTTTGGTATGGTTCTTCAAAAGTTCATGAACCAGTAGTCTTCTTTTTTTTTTTAATATATTTTTATTGATTTCAGAGAGGAAGGAAGAGGGAGAGAGAGAGATAGAAACATCATTGATGAGAGAGAATCATGGGTCGGCTGCCTCCTGCACGCCCCCTACTGGGGATCAAGCCCACAACCCAACCATGGGCCCTTGACCAGAATCGAACCTGGGACCCTTCAGTCTGCAGGCCGACGCTCTATCCACTGAGCCAAACCAGCTAGGGCATGAACCAGTAGTCTTATACCCCCTGATTACTTCAGCAATGCACAAAGAATTTGGTCAACTCAACTTGCTGCTAGATTTTAAAAAATAAGAATACATTTATTAATCACTTAATATGTTCTTAAACATTATATTACTAAGGGCTTTTAGGTGTCATGAAGGGATTAGAAAGTATCTGTAAGCTGAATTGTGCTGCTATTACATGTGAATTTTATTTTTTATTTTTTAAAATTCAGCTCTCAGTTCCTTCTATGTCTAGGGTGAGAGAAAGGATGTCACCTTGAGTCGGGGGCTTTTTTTTTTTTTTTTAATCCTCACCCGAGGATTTATTTTCCATTGACTTTTTAAAAAATATATATTCTTATTGATTTCAGAGAGGAAGGGAGAGGGAGAGATAGAGGTATCAATGATGAGAGAGGATCATTGATTGGCTGCCTCCTGCATGCCCCCAGCTGGGGTTCAAGCCCGTAACCTGAGCATGTGCCCCGGACCGGAATCGAATCTGGAACCCTTCAGTCCGCAGGCTGATGCTCTAGCCCAGTGGTCAGCAAACTGCGGCTCGTGAGCCGCAGTTTGCTGCTCTGTTGACTAATGAGTTTGCTCTAGCCAAACCAGCTCTATTGACTCTTTTAGAGAGAGTGGAGGGGAGGGTGGAGAGGGAGAGAGACATCGATGTGAGAGAAACACATCGATTGGTTGCCTCCTGCATGTGCCCTGACCAGGGACAGGGATCAAGCTTGCAACTGAGGTAGGTGCCCTTGACTGGGAATTGAAACCGAGACCCTTCAGTCCACATGCTGATGCTCCAACCCATGAGTCAAACCGGCCAGGGCTATATGCGAATTATTAAATGATGATGATGATGATGATGATGATAGGTGAATAGCATTTCCCAACAGTTTACCGGGAAGGGTATCTAGACCAGAAAAGGTGAAAAGAACATAAAGAAAGCTGATCAATTAAAAGAGATAGAAGGAGCCAGCTGTGACATGCTCTTATATAAAACATACAAATATATCAAGAAATAACTTCTAAAGAAGAAAGCAGGGAGGAAAAAAAAAGAAAAAGAAGTTGGGTTTGAATTCAAGAAAACTTGTCAAGATGTTAAAAATCTAGGAGTGTCTTGATATATGTACTATTTGTTTGTTCCTTAACTGGAGCTTTCAAAAAGTAACGATAAACATTTTTTATAATTCAGTTATTTTTAATGAATCAACTAGACACAGTTCTAAATTGGATCATATGAGAATGGAAGCTGTATTTGCTTGTGATACATCACTACGACAAGAGTCAAATCCTAAGACTCAAATTTAACAAGTAAAACTAAGAAACTATCAAATGGTTATTACAGAGGTATTTCTGAAGATCTGTTTTACTGCTTAGAGACATATAAGATAAAGGCTTATGAAAAGGATTTGAGTGTGGGTATAAATGGTTGTGAATCATCGAATTTTACTTGTGGAAATAAAGGGTGAAGGAAAATTAATAAATGAATAAAGTAAGTGTGCTTTATAAAGCATGTCATGAAGACCAGACAATTCTTAGCCTAGACTCAGAGAAACTGCTCACATACTTACTTTCTCCACAAGGCAATAAATGACTGTGCTGACACAAATCCTGTCTTCTCTCCCCCTGCAGCCCTGAACATGGGAGCTTTCCAATAGAGAGGACAGCCACAGATCTGCAAATAAAACATAAATACAGTGTAAGCCAAGGAGCAGTGAAGAGATAACATGGCCAAAGAGAGGGCTTTTGTGGCCTTTACTCTTCAAGCCATAGTGGACAAAAGGGCCCTTGGGGGAGCAAAACTGAGACAGAGGCACATTTTTCACGTAGAGACAGGGGAAACAAAATAGAGGGATGTTTAAGGAAGAAAATGGAAATTCACTGATACCTTTTCTCCAAGTTCATTTATAGTGATGCTTCTTTCTCCTATCCTGATATTAAAACAATCAGTCTTTCCCCTTCCTATCACGCTTACATCATATATTTTCTACCTTCTAGAAAGAAAAAGAAACGACTAAATGTCATGGTTGTGCATGCCCTTCCTTCCTATGGCAGAAAACTAGTCACCTTTATTACTCCGTCATTTGGTGTTAATACACTCCAGTTCTGTCTCCCACTCTCTCCTTTGCATATTATGTTAAGCCCCAGGTTCAAGAACAACCAGAAAAGTCTTGACTGCTCAGGAAAATAGCTATAAATCTATTTAAATGGTTACAATTCAGGTAAAAGATAAAAGTTAAAAATCAAAATGCTACAGTTTATTTACGTATTAGAAGCTACCACAAATTATAAAATCTACCACATATTATAAAAGCCTTAAGAAGAACTGGGAATGAATACAAAGCAATTATAATACCCTAAAAAGATAGTAGTTTTTTCCTTCCTCAATAAAAAGCTCTTTCTTTCAATTAAATCTCTAAATGTTACCAATTTTGTATGCTAGGTGTACAGATTTTGTAATGAAAGAAAACATGATAATGTCAAGAGAAACATCAAAAGTGCTTTATTCAAAGTAATGTCCATTGCTAGCTAAACATTTCCCCCATCTTTCAGGTAATTTGTGGATACCGTCCCAATAGAACTTTTCTTGTTTTGAGAGGCAAATCATTCAGAGACCCAAATTTCCACTTCTTCGTACGTTCTGAAGTGCTGCTCAGAAAGTGCGTGAGCCATCAATCAGAACAAGTGGTAATCTGAAGGAGCAAGGTCTGGTGAATACAGCGGGTGGGTTAATACTTCCCAGGCAAGATCTTTTAACGTGTCTTTAACTGGTTTTGAAGTGTGTGATGGTGTGTTATTGTGAAGCAAAATTACTTTGCCGTGTCTTCTGGCACATTCTGGTCATTTCACAATCAAAGCATTGTTCAAATTGATTATTTGTTATTGGTAGTGATTAGTATTAACAGTTTCAACTGGTTTTAGAAGCTCGTAATACACCACACCTTCCTGATCCCACCAAACGCAGAGCATTGTCTTCTTTCCGAAGCGATTTGGCCTTGCAGTCGATGTTGATGGTTGACCTGGATCAACTCATGATTTTGTGCGTTTGGGATTCTCAAAATAAATCCTCTTTTCATCGCCAGTCACAATTCGATGCAAAAAAACTTTCTTTTGTGCCGCTGAAGCAACATTTTACTGATGACTTTTCGGTTTTCCATTTGTCTTTTGTTCAGTAATGTGGCACCCATTTTTCTTCCTTTAAAATCTTTCCCATTGCTTGTAAATGATCGGAAATAGTTTGCTGAGCAATGTTTAATCTTTCTGCAAGTTGTTTTTGAGTTTGACACGCATCTTTATCCAAAAATGCTTGTAATTGTTGGTCTTCAAACTTTTTCGGTTGACCTGGGCGTTATTTGTCTTTCACATCGAAATCATCACTTTTAAAGCGTTTAAACCAGCGTTCACAAGTATCTTGAGATGGAGCATGTTCACCATAAGCTTCCCAAAGTACATGATAACTTTTTCTTCAAAATAAAGTAATGAATTAAAACTTCCCACAAATGCTCTTTTTTTGGCACAAAATTCGACATTTTTAAGCGTAAAAATATCTATGATGTTAACACCTTCAGCAAATTTGACATATGAAGTTTTGAAGCTTGTGGTCAATACAACAAAATAGCATACATATCAAATCGCATCTATATCAACTTATGTGTAACTCCATCTATTGAAAAAAATCCGCATTATTAACTGGTACACCTAGTACACATGTAAAACACATTCCCAAACTTGGAACTCTTCCAAGAGACACACCTTGCTATTAAAGAAATTCTTATTATTCATATTAGATGTAGGATCTGTTGAGCCTTCATCATTGAGTTTCTCCATTGGAGGTTGACAAAATGTGAATCCACATTAGGTGAAGTTGTGCCTATTGTGAGGCCTTAGTACAAGGGGGAGCTCCACAGAAGACTGAAGACTAATCCCAGCCTGTGATGAGTTATGCTGAGAAAGCCCACGCCTGCTGGGTTCATGTCAGAGAGGAGGATATGGAAGGTGAGATTCAAGCAAGGGAGGTAAGTACAGGGCAGAAATAAGATGCTGCTCCTGCCAAGGCCACTAAAGCATGTTCTGCAAGCAGGAGGGAATTTAAGATTTCGTAAGTCCAGAGTTCAAATACCTCCACCGAGGTCAAGAATGAGGAAAAAGTGTTGCTTAGCAACCAAATAGATTGTTTATTGTATAAGTTATGATTGCCAAGGTCCAAAGCTCACAATTAATTTATTTGGGTTGTAAACTGTCAAATCCACTTTCCCCAATCCCAAGCCTCCCTTTCATGCAAAATGGTGGTTTGCCAAGAAAATGCTCTCAGATGTGACAGGCAATTGGCAACTGCTGGGGAAGCTGAAAGAATAGCCTGTATTAAGAAGGTGGGGGTGCAGAGCCACAAACAGCAAGTTCACAGAGACATTGGAACTGACTTGCCAAAGTTCTTGAAACTCCCACCATTAGTCATTCATGGATTTTTCAGAATTGGAAGGGACTAGGAATCTTTTACCTCAACCTTGAGAAGTGGTCACCAGCCCCAGCTGAACACTTTCAAAGGCTGTGTGCTTATTGCCTCCCGTGCGGCTATTTACAACATTTACTCCCTTGGACTCCTATTGAAACACATATATGTCAGCTTGTAAGGAGTAATAAGCCACTGAGATTAACAAACATTTATTATGACCCAAAGGCAAAAATCCTAAGAGATAAGGTAGAGAATGGATGTTTTAAAGTAGATTGAAAAGGGTTGACCTATTTTACTCACAGTAGGGTACCCTGAGTAAACAAGTGTTAGGGTATCAGACCCCTGGAGAAAATGCCAAAGGAAAAAAATGGGAAGGGGCAGTGAATGGCAAGGACTATAGACATTGTACCTTGGCTATTAAAAAAAAAAAGTTGGTTGGCCTGCATCTGCTTAAAAACAAAGAATTAAGATAAAGGTAATCAGGAGATTAATAAGAATCTAAAAAAGTAAATGATATTCATATGAGGGCAACAGAATACAGCCTTTTATAACAGAGGAGAAAACAAGCCAGGGTCAAGACTTTTTACAAAGGAAGAGGATGGATGACAAGTGGGGGTGTTCAGGGAGATACAGAAAATGGGTTTAGGAAATTAGGTTTATAGGAGCAGGCAAGAGTCAATGTGGCAATCAAAGTCATTGGAACAAAGGAAATGTAACACCTATAATTTGAGCTAAGAATGGTACAGGAGTCCTCAAACTATTTAAACAGGGGGCCAGTTCACTGTCCCTCAGACCGTTGGAGGGCCAGACTATAGTTTTTTAAAAAAACTATGAACTAATTCCTATGCACACTGCGGGCCCCGGACGAGTCGGCTGCTAAGCAGGATAGGCAGAGGCACCCGGCGGGCCGGATAAATGTCCTCGGCGGGCCGCATGTGGCCCGCGGGCCATAGTTTGAGGATGCCTGGAACATAAAGAGCTGAAAGCAAGGTTGTCTAAATACACACAGGAAAATATAATCACCAATATTTGCAATGTTCTTTAACATTTTAAAATGTCTCATCTTGTTACTTCGTTTGGTCCTCAATTATTCCCCATGTTGAAGAGGGCAGGTGTTTGTGTGTTTTTTTAAATCACCTGAGGATATTTTCCATTGATTTTTAGACAGAGTGGAAGGGAGGGGAAAAGACAGAGAAACATTGATGTGAGAGAGACACATCGATTGGTTGCCTCCCACACATGCCTGACCAGGGCCAGGGATTGAGCCTGCAACCCAGGTATGTGCCCTTGACTGGAACTGAACTCCTTTCAGTCCGAAGCCCAGCGCTCCATCAATTGAGCCAAACCGGCTAGGGCGAGGGCAGGTATTTTTATCCCATTCTTCAGATGAAGAACTAAAGGTATAGAGGGTACTTTACAGGCCACAGGTATGATGACTCAAGATGATGCTACATCAGCCCAGCTGGTGTGGCTCAGTAGTTGAGTGTTGACCCATGAACCAAGAGGTTGCAGTTTGATTTCCAGTCAGGGCACATGCCTGGGTTGTGGGCTCAATTCCCAGTAGGGGGTGGTCAGGAGGCAGCAAATAGATGATTTTCTCTCATCATTGATGTTTCTATGTTTCTCTCTCTCTCTCTCTCTCTCTCTCTCTCTCTCTCTTCCCCTTCCTCTCTGAAATAGATAAAAACATATTTAAAGAGAAAAAAAAAATGACGCTACATCAACCAGAAGAGGAACTGGAGGGCTTTGTATGGTTCAGAAGACAGTTTCACTATTTCCCCCCAACTTCCTGCTAGAGGCTCAGTCTCTGACAAATGCTTTTCCTACTGTTCCTCAGTTTCTGTTCCTGCACTGCCTTTGCCCCTCTTAGATTCATTCTCTCATTACTTCTCCATCATCACTTAAAGTTGTGGAAAAAAGTATACACTACACACTGAGCATTTAATCAGAATGGGCATTAATCTCTCCAGCACTGTTTGAGGTCCAAGGTGAATAAGCTAAACTTCACCAACAGATGCAGACTTGATAACACAGAGATTTCATTTCACTTAAAAAAACAGACCACAGCCTCTAAAGTTATACTTAAGTGTCACTGAAAGTGTACTGCAATTCAAGCTGGCCTTCCAAATAGCTTTATAAACTACAAGAATCCACAAAAATGTTAATTTATTGCTCCAACCACCTCGCCCCTCAATGTCCCTTAAAGGTTGTCTTTCTTCTCCTTTTCACATGATCACATCTTGTGAGAACACAAGCATAAAGAGTGCAAGGTATGCAGGTACATAGTTCCTGCCTAGTGGCAGAGAAGAGCGGTCAGCACAGTAAAGAATGGCTGACAGTAAGAATGGCTTAGTGAATGCTAAGAGACTGCCATAGCCAAGTAAAAGCTGGTTTTATGAGGATTAGCTAACTGGAAGACACGATTAAGTGAATTTTTAAAATAAATGACTTTAAAAATAGACAAAATCCAATAACATGAGCTGATACAATAATCCAAAAACAAAACAATGTAAACCAATACACTTGTGTTATTTCCTGAGTTCATTATACACACACTCTCACTTTTATGTGCAATGTTATTTTTAACTTTTTAAAGGTATAAGCAGTTTACCTTGCTACCTCAACCGACAATTAAGGTCTAAGAGCAATGAACACCAATGCTTGGTGCCCATACATGGGATTTAGGGCTACAATCAAGTACATTTCGGACAAGTCAATCAGCCATGTATGTATACTGTCTACTGTGCCACATGATGATTACATACAAAGAACAAATTGTTATGTAAATGACTGTTACTAAACAAAATAGTTTTCTAGCTTTTTAAACTTTTCTATGTTGTCAGCTTTAACACTGGTAGTTTTCCTGACATACAGATTGATCCTCACTGCCTATAAATAGCAGTCCTTTCTCTGACTCCCCAGCATGCACAGACCTATCCTTGACTTGATTATACTCTTTCCTGTACCTCCCTTGACCATCTTAGGCTTTCTGCTCTCTTCTCTGAATCTGCTGAGTGCTAGAAAGCCACTGAACCATGGAGTAGGGGCAGAAATGCCAAAACAGGCTCCTCAGTCAGGGGCTGGAAATATTCAGAGGAGGAAGGTCAACCCAGAAGACCTGAATTCAAGATAGAGCAGGGAGCAGGTCTCTGACAGTGAGGGGCTAATCACCTGGACGGGCTCTCTCTGCAGGTGTGGTGAGCCCAGCACAGTACCAGGGAACAGCTATGTCCCTTAATCTGGACAGTCTCTTCTTGTCTGCCTGTCCGAAGCAGTCCATAAAAAACTCTGTCTCTCTCACACACACTGTTGCCACGTTAGAAATACCCTGTTTGGCATTTATTCGATTAACATGTTATCTCCAGATGCAGACTTCATTCATCCTTACCAAATTCTATCTTTTGGATTTGGATTCATATTTCTAGCCCATTTAGGTAATTCACCATTTTGGTTCCTACAACAGCTATTTCTCAAAGATTCAGGTAAGAAAATGCCAATGCCCTGAAAGAAGTTATAATTTATTAGGGTGGCTATCACTGAAAATTAGGTAATGGTATGTTAGCCTATATTCAGGGGAGATAACATATGGCAGAAATATAGCACAGTGCTAGGAGTTAGAGTACTTGTCTCCCAACATGCACCAGTTCTATGACTTCAGGTAAGTATTGCGGGACTTCAGTTTCCTCATATGTAAAAGAGAGTGAAACAGGTGAGCTCTTATTTCTGGAATGAAAGGTTCTGTTTTTCATTAGAAACATCTAAGGGATCAACAAATAACTTCTAAGATTAGGAGTGAAGAAAAGGGGAATGAAAGAATTCCTTTTCATTTATCTCAAAATAACTCAATTTACAAATTATTTAACAGTAGTAATAAATGTTCTGAAGTTAGAGGTAGGGGAGAAAAGAGGGCATGACAGGAGTGGGGATTTAGAGACTTCTCCAAAGACATACTGGAAGCTAGGTCTTACAGGATAGGTGACATGGGGTTGGCAGGAGTGGAAGCCCATTTTAGAGAGGAGAACTGAGAGCCCAAATGCAGAGATGTGCCTGTGGGAGGGCAAGTGGGTCAGACTCAGACTCACACACAGAACAGTAGTTTCGGTTTTATCCTCAATATTAGTTTTCAAACTTTTAAATATTATTCCTAAAAGCAGGGGAAATCATTCCCAGTGTTAAGTGTGCATGGGGTCTTGGGAGCTCCCACTTGGTCTCCTACTTGTCCACATGCAGCTCTTAGCCTACCAAATCCCTCTGTCTCTTGAAGCACAGCCTGAAATCACTAAGTTCCCAGGCATGATTTGACTCTCCAACATATGTGCACGATAAAAATAAAACACAACCAAAAGAAAGCACTGCTATGAATGCTAGGAATCCCTGAATATTGCTGAGCTGGGAAATGGCATGATCAAATATAATGTAATGGTCATGCTCAGTAGTAACTGTTCTAAGAGAAAGTTAGAGGCATAGAATCCAGTTACTAAAGATTTTACAGTAGTCCTGGCATTAGGAGCTAAGATCTTAAAAGCAGTTGGATATACTGGAAAGTATCAAAGACGTGCTTCTTAGTGAAAAATCTATTTATTTCTGAGTAGAATTACTGTGTTGAGCTGGCCTAGTTGTTCCTGATCTGGCTTCAGGACAAAGAGTTATGATTATTGGGTGAGAACAAAAAATAGTATTTGTATTCAACACAAGGGACTTATGTCTTACAAGTAAGGCTATATTTATGATGAAATAGGTTGCTTGGTAAAATAGTGAGTTTCCTGTCACTGAAAGCATTCAAACAGAGAATGAATTTGTATGTCAGTGATATCATGGATGCAATTCCTATATTAAATGAGAAGCTGGACTAGAAGTCCACTAAGGTTTTCTTCAAACTTAACAGTTCCATGTAATAGGACCAAAGCAAAAGATACATCAGGATCAAATACATTTTTTTCAACATGGGAAGAAAACCCCTATGCATGCTTAAAAGCAGAGAACAGAGAGGCAGTGAAGAGAGGGAGATTGGGATTGCTAGGGAAAGGGCAAATATACATCATTTAGTAGTTGTATTACCTTGGCAATTTTTCCCATTTCATAAATATCTGCTTTCTGATCTTCAATATCCATGAAAGCAGCTTCAATCCTGCTTAGAATCTGTTCATGGTTACTGCAGGCATCTGGGAGTCCTTCAGGAAAGTAGAACTGTGGAATGTTTATGGACAATGGTGCGTTCACAACCTTATTCACATGAGGAACAGGAGAGAGAGGTTGGGGAGTACTTGGAAAGGTGGCTGGAGATGGCAATGGGGTTCCAGGCTTCTTTTCTAGTTTATTTTGAATCTGGAAGGAAAATATGAATATGAGACACAAAAATTATAAACAGCATATATTTCTTGAAAGTTCTCACCAGTAATAAGAGGTTAGGTATAAATAAGTCACAATTAGAGACAGCAGAGATTAAGAGTTCGCTCCTCTAGAGGGTGGCAAGCATGTTTCTAGGGAATGCTTATCCATACTAAATATATTAATACATCAACCATCTGTCAATGCCTGAATTTATATAAATTCAAGCTTAAAAATCCTACATTTCCCATAAATTATATGGCAGACATCTTTTTAAAATATTTTTTTTTTATTGATTTCAGAAAGGAAGGCAGGCTAGAGAGATAGAAACATCAATGATGTGAGAGAGAATCTATGATTGGCTGCCTCCTGCACACACCACACTGGGATAGAGCCCACAACCTGGGCATATGCCCTGACTGGGAATCGAACCGTGACCTCCTGATTCATAGGTTGACGCTCAACCACTGAGCCATGCCAGCCGGGCTATGGCAGACATTTAAGAGCAATGTCAGCTGACATATTAAGAATCTCAAGATGTATTCTTAGTCCGTTAGAACTGGATTAGTAAATTCTTTTTGAAGACTGTTCTTGGTCTTTCTGTGAATTTCTCTCTCCTTCAATAGGCAGATAGAATAAATTTTTAGTTATGCAGATCTAAAATCTATTGGAGGAGTATCCTTTCACTTTCTTCTCTAGTTTAAATTTGTCTAGGTGGAATCACTGCCAGCCCTGATGCAGAGAACGTCTTTGTTAAGAAAATTAAAGCATTTTTGTTTTGGAATGTCTTCTATCAGGCCAATTTACTTGCCACTAGAGGTATGCCATTTTTTCCAAGATATAAATTGCTCTCATGAAAGATGAAAAACTTAACAGAAAACAGTGATGGCTTACTAGCCCTATGACCTCAGGAATTTCAGCAATAAAACAGATTAAAATCCTTACTTCTTAGGAGGTTATTGTGAGGATTAAAGGAAATTACAGGAGTAAAAAGCAAGGGAATTACACAGGTAAAAGGTTCAAAACAGTGCTGGGTACGATATGTCCTTATTTAAGCTAAAGGGTGGGTAATCTTAAAACATTAAACATAACCTGGCATGGTTCTGCAGATTCAATAATAAATAAAATAATCACATTTATAAAGAAGTTAAAGTTTACAAACCACTTTTGATTTAACAAACTGATAATCTATTCTAAGAAAACATTTCTTTCTACCTTAGTGCTAAATCTGCAAATATTACATAGTTTTGAGTCAATGACAATAGAAATTGTTCTTAAACTTCTAAAATAAGGCATATAATTCTTCAGGTCTTTACCTAGGTTATTTATATTAGTGTTATTTCCTTTCTATTGTTCTATGCTAAAAAATATTTGTGAGGCAAGCATACAAATCATCAAAATTATTTGTTTCCCCAAAATGTTTCCCATGTGTGACATCCAGAGAAGTTATGACTGTAGGATTAAGACCACTGGTGCCAGTGAGGATGAAACCCAATAGTCTAATGAACACATGCTAGTGGGGAAGGTTTAAAGGAAAGCCTTCAATGTTGACTCTACACTTTTGCTCTGACAGAAATAAGTGACATTCAGAACAAACCCTGGCTATCTGTCAAAGTTTTTATTTGAATGGGAATATTTGATTATATAATAGTCTATTTTACTTTCCTTAAGTGTATCTCCTAACACAGAGCAATTCACTGATAGGCAACTATTTATTAATTCATTGGTTGATACACATTTAATAATAGTGATGTTAATATTTAAAAGGGGAAATATAAAGAATGCATATTGTGAACTTTCGGTTTTATCAATTTACTTCCCATTGAATTTAAACTTTAATGTAGTTTAATAAAACTGACTCTTTACAAACATTATAAAACAAAACACAGTAATATAAGTTTTGCCAGATTTACCAGCAAGTTTACCATCTGCTCACTTTGAATAAAATTGTTTCACTCAAATCTAGGAACAGCACTAAAACAGAATTAGCTGGGTAAAAGTATCTCATTCTCCATTTCAGTCTTTCCCTTTATAAACACAGTATCATTTAGAGATTCCTTCTGAATAGTATCCTTATACTATTATGCCACTGTAGCATTTCCAATATTTGATCATTTTTGAGCTATTAAAACACCTTCCAATCAAATAATATGGTCCAATCAAATAATCTGAAATTACTCTGGGTCAAAATAACTATGAAACTATAGTTTGTTGCTGGGTTCTGATGGTCATCAGTTGTATGGCCCTTGATTTGTACTGTAGTCAGTGTTAGGTACTTGTTTGGTGAGGTACTGGCCATAACAGTGTAAGCAAGTTAGCAAGGGCTCGGCAAAGTAGTCATTGCGGGCAGAAATGATTCAATCTCAGAGCTTGCTGAGGGAGGACATTCTTTCACCACCCATAAGTTAATTGCCACCCTTTATTACACTTTAATAAAAGTGATGTTAACATTTAAAAGGGGAAAATATCATATACACAATTGTCTAAATATAAAACTAGTTCTTCCTTCAAAGAAAAAAAAAGGATTAACAGGATCTATACTTAAAAATTCATTACTGATGTATGTTAATTCAAACATAGCCTGTTGATTCAAAGTACAAACAGGACTTTTAACACAGAAATTTTACCCGCCCCCCACCTAAATTGTAAAATATGTGTTAAGTTGTATTTATTGTCTCTAAAACTGGATTCCCTCTCTACAGAGAAAAATGTGAGTACTGTACTCAGGTCCAGAAGGTCTATTTTTAAACCTGTTGGAATCTCTCTACAAATAGCTTTCTGTAAATAGCTGAATAGAGGACACAGATTAATTCCTTGATCTAACATCAAGTGAGCTGTAAAATTATTTGTAAGTTAGTTCATTGGGTGGTTTTATTAGTAATGAAAATATTTTAAAAGAAACACCCAAGTTTCAAACCTGCGTCTGATGAAATGACTTTAGCCGCTTCTTAAAACGTGACGGGAGAACAAAATCACAGCCCCTTGCCAGAAAAGCTAACTCTCCCCTTAAATCCGGGTCCCTTCGTAGAGATGTTTCCTTGATCATCATCATTGAAAAGTGGATGTTTACTTAGCAACTGTCCAGCACACTTCTGAAGATAGTCAGATTTAATACGCTGTCAATCTTGTCAGGTAGAAAGGTATTTTTTTCTTATCTTCCAAAGAAATTAAGCTCAAGCATTGTGCTCTCCCAGCCTCCAGAGACCACAATCCATGCTTGTACTGACATGCAGCTGGTTCCCAAATACAGCCTGTGGATCCCAATACCTGCTCATAATTTTCAAGTTAGAAATACGGCCTGTAATGGGCCTGTTGCTCCTCGTAGGTAGCTTTATGTCAAATTGACCTGCACCTGGTGAGAATACAGAGCCTTATGGGAAAGGAAGCACCCCTACTCTGAGCGCCAAAGTTAGAAACATTACAGTGGACCTAAAAATAGCGACTTCTCAGATAATGCTACCTTCTTAAACCCAGAGTATGTGAGATATCAATTCAGATAGTTTCTCCTCAAACGAGAAGAGAAAGAACATTTTTGATTTTGTTATTTAATATTTTATAAAAAAATAACAAGCTGAACTTCAAACTTGAAACTATTATTTTAAGAACAGTTTATTTCTTATTTGAAGGGAAGCAAATATCCCAAACTCTCTAGTTATATCCAGTCAAAATATGGAGAAAAACAAAATTTCATCCTCAAATGGTAACATACGAAGATATTTGTTGGTGTCAGATCTAAAAATCAAATCCTGCCCTGACCGGTTTGGCTCAGTGGATAGAGCGTCGGCCTGCCGACTCAAGGGTCCCAGGTTCCATTCCGATCAAGGGCATGTACCTTGGTTGTGGGCACATCCTCAGTGGGGGGGCGTGCAGGAGGCAGCTGATCAATGTTTCTCTCTTATCGATGTTTCTAACTCTATTCCTCTCCCTTCCTCTCTGTAAAAAAATCAATGAAATATATTTTAAAAAAATCAAATCTTTTTTGTTTGTTTGCAGAAGACTATGTTAATCATCAAAAATACTTTTTGGAAGTGATTCTAGATTAGGATACATTTGAAAATATATTGTCAAAGTGTTAGTTAGGAAAGTGGAACAATTGATGCCATAAGAAAGCAGCTTTCGATACATATAAGTGAGTGCAATTTGGCTACCATTAAGGTACAAAAGCTTATCAAATAGCAATGACATACTACATCTTTAATTTGTGGCTGTTTTCCCCTTCAAGGGGCTTTAAACAAATAACCTGATTTTAAAAATATTCTATTATTTTATCATATATTAAAGTTCTGCCTCATAGAGTTATTTACAAGAGACTCTTCAAGTACTCTCTCATGTTTAACATTTAGACTTCAATATTTATTTTTGATCAACCACATTATTCAGTCAATATTTATTTTCTACTTCTAGAAAATATAAACCAAATAGCATTACCACGTAAACCCCCAAACCGAAAACACCTCACAACTCCCTTCTATTGAATCTTTGTCTAATTTAGAAGGAATTAAATTCAATTGTTTCCTACAACTTAAGTTAGCTTTTTTTCTTGATTTCCTTTCAAGACATTCTGACAACACTTTATAATGTGTACACCTGGCTTATATGTTTAAACCTGAGGTTTTCAAATTTCTTTTTCCTTTTTAAGGTATGTAATTCTCCACTCCAACAAAATCTTACCTGAAAGCTTCCAATATGGTTGAAAGAGGATTACAATGGAAACCACTGGCTAATGCTTCAATGGGGCCCTCCCCCTCACCCCCCAATTTTCTCTCACTGGGCTTAAATGTTCACTCTTTGAGCTAGGTAGCTTTCCTGTTTTTTTCCTTACATTTTTGCCTAGAAATCTATTTTCCTCCTGCATTATTTACCTCCAAATTAAAACACCAAAAAAACACAAACCTGTTATGAATGCCACTAGGACTTTTGGCTTATGATGTAATTAATGTTTTTTCAATTAAAGCACACCCTCTTCTTCCCAACACCAACCTGTGGCTTCAGGGGGTGACTTTTCATCCCTTCCTGAGAAAGTAGATTAGTGATTGCCAGAGGCTAAGGGGAAGTGACTGCTAATAAATACAGGTTTGAAGGTAGAGGTGGTGAAAATGTTTTGGAATTACATAGTGCTGATGGTTGCATGATCTTGTTGAAAATTCTAAAAACCAAAAAACTGTGTACTTTAAAAGGGTGAATTGTATACTATGTGAATTATATCTCAATTTTAAAAAGCCTTTCTCACCTTGGCTCTAACTGTTAGAGTAGATTAAAAAGTTAATAACATGGAATTGTAGACTTTAAAATATCGTTGTAAATAAGCTTTGATAAGAAAATGATTACAAGCTAATTAATCTTAATCCTAAACTTGAACATCCTTCTCTTTTATGCTCTAACCTGGTGTTTTTTAAAAAACGTTTAATAGCTTGTCTTGTGTTATTAATGTTATTTTACTCTTATACAGTGATACACTGGAGTAGGGGGAGAAGGCCATCTGGTGGTGTTTATCTATAGTTTCTTTGCTCCTGGCCTAATCCTTAAGGTTTACTGGTAACTTCACTGGTTGCAGCAAAACAGATCTAATAAGCACTTCTGTGTCTTGCTTCAATTGCCTCCAAATGATAGGAACACATTCCATGACTAATAACAGAAAGAACCCATAAATCTAGTATTTTTATTTTTTCCTCTCAGTGTTCCTAAAACTTGGGGATAGATGTTCTAGGAGCAGGTATGATTTGTGCATTGATAATGAAGCAGCAGCAATATGATTGCTTTATGGTAGCCTATTGTAATCAATACAATTGTTTTACAATAGCATAGACTATACCCTAATGAATGGTTATAAAATTTTTATGGCAAACAGTATTATAGTCATATTCATAATACAGTATTGGAAACACTGTTTATTTCTAGAAAAACCACTTACTTGTAATGATAGGCTGATACCCAATTTCTCCAATTATTAGAGAGAGGTATACTGTATAGTAATGTAATTTTTTTGAAAGCAAAGTTATAAAACAGTTAGGAAATGAACACATTTATTTTATATTAAATATTACTCACTTTATACCTATTAAGGTAGACTATCCACTGCCATACAAATCTTGCACATGATGTTCTACATGATGAATACTTAAGCAATGATGATGATGATAACACAAAAATGTCTCATACAGTTGTTGCCGTAGTTATTAGATTTTCAACGAAGACACATGTATTCACAACAAAACATTTAATAACTATGACATGAGTGAATATTTGGTGTTCATTTAGTGGACTTGGATAATCATAAAGATCTTCATCTTTGCCAGGCCAGTGTTGCTCAGTGGTTGAGCATCGTCCTATGAATCAGGTCACGATTCAATGCCCAGCCAGGGCACATGCCTGGGTTGCGGGCTTAATCCCCACTAGGGAGCATGCAAGTGATCAGTAATTCTCTCTCATCATTTCTATCTCTCTCTCCCTCTCCCTTCCTCTCCGAAATCAGTAAAAATATATTAAAAAATAAAAACTTCATCCTTGTCTTTTTCATGTTGAGTAGGTTAAGGAGGAAGAGGAAGAGTTGGTCTTGCTATCTCAGGGGTGGTAGAGGTAGAAGAGGTGGAAGGCGAGGCAGGAGAGGGGCAGGCGCACTTGGTGTAACTTTACAGAAATATATTGTAGTTTTGTCTATTTTGCTTTGTCATTTCTCTAAATATGTTTCTATATGGTACCGATCCTCCTTCCACCATATGCTTTAGTTTCAGTGCCTGTATCATAGAAGGGTCCATATAGTGAAAGCCAAAAGTAGTCTTGAATAATCAGAAATCGTCTGCCTGACTGTTTGATATCAACTGTTTTCTGGCTGCTTCTTCTGTCTTGTTCCTCGTAGTCTGACACTGGTTCAGAAACACTCAACTCCATCAAGTCGTCTTCTGTAAATTCTTCTGGAAAGCAGTCTATGAGCTCTTGAATTTCTCCAAGATCCATATCCAGAAACCCTTCACCACCCACCTTTGCCACATCCACAATCTGTCATGATTTCCTTGATTGGCTCTGTCCTAAATCCTGTGAAGTCATGCACAGCATCAGGGCAGTTTCTCCAGCAGGAATTTATTGTTTCGGGCTTGATGGCTTTTACTTTTTGTATAACAATGGTGGCATCTTCAATGGTGTAATTCTTCCAGACTTTCATGATGTACTCTCTAATGGGGTTCTCTTCTGTAGCACTGACAATCCTTTTCATAGAGTACCATGTAGTAATGAGGCTTAAGGGTCCTTATGACCCCCAAATGTAGAGGATGAATCAGAATTTGTTGGTTTGGGGTAAGCAGACCACTTCAAAATCTTTGGTGTTGAACTCATGGGGTTTTGGGTAGCCAAGGGCAATGTCCAATAGCAATAGAACTTTAAAAGACAGTCTACTAGCAAGGTACTTCCTGACTCTAGGGACAAAGCACTGATAGAACCAGTCCAGAAAAAGGATTTCGCTGTCCAACCCTTCCTGTTGTATAACCAAAAAGCTGGCTGCTGGTGTTTGTCTTTTCCTTTTAAGGCTCGGGGGTTAGCAGCTTTATAGATAAGGACAGTTAATCAGAAACCCCACTGCATTTGCACAAAACAATAGAGTTAACCTATGCATTCCTGCCTTAAATCTTGGTGCTCCCTTCTCTTCCTTACTGATAAATATCCTTTGTGGCATTTCCCTCCCAGCAGAATAGAGCACTTTTGTCTGCATTAAAACCTGTTCAGGCAGATATCCTTTCTCCTCAATGCTTTTCTTAATGGCACCTGGGAACTTGTCTGCTGTCTCTTGGTTGGCAGAAGCTGCTTCTCCTGTTATCTTGACAATTTTAAGCCAAACCGCTTTATAAAAGTATCAAACCATCCATTGCTAACATTAAATTCTCCAGCTTTAGGTCTTTTACTTTCCTTCTGCTTTGTCATATAATGACTTCGATTTTTCTCTAATCATAATAGAGTATACAGGTATGCCTTTCTTATAGCATCCCTGCACACACATAAAAGCTGCATTTTCAATATGAGATAAAAGGTGTTTCACAAAAAGTGCAGGATTTTTGTGCCTGCTGGTGTAACTGCAGCAACAGCTTCATCAATTTCCTTTTCTTCTACAATGGTCCTTAGACTGGATTCATTTATCTTGAAATGGCAGGTTACAATAGCTTGCAGACCTCAATCTCCGGTACATATCAAGCAATTCAACTTTTCTTGCAACGTCATGACTTTTCTTTGCTTCTTGGGTGCACTTCCAGCATCACTAGTGGCATTTCTTTTGGGTCCCATGGTGCTATTCAAGGTTTACGGTATTGCATTAACATGAAAAATAGGTGAGAACTGCAAAAGATCAATTTTTACTGTGATATGCAATATACTGGAGAAACAAACTGCTCACATGGAGATGATTAACATCATAAGCATTTTAAGCAGATACTCGCAACACCTGGGCTCACCGCAAGACCAACAGGAGGTATTTACGAAATTATTATAGTATTACAGCATGTACTACTATTAATTTTATGTAGTAACGATTTAATAGACTACTGTTTACCAGAAGCCTTACCAATAACATGTAACGTTTGTTTACATGTCTCTTGACTGCTAATGGCACTGTGAACATTCTGTAAGTGTGTGTGGAAGTTTTGATAAATTTTAACCTTTTATAATACAGTTGTGTATAATTTATGGTAGTAAATGATAAAATAGACTAGTATCTACATATACTTTATGCATTTATGAAATACATAAGTTTTTCTTAATTTTTCAGTATTTCTAAGCTTTGCAGTTCATCTTGGAATTTTTTCAAATTGTCACAAATCTCCAAAAATTTTGCTAATATGTTTATTAAAAAAATCTGTTTATAAGTGGGTCCACACAGTTAAAACTACAGGGTTATTAAAAGGGTAATTACAATGTTTACAAACACAGGCACAGGAGGTCAGATATGACCCATGGGCCACAGGTTACTAACTTCTGATCTAGACCAATATCTTCTTTCTCAATCTTTAAATATCCTCCTAGTATCTTCTAATTGGCTCCCTCTCCCAATACAGGTTTGCATTGTGCATAACAAATACTGTTCACACTTGTGAAACTATTTTGAAACATATCCCACTGCCTGCCTTTGTCAGGCTTGGAGCTAAGAATGGTTTTATATTATTCAAAGACTAGAGGCCCGGTACACGAAATTCGTGCACGGGGGGGGGGGGGGGGGTTGTCCCTCAGCCCAGCCTGCACCCTCTCCAATCTGGGATCCCTCTCACAATCCAGGACTGCTGGCTCCCAACTGCTCGCCTGCCTGCCTTCCTGATTACCCCTAACCACTTTTGCCTGCCAGCCTGATCACCCCCTAACCACTCCCCTGCCAGCCTGATTGATGCCTAACTGCAACCCTGCCAGTCTGATTGCCCCTAACTGCCCTCCCCTGCAGGCCTGGTCACCCCTAACTGCCCTCCCCTGCAGGCCTGGTCCCCCCCACCTGCCCTCCCCTGCAGGCCAGGTCACCCCTAACTGGCCTCCCCTGCAGGCCTGGTCACCCCTAACTGCCCTCCCCTGCAGGCCTGGTCCCCCCCACCTGCCCTCCCCTGCAGGCCAGGTCACCCCTAACTGCCCTCCCCTGCAGGCCTGGTCACCCCCAACTGCCCTGCCCTGCAGGCTTGGTCACCCCCAACTTCCCTCCTCTACTGGCCTGGTCAACCCTAACTGCCTTCCCCTGCAGGCTTGATTGCCCACAACTGCCCTCCCTTGCAGGCCGGGTCCCTCCCAACTGCCCTCCCCTGCTGGCCTGATCACCCACAACTGCCCTCCCTTACAGGCCTGGTCCCTCCCAATTGCCCTCCTCTGCTGGCCTGATCGCCCACAACTGCCCTCCCCTGCAGGCCTGGTCACCCCCAACTGCCCTCCCCTGCAGGCCTGGTCACCCCCAACTGCCCTCCCCTGCAGGCCTGGTCACCCCTAACTGCCCTCCCCTGCAGGCCTGGTCCCCCCCACCTGCCCTCCCCTGCAGGCCAGGTCACCCCTAACTGCCCTCCCCTGCAGGCCTGGTCACCCCCAACTGCCCTGCCCTGCAGGCTTGGTCACCCCCAACTTCCCTCCTCTACTGGCCTGGTCAACCCTAACTGCCTTCCCCTGCAGGCTTGATTGCCCACAACTGCCCTCCCTTGCAGGCCGGGTCCCTCCCAACTGCCCTCCCCTGCTGGCCTGATCACCCACAACTGCCCTCCCTTACAGGCCTGGTCCCTCCCAATTGCCCTCCTCTGCTGGCCTGATCGCCCACAACTGCCCTCCCCTGCAGGCCTGGTCACCCCCAACTGCCCTCCCCTGCAGGCCTGGTCACCCCTAACTGCCCTCCCCTGCAGGCCTGGTCCCCCCCACCTGCCCTCCCCTGCAGGCCAGGTCACCCCTAACTGCCCTCCCCTGCAGGCCTGGTCACCCCCAACTGCCCTGCCCTGCAGGCTTGGTCACCCCCAACTTCCCTCCTCTACTGGCCTGGTCAACCCTAACTGCCTTCCCCTGCAGGCTTGATTGCCCACAACTGCCCTCCCTTGCAGGCCGGGTCCCTCCCAACTGCCCTCCCCTGCTGGCCTGATCACCCACAACTGCCCTCCCTTACAGGCCTGGTCCCTCCCAATTGCCCTCCTCTGCTGGCCTGATCGCCCACAACTGCCCTCCCCTGCAGGCCTGGTCACCCCCAACTGCCCTCCCCTGCAGGCCTGGTCACCCCCAACTGCCCTCCCCTGCAGGCCTGGTCACCCCTAACTGCCCTCCCCTGCAGGCTTGATCGCCCCCAACTGCCCTCCCTTGCAGGCCTGGTCCCTCCCAACTGCCCTGATCGCCCACAACGGCCCTCCCTTGCACGCCTGTCACCCCCAACTGCCCTCTCCTGCTGGCCTGATCGCCCACAACTGCCCTCCCTTGCAGGCCTGGTCCCTCCCAACTGCCCTCCTCTGCTGGCCATCTTGTGGTGGCCATCTTGTGTCCGCATGGGGGCAGCCATCTTTGACCACATGGGGGCAGCCATCTTGTGTGTTAGAGTGACAGTCAATTTGCATATTACTCTTTTATTAGATAGGATTGTTTTTTAAAGGCCTGGGGTGGGGTGGCACAGGGGCCAGGTGGAGGTCAAAGGGGGAAAGTGGGGGACATTTGTAATGCTGTCAACAATAAAAATAAATTAAAAACAAAAAAGAAATAATTTTTTTATTTTTAAGTAGGGAGAACTGAGTCAAGGAATAATTTTGTTTTCTTGCATTAAATACTGTCTCTTTAAATTAGCTTTCCATGAATTACTTTTTCCACTTTTATCAAAAAGAAATCTCATCAAATTTTATGCTATTCTATGATATGGGAACTTACTTTGATTTCAGTCCATACTTGTTAAAAAACTGGGAAGCACATTTAGAGGCCTCTGTGACATTTTTAGGTAGCTGTATTTATTTATTTTAAATAATTCTTTATTGTTGAAAATATTCCTTATGTCCCCTTTTTCCCCCCATTGACCACCTCTAGTCCACCCCAGCCCCTGGCCCCCCACCCACACCACCCCATTGTCTGTGTTCATGGGCCATGCAAATACAAGGTCCTTGGTTGATTACCTCCCACCCATCCACCCTCCCCCACCTTCCCTGAGATTCTATACTCTGTTCCATGCATCCATGTCTCTGGATCCACTCTGTTCATCAGATTATTTTGTTACTTAAGAGTCCACATATGCGTGAGATCATGTGATACTTGTTTTTCTCTGACTGACTTATTTCACTTAACATGATACTCCCCAGGTCCCTCCATGCTGTCTCAAAGGGTAAGTCATTCTTGTTTTTTACTGCTGCATAGCATTTCATGGTATAAATGTGCCACAGCTTTTTTTATCCACTCATCTGCTGATGGGCACTTGGGCTGTTTCCAGATATTAGTGATTGCAAATTGTGTAGGTAGCTGTATTTAGATTGGGGTGTTACACGGGACCTTCTCATGAGCTGTCAGCCAGGGTCAAAGGAAAGGTGCCACATGAGACTTTTTTTTGGCTTCAGGTTCACATCTTCTGCTTTCTATAGCCCATCTCTTTTAGAATTCTGTCTCCTTTTTTTCACAAAAGATGAGGAAAGCAGAGGGTGAAATAAAATTAAAAACTCCATATTTACAGTAAGAGTTTCTGGTTAAAATGGTTGTAAGATACTGAAATAAGTCATCAGAGAAAGTGGACATTTTTAAAAAATGGGCAAATAGGATATTGTGGGGCAAAATAGTGAGGTAATACATCTAAATTCCTTAGCCTGCCTTAACTCACAAGAACTCTTAGCTCTTATTATGATCATTCTGAGGTTGCTATATAGGTTTTTCATAAAATATTAAGCATATCAGTATTGCCTATGTACATGAAAATACTTTTTTTCTTATTTTTGTAATTAATTTCCATAGTTTCTCCCCTCTGCATTAACCTAAGTTAAAAGATATTACCATTTGTGAATCAAAAATTGAGACTCACACATAGATTTCACAGAAATGTTCAGTGAGCGTTTGAGGATATTTAGACCCAAATCATCATCTAGTAACCTTAAGTATGTACTGTTTTAAACTTTAGTGTCACTGGTAATTAAAAATGTGCATGGAACAACAGCTACAAAACAAATATGAAGCAAAAATTACTCATCTGATCACAATGTATCTTTTTTCCTTTTAATAAATATTATAATGAAAAAGGTAAAATATGTAATTGGTTTTTCTTAAAATATATTTTTATTGATTTCAGAGAGGGAGAGACAATAGAAACATCAATGATGAGAAAGAATCATTGATCAGCTGCCTCCTGCACACCCCCTACTAAGGAGCAAGCCCACAACCTGGGCATGTGCCCTGACCAGGAATCAAACCATGACCTCCTGGTTCATAGGTTCAACCACTGAGCTACACCAGCCAGGCTATAATTGTTTTTTAATGTGGTCACATATATGTCATCTCTAATATCTGACTGTTTCTTAAAAACTTACTATATTATGTTTAAGATATACAAAAAAGCATAAAAATAGGACAAAATACTTACAATATACCAGATTATGAAATAACATTACTAATACTACTGAGGCCGCCTGTGTACCCTCAGTTCAATCTTTCTCCCTTCCCTCAGGGATTAATCACTGTTCTGAATATTGGTATTTGGTGTATCAATGTATTTCTTCATAATTTTTGTATGAATGGACATATCACTACATAAGTCACATCATTATCTTACAGTTTGCTTTGTTGATTTGCCTTTGTCTGAATTCACACACACTGACATATGTGGTTACTCATGTGGTAGAGATATTGCTCACCGAATATTCTATGTGCTTCCCTGTGTTTCTTAGCCTTTAAATTGAAATCACTGGAATGTGAGCAGAAGGGAAGTGTGTCATGTGTAGAACAAGGTGGTTAAAAGCACTCTCTCTCTCTCTTCCTCTTCCTCAGTGAACTCATAAGCCACATATTCCAGATGGGGCCATAGGGCAGATGAAGGAACATGAAGCATCCATCAGCCTGTATCCTTGAGTGAGGGGGAGCAGAGTTTCTAGTTAACCCATGTTGGACATACAAAATGAGTAAGTAATCCTGTTATGCTAAAACAAACACAAATGAGATTTTTCTAGGATTATTCAAAAGCAATACTGTCAGTAGTGAGGTAGATTCAAAGCCTTTTGAAAATACTTCTATCCTATGACCCCAGAGTGATATTTATTCCCACTTGCATAAAGAAGCAAATCTCACCTGGCTGGTGTGGCTAAGTGGTTGAGCTTAGACCTATGAACCAGGAGGTCATGGTTCGATTCCTGGTCAGGGAACATGTTGCAAGCTTGATCCCCAGTAGGGGGCGTGCATCTCTTTCCCTTTCCCTTCCTTTCTGAAATCAATACAAATATATTGGGGGGAAAAAAAGAAGTAAATCTCATATACTCTAGTCTTTACCTTCTTTGAAGATCGATTGAACTAACAATACTTTCAGAGTAGTGCCCTACATGTTCGCGTACTGTTTTGTTTTGTTTTCACAACCTAGATATGTGCCCTGACTTGGAATCGAACCCGCAATCTTTTGGTATATAGGATGACACTCTAACTAACTGAGCCATATTGGTCAGGGCTCTCCAATTAGATTTTAAGCTCTTCAAGAATCATGTCTTCTTTTCTTTTGTACCCCAAACTGCACCTAATAGTCTACACAGGCATGTAGTAATGAATGGTCTACTGTTTGGGGAGGATGAGTACTAATATTAAATGCCCACTTTGTGTAAGGCACCTTGGGTGTGCTTCACACGTTATCATGATCCTTACTATTTCCATTACGTAAATGAGGATATTAAGGCTAAGTAAGTTTCCTCTGGTCACAGAGTTAGGAAGATGAAGGGTGTGGGAAGGGCAGCTGAAACAAGTTCGCTTGACTTTATAGCCTTTGCTTTTTAGTTTTTCCCACTGAACTAAGTGAGAGCATGCCTAGAGTAGGGCAGGAAATTTAGAACAGAGAATGGGTAACAAAAGTAGTTTTTGTTTATAAATTTTACAAACATTAAAACAGTTCTTTGGAGACTTTCAGGACTCAAAATTGTTGGGTCTTACCTTGATCACCTCTGGAGTCTGCTGAATCAAAACCACTGAAGTAGTATCTTTCATTTTATCACCATCAGGATTTCTACAGACTGATAAATTGGCCTGGGAAGAAGTTGTCAAGGTTTCCTGTAGAATTTGCATCATTTCCTTTTCTTGTGATAAGCTCCCTCTGCCTGATTTGCATTCAACTAGTTCTTGAGCAAAGTCTTCAATGCTTTCCAGGATTCGTAGTAAGAGGGCTCGATCCTCTTCCTCTATTTTGTGTCCATTGGTTTCAATGATCCTTGTTAGACAGGAAGGTGAGACTTTTTCCATGGGTGAAGAGAGTTTATATTTAGGCTCAAGGTCTACAGGGAGCTGATCAGTCAACTGACCATGATTATTTAGAGACTTAGAGTTTTTACCTTTGGCAAGTGGCTCTCTGAGAGAGGTCTCCATTCTCTGTGAAAAAGATTCCAAATCCATTAACAACTTATCTATCTCTTCCTTACTGTTAGAATTCATAAAATCTCTGTGGTCTTCCTCTTCACCTTTAGGAACTTTTGACTTAAGATCTTCCTTAGGTAGATTAACTACTGGTTTCTCAAATATCTTACCAATTTCATTTTGTACTGAGGCAGGATATTTTTTAAGATGACTACCATGGTCTGAAAATTCAGCTCTATCTTCATTTACCTTCAACAATTCCTGACTGAGTCCATTCTCTGCCCTTTGTCCTTTACCTACCGCTTTCTTTCCATCTGACTCTTCTTCAATATAAAGGGTTTCCATTAGGTCACCAGAAGAAACATTTCTTAAAGCGTTCACGGTTAATGATCGTGACTGAAGCTGGACATCTTTTAGAGTTCTGGGATCATTTATCTCTAAGTTACATAAGGAATTTGTAAAGCTGTTTGGAATGGATTTTACAGTGTCTGTTTTCCTAGAACTATGCTTGTCATCTTGTAATTCTATAGTTTGAAACTGTCCAGGGTAAGGGGCTGAGAGCTGGACAACATCTTCATATTTAGGGGGCTGCTCAGTGCCAAATATTGGGGAGAAGGGAGTCAGTTGTAAACTAGGCATATTACTGATCAGTTCTGTTAAATCTATAGCCTCATTATTCCCAGATTGCATGAATTCAAATGGTAGCTTTTTCAGATAGGATGCCAACCTGGTCATTACATTCATATAGACAATTTCAGAGCTAGAAACTGCATCATTACCATTTCCTTCATTGATGCTACTCCCTGACTTTTTCTTTATGCATTGTTTTATAATGTCTGTGCATTTTTTCAAATCCTCAGAGCATTTCAGCAAGATGTCCAAGCACACCTTTATGTCTGTTCCAGAAGAAAAATTATCTATTTTATGTTTTTCCAAAATCTGAGTAACCAGGTCTTCTTCAGAGAAGTTGTGAAGAAACATCGAAGTCAGGTTCATATCAAGTGAGTTTCTATGGGACAAAGATTTTTCCTCAACTGAGGAACTCCGGAGTAAACCAAAGGATGATGAGTTCCCATCATTGTTATAATGGCCACAGAGCAAGTCAAAATCAACTGACCTCCTATTAAATGAGTCAGACTTAACTTTCCTTCCCTTTTTGTAAGCTGCATGGTTAGAGTTTTTGAGTTTTTCAAGGGAAAATTCTTTTATTTTCCCACTGGCAAAACTGATTGCTTCTCCTGCAATGTCCTTTAAGTTACAGGTATTCTGAAATGTAGTTCCTTTCTTGACCCTGGGTATGCCTGCGAAGGCCTGATGGGGATAGTCACTTTCAGTTGAGGAAAACCCATTCTCGTGGGGTAGAAACATGGAGTCCAGATCCACATCTTTGAACTGAGACACAGGGATGTGTAAGTCTGCACAGACACTACGATGTACCACAATGCAGTCAACTCCATGCGCGAAGGTATGACAGGTTCCAGTGCAATAATGTATAGCTTGTTCAAAACGCCGGTCTATCACCACACTGCTGTAGTGGTTCACAGTACTAACCACAAGTCTGTAAGTTGCTGCCATAATATTAAATCCACTTAGTGGTGGGACTTGAAATTTTCTAGAACTTGTTTCAAGTAAATTCTCCTAAATGACACTCAGCTGAAAATATATTTGACAATGTTCAGTGGTTTCTTGCAATTATAACAACATTTCCCACAAAGGGAAACCATCCAAATTTGAGGTTTGGTAACTGTAAGGATACAGTAGCTATCGCACATATGTGCTTGTAGTACGAAGTCTAATAATTTAATAATTGTGCTTTTTTGTTTTATTTAGTAATATCATGATACTATAGTAATATTTTTATAAAAAATATCCTTTTTTTATATTAACTGTTCTTCAGCAATTCTATAATGCAGAAATTTATTGTCATAAATTGTCATAAATCTTAGTTGGTAGTATAGAAGTGTTGTGATAACTGAGTCCTCCAAAGGTTTAAATGATCCATTTTTCTGTGAATGAGAAGAAACCTATAAAGAAAAAAGAAAATTAAAAGGAAATATATTTTAATACCAAGAGAATCTTTTATTTCCTCTTCTTTGCATCCCTTATGTAATTATCAAACCTTATTCTTTGCCATTATCACTGACTGCTGATCTTTGATTCATGCCTTTATTTCATCAAACCCTACTCTCCTTACTACCTAGAGAAGTATTACCTCAACTTTGCCTTGTTACAATTGCCTCCCAGTTGGTATTTCTTATCCCACACTCCTTACCACTTTACATGAAACTAACAAGTACTTCCATCAAAGTACTTGTTTGACAACTCAAATACTTGATCTTGATCTACAACTTCCTCTATACTTGGAAATTATTCTCCCATAATCCTCTCTTTTCTTACTAAGAAAGAAAAACAAACAAGCCTTCATTACTGTTCTTGATCCCAGACTCTCAAATCCTGCATATGCAGATCTCTTTCTCTCTCTCTCTCTCACCATCAAGAGGATAAAATTTACTTAATTGTTCTCTTACTAAAAAAAAAAAAAAAGGCTTCTAAATCATGTTGTAGTCGCTTTCAAAAAGGTTCAATCAATGTATCAATGTATTCACTCAATCAATAAATATTGAGTGCCAGGCACTTGCTAAATGCTATGAATATGGAGCTTAAACATATAACTTAGATGGTACTATGAGCTATGGAGAAAAAGGAAGTGGGGCAAAGGGTTTAGAAAGGAAGGGAGGATGCTGTGTTATAAAGGGAAGTAAGGAAAAACCTCACTGACTCATTAACAGAGACCTGAAAGAAGAGAGGAGGTATTTTGGGTTAAATCATACCAGGCAGATTAACCATAAAGTGCAAAGGCCCTGAGGTGGGAGCATGCTTGATTTACTAAAATGACAAGGAGGCTAAAATGACTGGAGCAGAGAAAGCAAGGAGGGCAGTGTGGGAGATGAGGTCAGAAAGGAAAGGTGGGAATCTAAAAAATACAGTGTCTGTAGACTACTGTGAGGAATTTGGCTTTACTCTGAGCAAGCTTGGTAACAACTGATGACTAGTGAGCAGAGGAATGACATGAACAGACTTACATTTTAAAATGGTAATTTTAGCTATCGTGTTTAGAGGAGTTTGTAGAGGAGCAAGGTAAGAAGCAGGGGAAAAAGTTAGGGGCTATTACAATAAATTAGGCAAGAAGACGAGGGGACTTGGACCAGGAGAATAACAATGGAGATGTTTAGATGTATATATTTCAAATGGTTTGCTAAGGGACAGAATGTGTGATACTACTGTATCAAGAATGATGCAGTAGGCAATGAAAGCAAGGAGATGATGACAGTAAAGAAGGAGATCAATAGCACCAATGCACCATCAATAGTAGTGATGTTTCAACAATAAAGCTTTTACCCATTTAATAATGAAACAGAACTTCACTGCTTTCATTTTTATTTCTTCAATCCTAGAAAACTGTTTTGCTTATTCTCTTTCTTCTTTGGTAAATTGTCTATTGCTCATTTAGGCATTAGAGATTTAGTAAATACAGATTCAATTAATGCAATTAATTCATGAAGAACCCTTTCTTTTGTTGAATTCTTATACTGGTTAGAGTATATTTCCTGGCTTTTTGGATCCAATGATGACTCTGTTTTTTTGTGCCAGTTTTACACTATTGTAATTACTGTTGTCTTATTTAGTTTTATTCCAACAATATTCCTTTATTTCTCTCTTTGTGGTTTTCTTCAGGTAGGTTACCCTCATTCTTCTTATCCTTCAGTGTCTTAACTTTGTGGCTATGTCTCATCCTCCATTTCCTTGATGACTCATTAAACTAGATAGCATGCAGGATGGGTGAAGCTGAAGCAGAAAGAAGTTCCATAGTAAAGGAAGTGCCCAGTAATTCTTAAGTAAAAATACAAAGAAGCCAAAGAAGAAGAATGTTATGGGACAAAAGACTAGAACATGGCAATTATAGGAATTACCTTCTCAAAAGATGCACATCTAGAAGACAGGGGAGAAATTGCACCAAACAAAAAACTATAAACCTTTTCAGAAATACAAGATTTTGAAAGCGCTTTTGGGTAAGGATAAGAAGGCAAAGAAAATACAAATGATACTGTCAAGAAAGTATATTAGGATAAGTGAATGGAAGATATTAGGACTATATCCTAATACAGGTGATACAGGTGATAGACAATACAGGTGATAAATAATACAGGTGATAAAACTGATCCTGGGAAAATTTAAATATCCAGATACCTATTAAAAGGCATCAGATAAATTCCTAAATTGGCATAAATCTATTTTATTTCTATAAAATTTGAGAAATTAAAGAAGTATTTATCTAGGTTTGAATATAAATAAAACAACTGGTTGATAACATGAAGGAAAATATAAGAAAGTAATCATGTAATATTAGAATTTGAAATAGTCCAGGAAGAGAGAACACTAGCTAAAGTCAGACATGTGCTTTTTGACCAGTACTGCCCAATAAAACTTTTCTGGGTTGATAGAAATATTCTATGTTTGTGCTGTCTGATAGACATGGGACTATTGAGCACTTTAAAAGTGAATAGTGTAACTGAAGAACTAAATTTTAATTTTATTTTGAAATTGTTTTAGAATCAGAAAAAAGTCGCAAAAATAGTATAGAAAGTTCTGGTGTACCCTTACCCCAGTTTCCCCTACATTACCATAATACAGTGGTCGGCAAACTCATTAGTCAACAGAGCAGCAAACCACGGATCGTGAGCCGCATGTGGCTCATGAGCCGCGGTTTGCCGACCACTGCCATAGTACAATGATCAAAATCAGAAAATTGACATTGGTAATATAAACTGAGCACCAGATAATGGAAAACATTATAAACTGATGAACCAAAAGATAGTTACAGAGGCAGTAAAGCATCAAACAGACTGTCTAATTACAGCGGTAAGGTTAGGGAGAGGTGGGGGAAATAAGAGATCGACTGAAGGACTTGTATGCATGCATATAAGAGTAACCAACAGCCGAAACCGGTTTGGCTCAGTGGATAGAGCGTCGGCTTGCGGACTGAAGGGTCCCGGGTTCGATTCCAGTCAAGGGCATGTACCTTGGTTGCGGGCACATCCCCAGTAGGGGGCGTGCAGGAGGCAGCTGATCGATGTTTCTCTCTCATCGATGTTTCTAGCTCTCTATCCCTCTCCCTTCCTCTCTGTGAAATATCAATAAAAAAAAAAAAAAAAAAAAAGAGTAACCAACAGATGCAAAACATTGGGGGGTGAGGGCATGTATGGGAGTGGGGTGGGGGGGGCAATGGTAAGATATGTACACATATAATACCTTAATAAAAATTTGAAAAAAAATAAATAAATAAACTGAGCACCAGCTTTACATGCACTCATTCTTTCCTTTTCCATCCTTCCTCCCTTCCTTTTATAGTTAACTACTAACACAAACAGGATACAAACTGTCCCATTGCCTCCGAAAAACCCCTCATGCTACCCTTTTGTAGTCACACAGTTATCACAATCCTAATTCTGGGTGAATGCTGATGTATTGTTCTCCATCATTATAATCTTGCCATTTCAACAATATTTTATGTATGGAATTACACAGATGTAAGCTTCTAAGATTGGCTTCTCTCACTCAACACAATGATTTTTGATAGTCATTCACTTTACTGCATGTATCAATACTTCATTCCTTTTTATTGCTGAGTATTCCACTATGTGGATATATCTCAAGTTTGTTTACTCATTCACCCATTAAAGGATATTTATGTTGTTTCCAGTTTTTGAATATTAGTGCACAGCTTTTTGTGTGTACATAATTTTCATTTCTCGAGGTAAATACCCAGGATTGTGACTGCTGGGTTTAAGGGTAAACATACCTTTTAAGAAAGTGCCAAACTTTACCAGAGTGGCTATACCATTTCACATTCCCACTAGCAATTGTATGAGAGAGACAGTTGATTCCACATCCTCTTCAGCATTTGAAGTTGTCAGTATTTTCTATTTAGCCATTCTCATATGTGTGTAGTGTTAGTGCATTGTGGCTTTAATGTACATTTCCTCAATGGCTAATGATGTTGAACATCTTTTCCTGTGCTTATTAACCAGCCCCATTCCTTCTTTGGAGAAGCACTGTTTAAGTCCTTTGCTCATTCTAGTTAATTTTAACTTAAAAAGCCATGTGTGGCTAGTGGCTACCATACTAAATAGTGTAGTTACAGATAACAGAAATGTAGCTTTCAGAAACTCTGACTTAAAAAACAACAACATACGAAGGAAAAAGAAGGTAAGGCAAAAATGAAGACTGATAAATTTTAAAAATGAAATCTGATGAACTTGTCATAAAAAATCTTACCAAGAAAGCAAAGTACTGGGAAGAAGAGTTAAAGAACTAATTACAAACCCTAAGTCTTTGAATTTAAGTTTTGAAGGGCTAGGAATAGCCGAGTGAGGGAGCACTAACAAAGCCAAACCCCAAGGGGTGGCACCAATTTCAATGAGAAGTTTACAGTGGAAAATGATTTAAGGTGTGAGTGTGTGTGTGTGTGTGTGTGTTTTAATGGCAGAGAAACAAAGATTACTTACCTGGTATTTGGTTCAGATCTGTGGGTGTCAAATTCTGCCTTTTTATTCCGACCATGATTCAACTGATGCCTAATTGTGCAGCTAGAATCCCAGACATGGAATCTAATACAACTATTCTCAATCAGAGATACAATTTAACTGCAAACCAGGATACTATCTTATGTCTCTAAGTGAAAGCCAGGCTGCATGAGTTTAAATCCCCACACTGCTGTCTGTTTACAGCCGTGTGGCCTCACATAAAAGGTGGTTAACTTTTGAAGCCTGTTTCACCTGCAAAATGGAGATAATAGTACCCATCTCAAGAGGATTAGGTTAACATGTCAAAAGCTTAAAACAATAGGTAAGACACAGGAAATGCTCAAGAATTACTGTTATAATGTACTCACCAAGTATTTTCTACTCTGAACCAGGCCCTGGGAGAATGATACTGAATAATTTATCATAGTGGCCCTCAGTGCACTTATTGCTTAATGGGGTAATGAAAGAGGCAGGCACAGTGAGTATCAGGAGTACGAGGGTAGGGCTTCTGTTTTTCCCCATTATGCTCACAATTAATACATGCTCTTTAGAAAGATTAGAAAATATTCATAAGTACAAAACATTTTAATTACCCATATAATCATTCAGAAATGACCACTGTTGATATTTTTATGGATCTACATACTAACATTTTCTTTTCTTAAATATATTTTTATTGATTTCAGAGAGGAAGAGAGGGGGAGAGAGATGGAAACATCAATGGTGAGAGCCTCCTGCATGCCCCCTACTGGGGATCAAGCCCACAACCTGGCATGTGCCTTGACTGGGGAATTGAGCCGTGATCTCCTGGCTCATAGTTGGACATTCAACCAGCCGGGCCTGACATTTTCTTATAAAAATTTATAAATGTATATGTTTTACAAATATTGGACCACACTATGTATCTTATAACTTACTTTAAGCTAGCAATTTTCATAAACATACTTCCATGTTGAATCATTTTAATAGACATAATATTTTATCATATAGATAAAATACAGGGGTAAGCAAAAGTAGATTTACAGTTGTGAGTATGGGAAATAAGTTTATTCTTGAATTATTGTTTATTAAGTATTGTATTATTTATTTATATTATAACTATAAACCTAATTTTGTCTACCCCTGTATTTAGTCATTTGCTATTGCTAGACATTTAGGTTATTTACTATTTTTGTTTCTAAATAAACCGTGATAAACATTCATATATATGTGTGTGTGTGTGTGTATACACTTCACATATTTATCCAGTGTTTTTTTTATTGATTCTGAGAGAAAAAAACATTGATTTATTGTTTCACTTATTTATGTATTCATTAGTTGCTTCTTGTATGTGCCCTGACCTGAGAGGAATCCATAACCTTGGTGTATTGGGAAGATGCTCTAACCAACTGTCCAGTTATTTTCTTAGAATACATTCCAAGTAGTAGAATGTGGAGTCAAAAGGTAGGGGTGTGTGTGTGTGTGTGTGTGTGTGTGTGTGTGTGTATGTGTGTGTGCGCGCGCACGCGCGTACTTTATTTTTTATTTATTTCAGAGAGGAAGGGAGAGGGATAGAGATAGAAACATCAATGATGAGAATCACTGATCAGCTGCCTTCTGTATACCCCCTACTGGGTATTAAGCCCACAATCTGGGACCTCCTGACTCAGGTTGACACTCACTTTTTAAAGGTTCTTAAATATATAGGGTCAATCTGTCCTCCAGAAAAATGACAAACTTTTACTTCCAATATTAGGGTAAAAGGCTCATTTTTCCACATTCTCCTTGAGTGACTACCACTCTTTAAATCTTTGCTAATTTGTTAGATGAAGAAATGGAAGTGCGTTGTTTTAATCTGCACCTAAACAGCTTTTTATTTAGTAGACATTTTATTTTGTTCATTTTTTGGGAAGCCTTTCTTCATGCTTTTTGTCCATAGTGAGAGAGAGCATGTAAATCAGACTGAAGAGTATGGAAAGGTTTTCCCAAATAAGGGATATATGTGCCTTGTTTTGAAGGAGTAATGAGAATTAGACAAATAGGAAAGGAATAATACTCTAGGCAGAGGGAAACATATATGTGAAGGCTCCGAGGCCTAACACGGCACAGTGAGTTCAGAACACTCAATAGTTCTGGCTAATTTTACTGGGGGGAGTGTACAGACAACTAAGAGGGGAGGAATGCAGAGAACAGCAGCAGGAACTAGACCACAGATGACTGCTTTGTGTGCTAAACTGAGGAGTCTGAGCTTTATTGAAAACTATGGGAAAAACAAAGACTTTTGGGTTGGGGAGTAACATGATGAGATTCATGTTTTAGAAAGATCCTTTTAGCAGCTGAGTGGAGCCTTGGAAATCAATTAGGAGGCTACAGTAATAATCTGAGCAAGAAATGGTGATAACCTAAACCAAGAAGGTGCAGTAGTTAGCAAAGGGGAAGGCACTGAAAAGATAGTCAAGAAGGAAGAATTCACACAACAGGAGGAGGGAAAGTAAGAGGGTGGAATCTTGGATTTCGGGTTGGGTATTGGGGGCAAGTGTGGTTACTCCCAACACAGACTTTGTGTGTGTGTATTTTTTATGGAAGGTGGCCATAGAAAAAACAGAATTTTATTCTGAATGTGCTGTTTGAAGAGGTACCTGTGGAAAATCCAGGTGAAGATAAAAACCTGGAGGTCAGCAGAAAAATCTGTACTGGAGATACAGCCCTGAGAGGTTACCCAGGGTGACTGCAAACAGTGAGAAGACTCTGGGCTGAGGATCACTGACATTTCTGGATTAAACAGAGGAATAGAATTTTTAGAGGGAGGCTAAGAAGGAAGAGGAAGAGCCAGTAAGGTAATATGGAAACCAGGAGAAAGCAGTTTCACGGAGGCTGAAAGAGAGACTTTCAAAACTGAGCCATGGGTATTGAATGCTGCTAAAAGGTCAAAGAAAAACAAAAATTACCCATTGGATCTGTCAATATGATGGTAACCTTATATTGGCAAAGGGTAACCTTAGCAACTACGATTTAAAAAAAAAATCCCAAAGCTGGTCCCAAAGACTATCTATATATATAAAAAGCCAGTGACCAGAACGCCATAATGACCAGTCCCTATGACACCCACTGCGGCCAGTGAACCAGCCCGATCAGGGGGTGGGGCCGGCTGGCCAACTCCCTGTGGCCCTTCCCCCTGGCCGGCCCTGCCCCCGATCAGCCCCAACCACGCCAATCGGCCTGCGGCCCCTCCCCCAGTCAGCTCTACCCCCGATTATCCCCCCACACCAATCGGGGTGCAGCTGGCCTGCCCACCACCCACAGCCCCTCCCCATGGCCGGCCCCACCCCCAATCGGCCCCCTATCCCAATCGGGGGCGGGGCCCGTGGGCCAATCACCCTCAGCCCCTCATCCCAGCCAGCCTGGCCCTGATCAGGCCCCAATCGGGGCGGGCCAGCTGGCCAACCTCTCGACAGGCACGGCCCTGATCCGCTCCAACTGGGGTCAGGCTGGCTGGACCTGATCCATGCACAAATTCGTGCACTGAGCCTCTAGTGTATGTATAAGAGTGACACATAATTTAAAATATCTGTCAATATAAGCCTAAAAGAACTCTTTCAAAAAAAAAAAGAAGAAAAAAGTTCTGAATGATAACAAAGCATGTATCATAGCCTGAATTTTTTCTTTCTTTCTTTTTTTTTTAAAATATATTTTATTGATTTTTTTTTTTAATATATTTTATTGATATTTTTACAGAGAGGAAGGGAGAGGGATAGAGAGTTAGAAACATCGATGAGAGAGAAACATCAATCAGCTGCCTCCTGCACACCTCCTATTGGGGATGTGCCCGCAACCAAGGTACATGCCCTTGACCGGAATCGAACCGGGGACCTTTCAGTCCGCAGGCTGATGCTCTATCCACTGAGCCAAACCGGTTAGGGCGAATTTTTTCTTTCTTAATGGCATATGAAATGATGTCTGTTTTACAATCTTTGATTTAATGAAATATGGTGAAAATTTTCAGTCAGTCTAAACACCTATATTGTATAGGGATAAGAGAGCAACATATAATAGACTTCCTGGCAAATTATAGTTAATCATTCTGAATGTTTACATTTATCCCACCTCAGGTCCTATTGTATGGTGCTGGCCCACTGCCCAAGACTTTATCTTCCCTGATTTCTTTCATTCCCGCAAAGGGCCAGAGTCTATTTTCCCAACTTCTGCCTATGTGGCTCATATACAACTTCAAGAGTTCATTCAACTCTTACTATCACTTCCACTTTAAGCAATTTATGATTATTCTAACAAGTACTTCCCAGTGGTTCCTGGTATTACTCCATAGTAAACTGCTATCTGGCCATTGCTGATGAAATGGATTTGTTGTGAAACAAAGGGACAGAAGCAGCAGACAAGAAAATGGTATAAGACTGTATTTTGAAAGAGCCTTACTAGGTGAAGAGGGATTAAACTGGACCTTGTAAAAAAAAAAAATCTATAAAGGCACAGAGATATGAAAAGACCTTGTGTGTTTGGTATTGCTGAAGTTGAAAACGTACAATATGGATTTTACAGTTTTAAGGTCTCCTACAAACAGTAAGTACAAAATTAAGAATGTAAACTGCATCTTTTTTTTTTTTTTAATATATTTTATTGATATTTCACAGAGAGGAAGGGAGAGGGATAGAGAGCCAGAAACATCGATGAGAGAGAGACATCGATCAGCTGCCTCCTGCACACTCCCCACTGGGGATGTGCCCGCAACCAAGGTACATGCCCCTGACCGGAATCGAACCCGGGACCCTTCAGTCCACAGGCCGACGCTCTATCCACTGAGCCAAACCGGTTTTGGCTGTAAACTGCATCTTTAAAAGACCTAGGAGACACTGTATCTCTAAATCACTATATATGATAGAAAACAGAAGCAGGAATGGTAAATGACTTAGCAGAGTAGAGGAGGAAGGGATACTGATGGCAAGAAAACCAATTCACCCTGCACAACCCAAAAAAGGTCCAGATTTGGAGGTACTAGGTACCATAGAAAACGGGCTAGTGTGGAGGATTGAGCATAGGGGGATTGTTTGAAATTTTACAAAGGAAAGAGACCTCCCCACCTACACTGCACAAACTCAAAAAATCATCCCTTCTTCATCCTGCTGAAGACAGGGTATTTATTTGATGGTAAAAAAAAAAAAAAAAAAAAAAAAAAAGAACCAGGAAAACACCAATCCCAGGAGTATCACACTCAGAGGTTGGTAAAAGACTGAAAACTGAAATAGGTACATTCTTGTCTTATTATATTCTGATTAATAAGCCTATCAGCCCTACCCAGGTCAAGGTCACAAGAAACCAAGCTTATTACCTCCAGCTCCCAGCCCCCATTGTGGATTAAAGAATCCTTTTCTGGAGTTTAGAAATCCCATCTAACCACATGATGGCCTTATATTGAAGCCCATTAATTGACAAATGCTACTTTCATTTTAAATCAATTTTACTGATGCATAATTTACATACTCTAAAAA
Source organism: Plecotus auritus (assembly GCF_963455305.1). Classification (NCBI taxonomy): domain Eukaryota; kingdom Metazoa; phylum Chordata; class Mammalia; order Chiroptera; family Vespertilionidae; genus Plecotus; species Plecotus auritus. The sequence goes on from NC_137773.1 coordinate 148,830,855, forward strand.
ACGTAGATTTAGTATACAGTTCAATTTAACAAGAACCATGTAACTACTGCCCTAAGAAAGACAGAACATTTACATCACCCTAAAAATATCCCTCTGAACTTTCCCAATCAATTCCCCTAAAGCCCCAATATCTGTCAATCACCGATCTGATTCCTGTCACTATAGATGAGTTTTGACAGTTCTAGATCTTCATATGAATGTAATCATAAAATATATATACTTTTCAGTCTGGCCTCTCTCTCAGCACAATGGTTTTGAGGTTCATCCATATTTCTGCATGCATCAACTGCATATTTCTAAGCAGGTATTCTATTTGTCTTATCTATTCACCAGTTGATAGACATTAGGGTTTGTTTCTAATTTAGGCTATTACAAATTAAAGTTGCTATGAACAGGCAAGTAAAAGTCTTTTTGTAGATATGTGTTCATTTCTTTTGGGAAATTAACAATGGAATTACTGAGTCATAGTAAGTGTATGTTTAACTTTATAAAAACCTGTAAAACTGTCTTCCAAAATGGTTCTACCATTTTACACTCTCATCAACACTTGAGAGCTCTAGTGGCTCTACATTCTTTGGATATTTGTCATTTTTTAAATTTTAGCCATTTTAGTGGGTGTGAAATGCTATCCCACTGTGATTTTAATTTACATTTCCCTAACGACTAATGATGTTGAGCACTTATTCATAGGTTTATTAGTAATTCATCTGTATCTTTTGTGAAGTGTCTTCAAATCTTCTGGATTGTCTTTGATTCCCCAGTTTTAAGAATTCACTTATATATTTTAGATACAGATATTTTCTCTGGTCTGTGGCTTCACTTTCCATTTCCTTAGCAGTAGAGGTTTTAATTTTACTATTTTTTATTAATCCAAATAATCAATTTTTCTTTTATAGTTAATACATTTGTATCCTTGTCTTAAAAAACCTTTGCTTATCATGAAGTTTTTCTCTTAAAGTTTTTTTTTTGTAGTTCTATATCTCCAACTCTTATGTTTAGCTCTATGATCTATTTTAAATTAATTTTTATGAATGGTGTAAGTCTGAGTTTGAAGATTTATTTATTTATTCAAAAGACTGACCACTGAGTTATATTGGAACCTTTGTTGAAAAACCAAATGGCCACCTATATAAGTTTTTTTCTAGGTTCTCTACTCTTGTGTCTTTATATACACCAATACCATCCTGGGATTTTGATTGGAATTTCAATGAATTTAAATCTCCATTTGGTGATAATGGAGATCTTAATAATATTAAGTCTCTAATCCATGCAATCCATGAACGTAGTATATGTCTCTATTTATTCAGATGCTCTTTAATTTTTCTCAGCAATGTTTTTGCAGGCCTTTCATTAAATTTATTCCCAAGTATTTTATGTTTTCTGATGCTAATGCAAACGGTACTACTATCTTATTTGCATTTTCCCTGGTGTTTATTGCTGGTGTAAAGAAACACAGTTAATTTATGTACATTGTTCTTTTTATTTGTCACTTTGCTAAATTCACTTATTAAGAGTAGTATTTTTTCTTTTTTTTGTAAATACCTTGGGATTTTTTTTTTAAGACAATCATGTTGTCTGAGAAGAGATAGTTTTACTTTTTTCCTTTCTAATATTTACTGCCTTACTTCTTATTAATTTTTATTAACAAACTGGCTAGAATCTCCATAACAATAGTGACTAGAAGAGGTGAGCCGTAAAGTATAATGATAGCTGTAGGTGTTGATATCCTTTATAAAGTTGAGAAAGCTCTCTTCTATTTCTTGTTTGTTGCGAGTTTTTAAAAAATCTCATATGGTTGTTTAATTTTGTAAAATACCTATTCTGCACTGATTGAGATGATCACATATTTTTTACCCTTGACTTTGTTAATGTGGTAGAACAGGGGTGAGAGAACTGAAATTCATATCAGGAAGGCAAGACTTAGTGTTTAAAATTTATGAATGAAAAAAAAATTTATGAATGATAAATTTACAATATGTATGTATTTATAAATATGGAGGTAAAAATGGAAAAGATAGCTAAAAAAATTGACACTGGTTGTCTCTGAGGAGCAGCCTACGTGGAAACTGATATATTTTAAAAGGCTTTTAAGCCTTGACACTTTAAATATGAGAATTAATATATAATATTAATAACAAATTTAAAAAATTAAAAATGGGTTCTGTGAAGGTGTAAAGATAAGCCTGGGGGCAAAAGTGTAGGGGAGATGAATTCAGCTTCAGGAATGGGTTATTTTGGTGGGACATCCAGAAGATATTCCTCATGCAGATGGATATATGTGGCAGGGAAGCAACAGCAGTTGAAAATAAAGGACTGGAATAAGCATCAGATAAAAATTTTAAAGCCACAAGAGTGGACAACACTGAACATATATAGCATGAGAAAAGGATCAAGGACAGAATTTTGAGAAAGTCTGGCATATACGAGGTGAGAAGGATGCCAGGAAAGACACAGAGAATTAATTTTCAAGTGGCAGGAGAAGATCCAGCAAAATATGACACGGAAGTCAAGGGATGAAAGTATTTCATTCCTCCAACATCCTGAATTCCAAAGATTTTGTTTGTCAATAAACATTAGAACTATAGTTTTCTTTTATAAGTATTTCTCCCTAATTTCATGGAAAACTTTGTTAAGCTAATAAAACCTTAAACAACATAACTGTAATGATGGAAAATAGAGAATGGTGTTACACCTATTTTTTATGTTGCTATTGTGTTCTATTTCAGGAAACATCTGGAACAGAAAGTATGAGGTAAAGAACTTCCACTGCTTATTTCAACTGATGAAAGGGTTCAAGGAGAAAATGATCAACATAAATCTTGTAGACACAAGAGAAAGGTGGTTAAATATCCATGTCACTTAGATGGGACATTTGAAGACAAGAAAGAGGAAAAATTGTAGAAAAATTATTAAAAGCTTTTATTTAACAGAGTATACAAGGTGTGATGATTCAGAAGTAATGAGTCACTTAGAAATAATAAAACTATTAGTTTGCCTGGAAAACACGGGCACTCTCTGGTGGATGACTCAGTATGAAAACTGATCCCAAGAGAAAAATTTAGAGGATCCATAAAACTACTTGTAGGTAAAAAAAAAAAAAAAAAGGAGACCTGGAATATTTTATTTGTTGTGTTCACTTCAAATAGTTTGGAAAATAAATTAAGAAATTTCTTGGGCCCTAGCTGGTTTAGCTCAGTGGATACAGCATCAGCCTGCCGACCAAAGGGTCCTGGGGTTTGATTCTGGTCAAGGGCATGTACCTTGGTTGCAGGCTCCTCCCCGGCCTGGGCCTTGGTCAGGGCTCATGCAGGAGGCAACCAATCAATGTGCTTCTCTCACATCAATGTTTCTCTGTCTTTCCCTCTCTCTTCCACTCTCCCTAAAAATCAATGGGAAAATATCCTCAGGTGAGGAGTTAAGAGAGAGAGAGAGAGAGAGAGAGAGAAGAAATTTCTTAGAAGGGAAGATTTTTCTAATTCGCAAAGAAATTATATACATGAATATTGAAAGAATGATTAATGTTTTAGGTTTAGGGCTGTCTTAATGAGACTAAATGTAAAATAAGAACATTTCAGTAGCAGGCTTGATTTGAGCTTATGGAAATTAGAAAGTGCTTAAAAACTTACTTTTATTTTTACTCCAGTGGAGAAACAGAAAATGTGCCTGAGGGGTAAAGCACCAGGTGGGCAGTCAGGAGCTCCTGTCCCAGCTTCAGCTTCTACACTGACCAACTGAGTAAGTTGGTCAAGTCACTTCCCTCACTGGGATGTCACCTTCTCTTCTGGATAAACAGGATGAAAGATGGTTCTGGGATCTAGGGAACACGAGAAAAGCAAAAAATTTTTTCTTGGTTAGAATTTTTTTTAAAAAAAGCTATATTTTACCGGAGAACTATTTTGTATTACTTGATGTGGGAAGCACAATAAACTGTCTATTAATTTTCAATGCATGTAATTTGCAAAGCTACTGGTTGCTCTGAGTACTGGCTCTGAAAGGAATCTTTGGGGGTTAAAATTTTACTATTTTAAACAATTATTACATACCAAAACATCAACACTAGTTGCTGTCTGCTGGTAGTTATTTTAAGTTAATTTAATTCACATATTTTCCTTTTCTAAATCTTTTTCTTATTTTGGAGATACATAAAAATCAAAATACATTCTATATTTAAAAATCATTTGCACAGGTTAGAAGAACATATATGTATACAATGCAGTTTAATAAATTTTCGAGTGCCACTATAAGCCAGGCACTCTTCAAGATGAGCAAACTATAATCAATGATTTTGCCTTAAAGCAGCTTACAATGTGAGTGGGCAGAGAAAGAGGATACCTAACTTCTACATCAAAGAAAACATTCCAGAGAAGAAGACTGCCAAGCCCAGTTCTGGAGTAGAGCAGAAGTAGTTGGCCACAAGAAGAAAGGGAAAATGGTTTGTGGACAAAGGGAGAAAAGCAGGAGGTGGCTGGGATGTGTGAGGAGCTGCCAGGAGTTTGGTATTATTCCAGTGTCAAGTGTGCAGAGAGGCTTTCTAGGAGCTACAGTTGAAGGAGGGGGGCAGAGGCAACTTAGCATCAGAGCCCTGAGAAGTTTCAGTGGAGGAAGGTGGGGACAAGGTCAGAGTTACTCTGTCGGTGGAGGACAGACAGACTTGAGAAGCAAGACCAAAACTAGGTAGGTCAGGTAGAAGGCCTCTGTAGAGTCCAGAAAAGAATCAATGAGGCTACAGATGAAGGCAGCTCAGGGGCTTAAGTAACTAATCCGTGATCACAAATCTATGAGCAGGATCTGAATGTCTTCCATCTTTAAATCTTGTGCTTTTCTACATCCCTGTAAGAACAAATTCTGACTGAAGCTAAAAGATCTTAAATTTTTTATTAAGTTATGAATTTAAAAAATAGACTTTATTTGCCTGGCCAGTGTGGCTCAGAGGTTGAGCATCAACCTATGAACCAGGAGGTCATGGTTAGACTCTAGGTCAGGCATATGCCCAGGTTGTCGGCTCATGCCCAGCAGAGGGCGTGCAGGAGGCAACTAACAGATGATTCTCTCTCATCACTGATGTTTCTATCTCTCTCTCCCTCTCCCTTCCTCTCTCTGAAGTCAATAAAAACATTAAAAAAATACTTTATTCATTTATTTATATTAATTACCTAAAAGGTTAAGGGCATTACAAAAAACAAGCAAAGCTTGTCTTGTAAGCAACTTATGGGATAAAAGAAATGAGACAAAAAAGAATAGATCAATTAATTCAACAGATATTTATCCTCCTCCTGGGCCAGTGGAGATTACATTTTAGTGACAGTTACTTTTAGAACATAATTTTTACATCTTTTCCGTGCACGAGGCTCTTCAGAGCCAACTGGACAATTCTAGAAAATGACCAGGAACATGGTATAAAATCAATAGAGCATGGTCAAGGGAAAACTTGCTTGAATGGGATGATAAGAGAACATGAAAAAAATCCCAAAGGATGGTATAGATGCCAGAAAGCTGGGGAGGGGCCTGGAATTGCCTTCAATGCAGCTTAGATTTGACAGCTCAAAGTTGTTTATTTTTTAATCTTAACATAAAAGTAACTAGTGGCCCGGTGCACGAAATTCGTGCGGGGGTGGGGGGGGTGGAGGGTGTCCCTCAGCCTGGCCTGCACCCTCTCCAATCTGGGACCCCTCGGGGGATGTCCGACTGCCAGTTTAGGCCCAATCCCACAGGTCTTGCAATCCAGGACTGCTGGCTCCTAACTGCTCACCTGCCTGCCTGCCTGCCTGCCTGATCGCCCCTAACCACTCTGCCTGCTGGCCTGATTGCCCCCAACTGCCCCACCCTGCCGGCCTGCTTGCCCCCAACTAGCCCCCCGGCCAGCCTGCTCGCCCCCAACTGCCCCCCCCACCAACCTGCTTGCCCCCAACTGCCCCCTCCACCAGCCTGATTGCCGCCAACTGCCCCCCCCCCCCCCCCCGCCGACCTGCTCACCTCCAACTGCCCCCCTCTGCTGACCTGCTCGCCCCTAACTGCCTTTGCCTCAGCCCCGCCATCATGGCTTTGTCCGGAAGGTCTCCTGGTCTAATTAGCATATTACCCTTTTATTAGTATAGATCAGTGGTCGGTGAGCCATGCAGCTCGCGAGCCGCGGTTTGCTGCTCTGTTGACTAATGAGTTTGCCAACCACTGGTATAGATGATTGGAGAAATAAAACATGCCTGGACAGAGAGAGAGAGAGAGAGAGAGAGAGAGAGAGAGAGAGAGAAGGAGGAGCAAAGATCACTCCTAGAGATAGTATCAATGTGAACGTTTTTGTAAATGTCCTTTCTGGCTTTAAAAACACATAACACAGAGCTGGGGATTTTTGTGAATATTTATTTTATACCTATATATATATTTAACAAAAGTGAGATTTAGTTATAATTTATTACTTTATTTTTCTACTTTCCATGAAAATAAAAATCTACATATATTGTATACATTGTGTGGATATACCAAATTTACTTATTCAGTCCTCTACGAAGGCACATTAGACTGTATAAGTAAGGTGAAGAAAGGAAGCAAGCAGCTAGCAAATGATAAAACTGACTTTAGCTGTGGCAGCATTTTCAATATTCTAAAGGTGGAAAGAGGTAAGACATGTGGAAGCTCTTGAGATTTTAATGTTCCAGACATAAGATGAATAATGTCTGAATCTGGAATTCTTTGTGGATGAAGAGGAATTTCCAAAAGGGAAACAAAAAAGCTTGCGACCCAACACACACTAAAAATGAAGTAATTTCAAATCTTCACATCTGCAGAACAGATAGAATGTCAAAGAAAGCACTCAGACAACTAAAAACAGTGAGTGGACTGCCAGGGAAAAACCAAGTGTCATTCTAGTGATAATCCACAACCACAGCTTTCCAAGGAAGTGACAGAGATCCCCAAACTGTGCTCTAACAGAAAGTGCACTGAGCCTTTCTTGTGAGATGCTAGGTGGCCTTGAAGACTTCATGTGTCCTCTCTGGGCCTCTGTCCTTTGACCTGGCTCTGTGAGTTACAAACTGTGCTTGTCAGAGTTCCCTTGGAAGCTGCCAATACTAGGCATTTCCCACTGCAACCAAAATAGCTCTGCTTTTATCTGTTTTATATATTAGATCTCCAAAACATCTTTATTTGAAAAATAAAAAGAGTTTAACAGCTAAAAATATCCTTAAAATCACAGGACTTAAAAAAAATATCATTCACCCTTTGGATTATTTGTTAACTACAAAGGTAAAAATGTAAATTTTAATGGAGGAATCTGGAAGTTATCACCTTAACACCTTAAACAATCAAATTATATGTACCTCTTGATATGATGCAATGTATAGAAGTATCATTTATGGAGTGTTCTTGCCAAAAGTATTTAGCTTTAATCAATCTTTTAGAGCTAATGTCCAATTACAGGAAAAACAGGCAATAGAGAAATAAGTTAAACAATACCATAAGGAAACAAATTCATGATATGGGTCGTCCTATTCGACAATTAGCCTGGTCTCTTCAATAAGACATTATCATGAGGGAAAATGTGGGTGGGTACACTGGGAGGAAGAGATGGAAGGAACACCAACTACAAAGGCTCTGAGGTGAAAGCATGTCTTGAATGTTTTAGCAAGAGTGAGACTAGACTTTGACTTTGACTGAGATGGGAAGCTACTGAAGAATTGTGAACAGAGAAATGACATGATCTCAATTAATTTTTAATAAGATCACTCTGATTACTGTAATGAGAATAGACTACAGAGAACAAGAGGAGAGAGACCAAATTTACCTGAAATAATCCAGGCAAAAAATGATGCTGGTTTGGAATAGGTGGTAGCAGGGTAAAGATGAGAAGTAGTTAGATACTGGCTATGTTTTGAAACAGGAGCCCATGGGACAAATGAGCGGGTTTTGTGGGAAAGTGGGAGGTCAAGGATGAATCTAAAGGTTAGTTTTTTAAAAATCATTTTGTTTTTTTGCTTAAACAACTGACTGTAAGAAGAGAACTGATATGAACTGAGACTGGGAAGACAAAAGGAAGAACAGATTTGTTGGTGGCCGAGGAAGTAGTGACAGCAAGAAAGGTCAGTAGTTGTTTTGAATGTTGTGACATGCCTATTAGACATTCAGGTAAAGATGTACAGAATGATGCTGGAGAACTGAATATTGACTTTAGGGGAGATAATTGGGCTGACATAAATTTGAGTTATTTTTATAGTCTTGATACTAGATCACCAAGGGAGGGAAAACAGAAAGAAATATATTGGAATATTTATTTTATAATAAGTCTTGTTCTATAAGATTCTATTATTTCTGTAAAGGAATACAAAAACAAACATGCAAAGGCTGAGCGGGGGTATGTACACATGCAGAGTAGCCCTAATGGAAATTCCTGTGATGATGAAATATTTATGTATCTGTAACGTTCAGTAGGAAGCCTCTACCCACATATGGCTATTGAGTACTTGAAATATGGCAGTTGCAACTGAATAACTGAAAATTTAATCAAATAGCTACATGTCGCTAGTGGCTGCAGTATTGATTGCCCAGTACAGATTTAAGAGTTTGGGGAAGAATCGCAGAGGAGATAGAAAAGAAGTGGCCAGAGAGGGAGGAATTGTGAGACAATTCTCCATGGGTCTCTCATGTTTTTGCACACATTGCAAGTGAGGCACTGACTCACTTGATAGTCATGATATATGATATAATAGTTTTAGACTACCTTTTCAAGAAAGTTTGTAAAGCGTCTGGCCTGAGTGGCTCAGTTGGTTCAATGTACTGTGTAATTGCTGGTTCAATTCCCAGTCAGGGCACACACCTGGGTTGCAAGTTTGATCCCCCGTAAGGGAGTGTATGGAAGGCAACAGATCAATGTTACTCTTTTTCTCTCTCCTCCCTTCCTCTTTCTAAGTATGTCCTTGGGTGAAGATTAAAAAAAAAAGAAGAAGAAGAAGAATGTTGTATAGCAACAACCTTGAAAGACTTGGTAGTGTCTCCCTCTGAAGCACAAGATCACTGTCCAGTATGACAGTGTTCCCCTCTGGAACAAATAGAAGGCATGCCCGTTATAAAAGGTTTCGGTTCTCTCAGACAGGCTTCCTTTCTAATAATACAACCCATCATGTGTGCAAGTGCAAGCTGGCTCCCTTCACATTGCCTTGAAGGTAACTGGACTCAGAGAACCAGTACAAAACACTGCTGCTATGGCTACTGTTACTGCTGTAAGTAATAAACTATCTTTTGTCCCTGATCCAGAAGTCTTGTGTCTTCCACCATCATACATGAACTGTGGCAGGCTAACTTTTTAGCTTACAAAAAAAGTAAAATCTCAGATCCTTTATGGTTCTTGACAAGTATCTTAGAAACCAAGTGAAGAAACCCTTTTAAGGAGCAGGGAGTGATCAACTCTGCTCCTGAATGTTAAGTAAAGTAAGTACTGAGAAATGACAGATGTAGACATGACTGGTAACTGGTAAGAGTGGTCTTAATGGAAATGTCAGGGATGAAATCTGACTGGCTAGATTACAAAATAGAATGGAAAGAGAAATAGCAACGTAATATAGACAACTCTTTCAAGAAGTTTTGCTGTGAAAGTTCATTGAAATAAGGCAAATAGGTAGAGGGGAAAATGGAGTCAAGGAGGATTATTTATAAGATGAGAGAAATAAAAGCACATCTATATATATAAAACCCTAATATGCAAATAGACCAAATGACGGAACAACCAAACAACTGGTCACTATGACATGTGCTGACCACCAGGGGGCATGCACGGAACATGGCAGGCATCGGCAGCAAAGCGCGGAACATGGTGGGCGTCGGCCATGGCGGGATGGTAGAGCAGGTGGTCACTGTCATCGGGGTGAGCCTTCTGGTGGTTACTGAAAATTGTTTGCTTCTGTGGGCCACAGTCCCGCCGAGCACTTGCACCTGCTGCCGGCACCCGGCACCAGCCCTGATCGCTTGGCGCCGTCAGTCAGCGGGTGTGAGTGGCGTCAGCCGGCCCCAATCGCCCCTCAGGGCTTCTCCACCTCCCCCTGCTCCTGAGGGGCGATCAGGGCCAGCAGCCGCCTCTCGCATCTGCTGCCGGCGATGGCCCTGTTCATATCCGCTGCTGGCGCCAGCCCCAATCACTCTGCGCCATCAGCAGGTGCAAGCAAGGCCGGTGCTGTCAGCGCATGGGAGAGGCGGTCGTGGGAGCAGGGCTGTTGGCAGACAGGGGGGCCATGGTGGGAGGGGCCAGGCGAGGGCATGAAGGATGGGCTGAGATCTGCCCCTGTGCCCACTGCAGCCTCCTGGTCCACAGTTCCTTTTAAGTAGCACGAATTCGTGCACTGGGCCCCTAGTTTTCACATATAAGACAATTGAGTCAAAAGAGGGGAAACTGCTGTAAGAAAAAAGATTATAAAGCACTTAGGTTAGTTCTTCCACAGTAACAGGACAGAAAGCACAGTACATGGATACCACTTCAGGAGTGGGGAAATGTGGTAGTAACAACTTGTAAAGGCTCTTTTTTTCCTAGTTTTTTTCTGAAATAGGAGGCAAGGTCACCAGTTGAAAGTGAAGCGTGGGGAGGAGATGGTGAACATGTGAGGAGAATGAAGACATGCAATAGTCATTGAGGAGATGAAACAGAGAAAATGACTGGGGAAATCTAGTATGATTGCCAGGCAACATTACGAGTCTGCTTGAGGTTACATCATTAAATTAAGGCAAGCTCAGCAGTATGATTTTACAGGCATGGAACAGGCAAAGAATTGGATTTAATCAGTACTGTGGTTTAGCCAGGCATGGATGCTGAAGTGAGAGAGGGGAAAAGGAATTAATGATGTATGCATGGGAGAGATGATGATGACTGATGATGGTATGTATCTAAGCCTCTATCCCATCTCCTGAAATCCAAACCCTCCCACTGAGCTCTGTGGGACTCATGGGTAGGTATCAGCAAAATCTGCAAATCCTGGACCTAATTTCTAAAGCTTTCTTCAACTTCCTTTAAGCTTAAATGGAAACTGGGCTCTCCCCTGAGTATGATGCTTTCTCTGTAGCCCTCTTAGATGATGACTCTCTTCCACACCCTTCAACATGAGACCTGGTAGGTGCCTTCTTGTTCCTCATTGCTACTTCCAGGCCATTCTCCCTCTTCCCTCTCCAAAAACCCCCTACTTTGAGTCACATAGCATTAGACTCTATCACCCACTACCCTTCCTTAGTGCAGTATTTAAGTATCCCCAAGGTCAGTCTCTTTCATTCCTTGATTATTGTAGGTTTTGGCCCACTGTCACTTCAACACTATTTCTGTTACAACTGTTATTCATTTCAACATCCAAATAGATAACCCATCTGATATCCTGGCCTCTTAGTTTCTTGACTTTTTGTCCATAATGATAATTATGTTGATTTTGTTTTCTACCCCATCTTAGCCACTTTCTCCCACGACATACCCTAACCCTTCAGAACATCTAAAAGTGTATTTTAATAACCCTAGATCTGAAGGAGTATCATTTACCAAACATGTACTGGTGAGTTTAAATAAGACCACCCCCCTGTAGGCCTCTACTGGCAGTTAAGGAAATGGTCATACATCAGGCATGAGACCACCTGCTACAGATATTCATGCTACCTACCATCATCAACAGATAACGAAAGAGAACAAGAAAGGGAGAACTAGGATGTTTCCTCTTTGAGGCCTAACTAGACAAACAACCCTTGAGGGGCTTTGTGGCCACAATTTTGGTGAAAAATTTTTATTCATTACCAAGACAGAAGTGTTGGGGAGGAAGAGGAAGCTGGGGAAGAAAAGGGTGTTGGGAAAAAGAATGCTGACATCAGACATGAAAGCAGAGTTGAGAGCAAGGTTCAACTGCAAGAAGCTAAACAGGGAGACATGATGAAGGCACAAACCAAAAAGCCAGAAGCCGGTATGGAGACTGAGCACAGTAAGCCTACCTCACCAACCTACGACTGTCATTCAGCCTCAAGTATCCTGAGGGGTAAGAGGAAAACCCTGAGACACTCTTGTTTCCTGAGGGGTATGAGGAGAATCCTGAGAACCCTGAAGACTGAGACAAAGTTCTTCATTCAGCTGACATGTACACTGAAGAGTCCCTATAATCTGCAAGTGAGGCTCAGCAAGGGTTTATTTGTTATTAATTACTTACTGTATAGACCAGGGGTGGGCAAACTTTTTGACTCAAGGGCCACAATGGGTTCTTAAACTGGACCGGAGGGCCAGAACAAAAGCATGGATGGAGTGTTTGTGTGAACTAATATAAATTCAAAGTAAACATCATTACATAAAAGGGTACGGTCTTTCGGCTCCGCGGGCCGGATAGAACAGCCGAACGGGCTGGATCCGGCCCGCAGGCCGTAGTTTGCCCACGGCTGGTATAGACAGACAACCAGATAGCTTGGTTATATACAACCAGAGTACCTTATTGAGGCAAAAAGACTTTTTACAAGGTAATTGGTTAGGTGTTTGGAAGCCCATAAAAATGAAATGACCATTTGCCATATTTGTAGGCCACATCCAGAATAAACTCATAAGACCTGACAATCCTATCTCTGAAATCTTTCTCAATTTTCACGACTTCTCATTATCTCCACTGCTAAAATCCTGGCTCAAATTATCATCCCCTACCACCTGTACTACTGTCACAGCCTTCTAAACTGGTTTCTCTGCTTCCACTCTTGCCTCTACATATTCCAGTCATTCTCCAAAGTAATACATAAATTGGGGCAAAAATAGGTTTACAGTTGTTTGTACAGAAAATAACACAATAATGAATAAATAATATAAGAATAAACTCTGTGTTTTGTGTATTCACAACTGTAAACCTACTTTTTATCCCACCCTGAAAATTACAGCAAATTCCTCTCCTGTTTCAGATGTTCTAATAATTACCCACCCCATTTGGACAAAATCTAAACTCCTTTCTTAATATAGCTCCAGAAATTTGCCTACCAATCCCTTACTTCATCTTGCACTGCTCTACTCCTGGCCTTTTTTTATTTCCTCCAACAGCCTCTTTTTCTCCCTTGACCAAGGTACCAGCTCATTATTCTCTACCCCATTATTCAGTTTAATGTCAGTACAGCACTTATCCGTATCTGAAATTATTTTGATAGCTTACACAGTTACTGTATTTATCCCTACAATGTACACTCCTTGAAGGCTATTAACCATTTGTACGCCATAAGCATCTATAAACGCAAGCGGTGAATCTTTTTTAATTAAATTCAAAATATTGTGGCAGTTAACTGGTTAAAGGAAAACGGACTTTGGCCCAAGGTAACTATCTATATCAGATAGATATTATAGTAGAGATCTTATGAAAATTTTTGGTTATATGCCTAAAGTTAGTATTTTCTTCATCTCACCCCCTAAGACACCCAACTTCTGTTGGGTGGGAACCATCTGTAAAGATTACTAAGGCAACAAAGCTGCTGCCTAGAGCTACAGAATGGACAGTGGTTCATGTAAACGAACCCAATCTTCCTTTCCTACCATACTCTTTTTTTTGGTGTGTGTGTATGTGGGGGGGGGGGCTGTACATATTTTATACTACCTCCTCCACCGCCCCCCCCCCCCCCCGAGCTCAGGGCACCAATTAATTCCTTTTCAAACAAGTAATGTCACTACTTCTTACAGACCAGCTGTGTCCACAGGCTAGATGGGACAACTCCTTGTGTCACATGCTTTCTAATCCCTCATCGAATTTGGTTGGGACAGTAACTCAAGCAGGATAGGCCAATCATATCTCTCCTGGAAATTTGCAACTGAAGTGCTAAGACATTTTAAAGGTTCTACAGATTTGATGGCTGAAGCCACTGTTTTGGAGTACCCATGCTAAGCAACATGACAGAAGAAAATGGGGTTAAGAAAACAGAGCAGAGAGAGAAAGAGGCGGGGGGAGGGAGGGAGAGAGGGAGGAGGAAGAGAGAGAAAGGGAAAGAGAGAGGGGGAGAGGGAGGAAGAGGGAGGGAGAGAAAGAGAGGGGGGGAGAGGAAGGGGGAAGGGGAAGGAGGGAGAGAGGGAGGGGGGAGGGAGAGAGGGAGGGGGGAGGGAGGGAGGGGGAGAGAGAGAGAGAGAGAGAGAGAGAGAGAGAGAGAGAGAGAGAGAGAGAGACAATATGTTTAGTTTCCATGATGGCTGACTGCACTAATAAAACTGGAGTGAATTGATGTGTTCTTTGTTTATTTTTACTATAAATAACCTTTTTACTTGTATACTTTAAGTGGATATTTACTCCTTAAAACCAACCAACTTCTATGACATGCACAAATATACATCTTCACTGATAGTCTGTCTCCTTCAGTTTTTCTTTAAGCTCTTGCTTTCATAATACTATACCTTCTTCCATCTTTTGGTCTCTCATTTCATCTATAGCCAAAACAACTTCACCATATGTAATGGATATTTACCATGATTTTTTTTAGCTGTCCAGATCTTATAATAAAGAATGGGTATCTACAACATAAAAACTATAAATAAATGAGACAAGTATTTTTATGATGCATATAACATAAAGCCGAAAACAAAAGTGCTCAAACAAGATAAAAGTTAAATTTCTCTCTTACGCAAAAGAAGTTGAGGGCTGGCCCTAACTGGTTTGGCTCAGTGGATAGAGCGTCGGCCTGAGGACTAAAGGGTCCCAGGTTCGATTCCGGTCAAGGGCATGTACCTGGGTTGCGGGCACATCCCCAGTAGGGGGCGTGCAGGAGGCAGCTGATCGATGTCTCTCTCTCTCATCAATGTTTCTAACTTTCTATCCCTCTCTCTTCCTCTCTGTAAAAAATCAATAAAATATATAAAAAAAAAAAAGAAGTTGAGGGCTGGTGCTGGGGTTCCACAAAATGCTCAGACGCCCAGGCGTTCTGGCTCACTGAACTACCATGATGGTCCCTCATGGCAGTCCAGTAAGCCAGATGGTCTAGGACAGTGGTCGGCAAACTGCAGCTCGCGAGCTGCAGTTTGCCGCTCTGTTGACTAACGAGTTTGCCGACCACTGGTCTAGGATGGTTCAGTCTGGGGATTGGGGGAGGGAACACCCAGCGTCCGGAGAGGTCTGGGAAGCAGAGTTTGAAAAAGAAGGGCACAGGGAGTGCTGAGAAAAGTGAACTTTGCAAAATCTGAAGAAGGTAGGGAGGGAGCTTTGTAGATACTTTATTAGGGGAAAGCAAAGGTCCTGAGGCAGGAGCACGGCTGGTTTGTTGGAGGAAGAACAAGGATACCATTTGTGACTGAGACAAAGTAAGCACAGGGGAGAGTAGTAGTAGATGAGGTCAGACGGGTAAAGAGGGAGAGGTTAGATTATGGGGCACCTTGTAAGTAAGTATAAAGCCTCTGAGCTGAGAACTTAATTTAAAAGGTCCCTCTAAGGCAGTGGTTCTCAACCTTCCTAATGCCGCGACCCTTTAATACAGTTCCTCATGTTGTGGTGACTCCCAACCTTAAAATTATTTTCGTTGCTACTTCAAAACTGTAATTTTGCTACTGTTATGAATTGTAATGTAAATACCTGTGTTTTCCGATGGTCTTAGACGACCCTGCTAACCGTTAGCAGGGTGGTCTAAGACCATCGGAAAACACAGATATTTACATTACAATTCGTAACAGTAGCAAAATTACAGTTATGAAGTAGCCATCAAAGTAATTTTAAGGTTGGGAGTCACCACAACATGAGGAACTGTATTAAAGGGTCGCGGCATTAGGAAGGTTGAGAACCACTGCTCTAGGGGCTGTGTTGAGAACAGGAGCAAGGACAGAAGCAGGGAAAGAGGCTATAGAAATAATACAGGTGAGATATAATGGTGGTTTGCACACCATTTATAATTGGGAGTTTGTAACTTTTGACCATCTCCACCCATTTGGCACAGTTCCCACTCCCACTCCCACTCCCCCCGCCTCTGGAAACCACCAGTCTGTTCTCTGTATCTATGAGTTTCTTTGTTCTTCTTAGATTCCACACATAAGTGAGTAGATATGGTGGAATGTGACCAATTCTAGATACATTCTGAAGGTAGAACCAACAGGGTTTGTGGATAGACTGATTGTAGGGTGAAAGATAAAGAAGAGAGTCAGGGATAATGCCATGGTTTTTGGCCTGGACTACTGGAAGAATGGAGCTGCTATTTACTGAGATGGGACAGGCTGCGGGAAGAGCAGGTTTTGGAGGGGAAATCAGGAGTTCGGTTTAGCGATGTCTGTTAGTTTTCCAAATGGAGATGTCAGGTAGACACTTTGATACCAGAGTATGAGATTGAGAGGAGAGGTCTAACTTATAGATAAAATTAGAAGTCACTGGTGTGAAATCGTTGCTGTAAAGTCATGTGACTAGGTAAAATGCCAAGGAAACAGAATAAATAAGGAAAAATAGCGATTTGAGGAATAAGCAGCATGCTAACTTTGGAGGTCAGAAAGGTGATGAGGAAGTAGCAAAAACACTATATAAGAATCTCCATAGGTAGGAGGAAATCCAGAGAATGCAGTGTTGTGGAAGCTAAGTGAAGAAAGCTTTGCAAAGAAAGAGGAATAATCAACTGTGCAAATGCTGCTGAAAGATCAAATAAAAGAAAGACTGAGAACTGACTGAATGGACTTAGGAATGTGGAGGTCTTCAGTGGGGGCCTCAAGAGAGAGTTTGGTCCTATATTATTGTATCTCTAATATCTAGTACTATGCCTGTCACATAGTGATAACGCAATAAATATTTGCTGATTGAACTAAGTGAGGTCACTAGTCACTGAATGAGGAAATAGTCTTATTTCTAGAGGCTTAACAGCTGGTACAGTGAAATGTGAGGATTCTTTATTTTATTGTTGACAGTATTACAGATGTTTCCCATTTTCTACCTTTTTGCCCCCCCTACCCAACCCCACCCACCCCATCCCAGGTCGTCCCCATGCTATTGTCTGTGTCTATGGGTTATGCATGTATGTTCTTTGGTTAACCTCTTCCTAATCAAACCTTTCCCCTTACCCCCGCCCCACTTAGGTCTGTTATTCTGTTCCCTGCTTCCATACCGCTGGCCCTACTTTGTTTGTAAGTTTATTTTGTTCTTTAGATTCCAGTTATAAGTGAGATCATGTGATATTTGTCTTTCTCTAACTGGCTTAGTTTGCTTAGCATAATAAATATAAAGAACTGCCTTTACTCTCCTACTATGCCTGAAAAACATTAGTTTTGAAAACTATGTCTTACACACCTAGAACAGATATTCCCAAATTTGATAGGGTTAGCAACAGAATTTGACAAACCCATACCCTACAAGAAAATACACTTTTAGCCCTAGCCGGTTTGGCTCAGTGGATAGAGCATCGGCCTGCGGACTGAAGGGTCCCAGGTTCGATTCCAGTCAGGGGCATGTACCTTGGTTGTGGGCACGTCCCCAGTGGGAGGTGTGCAGGAGGCAGCTGATTGATGTTTCTCTCTCATAGATGTTTCTGACTCTCTATCCCTCTCCCTTCCTCTCTGTAAAAAACCAATAAAATATATTTTTAAAAAAAGAAAAGAAAATACACTTTTAATTCTGGATGGGTACAATCTCTACAATCACCTCTTGCATCTGGGGCCCTGTGACTTTGTACCCAGAGGTACAATAGGGATCCCAGTCCTCTAGTTATGTCATAAGTCACTATGCACTAAAATGGAAGACTTTTGGTGGTTGCTGAAGGACACTAACTTATAGGTGCTTTGTAGAAATAAAAACTATCTGTGGCAAGCCAACAATTATCACAAGTATTTGCTTAGTGATTTATACCTTCAAAGTGATTACACATACACTCTCTCTAATCTCACAACTTTGTGAGGCGAGTTATTTTTATCACTTTCACTTAATAAAAGAGAACACTCAGAGTCTGAGACATTCATAAAAACACACATTTCTTTCAACAAATGGTATTGAGAAAACTGGATAGCCACATGCAAAAGAATGGAGTTAAACCCTTACCTAACACACAAAAATTAACTAAAGATGGATCAAAGAGCTAAATGTAAGAATTAAAAGTGTTAACTTTTACAAGAAGAAAACACAGTGGTAAAATGACATAACCATGGATTTGGCAATGATTCTTAGATATGCACTAAAAATATAAACAACAACAAAACCATAAATTAGACTATCAGAATTAAAAGTTTTGTGCTAAGAATACTATCAATAAAGTGAAAAAGCAGCCTATAGTATGGGAGAAAATATTTCCAAATCATATATCTGATAATGAGAGCCTAGTATTTAGAATATACTGGTATAAAGAACTCTTACAACTACTCGACAACCAAAAGACAAGCAGACCAAATGGGCAAAAGACCTGAATAGACATTTCTCCAAATATATACAAATGGCCAACAAGCACATGAAAAGATGCTCATCATCAGTTATTAGCGAAATGCAAATCAAATTCACAATGGGATATTACTTCATACTCACTAGGATGGCTATAACCCAAAACAAACAAATAAAAAGAACCAGAAAATAACAAGTGTTGATGAGGATGTAGGGAAACTGGAACTTTTGAATATTTCTAGTGGAAATGTAAAATGGTGCAGCTGCTGTGGAAAAGTTTGGTGATTCCTCAAAAAGTTAAACATAGAATTAATATTATGACCCAGCAATTTCCACTCCTAGGTATATACACAAAATAAATGAAGCAGGTATTTAAACAAAAACTTGTACACATATGCTTGTAGAAGCACTATTTACAATTGCCAAAAGGTGTGACATCCCCAACTGATTAGTGGATAAAACATATGTAGTCTATCCATACAGTGGAATTATTATTCAAAGAACCAAAGGCAGCTATGAAGGCTAATCCCTCACAAGATGATACTCCTATTTGCAAAAAGAGTATAACAATGGGGCTTATGCCCTCAACTAGTAAACACCATTCTTCACTAATAATCATTGGCATTTTGCAACCCCATGGTTTTTTGTTCTGCTGGTAGATCACAGCTCTTAGAAACATGAAGTGCAGCCCAGCCAGCGTGGCTCAGTGGTTAAGCATCTACCTATGGAGGTCAAGGTTCAATTTCTGGTCAGGGTGCATGCCAAGTTGTGGGCTAGATCCCCAGTGTGGGGTGTACAGGAGGTAGCAGATCAATGATCCTCTATCATCACTATCATCATTGATGTTTCTCTCTCTTTCTGCCTCTCCCTTCCTCTCTGAAAAAAAAAAAAAAAGAAAAAAAAATATATATATGAAATATAAAGTGCAAAACTGACCTTTAAGCCCTTCTGTGCCAGGTTAAGGTTGCCAAGGAGGCAGAAATGCTTAAGAGACAGATAGGTATTGGCCATCTGCATGACAAACCACTCTAGAGAGTTTAACACAAGGTCTTCAAGGTAAATGCATTCACACAACCTTTTGAAAACCAGTTTGTTCACTGCTCTCTTCACCTTCTCTCTGAGCGCAAAGAGGTCTTATTCCTCCAACTTCTATCTATACCCTTTAATCACTGTCAATGAAAAAGTTTCAAAGTATGAGAAATTTTGCATGCAACTGGAAAACCAAGTTACAATATCAAGTTATTTGGGGAAAATACAGCTGCAAAAAATACTCCTGGAAATCTGACAGCTAGATACATATTCCCTGACATCGCCAAGTATTCCATTTTCAACATGCCAACAATCTGGTCTTTGTTCATCAGTTCAATGAGAGGATGATGTCAGGGTCACTGGAGCCCAGATTACTGCTGGCCTTTAGGAGCATTATGGCTTTCTAGATAAGAAAGAGACTATGGGCCTAATTTCTAACATCTGAGTCTCAAGTGTTCTGGCAAAATATCTCCTTAGTGAAAAAACACAAAATCTCCAAAACAAATACAAGCAAGACCCCTCTGAAATGAGGGAGAGAGGTAATCACGCACCATTGAGTTACCTTTCTAAAAAGCTAGAAGTGTCTGGATAACCAACACACTCTGAGCACCTACCATGAGCACCTATCACAGAGACATATAAGACACCTGTCCTTTTACTACTCCCCTTTTCAGATAAACTTCTCGAAAGATTTTTCCAAGGTTTTCCATTTCCATTTCCTTACTTCTTACCCATCTCAATTTGTTTTCTGCCTCTTCCCATCTAAAATGGTTCTTGCTGAGGTCAAAGACTTCATCTTGCTAAATCCAACAGATCATTTTCAGTCTTCAAGCATGTCAAACTTGCGGCCTGCAGACCACAAGTTTGACATGATTGGTCTACATCTTTACTTAACTCCTATCTTTTTTGAAATACTCTTTTCTTGCCTTTTATGACACATCTTTAAATATGTGTTTTTTAAAAATTGATTTCAGAGAGAGGAAGGGAGAGGGAGAGAGAGAGAGAAACATCAATGATGAGGAAGAATCATCGATGGGCCACCTCCTGCACACCCCCTACCAGGGATGGAGCCTGAAACCCGGACATGTGCCCTAACTGGGAATCAAACTGTGACCTCCTGGTTCATGGGTCGACGCTCAACCATTGAGCAACACTGGCCAGGTTTATGACACATCTTAAATTGAAATTAGATTCTAAACTTTAGATCTAAAGTAAACACCTAAGAAAAAAATGAAGTATAGCTTACTCTTGAAAATCCTTTAAATGGCTCATGAAGTAAAGCATGCCTGTTTTTGTGTGTGCATAATACCACATAGTAAATGAACAGCATATATATATATATATATATATATATATATATATGCAAAACAAATAGTAATTATAGATGCAAACTAAAACTTCACCCTTTCTCATCTAATTAAAAACACCTTTAAGTGTAGTGGGTTAAGTTTGTATGTCTTAACTGCAAGCAAGGGACCATTCCATTCCATTGTTCCTCTCTGGCCACTTATCCCTTTCCTGGGTCTGCTATCCTCCTTTAACCAACTTTGAAATACTGAGCCCTCTTCTCTTCTTAATCTCTATCAATGGTTCTCAATTTCCAGTGCTCAGTGGAATTGCCTGCCGAGCCTTAAAAAATCCAAGGCTATAATTTGGATCAAGTAAACAGAAACAGTATTTTTTAATCATTCAATGTTTCCAATGTGCAGCCAAGATGAGAATCACTGTTCTACACTCTTTTCCTAGAGCAGGGACCACACACTTAAATGCCTTCAGGGTCTGAGAATTAAATGAGCAAAGCAAGCCAAGCATAAGTTTTAGGAGTGGTGGGCTCTTTGCTGAACTAGAAAGCAACTAGAATCAGCTGTGATTTAGCTCCAATCAATTGTTGCCAGATGGGAAAGCTGGCTCAGTAGAGCCACATCTTCTCATTTATAAAGAAAAATCCCAAATCTGGATTTTCATGGGAAATCTTCAGATTTTAAATTACTGGCCAAAAGTGTCTCGGGTTCTGTTCCTAGTCAAGGGTATGTGCCTGGTTTGCTAGTTTGATCCCTGGCCCCAGTCGGGACGCATTGGGGAGCCAACCAATTGATGTCTGTCAGTCTGTCTGTCACTCTCCTTTCCCCCCTCCCTTCCATTCTCCCTAAAAAAAAAAAAAAAAATCTATGGAAAAAAATATCCTCGGGTGAGTATTAACAAAAAACCAACAAAATATTGGCAACTAACTCAAAATTAAACAAAAACCATTTTGTTGGAAAAACAAAACACATCTGTAAGCCTGATTTAGCTGTAGGCTGCAGGTTTGCAACCCTTTGCCTTTGGTAATTCCATCAGACACCTTTCAATTTACACCTAAAAAACTTGTGTCCCCAGTTCAGCCCACTCCTCTGGGCTATGGATCTGAATTATCAAATGCTTATATGACATTTCCACTTGAGGGTCTCACCAGTCCCAAAGTGAAATCTGATTTAAACCCACCTTCACACTATTTATCCTTCCAGTGTTCTTTGTCTCAGGTAACAACTCCTCCACCATTCTCCTGGTTGGGCAAGCCTGACTCAGGGAGTTATCCTACACACTTTATTTCTCCCTCCCATGGCTTGTGCCATATCAATAATCAAATCCTATCAATTATGCCTAAATATATCTCCTGTATCCATCTACTTCTCTCCATCTCCTCTGCTCCACCATAATCCCAGCTACCATCTTTTCTCTCCTAGTTTTCCACAGTGTATTTGCTGGCTCAGGCTGCTATAACAAAATACCATAGATTGGGTGGTTTATACAACATAAATTTATAGAATTTCCAGATCAACGTCCAGCAGGGTCAGTTTCTAGTGAGGACTCTCTTCTTGGCCTCTGTGTGCTCACATGGCCTTTTCTCCTTACTCTTCTTATAAAGCCACCAATTTTATCAGGTTAGGGTCTCATTCTGATGACCTCATTTAATCTTAATTACCTCTTAAAGACTATCTCCAAATATAGTCCACTAGGGATTAGGGCTTCAAAATATCAATTTTGGGGGAATGCAATTTATTCTATAGCACACAGTAACCTTAATTAGGGTCAGTTGTCTCCCACATTCACTCATTTCCTTCTAGATCCTTTTCTCCAATTTGACCAGAGTGATCTTTTACAAACACAAATATTTATAACTATGTGTGTGTACACCTTTGACTCAACAATTCCACTTCTAGGAATCTATCTTACAAATATATTCACACACATAAACTGGTATAAGCATAGTACTGTTTGTTATGGTAAATTATTGGAAACAATTTAAATGTCCATCAAAGAGTGGTTAAATAACCTGTGGTATATCCATGCAATGGAATATTACACAATCATTCAAAAGAATAAGGAAACTATATATTGAAACAGAAAGATTTCTAAGACATTGTTCAGAGAAAAGAATAGTGTGTACAGTATGCTGCCATTTTGGTAAACAACAAGAGGAAAGAAGAATATGCATTTGCTTGAATGCCATTTGTTTAGATATATGCCTCCTAAATATATATCCTCTGTCCATCTTCTTTCCCTCTCCTCTGCTACCACCTGAGTCCCAGCTGTTTGTTATTGTAAGTTATTGGAAACTAGTAGCAGTGGTTATCACTTTGGAAGGTGTGGAGAAAATGGCAATTAAGGAAGGAGCAGTCCCACGGCAGACATTCTGATTGGAGAATTGGCCCAGCGCTAGTATTAAGTTCTTCTTGTGGTTCTAATGAGCAGACTGAACTGAGAACTGTGCTTGAGGTAGCCTTCACTTACTTTCCCCAGCTTCATTTTATATCATCCTGCTCCTTCTATCACTCTCTATGCTCCAGCCACACTGGCCTTGGAATTCCCAGAAAGGTCCTGTTGATTCTTGGGAATGTGGTCTCCCTAAGCTTCACCTTTTAACTTCTATTTATCCTTCAGAGTACAACACATCTTAAAGCTCGTTTCCAAAAAAAAATTTCTTAAATTTCTAAACTAGGTCATGACCCCTGTTTTATGTACTCAGTGCATCCTGTACTTCTCCCAGAATTTATCACAATTGTAATGAGGCAATTGTATCATTAGACATACATGCATCTGTCACTCTTTAGACTTTAATGTCCAGGAGTGCAAAGACCACATCAGTTGTTTTTACCACGGGATTCCCAGACCTAAATAGTGTCTGGCTGGCAAAATAGGCCCTTCCTCAGGCATTTGTTAGATGCATGAGTAAGACTGCTCCTGCCCTCAAGCTTAGCATAGTAGATAAAATCAACACATAAGCACATGAGGACAATGTAGTGTCACTGGTGTTAAGGTTGCAGTCTGTTTAGAACAGTGGTTCTCTGGTGGACATAATATGGGCTTTCCCAGGAGACTCCTGGCAATGTTTGGAGGCATAAAAATCTGTCACAACTAGGGGGGTGGGAGGCAATACTGGTTTCCATTAAGTAGAGGTCAGGAATGCTTCTCAACATCCTATAATGCACAGGATAACCCCCCACAACAAAGAACTATCTGGTCCAAATGTCAATAGTACCAGAGGAAAAAACCTTTCATTTAGAGAGAGAATGATAATGCCCAAAAGGGTTATCAATTCTACTCTAGGTGGTGGAGTTTATTTTTAGGAGGGGGGAGGAGGACATATGTCAAGAAATTTCAGAGGGAAAATATACATAATATTAGCTGCATATTGAAAGGTGGTGGGGGCCATGTCTCTGGAGATTGTTTGCCAGAGATAATGAGGAGCCTCTGAAGAGTTTAAAAGCAGAGCATGGCTTGAACAGGTGCCTCTTTAGTACCCCACACTCCCAAATTACTCATCAACTTTATTCCCTTGTTGAAACAAAAGTTTCATTCTCCTAGGGCAGCTGGTTTCAGCTAAACATTAAGGCCATATTAATTCATCCCAGGATAAAGTCTGATAGCCCCCTGCACACTCCAGAATGTTAAGCTGCATTTTTAAAATATGCAAATACTTATGAATACTCAGGTTGTTAATGGATAAAGCTATTTTTGAACCCAACAACCAGGTTAGTCCTGGTAAAATTTTCTGTTTTTAATAGACGGAACTTTTGTTTCACCTGTCCTCAATTTCTGAACTCCCAGATTTATTAAAAAGATCCAAGTTTTCCCCACAAGTATCTCATGTTATAAGTTAGTTCTCTGCCAGAGAGGATAGAAAAGTCATATGAATACAATAAATGTGAATGGACTGTATATATAAATTGGGAATGGTCTACAGGTTTTTAAAAGGCTTTCACAAACAGTCATGGATACTACTGAAAGGAAAGAAAAAGAGATTATTTTAATGGCATCATCAAGAAATAAAAGAGTTTTACTACAACACAAACCTGCTGCTTACTGTGCTGGATGCACATGCTCTGACCTAGTATGGCAATTCTTGGGGTCTCAACACGGGTGCTCTGTTTACAAGAAACTGAGGAATGAAACTAATGAAGAACAAAGACACCAAAGGTTTGGGGGCTGGTTTGTACATAAATGATTTGGGGAGGAACGACTTCCTCCGTTTTGGACGGCACCACAAATCACGTGTTTTGAAATCTTGCTTACGTGTTAAGAATTTTTATTTCGTGCTTTCAGGCCATTTCCTAATAAGAAAATACCTTATAATTTACAAAGAGCAATTTATACTCCCTTACATTTGCTGACCACTAAAACTGGGTAACATTTCCTTAAGCTTTTCCAGAGTCAGAGGATTGAGAATAATGTGAGCATAACAGAGTTCAGATGCAACATCAACTACAAGCCCGGCCAGCTGGTTTCCATCCAGAGGTCCCCCAGGAGAAAGCCCCTCGGAGGCGGCGGCCGCGTGGGCGAGGGAGTGAGACCCACAGGGGCGGCCCGAGGGCGGCAGCAGGGCTGGGCTGGGGTCTGGCCGGCCTCCGTTTACCTTTGTTTCAGGTACTCCCGCTCCCAGCCGGGCTGGGAATCCCGCCCAAGGCCCCGAGCTGGTGACACATCCTTCTTTGGCCAAGTCGGGCCGAGGTTGGGCAGGGGGCGGGGAAGGAAAATAAAGCCTCGGCGCCTAACGACGTGACTCTCAGTTCTTCCAAATCGTTGGCATTTGTTTCTTTGCCAAGCTTTCCGGTTAACAAGTTCCCGAGGGCTGCGCGGGCGAATTGGCCTAGGAGCCCGGCAAGTGGGAGGGAACAGGCCGTCCTCCGCCTTCCCTCCTCGGTGGACGCCCCCGGGGTATGCGGTTTCCACACCTCCCAGGCTGCCACGGCCCGGGACCGAGCTGGGCGTGCAGAGGCGCCCGCACCACCTCGAACCCCGACTTCCACAGCTCCGCCAGCCGAGCCAGGGCAGCGAGACCGCACCAACCCCTCCGGCCAGGCCGGTCCCCGCCCCTAGCTCCGGCCCCGCCCGCCCGGGCCTCTGCGTACCGCCCCCCCCCACCCCCCCGGCCTCGCCACTACCCTCCGGCAAGGCCGGGGGCGCTAGGGCTCCAGGCCGCGCGGCGGGCGTCCCTGCGCCTACCTTAGTGCCCGCGGCTCCTCCTGTGGCTGCAGCCTCAGCTCGCGGACGGCGCTTGCCGCCAAGGCTCCCGGCGGCGCGGGATGTGGAGCTGCGAGCGCGGCGCGTGAGGAACTGAGGCCCGAGCGCGCCCCGCCCAGCCGCCCGCCTGCCCGCCGGCCCCTTCGTCCCCCTTGTCCCCACCCTCGGCCGCGGGCTCAGCTCCCCGCCCCGCCCCACCCGCCTGGCCCCGCCCCACCCAGCAGACCCCAGCCAGGAAGGGGGCCGCGAGGGGCGCTGCGAGGGCCGCAGCAGCCGCTGCGGTTGCAGTCCCCTGTTTAGTGGCTCCGCGGGGACGCTATTAATAGTATTTGCTATTATTTGGAGATGCGAGTCTCTCGTATTTGCTATTATTCTAATTGTTATTATCATTATCTTTATTGTTTTCGTCATTGATTGTTTTGCCCTCCTCCAGCAGACTAGATGGTTCCTTTGAGGCCGGAGACAACGGGAAGGGTAGCCCTTGCCGCTGACTGGATACTGGGGGTCACTCTGACCCTCACAGCGGCCCGCACTTGCGCCACTTTCTTTGTGAAGTATTGAACCAGTTGAAAGAGATACTTATTTTTAACTGTTATATTGTTTGATATAACACAAATACAGAAAGCCATATAAAACCAATGCACAACTTAATGAATTATTGAGACATACCCCCTTCCCAATTAACACCGAGTAAAATGGTTTGATTGAAAAAAACAAAAAACAACAACAAACAAACAAACAAACAAAACACACACATCAAAAAAACCCTCCTCAAAAGCCAGGAAGACACAGCCTGGGTCTCCTAAAATTGTCCTCCTCCTAATGGTCACAGGAACTCAAAGACCACCTATCCACAATTATGTGCTCTTCAAGAACACATTGGTAAAATGGAAATTTCCCCAGAATTAGGAACCTCCAATTAAGAGTGTATTTGTAAAATTCTCAATTAAAAAGATAAGTAATTTGTATAATCCTATTAATAAAATGGTAATATGCAAATCGACCGACCAAATGACAGGTCCCGGAGGGTGGGGACAGCAAGCAGGCAGAGCCAGGCCAGTCAAGGCGCATGCCAGCGGACAGAGGAAGCAAGGATGATGGAGGCAGCAGAGGGGGATGGGGGGGGGGGCTGCCGGCCAGGCTGTCAGACATTCCCCCCCCCCAAGGCTCCCGGACTGCACAGATGGGGCTGAGGGACCCTCCCCTCCACCAGTGCATGAATTTCATGCACCGGACCTCTAGTAAATAAATATGCAAGTAAACAACTTAAGTTAATCAATCATGAGACTGAACAGCATGAGTAAGGAGCACCTAGTGGTGGGGGATGGGAGAATAGCCAAGGAGTAGATGGCCTGTGAAGATTGGTTCTGGGCACCTGGGCTATCCTCACTGTGTCACTAGCACCTAGCACCAAGTAGGTGCTGTGTGTGTATTTATAGTGAACGGGAAGAAGATATATATGTATCTATAACTACAAAACAGGTTTTTGCCTGCTGAACAATTTCATCCAAGGCCAATTCTTCTGAAAGCTAAAATGATAAGTTCTGTGAGATGACTTGATGCTTTGGAAAGAGGCAATTATACCTTAAACTTTACACTGCTTTCCAGTTTTTAAAAAGCCTTTCAAATGCATTATGGTATCTTCTTTGAGACTGCCAACAAAAGTTTGTTGCCACCAATCTAATGCCAACAAGAGTCCCCCAATCTAGGATGCAGTAAAAGAAGAACTTTTATTCAAGTAAAATGCCTGCAAATCGGAGAGAGCAGCCTCTGGTGGAAACCCTGAGACAAAGAAGAGCCCAACTTTTATAGACAAAGTACCCACCCGAGTCCCTGATTGGTCCATTTTTATGCAAATGAAGAATCCAAATTTTTGCAGTTTGATTGGTCCAAATAGCTATGGAGCTGCTGCGATTAGTCAGTAAAGATGCAAATGGGGATATAGTTTCCAAGCTCTGATTGACTGGGGCAGGTTTCAGCCCATTGATTGAGAGACGATTTTAAGAACTCTTTTATAGAGATCTGCTTAGCAGCAACTCAATGCAGGAGGCTTGACAGCTCAGTCTGTGACTTTTCCCTGATAAACAGTGTACCTGAGAGGCCTCTGCCAACAATGGCTGCCAGACTCTGGTTATGACTTGAGGCCCAATTAACCAGGAAGAATACTCTTTGGCAGATATATTTCTTCTCGGGGTTCACAAGACTTAGAGCTATCTCATGAGAAAGGCGGGGAAGGACAGAAGGACTTTACAAAGGTCACAGGGCAATGCTTACTTGAGGAATACATAGTTAACTATAAAGCAATTCAGTACTGCTGACCCGGCCAATCCTTGCTGGGTTCCTGGTTTGTCTGGACAGTTTTATTGCCTGAGTTTTTACATTAGGACTTCTTAGGCTCCTTTGGAATACATTTCTATAAAGGACACAAGACCTAACTGGAAATTTGATTCAATGCGATGGAATCAGCCTCTTTATCAGGAGCACATTGGTGAATTGTAGCTAGAGAGCTACCAATTTGCCATCATGTATTGAGCTTTGGCTCTCTGGTTGTTGGTGGGTAGAAATACAAAGAGTAGAAAATGAGTAAGACACAATCTTTGCTCTAGGCCAAATTAGGGAGAAAAATTGTCAATAAATGAAATTTCAATTTATTTGAACGGTAGGAGAATGAGCATGATTAGGTGTAGGGAGAAAGTAGGGCAAGTCTCAGAAAAGAAAAAATCGGATTTTTTTAAATTATGGAAAAATGTAAAGTATTACAAAAGTAGAGATAATAATATAATAAATTACTATGTGCTCATTATTCAATTTCAACAATTATCACCTTATGGCCAATTTGTTCCATCTGTACCTCACCTTCTGGATTATTTTGAAGCAAACTACAAGCAGCATATTATTTCACCCATAAATATGTATCTCTAAACAATATGGTCTACTTTTAAAAACACCCACAAAATCATTAAAATAGCTTTAAAAATTAACAATTTTAAAATATCTAGTTAGTATTCAAATTTTCCCAATTTTTTCATAAATGTTTTAAATAGTTTATTTTCAAATAAGGACCCAAACAAGGTTCTCACATTGCATTTGGTTAAACTCTGTTAAACCTTTTTCTTTCCTTGTACTTTATAAGTTGAAGAAATTGATTGCTTGTCCTGTAAAGTTTTTCACATTCTGCATTTTGCTGATTGCATCCCTGAGATGTTGTTTAACATATTCTTCTACCTTTATATTCCTTATAAAGTGCCATTAGAGCTAGAAACTATCAGCTTTAGGGACAATACAATCCATAGTAAAAAGAAAAGTCAATCAATCTAAAACAAAACTGTCACACAAGGTAGAATTAGCAGACAGGGACATTAAAACAGTTACTGTAACTCTATCCTAACCGTTCACAAAGTTAAGCAGAGACCTGGGTGATATAAAAAAGACACAAATTGCATTTCTGGAGATGAAGATTACAATGTTCAAATACAATGTTGGTAGTATTAATGGCCAATTTGACATTGCCAAAGAAAAGATTAGTAAACTTAAACTCACACCAATAGAAAGTAACTGAAATAAAGAATACATAGGAAAAAAAAGATTTAAAAAATGAGAAGAGCATAGATGACCTGTGGGACAATTGAAATGTCCTAATACAGGGTGTCCCCCAAAAAATGTATACACACTTTAACAGCTGATAGCACAATTTTGAATTTGAAATGTATTTTAATAATCACTGCCTTTATAGTTACTCAAAGTGTGTACATACATTTTTTTTGCAACACCCTATATCTGTATAAATGAACTCTCCAAAGGAAAGATGGGGACAAAAAGATTTTGATAAATAATGTGACCTTTCTTTCTTCCATCCTTCCGAAACAGCTTAATTAAGACATAATTCACATACTATATAATTCTCCTATTTAAAATGCAAAATTCGCCGGTTTGGCTCAGTGGATAGAGCGTCGGCCTGCGGACCCAGGGGTCCCGGTTTCGATTCCGGTCGAGGGCGTGTGCCTTGGTTGCGGGCACATCCCCAGTGTGGGGCGTGCAAGAGGCAGCTGATCGATGTTTCTCTCTCATGGATCGATGTTTCTAACTCTCTATCCCTCTCCCTTCCTCTCTTCCTCTCTGTAAAAAATCAATAAAATATATTTTAAAAAATGCAAAATTCAATGGTTTTTATATATTCATAGAGCTGTGCAATCATAATCAAAATTTCCTTGAGTTTCTCCTCTGTAGACAATCCCTTCTCCTTCTCTCCCAGTCCCAGCTCCTGGGAACCTAAGATCTCTGTATAATTCTCTGGAGATTCATCCAAGTTGTTGCATGTATCATTAGTTTGTTCCTTTTTATTGCTGAATAATATCCCATGGTATGAATGTACCACAATTTATTTGACTATTTACCTGTTGCAGAACATTGGATTGTTTACAGTTCAGAGCAATCATGAAAAAAACTATTAGGAACTTCATGTACAGGTTTTTGAGTGAACATGTTTTCATTTTTTTGTGTAGTGATAGGTCACTGTGCTTAAAATTTTATTTCCCTAATGGATAATGACATTGAATATCTTTTCATGTGCTTATTTGCCATCTGTTTATCCTTTTTGGTGAAATGTCTGTTCATGCTTTTTGCCCATTTTTAATTAGATTATTTTTCACTGTTGAGTTTGCGATTTCTTTATACATTCTAGATACTAGTCCTTTGTTGGGTATGTGGTTTGCAAACATTTTCTCCCAGTCTGTAGTAGCTTGTCTTTTTATTCTCTTAATAGAGGGTTTTTGTTTTTGTTTTTTTTCAGAGTAAAATTTTCTAAATTTGATGAGGTCCAATTTATAAATTTTTCCTTTTATGGATTATGCTTTTGGTGTTAAATCTAAGAACTATTTGCCTAGTTCTAGATCCTGAAGATTTTGTACTATGTTGTTTTTCCTAAGTTCTATAGCTTTATATTTTATATCACATCCATGATTCATTTTTTAGTTATTTTTTTTTAAATAGGATATGAGTTTTGGGCTAAGGTTCATTTGTGTTTTTGTTGTTGCTGTTTTATTTTTTGCTTATGGATGTCTCATTGTTGTAGCACCACTTATTGAAATATATTTAAAGAAATGTTATTCAAGATGTTAATAATGAAGGAAACTGGGTGCAAGGTATATGAGAATTCTTTGTACTATTTGCTTAATTTTTCTGTAAATAAAAAACTGTTCTAAAAAATGAAGTCTGTTTAAAAATATCAGTTGGGCATATTTGTATGGCTCTATTTCTAGGTTCTCCTTCTGTTGCATTGATCTGTTTGGCTGTCCCTCTGTCAATAACACAGTTTTGATTAGTGTTTGGTATTGTCATAGGGACAGCTATCTAGTAGGCCTTAATAATTGGGTGGGGTTTTTTTTGCCCATTTTTAATTGTTTTTAATTATTATTGAATTTTGAGAAAGTGCCAGTACACTAGAGAGAAATCCACTGGCTGCAAGCACGCAGTGTGTCTTGGAACCAGTGGTAGGTTTTACAGAAGAACGGAGAAAGTTAGTCTAATAATTTGGTTAAGTGAAAGTTGCCTATAAAAGCTTCTATTATTTTTGTTTTTAGTTTCCTTCCCAGAGTTGAAAGAACACTTATCCAACTGAATTAACATGAGTTATTTGGTGAAGTTGTAGGACTGCAATTTATTTACAGACTTGGGTTACCTGTTGGAGGTTAGGGTAACCCAGATCCACTGGACACTGAATCTAGGTTAACCTTCTAGATTTATTCCTCCTGACAAACTAGATCCCTACTTACATAGTTTGGCTTTTAAAAAAGAGAATTCCTAAGGCCATACCTTTCAGCTAGAATTTAACGTGTTTCATAATCTAGTGAATTGCATAGTCCACAGGCATACCTAAAATTATATCTTTACCCCTCTCCCCCTTCATTCCCCCAAAACCTTTATTAAACATTTTTTGATTTGGGTTGATGGGATTCTGTACTCCCCCAACTTGTCTCCAGTTGACTAATTAAAAGGTTTTAACCTTTCCTTCAGCCCAGACCCCTTTGGCAGTCTGATGAAGCCTATAGATCTCTTCTTGGAATAATGTTCTTCTATTTCATAAAATACATAATATCACAAAGGAAGCCAATTTTTGAAATACAGTTATCAAAATATTAAAACAACTTCTATATTTATATATACTCCTTTATATACAGATTACCAAGATCTAGTGACAAATTTAATTGCTATCATAATTTAAAAGTAATGATGAGCAAAAACGATACTTCAAGATATTTGCAACAACCATAAAGTTAATTGAAAACATCTGTGAATTCTATTGATGACTTGGTACTAATATTGCTGTGGTATATTGCCTCCACTTATAATAGAAGGAAGTGCTAGATTTTCAGTTACAGGTTAGTGAAAATAAGAATATGATTTTTTTCTCCATCTGAGTTCATGGCTTAATGGAATCCCATATCTGTTTATGAGATTTTCACCCTTTTTACCTTTTTTTAAAAATCCTCACCCGAGGATATGTTTTTATTGATTTTAGAGAGAGAGAGAGAAAGAGGAAGGGAAAGAGAAAGAAATATCAATCCTCATGTACACACCCCAGGGATCAAACCCACAATGTAGGTAGGTATGTGCACTTACCAGAAATCGAACCCACAACCTTTTGGTGTACAGGATGACGTGCCAATGAACTGAGCCACCCAACGAGGGCCCACATTTTACTTTTTTTTAAATCCCCACCCGAGGATATTTTCCCATTGATTTTTTTGAGAGAGTTGAAGAGAGGGAAAAACAGAGAGAAATATTGATGTGAGAGAGACACATTGATTGGTTGCCTTCTGCACACACCTGACCAGGGCCTGGGCTGGGGAGGAGTCTGCAACCAAGGTACTTGCTCTTGACCAGAATCAAACAGAACTCGGGACCCTGAGGTCCGCAGGCCAACGTTCTACCCACGGAGCCAAACCAGCTAGGGCCCACATTTTACATTTTTAATTGTCTCATCTATTACCATGTTCTGTTCATTTTTATTAACCCCTCTGAGACAAATTTTAAAAGGAGATTAAAGGGTGTGAGGGATATCAGCGAATGCAGACTTGACTCCTGAAAACTGCTGCCTGTCACTGCTTCCCACCCTTCTCTTACTCCCACACTCAAAGTTCTGCCTCCCTGGCCCAGCCAGCTGTTGCAAGCAACTCCCCAACCATGAAAACCAGCCCTAGTCACAGGGCTTGGACTCTGTGTTGGTTTCTCTTTGTTTTGTATATTTATCTGCAAGACCTACTCACAGCTAGTTGTTTTCTCCTTACGATCCTGAAGTTTGTTGTGTTGGCAAAGTGTTTTGCTTTAGACATCCTGAATCTGGGCAGGCCCTTTGGAATGTGTGAGAATTCAAATGGTTTTCCAGTTCCAACCTTCATAGATCCGAGAATGCAAAATAGAACCACACATTTAAATCTTACCCAATAAAGCAGAATATTGACTTTGCTATGGGAAATGAGTACTCAAGGAAATAAGCAACATATTGCCAGCATTGTGAAACTAAACAATGAAGTCAATCGTTTTATTAAAGTGGGGACATTTATTTAGCCTCTGCAACATTCTTGTCTCTTCAGTTTCAATGCCTGGAGACAGGCCATACAGTGGGACTCTCAGTGGTGAGAACAAGATGTGTTTTCTGCCTTTGGTGACACTGCTGTTTCTAAAGTGCTTTTCCTGCTGTGGGACTCTTGTTGATTTCTGCCCCAGAGGTCAAGGGCAGAGATGTTCTACTTCTCTTGAGGAGTTCCCAGGGGACTGGGAGTGGACTGGATTCTGGCCAGGGTCATTTATTCTTGAAGAAATTAGAAACCAGTGCAATATTGCTCTGCTTATTCAGATGGAGTAAGAAACAAACCAGTATGTGACAGAGCAAGGAGGTTTATCTCCATATAGACAAACTTTTATTTTTATGGGTCTGTAGAGCTGATAAAAATGAAGGCTAAAAGAGCAGAAATGGCTGGTATATAAAATGAAAGAGAGAGAGGGAGAGAGACTGATAAAGCAAGTGTCTAACCAGCAGAAGTTATTTTCACGTAGAGTAAGGATTCTTTCTCTTATTCTCTCTCACAGTTCTTTTTTTTTAAATTAAGAAATTTTAGAATATATAAAGATACAGAAAAGTAGAGTTAATTATATAATAAACATTCATGTAACGACCACAGAGATGAGACAAACATTACAGATAACTGAAGGGGGAGGGAAGCTCTGACGAGTCAATGAAAATGCCCAAAACAGAAAAGGTCCATTAATCATCTTCCTGGCTCAGAGAATGTGAAGCCACCAGCCAGGTAAGAACTGGTGTATCTTCTTCTCTCCTGGCCGCCAATCCCCTACCATTTTGCGGGGAGAAAAACCAGCAGGTATTAAGTGGGCTAGGCAGACAGGCAGGGATAGCAGAGAGCAGAAGGCCCTATTTCCCTTTCCTACTGCAAACTGCCAGGCCTTGGCTGATGAAGGAGGAAAGTTTTATCACTAAGTGAGCTTGCGAATTTTCATTATTGCAGGGGATTCTGCGTTCTAATTGCTAAACTGAGACTGTGTTTGTGACTTAAAATGACTGTGGGATTTGTCCATTATTTAAGAGAGAACAGAGAAGCCATGGGACTCGGAGTTTTTTTGTTCAGGAGCAGGGAAGGTGTCTTCCACTGAATAAATATGTTTAAAGGAAACAGTGGGAGACAAAGCCAAGTTGAGTTTGATTGCCAGGAGTCATGCTTGTTCCACATACCACATGGAAAACATTTAGCCGAATCTAAGATGTCATCAAACTAAGGCAAATTATAATTTTAGATGCTGCCAAGAAAGAAAAAAAATTACTACCTATGACACATCAAAATTAAGGCAAAAAATTTGTGATGAGCAAACCACTACATTTTAAATAAAGACAAGGTCAGTATTGCTGATTTTTCCTTTTGCCTCTGGGTTTAGCATGTCTCACTATGGCACTGTCACTAATATTTATTTACACTTTCGATATTTTGTTCATCATGGCTTTTTTTGGCATCATGTTTGGTTTTGAAAAATATTCATTAAATACATTTATCTTGATTTTTGAGGTTTTCTGATAAAGCAAAATTTTCCATCTAAGGCAAGTGCCTCACTCATCTCACCTGCCTTACCCAATTGCTCTGGGAGATAGTGATAGAAAAAAAAAAATAAAATAAAGGAAGGAAGAAACAAAGAAAAAAAACTCCAAATAGATCCTTTTGTTTATTTTCTTGCCCATGTAATTGCTAATGGGAGAAACACTTTTATAAATTTCCCAAAAAGGGATCTCTTTAAAGTTCTTTTTATAAAAAAATTTTTATTGAATTTATTGGGGTGACATTGATTAATATTATTATACAGGTTTCAGGTGTAAAATTCTATAATATATTGTTGTATCGTAAATCAGCGAATGAGATACAAGATGCCTTAATGAGCCAATTAATTAGGAGTCATTTATTGCACGCGGCCCAGAGGGAGGTGTCTCTTCCAAATCTCTGAGCACCACATACAGGAAGTCTCCCATATTTATACTTTTCGAGTCTCTTTGTTTGCAGATATTACAAAGAGCTCTGTGTGAGTTATTGTTACAGACAGTTGTAACCTTGAAGACATAATGAGTTTGTACTTGGCATAAGAATATGGGAATTATTATCAGTATTAGTCTATTACATTGGATGGCTAGCTGGCAAGGTCAGACAGTTAAGTTTATCTTTTTCTATTATTTGAACTAAAATCGAAGTCATTTTATAGAATAAGAGACTGTCTTAAAGTGACAGTTTACAGTGACAGAGTTTACAGGACTAGGGACTATCTAACAATAGCAGAGAATTCAAACAGCAGTTTTATACAAGATGGAGGTTACTATGCTTCAATATCATCTGTATATTGTATTGTATGCTTACCACTCCAAGTCAAGTCTTCTTCCATTGACTCTTATCCCCCATTTACCTTCTTCTGTCTCCCCCATGCCCTTTCTTTCTGGTAATCACCATACTATTGTCTGTGTCTATGAGCTTTTTTTTTTTCTTTGCTTAATCCCTTCACTCTTTTCACCCAGCCCCCCAAACCCCTTCCCCTCTGTCAGCTATCAGTCAGTTCTCTGTATCTATGAGTCTGTTTCTATATAGTTTGTTTATTTTGTTCATTAGATTCCTCATATAAGTATTTGCCTTTCTCTGACTGGCTTATTTCACTTAACATAATACTCTTTAGGTCCATCCATGCTGTCACAAAAGTTAAGATTTCCTTCTTTTATACAGTTGAGTAGTATTTCATTGTGTAAATGGAATACTCATTATTTATCCACTCATCTACTGATGGCCACTTGAGCTGCTTCCAAATCTTGGCTGTTGTAAATAATACAGCAATGAACATAAAAGAGCATTTATTCTTTTGAATCAGTCTTTTGGGTGTTTTCTGCTACCTTGTTTTCCAAATCACTGATTTGATCCTCTGTTTCATCCAATTTAATGTTTATTTCTTCAGTGTATTCTTCATTTCAGGTATTGTATTTTTCATTTCTGAGTGGTTCTTTTTTGTGGTTTCTATGTCCTTTTTTATGCTTGCTATCTCTTTGTTGAAGTTCTCACTAAGTTACTTGGGCATTCTTTTAACCATCTTTTTGATTTTTATATCTGGTAAATTTCTTGCCTCCATTTCATTTGGCTCTTTTTTTCTGGAGATTTCTACTGTTCTTGCACTTGGAGCATGTTTCTTTGTCTCCCCATTTTGTTTCTCTCTTAGTGTTTGTGTCAATGTATAGGTAAATCTGCTATGACTCCCAGTCTTGGTAGGGTGGCCTTATGTAATAGGTATCCTATGGGAACCAGTGGCACAGTCTCCTTGATCACCTGATCTGGGTGCTCTAGGAAGTTCCCTTATGTGGGCTATATGGGCTTTCCTGTTGTAATGGAGTCTTGATTGCTATTGGTCTGTTTGTGTGTGGGGCCAATCCTCAGGCTGGCTGACTGTGACTTTTGACCTGTACCTTAGTGTATGAGCTGCTGTGCAGGTGCTGAGCACACAAAGCAGAATTTGCCTCAGCAGGGTCTGGTGCCTGCCAAGATCTCCCTTTGGATATGCCATGGTGGAGCTAACTAAATCTTACTCTGATGTTGTCTGAAGCTGACCACTGGGTGTGTTTGTTCTGGGACCTCTTGGAAAGGACTCTGGTGCAGGCCAATGCCAGGTGCTGCCTGTGACTGGCCCTGACAACCTGTTTGGAGCTACAAAGCAATCCAGTTTGTGGCTGTCTCTGCTGCTGCATGGAAAGGACCAAGCTGTGCACCAAGGGCAGCTTTTACCCATACTGAGCCCAGGGGTGGGTCAGCAAGAGTCTCAAGGCACTCTGAGATCTGCCTTCACCTGCCTTCACCTGCCGGCTACCTGTTAGGCTCAGTCACTGAAAGAACCTCTGGCAGGACTTGAGTTGCATGAAGTAGATTTCAGTGAGTCACCGGGTAGGGGTGAGTGGTGTTCACCAGATTGATACAGGTTCAAATTCTGTGCCAGTGCTGGGTCTGAGGCTACTCAGCAAATGTCAGGGGCATACCAAGTCTAGCTGCTACCCACTGGATGTTCACACACCTTTGTGGTGGGGCAGGGTCTCAGGGAGGCATCAGAGTGAGGCCAGCAGGATTTATCAAGCTCAAACAGACCAAGATTTTGTTGTGTGAAGGGACAGCTCTGCACTGCTCAGGCATGTGAGGGAAAAATGGCCCCTGTCCCAGAGCCACACAACTTAGACTCTCCCAGATTCTGCCAAAAGCCCCATCTCAGCAGAGCAGGTCCACCAGGAATTGGGAGGATGGGGCTAGTAGATCTCCTGTGAGGGGGAGGAGCTGGTCAGGCTGGGAGGAAGGTGGGAGGAATGGCCCCCATCCCAGAGCCACACAACTGAGTCTGTCCCAGATTCTGCCCAGACCTTTACAGGGCGGGGCCACCATTAGTCAGGAGGGTGGGGCCTCTGGGAGCTCAGAGAGTGGGACTATCAGATCTCCTCTGAAGAAAAGGCACCAGTCAGATTCACGGGAAAGTGGGGGAATGGCCCCCACCACAAAGCCACACAACTCAGTCACTGACACCCTCTGAGTCTGCCCAGACCTCTACACCTTGACCTGGGCAGCTGATTCCTCAACAGGGTGCAAGCTCTACAGGGAATGCAGAGGGTGGAGCTATTGCATACACACAAACACCCCTGCCCCCCGCACCCCCCCTCCCCGCCCCGTCCCCTCTCCGGGCTGATCTCCTATGGAGGGGAATGTCCCACCTGAGAAAATGGTGTGGGAGAGGGACTCAGCACAGGTATTCTGGCAGCTGTCCCCTTAGTTCTCTCCCCAAGCCACAAACTCCAATCTCTCCTCATGTGAGTCTAGTCCTCACCAGTCTCCCTCTGCCAGAGCCGGGTGAGTGGCTACAGACAAGATTTTGTGTTGGCGTTTTAAGAGGGCACTTGTACCTCTAGCAGACTTCTGTCTCTCTGAGGCAGACAGAATCCCTGCTGATTTTCACAGCCAGATATGATGTGGGCCCCTCTTCCTGGCTCTGGTGCTCTAGACTTGGGATCCTAGCTTGGGGTTGAGATCTCATAATTCTCAGGAGGAACCTTCGCAGCCGAGACAGCCCTCCAGAATCTCAGCTGCCGCCCGTGGGAGTGGGACCAGCTCTTTTCCTGTTTCCGCCTTTCCTGCTTGTCTCGATGTGGCTTCTGTAAATCCTTGGTTATAAGACTTCTCTTTAGCTAGTCTTCAGTTGGTTATTCAGGTTGACTGCTGTGTATTTTAGTTTTAATCCCAGGTTGGTCCTGGGAAGAGGTGAGTGTAACATCAACCTACTCTACTGCTATCTTGAATCTCTGATTTTAAAGTTCTTATTATAAAATATGAGATGATCTAATTGATACCCCCATATAACACTGAAGAGGGGAACTCTAATCTTTTTGAGAAGACTCCAATTTACTGTCTGAATGACAAAAGTCCACAATAACCGGCTAGATTGGTGTCTCAATGCTGTTGATATTAAAGTTTGAAGCAAATTGTTGATATTAAAGTTTGAATACAAATTTTTGTATTTCCTCATTCCTGTCATTTAAAGGAATTCCCTCTTGTACCAAATGAAAGTGTAAAAGGAGATTTATGATACCTGTGTATAATTATAATACCTGGTATACTGCTCTCTACAATTTTCATCATCTCACTTAATTCTCATAAATATTCTTCATTCGATTCCCAAAACTACCACAGGTGGTAGGCAGAGAAGTTATTGCACCATTTTAAGCACAAGGCATCAGTGTCATTTCTCAGACAAGGCTGACCCAACTGAATGGGAAAGAGAACCCTGATATCTCTACTTCAAGGACAGTTCCCTTCCTGTACAGTGCTGTGTGCCACTGAAGACATGTGAAGAGACACTTTAAGTGCCATGTTTGAGGGATTGCAGCTATAATCAGAGCTGGTTAGCAGCTGATCTCCCTGAGGCTATATCCCGTCTCCTAATGCTGTTTCATATTAAACAGGTTTGAGAGTGAGTCACTTTGGTTGGCACGAACCAGCAAGTGATTGCTTCAGCCCTGCTTTGAAACTTGAAGTCCTCCCTTTGCCTGAAGGTAGCAAACTCAATGCAAACCTCAGCTATTAAATTGCAGCCGCTCTTGGGCTGACTTTGTGTTTCACTTATATAATTTCAGGCTTCATTTAGCATTCATCCGTTTCCCCTTTCCATGCTTACGTGGTTTGGTACAGAGTGCTCTTATGCTAACATTTTGTTTAGGTGATATTGGACTAGAAAAAAAGACACACCCTGCCCAGGGAGCTCTTAGTAAAAAAAGTAAAGGAAGTCTTCCATTAGCCCAAGTGGACTGCTGCCTGACACACAGGTGAGCCTTAGTGGCGATAGCATTTTGATCAGTTTGAGGAACGAATTTGGATTTTCTGCTGCTTCTCATCCAGGACTAAGGAGATGGCTCTTGGTAATTGATTTGGGAGCTAAAAAAAAATAAGAAAGAAAGAAAGAAAGAAAGAAAGAAAGAAAGAAAGAAAGAAAGAATCCTCTTCTAAGCTCCATTGGCCTTATTGCTTAGAGAGCAGCTGTTTGTCCTGGATAGTACATAGGGCCTAAGTAGGTGAGACAGTGAAAGCGGATAGGAGATAGATTAGAATAAAATAGAAGGACGCATGGGTTAGCAGTCTAAATGA
This sequence comes from Plecotus auritus, assembly GCF_963455305.1. Lineage (NCBI taxonomy): Eukaryota > Metazoa > Chordata > Mammalia > Chiroptera > Vespertilionidae > Plecotus > Plecotus auritus. The sequence goes on from NC_137773.1 coordinate 148,870,855, forward strand.
AGTCAAAGAGTAGCTGCTTTTTTTTATTTCCCCTAAAAGAGAAAATGGGAAATGGACTGGTGATGGTTTTCGGAGGGATATTAGAATCTAAGTAGTCAGAGTTGAAACAGTTCTGGGTAATGATCACATTCAGGATGTAGTCACAGGAGTGGCTAATGAAGTGGAGAGAAGGTAGAGGTCCCCTGTAACCTTGGCAAGACTTGGAGAAGGGAGTTAGATTGAGGTCCAGTGAATGTGGAGTGAGTGACCAAGAGAAAGATAGATAACAACAATGACCATAACAGAGGGTAGAGCATTTTATAACTGAATAAAGAGTGTTTGGATATAGTGATATGGAGCCAGAAGAATAAATATGTCCCTTTTCCCAAATAGCCATGGGATGTGTGAAGAACGGAAGAATAAACATCCTCATTCCCAGGAGGGAGCAGGAAAGGCAGAGTCCTTCAACATAGGTCATGTTTCAGTTAAGGCAAGAGGAGACAGAAGCCCAGTGGGACAGTCTTACATTGTAGAGAAGGGAGTTTACCAATGGATGAAGAGAGCTCCAAAGGGCCAGCAGGAAAGGTTGAGCTGTGGGGCCAGGAAAACCAAAAGGATGAGCAAAGGGGAGGATGGAGGTGATGGTAACAGAAAAAGACAGCCATGAGAGAGGCTAACATTCAGGGTGGAGGCAAGGCATGCCAGTAGGGGAGAGGTAGGTAAAACAAAATTAACTAGGATGGAGAGTCTGTCTGGGACTCTGTCATAAGGGGTTTCTAAGCCCGGGTGGAGAGGGTGCCAGGTGGTGTCTGAGTCTAGGTGCTGCCCACCCTTATGGTCTAGTCTGCAATGAGAGGTTTCTTCCCAGGGCTCCAAAAGGATGCACCATGGCTCTAAGGTTGTCTTGTGCTTCAGCATGAGCCAGCCTCAGGTAAGGAGGATAGACTTGTTAGACCTGAATCAAAAGGAAGTGAGTTATACATGATCCCAGGCTTTCTGGGGCAGTGCCTCTGGGCATGGGTCCCGAGAAATTAGCCAAACCTCTCTTCATGTTGGTGACATGCCTTCCTCTCTGGTGTCTCCTCAGAGGCCTTGGGTCTCAGCCATAGAGTCCTCAGGTTTAGGAGAGAGAAGGATTCAGCACCTAAACTCCTTGGCCAACCCAACTTGACCTGGTGACCATAAGATAAAGCTGCTCCCAAGAGTCTTAATCATGATGGCAGTGAGTCTTCCCAACACTGCTTCCCATTGCTAGGGTGGGCAGGAGGCCAGTTGCTGGAGATTTACATATGAAGCTGGGAACTTGGTCAAAGAGAGAAAAACTGTAAACTCAGGTTTTGGGAAAACTGTGATATTAAATCAAGACAGGAAAAGCAGCAAGATAAATGCAATGCTAAATCAGTTGAGTGGCTGATCTAATCTTTATGTAACTCAGATGTCAGTTGGAGTTACCCTGTCCCTTAATACCTGTTAGGATTAAATCAAATCCCATTGCGGGGAGTACATGCCTTCCTCAGGTTCCTGCACAGTGCCATGGACTAACAATTTTCTTAGTTCCTCCTCCTCTGATTTCCAACTTTGGCTGAGTTCTTCTCCATCCCAAAGTGAATCTAATCATAGGCTCTATTTATCTCTTTCTCCTTGGTTTCCTCCAAAAGCAGTACACATAGCAGGTAGAAGCATGTTTTAGAACTTCTCCTACTGATGGGAGCTACAGATCAGCACTAGGCAGCGGATGACATAGAGTTAATATCAAATAAGAAATTTTTTTATTTCTTTTTTTTTAGACAGTATATTCATTAACTTTATTATAAGTGGGCCTTACTGTTCACAATAGAGCCCATCTTTTATTTTTTAATTGTTTTTATTTTTTATTGTTTGAAGTATTACAAATAGTAGTACATATGTCTCATTTTTTTTCCCCATTGACCTCCCCCCGGCCTCCCCTTCCCCCCAGTACATGCCTTTACCTGCCGCTTCCCCCCCACCCCAGTGTCTTGTATCCATTGGTTATGCTTATATGCATGCGTACAAGTCCTTCAATTGATCTCTTACAGCCCCCCCCCCCCACCGCCAACCTCCCTTGCCTTCCCACTGTAGTTTGACAGTCTGTTCAATGCTTCTTTGCCTCTGTATCTATTTTTTCCCCATTTCTTTTCTTTAAAAAAATCTTGCCTCTGCAGACTAGAAATAAACATATAATAACAAAAAATGTTTGAGTCCCAATTTCAATGTCCAACAGTTCTGAGTCCCCGTTTCAATGTCCAACAGTTCCTTATGTGTACATGTCAGCATTGATATCTGGATGGTGGGCACATGGTGGCAATGCAGGTCTGACCCTCTCTGGTTTGGTCCTAGGCAACCTGCTGCGATGCACAGCTGCTGACTGCTAGCGTGGCAAGGCGTCGTCAGCGTCTTCCATCTCTGGACTGTTTCTCCTCTTGTCTCTGTGGTTGGAGCAGACTTGTCAATTCTTCTCTGTTGCAGGAATCCACATGGTCTTGGAGTTGTTTTCTGAAAATATACAAACATATTCTTGACCAAAAGTTAATAAAGGAATCTTTTCCATATAATTGATTTGGGATCCTTTTTATTTTTGCCCAAACGATTTTCCTTTGTCTTATTTAGAGACCATGTGTTTTTTTCATGGGTGTCTTGCTGTTAGCATTACAAATAAAAATTAATTTTGTAAAGTAAAAATTTTCTAGATGTAATTTACTTATAGGATATTTTTCCTTACATGATATTACTCTACTATCCCCCCTTTTTTGATTAATGGAGGCTTTTGTAAATTTTATAATGTAGTCTTGATAACTTTAAATTTTAATTTTTTGCACAAAAATATGACTGCTTTAGGTTCATTGCATGTTCAGGAATTTTACCATGAGATGAACTACCAATAGAAATTTTAGTTACTACTTTAGGAAGAGCTTTTTGTCCAGTACAATTAAATTTTCTTGAATATTCACTTATTTGAATTAGCCTATTTAAATTAATCTGAAAACTTGATTATTATTTTACTGTCAAATTTAATACTCTACCAACAATCTTAGTTTACCCTGTAAATATTAGTGGAAAGGATTATTTGCATTCTTGAGTAGGCCCTGAGCATTCCTGGTGCTAGGCTGGATTTAGATATAGGGCAGCTGCTGTCAGCCAAGTCTCTGTCTGTTACCTGGGTCCCAATCTGAGCTGGGCCAAGTCTCTGTCTGTCACCTGTGTCCTGAACTGAGCTGGGCATGGGAAGCAAAGCAGCCATGGGGGCAGGAGACCTCCCTCAGACGGGGTGAGGGTTCAGGCCCCTGCAAGGTTGGGGGGTGGTGCGGGTCTGTGCCCCACCTCTGTTGACCCCCAAGTTCTCTCCTGATGGCCCCTCTGCGACTGTGCCTGTCTTAGGTTGTTCCTTCCCTGAGGAATCTTACCCGTCTCTGGCTAACCAGTCATCCTCCGGGCCAAGCAGGGTGATATGAGGTTCAGTTCTGTCTCCTTGGTAGCCTATGCCCCCATGGCCTCCACGCCCAGCACCTGTCTTGGGATCCCCTGGCTTGCTGGTGGGGCCCCCGGCACTGATCACATATCTCGGGGAACTCATGTTTCTTCTCCAGGGAGGGCCCAGCTCACACGATTGGGCGAGAGACAGATCCATGGTACCAGCCACACGAGGCTTCAAGCTCAGCTTGAACAGAAAGCTCAGGCAACAGCTGAGGGCAATTGGATTGTGAGAGGAGGGTCGTCCCTCTTAGCACAAAAGGCAAGAGGGGCCAATATAGAATGCTCAAGTGCCTTCCCAGTGCCTTAATTCCTTCTGAAAGGGATTAAATCCTTTCATGTCCTTTTTTTTAAATTGCTGCCAAACATTCAAAGAATTAGTTTGTAAGTTTGTTTGGGATAATTGTACAATATGCTGTTGTAAAATATCTAAAATTATAATGACATTGTAGAATAATATCATGTAAGGATATTCTTTGCTCTAGGCCTGTGGTCAGCAAACTGCGGCTCGTGAGCCACATGCAGCTCTTTGGCCCCTTGAGTGTGGCTCTTCCACAAAATACCACGGCCTGGGTGAATCTATTTTGAAGAAGTGGCGTTAGAGGAAGTTTAAGTTTAAAAAAATTTGGCTCTCGAAAGAAATTTCAATCGTTGTACTGTTGATATTTGGCTCTGTTGACTAATGAGTTTGCTGACCACTGCTCTAGGCCATGGCAATTCAATTTAAAAAAAAAAATACCCTTTGCCATTTCTGCCATCTCTCAGACTCTAGACTCCACCACATTGCCTTTCTTTCTCCTATTCTCTATCCCCATCTCCTTCTTCTCTTCTTCATTCTTTCCCCACTCCAAGTCCTTTTTCATTTTTTAAGGAGAGATGTTTATGGGTTTCTTTGTTAATCCCCGTCCACCCATCCCAGGGCTCATCCTCTACCCCCACCTAGCTTTTAAATATATCTTCCTGCCAAAACCGGTTTGGCTCAGTGGATAGAGCATCGGCCTGCGGACTCAAGGGTCCCAGGTTCGATTCCGGTCAGGGGCATGTACCTTGGTTGCGGGCACATCCCCAGTAGGGGGCGTGCAGGAGGCAGCTGATCGATGTTTCTCTCTCATTGATGTTTCTAACTCTCTATCCCTCTCCCTTCCTCTCTTCCTCTCTGTAAAAAATCAATAAAATATATTAAAAAAAATATATCTTCCTAAACAAGATAGTTCATTTTCTAAGACAAATTTTGGAGCAAGGTGGATAAAAGTCTTTACTTACCTATTTTTATTGCTCCTGTCTCCTAGAGTCTGTAATGGGGCTTAACCTTCAGATTCACTTCACTAGTAAGTGGTTTCTGATACAACGGGCAGAGGAGGTGAGGAGTAGAACTAAGTAGACAGCTCTGGGCTTTCCCAGTGTCCTTCCCACCCAGTGCGTGGTTCTTACACGTTCTCAACATTGTGGCTCCCTGAGCAACTTCTCTCATGGAAACACTCTCATGCTTCCTCTTGGAAAATTCATTAGCGTGTTCACTCTCCTTCAGGTAACAGACTGGCCCTCCCTCAGCTCTCTCTCTCAATGCCTAGCTAAGATACCTGCCTCCCTTCCCTCCAGGAGGAGGACAGACACAAAGCAGTTCATTGTTTAGGGCTTGACTACTCAGTGTCTCTTTTCACCTAATTAGAAGGAAGTATTTTTCCATTCACTTCATTTTCTTACTGGAATTTGCTAACTGAAGTTGAGTGGCTTTGTTTGCATGTAACAAACATTTGTTCATTAATTAACAGCCTCCAGGCCACATTGTCCTTATCAGGACTTAATATTTAACTCAGCACTGACTAAACCTGAAAGAGTGCTCGAAATTGCTGGTAGGTTCTGCTATGCTGGGAAAGGACCTCCGAGGTGGGGTAGCAGCTCTCTTTTTCTCTTCTGGAAGCTATTTTGAAGACTAAGAACCTCCAAGGAGTGTAACCTGAAATGTTTGGGGATTCTTGACAGAGATCAGGGATGGCCACCACTTTGCCAGTGTCTTGTAAAGATGAACTGAGACAATTGACCCAGGATGCTAAGAGACAGAAAATAGTCAAAAGAGTTTTAAAAATTATTTTTTCCCAACAAGTCCTTTTTATTTTCTCTCAAGAAAGCAGTGAGTAATTGCCAACTGTTGCCTCACTGGTTTCTCCATCCTCTGGTATCTGGTTGTAATAGGCAGGATAGTTTTTTGCTCCCTCTAATTACTCCTGTGCTTATGCTATATTAATTGGCAAAAGAGATTTTGCCAATGTAATTAAGGTTACTAATTAATTGACCTTAAAATAGGGAAATTATCTGAGTGGGTCCAATGTAATTATGTGAGCTCTTAAAAGCTGAGGGCAGAAGAGGAAAGCAGAAAGGATTCGATAGGCTGTTGCTGGATCTGAGGTAGAGGGGTTGTGTGCAAGGTCCAGGGAGAGGCCATTTGGAGCTAAGGGCAGCCCTCAGCTGACAATCAGCAAGGAAACAGAGACCTCAGTCCTACAACAGCAAGGAACTGAATTCTGCCAAAAACTTGAATGCGCTTGGAAGTGGATTCTTCCACAGAGCCTCCAGAAAGGAATTCAGCCCTGTCACCTTGACTTGGGCCTTGTGAGACCCTAAGTAGAGAACCCAGTTGACCTGCAGAAACTGTGAGGCGATAAATATGTGGTGATAACTCACTGCAATAACAGAATATGATTACATGGGGTTTCTGTCTTTTGTCCAAAAGGTGAGATTCTCCTTTCTTAGGAGGAGCTGACTAAGCAAGGGTCTTTTCGGCCAGGTAATGTGGGCAAACTTGGTCGCAAGTTGGCACTTGAACATAAATTGTGTTCAAAGGTGGCCTGGCCTCTTGTTTTACACTCTAGATCTGCACAGTCTACTATGGTAGTCACTAGCCACAGATGTCTTATATTGAAATTTAAATGAATTAAAATTAAATAAAATTTAAAATTCAGTTCCTTGGTTGTATTAGCTACATTTTAAGTGTTGACATTCATATGTGGCTAAATGGCTACAGAATTGGAAGGCACAGGTATAGAACATTTCCTTCATTGCAGAAACTTCTATTGGATGGTCTGGTCTAGATGGTTAACAGTGATGACATTCAATTACAACTGTTCTTTTTCTCCTTTGGGGAACTGAGAGGTAGGATTCCTCTACTCTGTAGTAGAATTATTTCAAAACAGAATGCATATAAATTTCCTCCAACTGAAGCAAGAAATGTATGAATTTTGTGGAGATTTTCATGTCCCTCCTTTATTCCCTTATCACTTGCATAAATTACCGCCTGAGGATAGAAAGCCCTGGACTTGCAGTAGAACACTCTAGAAATACTAGAGACAGTGTATCAGGCCTCACGTTTTTCCCCCCAGTGAAAGAGGAGTTACCATATAGTAAATGGCCAAGAAGTCCCAGGGCCTGGATTGCAGCATTTTTCAAGAGTCTCCTCTTACTGTAAGACAAATGTAGCTGCTGAGGCAGAACATTAAGTTAACTCCCTGAAGCAAACAAACCCAAACAGGCCATAGCTGTTAGACTTGCCTCCCTGTGTTGGTTTCCAATGCCCAAAGGTGACACTAACCATTAGAGGAAAAAGGCTTGTTCTCTCAGGAGACAAGCATCTAGCCCAGCCATGGGCAAACTACGGCCCGCGGGCCGGATCCGGCCTGTTCGGCTGTTCTATCCGGCCCGCGGAGCCAAAAGAGCGGAGGGTTCTCTTGCTCTCCCCTCCGCTCCTTCACCAGCAGCAGTGTTAACATGGCAATGTCGGGAAACACGGGCGCAGCTCCTTCTTCTGAGTGGGTGGATTTATATCCGCCCACTCAGTAGAAGGAACAACCTCTCAATCTTCCAGAGGCTCCTTGTAATGCCCCCGGACGCGTCCCCCGACATCACCCTGGGAATGCGTAGACACGTTATCGTGGTTATGTAGGGAGACACGCCCCTGGAGAGCACAGTATCAGAGCATTAGCTAAAAAGGAGACCAACAACACTGTTCCCACTGAAGTTGATGTTTTAAAGACCAAAAACCTTTCAACCCAGTATACATTGCCATCTACATCTACGTCCTGGACATAATTTGGAAGTTGCACTAAAGAAAATGTTTAATTTACTGTTTACACATTTTGTTCTTTTCTATTTGTTTTAGTTTTAAATTATTTTATTATATTTAAGTTTAATTTGAAAGGCTTTTGTACCTTTCCTTCGTTAGGCAATTTTATTTTGCCTTTGCCATCTTCAATATAAGGTACGTTATTGTGCTATGATTCCTCCATTTTTTGAAGTTTCAAATTATAATAATTAGTGTTTACATTCTTCTTGTTAAAATGTTTGACATGAATAAAACTATTGAAATAATAATAAAAAAAAGACCGTACCCTTTTATGTAATGATGTTTACTTTGAATTTATATTAGTTCACACAAACACTCCATCCATGCTTTTGTTCCGGCCCTCTGGTCCAGTTTAAGAACCCATTGTGGCCCTCGAGTCAAAAAGTTTGCCCACCCCTGATCTAGCCTCGTAATCAGACTTCTGCCTCAGGCCCAACTAACACAAGTGAGTGAGAATTAAGATTTCCTGGCCATCCCTAACGGGTTTGGCCCAGTGGATAGAGCGTTGGTCTGCAGACTCAAGGGTCCCAGGTTCGATTCCAGTCAAGGGCATGTATCTTGGTTGTGAGCACATACCCAGTAGGGGGTGTGCAGGAGGTGGCTGATCAATGTTTCTAACTCTCTATTCTTCTCTGTAAAAAATCAATAAGGTATATTTTAAAAAACAAAACAAAAACTTTATTTAAAAAAAAAAAAGATTTCCTGGCCAAACTTGTAACTGGTAGCCCTAAATTAGGGCTTGCAGGTGATGATTTGGAGAGATATGGCACAGGCCAAGCAAAGAGCCTGGGTTTTGGGTTAGAAGACCAGAGTCTGAGTCCTATATCCATATTGTGGTGTTTACCTGAGCTCGTTAATAACGATTTCTGAGCCTCAACTTTTTCATCTGGGAACGCAGATGGGGTTATTGTGGAGCTGTTGTGAGGGTTAAAGGAGAAATTTGCACAGCTTGTGTGGCACACAGCAGTTTCTCAGGGAACAGCTAATGTTGTTACCCACACGGGAATATCAGGAATGTCCATCCATCTGATATCCTGGTCAGTCTCATGTGTGGTCTTGTCTCCATTCCCACTTTAATTATTGCTCCTATTGCCATACCCTCAACCCAGTCATTTCAACAATTTCACTCCCCACCAAACCCACCCCCAAAACCCATACAATTCCAAACATCCTACTCTCTCACTTCTACCCAATATATTCCTCTGAACATATGATACCCCAATTCTCACATATCACTGATACCTCCAATCCATTATTTCACTGAGAAAATAAAAGAACTTTCATGAGCCCCTACCACCACATCTACCCACCTTCTGACATCTGTGCACATAGACTCTGACTTGCCTCCTGTTATTATAGGTGAACTGTCTGTGTTTCTATCTAATGACAGTCTCACCATCTCCACACTGGATCCAGCCACTTTTCACTACTCTGAACTTCACCTTACTTGTCCATCATCCTGTGTCATTAAATTTTCCCTTTTCACTGGATCATTTCCATTGCATCAAATATACAATAATATGCCCTGGACGGTTTTTCTCAGTGGTTAGAGCATCTGCTCATGACCTAAGGGTCGGTATTTGATTCCCTGTCAACGGCACATACCTCGGTTGTAGGCTGATCCCAGGCTTGGCCGGGGGCGGGGGCGGGTATGCGGGAGGCAACCAGTTGATGTGTCTCTCTCACATTGATGTTTCTCTTTCTCTCTAGCCTCCTTCCTCTCTTCCACTCTTTCTCTAAAGATCAATGGAAAAAATATCCTTGGGTGAGGATATATATATATATATATATATATATATATATATATAATATTTCTCATATAAAAAAATCCTTCCTAGGCCCCTATTCTTCTTCAGCTGCTACCTTTTTTTCCCTCTGCTACCCTTTACAGTGTCTTTCACTGGTGTTTTCTCATCTCCCTGAATTCTAAATGCTGGAATATCCCACCATTTAGTCCTCAGGACTCTACTCTTCTCTGTCTATACTCACCGCCCACCCCCCCCCCCCGGGGGTTCCATACAGTTCCATGACTTAAAACACCTTTCTTATGTTGCCAAATACCCTGCCTGGATCTCTCCTCTGAAGTACAGACTCATATATAACTAGACGCCCAGTGCAGAAATTCGTGCACGGGTGTGGTCCCTAGGCCTGGCCGGGGATCAAAGCATGAGCGTCTGGCGTAAAAGGGCAGGTCCCAGTTGACCTCTGGGCCCTGGGCAGCACCTGGGCCCTTGGGCTCCCACGCATCCCCCTCCGCCTGAGTCATTGGGCCGCCACCTGGCTCCCTCATCACCTGGGAGCTGGGCAGTGGCTCCGCCCCCTGCCACTGCCGCTGGTCGCCGTCTGCAGGGTCTGCAGGGTGATCAATGGGGCAATCGGGCCCCGCTTGCACCCGCCTTGACCTGGTGCTGCCTGCTCACCTGCTCCACCATCCTGCGGTTCTGCTCCTGTCAGGGCCCATCGGGGCCGGCGGCACCTCCACTGCCACCCGCTGCCAGCACTGTGTCACTGTCACCCACCATGTTCCATGGTGGTCAGCGCATGTCATAGTGAGCGGTCGAACTCCTGGTAAAGGGGACAATTTGCATATTAGGCTTTTATTATATAGGATTGCCTACTTGATATCACCACTGGATATCCAATAATAGACATCTTAAACTTGATATGTTAAAAAATGAACTGTTGATTTTCAGACCCAAACCTTCCAAACTGTTCCCTCCCATAATTGCCCATGACTCAATAAATGGAACTCCATTCTTCCATTGGCTCATGCTAAAAATATTGGTTTTACCTTAATCTCCCTTTTCTTTTATAAACATCATCTGCTCTATCAGAAAGCAAAGGAGATCAAGAATCTGAAAAGGCTATTTCATCCAGGCCAGAGAAAAGTCCTGCGTCATCAAAGAATACTCCCGTCTAGTGACCAAAATTATTACATAACCAAGGTGTATCCACCCTCCAGCAAATTTATTTGTAGCATTTACCATGTTCCCGGCAATGTTCTAGGTGCTAAGGATATAGCAATGAGCAAAAAGAGGCAAAATGTCATGGACATTACTTTCTGCTGGAAGGAGACAGAAAACTTGTCAGATGATTGAAGAAAAATACTTTCGGGGAAGGGGACAGAAAGTGATGGAAGGAGGCTGTTTTAGATCAGGTGGTCATGGAAGCTTCTGCGAGAGGTGACATTTAAGTGTAAACATTTAAGCATTAAGCAGACTCAACCATGCAGATATCTGGGAATAAATCATTCCAGCAGGAGGGGGATGTGCAGAGGTCCCGAGGCAAAAGCATTCTTGGGATGTCCCAGGAGTAGGGTGAAAAAGCCTGTGGTGAGAGTGGAATGAGTGAGGTGGACAGTGACATGAAATGAGATCATTGAGAGAGCTAGGGTGAGATCATGTAGGCTTGTAGCCCAAGAAAGGGATTTTGGATTTTATTCTAACAGACAGGAAGCCAATGGAGGGTTTTGAGCAGAGGTCCATCATGATCTGACTTACATTTTAATAGGATCAGCCTGAAATCTTGGTAAAGGATGGACTTAGTAGGGAGAGAGTAGAAATGGGAAGACCAGTTAGGGGGCCTATGCCATCAGTTCAGGTGCAGAAAGATGGTGTTTGAATTCGATGGTGACTGTGAAGGTGGCAGGAAGTACTGGATTTAGAATTCATTTTGAAGAAGAGCTGACAGGTTTGCTGAGCACATTGTGGGTGCACAATTTATATTTGTTGAGTGAATGGATACACAGAGTATTCTGGGGTGAGGCAGGATTTTTCTCTTGTCTGGATGAAACATCCCTGTCATTGACACCCCCGCCCCCGTTCTCTTTCCTTGCTCATTTGCAGCCGTCTGATGACTAATACTTTGTTCCACGTCCCCTCACTATAGGGAGGAGTGTTCTTGAACATTGAACCCTAGGACATTGTCACTGGAAAATATCCACAACTCCAGTAAATTTGGTTTCTGGATTATTTGTAATTCTCTTGCCAGTTTTCCTTAATCTGACCATCTCTCTTTGTGCTGATAAAGTTGAGCTCTAAATCTGAAAACTTGAGGCACAAACTCTGGGACATGGTGATCCCACATCGTCCTTTCACACCGTCAAGCCCATTTTGGGCCATTAAGTAGACTCTTTTTAGCAGTACAAGCATCTTATTACTCTTCAAACTCATATTGTAAAATTTCTAATATGGAGAATGAATATCATGGGATAGAAACCCAGTTCTCACTGTCAGAAGATTTATAGAGTTCTTCTTTACTTTGAAGTCCTTTTCTTCAATTCCAAGGGCAGCAGCAATGCCTACCAGGGTCTGGGCAAGGATGAGGCAAGTGAGGTGCCTAGGGTGCAATATTTAAGAAAACACTCACATTCAGGGCCTTGTAAGTACAGGGTGAGAACCTGAGAACAAGGGCCTCCTGATATGTTGTGCTTTGGGCACCAGGATTGCCTCACCCTAGTCCTGGCCTTGCTGCCTATAGAGAAGTGTTTTGGTTTATTAACCAGGCAGCTGGAGCATTAAGAGCAGGACCAGTTCCCCACTGTTTGGCCATGACTGTGCAACAGAAAGTTGCTTTCAGAGAAAGCAAATGGCATGGAGAGGAGCCATGTTTGGGAAGCTCTGCCAATCTAGAAATTAAAACCAGTGGGAAAATGTAGATGAACATTATGGAGTTTTGCTTCATAATCAACTCAACAAGCCACTGGCATTCCATTTGTTGAGGACTAACTGGATCTATTGATCACATATATAACATTTCTGTCTTGTTTGCAACTCCTCAGATACAGCTTTTAGAAAATGTATATTCTCTATGATATGTCTTTTTTTTTACATGTTACAAACATTAAGAGAACAAATAATGGCTGCAATGTAAATGGTTTGGACAATCAGTTAAGGGCTTATTTTTAAGGTTGGGTTTACAAATCCCATTTTCAAAATGAGTCCAAATTGACTGAGTGATTCTAAATTAGGTCTTTAGTTTTTACCCTTAGCTGCTGATAATGCCACTATTAATTTTAATTATTTAGAGGCAACATTAATTCATGTGAAACAAGAACTGCAAGAAAGTCAGAAAGGAATAAATTACTTGCTGCAAAACGGAATGACATTTTGACTGGCACAGAGATTTTTTTCTTTCACACACTTTGTGCTTTGACATTTCACTTGGCACAAACATTTCACAAATTCTTGACCTAATCTGACATACTGTTGTTTAGCAATTGCTGACATGACATGTTTTAACCTCAAGCTCTCTGGATTCCAAATGTTACCTTTAACTGTCAATCAGGGATGGATGACCTCCAAAACACAGTTGAGGCAAGAGTCTATGTACCTAGGAAGTTAAGTGTATTTGCCTAAAATGAAAAAAGAACAGCTGGGAGTAGGAGTTGGGGGAGGGGTGGGAGAGGAGTATCATTCAGGGCAATTCAAGAGATAGCAACCCCAAACGTAGAATAACTAGAACTAAACCTAACAAGAAATAGGTGGGACACATATGACAGAATATATAAAACTTAGGGATAGAAGAGATGTAAATAATTTACATCTTTCTAAAGAAATATGTTATCTTTCTGAAAGGGAAGACTGTATTGTATAAAAATGTCACTTCTCTAATTGTTTTTTACTTACTACTTGACTGTGTCTAGGCCTCATTGCCTGTGGGTATTAGGAAGAGGTCACATTCACATGAATACCCAGATTTTGCCAGCTCATTAGCTTGTATTGACATCTGCCTCTTCGCTCAAGATTAAGCCAACTCACAATGTTCTGCTCTGATCTTCTTTATTAAGGGCTATATCAGTTAGAAATGCTTTCAGCTGCAAGAAATAAAACAACTCCATCAACAGTGGTTTAAACAATAAAGACGTTTAATTGTCTCCATCATTAGTCACATGGCGGGCAGTTCCAGGGGTGATGCATTGGCTTATTCACAGAATCAAGGACCTAGGCTCTTTCTATGTTTCCACTCTTGCAAACCTGGGAAACCTGCTTTTGTCCTCAGGCTGTTTCCTCAGACAGCTCCAATCATAATATTTATACATAACCATGTTCGAAGTAGGAAGAAGGGGCAGAAGTATCTACAGCCTACTTCCTTTTATATCTCATTGGCCAAAGCTGGGTCACATTGCCCACCCTCCAGGCCAATCATTGGCCCAGTGGGACTGCAACTGCCAGAATGGGCTTTGATGAGATTTGATTCATCCAGTTGCTGGAACCATGGCTGCCAGAACAAAACTGTACTTCTGTTAGCTATGAAGAAGGCAACATAGCTGTTGGGCAGGCAACCAACAGCATTTGCCCAAAGATGCAATACCCACAGGCATTTAAGAGAGGCCTCTCACAAGACCACTACTCTGCTGGCTGCTCCAGACTCTTCTTTGATCTGCAAGGCATAGACCCTTTTCCTGGTGGTTACTCCTCAAAGTATCAAACCTGCTTGGCTGTCTGCAGCAAAGAGGGAAAGAGTGACCTGCTATGCAGTGTGCACTGTGTTGCTTGGATCCCACAGCAACACTCCTTGTGTCCAGTCTGCTACAGGTGCTCACAGAAACAGCTTCTGTAGCTCCGGCCCTGATCCCTCTTCTGTGGTGACTTTGTGGTAGACCCTACAGGTAGGTTCACTCAACGTCCATTCTCTTTTCCCTCCTCCCACCTCCATTCTAGAGGATGGAAGCTAAATACCATCTCATAACAGGGAGGGTAGTCATGTGTTTGACAGTTTTGGGCAATGTTATTTAGGTGGAAGTTTGCTAGGGGTTTCTGGAAAAACTTTTGCTTTCCTGGTAAAGGCCTTGGTTTCAGCTTGGATCACTATGCTACTTAAGTTTACCATGATCTAGTCAAAGTATTAATAAGATTTTTAAGGGTAAAGACAGAAAAATTATTCTAAAGTTTATCTGGAAGAGTACACAGGTGAGAATAGCTAGGATATTAGCTTTATTTGGGCAGGGATTATATAAAAGCAATTTCCTTTTTGTTTCTTCCAATGCTATTATGCTTTGAAAAGACTTCCTAATTTCGAAATCCATTAAATATTTATCTTATTTTTTCTGGTTTTATTTTTTCTATTACAAAAACTATGTATCAAAAATCATCATAAGTGTCAGATGGGTTACACTTCATAAGTTATATAAATGTCTAATCGCTATGTTGTACACCTGAAACTAATATAATATTGTATGTCAAGTGTAATTGAAAAAAATTCTAAAAATCACCATAAGCAAACTTGTGAGGCAAGCAACAAATTGGGAAAAATACCACAGTTACAGTATAGTGATACTAGAGGCCCGGTGCACGGATTCGTGCATGGGTGGGGGTCCCTCAGCATAGCCTGCACCCTCTCACAATCCGGGACCCCTTGGGGGATGTTGGACTGCTGGGTTTTGGGAATTAGGCCAAAACCCAGCAGTATGACATCCCCCTAGGGATTTAGCAGACTCCCAGCCAGGGCTGGGTGCAGCTCTGCTGCCACTCATGCCGGGCCTGCTGCTGCAGAGGTGGGAGAGGCTTCCGCTGCCGCAGCTGTGCTTACCAGCCGTAAGCCTGGCTTCTGGCTGAGTGGTACTCCACTGTGGGAGTGCACTGACCACCAGGGGGCAGCTCCTGTGCTGAGCATCTGCCCCCTGGTGGTCAGTGTGCGTCATAGTGACTGGTCAACTGGTCGTTCTGTCATAACAGTTGCTTAGGCTTTTATATATATATAGATAGGAACATGCTATTGGAGGTAGAGGTGAGAGCCATGTTACTGGAGTATGGGTTCTCCTTTATACCACAGTCTGGTGATATTATTATCTCTGTATACAGTTATTGTTATTTATCTCCATTTTATCAATGAAGAAATTAAGAAGTTAGGTAATGCCCAAATAGGATGGACTGAAATTCAAATCCAGGTGTTTCTGAGGATAAAAAGCCAAAGTCTGTGCTCTTTCTACTATGTCCCATTGCTGATGAAATCTTAACAGAGAAAGGTTGGCCTTCCAAGTGAATTAGAACTAATCAAAGGAGTTGGGCACAGGAGGATGGTTTGAAAGATACGAAGAGCAGGAGGTATATGTTAAAGGGCAAAGATGAAAATGAAAGTTTTCTATATGCATGTCCAAATTTGGTCTAGGATCCTTGGGAATGGGCAACTAGGATGGATGGACCCCAAATCCGTGTTGCCTGTAACCTGGACTGAATTCTTAGTCACACAGTGAAGGCAGTGTATCATGGAACGTGCACAGACCTTTTATATCCAATAGATCTTTGTTGATCCCCTTTCATCACTTACTAACCACATGTCAAAATGAGGATAAAACTGAATCCTTAAGTAATCCAACCAAAGCCTCCATCACATTGCAATTTTCTCTCCTCCAAGATACTGAGGTGGAACTCTTGCTCCCTGTGTTCTGATTCCTGCCAGATTGCACTCGCAGACACCAGTGGGATAGTTCCAGAACTACATTTAAAGCTGTAGGTGTAGCAGTGAAACTAGTTGCCAACAAGAACCCAATAAGCACAATTTTATTTTGTTTGCAAGTATCCACCCATATTTCATGCATCAAATATTCCACACTGTTTTCCTTGGCTTGACATTGCATTAAGATTCTCTCATCCAGAGAATAGTATTTTTTAATAGGTGTATTATATTTAAACAGGAGTGGCCATTGTGTGTTGACAAAGGTCGTGTTGTCTGTGTCCATGGGTTTTTTTATTTTTTTGCTCAATCACCCCCTTTCAGCTCCATTCCCGAACAGTTGTCAGCCAAAAGTTAAATCTAATTAAATGAACATGATTATGCTCACCACGGATAATTTCTATCTGTACTATTCAAATGGCTGAATAATAAAATCCATGATGGAATAGTTCCATTTAAAACTAATGTTGCTTAATTTATGTTTATGGCCAGCTTTTCAAAATCTTAACTTCAATCACTTTCTTACTCAACATAATTATAGCCATAAATGGTTTGAATTGATTAAATTTAAAAAGAAAAAATTCAATTTATGAAAGGTTACAAAGCACAATAAAATGTAGCAAATTTTTATTTGTACATACAGATCAGATAGCACATGGAAATTGGCTTACATTGTTTGTAAAGAAATTCTTAATGCAAGTAATATGATAAAACAGCAGCTTATCAAATTGATCAATACATAGAACTGAAGATTATCAGAATACTTTTTTCATAAGTAAAAGTGACTGATATGAGAATTTATATTATTTATCCTCTGATATTTAATAATGAGCAAAAACACTCAATTAAAAATTGTCACATTCTTTTCTTCATTTAATGTATTTAATTTTTATTTTACAATTGCTCTGAGCTATTGCTTTGATGTCTGTAAAAGCTGGAATTTTGCCACAAACCTTGAAATTAATTTAGAAACAATGTGATGTCCAATTTTTCAGTAAATAATTAAAAAACAAGCAGGTAAAACTAATCACAGTGAACATATTTAAAGGGTATGTGTGGGTGGAAAAAACATATTCTCGCTTTTGTGAAAAACATTTTTTCACAATGGTTCTTAAATGTTCGAAATACCGTATTTATATAAGACAATTTCTGGTACATGTAGATGCTTAGAAATGTTTGTTGAATAAGTAATTAACATACTTTGCCAAACAAATAAGTGTACATCACTATGTCATAGACCCATTCTTCAAAAATTATGAAATCTTTAAACATTAAATAAATTATTCTAATGATGTGCGGTATATTTACTGGAGAGGTTAAGGCACACATTTTTCAGACAAATGTTACCTCACATCTGTTTTGTATGTTTGCACAGCATGTATGTTGCACAGTATTAACTACCTTATCCAGACCTCCTTCCATTTCTGCACCTGTGAACTTAAACTCAAATATTATTAGAAAGGTTCCATCCTTCCCCTAGGGAAGCCACAGTTCTCACTTCTTATTTTAGAAAGAATCTCTGTTGGATTAGATGCACTTGTACAGTTTTCTCTGGCTTTTCAAAACTCTTATAAAACTTCTTTCATTGTGGGCTCACAGACCTGAAGGAACACTCTATACTAAATCCTACTTTCATTTTCTAGTTTATTCTACTGCTTCTTAGGAGGTCATAACATTTTGGTTTCCTACATTCATTTTAAGTTTCTCCCAAATCCATATAATTTTGTCTCATGCCTCATTCTAATTGTTTAGTAACTATCCAGTCAATCCAACTGCAAGTTTAAATTACTAGAGTTAAAAAGGACTTACTTTTTACTATAGGTGTGCTTGTTTGAGGACACAGAAGATACCACTCCTGCAGGGAGTGTCATTGGGGACCACCAGGAATCACTGAGCAAAACAGGCTGGGCTAGGGATAGGGTACAATGAGCAGGGCCTAGAGCACCCAGGGATTCAGCTACGAAGAGCTTACCTCAATTGCTTGAATAGAATTTACCCAAGACTTTTATTTTTGCCGGGGGTTGGGGAATTGAGGGAGTATAGTAATGAGAAGTGTCACCTTATGGACTACTTGGCTTCTGCCTCTCAGCTTCTCTCCTCCTGAGGGCTTTGAGAACACCCAGGTAAGTCCAGACAGTGCAGTCTGCGCTACCCAGCCCCCAGTGACTGGATACTGGGTTGCTCATCCATTTCCCCATTCACCTTTCCCAACAGGCCCACTTGGATTTAGGGACCCATCTCTTCTTTCCCATTCCCCCATAGCCTACTGCTCAAGGGAAGCTGACCCTCCCTCAGTTCCAGGTCTGGGCCTAGGGCAGAAGGGGAGAGGGGTGAATGCATCCCTACTTTTTAACCTATAATTTAGGAAGACAGTCTTTGTCTTTTTCCTATGTCCCACCCTTCCATGAAGAAGGACTTAAAAAAAAAAGTTGTGGTAAAATATACATAACATAAAATATTGCCACTTAAACTATTTTAAGTATGTAATTCAGTGGCATTAAGTAGATTTTCAATGTTGGACAGCCATCACCACTACCCATCTCTACAATTTTTTCATCATCCCAAATTGAAACTCTGAACCTATTAAACATGAGAGAGACTTAATCAGGCTGGAATCCAGGGTGTAGACTGGGCCCTTTCTTCCCAGGGAGGAGGAAGTCACACTGTGTTTAAATGTCATAAACATAGGTGTGGCTTCCTCTCTGGTTTTTCCCTTCCATCCACATAGCAGGAGGGATGAGCTGTCAGGGCCTGCCTCCAGGTGGAGGTCTGGACATCTTGATCCTCCACTTCCACTTTCATGAGAAAGTACTGAGATAGGGCAGGGGGTTGGTTAGATTAAAACAAAAATAGTTTGTTATCTATCTGAAATTCATATTTAACTGGTAATCCTATGGTTTTATTTGCTAAACCTGGCATCCCTAGGTACGGAGAATGTAGCCATTTGATTCTAGGCCTTGCAGGACCCTTGGTAACAGTAGTGGACACCAGTGTCTGGCAATAAGGATCTAGCAAGAAGCTGGGTATCTGGGTAGAGAATAGCATGGAGAGAGGATTGTGGGCCCAACAGACACTCCATTTCCTCATTCCTGTTGCCAGAATGGGGTATACTCTGCACCTCACATCCCACCTGAACTGTCCATCATGGTTGGGGGGAGGAGAATGGAGAGCGATTCCTAAACTGGTTGAGTATTAACCCAAAAGGCCCTGAGAGAAAAAAAACCCTGAAAGTGATTGAGTTGGCAAGATTAAGCAGAAACAAGAACTGAAGAACTAAGGTTAGTTACATGTAATAAAGTCCCATTTTTCACACTGGAGTCTGTGAGTGAAAATTCGTACCTGCTACTGATAAAAAAAAAATAGGACTGATGAGATTGTCTCCAAGGCTCCTTCTGTATCGACAATTCTGTAGCTGTAGAGATGAAACTTGAAGACCTTGAAGGAAAAGGAAGACATGGGTTAGGCAAGGGTAGGAGCATTTCAAAATCCCCTGTTGAGTGCCTGTTTACAAGGAGACCCAGCGAATGGGCAGGGGTGGGAAGAAATGTGAGGAAAATAATGACCTGTGTGTAAGCTGTCCCTGTGTGATTTGATTTTGCTGCTTCTTAAACATTTAAAGTTGAGAATTTGCTCGAGTTAATTATTATTAACAGTTAGAAGCGGCTGATTTGCACTGATTAAGCTAATCCAAGAGCTGTTTTCTTAAGGGAACTATAAATGGGCTGTCTTGGGAACCAACTGGTGAACAAGCATGTTTTTTCAGGGAGCGCCCTAAAGGACTCTCCACCCAGGGAGTCTGAAAGCTGAGAGAGAATTGTTGCAGAATGAACCATCTTTAGCTTCCTTCCTAAGCAAGCAGTGCATGCAGCAGGCACAGTGGGCGCTCCTTGCTCACAGAGCAGGTGAAAGGCTTGAAGGGGGACTCCCTCAACCCTGCAGAAAAGAAAGGGGGCCTAGGCAGCGGGGAGACACACGCCAGGCAGGAACAGAAAGAAAGCCTTTCTTAGAGTGGAGTGGGGGTAAGCCAATATCAAGAAGCTGGAGAGGAAAGCGGTATCCAGTGGAGGGCCTGGTGGAAGAGAAACATCTCTACCTGGGGCCAAGGAAGCAGCGTTGTGCTCCTCCCCAGCAGCGCCCTTACACTCACCAACAGTCAGAATGCATTGCCTTGGAGGGCACTGGCTGGAGCGGGAACAGGAGCAGGAGCAGGAGCAGGAGCAGGAGCCAGCAAGGCTGTTCCCACCCAGTGAGGAAGAGGTGAGTCACAAGTGTTTTTGATCAACTCCCTGACACAGGGAGCAAGGGTAAGCTGTCCTGCTGGACTGGAGTGGGCAGGCAAGCAGGAAGTGGCTAACGCCTACCCTTATGTATAGATGCCACTGATCAATATTCCCAGCTATAGATTTACATAGGAAGGCGTGAGCATTGGAAGTAGAAGCACCTGCCATAGGTATCTTTATGAGCTTTGAGAGCCCTTATAAAAAACATAGAAGGCTAGAGTAGAGGTGGTCCGAGGCCACGAACATTTCAAAGGTTGCCGCTTGTGAAGAATAATGAGAAATGAAAATGGAAGTATTGGCTGCTCCTGCTGTTAGCTAGCAGGCTTCGGTTTTCTAGATTGTGGCTTTTGATACCAGTACTCTGGCAGAGATTGCCAAGTGCTTTGCACTAAATCTGGGAAGACCTGTTTGACAGGAAACACCTACCCAATTGAAAGATTCCACCCCAAATCAGAAAGAATGAGGAAAAATTATTAAAAACAACAACAACACCCCATGAAACCAGGAATCATGAAGGATAACCACATAACAAAAGGAATATGCAACCAGAGAAATTTTCAGGTGGAAGTATCCAGGAAATGGGTTAAGAAATGTCCAGAGGCTTTGAGATCTATTTAGTATGGTGCATAATTCGGGAAACCACCAAAATGTATTTAACCTTTTCACACAATGAGGTAAACATAATCCCATAGAGATGGGATGCAATAGGAACCAATGGCTGGCCCAGGCCTGTCATACCCGCCAGAACAGTGTCTGGAAGGCTCAGAACAAGCCAAAGCTTGTGGGAAAGAAAAAAAAATGCTAAAGATGAGCAGAAGGGTTTTTTAAAAGCTGTGTTTGGAGCAAGAACAACACGGAAGGTGTAGGCCTGCTGTTTGGGAAATTTAGTGCAATGTTTGCAGATGATAAAGACCAAGGGACGATGACTCTGAGTGTTGCTTCTGCCTCCTCCAACAAGAGGATGCTTTTCAAGCTCTGTGGAGCCCCACAATACACAGAAGGAAAGGGAAGATAAGGGAAGTGACCCAGGCTTCAAATACCTGTCAGGAATGTACTTGCTAGAAAATTGTTAATTAACTTGGTGCAAAAAATGAAGAATGGTGAGGAGATAAAAAAGACCTCTACACAAAGGGATTTGAGTACTTATTTTAAACAACCCCCTTTATGCAGACTACCCTCTCCCAGCACTCCCGGGGAGTTATCTGCTAAGCTTAATGGGCTGGCCTGCCTTCCCACCTGCAAACCTTCTTAATGCCAGGTTCCAGAGAAAGGCCATAACAGTTAAAGCTGCAGATTACAGATCAAGGTCAAAAGCCCTGTCAACTTCCCATTCTCAAAGGTAGGTACATGGAGCAGAAAAGGTGGGAGAGCAATAGGAGGTCCTCAGGTCCTGGGGGGAGGGGAGGAAGCTACCTTGTCATTCTCTGCTAAGCTGACACCTGTTCCCAGCAGGTGACTTAATCACCAATCCCTTAAAATAGCAGCTTGTTCCCTAAGCATTCTGGGTTCCTAGTAAAAAAAGCTCTCCAATAGTTTCTTTTAAAGAGCCATACACAGTCACAGTATGAAATTTGGAAAAATATTTTGAAAAGCACAGGAGAATTTAAAAAATCAACTCTGACCTTATTTTCTAGAGATAGCTTCTGTTAGCATTTTCTTTCATAATGTTTACTATTTTTCTCTGATAGGGCATACATAGTATTAAAATTTGGAATATAGAAAAAAGCTTAAAGAATAAAATAAAAACCTCCTGTAATTCAACCACTACAGATATTTCAACGTTCCCCTTCCAGTCTTTTTTCTTTGCACACACACATACATACATTTTTAATAAAATGTGAATCATCCTATACATGTAATTTTGTATCCCTTTTTTGTACTTAAAATTATATTCTGAGCCTTTTTAAAAATCATTAAGTGCTGTTCAAGAGCATGATTGTAATGGGCCATCTGCTATTTTACTGTGCCACAGTTCGTCTAACCATTACTTGGCTTGTTTCCAGTTCTTCACCATTTGAAAATAATGTCATTATAAACATCCACATATGAAAATCTTCACTTAGGATCAACTTCTAAAGGTTGAATTTGGTTAAAGACCATGGGCATTACTGAGGCTTTCAATGGGTAATGCTGCCTTGTTCTCCCTACCCCCATCCCCAATGCACAACCACAGGCCTATTTGTTGTCAAATTTTATTGGATTTGCAGGGTCTGTCAGGACGCCTCCAGGCCTCCCTGCTTTGTGCAATCCCATCGCACCACTGCCCTCTTGTGTTCTTCCTCTCTGGCTTTTCCAGGGAGGGAGGATGTTCTGATCCTTGGAATATTTGAAATGGTCTTTCTGTATTCCTCTTGAGACCTTTATTACTGCATTGCTACTTTGATGTTTGCTTTGAGGTGATAACTCCTAGCTGTCCTTCTGGACTCAGCTCAGACCTTGTCTCCTCTGCAAAGCTTCCTCTGACTCTCCAGGCTGGGTTAGGAGCCTCTCCTCTGTATTCTCCTCAGTCCTGCCCCTGTCAAAGCACTTGTCACATTGTACTGTGTGCTCAGCGGTCTGCTCTCCCAAGGTGAGCTCCCTGAAGGTAAGGACCTGTCTTTTTTCTACTGTATCTTCAATGCCTGACACTGCATGAATCAGACACACATATTCAATAGATGCTGAGTAATACTTTATTTAAAATTTTTTGAAAGTTCACCTCTATTTCTATGCCTAGTAGTCTATCTTATTCTCCCTAAATATTTACTGAAATTATTTTGATTATATAAGCATCTAGTAGTTCTGCTTATTTATTTATTTATTTTAAGTTTTCAGTTATTGAGATATAATTGACATATAACATTTGTATAAGATTAAGGTGTACAACATGATGATTTGATACACATATATTGCAAAATGATTACCACAATAAGGTTAGTTAACATATCCATCACTTCACATAATTAGCATTTTTTAATGTGTTGTGAGATTTTTTTAAGATCTACTTTCTTAGCAACTTTCAAGTATAAATAGAGTATTATTAACTACCAGAGGCCCAGTGCACGAAATTCGTGCACGGGGGTGTGTGTCCCTCAGCCCAGCCTGCACCCCCTCCAATCTGGGACCCCTCAAGGGATGTCCGACTGCCCGTTTAGGCCCGATCCGGGATAGGGCCTAAACGGGCAGTCGGACATCCCTCTCACAATCCAGGACTGCTGGCTCCCAACTGCTTGTCTGCCTGCCTTCCTGATTGCCCCTAACCGCTTCTGCCTGCCAGCCTGATCACCCCCTAACCACTCACCTGCCAGCCTGATTGATGCCTAACTGCTCCCCTGCCAGCCTGTTTGCCCCTAACTGTCCTCCCCTGCAGGCCTGGTTACCCCTAACTGCCCTTCCCTGCAGGCCTGGGTCCCCCCCAACTGCCCTCCCCTGCAGGCCTGGTCCCTCCCAACTGCCCTCCCCTGCTGGCCATCTTGTGGCGGCCATCTTGTGTCCACATGGGGGCAACCATCTTTGACCACATGGGGGAAGCAATCTTGTGTGTTGGAGTGATGGTCAATTTGCATACTACTCTTTTATTAGATAGGATAGAGGCCTGGTGCATGGGTGGGGGCTGGCTGGTTTGCCCTGAAGGGTGTTCTGGATCAGGGTGGGGGTTCCCTCGGGGCATGGGGAGGCCTGGGTGAGGGGCCTGTGTTGGGTTGCAGGCCCGCCATGCCCCCCAGTGACCCAAGTGGAGGCCCTGGTATCTGGGATTTATTTATCTTCTATAATTGAAACTTTGTAGCCTTGAGCAGAGCCAAGCCTCCTGCTTGCTCCGTGGCTGCAGCCATTTTTGTTGGGATTTATTTATCTTCTATAAATGAAACTCTGTAGCCTTGAGTGGAGGCCTAGGCCAGCCAGAGTGTGCGGAAAGCTTGGCTTCCTCCATTACCAGGGAAACCCAAGCCTCCTGCTGGCTCCGTGGTTGCAGCCATCTTGGTTGGGTTAATTTGCATACTTGCTCTTGATTGGCTGGCGGGCGTGGCTTGTGGGTGCAGCAGATGTATGGTCAATTTGCATATTACTCTTTTATTAGATAGGCTAGTCATCAGGCTGTATATTAGATCCCCAAAATTAATTTATCTTATAACTGGAAGTTTGTAGCCTTTGGCTAACATTTTCCCATTTCCCTCACCCCTTAGTGCTGGCAACCACCATTCTACTCTCTGTTTTTAAAGGTTTGACTTTTAGATTCCATATATGAGTGAGATCATACAGTATTTGTCTTTCTGTGTCTGACATTTCATTTAGTGTAATGCCCTTAAGGTTCATGCATGTTTTGTAAATGTCAGGATTTCCTTTTTTTGTCATGCTAAGTAATATTTCATTGTATACGTACACCACATTTTCTTTATCCATTCATCTGTCAATGAACCCGTCGGTTGTTTCCATGTCTTGGCTATTGTGAGTAATACTGCAATGAACATGGGAGTGCAGATATGTCTTTGAGGCAGTGATATCACCGGAAGGACCAAGCTGCACACTAAGGCTTGCTTTTTCCAGTACAGCCCCACGGGGAGGTCTGCCAAAGTCCCAAGGCACACTGAGACCTGCCTCTGCCTGCCTCCACCTATGGCTGCCTGTTAGATTCGGTCACTGAAAGAGCCTATAGCAGTATTTGAGTTGCATGAGGTCTGTAGTCAGTGAATCACCAGGTAGAGGTGAGAGGTGTTCATCAGATTAATATAGGTTCAAACTCATTGCCGTCGCTGGGTATAACAAGTCCCAGGGTATACCAAGTCTAGCTGTCTCTCACCAGGTGCCCATAGATCTTTGTGGTGGGGCAAGGTCTCAGGGAGTCACCAGGATGAGGCCAGCAGACTAAGATTTGGCCATGTGAAGAGAGGGTTCTGCACCAGACTGATGTATGAGGGAAAAACAGCGACCATTCTGGAGCCACACAACTCAGTCTATCCAAGATTCTGTCAGGAGCCTGAATTCAACAGGATGGGGCCACTGGAAGTTGGGAGGATTGGGCTAGTGGATCTCTTGTGAGGAGGAGGTGCTGGTCAGGCTTGGGGGAAGGTGGAGGAGAGGCCCCCCAGTCTGTCACAGATTCTACCAAGATCTCCATACAGAGGGCCCACCAGGAATGGAGAGGATGGGGCTACCTGAAGCCTGGAGGGTGGGGTTAGTGGATCTCTTGTGAGGGGGAGGCACCAGTTAAGTTCATGGGAAAGTGGGGGAATGGCCCCTACCTC
The DNA here is from genome assembly GCF_963455305.1 of Plecotus auritus. Lineage (NCBI taxonomy): Eukaryota > Metazoa > Chordata > Mammalia > Chiroptera > Vespertilionidae > Plecotus > Plecotus auritus. The sequence goes on from NC_137773.1 coordinate 148,896,336, forward strand.
AGAGCAACAGCATTCAGTCACTGGCACACCCGAGCCTGCCAACTCCTCTACACCCCTGACTCAGGCAGCTGACTCCTTATCAGGGCGTGAGCTCTGCAGGATGGTGGGGAGTCTAGACAGTGGGGCTATTGCATTCCCCCAGGCTGATGGCTATGGAAGGAAGCGCTCATTCAAGAAAGATGGCATCTATGGAGCCAGAGAGGGATTTAGCACAGGGGACCTGGAGGCTGTTCCCTCAGCTCTCTCCCATAGCCGCAAACCCCAGTCTTTCCTCACACCACTTCAATCTGCTTTGCCCTCCCTCGCTGGAGCCCAGGGTGAGTGGCTGCAAAGGAGATTTTGGGTGTTGGCCCTTTACAAGGGTGTCTATTTCTTTATCAGACTCCTGTTTCTTCCTGGCAGACAGTCCCCACTGATTTTCACAGCCAGATGTTATGTGGATGCCTCTTCCCGGCTCTGTTGCACTGGGCTTGGGAGCCTAGTGTGGGGTTGAGACCCTATGCTCCTCAGGTTGAATCTCAGCTGCTGCCTGTGGGAGAAGCTCTTAACAGTCTCCGTGTTGCTTCTTCTGTCAATCCTTAGTTATAAGACTTCTATGCAGCTAGTCTTCAGTTGGTTATTCAAGTTAATTGTTCTATACTTTAGTTGTAATTGCAGTTTGGTCCTGGGAGGAGGTGAGTATAGCATCTACCTAGTTCTCCACCATCTTGGATCTCCAAATTCCCCCCCGCACACCCCGCTTTTTTAGAAAACTTCTCTAGTCATCTCTTCTTACCCCTCCCACCATGGACCTTAATTTGACTTTTCTATACTGTAAACTGCTTATATTGTAGTTGCCTGTACTCTAGTCTTATCTGTCTCCCTAGGCCTGTGCTAGCCAATATAGCAGTCATTAATTACATGTGAATCTTTAAATTAATTAATATTAAATTACATTTAAAATTCAGTTTTTCAGTTTCACTAGCCCTATTTCAAGAGCTCATTAGCCCATGTAGCTAGTGGTACCTGTATTGGACAGCACAGATAGAGAACATTTCCATTATCACAGAGAGTTCTATTGAACAATGCTGGGACCAGATGTCATTTACTCCTTCTTATGTTTATTGAATAAAATTTGTCATATTGAATCAGTTAGAATTTTATTGGTAGTTTTTTTTCCTGATTTTTCACTCAGCACTGAAGCTGTATATTTTTAGCTTTTTTTTTTTAAATTAAAACACACACACACATTGTATTTTCAGCTTTTAGGAAGGTATTCAGTACTACCTGTTCCCTGCTCTCTTTTTTGAGGATGCACTATGTTCTTCCGAGGTGATGCCCCATCTCCTCTTTCTGTGAGTTGCCTTCATTACAGGGCCTTTCTGAGAGTTGGTTAGCGTACCATCTTTCTCTGCGGTGTGTCCCAGGTCACTTTCCATGGCCTAACCCTGGAAGAGCATCCCTTAGTAAGGAGGCCTCTGCCTTGGGGGAAAGAGCAGGGGCTTCTGGGCCATCCAGGAGCGGCTGCCTGTCCTTCTACACATGCCTGCAGGGGCAAAAGACATGGACACAGGTCATGTATGACAATTAGCAACAGCATTTTGAGGAATCCTTTCTCATTAAGTTCTTGCAAAAAATCAATTGCATAGAAGAGGCTTCTGGGAAGAAACCATAAGGCCAGAGTGACCACAAGAGGGCACCAGCGCACCTTAAACAGCCTTTACTTTCAAAAACCTCGGGAAGGTTTCCCTGTGTTGCAAGGGGAGGACAGAATGAATACATATTAGATCAGAAAGAAATAGAAAAAAAGGGGAAAATCATTATATTGTTATGTCTAGCTGGAAGGTCTTCTTACCATATATTTATGCATCCAGGGTCTCCTTAAATACAGGAATCACAAGAATATTAGACAATAATAGGCAGAAAAGGGATTAGATTGAAAATACTTCAAATGAGGATGTGAATAGGTCAGTAGACTTTAAAACAGAATAAACCTCACTTCGAAGCAAGGTAGCTATGGAAACATTACCAAAATCATTCTGTTACTTCATGGCTACAGTGGTTTCTGCAGCCAGGAAATGCTATCAAGGGAGTGCAGAATATTATTTTCTTATAAATAATACAACACAGGATCCTATATGGAAAGTTGCAAGAAATTAGATTTCAGAGCTAGAGATGTTTCAACAAAAATACCGAACCACTTTAATTTGGTTTCTGATAACTTAGCTCTGGGTTTGCAGTTGTTAAGTTTTTCTCCATTTCTGTTTTCTGTTGCAGAAAGGGAGCCTGTGAGAGATTTTTTCCATGTATCTGGAGATATTGTATATACACATATGAATGCAAATTTAGCATGGCTGATAAAAGTCATCTGTTCATCCCTGGTATTCCCCAGATGAGGGCAGGTGACCTATATTTACACTTAGACAAGGGTTTTGCTTTCTTGTAGGGGAAATGCCTGGAACTATGTTGCTTAAAGCCACAGGGCTCTGCCACTGATTCTTGGACTAGCCACCCATGCCCTTGAGCTTCCTGGCAAACCCCCATGAGCACATACTTGGCTGTTCCCTAAACATGCTGATCATGGAGATGGAGTTGTTGGTAAATAAAATAGGTTGATTTAAGAGGGGTAAGTTTTTGGTAAGCAGGGTAAATGTGGTACCTGCCCTGGAGATATGGTAAATGTCATGCTGGTAGACAAAGAGTGAAAATTTGATATTATTATGAGGCCATTCAACCAGGGGCCCAACATGCCCCCATCCTGGCCTTACACGCACCCTTTCTTCCCACAGAGTTTCAAGGGAGCTGTATATGCAAAGAACAATAATAAAGCGAGAACCAAATACCCAATATGACAATGAAGCATGGTCTAATTAGAGATGAGTTGTCCATGTGCCTGAGGTCTCAAAAGGAAGTAAGATCTCCTACCTCCCCCTGAACCTAAATACTGGGATGTTACCTCTACCAAGCTGGCCACATAGAGAAAGGAAGTCAGAGAGGTGGGGTAGGTAGCAATATACAGAGCAGGCCATGGCTTACCTACATGTGTGGAGAAAGAAGAAAGAAAAAGACAGAGGAGACCTGTGTATTATTTAAAAAATGTGGTACATATAAGCTATGGAATACTACTCAGCCACAAGAAAAGATGAAATATTGCCATTTGAAACAATATGGAAGGACCTTGCGAATAGTATGCTAAGTGAAATGTCGGTCAGAAAAGCTAAGAACCATATGATTCCACTCTTACGTGGGATATAAAATGGAAACTCATAGACACAGACAACAGTATGGTGGTTACTAGAGGGAAAGAGGTGGCGGGGGGTAGCAAAGGGTAAAGGGGGCCAAATATATGGTGATGAAAGATGATTTGACTGTGGGTGGTGGGCACACCATGCAATATACCGATCATGTAGCATAGAAAGATATACTTGAAATCTTTATGAGCTTATTAACCAATGTCATCTCAATAAGTATAATAAAAAAAATGTCCCATTCAATATCCTGGTGGGGGCAGGGGAGGAATTTTTCACGGTCAAACTTGTACTAGGGAAAGAGATCTTAGGTTCCTCCTTGTGCAGAGAAGTGGATCTAACAGTTTAGTGTGCATCAGAATCTCCTAGGGGGTTTATTGAAACATGTTGCTGGGCTCCACACCAGAGTTTCTGATTCAGTGGGTCTGGAGTGGGGCCAAGGAATTTGCTAACAAATTCCTAGGGGTGCTGATTCCTCTGGTTCAGGGACCATGCTTTGAGAACCACAGCTCTAGAGCATTGTAAGTGGTTTAGGTAAAAATATCAACAATATAGGTATGGTATAGCTTTAATTCTGTTCTGAAACAGAAACCTAACAAAGAGCTCATTTCTTTAAAAAATTTATAGTTCTTACATCATACAATTCATCATTTAAAGTGCATAATTCAATGTTTTTAGTATGTTCACAGAGTTGTGCAACTCTGTTGGATAACTTTCATCACCTCCAAAGGAACTCCATTCCTCCCAACTCCCTAGGCAACCATTAGTCACTTTCTGTCTCTGTAGATTTGCCTATTCTGGACAGCTCATGTAAATGGAATCATACAATGTGTGTATGTGTTTTTTCTTTTTTGTGTGACTGGCTTTTTTTACTTGGTATAATGTTTTTAAAGTTTATCCAGGTTGTAGCATGTACCAGTAAGTACTTCAATCCTTTATGTTGCCTAATAATATTTCATTGTATGTGCATATAACACATTTTAATTATCAGTTCATTCTTTGATGAACTTTTGGGTTGTTTCCATTTTTTGTCTATTGTGAATAACACTGCTATGAACATTCATGTGCAAAGTTTTGTATGCATTCATGATTTCATCTTTTTTGGGGTATATACCTAAGAATGGAATTCTCTAGGTTATATGATAACTCTATATTTAGCATTTTGAGGAATTGCCAACTTGGTTTTCAAAGTGGCCAAGATTTTACATTTTATATTCCCATCAGCAGTGAGAGAGCAATTCCTCCACATCCTCACCAATTCTTGTTTTTTAAAAGTTATTTTTTTATATTTTATTTTCATCACCATTTATTCCCCATATACCCTCTTCTACCCCCACAATCACCACCCTGTTGTCCTTGTCCATGAGTTCTTTCTCTCTTTTTTGCTCAACCCCTCTACCCCCCAATACCCTCTCCCATTATAGCCATTCTAATGGCCTTAAGTAGTATCTCATGTTGTTTAGATTTTTATTTCTCTGATGGCTATTGATATTGAACATCTTTTCATTTGCTTAGTGGCCATTTGTGTATCTTTTTTGGAGAAATGTCTCTTCTAATCCTTTGACCATTTTAAATTGGGTTATTAGTCTTTTTATTGTTGAGTTGTAATACAGTCATGCACCACTCGACGGGGATATATTCTGAGAATAGTATCCTAGTAAGGAATTAGTTGCAATAGTGCTCTCTTGTGAACTAAACCTTCCCCTTTGTTTAAGGTCTCTGTCCAGATCTGCTGGCTGACCACCAAAATCTTCTCTTCCCTTCAACTTAGTAATAAGAAGCAGTTGCCCAGACAGAGACTATATTTTCCATAATCTCATGCAGTAGTTGGAGCCAGTTAGTGACCAGTTCTCACCAATGGAATGTGAGTGGAAGTGATGTGTACCACTTCTAAATTGTGGCCTTTCATAGGCAGGTGGACTGTCTCTGTAACCTTTTTCACCAACTAGATGCAGAAGTTGCAAATGATGATGTGGCTCTGGGGATGGTGTAGCCAAAAATTGGAAGGAGCCTCGATCGCTGAATCAGTGGGCAGTGATGGCACCTGATCCAGCAAGGGTCAATGGGGCCTGAGTTTGTCTATCAACTATGTCTGCCCATGAGCTGAGGACGGTTGGCCCCTCCATAGACCACAAACAGAAACTTCTTGGTTCAACAGCATGCTTTTTTTGAACTAAAAGAATAAAGATTTAAATTAAGCACTGTAAATAGTATTCAATAATCTTTAGATTCACCTCATCAGAATCTAGCTACAGTCAATCAAACTTGGCAGTAGTTTATTCTCACACAATTCATGAGTTAGGGCAAAACTCCCACAACTTACAGTAAGACATTAAGATACCTACTTAACTATTAAGGGCAGGGAATGAGGAGCTACACCTTATTTCTGATCAACAGCAAGCACACCAGCTGTTAATGGAAAGAGACATTGAATGAGGCAGAGAGAATTCTGGGATGATGGCATTGGCCATAGTGGTCACATGGTCATTAGTGAATTTGGGCTCAAACTTTATTGAGAAAAATAAATAAAGGCATATTAACTTTAAACAAGTCAAATAAGTAAGAGGTGAGGTGAATTTTGGTAAGTGCAGGAAATGGTTAGTCAAATAATTTTTTTAAAGAGTTTGGTAATTTCAAGATGAGAAATCTGCCTGTGACCTCACCTGTACTTGTGTTTTTCTTACTATTTTTTTCCCCTAGAATTTTTTTGAAAAAATTAAAAATAATTTTTTTCACTTTTTCCAGCAGGACTGAAAAAGAAAAAGATGCTTATTAAAATTTAATCCAAGGTAGGTAAGAAAAGCAAACTGAAGACTGCCACCAGAATAGTTATGATGCTGGCAGTCTCTTAGAGAAGTACGGGGGCTGGGATACATGAACATAGGGGTCAAAACTGGGGGAGGGTTCTCATACCCTCCCGGAATATTCCTCTCAAGCTTTTGTGCATGCATGTTAAGTGTGTGTGTGTGTGTGTGTGTGTGTGTGTGTGTGTGTGTCTGTGTGTGTATTATTGTTGATGTAAACTTTTTATTTGGAAATAATTTTAAACTTCTAGTAAAGTTGCAAGAATGTAACATAAGATACCCAGATACTCTTTGCACATGTTCACCTATTGTTAAAATTTTTTTAAAAAAATATTTTATTGATTTTTTACAGAGAGGAAGGGAGAGGGATAGAGAGTTAGAAACATCGATGAGAGAGAAACATCCATCAGTTGCCTCCTGCACACCCGCTACTGGGGATGTGCCCGCAACAAGGTACATGCCCTTGACTGGAATCAAACCTGGGACCCTTCAGTCTGCAGGCCGACGCTCTATGCACTGAGCCAAACCAGCTAGGGCTATTGTTAACATTTTGCTGAATTGCTTTATCATTTCCCATGCTTGTGTACTCTCTATAATACATACATGCTCACACGTAATTTTTTCATGAACAATTTGAATGAAGGTTGTATATATCATGGCCTTTTACCTCTCAATACCTCAGCATGTATTTCCTAAAAATAAGGATAGCCTCTTAACCACAGTTATCAATTTCATTAAATTTAACATTGATACAATACTGTGATTTAATTTATATTTCAGTTTTTTCAGTTGATCCAATGATGTCCTTCATAGAATTTCCCCTCCTTTTCCAGTAATGGATCCAGTCTAAGTTCAGGCATTGCATTTAGTCATTATATCTTTTTAGTCTCCTTTAATCTGAAACATTTTTATAGCTTTTCTTTGTTTTTTTGAGAATATTGGCATTTTTTTGAAGAATTCAGTCCTTTTTTCAAAAAAATAGAATGCTCTTCATTTTGGGTTTCTCTGTTGTTTCCTGATGGTTAGATTCAGGTTATGCATGCCAAGCCTAACCTTCAGGTAGCACCAAATCTGGAGGCATGCAAAGTCCATCTGCCTTTCATTGGTGATGCTAATTTTGTTCACCCACCTTTAAGGAGACCCTTTAAGACCATGCAGATATTCTGTTCCTCATCAATATTCTCCTCTATGTTTAGCAACCATGGATGATTCTTGCTTGAGCCAATCTTTGCCCTGATGGTTGCAAAATGATGATTTTCCAACTCTAGCACCCTCCACATTTACCAGTCAGCATTTGGCATTCCCTGTGATTTTGATTCTAAGAGTAACTTTCCTCATAGAACTCAGAAAGAACTGATTCCCATGATGCACAAATTTGAATTCTGCTTCTGAACCTCAAAATAGGATGTTGTACCCTTATAGCTGACAACCTACTAAAATAAGATATCATAGAAAAACTTCTCTTAATCTTGGTTTAAAAACACTATGTTCTGTTGAATTATTGTGTAGGTAGAAGGAGGAGTGTGAGTTGAGTTGGAGGTATTTAGCCCTTATTAAACAAACAAACAAACAAGTAAGAAAGCAAACAGCTGACTATCATGGACAGGGGCTGAAGAAGGCCTTCCCCTTTGTGTCAAATCACTCGTTTTCACTAGAAAAGGAGAAAGGCTACAGTGTGTGTATGTTCCACACCACATATAGTATGTGGCCTGAGTCTAATCGCTTTTTCTTCTTGTCTGTTGGCAAATGCTGTGGAGTAGAAGGTCAATCTCTCATGCAGAAGATCAGACTGTTAATTAGAATGCTAAGACTGCAGAGGGCACCTTCTCACTGATAAGCTGTTTGACGGCAGCTAAAATTGTGAAAAGCTGGAGAAAAACCATATGGAATATTTGTTGGTACCTAAATCTCTAATGCCCTGAAGGAAAAAAAGAAGCCAAGTATCAACTCCAAATAGGATTTAAACTCTAAGAAAAAACACAGGGTAAATTCTAGTTTAAGTTTGAGAAAGTGCCAAGATTATATTAAGCACTGAATGATTACTGTTAAAGGTAGTAACAATGGTATATGTATTTCTTTAAATCTTGCTCTAAATGCTGTAATCAACTTTATCTATAATAATAAAAGCGTAATATGCTAATTAGACTGGCTGAGGCGGCAGAGGCCTGTGGCCCCTGCGGTGGTGGGTGGGGTGGGGGGGGGGTAGGGGGAGGTCGAGACAGAAGTGGCCTCCACGGCAGCGGGCGGGGCGGGGGGGTGGGGGGGGTGGGCAAGATCTTTGCACGAATTTCGGGCGTCAAGCCTCTAGTCTATAATAATTTGAGATAAATTGTTAAGCTTTGTTAACTTAGTAAAGTATTCTATTTCTACATAAAAACAGAGGTGTGGAAAAACATGTTAACTTCCTTTTCTGGTGGGAAGCCTTTTGTTCCAATTGATGGTCACAGTCCAAGGCCAGGTCTGCTCTAGGAGTAACCTGCTCAAATTATAGTCATGGCTAGAAGAGGGAATAGTCTATATGTGTGAACTCCAAAACACAAACCTACAAGAGAAAGTAGCAAGCAAGTTCCTTCAGGAATGAGAGACAATGAAAGGGGCCATGAAGGTCCTGGGAGCCCATGGAACCAGGATCCTGCCCTGCACACCTGATAGGCTGATGGGGCTCTGAAGTCAGGGAGATAAACATCAGCTGAAAAGTTGGTAAGGCCTTGAATGCACCATCTTTTTCTTGATGCCTCCTATTCACATTGCAGGGCCAATTTCTTGCCGTTTTCCAAATCCCTTCTGCTACGCTCTTGTTGATGTCACACATTCTAAACTGCTAAGGGCTGGGGCCCTGTTAAGAGGATATTTTCCCCAAAATGTTAGTAAAAGGTAAAAAGATTTCCAGAAGAGATGCCTTGGAAATGGTTATTATACTCTGCAAAGTATGGAGGATGAGCATGTAAGGTGAAAGCATTGGCAAGGAAAGTGTTGGGTTTAAATCATAGCCCACCATTTCCAAACTGTGTGATCTTGGATATTAGTTACAGAGACTCTCCAAATGTCAGCTTTGTCATTCTCATCACAGAGTTAAAATTATTTACCTCTTGGGGTTGTGAGGAGCAAATTTAATAATTTATATAAATGTGTTGGTCCAAAGCTTGAAACACGGTCAGCTTTAAATAAGTGTTAGTAGCTATTATTGTCATGCCGATATTACTGTGCCTGATATTGAAGTTTCTGTGCAATCTGCCTCCAGCCTGCCTACTTATCTTGGTCCTGACCATTCATTCGTCCTTCATTCCTGCAGTAATGTTTGTCATGGGCACGCACCAAGCTCTAGTCAGGCCTGTGCCAATTTCTTGTCCTTATTCTCACCTTTGTCCTTACTGTGGCTTCTGAATGAAGTGCCTATTCCCATTGATTTCATCCCATTCCCTGAGGCTCAACTAAAATTCCATTTCCTCTCTGAAGCCCCTTATAGCTATTTCTGCACTCTTCGGGCTCTACTTTTTTTTGAATCACTGTTGTAATTACTGTTTGTGTCACCGAATTTTGTGCTGAATTATATAGAGAAGAACTTTCTGTGATGATGAAAAGTTTCTATTGCTGTGTTGTTCAATACAGTAGCCACTAGCCATATATGGCTACTGAGCATTTTAATGTGGCTAGTGTGATTGAAGAAGTTAATTTTTAATTTTATGTAATTTAACTAATTAAACTTTAAACTTGAATGGCCATCTTGGTTTAAAGTGTTAACCATTTACTCTGACAAAAGTAACCTCTTGTGAGAGGTAATACACATGTGTTCCCATTTGCCTCCTGGGGTCAAACCTATCTTCCCATGGGGCTCCCTTTGCCCATAGAAAAATTAAGGGATGGACTTGGGGGATGAGGAAAGACATGGAGTAGAGGGGCAGTGCTTAATAAGAGGGGCTTGGTGTGAGTTAGGCTAAGGTTAGTGAAGGGGACCCAGTCAGATGCTTCCCATCTGTTTATGAGTAACCCTCTAGAACTGGCTGCACTGTTCAGCAGGATTTACAGGAGCCCTGTCCTGATGATCTGGCAGTCTTTGCAGCTTCACATATGAATGAAATCTCTATTGGGGGCCCTTGAGTCATTGTAGCTGACCTGTGGACCTGACCTGGAGTCCTGCTGTGTCATCCCATCAGGCCTGGACTAGGCCTCTGCTTGACCCTTTCTTGGAGGATCCTTTTACCTTGGCATTCAGCGTGGGCTCCTGATTTCAGACTCTTCAGAACTGCCTCTGACTCCGCCCTGTCTATCTTGAGTTTATTCTGTGTTTCCTAGAGGTTCATAAACTATTAGAAATCATGGATCCCTTTGAGAAGCTGGTGAGTGTAGTAATGGACACTTAGAAAAATGCGCATGGCCACATTGCTATGCAGTTTTGCATGCTAATTCAGCAGCAGCACAGATCCCGCGAGGCCCAGGCCTAGGTCTGAGACCCTTGGTTAAGAACGCTTTCTTTAATCGGATCGTAGGCGCTTTATATGCTATTCCCTTTTCTCTTACCAGCAGCAGCTCCACTCTAACTAATTTTGTCCTCACTGGGTAATCTTTGGATGACTGCTTCAGGGCTCTAGTTACCTTAATAGCAGAAACAGTCACTTTAAATAGCAATGGGGAGTATTTCAGTCACTATAAATATCTATCCGCCTTGGTAGGTAAACATATTGACATTATGGCTTACAAATCCCCCCACCCCAGTCCCTTGCAAAATAGTTTTTAGAGCCTGGCTATATCTAGGTGAAATAATAAAATTCATAAAACAGCAGTAGTGAGCTCCAGACTCTGGATTAGAGTGCCTTCCCCACTCCTACCCTCATCATCTCCAGTTAATTAGACGTTTGCAGCTCCAGAGGAACTATCATTTATATCCTCAACTGAACTTTGAGTTTGCTTCTCTCACTCCCCTGGGCTTTCATCTGATCTCTTGGCTCACAAAAGTTTAGAGTTAGAGGATACATTGAGACCATTTCTTGCAGAGGCCTGGGCAGGGAAGTGGCTGGTCCAAGGTCCCACAGCTGGTGGGTGATAAGGCAGGGCTAGAACCCAGCTGCTTTCTATTCCAGTTCAGTCTCTCCCTTTCTCTATGCTCTATGGCTGAGTAGTTTTTGAGTTTTGGATAAATGACTTAGGAAGTAGAGCTTCTATCATATGTGTAGGGAGACCTTATTGCATGCACTAGATATATTCTTGTAAACTTGATAATAAAGCGAATTTCAGTAAATTATATATTTTGTCATATCTTTCAAAGATTAGAGCTGTAATCCTTCTGTAAAAGCTTCCAGTCTTATACACTTGGATATAATAGGAAAAATTATGTGCTTAGAGGGAAAATAATTTTCTTATGAAGTAGTAAAATAATGTTCAGAATAAATCAACAAATATTAAAGTGTGATACAGCAGTCTTTTTGTCTGAAGGAAGATATAGTCTGTTTCTTTAAATTTCATATGCATTTTTCTCTATCCACAGGTAAATAATTTCCTTTGAAAAGCTCGAACTTTTATTTTTTCTTTCTGAAGGGTTTATCTTGCGTGATCACTATCAGCTGTTTATTTAACAGCTTGGATTAGCTTGCTGCAATGTTTGCTTAGTATCTTGTTTAAATTCTTTACCATGGAAAATCAGTTTCCCTCCTGGTATTATTAAGATTTATTATTTCTGTGAGTACGACTTTCTCGGAAGTGGAGTGTCTATAAGTGAAATAGACAAAAAAGAAGCAGTAATTTTGTATTTTACTAGCCAATAAGATAGTCTATTTTATAATTTAATAAAAATCACTCTACAAGGGTATATGAGGTAACAAAGTTTCAGATTCTTTAAGAAGGAAGTCTGATGTCATTCCCCCCCCCCCCCTCAGTTACTTGCCATGATCATCTTTCCTCTGGCCGGTATCATCCTAGTAGCCCCCTTAGCCTAGTCCCCGGTCAGTACATTTTGTGCTAAAGATCATTTCAGGGGAAAGTGCTTAAACAAATATGCTGCAGAGATAGTCCTCACACTTTATATTATTTAATCACTTTAGCCTGCTCCCCCACTGAACTTTTATGTAGAGCAGCTACTAGGGAGCAAATAAATGGGTTTAAATGTCATCTCTTTTGGTTTTCTCTATTCACTCTCTGGGAAAAGGAGCTAATGAGCAGTGAAATGGCCAGGCATGAGATGCCAGAGAGGAAGGCCTGCCTGTGGAGCCCGCTGGCTGTTTAATCGGCTCCTGAATTATCACCAGGTGCCCCATGGTTTTATGAAGATGTCTAAAATATCCAGGATCCAATGTTGAGGGGAGTGAGGAGAAGAAAATATGGTATTCCAGTTGGCATGATATCCACTTTGTCCATTGAACTGGACTGGAGCTGTATCCCCAAAGAAAGCTCTTTAGAGAAAGAATAATAACAGAAGGCAAATGGTGTGCAAAGTACAACAAACCTGTTAGTGTTTACAGTACAGATGCTGACACTGCTTAACCTAATAGCAAGCTGTTGCCTAAGCATCTTTCAGAGGAAAATTAAAAGGTTCCTAGATGGACTGAAACCAATTATATTACAATTTTATTTGTAGGATGTGCTCAAGACTTGAGGTAAAAACATCATAATTCATAATTCCATTGAAGATGTCTTCCTGTCACAGGCACCATGGATGCTGCCAAGGAGATCCAGATTAAAGACCAGGGCTTGGTTCCTAAGGCTTGGTCACATTACGTCAATGAGGGAAGGAAAAAGTTCACTATCACAACATTATGTAGAAATTAGAAGAAAGAACCAGTTATTCCTTTGGGGGAAAAAGAAGACCAAAGAAACAGTGTGGGCCTGCCTGAAAAAGTTCTAGTATCAATGGACTAGGAAAATCAAGGTTGAGAAGGCTCTGAGAAGATGCTTTTTTTTTCTGGACAGCTGTATTCTTCAGGCATAATGAATGCGTGATGTTTGCTGTTATGTTTGTACTTTGTGAAAAAAATCTTCCAGATCAATCTGGGTGCCCCTGCTGAATTCCATAAGAGATGCATCAGAAGAGCAGCTGTTCATTCTGAGACTGCCACTGGCTGGCTCAGTGGCCTCAGAGAAGCCACTTTCTTACTTTGAGCATCAGTTTCCTAGGACCTGTAAAGAGAAAGGACCATGTTAGCTCTAAAAAGAGTCAATCCTAATGTAATAATACTTTGGATTCAGAAAATGCCTTCTCCCCTCCCCTCCAAATTTAGAAAATGCTGTCAATACTTAAAACCCCTCTGTCATTCACAGGTATTAATTTACTCTTATTGCAGTTGGAGTTAGGGGGAGTCATGAAGGTAAGTAGCAGGCACAAAGTGATCTTGTCACTTTTCAGAGGAGAATGGAGAACTGTATTCCTGACTTTTAGGGAACATGAAAAAGAGTCTGATGAAATTGATGTTTGGTGTTTTCCTTAGTTAACTACATCAAGTCAAGTCAGTCATATGGGTCTTTTCTTTTTCTTAACTAGGCCTCTCTGTCTTTTTGTACTTTGACCAGAATTTATCAACAGTAGCTGTAGCCAAAGATACCAAGATGGAAATGATGTCATCTTTTTATGTATTTTTGTGTGTGTGTGTGCTACATCTGTGGGGTGGAGGATGTGACATGAGAGCCTGTATATGAGAACTCATGTGTCATAAACTTTCTTCCCAGGAGGATCTATTAACACCCACTTTTTGTACAGTCCCAAGCAGGGCTGTATCTAACATCTGTATGAAGAGATGCCCTGGTCTGAAAATTGGGGCCCTTTGGAAGAATGTATCATTGGCAGCTCTCGTGTTTCTTGACCCCACTAGTGAGAAGAAGCTTCAAGTCAACATTCTTTATTCTAATTCTCTGCCACTGTCCTTACAAGTGGCTCTGGGAGCTCCTGGGGGGCATCTCAGGAATGATTGGCATCTGGACATTTGATACTTTTACCACCTTCTCTCTCCAGCTCTGACTTATAGGATGCTGACTCTTGTCACTGCTGTTCTAGGTCTTGGTATAAGTCCCTGGGCCGAGAATTTAGGGTTATTGAATGTATCACTTCTACTTGCGGCCTATTACTCTTGAAGCAAACCTATGTACCTCCTTTCTCTCTTTTCTCAGGATAGGACTTACTCTAGAGGGTCTTTAGTTCTTCACATGAACAGACCCCTCATGATTGAGTCTTCAGGCTTAAGCCAAAGTTCTCACCCCCGTGGATTCTAGATATGGAGTCAAAGCTGACCTACTGGCTCCTGATATGAGGGTCCATGATGCCTAAAGACAAAAGAGAAAACCCTCAGCTCACTGCTCCCCGTGGTGTGAGATCTTCCATTACGGGACAGTAGAGGTGGAGGGTATTTGTGATTCTGTGGCCTTGCTACCCTTCCATAATATATCCAAGGTGAAAAGTGGTGAACTTGCCTTTGTCACGGGGCTCTCTTCATTCTCAGCTTTTGCATCTTCAATGCCTGTTACTAGAAGTGTGATGTCCTTAAGCTCCACCTGCCTGCTGGGCCTCTGCATGGTGCTGCATGACCTTGCCTGACTGCCATAGACAGGACCCTGTGCAGTGAGCCTCTCTTCTTCCTTTCTTCCCTATCAAAGCTTACTAGTCCAGGGTGCCATTCCATCAAGAGCTTATTTTTTCTGGGAAATAATAAACCACTTTAAGCTGAGATGTTGGATAATGATCATGACTTTGCAATACCTCTTCAGCAGCTGTTCCTGATGGAATGTAATCGAGCCGAGAAGTCATACCCGTCTTTTGGATTTTGGGACTAAAGACCTTGCCATGAACATGAAAATGACAGGGAGTGGGTGGGGCCCCTGCCTGTGGAGACAATTCACACAGACGGCCCTTCACTTATCTCCTCTTCATCCTCCAAGGATCCTGATAACCAAAAGTTATGGTTGGATGACTGTTTAGATCCAGAACATGCTATATATTTGAAAAGGCACCTTTTCCTGGTGATATTTAAGAAAATACACTATTGTCTGTCTGCAAGAGTAAGAATGGCTGACTGAGGAGATCAAGTCTGGGGCTTCATTCAGTTGAAGGTTGGAATAATGGAGTTAATATGGTGACCTATGGAAACCATGGAAGAAAGAGTATTAGTTGAAGACAAAAGCAGACAGAAGAGTGTATTGGAAAATTTTGAACACAGTTATCTTAGGGAGATCTGGGTTATGAGCATGTAGACATTTAAGGAGAAGTAAGGCAAGTAGGTTGGAACGGACATTTTTTTTTTCCCTTGGAGAAGCCAAGGTTAAGGTCATCGTTAGATAAGGACAAGGGCAGTGGTACTCCTCTGGAAGTTCTAGATGCTCACACCCACAGAAATCCTTGTTGAGCAGATGAAAGAAAGGATGCCTGAAAGAATGAATGAATACTGCCAGTATATTCTCTGTGCTTACAAAGACTTATTGGGCGAATCAGAGTTAGTAATATAAATAGTTACAGTGGCAGTGATAGTCTTATTTTAAAAATCAACTTTAAAATCTATTCTAAAATATTCTAAATCCTATGCACATTCTCTTTTGCATTCTTTTGAGGCCTCAAGCTGTTATTTGCAGTGTTTATTACTTTTAAGCATATGGGAGTATATATGATGTCTGTCCACTTTTTCTAGAGCTAGTAAACAGACTGGGAACAGGACTAATATGATCATATTCACTTTGCCATTGACCTTGTGCAGGATCTCCAAGGTCAGTAATGGTGGTTGGATTTTTGTCAGAATTGACTTGTATTCAGCAAGAGCTGGGTCTCCCACCTACTAACATTTGTAATCTTTCCTTACTATCTAGCCTGCTGTAAAATTACTAGTACAGTTTCCCCAGGCAATGACTTTGTGATTTTCTACTTTTTTATTGATCAATAAACAGTTTTAAACCAAAAAACCCCACAGTGAGAATAGCAACTTATTTGGTGCTTGTAACTACCTGCCTTGGAGAAGAAAAGAGGGATTGCAAAGATAAGAGCCTCAGGCTCCTGCTGCCTTCTTGGGGCCAATACCACTAGATGAAAACAGAAAAATGCAACCATAGGTTAACAAAACAACATCTGACTACACTATGCTACAGAACTGATTGTTTCCTGTGAAATTAACCCTTTGTTTCTTTGACCCCTGGACATATGCATCACGCTCTGTAAAATTTAAGAAAGCAGGTTTGGCTATTGTGTTCTCTGCTGTTTTTCTAGTGCCAAGCACAGAGCCTGGCATAAAGTTAATGTCCAGGAAACATTTGTAGGATAAAGGATTGAAATTAAATAATATAGTTATACAGGATTGAGAATAACAGGGTGAATTTATTTGTTTGTTATACTGAGATGGGTTTCTAGTAATTTCTATGTGTAAATCCGACCTCTCTAGCTAGACATAAGGAGAGACCCTAGGCCGTATGTGTTTTATGTTTCCTGTGGCAGTAATTTTAGTTTATGACCATGGAAATAGCTCTAGGTGGCAGTGACTAGGTCTCCAATGGCTATGGCTTCCCATCATCATATTTGTTTTCTTTTGTTTTTGTTTTTGGGTAAATAGAAGTTCAAAAATAAATTTAGAAAATAAAGCAATATTTTTAGTAAAACCAAATCAATAGCCAGCTAAGGATAACAGACAATTTGTGATCTAAATCGAAAGCTGTCCACATGGGCACATTTTGAAGCCTGGGAGAGGTTTCTTCTCATATTTGTTGATATCATTTGTTTTATCCAAGGAGTGTTTGGAGAATGGATGCAGATAAAGTGTGCACTTTTATTTTTTTTTTAGTAATGTTGTCTTTTCTGATGAAAATGTTGAGAAACAGTTGACTTTTGCTTTTCTTGTTTTCCATGGTGAAAGCAACTGACCAACACCTGTTGTCTGTGTAAAGATCCTGACTCAGGGATGGCAAATTCATTTATGACACAGGCAGGGTATCAAAGAAAAAGGGAAGGATAGGAGAGCTAGTTTATAGTTCACAAAAACAAGTACATTCTTTTCACAAATCTCCCTTAAATAAAAAAGGTGCTTTAATTCATCAAACAGAGTATCACAGACATTGGACCTGAAAGGACTTTGGGAACCACTTTGGACCCCAGCCATGGTGGTGAATAGGGATCACAACCCTTGATTGTCCTCCACAGTGACACCCACAGGAAACAAATATATGTTCCAATTACAGATGGAAGCTCAAGTAGCCACTTCCCTCTGCCTTTGCTGGTCTGTTCTCTCTCAGGTGGCATCCTCATATTCTGAGTATCTTGGGCTCCAGGGAGGCTCTTTCCAGGGCATCAACAGAAAGTCTGAGGGTGCAGCTGGGAGTGAGGTTCACTGCCATTAAGCACTCGACCCACTCTCCACACCAGGAAAGTTGTTCAGTGCCCAAGTGCTCTGGGTGTCACGGCTCCAGCCCAGTATACCCAGTAGCATAAGGTTTTTCATTCAGTCAGCTGATAAAAACTCTGTCCTTTTCAAAATGTCCCAGAAAGCCAAAATAACTCATATTTCCCATGCAACGTTAGAGCAGATTTATGCCCCTTTAAGAACACATGTGGTGTAAAAAGATGAAGGAGAGAGTGCCTAAAATTTTACATATGGCACCAAGGTAATCCTAGCTGAGTTGGCTTCTCTCTGGAGAGCGCCTGCAGGGTATAATTAGAACAGAGATAGCCATCCCAACAGATCTATACTTGAGCAAATCGTGGCTTAGACAAAATTGGAACCAAGGCTAAATTTATCAATAACAGGGTTTTAAAAAACGGAAAAAAGACAAATGAAGTTGAAATTTCTCCTTGTTTATTTTAATGTGCAAAACACTTTCTAGCTGATTGATGCCACGGCTTCAGTGTATTTTTCATTTTTTATTTATTTTGCAGTTAATTGGATTTCCAGGCTTTGCGGCCAGTCACTGCAATTGATCCCTGAAAAGATGGATTTATTGCTTAGACAGGCAGAATTCTGACAATCTTCAGAGGATGGAAAATAAAAGAAAACAGCCCATACACAGAGCACTGTGGGTCACCATTGGGTCAGACCGGCGAGATATGTTACAGCTGGCAGGTTTATGCCAGAACTTCAGCACAAGTAATCTTGTTAAGTGGGCAGCACCAGGACACAGCAGAATATTTTGAAGGATATTGTCAGTGATCCATGCTTAGGAGGAAATGTAGCCTAGGTTGGAGGACCCAATGTCAGAACCCAGACAGATTGGACCCATGGAAAATGAACATGTGTGGGCCAGACAGTGGTGGGGAAAAGAGTATTTCAGGAGATGGAATAGCACATGCAAAGACTAAAGTACACTCTTCAAAAAAAGAGTTGAACATTACTGATAAAAGGAGAGATTGGCATGATATGCATCTGGGGATAGAGTGGAGGGGGTGGTGTTGGAATCATGCAGGGCCTTGTGAGTTGTGTTAATTTTAACCTTTATCCTAACCAGAGCCTCATTTGTGGCTGATGCCTGTAGTTTTCCTCTTAATTAGTATGTTTCCATTGTGACTTATCTCCAGCTCCTGTCTGCTGCCCTTCATGTGAGCTCCCACTGCCTATCTGAGGGCCTAACTTCTCTGAGACCTCCCTGTTTTCTGTTGGCATTCTTTTGGTGAGGCAGATGCACAGGCATAGACATCTTGCTGTATGAGTCATGTGCTTTGCCAGGACCAGCTCCAGTTCCTCTGCCCTTCTGGTGGTGAAGTAAGTCCTGGCTTGTCCAAGCTCCTCTCTGGGATTGCACCCAGCAGAACCTAGGGGGAAAGGTCAATGTGGCAGAGACTGGGAATTATCCCCTTATCTGTCTTCACCTTCTTCTACTTTAATAGAACAACTAGGTTGGAGATATTTCCCAGTATCCTTTGCAGCTCAGAAATAGGCTTTGTCCACGGTCAGGCCAATAGGATGTGAGAGGAAGATGTGTGTGTGTGTATATATATATATATATATATATATATATATATATATATATATATATATATAATTTCTGGGACATGCACTTAAAGAAACAGGGCATGCCCCCCGCGCCCCCCCTCCCTTTCTGCGGGCTGGAATGTAGAGGCAATACTAGGGGAGCCATTTTGGACCAGGTGTACTAGGGATGGCAGAAAGAGTGACTGATGGGGACTGCTTCCATCTGGAAAGTTAGGTGAGAGAGAGATAATATTTTTATCTTATTCAAGTCACTATTATTTCAGTCTCTGTAACCACAGATGACCTATAGCTTAATTCATCAGTTCTCCAAGTGTGGTCTCAGAACCCCTGGGGGAGGTGGTCTCTGAGACTCTTTCAAAAGGTTCACAAGTTCAAAACTATTTCATAACAGCACTGAAACTTTGTTTGCCCTTTTCACTCTCATTCTCTCATGAGTGCATAGGTGAGTTTTCCAGAGGCTACTTGATGACTGATATCACAACAGATTGAATGCAGAAGCTAACATTCAAATATGGCTATTTTCTATTAAGCCAGTTATTATTAATAGATTTGCAAAAGTGAAAATAAATGCCAGTCTTTTCAATAAAAGTTCTTTTGAAAATGTAGTTTTTTTAAAATAAAATATTTATGTTTACATGTTTACTGTTTTTTTTTAAACAAATTAAAGAAGAAACACATTTTTATTTCTAATGGTGAATATGGAAAGATGTAACCCACATATATAAAAGGACTTTGGGGTTGTCTATAAGTTTTTAGAGTATAATGAAGCCCAAAATGTTTGGGAACCACTGTCCTAACCCAGGAAGCTGGACAGTCCCTGCTCTAGGTCCCATGTCCCTGTTATTTTGGAGATCTGCTGGGGTGGCCACTACATCTTCCTCTTCTGCACCCTGCTTTTGATTTCTTCTCTCCTGGTTTCCCCTGATTCTCTAGGATTCGACTTTAATTGATATAGAATCCACTGGCTACTTCCTCCATTCTTCATTGATTCATCCATTCACTCAGCAATGAAGCTGTTAATATGGGCCAGGGATTGTGCTTGGTGTGGGGGTCAAGGATGACTGGCATGGTTCCTACCTTGGTTTGTCTCACCGCCTAGTGGTGGAGAGAGGCTATGAATAAATAGTGGCAGCCCAGGTCTCATCAGCGCAGCAGTGGGCTGTACAGGGTATGAAAGTGAGGCAGAGAAGAGTATGATCAGCTCCTTCTGAGGGAGTGGGGGTGGTGGCTCAGGAAGGTTTTAAGGCAGAGGTGGCTTTGAGGGAACCTGACAAATAAATATAAATTAGCAAATTTATATGCAGGGAGTGCAAGGAGGAGGAAGGGCACCCAGGCAGAGGAAGCAGCAGGGACAAAGTTGCTGTGACTTCATAGGACAGGCTGTTTTTGGAAAAGTCTAAATGGTTCATTATGGGATGAGAAGCTGGAAAGGGGCCAAGACCCATTAAATAATGATAAACAATTTGGCTTTTAGCCTTAAGGTGGCAGGGAATCATGAAATAATTTTAAGCAGAGAGTGGTGTGACCTTATTAAATTTTAGAAATGCAGCAAAGGTTCTTCAGCTTGGGTAGGGGTTGTGTTCACTTGCTTCCAAGAGATGTTTCTATGCTGGGGCATAACTAGGGGGTGGGGCCAGACTAAAAAACAGCCCCTTGATTTTTGAGGGGAGGTAGGGGTCAAAGAATTCTGAATATGAATGGTAAAGTATATGTTCTTTTGATTCATCTGTCTGCATGGACCCCCCCAGGCATTAGTGTCTAAACTTTAAAGAGGGAGGAGCTATACAATACTTACAAAGTGCTGTTTGTATCTGTAATTGTGACTACCTACGAGTTTTAATTAATGACAACTCTATAAGTTTGAAACTAATTATAAATACTTGTGAGCACTTAATATGTGCTAGGCACTTTTTAAAAAAAATAAATCTTTATTCAGATTATTATAATTGTTTCTCCTTTTCCCCCCCATAGCTCCCCTCCACCCGGTTCCTACCCCACCTTCTGCCCTTACCTCGCCCCCACTGTCCTCATCCATGGGTGTATGATTTTTGTCCAGTCTCTTCCTGAACCCCCACATACCCCTTTCCCCCTGAGAATTATCAGTCCACTCCCTTTCTATGCCCCTGATTCTATTATATTCACCAGATTATTCTGTTCCTCAGGTTTTTATTTATTTTTATTTTTTAAATTTAATAAATCTTTATTGTTCAGATTATTACAATTGTTTCTCCTTTTCCCCCCCATAGCTCCCCTCCACCCGGTTCCCAACCCACCCTTTGCCCTTACCTCCCCCGACACTGTCCTCATCCATGGGTGTATGATTTTTTTTTTTTTCTTCCTTCTCCTTTTTTATTTATTTTTATTTTTTTATTTTTTTATTTTTATTTTTTTTTCTTTTCAAATTTTTATTAAGGTATTATATGTGTACATATCTTACCATTGCCCCCCACCCCCACCCCACTCCCATACATGCCCTCACCCCCCAATGTTTTGCATCCGTTGGTTACTCTTATATACATGCATATAAGTCCTTCAGTTGATCTCTTATTTCCCCCACCTCTCCCTAACCTTACCCCTGTAATTTGACAGTCTGTTTGATGCTTTACTGCCTCTGTAACTATCTTTTTGTTCATCAGTTTATAATGTTTTTCATTATCCCCAAATGAGTGGGATCATGTGGTATTTTTCTTTCATTGACTGGCTTATTTCACTTAGCATAATGTTCTCTAATTCCATCCAGGTGTCTACAAATGGTAGTAATTCCTTCTTTTTTATGGCAGCATAGTATTCCATTGTGTAGATGTACCATAGTTTTCTGATCCAGTCATCTGCTGACGGGCACCTAGGCTGTTTCCAAATCTTAGCTATTGTAAATTGTGCTGCTATGAACATAGGGGTGCATATATCCTTTCTGATTGGTGTTTCTGGTTTCTTAGGATATATTCCTAGGAGTGGGATTACTGGGTCAAATGGGAGTTCCATTTTTAGTTTTTTGAGGAAACTCCATACTGTTCTCCACAGTGGCTGCACCAGTCTGCATTCCCACCAGCAGTGCACGAGGGTTCCTTTTTCTCCGCATCCTCGCCAACACTTGTCGCTTGTTGATTTGTTGATGATAGCCATTCTGACAGGTGTGAGATGGTATCGCATTGTTGTTTTGATTTGCATCTCTCGGATAATTAGTGACTTTGAGCATGTTTTCATGTGTCTCTTGGCCTTCCTTCTGTCTTCTTTCGAAAAGATTCTATTTAGGTCCGTTGCCCATTTTTTTATTGGATCCTTTATCTTCCTTTTATTAAGTTGTATAAGCTGCCTGTAGATGTTGGAAATTAAACCTTTATCAGTGATACCATTTGCAAATATGTTCTCCCATACAGTGGGGTTTCTTGTTGTTTTGTTGATGGTTTCTTTTGCTGTGCAAAAGCTTTTTATTTTGATGTAGTCCCATTTGTTTATTTTCTGTTTGGCTTCCATTGCCCTAGGGGCAGTATCACTGAAAAAGTTCTTTTGGCATATGTCTGAGATTTTGCTGCCTGTGGATTCCTCTAGTATTTTTATGGTTTCCCGTCTTATATTTAAGTCCTGTACCCATTTTGAGTTTATTTTTGTGTATGGTGTAAGTTGGTGATCTAGTTTCATTTTTTTGCATGTATCTGTCCAATTTTCCCAACACCATTTATTAAAGAGACTGTCTTGACTCCATTGTATGCTCATGCCTCCTTTGTCAAATATTAAATGCGCATATTGGTTTGGGTCGATATCTGGATTCTCTATTCTGTTCCATTGATCTATATGTCTGTTCTTGTGCCAGTACCAGGCTGTTTTGAGGACAGTGGCTTTGTAATACAGCTTGAAATCTGGTATTGAGATCCCTCCTACTTTATTCTTCTTTCTCAGGATTGCTGTGGCTATTCGGGGTCTTTTTTTATTCCAGATGAATTTTTGGAGAGTTCTTTCTAGGTCTGTGAAATACGCCGTTGGTATTTTAATGGGGAGTGCATTGAATCTATAGATTGCTTTGGGTAGTATGGACATTTTAATGATGTTGATTCTACCAATCCATGAACATGGTATGTTCTTCCATCTGTTTACATCTTCCTCTATCTCTTTTTTCAGTGTCCTGTAGTTTTCCGCATATAGGTCTTTTACCTCCTTGGTTAGGTTTATTCCTAAGTATCTTAATTTTTTTGGTGCGATGGAAAATGGGATTGCTTTTTTAGTCTCTCTTTCTGTAAGTTCATTGTTGGTGTATAGAAATGCCATAGATTTCTTGGTGTTAATTTTGTATCCTGCTACATTGCCGAATTCATTTATTAAGTCTGTTAGTTTTTTGATGGAGTCTTTCGGGTTTTTTATGTACAATATCATGTCATCTGCAAATAGGGACAGCTTTACTTCTTCTTTTCCAATTTGGATGCCTTTTATTTCTTCTTCTTGTCTAATTGCAGTGGCTAATACTTCCAGTACTATGTCAAACAGGAGTGGTGAGAGTGGGCATCCCTGTCTTGTTCCTGTTCTTAGGGGAAATGGTTTTAGTTTTTGCCCATTGAGTATGATGTTAGCTGTGGGTTTATCATATATAGCTTTTATTATGTTGAGGTATGATCCTTCTATTCCCACCTTGTTGAGAGTTTTTATCAAGAAAGGGTGTTGGATTTTGTCAAATGCTTTTTCTGCATCAATTGATATGACTATGTGATTTTAATCTCTCAATTTGTTTATGTGATGTATCACATTTATTGATTTGCGGATATTGAACCATCCTTGCATTCCTGGGATAAATCCTACTTGGTCATGGTGTATGATCTTTCTGATGTACTGCTGGATCCTATTTGCTAGAATTTTATTGAGGATTTTGGCATCTACATTCATGAGGGATATTGGCCTGTAATTCTCCTTAATTGTGTTGTCTTTATCTGGTTTTGGTATTAGGGTGATGCTGGCTTCATAGAAGGAGCTTGGAAGTGTTCCTTCCTCTTGAATTTTTTGGAATAGTCTGAGGAGGATAGGTTTTAGTTCTTCCTTGAATGTTTGGTAGAACTCTCCTGTGAAGCCGTCTGGCCCCGGGCTTTTGTTTGCCGGAAGCTCTTTGATGACTGCTTCAATTTCTTCCATAGTTACTGGCATGTTGAGATGTTTAGATTCTTCCTGATTGAGTTTTGGAAGGTTATATTTTTCTAGGAATATGTCCATTTCCTCCAGGTTGTCCAGTTTGTTGGAATAGAGTTGTTCGTAGTATTTTTTAACAATCCTTTGTATTTCGGCGGGATCTGTTGTTATTTCACCTCTTTCATTTCTGATCTTGTTTATTTGGGTCCTCTCTCTTTGCTTCTTGGTGAGCCTGGCTAGAGGTTCATCAATCTTGTTTATCCTTTCAAAGAACCAGCTCTTGGTTTTGTTGATCTTTTGTATTGTTTCTTTGGTCTCTATGTCGTTTAGCTGTGCTCTGATCTTTATTATTTCCTTCCTTCTGCTTACACTGGGCTTTTCTTGTTGCTCTTTTTCTAACTCTTTGAGTTGTTGGGTTAGGTAATTTATTACCCCTGTTTCTTGTTTTTTGCAGTAGGCTTGTAGAGCTATGAACTTCCCTCTCAGGACTGCTTTCGCTGTGTCCCATAGATTTTGGATTGTAGTGTTTTCATTGTCATTTGTTGTCATGATGTTTTTTATTTCTTCTTTGATCTCTCTGGTAACCCAGTCATGGTTTAATAGCATGCTGTTTAGTCTCCATGTGTTTGATTTCTTTGGGTTGTTTTTATTGTAGTTGATTTCCAGTTTTATGCCACTGTGGTCTGAGAAGATGCTTGATATGATTTCTATCTTCTTGAATTTGAAGAGACTTTGCCTATGTCCCAACATATGGTCTATCTTTGAAAATGACCCATGTGCACTTGAGAAGAATGTATATTCTGTGGCTTTGGGGTGAAATGTTCTGAAGATGTCAATTAATTCCATCTGGTCTAGTGAGTCATTTAGGATTGATGTTTCTTTGCTGATGTTTTGTTTAGAGGATTTGTCCAGTGGTGATAGTGGGGTATTAAAGTCCCCTACTATGATTGTATTGCTGTCAATCTCTCCCTTGATATCCTCCAGGAGTTTTTTTATGTATTTGGGTGCTCCTGTATTGGGTGCATATATGTTTACCAGAGTTATTTCTTCTTGTTGGATTGCTCCCTTTAGTATTATGAAATGGCCTTCCTTATCTCTTGTTATGTCCTTCAGTTTGAGATCTAATTTGTCAGAAATAAGTATTGCTACCCCAGCTTTTTTTTCAGTTCCATTTGCCTGGAAAACCTTTTTCCATCCCTTCACCCTCAGTCTGTGTGCGTCTTTTTTTCTGAGGTGGGTTTCTTGTAGACAGCAGATATATGGGTCGTGTTTTCTTATCCAATCCGTTACCCTATGTCTTTTGATTGGGGCATTTAATCCATTTACATTTAAAGTTATTATTGATAGGTACTTATTTGTCGCCATTCCTATTCTTTACCCCTGTGTTACTTCTTCGCTTCCTGTTTCTTTCTTTCTTTCTTTTTTTTTTTTTTTTACAGCAGACCCTTTAGCATTTCTTGCATTGCTGGTTTGGTGGTAATAAATTCCCTTAGTCCTTTTTTGTCTGTGAAGCTCCTGATTTCACCTTCAATTTTGATTGACAGCCTTGCTGGGTACAGTATTCTTGGATTCAGACCCTTCCTTTGCATGACTTTGTATATTTCATTCCATTCCCTTCTTGCCTGATGAGTTTCTGTTGAGAAATCAGTTGCTAGTCTGATGGGGGTTCCTTTGTATGTAACTTTCTGTCTCTCTCTTGCTGCTTTTAAGATTCTTACTTTGTCATTGGTGTTTGCCAATTTAATTATAATGTGCCTTGGTGTCGGTCTTTTGGGGTTCATTTTGCTTGGGACTCTGTGAGCTTCTTGGATTTGTGTGTGTTTTTTCTTCCCTATATCTGGGAAATTTTCTGTCATTATTTCTTCAAAGAGGTTTTCTATTCCTTGCTCAGCTTCCTTTCCTTCTGGAACCCCTATTATGCGGATGTTGTTTTGTTTCGTGTTGTCCCAAAGTTCCCTTAGACTCTCCTCCTGCCTTTTAATTTTATTTTCTAGAAGTTGCTTTTCTTGGGTATTTTTTTCCATCTTGTCTTCTAGCTCACTGATGCGGTCCTCTGCTTCTTCTAGTCTACTCTTGATGCTTTCTATTGAGTTCTTTACGGCAGCGATGTCATTTTTCATTTCTTCTTGGTTCTTCTTCATTTCCTCTTGGTTCTTGCTCATATTGTCGAATTTGTCTTCCATTCTTTTCAGCCACCTTATGACCATTTCTCTGAATTCTTTTTCTGGAAGGTTGCTTGCCTCCATTTCGTTTACTTCCTTTTCTGGTGATGCCTGCTTTTCTTTCATATGCGGGCTGCTTCTTTGTCTCCCCATGGTCTCTCTTCTCTGGGTGTCTGGTTATGTAGTTCTCTCTCTCCTGGGTTGATTTAAAGGCACAAAATACAGCACTACCAGGTACAACTCACAAGGCACTGAACAGGAATGTATTCACGATATTAATAACCTCCAATAAAGGTGACCACCAGAGAAAGGCAAATTAGGTGATAGGAGAGAAAGAAGAAGAGGAAAAAGGAAAGAAAGAAAGAAAGAAAGAAAGAAAGAAAGAAGAAAGGAGTGTGAAAATGAAATTGGGAAAAGGGAAAGTAAAGAGAAAAAAAAAAAGTAAGAGAGACAAGAAAGTGACTAAGAGAGAAAGGGGAACAGACTATATATATTGGGGATAAAACTCCAATAGAACAATCACTAATCCCAGAAAATGCCAGCAACAAGTGCCTGGGGATTAGTACAAACTACCACACCAACTAATATGGAGTGAGGCAAGGGAAAGCTGAAGCACAAAACAAACAAAAAAATAAACAAAAGAAGAATAAGCAAAACAATCTCACAAAAAAGCATAAAAATTGGATATATTCTACATTCAAGCAAACAACAACAAAAGGACAGAGAGAAGGACAAGTTTATGGATAGCTCAGACAGCGAAGGGAGAGGTGTATGTGGACTTGGAGCAGAGGATTGGAGATTAGATATGTAAGTAGGGTGAAATTTTAACAAGGGGTAAACAGAAAGAATAGGGAAAATCTAAAGCAGTAAAAGGGTAATATAAACAGGACACTGAAAAGGGGGAGGTTAGGAAGAGAGTGATGGCCTAAAGGTAGAGTTGAGATAGAGTAAAACGATGCTAAAGGAAAGATAAAAATAGAATGTAGAACCCTAATCCCAAAATAAAATGAAGAGAAAATAAAATGACACTTTAAAAAAAAAAAAAAAAGATAAAATAGCAGTAGTAATAATACGGATTGAAAATAAAAATGTAATCATTAAAAAGGTAAAATCAAGTGATGAAAAAAGAAAAAAAAAGTTTCTTGATTAAAAGATGCAAAAAATGAAAAAAAAAAAATAAAAAATAAAAGGTAAAAATAAAATGTGAAGTAGTGAAGGTCATTCACTTCCTCTGTTTTTCTGTTTGGCACGCCTGTTTCTCAGTCCAGACAGTATTGCAGTTCCCTACGATCCACTGCTCTTCGGTGTTGTAAGCCAGTCCTGATTTTAAGCAGGCGGTGTGTCTTAATTTCTCGTATTCCTTTATTTTTGATTACACAAGAGTCGATTTGTGATTCAGCCCCTGGGTGGCAGTGTTTCTGGATTAACTTCCGGGTCTATCTATGGCCTCTCTAGGCAGTGTTAGAGCCTTCTTTCTCTGTGGCACTCGTCACCGGCCTGTGGGAGTGGTCTGCCTCAGAGCTGACTCTCTGATGGTCACTCCCCGCTCCGATCCCCAGGTTCCCGAAAAACAACCTTCCCCTGCAGTCTCCCAGGGTGTCCCCAACTGGGTGATCCTATGTATTGGGCTTAGTAATCAGAAGCAAGAATTTCAAGAGGAAAAAGCCCAGTTGTGCGTACTCCGGGACTCCGCGTAAGCCCAGGCACCCAGGGAACGCAGGGGCTGCGCGTAAGTCTGGACTGCCTGAAATTCTTAGGGTGTCCCTGCACTTCAGATCAAAATGGGTTGCTTTTTAGAGTGCCCTTCTCTTAGCAGCTCTGAGGACCCCTTTCCACAATCACAGATCACGCCAGCCCCTACAGCCACGGATTTTTCTAGGCACAGACTTCCCTGGTCCTCCAGCTCCCGCAAAACGCGCGTTCCTCTCTCCCGCCGGGACCAGAGACCTCACCTTATCCCAGGCGAAATCTGACCTTTCCGTGGTGGAGTGTAGAGCTCCTCTGAACCCGTGTGCTTGCGCCAGTTGGGGAGCGTTGTTCTGGGGCTCGCAGCTGTTCCTGGGGTGCCGCCGTTGTGGATTCTCAGGCTTCAGATAAGCTCCACTTTCCGGATCAAGATGGCGCAGACTCCGCGTCCAACCCCGCAGCTCCGGGAGGGGACCCAGCCACAGTTGGTGCTGCCAGGTCAGGGGAACCCCGTTCAGCAGTCCCCCACCTCCTTCTGGAATTCAGCTGTCTCCCAACCAGCCAACAAACACTCCTTGTGCGACCCTCAGCTGTTCTTTCTTTCTGCTCCGGGACAAGGCTCGGAACACGTCTGTCTATTCCGCCGCCATTATTCCCTCTTTCCTTCTCCTTTTTTCGGGTGTATGATTTTTGTCCAGTCTCTTCTTGAATACCCCCATACCCCTTTCTCCCTGAGAATTGTCAGTCCACTCCCTTTCTATGCCCCTGATTCTATTATATTCACCAGATTATTCTGTTCCTCAGGTTTTTAATTCACTTGATTTTTAGGTTCACTTGTTGATAGATATGTATTTGTTGTTCATAATTTTTATCTTTACTTTTTTCTTCTTCCTCTTCTTTAAGAATACCTTTCAGCATTTCATATAATACTGGTTTGGTGGTGATGAACTCTTTTAGCTTTTTCTTATCTGTGAAGCTCTTTATCTGCCCTTCAATTCTGAATGATAGCTTTGCTGGGTAGAGTAATCTTGGTTGTAGGTTCTTGCTATTCATCACTTTGAATATTTCTTGCCACTCCCGTCTGGCCTGCATACTTTCTGTTGAGAAATCAGGTGACAATAGTATGGGTGCTCCCTTGTAGGTAACTAAATGTTTTTCTCTTGCTGCTTTTAATATTCTCTCTTTGTCTTTTGCTCTTGGCATTTTAATTATGATGTGTCTTGGTGTGGTCCTCTTTGGATTCCTTTTGTTTGGGGTTCTGTGCACTTCCTGGACTTGTAAGTCTATTTCTTTGACCAGGTGGGGGAAGTTTTCTGTCATTATTTCTTCAAATAGGTTTTCAGTATCTTGCTCTCTCTTCTTCTGGCACCCCCATAATTCTGATGTTGGTACGCTTGAAGTTGTCCCAGAGTTTTCTTACACTATCTTCAACTTTTTGGATTTTTTTTTTTTGCTTTTTGCTTTTTCGGTTGAGTGTTTTTTGCTTCTTTGTATTTCAATTCTTTGACTTGATTCTTTTGTTCCTCTAGCCTGTTGTTGGGTCTCTATATAATATTTTTTATTTCAGTCAGTGTATGTTGAATTTCTAGTTGGTCCTTTTTCATATCTTCGAGGGTCTCGTTATATTTATCGGCCTTTTCTAGGATATTCTTAAAAAGCCTTATAACCGTGGTTTTGAATTCTATATCCAGTCGTTTGTTGTCCTCCATTTCTTTCGATTGTGGTCTGTTTCTTTGACGCCACATTTTCACTGCTTCCCTGAGTTGGTAGGGTAGATTTGTGTGCTAGGTTTCCTATATAGCCCAGTGGGTCGGCCTCCCCAGTTAACCTGAGGTGGACACTCTTGGTGCACCCCTTTGTGGACTGTGTGTACAGCCTTGTTGTAGTTAAGTCTTGATTGTTGTTGGTATCACTGGGAGGAATTGACCTCCAGGCCAGTTGGCTGTGAGGATCAGCTGTGTCTACACTGGGAGAAGTTCGGTGCTGGAGACAGCCTTATAGGATTAGACTTGCCAAATTGCAATAGCCTCTGTGCTCAGCTTGGATGGGGTGGAGTCTCAGGGCAGAGCATACAGTCTTGGCTTCCAGTCAGCCTTGCCCTTGCGCGCCTGCAGACCTCTGCCTTCCCCGGCTCCCGAGTCTCTGCCTGAGAGTCCAGATTCCCCCCACAAGAGCGTGGGTCCCCAGGGGCTCGCCTGGAACTGGGGTTCAGTGCAGTCAGAACTGGGGCTCAGTGCAGTCAGGAGCTTCTGACTCCCTTCCACTAGGGAAAGCCTGTGGCAACCTCCGCAGCCTTTGTGAGCGCTGGCATGCGCGCGCCTGCAGACCTCTGCCTTCCCTGGCTCCCGAGTCTCTGCCCGAGAGTCCAGATTCCCCCCCACCCTCTGTAAGAGCGTGGGTCCCCAGGGGCTCGCCTGGAACTGGGGTTCAGTGCAGTCAGAATTGGGGTTCAGTGCAGTCAGGAGCTTCGGACTCCCTTCTGCTAGGGAAAGCCTGTGGCAACCTCCGCAGCCTTTGTGTACACTGGCGCGCGCGCCTCCAGAACCCTGCCTGCTGGGGCTCCCCCGGGTCTCCCCCGGGTCTCCGAGTCTCCAGGTGCCTTTCTCTCTACCTGACAGTCCAGACTCCCCCTGTATGAGCCTGGGTCCACGGGGTTTCACCCGGGACTGGGGTTCAGTGCAGTCAGAACTGGGGTTCAGTGCTGTCGGGGGCTTCCTTCCCCCTTCCGCCAGAGAAAGTCAGCCAGGCTCTCAGCCACCCTTCCTCTCTGCATGCACAAAGACCCTTTGCCGTACCTCCAATTCTCTGTGAGCTTTTCTCTTCCCTTCTAGTTGTAGAATTTTCACTCAGCCAGCTTTCCTGTGGTTCTGGATGATGTCCGTTCTGTCTTTTAGTTGTAGTTTTGAAATTGTTGTGCGTGGCAGCAGTTTAGGTGTTTACCTATGCCGCCATCTTGGTTTCTCTCCGTGCTAGGCACTTTTAATGCATGCTCTCTGTATTAATCCATGTAATTCTCACAGCAACCCCTTCAGGTAGGTCCTGTGCGTATTGGAGCATGGAGCGTTTGGGATTAGACACTGCAGCCTGGACCCGGAGGCTGCACTCTTGACTGTGACCTAGCACCGCCTTCTGGTCAGGAGTAGGGGACTCCCTGCAATAAGCTGGGGATGTGCAGGAGGCTGGAGGGCCTGCAAGATACGTTCATTACTGTAACAACTTTTCCCTTCTCATCAAGGCCAGAGCGACTAGACAGAATGCATGAGTTAGAAGTCTAACCAGCAGTTTCAGCATTGTGTAAGAACTTATTAGAAAGGCAAATTCTTGGGCCCTGCCCCAGACCTAGTGAATCGGAAACTCTGGAGTTGGGGACCAGATAAACTGTTTGTAAACAATCCTTTTGGGTGATTCTAATGTATAGTAAAGTTTGAGAACTACTGGATTAGACATGAATCCCTGGGGTTGGGGTGGGGTGGTGATGGATGTAAAGGGAGGGGCGGAGAATAGATTGAAGGGAGAGACCGGAAGCCAGCAAACCATTTCTGAGATTGTTGCCATCACCACAGTAAGAAATCAGAGCCTAAGATCAGATTCTCAAACAGGACAGCACTTTAGAGTCACTGGGGAGCTTTTAAAACATACCAGTGCACTGGCTTTGCCCCAAACCTATTAGATCAGAATCACTGGAGAACAGAACCGGCATCAGATTTTTAAAGAACATTTCTTCTCCAGGTGATACTAATGTGCATCCAGAGTTCAGAATCAGCAAGACACCATAAAATCTCCTGAAGGGCTTGTTAAACAGAGGTGATTGAGCCCTACTCCCAGAGTTTTTGATTCAGTAGGTCTGTGCTGGAGCCTGAAAATCTGTATCTCTAACAATTTCCCAGATGATGCTGACATTGCTAGTCCAGGGACCACACTTTGGAAATCATAGCCTTATATTTCACCAATAGCCCTAGCAGGCTAAGCTGGGGCCAGGGGGTGGGACAGGAGCTAGAGGGCCCCTTCTGTGTGTCAATATGTCTATGATGTGATTTATCTCAGTGAAGAAGTGAAAAATTCTAGTTAATTATCTAGATATTTTTACCTGCGAGACATGTTTATTACTTAAATTTGTAGACCTAAAATTTGTCTTTCCCTAGGACAATAGTGGCTTAAGATTTGATTTTTTTTAAAAAGCCTAATTTTCAGACATTTCTCAGTTTCCCCCCTTAAGGGAATCTCCCCTTCATATGAACTTGCAGAATGCAAGTGCTCTGAGGGGAATGCTGAGGTTTGAGTCATCATTGGAGATCCGTAGTCTGGAATCAGGCTTTTAGAACGATCACAGTTATAGGGCACTCAATATAATACTCATTGCTCAAACAACTTCTGAAAATAGTCCAAGGCAATTTAACTTTTATTTCCTCTATAGAGCTTGTCACCATTTATTAATCTTAATTTCCCTCAACGTCGCATATCAGACGAGAGACCAATTTTTCTCCTCTGTTTCCATAACATTAATATTTAAATGGCAGAGTGTGACACTCACAAACAGCTTCAGAGGAGAGGGATGATATTTCTAGGAAGGAAAACTGTGAATAAATGCCACATCAAGGCTTCTTCCTTAAAAAACTCTCTAAACAAAGCCAAGAAGCCATGCGGATGCCCCTTGCAGTACAGAACAGAAAGATAAAAAGGCATTGCCTGTGAAATGAATAACATTACATGAAATGAATAACATGACGTAAAATGCATAACATTGTTTCAGAGACTTCTATTCTAAAACTGAAGAAGCATTTGGGGAGGTGGAGGAGGAAGGCTGTGCAGGTGGAGATGCTGGCAGAAGTCTTTCTACTTTGAATGCTAATGCGGCCCACAGAAGAATCCAAAACACGTTCTCTGCTTGAGTTGTGGCTCCAGGAGGGAATTCAGTTTCATTACTTTAGATATCTATTTGGCATCAGTCGTGTGCTAGGCTCTGGGCTACAGGTGGCAGGACACCAAGATGAATGAGGCACAACCTCTGCCTTCAAGCAGCTGGTGAAGAGGATCAGACAGACACCCAAGTCCTGTGGGACACCTGCCAAAAAAAGATATAAACAAAGTGGTCAGGACGTCATGGAGGAGCTGGAGGTTGGGAAAGCGTTGAAAGGAGTTTTGAAAGATAGGATTTATAACAAATAGAGATCAGAGATTTGGGTGGTGGGAGCAGTACTGACTCCCTATACATTTCCAAAGCATTCATTGAGTCCTTACCTTATGTCAGGCACTACAGTGGGCCCTAGGAATAGAAACATAAATAAAACTTTTCCCTTCTCTGAAAGAGTGAGGAAAACAGGCAG
This sequence comes from Plecotus auritus, assembly GCF_963455305.1. Classification (NCBI taxonomy): domain Eukaryota; kingdom Metazoa; phylum Chordata; class Mammalia; order Chiroptera; family Vespertilionidae; genus Plecotus; species Plecotus auritus. Next base: position 148,929,523 of record NC_137773.1, read on the forward strand.
GTCAATTACAGCACAGCAAAAGCTTCCTGGAGGAAGTGTGGTCTAAGCTGAATCTAAAAGAATGAGTGGGGACTATCTAGATAAAGATGAGAAAAAGTAGGGATGGGAAAGTACAGTACTGGCAGAGGAAACATCACAAAAACCTGAAGAGAAGGAGAACCAGGAGTTTGTGGAACTGCAAGGACCCAGGATGGCCAGAGAGTAGTGTGTTAGAGCAGGGAGAACAGGAGATGAGGCTGAGGTGTCATGGAGGCCAGATAAAAAAGGGCCTAACTTTTAGGCACTTGCCCATGTAAAGGATTTAGGCGTTTTTTCTATAATCATGGGGAACCCCTAAGGGATTTTAACATGTGTGAGAAGATTTAAGTTTAGAGAGATTTTCCTGGCCATGGCATGGAAGAGGGTTTGGTGGAAGGCATGCAGGTAATAATTTGGGAACTTATGGCAGGATAACAGGTGAGAGATGATGGAGTTTTGTAGAGTGGGTAGAAAAAAGGGTTGGGTTAACGTGTTAACAAAAAAGAATCAATAGGACTTGATGGCTGAGAAAGTGTGTGGTAGGAGAGGCAGAGTCAGAAATGACTTCACATTTTTATTTTATTTTATTTGGGCCACATAAAGATGGTGGAGTCATTGATAAAGTTAAAAAAATGAGGGAAGAGTAGGCGCCAGTTGAGAGATGAGGGTTGATGATGAGTTTTGGACAAATTGGGTTTGAGTTGCTTGTGGAACATTAAGATCAAGAGTTACAGAATTCATAATTGGATACATGAGCCAGGATGGAGATCTAGATAGTGATTAAAGCCACCTAACTAGAGGAGTTCACCCAGGATGAGTGTGTAGAGCGAAAAGAAATAAGAAAAGGATGCTCTCTTTTACCGCTTCTTTTTACCACTGTGTTGATGGTTGTAGACAGTTCAATAAGGTAATGTTAAAAGTACAGGGACTGGAAAAGAGGAAATAAAAAAGTCTTATTTGCAGATTATATGATAATTTACCTAAATTATTTACAGACAGTTTAATAGAAATAATAGAGTTCAGTAAGGTGGCTGAGTATAAGATTAATATAAATCAGTTACATTTCTCTATACCAGTAAAAATATAAAGCAAAATTAAAGAGAAAACAATATCTACAAAATTATCATAGAATATAACATAAGCTGTAAAAGACCTCTAAGGAAAAATCAAAACCTTATTAAGATATATTAAAGAAGACCTAAATAAGAAAGGAAGATATTGTGTTATGGATAAGACTTAATATCATAACATTTTAATTATTATCTGTACATTCAATATATTACTTATCAAAATTCCATAGTTTTTCATGGTACTTGATAAAATGATTCCAAAATGCACATGAAGGGGTAGAGGGTCCAGAGTAGTCAGGATATTTCTGAAAAGGAGGGGCAGGGAAGAAGGAAAATGTAGATTGGTTCAGGAACAGACAAATAGACCAGAGGAACAGATTAGAGAACTGTAAATGAAACTTTTATATGTGACAGAGGTGACAATAAATGGGGCTGGGCTGGAAAAAAAGTTATCCATTATCCATATGGAAAAAGATAAAATTGGATTCTTGCCTTACACTATATCAGCTCCAAATGGATTAAGCTTTAAAGAAATGTTGAAGTGGAAAGACAAGTTATACACTTCAGAAAAATATTCATAATATATAGAACAAAGGATTAACATGAAAATATGTAAAGAACTATAAATCAATAAGTAAAGCGCACACGTGCGCGCGCGCGCACACACACACACACACACACACACACACACACACACACTCTCCAATAGAAAAATGGGGAGCCTGGTCAGCATGGCTCAGTGATTGAGTGTCAACCTGTGAACCAGGAGATCATGGTTCAGTTCCCGGTCAGGGCACATACCCGGGTTGTGGGCTCAATCCCCAGTGTGGGGCGTGCAGGAGGCAGCTGATCAATGATTCTCTCTCATCATTGATATTACTATCTCTCTCTCCCTCTCTGAAAACAATAAAAATATATTAAAAGAAAAATGGGGAAAAACACATGAACAAAAAAATTATCATATGACCAATAAACTTGTAAAATAATGTCAACATTATTAGTGATCAGGAAAATGCAAATCAGAGCCATGATGAGATATCATTTTACACCTATTTAATTGGTTAAAATTGAAATGTCTGACAATGCCAAGGAAGAGTACAAATAATTTTGGAAAAGAGTTGACATCATCTCCTAAAGTTAAACATGCAATCAGCTTAGAGTTTAGCCTTGTCTTCTAAAGTTGAATATTCACATTTTTCATGGCCAGCAATTCAATTCCTAGGTATGTATATATCCAAGAGAAACTCATATACATGTACAACAGGATGCATATACAAAAATGATCACAATAGCAAAAACCTGGAAACAATGTAAAAGCCCAATATTATGAGAGTGGGAGAATAAATGGTAGCATGTTCACACAACAGATTATTTATTACCTGCTATTATCCAAAAATAAATGAATCACAGTAACTTGCAAAAATATGGATGAATCTAAATAACATTATGTTAAAAAGAGTAGTTTTCCAAATATTAGTTACAGTATGACACTCCCTTAAAAAGTAAAGTTAAAAACAGTATTTGGCCAAAGCCGGTTTGGCTCAGTGTATAGAGCGAAAGCCTGCGGACTGAAAGGTCCCAGGTTCGATTCCGGTCAAGGGCATGTAACTTGGTTGCGGGCACATCCCCGGTAGATGGTGTGCAGGAGGCAGCTGATCGATGTTTCTCTCTCATCGATGTTTCTGACTATCCCTCTTCCTTCCTCTCTGTAAAAAATCAATAAAATATATTTTAAAAAAAACAGTATTTGTATGTACATATATGTACATATAATATGTGTGTATGTATATCCTATCTAATAAAGAGGGAATATGCTAATTAACCATCACTCCGTCACAAAGATGGCTGCACCCACAGCTGAGGCCAAGTTCCCATAAGGAGCTTTAACAAGCAATCAGCAGGGACCTGAAGCTACGCCCGCCCCTGTGGGGCTTGACAGGGGACCTCAGGCCATGCCCCCCAACTGGCAGGGCTTGACAGGGGACCTCAAGGTGCACCCCCAGTGCTGGGTCGGGGGAACTCAGGCCGCGCCCCCCTCCCAGGGGGGACCTGAGGCTGCACCCCCCCTGCCGATGGGGCTTGACAGGGGACCTGAGGCTGTTTCCCTCTCCCGGTATCGGGCCAGGGGACCTGAGGCTGCACCCCCCTCGCCTGGCAGGGCTTGACAGGGGACCTCATGCCATGCCCCCCACCCAGTGGGGCTTGACAGGAGATCTCAGGTCATGTCCTACACCTGGTGGAGCTTGATGGGGGACCTCAGGCATGCCCCCCCCCACCTCGGTCTGGGCTGGGGGACCTCAGGCCATGCCCCCAGTCCTGGCACCGGGCCAGGGGACCTGAGGCTACGTTCCCTGCCTGGCCGGGCTTGACAAGGGTGGGACTAGCCAGGTCTGGATCTATCCCAATGAGGGGAGGGGGCTGGCCGGGTCTGGGTTTCACAAGATTTTGAAGTGCATGTGGGTGGGCGGGGACTTGACTCTGGGTCCCGTGGTGTGCCCCAGACTCTGACAGGAGGAAGGTTTTCATATACAATTTACTAATTTTCTTTCATCTCAACACTTCTATTATAGAGAAAGGGCAAATAGCAATATTAAATTGTTTCCTCTAATTAATCCCCTTTTAATGTGCATGAATTTTGTGCACTGGGCCACTAGTCTACACTAATAAAAGAGAAACATGGAAATTACCATCACTCCACTACGCTACCAGCCAATCAGAGTGAGTATGCAAATTAACCTGAAAACATGGCGGCAGCCCTGCCCCCCCGCTGCTCTGGGCCTGTGGGGGTCGAAAAAGTAGTGCACCAGCGCCTGAGGCTGGCTACAGCCTGGGAGATGAAGAAGCCGCCTGCCCTGTGATCCCAGGCCGCAGACAGCAGCAGAAGCCTCACATCCGCCCGCCCCACGTCCTGGGGGAGACGGAGAAACCGGGCCCCAGCTCCTGAGGCTGGGTGAGGGCCGGGGGGACGAAGAAGCCACCTGACCCATGATCCCAGGCCGCAGCCAGCCGGAGAAGTCGCCCACACTGCATCCCAGGGAAGATGAAGAAGCCGCCCACCTGCAGTCCAGGTGCCAGCACCTGCAGCTGGCTGTGGTCTGGGAGATGGAGAAGTCACCCACCCCACAGTACTGGGTGCCTGCACTTGTGGCTGCAGCCTGGGAGAAGCCACCTGCCCACCATCCCCTGCAGCTGCAGCTGGCCTGGGTGCCTATGGCTGACCAGAGGGAGGGAAGCCCGGATCTCGGGTGCCTCTGGTCAGCTGGAGGAGGGAATCCTGGGTCCTGGATGTGGGGCCGAGGCAGAGGTGGTTAGGGGCAATCAAGCCAGCAGGGGAGCAGTTAGGGACAATCAGGCTGGCAGGCAGAAGAAGTTAGGGGCAATCAGGCAGGCAGGCAGGCAAGTGGTTAAGAGCCAGCAGTTCCAGATTGTGAGAGGGATGTCCGACTGCTGGTTATCCTCTGAGGGGTCCCAGATTGGAGAAGGTGCAGGCCGGACTGAGGGACACCTTCCCCCCACAAACCCCCGGGAACAAATTTCGTGCACCGGGCCACTAGTATATATATAATAACATTAGATACAATAAAATTATATACAAAGAAAAGGAAGGGAATGAACCTGGGTGAGAAAAGGAAGCAGGAGGATGGAATGAGGGGAAAGGGAAGCATATGGTTAGATGTAGATCCAGTTTTATTTTTTATCAAGGTTCTAGTTTTATTTTTTGGATGATGCATTTCTGAATGCTTAATATATTATTAAAAATAACTAAATAACAGTAGCTCAGACATGGACCAATGATGAGAGGATCATCCATCAAGGGTTATGATGATCCAATTCTGTGCATCTGAGGTCCAATTAGAGACAAATAATTTTCTTGAATGAATAAATTGATGAATGAATGAATAGAAAATCATCAGTGACAGTGATCAGAGGGAAACCTGATAAAGGCAAACATTCATCACACTACTGAATTTTGTAAGAGAATGGACTTGCTGGGGCATTTCTTTAGGGGATTATAAGTGAACTCAAGGAAATTTTGGAAAAAGAAATTATTAGGTTAGCTTATGCCTTATCTAAAAATGTTCCTGGGTCATTCCTAAAATTTATACCATTTGCCATTCTTATAGCTTTAGGCATGCAGTCCTTTTATGCTTTCCTCCTGTGTTTTCCCCTGCAATTAAAATGAGCTGCTGCCCTAGCCAGTTTGGCTCAGTGGATAGAGCATCAGCCTGTGGTCTGAAGTGGCCCGGGTTTGATTCCAGTCAAGGGCACATGCCCGGGGTGCGGGCTCGATCCCCAGTGTAGGGCATGCAGGAGGCAGCTGATCAATGATTCTCTCTCATCATTGATGTTTCTATCTCTCCCTCTCCCTTCCTCTCTGAAATCAATAAAAATATATTTAAAAAAATAAATAAAGTGAGCTGCTATTGGACAATTTGCATTGAGTTATATGATCTAAGTCATGTGATCCAAAGGAGACATATTTAAAATGCAATCTTTCTCTTTTATTTTTTTTTTTATTTTATTTTATTTTTTATTTTTTTTTTTTTTCAAATTTTTATTAAGGTATTATATGTGTACATATCTTATCATTGCCCCCGACCCCCACCCCACTCCCATACATGCCCTCACCCCCCAATGTTTTGCATCCGCTGGCCACTCTTATATACATGCATATAAGTCCTTCAGTTGATCTCTTATTTCCCCCACCTCTCCCTAACCTTACCACTGTAATTTGACAGTCTGTTTGATGCTTTACTGCCTCTGTAACTATCTTTTTGTTCATCAGTTTATAATGTTTTTCATTATCCCCAAATGAGTGGGATCATGTGGTATTTTTCTTTCATTGACTGGCTTATTTCACTTAGCATAATGTTCTCTAATTCCATCCAAGTGCCTACAAATGGTAGTAATTCCTTCTTTTTTACGGCAGCATAGTATTCCATTGTGTAGATGTACCATAGTTTTCTGATCCAGTCATCTGCTGATGGGCATTTAGGCTGTTTCCAAATCTTAGCTATTGTAAATTGTGCTGCTATGAACATAGGGGTGCATATATCCTTTCTGATTGGTGTTTCTGGTTTCTTAGGATATATTCCTAGGAGTGGGATTACTGGGTCAAATGGGAGTTCCATTTTCAGTTTTTTGAGGAAACTCCATACTGTTCTCCACAGTGGCTGCACCAGTCTGCATTCCGCAATCTTTCTCTTTTAAATGGTTTGAAATAGCTAAAGCATTAAGAGAATTAACAGAACCCCAAATTTATAATATGAATTAGAATTTTCAAAGAATTTTAGATTTTATATAAATCATTTTCCTCCTCACCATTAATATCAACCAAAATTTAATCCAACTTAGATTTTATTCCCAGAGTTTTATTGGACTCTTTCTCATTCTGCATCTTGTAATGTTGCAGTTGGACCGCTTAGTTTGAACCACTCACTGTGTCCTGCCCACTTCATGTGACCAGCAGAGACCTTAATAATGGGATTTTTCTCAGCTCATGGAAGTGCAGGCTAACTATGGTTGACTGTTGAACTTTATGAGAACAATTCAGAAATAGTTTTCTTGTTATGCAGTAACACTTGCCCTAAAGAGTTGTTCAAAAGAATGAGTGACTAGAAATGAAAACACCTCTGAAGGAAACAGACTTAACCATTCATCATGTCATTTATCCCCTCAGGTTCCTTTCCATAGGAACTTTTCTCCTTAGGCCATAATAAACTAAAATAAGTTCATTCACACACTTTTGCCTCTACCTCTCTCATTTGGAGGCTAAAGTGTGTTGGGAGGTGGGAAGTAGGCTTTGTGTGTGGTGAGTGTACTATACCCTCCTGGGTCTGGACGTTATCATAGATACATACTCCTTGTTTCTGAGCTCTTTTCTTCCATTAAAAACAGCCAGTCAATCACCGGCTGGTAGTTTCCATTTCTCCAAAACTATGCCTGGACATTTTGTACTTGTCATAGAATTATATCCTTTTGTGCCCATTAATTTTTTTTTCCTTTTACTAGTTGGTAAAGTTTCTGAGGCAGAGCCAAAAAAAAAAAAAGAGTCCTAAGTTCATAACACAGGTGCTCTGACCTCACTGTGCAAATCCCCAAATTTCCACAATCAGATCCCTTTTAAACCTTACTTAGATTTCATATCAAATAGTCTCTTATAAAGGATAAAAGGTCTTTCCGCTAATGGCATTGGAAACCTCACTTCCAAGGTAGACACTGCTCTATTAGATAGTAAGCTTGTGGAGGAGAGGGTTGTACTGCATCCATCTGCCTCCTTGGTGCCCAGCACCAGGTCCATTTCAGAGACTAGAGGTGAGGTTTTGGCTAAGGTGATGATTTCATAGCATAGATACTCAAGCCACACTCTGCTAATCTTCCGTATTTTCCAAGGTGTTCCTGGGGAAACTGCTGAAAAGTACTATGCAGGCCAACACCCAGTAACTCTCAGGTTAGGACTCTGATAAAACTGGAGAGACATGGCTTAGGTGTGAGGAAAAAGTGGGGCCTCTCACCTACCCAGCATCCCTTAACTTGAATCTTAGGATCATAATGCTCAGGCATGCCAAAGACAAAGAGCAGCTTGTCCCAAGAGGGAACATTTCCAAGTCAGCCCTGGGGGTAAAAGAGGAAGACTGAGAAGGGTGGCTGACCCACCTCTAGCACCAAGACCTATCTGGTCTGAGGCAGAAAGGTAAACACTACACCCAAGTGCTGCCTTCTGGAGCAAAGTAACCCTGCCCACTAGTAAAAAGTGGCCCTTGAATGTCCTGATCAATCAAGCTTAGTAATTCCTCCTCTGTAAGGGGAGAGCTAATAAGAGAATAGGAACAAAGATGGTGGCGTCCCCTCCCCAATGGTGAGTACTCAATAGGATTTGTTAAAAGAATGAATAAAATCAGGAAGTGTTGCTAGGGAGTTGTTACTATGAGAAATGCCATTTGCATGCACATTTTACATTAATAGTCATGATGAGCCTCTAGCAAGGATGCTGATAGAAGGGCCAATATGCTGCTGCTTTTCTGAATAAGATGTGGATGGAGAGGAACATCACTGGTATTCTGCTGAAGCCTGAAAGAGAAGTTATGCTCAAGACTATGATGTCTGGTAGGTAAGTTCTGGAGGGACTACAGAACCAGGAATGAATTTCATGTGGAAATTCAGAATATTGGATGTTCTTTCCTTCTCCAAACCAGTCTCCTTTTTCCCACAAATGGAGAAAAGAAAATCTAGGCCATAGCTTTGATGAGATGCCAAACTGAGCCAGAGCTATTTGTGGTGTTTGGCTTCCACATTTTATAAGCTATTAGAAGCTGGAGACAAACCAGGAAATAATATGCAAATGATTAAAAAGTTGGGAAGTACTTGGAGTGGAAGTTATATCATGCAAAGGGGAGGGTAGGAGCAGCTCTATCTATTTGGGAGAGTCTTTATCTCAGCTAAAAGCATAGTAGAAGAAAAAGTCTGAAGTTGCATCAAGATAAGTTTAAGATTGGGAGAACTTTCTGATGTAAGGATTATAAAACAGGAAATCCCCTTGCATTTCCACTCCAGTGCATGGTGCTTTGAGAGGATTAAAAATGTTTTCTGAGTGAATGACGAGGTCATAGAATCACCATCCTTGAAAACTTTAATGACTAGTACATATTGCTTTGCATTTTTTTAATGTTTAGAAATAATGAAAATTGTCTAGATGATTCTCATATCCTTCAGTTCCTTAATTCTACAAATGCCCCACATTGGTTGATTATTTACTCCAAAAGACCCTAAGGAGTATCTAGAGGCCACAGGTAATCTCATTTTTGCGGCGCGGATCCACATTCAGACCTTGGTTTTCCACCAGAAACAGACTTTCTTCTCTATTGGAAAATTGCTGTCATTGTTTCTTTTCTATAGTACCATTATTTATTCTAATCACCGAGGCTATTGCTTGGGTACCTGTGACACACATCAGTGAAAGTTATACATGTTCTGCAAGGAAGGGAGAATGAATCTCTAAGCTGTAGCCAAATTGGTTTCCTAAATGATGCTGCAGGCTTTAACTGGATTTTGTGTAGTATTCTAGTGGAAAAGAAATGTGTGTGTGTGTGTGGGGGGGGGGAGGGAGATGAGGAGGGGTAGAGGGAAGGGTTCCTTTGGTTTTCAGGCTGCTAACTGTAATTAGCCTGATTTCTGAGATGTAATTATCTTGCAATCTCAAAGCAAACACCCTGGAGGAAATTGCACCGTTAAAGACAGCATGGCATTAAAAATAAATTATTACCCTGGTGCATGCTATTGCTGCCTGTGCCTTGTGATTTGTCAGGGTTTCCGTTAGCAAGTGCTTGTTTAGGGCTGGAGTTGGGCAGTCATGTTGCCAATGTTTGTACTAGAGAGGTAGGAGGCGTGGTTTGCGTAGTTGTAATAAGGGTGGGAAACATTACCATTATGGTGGTGAAGGCTGGTGTTGTACCATCCATAGTTTTCTCACCCATTCTCGATCACCAGAAAAATGGTCAAGGAAAGAGAGCACTGAGTCTTTAGTGGTGGACATTGATGGATGAGTGGAATGAAGCATCATAATCCAAACCTCAGGCAATTCAAACTATTCACAAAGAAAAATTCAGATTGTTTAGAAATGACTGATAGGAAACAAGCAAAATTCTAACCATTTTGGGGACAAACACTGAATCATGAATGAGCATCACTGACAAATCACATTGGTTGAAAAGACCATACCATGGGGCTTGGAAGCAGAGACTTGTGGGTGTGAACATATTATTGCACGGGTTGTATACTGCACAAAGGCTCCCCACTGAGGGGAGAAGCGGAGGCTGAAATCCTACCAGTGCCCCCTGACCAACCCGAGTGTCTCTGGGTCTGTGCCCACCCCAGGGGAAGGGCACATTTTTCCCATTTGTCTACCTCGTGGGAATGCTTTACAATATTTTCCTGCCCAGAATATTTTGCAAAGATGTTATATAGACAATTATTTATACTCTGAGTGACCTTGATCAAATTACTTATTCTCTCTGAAACTCTGCTTTCTCTTGTGTAAAAGGATAATAATGATGATGATGATAATAATAATAATAATAATAATAATAATAATTCTCAGGATTATTTTGTGGATTCAAAACTGAATCTGAAAAGCATGTGTTCAATAGATGTCAGGAGTTTGATAATAATGATGGTTATAACCAAGATAATCATTATCATCAAAGAAAATAATTTAAAGATTGGAACCAGCCCTGAGCCAGTCAGGGGAAACTGCAAGTCATAAGAACTTGGCTCCCTCTCTTACAGAGCTGAGGGTTTGGTTGGAGGGTGGCAGACAGCAATAGGTAATTAACTGTGCCATACTTCTGTGTGGGTTCTGTAGGGTAAAAATTCCCTACAGCCTCTGTACCAATTTCTCTTTGCTGTTAATTCACTGCTTGGGCTGGCTTTTCTTACATATCAGAAGGAAGAAAGGGAATGAAACCCTATAGAATTTGGAGTTGAGGATATGATAGTACAGAAAGGGAGGATATGGCCATAGCAAAATATAGGAGGATGAAAGGAGAATGTGGGCGCTATCAATAATTAAAAAAAACACACAAACCAAACCAAACCAAACCAATCAACCAAACAAACAAAAAAAACCACTGACTAACTAGAAACATTTTTTTATTCCAATGAGCCAAGCTGATTTGTATTAGAAATAATTTGAATAACTGAAATCCTCAGATTTTTATTGTAAAAACTTTTTTACCAACATCACTATTTTTCCCTTGTTAAATTTCATCCACACCTCTGATATTTCACTAAATAAATTATGAAATGGAAGGCAAATTAAGTCTACCCAGGTTTATATCTCACCATCAGGAATATAAAGTTAAATTTGCTCAGAGCTATTAATCGTGAGTCATTAATAAAATAGACAAAATACCCACTCTGGTTTTATGAGCTTTAGTACTAGAATAGAATAGTGTCCAAAGATCATTTTCTAGGTTGCTTTAACTCTGAGAGTGACCATATTGACCCATTAGATACCTTATATGATTCTTAAAGAGTGAAGGGCAAGAGGAAACCTCACAATTGCCTTTTCAAACAAACCCATGTCAGTATTTAATAAAGTCTGAAAAGAATTTTTTAGTGTCAAGCCAAAATAATTTTTTTTTCTTTTTTGGTAGGTTCTTTGAAAAAGAAAATTCTTTGTAAATTAAAAAAAATCCCTGCTCATTTGTTTGACTAATATAAATTAATAAATAATGTTGCTTGTTCAATAATATGAGCAACAGTGCAAATTACAATCCATTCTTCCATTTATGGCAACTTGGTGAACTTTATTGACAACCTGAATTACCCTAAAAGTCTTTTCTGACAACAAAAAAAAATTAAAATATTTAATAAAATAGAATGAACATTCTTTTAAGTGAATATCAGAATTTTCAGGAGGTTAGGAAAAGAAAGCCTCAAAGACCATAACATGAAAAGGAAGGTGAAAATTAGAGTAGCAAGTAGGTACTCACTTCAGCTGTCCTAGGATGTGTTGCCAGTCTTAGTAAGCAGGTAGCTTCAATTTTAAGACCACAAGGAATTAAGGTCCTGAGTATTCCTGCAGCAGAGTGTTTGAACTGAGACCTTGACCCCTATCTTCCCTATTTAAATTCCTGAAAGGTCTGCACTTTCAGTGAAATGGTGGCTGAAAATATCTGCCTATGGGTGAAAAACAAAGCAAAACAAAACAGAAAACCCTATAAAGATACTTGGCCGGTTTTGCCTAGGGGGAAAATGTGTCTCGTGAGAACTCACAAGGACCATCTTATTATCCTTACTTGCATGATCCAGCAAAGAAATCCAAGAAAAGAAGTTAATAGGAAATTAATAACAGACTAATAAAACCTATGGGATACCAATAAGGAAAGGACATTCCTTAAATTCAGATTGCACAAAATTCCTGCAGCTAAAATCCTGATAAACTCAAGATCATAATTCAAAATTACAACATACACAAAGAACCAATTCACCACAAGTGGACAGCCCACCACAAGGGACAAAAGAAGTCCCTAAAGCCACAGAATTACTGGATATTTTCTGTAAATAAAGTTGTTAAATTGATTAAAAACACAAAAGAAGGAATAGAAATATGATAAAGAAATAGAGTTTATATAATTATTAACCAGTTTTGTAAAGAATAGAATAGAACTTCTGGAGGTTAGAACAAAATAATAAAAGTTCAAAAAACAGGGTAAGTAGTCAGGAGTAAAACATAAATAAGGAAGTTGGAAGATTTTTGAAGAGAGATAAAAAGAAGGAGAATATGAAGGTAAGACTAAGAGACATGGAGAATAGAATAAGAAAGACTGAGATACATAAAATTGGATTTTTGAAGACATAATAGAAAATAAAGCAAGGAAAGGTAGTATTGAAAGCAATAATGCCTTGCGAATTTTCCAAAATGTTTTAAGACATAAATGTTTAGAGTCAGGAAATAAAGTAAATTCTAAACCCTTTTTATTTTTTAGTAAAATTAATTTCCTATTCAGATAAATATTAATGAAACTTGAAAATCTCAAAGACAAAGAGAACATAACAACTATAAAGCAAACGAAGATTACATACTAAGGAACAAAATTAGATTGACATCAGATTTCATTACAGGGACTATAGAAACCAGAAGACAGTGGAATAACATCTCCTACTTACTAAAAGAAAATAATTGTCAATATAGAATTTTATATTTAGCTTCATCATAATTCTGTAATGAAAGTAAATATCTTTATAAATGTTTTCAAACAAAAAAAGAAAAGAATTACTGCTAAGAGAACTTTGCTGAAGGACTTTCTAAAACAGAGGCACTCAGATCTGGCTGCTCATTGGAATCACCAGGAGAAACCAAAATATTGATGCCTATGTTTATCCCCAGATATTTATATTTCATTTTTCTGAGATACAGACTGGGAATTGGGGTTTAAAAAATACCCCTGGTGATTCTAGTATGATGTCAAGTTTGGGAACCACTGATATAAAAAGGATGCACTTCATGAAGAATAAAATTAAATGTAAGAAGTAATGATGAACAAATGATTGTTAAATATGTGCATAAATCTAAATATTTATTGACAATAAAGAAATAATAATATTGACTAAGAGAATATAAAAGCATCTTAGAACTAGATCACTGGATGGAAATAACATGTAAGAGGAGAGGAAGGTGATTGGAAATTCAAGGCATTTAAAGTCCTTTTATTACTCAGAAGAAGAATAGATATATTGATTAACTTTGTTAAGTAACCATGTTAAAAATTTAAGGGTAATACAAAAAGAGTAGGAATGTGACATGTAATTGCTAAATTGGAAGAGGCATTAATCTGGCAGGAGTGTGAAAAGGGGGTATAGAATGTAGGGAGGTCTATAATCTATATCATAAAAGGCCTGTGGCCCTAACGCTGTAACGACCAAAGACTGGCACGTGCATGGGCGAGGGAGGCTAAGCAACCAACCGACTGTCCGACTGGTAGCTATGACATACAATGATCACCAGGGCGTAGACGCTTAATGCAGGAGCTGCCGAGCTGCGGTGACTTGGCAGCGGTTGTTCTTGGGTGACACATCCTGGAACCAGAGAGGAGGGAGCCCGATTCCAGGGTGCATCACCTGAGAACCACCCTCTCGTAATCTGGGACTCCTTGGGGGATGTCGGAGAGCCAGTTTTGGCCCAATTCCTGCAGGCCAGGCTGAGGGACCCCACCTGCTGGAGGGACCCCTGCTCACTCCACAGACGCGCTTCAAGCCGTTGCTGGGGAGGGACCGTGGAGGTTGGCTCCAGGGTGTGTCTGGCCACTACCCGGGACCACCTGCATTAGTCCCTGCACCAGAGCTAGTGCTGTAAGCCCAGCTGGAAGACCTGAGTGTGAGTTTTCTTTCTTTTTCTGCCCCTCTCCCCGCCTGCAGACACCCTTCGAGTTGCAGCACTGCCCCAGGAATTCTAATTAATTTCCTTTCAATGTGTATGAATCCGTGCAGTGGGCCACTAGTAGATTTAAGGGTAATACAAAGGGTATCAGGCATATGGTGATAAGGATTCAATCAGGCAGGGCAGTGAAAAGAGAAGTGGGTGAGACAGATGCTACAAATTAAGAACTGATGTAACCTGGTGACTAATTTCCTAAGGGTATGTAGTTGGAGAGGATAGAGGGAGGACAACTCCACCTTCAGCACAACATGCCAAGGTTTTAGTCAGGGTGACAAGGAAAATGAGGGCAAGAAGATTGGAAGTCAAAGGGTTGAGCAGAATTTGTGATAAACTGGCTTCACACATTGGGAGATAGCATTTAGGTGGTAATGTTTGGCAGCTGAATTGGATCCCAGGAAAGCAATGACTGATCTAAGTGGAAAAGAATTAGACCATCTATCTAAGAAGAGGATAGAGAGACCAGAAGAAAGAGCAGAAGACTGAATGTAGGTATCTACATTTAGGGAGCATGGGGAGGAAGTTACACCAGAGAAGGACATAGAGTTTAACTTTGGTTCACATTAAAGGGGATTGTGTGCATTGAGGTCATATGCAAAGCAAACCTTTAACATGGAGAAAACATAGAACTTCCTTCAAAAGACTTAGTTTACATCACTGATTATAAGTACTTAAAATGTCACCACTTATACTACTCTAACTTTACTTTAAACATTTTTATTTATTTTAAGTTATTTTTAAAATCCTCATCTGAGGATATGTTTTTTATTGATTTTAGAGACAAAGGCAGGGAGAGGGAGAAGGAGAGGGAGAGGGTAGGAAGAGGGAGAGGGAAAGGGAGAGGGAGAGAGAAACATAGATGTGAGAGAGAAACATTGATTGGTTGCCTCCTGTATGTGCCCTGACTGGGGATCCATCCCACAACCTGGGCATGTGCCCTGACTGGGAATTGAACTTTGACCCTTCGGTGCACGGCTTGATGCTCCAACCAACTGAGCCACACTGGCCAGGCCTCTAACTTTACTTTTTAAGTAAAAAAGTAGTTTTTAATTGTTATTTTAAAGAAAATAAAAAGGTTACCAGGTGAGAACACCTTTATTGTTTTCCTTCACTACTTTACATATCATATCACTTCATCCAGTCTCATGGTAGATTTGTGGTGGATTAAACATGGCTGCAAATCCTTTGATACTTTTCTCATCAAGAGATAAGGTTTATTTTCTTCCCTTGAACCTGGCCTGGTTTGTGCCAGCCTTGCCTAATAGAGTGTGGGCACAAGAGACATCATGCCAATTCTTGGTATAGAGTTTAAGAAGTCTGGCAGCTTCTGCCTTGGTCCCTTGGAGCCCTGAGCCTCCGCACAAGAAGTCCACCTATCCTGAAGTCACTATGCTTCAAGAAGTTAAATCCATATGGAAGGAACCTCTATGCTATGGAGAGAGAGAGAGGCCAAGGAGCACAGAGGTGCTGCACATGTGAGTGAAGAAACTATCTTGTAAGTGGATCATTCTGTCCCAGTTGCCTCAGCTGAAAATCTGTGGTCAAAGGGAAACAGCCCAGTTGAGCTCTTCTTGTATTCCTCATCCATAATATCAAATGAGAGCAAAACAAGAAGATTGTATTATGCCACTTAATTTGGGGGTACTTGTTATATAGCAATACAGAATCAGAACAAAGCTGCTCCTTTCAAAGGCTAATCACTACAGGGACCTCAGAACCCACTGCTAGGACCATCACTACTTGGCTTCCTTTATCTTCTCTAGTATTTTTTTTTTATTCGCTCTCTCTCTCTCTCCATTCTTCAAACTTTTACCCTCAGATTACACACAAAGCTCAAAACATCTCCCCCATGGTTTTGCTTTTGTCTCCATCTACTGAAATGTCTCTAACTCTTCTCATTGGAAGATTTGCCATTCTTACCACTTGTAGTTCAAGTTTCATTTACTAGAATCTTGTTACATCAGCCTACATGTTACATCATTCATTCTAGAATGAGTCAGAATTTGTGAAAAAATAAATTGTAAATAAATTTTGTGCTTATAATATAGACATTTTTAAAGGAATACAGTTTTTACTTGCAAATAACACAGTCCACGTTAACTGTTAAGTGCTTTTAAGTTGACATTTGTCTAAGCTTGCTGTAATGAACAGATAACTCATTTATAATTAGCAGTACCAATTAATTGTCATGCAAACAATTAAAGTGATTAAAGTACTAAAGTTCTTCAGAACAGTTTTTCCTAAGTAGGTTATAGGCAAACCCTCCCTGACCCTGCATCTTGTTTTCATGATTAAATTGCTGAGGAAACCTCTCTTTCTAGATAGCACTTGAGGGAATTTTAACTCGGCCGTGATCAGATAGCTCTGATTTGGAATAAGTGAGCCCCACTTATTAAGAATTTATTGTATTCTGATTTTTCCAATGAACACTTTTTAAAAAAAGTTTAAATTATGCATGTTTTTCAGCCTCCTGCTATATATTACTCCCCCCACCTTTCCCTACTACCCCACTTTAGCCACCACATAGGGCCTCAGGAAACTTGAAGCAGTCAAAATCCCATCCAGATCATTTTTCTTTTCTAGTTTTTATATCTATCTTACACCCTAGAAAATAGATAAAAAAGAGGGGTTTTATTTTAAATGGCTGTGCCTTGCATCTTCTGTGGTCCAGATTTTGTCCTATGGGCTTTACATATCTCAACTTGTCGAATTCTCAGGAGATCCCTGTAGGTGTTTTATTTCTACTTTATTATGAGGCTGAGAGAAGTTTATTGAATTTTCCAAGGTTTCACAGCTAATAGGTAATGGGGACCCAGATTTGAGAGATGGCAATATCTAATGGTTTTCTATTACTTTCTGTTTGTGTCTTGAGGTGCTGGCTGAGACCCACTTCTCCAAACAGATCACTACTGAAGAACTTCTAGTCCTAGGCTTGCTACTCTCATTTGTATGTTCATATCTCCCTCCCCTATCCTTACTTATCTCTGTCTCCTTTGGTCGCCAGAGTATAGCGTGGGGTGTGGGTGGAGGGCATGCTTTGCCGCTGGCTAAGAGAGAAGCAGCAAAAGATAGAGATGCAGACAAGGGTCCCAGAGTCTGTGTGCTTGAGTTGGAATCCATTGAGCCTCCCCAGACAAGTCACAATCCCAACACTTACTAGTAATTAGCACCTTTGTTTTACAAAGAGCTTTTTCATTTGATAATAAGATAAGCATACACGATATTTCTATCTTAATTTTATTTATTTTTTTTTTTAAATAAATCTTTATTCAGATTATTACAATTATTTCTCCTTTTTCCCCCCATAGCTCCCCTCCACCCCTTTCCCACCCCACCTTCTGCCCTTACCTCCCCCCCACTGTCCTCATCCAAAGGTGTATGATTTTTGTCCATTCTCTTCATGAACCCCCCATACTCCTTTCCCCCTGAGAATTATCAGTCCACTCCCTTTCTATGCCCCTGATTCTATTATATTCACCAGATTATTCTGCTCCTCAGGTTTTTAATTCACTTGATTTTTAGGTTCGCTTGTTGATAGATATGTATTTGTTGTTCATAATTTTTCTCTTTACTTTTTTCTTCTTCCTCTTCTTTAAGAATACCTTTCAGCATTTCATATAATACTGGTTTGGTGGTGATGAACTCCTTCAGCTTTTTCTTATCTGTGAAGCTCTTTATCTGCCCTTCAATTCTGAATGATAGCTTTGCTGGGTAGAGTAATCTTGGTTGTAGGTTCTTGCTTTTCATGACATTGAAAATTTCTTGCCACTCCCGTCTGGCCTGCATAGTTTCTGTTGAGAAGTCAGCTGACAGTCGTATGGGTGCTCCCTTGTAGGTAATTAACTGTTTTTCTCTTGCTGCTTTTAATATTCTCTCTTTGTCTTTTGCTCTTGGCATTTTAATTATGATGTGTCTTGGTGTGGTCCTCTTTGGATTCCTTTTGTTTGGGGTTCTGTGGGCTTCCTGGACTTGTAAGTCTATTTCTTTCACCAGGTGGGGGAAGTTTTCGGTCATTATTTCTTCAAATAGGTTTTCAGTATCTTGCTCTCTCTCTTCTTCTGGCACCCCCATAATTCTGATGTTGGTACGCTTGAAGTTGTCCCAGAGTCTTCTTACATTATCTTCAACTTTTTGGATTTTTTTTTTTGCTTTTTGCTTTTCCGGTTGAGTGTTTTTTGCTTCTTTGTATTTCACTTCTTTGATTTGGTTCTTGTGTTCCTCTATTCTGTTTCTGGGTCTCTGTATAATATTTTTTATTTCAGTCAGTGTATGTTTAATTTCTAGTTGGTCCTTTTTCATATCTTCAAGGGTCTCATTATATTTATCGGCCTTTTCTAGGATATTCTTAAAAAGTCTTATAACGGTGGTTTTGAATTCTATATCCAGTCGTTTGTTTTCCTCCATTTCTTTCATTTGTGATCTGATTCTTTGACGCCGCATTTTCACTGCTTCCCTGAGTTGGTAAGGTAGATATTTGTGCTAGGTTTCCAATATGGCCCAGTGGGTCTGCTTCCCCAGTTAACCTGAGGTGGACACTCTTGGTGCACCCCTTTGTGGACTGTGTGTACAGCCTTGTTGTAATTAAGTCTTTATTGTTGTTGGTATCACTGGGAAGAATTGACCTCCAGGTCAGTTGGCTGTAAGGATCAGCTGTGTCTATGCTGGGAGAAGCCCGGTGCTGGAGACAGCCCTATAGGATTAGACTTGCCAAACTGCAATAGCCTCTGTGCTCAGCTTGGATGGGGTGGAGCCTCAGTCTTGGCTTCCTGTCAGCCCCGCCCCTGCGCACACGTGCGCTTTCAGTCCTCCGCCTTCCCCAGCTCGAGTCTCCGCCTGAGAGTCCAGACTCCTCTATCTTAATTTTATAACAGTGAATAGAGAACCTTTTCCAAGGAGACTGTCTTATCAGGTCTTCCAATTCTGGTTCCTGATCTCTTTCAATTACCTTCTAGCCGTCTCCTCTGGAGAATAAGCTAAGAAATGCCATTCTGGGATATTGAAGCTACAACAGTGAAAACACGATGGCTTGGAGCAGTTAGTCATAAGTCATTGTGACTGGGAGATGGCTTTCCTTGCTCATGTTCTGGGAAGCAGCCGTCACAAATGTAGCTGATGTATAACAAGTGGTAATCTAGGAAATTGTAACATGAGATCACATAATGGCAATGGCCTTTGAAAGATAAGGTAACTGATAAGAAATATTGAGAAAGGAACACAGGAGACTAAGAATTTGAAAGATGAAAGACTTCCTCTAACGCTGCCCGAAGAGAGAGTGATCTGACTTCAGATGACCTGTACTGGTTCCTCAGACTAAAATTCCTTTCAGCGAAGAAAGGCAATTCATCAACCAACAAGAGCTGAAAAGTAATTCTCCAAAAGAACATCAGCTGCCCTGGCTCATGTTCTTCGCTCACCTAGCAGAGAACTTGCCATTGGCCTCCTGAGTGCTGATGACCAGCATGGGTTCTCTCAGGGAGGACCCTCCTGCTGGGAGTTAACATGGGATATTGCTTTATCAATCACTCTGGTGAGTCCAGCTCTCACAGTGCAGTTTCTTGATGTCTGATCACCTCTGTTGGAACTGATAAAGACCCTGAGCCTGCTCAGATGTTGAGCAGATTTTGGGCTTTGCATCCCCACTTTTGGTGCAGCCACACTTGGGAGACCCTCACCTGAAGAAGACAGAGTCTTTCCATTATGTAGCCTTGGTAGCTTGTGGGGACCCTAATCTTGTTTTGTCCAGGAACCCAGCATGTCCTAAAATTTCAAAGAACAGATGCTTCAAAGAACATGGGTATGTGTTTGAGCAATAATCTTGCAGAAACATTTATAAACACAGGCTCAGTGTGAGGGTCTGAAACTTACTCAGGTTTGTACCCCCAAATAGACATGGAATAAAATTTCCTACTACCAGATTAGGTGCCTACGAGGCCCCTGGGGCCTACGCTGTCCTGAGGCTTTGAAGGAAGGACCTCCCATGGTTACCCTGAAGGGGAAGAGCAGAATCTCAGTGGGCAACCTGTAAGTATTTCTTTTGGGCATCAACTAGTCAGGAACTGGGGCAGACGGAAAGGACAACAGCATAGGGGGAGGAGAAGAAAACATTCTCCTTGGTCTGGAGTCTGGAAAGTTGGTTGGTCAGAATACCAGTCAGATTTGGCTCCTGTGTGCTCTTTGCAGAGATCCTTCCCATGGTCCACTCACTTAGGCTTTGCCCATTCCCCATTGTGAGTGATTCCCTGAGATAGGTTGGATTGGGGGAACAGACCCCTAATCAGTGGATATAGCACTCAGAGATTACATCATGAAAAGGTCACAAAGTGAGTGGACCCAGGATTCTGGCTGGATGGTGCTTGACAACCCAGATAGGTGGGGAAGGGGAAGATGACCTAGTTGCTAAGGTGGTATATTACACAGTATCCTGTTGGCTTAGTAGGGTTTGGTGAGCCCCAATATAGTGACAGGAAGGAGTGTCTCACCTGTTGGCTGAAGTCGGGCAAAAAGTAGGTGACACCTAAATCAGATGGTATCTGTATCGGGGCTCCACAAATTCATATTATGAATGATAAGTGCCTTTATATTATGCCTGGTAAGTGCTTAACAGTGGCAACCACTATCATCATCATCATCATCTTACATAGTACGTTATACTCATGTTCATGTTGCATTCAGAAAATCTGAAGTTGACTGTAGAAATTAGTGTAAATTATATTATAGTTTTACTCAATTCAGTGTTGGTCCATGATAGAGACTGGACCTTCAGTGGCATCTCAGAGTTAGAAGGACCCATGAAGGACCAAGGGTCAGATAGTCAAGATCAGGGTCAGGCAGGTAAAATGCGTAAGTTATCCAGGATGATGTAGCATAATAGGGAAGGCTGAGGACTGCAGGGACCTGGGGAGTATATGCCAAGCCTAAGGACAGTGGCTCCTCAATTCTAGCAGGTTGGTGCCATGCAGCAACCAACTAAAATTGAACACAGGGATTCTAGCTCTTCTGATTATTTATGAAAGACAGAGATCCAGATTTTAAGGTGAAATTTTAGAGTTTAAAACTATTATAACCCAATAAATGTTTCTGTAGGCTGTATGGGATCTGTTAGCTGTCAGTCTGGGACATTCATCACTAAAGCTGGAATCCCCTCTAAGGCCCTCCTGCCCCATGGTCATCCAGTGAAACCACCGCGGGATGGTCTGATTGTTCTTTTTAAGTCCTACTTCTATGGCAGTGTGACAAGTCCCTGAAGTCACACATCTGGAACAGGGCTGGGTCAACAGGGCTGTAACTGCAAGCACTTGCTATTGCTTACCTGCTGCTTCAACAATAATTGGATTGGACACAGATTCTTGCCCTCCACCCAACATTACCCACTCCAGGTCTGAACTCATATTATAGCAATTGAGGGAGTTAGTCTTCCTCTTTTTTTTTTTTTTTTACAACCTTGTTGAGGGCACAAGCTGGGGCTTAACCTCATAAAACCTGCAGAAAACAGGAGTCAACTTGAATCAGCAAATGGCTGGGCATTGCTAAAATGTAAACGCAGGACCGGCCCCATGGATATGCAACTTAGGCAGTTGCACAGGGCCCTGCACTCAGAAGGGCTTCACACTTGGTTGAATGTTCTGCTCTTGCTGTCTTGAGGACCTATGTTTTCATTTTGCACTGGACCCCATAAATTATGTAGCTGCCCTGCATAAATGTGAGCAGAGTTGGAAGCAGATCATGTGGGATTCTTTTTGTTGTTGTTTGGAACATCCTACAACGTGATGAGTTCGCACTTTTATGTGATTTGAGGTAATTCATGGAAACCAGGGAGCAGGAACATGCTTTCCTGACCATTATACTTGATGGGGATGTTCTCTCCTGCTTTATGGTGAGTGCAGAGGGCAGAGAAAGATTTAATTTCCTGTGATGTGACCCCCCCCTCCTCCCCCCGCCCCAGGGCTTTTCTTCCTTTCTCAGGTGTTAGGTAAAGGAGATGCAGGTGTGTATAGAATTCATTGTGGGGATAGCTGTTGTGTTAGCATTAGAGGAATCTGCAGAATAGACAACATCCATGGGTAGGAGAGCAGGAGACTCAGACTTTTTCCTGATTATTTTCAGGTCAGCAGAACTCTGGAATTGCGAAGGAATGGGCATGCGCTGGGCATTAGAACAGTTTCAATGGTGCATTTTAGTTGGTGCTACAAGATAAAAATACAGGGCACTAAAAGTTCTCATTGAACTTCTACCAGAGATTCATTGGTGCTGGAACCATAATTAATTCCATTTCTATTGCTCTCTTATTCATTATACATATGGTCTGTTCCGGAGATTCAATTGCAGGACTTTTGGTACAGTGGGAAAGTCCAATAGAGCAAACCTTAAAAACGAGGGCTTTGTGCTTTGGCTTTGGCCTTTTAGCTAAGGATTCAGGGACTGCAGCTATAGAGTCTGTTCTTAATGAGAGAGGAAGCAGAACTCGAGGGAATCTATTGTACTAATGCCCTTCCCAAGTCACAGAGAGTTGCAGATCAAGAAATTGCTTTGCAAATTTGGCAAACCAGGTAGGATGGCCAACTAATGATGACCAGAACAACCCATCAATCTAGGGCTCAATCAGTACAAGCGTTACCCTGGATAATCACCCCTCCCCTCTGCAAACACGACACCCAAATCATTGGGACTAGAATGACGTTAATTGTATAAATGATTTTTGTGAGAAATGATATCTTTACTGTAGTGAATTCTCCTACCCATGAACATAGGATACTTCTCAGCTGATTCAATTCTAATTTTCATGTCATTTTGTGAAAATTTATGATCCTCTTTATTTAGTCCTGCATATTTGTTGTTAACCTTGCCTCTGGAGATATTTTATATTTTTCAATGCTATTTTGAATGTCATCTTTTTTCATTATAGTATTTACAAACTAGTTAACGATTTCTTACTGGTATATTGGAAATCTATTTTTATATCTTTTTTTTATGTTTACCAATCAACTCTAATGTTTTAGATATTTTTTTTTTTGGCAACTAATCATGTGATATAAAATCTGCGGCATAAATTCTGTAAGTGTTAGTGGCAGAAATCACTAATTGATCATCTCATTGAGCCTGGGCGCAGTAAATCCTTCTCAATCTGTACTCTGTTAGGAGACAACTCTATGGGTTTGTCATGTTTCTGCACATCTTCTGAGCCTATTGTTCTGAACCATCTTTCCAAGGTTGTTTGCATA
The DNA here is from genome assembly GCF_963455305.1 of Plecotus auritus. Taxonomy (NCBI): domain Eukaryota; kingdom Metazoa; phylum Chordata; class Mammalia; order Chiroptera; family Vespertilionidae; genus Plecotus; species Plecotus auritus. Next base: position 148,952,766 of record NC_137773.1, read on the forward strand.
GCAAACAGCCTTGGAAGATATAGTGTCTCATTTCAAGCAAAGGACAAGTTTGCTTATAATCTTGGAAGATAGAGATAGTGTCATCCTCATGAGCAAAGGGAAAGTAAGTTAGTAAAGATGAAAGACTCAGATTCGTTAAGCTCAGGGCTCTTCTCTAACACCTGTTATTGCATGTGCTGGTGTCCTCTGGCTCTCTTCACACCACCTGGTGGGAATTGGGGTTCAGGGAACTGGTAAAAAATGCTGTTATTCTGGCTTTCTATTAATGTGAGGAATAAATGATCTTTCATCTCTGACCCAGGAGTCTTGGGTCTCTTTCCAGCCTCTATGAATTGGTGTCAGGCTAGCTTGTTAGCTTATAAGTAGGGTACAATATCCAGACCCTTTCATTTCTTAACAGTTTTGTTGATGAGGATGAGATGCTGAAAAAAAACCCACACATGACTTTCTGGAAGAGGCAATATGAGAGCCTTATGGGTTTAAGAATGGATTTGAGGAAAGTCCATAAAATTGGTAGCAAACACATTTACTAAATTGTGTGGGTCACTGGGACAATAAATAGTCCTCATTGTTGAGGAGAAATTGGGGAAATGGTTATAGACTAAGTTCCAGGAAATAAGTTAAAAGATAGCAGCCTGAATGGTGCCTGGTTATTGCTAACTCTTGCCCGGATCTTTGTCACCAATCTAGTGGTCAATCCCAAGTCCACCCCATTGTCACAGCTAGTATTAAGATTCGTTCTGAGTGGAAGGAGATTCCATTCCTTTCGGACAACAGTTACAGAGATGCACAACAACACTGAGCAAGAAAGGAGGGAAATGTGTGATTGCTATGGGCAGAAATCATTAAAACTTTGGTTGGCCACTTGGGAGATAAGGGGTGGTGTGTATTAGAGAGAATGGCAATAGCTGAGACTTATGGCTCAACCTCCTCTGCAGTTTATTATGTCCAACTTAGATCTACTGGAGATAAGAGTGAAAGGTCTCCGATTTAAAAAAAAATTTTTTTTTACAGTGGGTTTTGGCTGCTTTATGGGAGGTTTGGCCTTCTTATGGAGATGAGATTTTCCTGAGAAAGACAGTCTGCTGTGGGAAAGCACAGTTGAGACATTGACTCATATTTGGGCGCTTACTGCCCTGAGTTGGGTTTACAATGCTAATGAACATGACCTACTTGAGAATGAGAAACTGAACCAGATAAATAAAAAATTTTCCAGCCCCAGAACCCTGGAACAATCTTCTTAGCCCTTTTGTTAAAACTGGGAAAGTTCTTAAGGGATGTTATCTTGGTAATGGAGTAGCACAGAGATAAAAAAACTTTTTCTGTAAAGGGCCAAGAAGTAAATTTTTTAGACTTTGTGGGCTGTACTGTTTCTGCTGCAACTACTCACCTCTGCCACTGTAGCACAAAACAACCACAGGCAGCATGTAAATGAATGACATGACTTTGTTCCATTAAAAACTCTTTTTTTGGTAATCCTTACCTGAGGATATTTTTCCATTGATTTTTAGGAAAAGTGGAAGAGAGAGGGAAAGACAGAGAGAAACATCAGTGTGAGAGAAACACATCGATTGATTGCCTCCTGCACGAGCCCCGACTGAGGCCCAGGCCAGGGAGGAGTCTGTAACCAAGGTATGTGCTCTTGACCAGAATCAGACCTGGGACCCTTTGGTTCGCAGGCTGACGCTCTATCCACTGAGCCAAACTGGCTAGGGCCCAATAAAAACTTATTTGCAAAAGGAGGCAGCAGGCTGGATTTGATCCACAGCAGTTTGCTGACCCCCTAGATAGCACATGCTCAGATGAAGGTGGCATCCTCAAAGAAGGTTGCTACTGTGCAAGCCAAGCCTGAGTCTGTAAGAGGGGGCCTTGTAGCTCTGGCCAAAAGGCAATGTGGAAAAGAAGCTGCTGAATGAAGGGGTTCCTAATACTGAGATAAATGGCATCAACCGTGAGGACCTTGCTGCCCGATACAGTGTTAGGTGAGCAGAAAACATTGAAAGTTCACTGAGCCATGAGCTGTTGCCATGATGCTCAAAATCAAATGAGAAATCTTGTTTAATGGCATGGCATAATTTCATCCCACCATAGTCCCTAATCCCCTCTCACTGTATACCCTGACCTCAGCTGCTTGAAGGAGAAAGACAATTAAAGGCGGGCCAAGATCTCTCTATCTTCAAGAGAGGTCAAAAGTCATACACACACCCTCTGAGCATGCTGGAAAATTTTAGGAAGGGGAAGGTCTCCAATTTTTATGACTCTGCTGAATAAGAGTGCTTGTGGGAGGAAAAGGCTACAGTATCTATTATACAGACTGATGACACTTGGTATATTGTCTTAGACATTGTCAACATTTTCTTTTTCATACCATTGGCATCTGAGCTTTAAGTTCAACTCATATTAATATGGCAAAGTCTCCACCATATGTTAGTAATATTCCCCCAGGTATACCCAAACTGCTGTGCCCTTTGCTACCAGAATTTAGTAATATACGTCTACTCTTTCACATCCACAGCTTTCACTATGTGGATAATGTCCCATTGGTTGGTGTTATGGACTGAATTGTGTTCCCTCAAAATTCATATGTTGAAGCTCTAACTCTCAGTGTGGTTATATTTGGATATTGTATTTAAAGAGGTAATTACAGTTAAATGAGGCATAAGGGTGGGGACCTAATCCCACAGGACTGCTGGGATAAGGGTGTCCTCATACAAAGAGGAAGAGACTCCAGTGGTCAGAGTGCACAGAAAAAGGCCACAAGAGGACACAGTAAAAAAGGCAACTATCTAAAAGTCAAGAAGAAAGGCCTCAGGAGAAATCTGCCAACACCTTGTTCTTTTAACCTCTAGAACTGTGAGAAACAAAGTTCTATTGTTTAAGCCACCCAGTCTGGGGTGTTTTGTTATATCAGCCCTAGTAGGCTAATCCATTTGGCAAATTAGAAGTCTCAGACTCAAAGGCCCTGACTGCAGTGTTATCACATCTCTGCCACCAGGAGTGGCTGATGAACTCAAAAAATTGAGGGATCTTCTCACAAAATAAAGATTCTTGGGACTATGTTGGCAAATTCACAATGCTGAACTTCTCTGTCAAAGAGAACAATCAAGGAAAAATTGCTGTCTCTTCTGCCCCCATTATAAAAAAGAAGGCCCTTATTGGACTCAGACTTTCACCTTAAGAGTGGCCATGGAGGAGAGAAACCAAGATGGCGGCATAGGTAAACACCTAAACTGCTGCCTCGCACAACAATATCAAAACTACAACTAAAAGACAAAATGGACACAATCCAGAACCACAGGAAAGCTGGCTAAGTGGAAATTCTACAACTAGAAGGAAAGAGGAAAGCACATTGAGACTCAGAGGAGCTGCAAAAGGCTGAGGTATGGAGATGCGTGCACGCGGAGAGGACGGGTGGCTGAGTGCATGGGCGGCTGAGTGCGTGGCTGGCTTTCCCAAGCAGGAGGGAGATGGAAGATCCCGACTGTGCTGAACTCCAGTCCTGGGTGAGACTCTGGGAACCCAGTCTCATTTGGGGGGAATCTGGACTGTCAGGAAAAGAGAAAGCACATTGAGACTCGGGGAGCTGTTGAAGGCAGAGGTCCGGAGGCACGCGCGTGCAGAGAGGACTGACTGCTGGGTGCATGGGTGGCTGAGTGCGTGGCTGGCTTTCTAAAGCTGGAGGGAGACGGAAGCTCCTGACTGCGCTGAACTCCAGTTCTGGGCGAGTTTCTGGGAACCCAGACTCATTCGGGGAGAAACTGGATTGTCTGGCAGCAGGCGAAATTCGAGGGTGGCTTTCTCTCAGAGATGCTTGCAGCAATTACCGAGGGACACTGAGACCCAGGGGCCTCATAGGGCAGGGCTGACGGGAAGCCAAGACTGTCTGCTCCGCCCTGAGACTCCACCCCATCCAAGCTGAGCACAGAGGCTTTTGCAATTTTGCAAGTCTTGTCTCATAAGGGTGTCTCCAGCACAGAAGTTCTCCCAACATAGACACAGCTGATCCTCACAGCCACTTGGCCTGGAGGTCATTTCCTCCCAGTGATACCAACAACAATCAAGACTTAACTACAACAAGGCTGTGCACACAGTCCACAAAGGGGTGCACCAAAAATGTCCACCTCAGGTAACTGGGGGAGGCTGAGCCACTGGGCCCTATAGGACACCTACCACACAAAGCTACTCTACCAACTCAGGGAAGCAGTGAAAATGCAGGGACAAAGAAACAGATCACAAATGAAAGAAATGGAGGAAAGCAAACGACTGGATATAGAGTTCAAAACCACGGTTATAAAGTTTTTCAAGAATTTCCTAGAAAAGGCCGATAAATTTAGCGAGACCCTTGAGGATATGAAAAAGGACCAACTAGAAATTAAACATACACTGACTGAAATAAAAAATATTATACAGAGACCTAACAGCAGACTAGAGGACTGCAAGAATCAAGTCAAAGATTTGAAATACAAAGAAGCAAAAAACACTCAACCGGAAAAGCAAAAAGAAAAAAGAATTCAAAAACTTGAAGATAGTGTAAGGAGCCTCAGGGACAACCTCAAGCATACCAACATCCGAATTATGGGTGTGCCAGAAGAAGAGAGAGAGCAAGATACTGAAGACCTATTTGAAGAAATAATGACCGAAAACTTCCCCTACCTGGTGAAAGAAATAGACTTACAAGTCCAGGAAGTGCACAGAACCCCAAACAAAAGGAATCCAAAGAGGACCACACCAAGACACATCATAATTAAAATGCCAAGAGCAAAAGACAAAGAGAGAATATTAAAAGCAGCAAGAGAAAAACAGTTAGTTACCTACAAGGGAGCACCCATACAATTGTCAGCTGATTTCTTAACAGAAACTATGCAGGCCAGATGGGAGTGGCAAGAAATATTCAAAGTGATGAATAGCAAGAACCTACAACCAAGATTACTCTACCCAGCAAAGCTATCATTCAGAAGTGAAGGTCAGATAAAGAGCTTCACAGATAAGAAAAAGCTAAAGGAGTTCATCTCCGCCAAACCAGTATTATATGAAATGCTGAAAGGTATTCTTTAAGAAGAGAAAGAAGAAGAAAAAGGTAAAGATAAAAATTATGAACAACAAATACATGTCTATCAACAAGTGAATCTAAAAATCAAGTGAATAAAAAATCTGTTGAACAGAATAAACTGGCGAATATAATAGAATCAGGAGCATAGAAAGAGAGTAGACTGACAATTCTCGGGGGGAAAGGGGTGTGGGGGGTGCGGGAAGAGACAGGACAAAAATCGTATATCTATGGATGAGGACAGTGGGGGGGAGGTAAGGGCAGAGGGTGGGGTGGGAACTGGGTGTAGGGGAGCTATGGGGGGAAAAAAGAGGAACAATTGTAATAATCTGAACAATAAAGATGTATTAAATTAAAAAAAAAAGAGTGGCCATGGACACTTTCAAATGTTTAAGGAAATATTACCAGTAAATAATGTAGCCCTCAGACAACTGTGGTGATTTCTCCACAGTAGAGCTACCATAGGTCACTCAGGGGAGCTTCATAGAAGACAGCTGAATGGTTACTTAATACACACCTTGCAGTTATCCCTATGATTGGAGTCATCCAATAGAAAAGGTGGTATAAAACCTACCTCTGATATTAGCTAAAGTGATTAGTGACACTACCTTCACCCTGGGTGGCATTCAGATTAGCTTCAACTTATTGGCCAGGGTTATTATAGTCAGTAGAATTGCCTTAGTCTTCCTCCTTGTGGGCCAAGGTGAAGTCTGTGCAATCACCACCCTGCTATGCCTGAATCAATATCTTGGGCTGAGTTGGAAGGTTTACACAAAAACTTAAGGAGAAAATCACCTAGTTCTCTAAGGTGGGCCCTGGTGTATGGGATTTATTTAGCTGTCTGGGTCTATTACTTGGAGTCCTGTGATACTGGCCTTAATTAGGTGCTGTTGGAGACAAGTGGAATGAACTTGGTCTTACCTTTATTATGTCTGACTAATTGAAGTGGCCAAAAGAGTGGTGAAGATTCTCCAGAGCAGATGACAAGGTGTTGTGTAAATGGGGGATGGATATTGTTCTGAGACAATCCTCTCTCTTGCATTTGTACATGTCTCATGAGTGATAAGCGCTCACTGCACTTCGTTTTTAAGAATTCTTGTAAAGTGACCAGCCTTGGTAGATAAAGTGTCTCCTTCCAAGCACAGGACAAGTTTGCCTACATTCTTGGAAGATAGAGAAGATAGTGTCTCTCTCTCTAGAGCAAAGAGCAGGCATGCATAAATCCATTAAAAAAGGTTTGGGTTCCCTAAGCTCAGGGCTCCTCTTCTGTAATGCAACTTATATCTACAGTGATCACCTGGCTCTCTTCAGGACACCCTGTGGAAATTGAGGCTTGGGGAACTGGTGCAAAAATGCTGATATTTTGGCTTTACTATTGCTGGGAGTAACAAATGATCCTTCATCTCTGACCTAGGGCTCTCATGTTTTCTATTATCTTTCATAAAACTATGGCAGCTTAACTTATTAACTTGCAAGACAGATAAAAATCTCCGACACTGTTCAGTTCTTGCCACATTCCAAGGATCCACTAACAAGCAGAGGTGGCATCTGAGATGAAACCAATTTTCTATCCACAGCCTAGAGAGCGTGAAGAGGGCAAAGGGCACGTGATAGATCAGAAAAGGCCTACAATAGCAGGTCAACAGCAGTGGAGGAGGACAGAGGAGCATAGGGACATGGCCATGTCAGTAGGTTCTATGATAGATGATGCTGTCCCTAGGTATGTTACAGAAAGATTTTCATATAATATGAAACAGGATTCAGCCCTAACTTCTTCCAGCCTTACTTAGAGTAGTTTTGTTTGACCTATCCTCAATCTTGCTAGGGACAGGCAGGTGTCCAGGAGGGGATTTAGGAAAAGTTGTCATCTCCCTCCAACTCCTGCTTTTGTCTCCTTTCCTCCTTTGCACCCCTTTCCATAATGAAAACCAGTTTGCATGAAAGACCCCATTAACAGTCAGTTACAACCTCATGTTGATTTCCATTGTTGAAGTGTTATATATCTTAGGAAACATCTTTTGAACACTAGCATTTTCAGAAGAAATGACTCTTCCACATGGAAGACATGTACAGAGATATTAGGATGGATTTTCTGGTGCCCTTGGCATTGTACCACGTCAGCAGCAACTCTACTCCATCTATCAGACTGATAGTGATGCTGATGATTGGCTCCTTGGTGCACTTCCCTGCTATACACAATCCTTAGTCTCCTAAAATAAAGTTACATTAACCTAAAACTGTAAAGAAAACAAATCTAGGTTTATTTTAGTTCTTTGCAAATCTCTATCAGCTGGAATACCTCAGATCTTAATTTTCATACTAAGGGTTTTTTTCCAGAAACTTGTAGAACATCTGAAGGAAGATAAATTTTTTAAAAAGAGATCTTCATGCCAATTAACTTGGCTCATTTTTAAGAAATGGGAATGATTGTCTCAGAGATGAATTAAAATTGCTAAAGGTGATGGTGGACTAGAACCCAAATGCCCCCATAAATGATTCTCCCTTGGTTCAGAATGGGCAAAAGGGCAGAGGTTATTAAAGTGAATGAAGTCGTTGCCTTTTACTGGTCGATGGCACCCTTTCATTCTGCGGCAGCAGGTAAGAGGGAGGAGGAGAAATCTTTATTGCCTTCGCATTTGGATTATACCATACATTCCCTAATGTAATATGAAATATCATCCTAATGAATTTAGTCTTAAACACGATGCTCATCAGAGTAATGAACAGAGTGCCTGGAAGTCCAGGGCTGCTCCTACCAGTGACATCAGAAACCATCCAGGGAAAGAAGTCATCACGCAGTGCCTCATCTCAAAGGCTTTCATGGCTCTGAAAGGCATGGGGAAGAATGAGTTCAGACCTTGGTAAGAAATGCCTCTGAAACTACGGAATTTTTATTTTTGATTAGGGAGAAAAAATATGGTCCATTGGTCCCCATACTCCCAGATCTTTTGGTTTAAAGTGGTGAATCCTGGAACAACCCAGAGATTGGCTCTTTCTAGCTCAGTGAGATCCTCAGATCACACAGTACCTGGGACTACATCCTAGGAATAGGCTTGTGAGGATTCAGTTTTCACCCTTGTCTCCTGTCCTGGATAAATATTTCAGAAAGCGCTGTTCCTCCATAGTGACTATTCAGGAGTCACGCTCCATTGAGGAGTCTTTCCTTGGCTTTCTGGACATGCTTGGATTGTTTGGGAGGGGCACCCCATGCATCCCTTGCCTGTTAACAAAACTGACTTTGTTCAGGTGCCAGCTGTCAGGTGCTGGGTCTGTCCTGGGCCCCAAGAGGTAAATCTCTATTAGTGCTCATCAACCATGTGAATTACATTCTGTTTATCAGTGATTGTTTTAGGAATAAACATGTGATGGAATTCTGGCCAATGAGATAGACGTGAAGTGTATGGATATGTGTGTGTGTGTGTAGGGGGTGCTTCTGGGAATATTTTTTTTTACTCTTAAAAAGAGACACAGGAAAAGGATGTTCTCTCTAGGCCTTTGGACATTATTGAAAGAGGACACGATGCTTGGAGCTGCTGCAGCCACTTTGCCACCATGAGCATTCAAGCCTGAAGACAAACAGCAATATGTTGAGGATGGATCCCAATGACATAATTGAGCCAATGAATTATGCTAAATATGCCCCAACTCCAAATTTATTTAATTTCATCTTATTTATTTAAAAGCTTTAAAAAAATAACCTCACCTGAGGATATATTTTTATTGATTTTGAAGAGAGAGAGAGAGAGTGAGAAAGAGAGAGAGAGAGAGAGTGAGAGAGAGATAAATTGCTTCCACACATGCCCAGCCAGGGATCGAACCCACAACCCGAGCATGTGCCCCAACTGGGAATCAGATGCGCAACCCCTCAGTGCATGGAATGACACTCCAACCAACTGAGCCACACTGGCCAGGGGTCAAAATCCTTTTTGAGTTGTGTTCTCTTGCATTCAACTGAAAGGATTCCAAACTGGCGTACAGTCATCATCTTTGCCTGCCTTTTCATTTCCTCACTTTACCCTCTTTTATGAAGACTTATTTCTTAACAAACAGTTGACACTTGTAAGCTCAGGCATCCACATAGAGCCCACAACACCTAACCCCCCACCCTCCCACAGTCCCCAGGACATATATGGGATAGGGGTTCTCCAAATCTTCTTTGAAACCTCCTTGATGGCTCAGAAAGGTATCTTTAACACGGCAACCTGAGCCCGGCTGGTGTGTCTCAGTGGTTGGGCATTGACCTATGAACCAGGAGGTCACAGTTTGATTCCTGGTCAGGGCACATGCCCCGATTTTGGGCTCAGTCTCCACTAGTGGGTGTGAAGGAGGCAGCCAATCAATGATTCTCTCTCATCATTGATGTTTCTATCTCTCCCTCTCACTTCCTCTCTGAAATCAATAAAAATATATAAAATGGCAACCTGATAAATGGCAGGTTTACTCTTTAGAGTAGAGCAAGACATTCATGAAACTTCAGAAGAATGGCTAGGAGCAGAGCACCACACGATGGCCTATCCTCTGACTGGGGGCCCAGGGGCTCATGCTGCAGGACTCTGCTGGCCTGGGAGAGGGGAGTTTTTACTGTAAGGGTGAGAAGACATCAAGAATTTTCATTTCCTAGAGTTTTTCGCTTTTTCTTCCCCAAATTGAAAAAAAAAAAAAAGCTGAAAAATACCCCCCCGCCACATATTTCTAAAATTCTTTTTTTCTCTAGTCCTCACATCTCTAAATATATCCAACATGATAATCTTATGAGCAACCAAGTTATACATAATACATTTTATGTTCTTAAATGTATCAAGTGATTTTAGATCTGCACAGGATGCTAAAAAACAAGAACAGACAGTGCCCAATTTGTAAATTAATTTGGGAGTTTAACTCTTCTTTAAAGTGAGTTGCTTGAACTCAGCCTTGTCACTTACTAACCATACTAATGCAGTTAATTTAACACTTGCTGAGCCTCCCTTATGTGCTTGACTCTTTACTCCATCTTTATACATATTATCTCGAAGATTTGAGTCTCACAACTCCAAGTCAAAGGGAACCGACCCTCAGATAGCTTAAGTAACTTGCCCAGGAACACACAGCATGTACACGGTAAAACCAGGGCCCTGTGATCTTACTGGTCCTGGAGTTGGTTGTTTTCACACTCACCCCTGCTCTCCTGATGGATCTCAATCACCATCTGCATCAACATTTCTATGGGAAAATGCATTCCAAATTCTAATTGCAATGCCAAGAGCACATCTCAGCTCTGGCAGCTAAAGCTCCATTTGCCCTTCCAATTTTCCTGTTTTTCTCTTCCAGAGAGAGAGAGAGAGAGAGAGAAAGAAAGGGAATCAGAATTAGTGTGATAGGTTGGCCTGCATGAAGGCTTCATACTGTCATCTGCCAGATAGCCTGTCTCACCTCTGGCCTTGCCCATCCACTGGCTCCCTCACCCTCATCAGTAGCTGAGCTGGAAATGATGCACACATTCCTCAAGTAGTTCTGCTTTTTTTTTTCCTTTTGTTAATCCTCACCAGAGGATATTTTTTCCATTGCTTTTAGATAAAGTGGAAGGGAGGGAGGGAGGAAGGGAGAGACATCGATTGGTTGCCTGTCTCCCACATGCGCCCCCACCAGGGCTGGGGATCAAACCTGCAACCCAGGTATGTGCCCTTGACTGGGAATCGAACCCTCGACTATTTGATGTATGGGCTGATGCTCTAACTATTGAGAAACAATGGCCAGGGCGTTTCTGCTTCTTTTAGCATCTGTTTACAGCCCAACCATTGACACAGGTTTGATAAAAGGGTTTGGTAATTATCCAAATCCCAGCTTGGGCCAGAACTTCTTTTGCAAGCATTCAATAAAATGTGAGATTTCACCTCCCTCTCAACACTCCACCCCACAATTGGTACCTCACCTGGTGAGGACCACCATAACCATCTTTATGTCTTATCTCTTGTTTCTAAACTTGCCATCCATCTTCCCACCAGGTTAATCTCTTCTTTCCCTAGTATTTCTGAAACTGTTGGGGATTTTTATTTATTTTTTATTTATTTTTATTTTTTTATTTTATTTATTTTTTATTATTTTATTTTATTTTATTTTTTAATTGTTTGAAGTATTAAAAATAGTAGTACATATGTCTCTTTTTTTCCCCCATTGACCTCCCCCACCATCCCCTTCCCCCCAGTACATGCCTTTACCTGCCCCCCCCCACTGTCTTTTATCCATTGGTTATGCTTATATGCATGCATACAAGTCCTTCAGTTGATCTCTTACAGCCCCCCACCCCAAAACCTCCTCTGCCTTCCTGCTGTAGTTTGACAGTCTGTTCAATGCTTCTTTGCCTCTGTATCTATTTTTCCCCCTTTTCTTTCCTTTAAAAAATCTTGCCTCTGCAGACTAGAAATAAACATATAATAACAAAAAATGTTTGAATCCCAATTTCAATGTCCAACAGTTCTGATTCCCCATTTCAATGTCAAACAGTTCCTTATGTGTACATGTCAGTAATGATATCTGGATGGTGGGCACATGGTGGCAATGCAGGTCCGACCCTCTGTGGTTTGGTCCTAGGCAACCTGCTGCGTTGCACAGCTGCTGACTGCTAGCGTGGCAAGGCGTCGTCAGCGTCTCCCATCTCTGAACTGTTTCTCCTCTTGTCTTCGTGGTTGGAGCAGACCTGTCAATTCCTCTCTGTTGCAGGAATCCACATGGTCTTGGAGTTGTTTTCTGAAAATATACAAACATATTCTCGACCGAAAGTTAATAAAGGAATCTTTTCTATATAATTGATTTGGGATCCTTTTTATTTTTGCCCAAACGATTTTCCTTTGTCTTCTTTAGACACCATGTGTTTTTTTCATGGGTTTCTTGCTGTTAGCATTACAAATAAAAATTAATTTTGTAAAGTAAAAATTTTCTAGATGTAATTTACTTATAGGATATTTTTCCTTACATGATATTACCCTACTATCCCCCCTTTTTTGATTAATGGAGGCTTTTGTAAATTTTATAATGTAGTCTTGATAACTTTAAATTTTAATTTTTTGCACAAAAATATGACTGCTTTAGGTTCATTGCATGTTCAGGAATTTTACCATGAGATGAACTACCAATAGAAATTTTAGTTACTACTTTAGGAAGAGCTTTTTGTCCAGTACAATTAAATTTTCTTGAATATTCACTTATTTGAATTAGCCTATTTAAATTAATCTGAAAACTTGATTATTATTTTACTGTCAAATTTAATACTCTACCAACAATCTTAGTTTACCCTGTAAATATTAGTGGAAAGGATTATTTGCATTCTTGAGTAGGCCCTGAGCATTCCTGGTGCTAGGCTGGATTTAGATATAGGGCAGCTGCTGTCAGCCAAGTCTCTGTCTGTTACCTGGGTCCCAATCTGAGCTGGGCCAAGTCACACTGTCTGTCACCTGTGTCCCGATCTGAGCTGGGCGTGGGAAGCAAAGCAGCCATGGGAGCAGGAGACCTCTCTCAGACCGGGTGTTGGGGATTTTTAAAAATCAGCCAAGCTGCCTCAATGCCTCCAGTTTGCCTGCATCTGTACTCTAACCTTATTTATGTCTTATTTTTTTAAAAAAAATCTTTCAATCAAGTTTCATAGTTTCTCTTGATAACAAGTTCCACTCCAGCCCTTTTCCTTAAAAGCAAATCCCAATTTCTTCTGCTACCTTGTAACTATCTCCTCCTTATCCTTTCCTATCAAGAAGACCTTAAACTACCCTTCTTGCCTGTGGTTATTAGTAATATTGTGCTGAAGATTCATAATTTAGTTTGTGGAATATTTTGGACCTGGTTCTCTGCTCCTTTTCCTTCCATTTTCTGAATTCTTCCCTATGATTTCACTGCGTTTCTGTACTCCTGCTGAGGGGAAAGACACAGCACAATGCTGGACCAAGGGGAAGCTGTTGCTGCTGACTGGCTGAGAAGAGGTGTTTCCATTCTCCTTGGACTCTCATTCTCCTGTTTTTACAGATAATTGGGAATTGGCTTTATAAAGTGGAAATGACATGAGAAACAAAATCAAAAGACATTATCAACATAACTGACATTGGAGATATGCACAATCTAATGAGTTCTTGGGTAAGAAATTATCCAGGATTTTTAGGAAATAAAGAATGATCTAAAATTATCACCAGTATGAATGAAAAGTGTTTCCTTTGGGAGCTGAACATCCATGGTCTCTAAAGACCTTTGCTGCCATTAGTTGATTAATTCATTAACACCTCGTAGAGCACAGGATATCGACTGTATATGGCTCTGAGCAGGCAGTCTGATTTCTTTAGAAAATTTCTCTTATAGGGAAGCACAGAAATAGTAAATAATTAAGCTCTAAGCTGCCTCATTGTGATCTTTTATTGATCAAGGCAGAGATTGGAGAGGAGGAGGGCTTCAGGCAGTCACTCTAACCAGACTTTATTTGCCCCAGGATGACACGTTACTGTGAGATGCCTGGTCCTATTATGAAGCCTTTAGGAAGAAAACAAGCTCACAGCGTGTTTATGGCTCGAGTTACTTCTGTCAGAGGTTAATCACCCCCATCTTGAAGACTGAAGCATTTTCTGGTGGACTCCCAAGAGGCCAGAGGAAGTGAGATGACGAGTGTGCTGCCTGCTGCTTTCTGAGTCCTGGCTTCATTAAGCTGGGTTTTAATGCCTTTTCTTTGCTTCTAATAAAGCTATTAGGACAATGACTTATGATGGTGCTCAGTGAGACCTCCAGGGAGTGAAGGTGGGGGCATGAGCAGAGGGGCTGAGCTTGAATCAATGGCAGAGAAAGTGGTCTGAGCCACACCGCTGGGTGGGCTTTTTGCTGCTTCTCTCCCAGGGTACTGTGTTGTCCCTGGCTTCTGTCCCCCATTCACCAGCCAACAGTCCTTCTCCCCCAAGATCTCCAGGTGGATCCAGGTGGGAGGGAGGGATCAGCAGCCATTTCAGTGTCCTACATTTCCCCTCACTCCCATGTGTTCCTTCAGGTACTAGCATCTTTCTCTCCTCTTGTCAGCAGAGCTCCTTGAAGGAATTATCTGCACCCACTATCTCTACCCCTGCCTATCTCTACCTCCCCTCTCATTTCCTGGGCACCTCCAATCTGGGCTTTTTTGCCTCCCTGTAGCTACTCCTTGGTGACACAGCTCACCTCACTCCTGTGGGGGTTAATTTAATCAGCAATCATATGCCATATCTTCCTGCAGGGCTTTGGAAATTGTCCACAACTCCCTCCTAAATATATCTTATTTCGGCTCTTGTGGCAACCTTGACAGTGTTTTTCTACATAGTCCTTGTGGCAGTCATGAAGATGCAATGATCAGATCCCCTTTGGGCAAGCCTTACTGCCTAATTGAGCCTCCCTCAGGATTCCCCATATCTTTGGGCCAAGGCCTCACTCTTCTTGGGTGGCCCTGGCCAGTGACTGAGAAAAGGGTGTTAGAAGGGCCCAGCCATTTCCCTCCAATGTGGGGCAGGAATCTTTGCCCTGGAGCTCCCTGCTGGTGGCACTGAGGTCTGCCTCAGTTTGACCAATCCTGCCTCTTTCCTCCTCCTTTCACAGTTGTTGCTCCCAAGAACCTTCTGCTCTCCCAACTCTCTCTTGGTGTTTGTTTTCTGGAGGACCCAAATTGCAGCACGTTCCTGTGCTCCTTTGTTGCTGTTACTTTCTGCCAGCCTCTTTAATGACAGTGTTTCAAAAACACTGATCTTAGGCTCTCTTCTCTTCTCAGTTTACCCCTTGTTGGGTCATTGTTTTATTCTCCTCCATGTCTTTCACTCTCCCCTCTCACTAGAGAAAAACCCTAAATCTCTCTTCCACATCATCTCTCTCCCCAGCCTTCAAGTCTGTGTATCTCAGCTTTGCAGATATGTCCATTTGGATCTCTTGCAGGCACCTCAAACTTAACACGGGCAAAAAAGAGCTCATCAAGCCCAAACCCTTATCCCTGGGTCCCCCAAATGGTCCACTCATATTTTCTGTCTAGGGCGTGGTACCTTACTGTGGATTAAATCTCTGTGCCAGAATCCTTAGTTCTGTTCTTGATTCCTCGGTTGCCATGTAGAGGGAATCTCCAGACCCCCAGGACCGCTTCTATGACCACTGACTCTGTTCTTGCTGGAGCTGCCTTTGTCCTGACCTGAATCACTGCAATTGCCTCCTGACTAGTCTTTCCGTCCCTGACCCCATCACATTAAATTCATCCTTGAACCTGTTGTCACAGTAATTGTAAAGTACAAATCTGGTATCCTTCTCCTGATCACCCATTTCAATAGCTTTCCCATTCACTCCTCCAGATAAATCTAAACACCTCCAAATGTCTCGGGGAAGAGTGCCTCCAAGACCAGTCCCTGGAACACCAGCATCAACACCACCTGGGAACTTAATAGAAATGCAAATTCTCAGACCCCAGCTCAGATCCACTGACTCAGAAGCTCTAGGGATGGGGCCTTGTGATCTGTTTAACAAGCTCTCCAGGCGATGCATGCTAAATGATACAGTGTAAGTATCACTGGTTTAGGAAGTCACCTGCACTTCTAGTTCCCTCATTTGTGCCTCATAAATCCCCCTCCCTCCCTGCTCTGATCACACTGAGGAACTTGTCTGCTCTGATAAGGGCTCCCTCTAACTCCCAGCTCCTCTTCAAGAACCAGTGCATTCAACAATAAAGAATTATTTAAAACAACAACAACAACAACAGCAACAACAACAACAACCAGTGCATGCATCATCTCCTTCAGGAAGCCTTCCCTGACCAGTCTCCAGCTGAGTTAGGCGCCCCTCCTGTGTGTTCTCACAGTCCCCCATGCTTCACTCTATCACTGCTCTTATCTCGCTGTGCTATAATTGCCTTTTTACCAGGCTGTAACTCCCACTAGACTGTGAGCTTGTTCAGAAGAGAGATTGTCTTTCATCTCTGACTCCCTGGGGCCTGGCTCACTGCCATGCTGAGCCCAGAGAAGGGGTGCAGTAATGGACGTCCTGATGGAGGAGTATCAGGCCTCTGCCTTTGCTGGGGTTCTGGCCTACAGTGACATTGTCAGCTGCCTGCAGCAGGTGATTCTGCCTCCTCAACTGCCTCTGGACATCTACCCTAAAAGTAGTGAGACTAGAGTTTGATCTTATCCTGCTTGCTTCAGTTTAGCCCTGGGGAGCTGGATATGGGCATGTGCTAATTGGATGATGGCATTGGGTCTGACTGGTCTTGTTAATGTGTGCACAGCCAGTAAGCAGAGCACAGTTCAAGCAGAATCATCCTGAAAATGCTTTGATTCTCCCGGCTAAGCAGTCTGACCCTGCATTCCTGGGAACTTAGCATAACTTGGCCAGATCATTATTAGTGAGAGGGATTCGAAATCAGCTCTGCAAGTGGGGGTTGTTGCTGCTGCCTTGCCTTCCCAGAATGCTCAATCCTGTAAAGCCTTAATTTGTCCATCTTTGCAGTGGGCATTATCCAGATTACTCATGCATTGTGCCAAGTGCTTCAGGCGCAAGCCTTTCTGAATGAGTCACTCCCTCAGTGGTTCTGATTGGAAAGCATGGAAGGTTAGGCATGCAGCTTGAAATGCATCACAACACAGGCGGAGGGCAACACTGGTCTCCTTGGGCAACCTAGGAGCCCAAAGAAAGAACTTCCTAGAGTGCAGAAGAATGGTTACTTCTGGGTCTGAAAAGAGAGATGCCTCTCCCCTCCTATCTTGGCAGCTCCCACCACTTCCAGTCTCAGATGTGTTAGGAAGAGGAGGTCCAGGAGACAGACTGGGGAGGTTTGAGCTGGATGGAGCAGCTTTGTGAATGTTGATCCCTTGTGAGACTAGAGACATTACACCTACACCTGTCAAAGGGACAGTTTTTCCCCATCGGTCACCCCTTGACCAAATGCATCACTTTAAGGCACTGGTCCTTTATCTATTCTGGGGGAATCAGAAACCCTTTTGAGAATCCAAGAAAATGATGGTTATTCTCCCCTGAAAAAGGAAAAGCTCCCCATAGGTGCGTATCTTTTGGTCCCATTTCGGGTGGTTTGTGGAATCCGAGAGGTTTATCCATTAATCATAAGAGCCTATGGAGGCTGCTAAGGAACCTCTGCTGTTAGTTGCTCCCGGTGTTTTGTGCACCATGGGCCTTGTTCCCGAGGTGCCACACAGAATTGTTCCCTTCTCAGTGCTCACATGGCACATAGCCCTTCCTCTCCGGAGTCAGCCTGGCCCTGGTGGCTGCCCTGGTTCCTGTCCTGGCTTCTCCCTTTACTGGACTAATTGATGAGCCATGCCAAGCCTCACGTTCCTTTCTGATGAAATGAGCATGATTATGGGGTCTGCCCCTCAGGGTTGTTGTGAGAATTCAACGAGAGCCTTCATGTCAGAGCTGTACACTGGGACTGGGACTGGCACTGAGAGGGAATTCGGGGGCTGGGCCTTTTGTTCTCTGTGTCCCTGGTGCCTGACACAGAGCCTGCACACAGTAGGCATTCAATTATCATTGGTTAAAGAGGAGAAGGAATGACGAGGCTAAGATGGAGATATATTATACCTAAGGGAGTTGGCTAAATGTGACCTGGCCTTCCCTTTAGCCTCCTCACCCTGCTTAGTCTCCTGGATTTCCCCTGAAATTGGAGAGCCCAACCTAAAACCTGGCAGGTAAGGGTTAAACGAAATAATGTGAAAAGTGTAGCATAATGCAGAAGCCCTGGCTTTGGAGTCAGAACTGGATTCAAATCCAGGCTCTGACACTCATTTAACTCTGGGCAAACTTAATCTCCCAGGGCCTCAGTTTCCTCAAATGAAATATGGGACTACTGATGCCTATCTTATAAGATTCTGTGCAGATCAGATTAATCCAAGTTTATAAAATGTTTAGCATACAGAAGGAGCTGAAGGAGGGAAGCAGTAGTTGTTATTGTAAACAGTGGAAGGGTGAACAAATGTGAGGTCTGAAAATTAGTGTGTTATTGTTTATTTTGGGGTTGGGGTCAGTTTAGTCCTATCCACAGAGGCCTGGGGACGTGCTTGATATTAGACTCTAAGTTGGGACTGCTTGAGTTCCACTCCTGGCTCTGTCATTTGGGCCAGAAGTGATCAGTTACTTAGCGACCTTGGAAAAGTCAATTAACCTCTCTGAGCTCCAGTGTCTTCTGTGGAATGGAGATAATAATGCTACCTATCCCGTATTGTTGCTTTTATTGGGAAGATCAAGTGAGAGAATGTATAAATCACATCTCGTGCAGTGCCTAACACATAGCAAGTGCTCTGCAAATGGTATCTCTGTTACTGTTATTGTCTGAGGAAGGGCAAGTGGGGGTCCACACCCCAACACTTCCTTAGCCTGCAGAGCTCACCAGGCAGTAGAGGTCATTGTTAACTTCTTGAGGAATCATTTTGTCCTAATTTTATTTTCTAGCTGAGCTTGGACAATGTAATGGCAGCCTGTAGGTGGCCTTGGCTCAGCTGGGCCAGGAGCTAGACTGAGGCCCCATAGACTCCAGGGGCCATATAGACCCTGTTCAGTCCTAGTCAGCATGCTGCTTAGAGCTTGCAACTCTGTTGCAGATGCTCTGTGTACGTTTCCTGGACAACAGGCTCCCCCCTTCCCCAGTCCCTGGAGCCGCTGCCAGCTGAGGTTTCCAGGAACAAACCTACATGCTCCTAGGTAGGAGAAGTCCATCTCCACCTGAGGCGGAGGCCGTGAGGACCCAATGCTCTATGCAGCCAGTCCTTCCAGGAGAGCCCCACAGGCCCAGGGAGGCTGCCGAGCTTCGTTCATATTTATCATCACTTGGAGCTGTACCTTTTCTCCAGGCTGTGCAGGGATGTGCATCACCATGGAAACGCTGGAGGTGAAATCACTCAAGTGTTGGCAAGCGGAGTTTCTCTCTGGAGCTTGGAAAAATGGAGAGCAGGCTCACCGTGTCACAGAGAGGAAAGATGCCCTTAAAACAACCTGAGCACTCTCAATTCCATTTGGGGACTTTCCCTTTAAATAAAAGTTGAGCAATAAATGAAAGAAAAATGTTTTTAGTCTGTAGATTGGCTACCCCAGAGAGTCCATTTGGAATGGACATTCCCATCCTTTCTGGCTTTCCTAATCTACTACATCTTGTAGAGTGGATAACACATTCTGTCTGGAAAGAAATGGGGTGACATCTCGGAGTTGATATTTTAAATTGATGAAGCTGGAGAACAGAAGTGTGGACCCTTGTGCCCATTGACCATTTCTGGCTGTTTGCCTTGCTTTTTGGGCCCAGGACATATTTTCTGAATGAGAATCTGACAGGTTCCTGGTGGCTAACGCCATTGAGGATATGTTTGCCAATTGGGGGTTGGGGGAAGAGCCAAGGTAACTGTACCCATCCCTGCTCACATCCCTGCCCTACCCTCAGACCTTTGAGATTTCTATGCCAGCTCCTGGGAGCTAATTTGGTCAGCAAGGAGCCATACAACTCTAGTTAGCCAGACTGGCACAGGAGAGGAGAAACAGGGTATGGGGAGAGTGCAGGTAGTTCTGAGAGGTGTTGGGGCACTAGGATAACTCAGGGGAGACTGAGCATGCCCATGCCTTAGAGTAGGCCATTGGTGGGGTCTGCTTGAATTCTAGCTCACCTCAGGGTTGCATGGTTCTTTCTGGTCTTGTTTTCCTCCATTGGGTAAAAAGAGCACTGATAATACTTCCTCTTCCTTCGTCAAGGGCAGTTTTGAGCATATAGAGTAAAAGCTTGACTTCATTCATTCATTCATTCATTCATTCATTCAATAGGTATTTATCAAGTGCCTGTCATGTGTCAGGCACTATGCTAGAGCATGGTAATATAGCCTTCTTGGAAACAGTATGGACCAGGATGACAGAATGAATATAAGGTTACAGATACTTTTTTTTTAAAGCTACAGACTAGTGCTTTCAGCAAATGACTGTATTATAACAGTTAAAACTTTTCTGTTTTTATCAGATACTTTGATTACTAAGTCAAAGGAAGTTAAGACACACACACACACACACACACACACACACACACACACACTCTTACTCACCAATTGGGTTGGTACAGAAAGTAAGGTTAGTGTTTCACTTTGCCAGGTGAGAACAGACAGGTCGATTGAAATGCAATCTAATCTATTCCATTCCATGCTGTTAAGGTTGCCCTTTAATTTCTGAGTGCCTTAGTTACTTCATATTAAACTTCAGTCAGAAAAAAATAGATTATTCTGTTTTAGAGCTATTGGCCTGTGGGATCAGAGAGACACCTCGCCTGGTATCCGACTTGGGGCGGCCTGTGGCACAACTCCAGGGTGCATCACTTACATAGATTACATTGTGAATGGTGCTTCTGGAACTGTGCAACTAGACAGTCCGGGTGCAGGTGTCTTTGAAGGGTGGTATGTGGAGCCAAGTAGGGACTAAACTCCAGGAGGCAGGTGGGAGGAGAAGAGGTGCTGCAATGGGTATGGAAGGTGCTGAGTGAGTTGGTGCAGGTGGGATGAGTGGTGTGCTGTTGAGATGGAAAAATGGCATTGCCAGATGTTCAAGTGAACAAGAGCCAACAGGGAGAATGAGCAAGAACTCATGGAGATAAGACCAATCCTTTGAGAGGCTTTTAGAAAAGCATCAAAATAGAGGTTTGAGGTACTACCATTTTGTTGGTGGGGCTATTGGTCTACAGCCTTGGAGACAAACTTATAAAATAACCATATTTATGATTCACTATTTAGTGGGGCCCTGGGTCATATAGACTTTCTGTTTGATATGTCGGATTGTTTTAGAAAAGGAATACTTGTTACCTTATTGAGGGCCTGAGGGAGAGAATTACAAAAATGTGAGAGTACCAGAAATAATGTTGCAACCTATACCTCTGCTTGTAGCAGAGGCTGACAAAGGTCTGGCCCAGTGGTCGGCAAACCAGGGCTCGCGAGCCACATGTGGCTCTTTGGCCCCTTGAGTGTGGCTCTTCCACAAAATACCATGGCCTGGGTGAGTCTATTTTGAAGAAGTGGCGTTAGAAGAAGTTTAAGTTTAAAAAATTTGGCTCTCAAAAGAAATTTCAATCGTTGTACTGTTGATATTTGGCTCTGTTGATTAATGAGTTTGCCGACCACTGGTCTGGCCAAACCATTTCCTCTTCTTCCTGGCACACACCTGGACTACATTTCCCAGCCTCCCTTGCAGCTAGGTATAACCATGTGATGACTGAGTTCCTGCAAATGGATTGTGAGCTGATCTGATGTGTACCATTTCCAGGCCTGGCATAAGCATCCCAAGTACAGTCTGCATGATCTTTCCCTTCCTGCTGGCTTGATATAAATAAGCATGGTGACCTTAGAACCCATGTATTGAAGGTAGAGGAAGCACAGATGGAAACAGCCTGGGTCCCTAAATCACCCCTCAAAGGAGACCTGCTTGCCAATTAGGAACATCCATTTAGAGCTTTACAGAAGTGAGAAATAAATCTTATCAGGTCTGAACCATCATACATGTTTGGGTTTGTTTGTTACAGCAGCATGAAACTAAAACTAAAACTCTGTTAGCATTGATTTTTTTCCCAGTCAGGTACGCTGGTTCTGAATCAGGAGTCTGCTTCTGATTTAAGCAGTTGTGGTAAAGGGATCACACAGAGCAAACCATGGTTATCTCTGTTCAGGAAATGGCCTGAGGCTTCCCTCAGCAGGGGCTTTAGTGGACATTTTTTTCTTGGAAGAGGACTATGAGCATGGCAGTTACCTTGACTTACTGTTTAATGCCGCTAGGGAAAAACCAAATGACAACAGAACTTTGCTCTTCTGTTATAACCAAAATATACCTTCTGGTAATGTCCCTCTTATTCCCAACCGGCATTCCCAGTCTTCTCTTAGCAGTGATGTTTTACTCCATCCTCTGTTGTCATGTTTCCAGTGGTTCTCTTTTCCAAGCTACTCTCCTGTTTTGACGTTGTTCCTTTTACAACATGGTTCCTAAAATATGGGCGTTAGAATTACACAGACATCAGCTCTAATCCAGTCACCTCCACATACTGTCTGTGATGATGAACACATTCTATCTCTGAATTCCAACCTCCCCCGTGGTAGAATGGCAAGGTAAGCACCTCATAGTATTGTTGTCAGTATTGAATGATATCTTGTGCCTGAAGCACCCAACGTGGTGCCTGGCAAAGTCGACTCCCTCTCAGCAGAAGCTGTGATTTCTGTTGTGTTTGATGATGTGATTTCAGACCTTTCTCCCTCCTGATTAGTAGCTCTGAATGTATTTGAGTTCAGTTCAAATCCTATGGCACCTGAGTCTGAACATAGTTCAGCATCTGGTATCCACCTGACATCAGGGCACCATAATCATGCTCCTTTCCATGGATTATCAGGCCCATCAGGTCACTGGTCATGGAACTTGTTCTCAGCTGGACCCTCAGACCATCATGGTGGTAGCATTGTAATAACTCACCCAACTCCACTTAACGTATTGCTCTTTGTCAGAGGCCTTGATATCTCAGGGCACCTCCCATGGCACTGTCAGCTGGGAGGTGGTTTTAGGAGCCTGGTACATTCTAAAGGATCATTGACTCCATGGAGTAACTAGAGGCCCGATGCACAAAATTCATGCAAGAGTAAGCCTTCACAGCCGCAGTGGCTGCCTGGATCCCTCCCTCGATCTTGTAGCTGCAGCCTCGGCTTCATCTGGAAGGGACTTCATCCGGAAGGACTTCCAGAAGGACGTCCTGTCTAATTGGCATATTACGCTTTTATTATTATAGATAATTTTTAACCTTTCTCAGACCATGGGTCTTTTGGAGAATTTGATGAAAGTTCTGGATCTTCTTTCTTTTCTTCCTTTCTTTCTTCCTTTCTTTCTTTCTTTCTTTCTTTCTTTCTTTCTTTCTTTCTTTCTTTCTTTCTTTCTTTCTTTAAAGCAGTGGCCTTTGTTGTTTTGTTTTTTTAAAAATATATTTTATTAATATTTTACAGAGAGGAAGGGAGAGGGATAGAGAGCTAGAAACATCGATGAGAGAGAAACATCGATCAGCTGCCTCCTGCACACCTCCTACTGGGGATGTGCCAGCAACCAAGGTACGTGCCCTTGACCGGAATCGAACCTGGGACCTTTCAGTCCACAGGCCGACGCTCTATCCACTGAGCCAAACCGGTTTCGGCAAGGATCTTCTTTCTTAAAAAAATATCCAGACACCGATAGACACAGTGTTTTGTGTACTATTTGGGAGGCCTCCAAGGAAAGTCAGCCCTTGGATGGCAGGTTTGAATTGGGAGCTGTGGACTCTTCCTGGAGAGGGAGTTCCAGACAGTCTTTCCTCCCATGGCCTCAGCAAAGTGAGACCGATCCAAGCACTTTTCTCATCAAGCTCAAATCAACTCGGCGAAACCTCAGAGGGGCCCTCTCTATGCCCTCAGTCATCTCGGTCTGAACAATCCTACAGGTTCTTAACGTTAATCAGGGTCATTGGGTGTCTGCTGATGTTACTTGAAACTTAATTGGTTCTTTGGAGGAAAGTGAGTCACCATGTAGGAGAGAAGGCTACAGGGCAGGAAGGCACAGAGGGACAGGAAAATGACTGCACACAGAAAAGATCAAGTGTGCCCTCGCTGCCACTCCCAGACTGCAACCCGAGAGGAGCCTGCTTCCACTGATGGGGCTTAAAGAGGTTTTCAGAAGCACTGAGACAAAGGATGCCTCCTCCTCCACCCGTCTTTGTTTCTCTCCATCCTTTTCTGTATGTGGAACCACATCCAGTGGAGGGGGAAGGGGGCAGGCCATCCGCTTGACTGTCAGAGCTGATCACTGCTGACCTTATCAAAACACAGAATCAATATACTCTCCTCCCAGCAGCCCAGAAAAATCACAAGGAGTTTGAACCAAAGCAATTTGAAGAGCAGAACCGTCAGAAGCAGAAGATGAGCCAGTAAACTGTTGGGTCTCTGAGTCCTCCCATGCCCTTCCTCAGAGTCAGGTGAGACCAGGAACCTCACTAGTATCTGGGCACAGGATGGGCACCTGATGAAGGGAGAAATGTAAAGAAGCCTCTGTTAGTCAAGTCCCTCTCCTAGCAGGTTGGCACTCTGGATGCAGAGTTCCACTTGCATTGAGAGGGAGGCCTGCTGGGCTGGAGACCATAGCTCTCCCCACCTTGCAGCAGGCTCTTGGGAAGGCTTCTCTCTCAGCCTGGCCCTGGAGCAGAGGTCTCTAGACTTGAACTGTCCCCTTGGGAAAGCCAAGTTGTGTCACTGATTTAGTGCCAAGGGGCTTTTATCATGTTAACACCTCTCCTTCCTCTCATTTCTTTGCTCCTCTTTATCTTTTCTCCAGACTTGCTTTCTATTTGTTTTTGCATTTTTTTTTTCAAGAGGGAGAAGATTGGGAAGACGGAATAGAGAACTATTGTGGGTGGAAGGGAAGGGGAATTGATGAGGTCACCAGCTGCCTGGCAGAAGTGCCTGCTAAAGATGAGGTCACCCCTTGTGGCAGATTTTGTCTTGCGGTGAGGGGACCCAGACCCCTCAGAACATCAGAAGCCATTCCCTGGTGGCAGTGGGACCTGGGTTCCTCTTTGCCGTGTCCTTCATTTCTTCTCTGGCTTTCTTGACCTTTCCAACAACAAACTAGTATCTTGAGTGTATTCTCTCAAGACATCAACTCCCTAAACTTGTCTTATCTCCTATTTCTGGTCATTTCCACAATCTCAGAGCTCATAGTAGTTGGAGCCAGTATGGTTCGGTGCCCAGAGTTGGCAGAACCATGAGGCTTTACTGTACTATACACACCATCCTATAATTGCCCATTTAGTCTTTCTCCATTGCTTGGCACTGAGTTTCTTGAGGGCTATTTCATCCTTGTGTCCCCAGAGCCTATCCCAGGAGACTGCACAGAAGAGCTCAGAGACTGGCATTTGTACTCATCAGGAAAGTTCCGCACTGACACCACATAGAGACATTTGGCAGCCCTTCTGTAGCCTCAGAGCTTTGCTGTTGAGCAAAAACACAGACAGCAGAGCTGGCCACTTAACCAGCATCCCTGCACTTAGGCATGGTCATGCCTTTGCATGCTTGGTGCCCTCTGCCTGGAATGCATCCTATCCAGGCAGAATTAATTGCTCTCCTGTCTGAGTTCCCAAAGGACTTTGTACTCAAGTTTTTTATAGCACTGATCACATTGTGCTTTATTGGTTGTTTGCATGGCTGTCTCCTCCTATATAGGCATTCATCTGTCCCACAGATACTTGTCAGGCATCTTTGCCAGGTGTAGGGATACATGAACCTAGCACAGGCAGGACTCCGGTCCTCACGGAGCCAAGTGGGAGGATGAATGGCCTAGACAATGCCAGGCACAGAGTAGGCTCATGTGTAATGTTCATTGAATGGAATTGAGGGTGTGGTATTCAGAAAGGCTGGGGCAGGGAAGGGGACCAAAAACGGGACATGGAGGCATGTTTAGAGAGCTGATGTTTATTGTCATCATTCATAGAGTCTGGAATTGGGAAGGGAGAAAAGTGAGCAGAAATAAGAAAATCTTGTGGGCTGAGGCAGGCTGAGGCAGGGGGTCCAGTGGGTTAGACTGTTGCAAGGACAGCGTTAATAAGGAGCCTGCCATCCTCGGGGCTCATCCAAGGGTGTGGCTACAAGTGCTCTGCCAGTTGTTTATACCTGCCATCGCTGTGGACAGACACAGGTCTTGGGATGCTGGGGGCGGGGAATAATTATCAGGGAAGTGTGCAAGGAGCAGCAGTGCCTGGTGGGTCCTGGAGCCAACTTTATTAATGGAGGGAAATGTAATGTATCTGATGTTTTAAAAATCACATGAGTAAATGGAGAAAGACCATCCTTGAGCAAACAATAAAGCAGCAAGGATGGAGCATCACAGGTCTGCATTCTCTCCTATAGGGAAGAAAAAGCAAGGTGGGGAGGGAGGCAGCTGGGAGTAGTACCTCTTGGGTCACCAGCATTGAGTCCATGCCTTTGGCTGGGCAGAGGGAGCAGTGCCGGAGTGAAGCTCCCCGTTTCCTGTGTAGTTTAACATGCCACAGTGGCAGGCGAGGCCACCAGCACGCCAGCTGTCAGGATTTCCTGCCAGAGTAGCCAGGAGCCAGCCCCTTTGGAGCAAAAGAGCCCTGGCACATGCCCTTTCTTTCCAGTGAATCCCTTCCCACACAACTGGGCTTCCCACGCTGGGGCATCCTGGGAAATTCCCTGTGCCCCAGAACCTCATCAACCCGCAGCCAGGGAGCAGAAACGAACACAGCAGCACCAGCCACAGATGGCCACAGTTTCTAAATAAGCATTTCATTAGTTTGGAACCCGGGGAAAACACGGTTCAAGTTATAGAGAAAAATAAATGAGTGAGGAGAGCCTGATTTTAAATCCTGCTAGTTATGTTCAGCATGTCCGTAAAAATAAGCAGAACTCTCTTTTTAAAGGGGGCCACTGTTAATTAGCCAGGGCGCCCATGTGAGCACTTTGTCTAGTTATAACACGGCTATGCCGTGCTGGGGAAGAGGCATACGGTTCCACATATCCTTTTTATGCCTACTCCTGTCATGCTGAAATTGGCTCTCTTACTCTGTAACTGTGTTTTATGTAGGAGGTGAATGGCAAGGGTGTTACTTGTGTTTATACTTGCTGCCTGTCCCGGGAAGGCCAATTCTTCCTCCTTCCTCCTTCCTCCTTCCTGAGGTTGGTACTCAATCCCCATTGGAGTGGACACCTGACTCCATTTCCATTTCCACAAGCTGTGTGTTCTGTTTTGCTTTGCTTTTCCCACTAAGTAATGCCTGGGAGTGCTTTTTGTGTCCTCTGCCTAACCCCTGACAGCTTGCAGGGAGTTCTTCATCCTTCCTGGGGAAGAGCAGGTGTCCTGCTGGCCAATCCCCAGAGACCAGGAGTCTAGTCTCCTCTCATCTCCCCTGGCAGGCTTGTCCTGCCCAAGGAGGGGCTTAGACTGTGATTCAGAAAGCCTCTTGAATGTCACTGTCACTGTAAGACATTTTAGCAGGTGACAGGGGATGTGTGGGGCACCTGAGACCCGAGTTTGAGTCCCAGATGCACAAGTGATAACTTTAGTGATAACTTCCCAGTCTTCCCAACTGCAGAATGGAGAAAAGAGGTTCTGCCATGGGAAGGAATGACAGTCCACAGAGCTCCTGGCCATCTTCTGACCTGCTGATCATCAGCCTGGGCTTACATTAAGTGTGAGACCAAGTGACCTTAACAAAACCTTGGAAAACGTCAGAGCCTCTTATTTTTAAACTGATTCTGAGTGCAAAGGTTCCTGGTTTCTGACTAGGTCTGGTTGGTTTGGATAATCTGAGATGCTGTTGGAGGAACCCCACAGATCTCCATTAGTGTAATAGCTGCTGCTTTTTGAACACTTACTGAGTGGAAGCTCTGATCTTGCGGTTTGCGCTCTTCACTTCATTTAATCTTTATTGTGACTCTTTGAGGTAGATATTATGATTTTCACTTGATGGATAAAGAAACTGAGATTCAGGGAGGTTAATAACGATCCAAGGTTTCCCATTTGGTAAGTGTGAGAGTTAGGTTCCAACTGGTCTGTTGACTTCCAATTCTATCTTTCCATCATGCATCACCGTTCCTGTGGAGATCTAACAATCCAAATTGCGCAATTCCCAAGAGCAGTGCTGCTCATGAGAAAGTTTTCCACAATGATGGAACAGTCTTACTCTGCTCTGTCCAAGACGATCATCATTAGCCACTTGAAATATGGCTAGTGTGACAGAACTGCGTTCTAAATTTTATTTACATTTACTTTACCTAACCCTAAATTGCCCATGTGGGTAGTGGTTACCATATTGGACAGTGCAGTGCTAGAGCCTGCATTTTGCTGATGCAAGTCCTCAAGGAGACCCCAGGAGCTGGTAACCAATGGCCCTCCCTCAGGCTCTTTTTACCCAACTCCACACATGGACCCACACTTAATGGTTAGCTTCCACAGGTCTGTAGCAAACTGTATGTAGATGCTACCTTCTGCTCATAGTGATAGGGCTCTGGGCGCTTTAGTTGGACAAGAGATTGGGTGGCTCTTCCTTGTGTAGCTTTGGTTTCTGATATTGAATCTAAGGTCTCTAGTTCCCAGTCTATCTGCTCTCCTTCCTCCTCCACAGACCTCACTTTATTTCTCGTCCACCAGGATATTTAGGCACTCACTGTTCTGAACAGTGAGGCACTGGGCCTTAGCCCTGTAGCTGTGATCCATTAGCCATCTGGAAGTAGCTGGTGCTTGGGTACACAGGCACTTTTCACATTCTTGGCCATTTGGGCATCCCATTTTTTTCCTTTAAAGTATCTCCCCACGCCCCCCTTCTGATTATAAAATTGCATGTTGATTACAGAAACTGTAAAAAATATAGAAAAAGTTGCCATAGCCAGTTTGGCTCAGTGGATAGAGCTTTGGCCCATAGACGGAAGGTTCGTGGGTTCAGTTCTGGTCAGGGGCATCTAACTCAGTTGCAGGCTCAATCCTTGGTGGGAGGCAACCAATCGATGTGTCTCTCTCACTTCAATGTTTCTCTCTGTCTCTCCCCCTCCCATCCATTCTCTTTAAAAATCAATGGCAAAAATACCTTCAGGTGAGGATTAACAACAACAACAAAAAAATTTAAAAATACAGAAAAAATTTATAAAAACTGAGAGCCATACTAATATTTAGACATTATCACTTATAATTTGAGATTTTTCCTTCCAGATACATGTATTTTTTGTAGTTTATTTATTTATTTTTTGAAAATTTATCTTTATTGTTGAAAATATTACAGATGTCCCTTCCACCCCCCCCCCCATTGACCCCTCCACTTCACCCCTGCTCCCTCAGGCCTTCACGCACTATAGTCTGTGTCCATGGGTTATGCATATATGCATATAAATGCTTTGGTTAATCTCTTCAGATACATGTATTTTTTATACAAGGAGAATACCATTTGTAATCTCATTTTTTATTTACCAATACATCATAAATATTTTGTCATCACATATACTTCTGAAACATGGTTTTAAACAGGTGTAAAGTATTTCTTGTGTGAATATATTACAGCTTTTTAACCAATATCTCAGTGGGACAGGTTATTCCCAATGTTTTGCTATTATAGATAACACTAATGAGCATCCTGACAGCTGATTCAGATAATTCTTTGTACATATCTGCAATCAGTTCACTAGAGCAGATTTCCAGCATGCATTTGAGCGGTCAAAGGACATAGTGTTTTAAAGATCTAGCTGGGTGTTTCCAAAATTGCTTACAAGAAGGCTTACTTTTATTCCCATCCTGAGTATGAGAGCGCCTGGCTGTGGTAAGAACAAGTGATCTGAGCACATGCCCAACCCTCATATTCACCATTGTATTTAAATTTCCATGTGACAACTTACCTGAAGAATTTGTAACTTAAACACTTAGTTTTGTTCATAATTTTGTGGGACAGGAATTCAGGAAGGGTTTGGCTGGGCAGTCCTTTTATGGGGTCTAGATGTGATTACTACAGAAGTGGCTGAGGATGGAATCATCAGAGGCTTAATAAGGCTGGATGTCCAAGATGGCTCATGCACATGGCTACATTTGGTGCTCACTGTTGCCTGGGAGCTCAGTGGGGCTGTCAGTGGCAGTGCCCACATTGGATCTCTCCTGGTGATCTCAGCTTAGTTTGTTTCCTTACATGAAAGCTGGCTTCCCCTAGACTGAGTCTTCCAAGAGATCCCAGTAGAAGCAGCATGCCTTTTCTTACCTAGCTTGGAAGTCATACAGTATCACGTCTACCATACTCCACTGGTTGAAGCAGTCATATATTTGTGCAGATTCAAGTGGAGGGGATATAGACTCAACCTTTTAGTGGGAGAAATGTCCAAGATTTGAGGCCATTCTTGAAAACTGCCATAGAATATATATTACATGTAAGCATGACCTGTGTGGTATTAGTGACATGTTCACCATCAAGTTTCAAGGGACCTGTGTCTGAGAAGTTGTCTAAAGACCATGCTGTATGTCATGTATATTCCTGGTAGATTAATGTACGTATATGTGTATATGGGCAAACATGAGTAGGTTGAGGATTTATTAGTTAATGTGAACCATAGTCAAGAGTCCAGTGTTTGAGATTGAACTCCATTATTGAGCTGTGATTGGCTGGTGGCTGATTCCCACAAATCTCTGACATCAGGAAAGGGGTTTAGAGGGCCTAGTTAGGTAGGAAGATTCCATTTTTGATGCTTCCCCTGGGGAGTAAGTGGGGAGCCCAGCAGTAAGCCTGACATCTGTGAAGTGCTTAATCCATTGCACCTGTAGGTCTGCATGGTGGAGTCCCATCCTGAGGACTAAAAATGGGAAGGACCAGAAGAATGAAAGGCGATGTATTTGGCTTCCTGTTCTGATCACTGCATTTTAGAGGAAAGATTTATTTTAGGAGCCTGAATGTCAAGGCATGATTTGATCAACCTTGGGCAAAGTAGTAAGAAAAGGAGAAGTCTCAGAGGGCCCTGGTAGTTACATGTTATCATTGGTAACAGTCTAGCTTGGGACATCCATGCTGTCATGCCACAGGAAGCATCACCCTGGACTCAGTTGTTTTAATGTGTCCTGATCTAGCTATGTTCTCAACTGAACAGATGGCTCAGTTTCCTCTCAGGGATCATGAAGCTAGGATCTTTCCCCAAGATGGATGACTTTTTGTGATTCATTGAGTCTATGTCTATACTTCCCTGAATATTTCCCTTAGAGTCTGATTAGGAATGGAGCCTCCACCCTATCAATTACCTCTCATATCTGCATAGCACACGATAAGGCAGTGTGCATCAGAATTTTCTGGGAACCTTTTCCAAATACACATGGCCAGGTGCTACCCTGGACCTGGGATATTAGATTTCTAGATGGTAGAGAATGAAGTTTGGAATGTCTGTTTTCAAATAGTTCTCTGAAAATTACAGTGTCACCTTCATAAAGAGCCCTGGTTTACGAGATGCTTTATTTTGTATCTGTCACCTGAGTTGATTCTTACAAAAGGCAAGTTAGGTTTTAGTACCCCTGCTTCACAGAAAAGAAATCTGAAGCACAGAGAGGTTAAGTGACTAGCTTGTAAATCTCAGAGCTACATTCAAACCAGAAATTTCTGACTCCTCTGGAAATCATTCAGCAAGTTGTTTTCTGTGAAGACCTCATGGTCACTCCCTTTGCTGTGGCATGCCCAGGGCTATTGGTGGGGTGACTGGCAGATGTTTGGTTTATGGGTCATAGGGCCTGGGACTGGAACTGGCAGATGTTGGTTTATGGGTCATAGGGTCTGGGACAGGGAAGCTCTGAAGATTGGACTGAGCCACCTGCTCTGTACACAGGGACGTTGTCCTATCTGATTAGCTTGCAAGTTTCAGTTGAATTTGGGCTGTGAAGGTGACACCTCCTCTGGTGGGAGTGCTGAGGCCATTAAGCATGCACAGCACATATCCAAAAGCAACTGCTAGGCTCTGCTCCTCCAAATGTACATTGGTGATAAAAAAAACCACAACCCACCAGAAACACAACAAAACAAACCTTTAGTTTACATTTCAAAGTGCTGCTAGGAGAGAGAGGCTGGCTTGCTGCTTGGAAGTGAATCTGAGCAGGGGCCAACTCTTAGACCAGGATGCATCCTTTTGATAGAAAGTACAAGAGGATATCTTGGGTAAAAGACTTCATCCTTAGCCAGCAGGAATAGTGGATGCTAAATAAATATCTCCCAATCCTGCAACCCTTTGATTATAGCAACAGTATAATCTCTTCACCTGGGAGGAGACAAGCGAAGGTGAGAACTATATCATGTAAGAGTTAAGAGACCTTAGAGGCATGCTTGTCAGCTCCTATGATTTACATCATAAAAGCCAGGCTCTGAGAGAAAAGCCTCATCTAAAGTCACCCAGAGCATAGGCAGCAACAACAGAATGAGACCCAGGGCTCCTCCTGCCCTGGTGGGCTTGTGCATCATGCCACCTGCAGGCCCCTGGAGCTCCAAATGCCTGAATCTACAAGAGATGG
Source organism: Plecotus auritus (assembly GCF_963455305.1). Classification (NCBI taxonomy): domain Eukaryota; kingdom Metazoa; phylum Chordata; class Mammalia; order Chiroptera; family Vespertilionidae; genus Plecotus; species Plecotus auritus. Next base: position 148,984,804 of record NC_137773.1, read on the forward strand.
TTATTCTGAACCCCATCATATCATCTTCAGTAGATGGGACCGAGAACTCAAAGCAGAGTCAGGTATTTCCTCACTTCTAATGTGGCAAATTTTCAGTTTTGGACATCTTTTTAATGCCACCCATCCCTTTTCCATTGGCGGGAGGATGAACTGTAAGTTAAAATAAGATATCTTCTAAGCTATCTTGGCCTAGTGAGCTTTGAGTGCTTGCAGGGATACCTGAACCACTTTTCTGCCACATTGCTAAAATGACGTCCATTTGCAAGTTCCTGATGTTCTCAGTTACAATATAAAGCAATAAGCTTTTTTTTTTCTTTTTTTCTTTTTTTTTTCTGATGAGTTTGAAGGACCAAGCAGATCTTCTGATAGAATAGAGGACAGGTAAGTTTGATGGCTGGAGGTGGATTGTGAAAGACGTGAGCAGTGAACATTGCCAGGAGAAGACATACGTATTTGGGTGTTTCATGGGTCATCAGGGATAATAATATAAAGGCGCTAAAAGCTTAAAGTGAGGTGAAGGAGGGAGAGAGAACCGCCAAAGAATGGGATGGCAGTGTGTAGCAGCACCAAAGACCTCCACTGCCTAGTTCAAAATTTCACTGTGATTTATCCCTGCTGCCATTCTTGGCTAAACCCATTAGCAGGCATTTTAGCCATCCATAAAGGCTTTTAGGTCAGTGGCCAGAGAATCTGATTCTCCTTTGGTCTGAGTGCATCTGCCATGTCTGTGTCCTAAGAACCTGATATTAAGCTGACCTACTCTCTGGAAGTACCCTCTGAGGACATCTAGTCAAGTCCTTTCACTGGACAGGTGAGATCCTGAGAGACTTTGCGACTTGTCCCAGCCAGCCAAGGAGGCATTGAGTCTGAGACCTCATTGCCTTGACTTCTATCTCTTTTTTTCAAAACAGACTTCGAAAAGTTGCCACAAACTGCTATCTGTAGTTAGCTATTGGGACTTGGGGCCCTGGCTGTGGCTTCTAGCATCCCTGAAATGATAGATTTTGGGACAAGATAATGACTTCTCATACTTGGGTCAAATGGTCAGGTGTGCTCAAAGGTGTCTTCACTCTGAATGATTATTTCCTGGACATGCACATTACCTGGTGAACCAAAGGAGTGAGCAAGAAAAAGGAAGGAAGAAGGAAAAGGTGGCTATATTTTACAAATTAGATGAGGATAAGAATTATTTTTATAGCTCTCTTTCTCAGAGAGAGAGTTCTCAATGAGTGGGACATCCTGCTCAGAGAGAAAGAGCCCAACCTGTCCACTCATCCTTATGCCTAACCATCTGACAGTTTTAAAAGAAGCCAATAACAATAATTTACATTTACTGAGCATACATTGCAAACAAACTAAAAAACATATTATACATGTCGTGTGCTGTGACAGGCATTATTATCCAGCGAGAGATATTGCAACAAATCATTCAATAATTAATTTACAAATACCAGAAAACCAGAGGGTACTGGAAAACCAATGTGACTGTGCAGGGAACCAATCATATCAGACCAATTTAATTTCCTCCAATGTCAGAATGACAGGTTTGGAAGATAAGGCAAAAGCAATAGACGTAAAATATACTGACTTCAGTAAGCCCCTTAGCTCTGTTCCATATGATATCATCATAAACATGCTATGAAAATATGGTGTAGCCTCTGCTATTGTTATTTAGTCTTTGATTTATCATGTTCCCTTTCCCTAAAGAGGTTGAGTGCAGTGTTTTGTGGAAAAATATCTGCTGCCCGGGAGAGCACTTGGAGGGCCTTGCTCAGGACCCAGGCCTGGAATCAGTCTTGTTTAGTAATATGATTACAGAGATAACTCATGGTGACATATGCACTTTAACATTTACAAAATGCTTAGAGCTGGATCTCAAACCCAGGTCTTCTGATTCCAAACTCAAATCATTTCCTGTTCTCCCACACTACCTCAAAATAAACTATTAACTCAACTATCCCAGAGGAATTATGTGTTGTTGTTTTTTTCCAGGACTGTAATGAGGAAGTCTTAGAACAGTAGTAGTTACAGTGGATATTGGAGGAAGCTGGTTTCCTAAGGACAGCCTCTGGCCCTGTGCCTCCAGGCCCTTTCCATAAGAGAGTCCCTCCTTGGACTAAAGGAGTGGTGGGTGGGCCTGCTGGTGAGCCCAAAGCAGGTGTGATGCTAGGAGTTTGGTTTAGGTGAGAGCAGAGTGACTGGGGTGAAGCCAGGGGATTCCATATCCTCCTGAGAGGCCCCGCTGCTAAGAGGGCCAGATGGATACTCGGAGAGCTGCCCCACTGGTTGCCAGATACGTGTGGTCTCTGGAACCGCTGCCTGAGCTGCAGGGTAGGAGAGGACTGCCACTCTGTCCTGTAAGAGGGGACATTTGGGACAGAGCTGCTTCCTTCTACCCACTGCAGAGATGGGGCTGGTAATCATTTGATAGCTCACCGCCAGCCCACTAGGAGGCAATAATGCCCCATCTTTCTGATACCTTCTGGTTTGAGAGACACTCAACAGCCTGAACTGTCTGAGTGCCCAGGGAACATATAATCAAACCCTGGATCTCAGATCCAGTAGAAAAAGAAAACTCATCAGCCACTTACGGGAATTTAGGAAACAACTAGAACAGGTGGCTTTTACTGAGGTGGAACAAAATGATGAGGCAGAAGAGAGCTGTAGGAGAATAGAAGGAAGAACTCTCAAGGAAAACTAGTAAAAATGTTGATTTTTCTAAAACAACCAAAAGCAATTTCTGAATTTAAAAAATTGATAGGCAAACTGTAAAACAGGCTGGTCACTGCTGGGAACCAAATTAGTGTTCTGGATGATCATAGTGGAGAAGTAGCTCACAAGCAGAGTAAAAATACACAGATGTGGAGATCATAGCCCCAAAGCTAAGAAATATAACCAAGAAATATAACATGAAGAAAAACCCAGTGAACCAGGGGTTCTAGAAGGGTAGATGGAAAAGTAATAATTCAAGAAATAACAGAAGAAACATTTCCTGACTGAAGAAAGACAGGGTCTTGAGTATGGAAGGGCTCCCTGGGGGTCCCAGGATAGTTGCAAATATACATACGCTAGACATTGTCAGGTGGCATCATTGAGCTCCAAAGAAAAAGAGAACATTTTACAGGCTGTTGATGGAAAAAGTGGGTCATTTCCAAAGGAAAGATCTTCTTTTTTTAATATGATAAATCTTTATTGTTCAGATTATTACAATTGTTCCTCTTTTTATCCCCCCATAGCTCCCCTCCACCTGGTTCCCACCCCACCCTCTGCCCTTACCTCCCCCTCACTGTCCTCATCCATAGGTGTACAATTTTTGTCCACTCTCTTCCCAAACCCCCCAGACCCCTTTCCCCCCCGAGAATTGTCAGTCCACTCTCTTTCTATGCCCCTGATTCTATTATATTTGCCAGTTTATTCTGTTCATCAGATTTTTTATTCACTTGATTTTTAGATTCACTTGTTGATAGACATGTATTTGTTGTTCATAATTTTTATCTTTACCTTTTTCTTCTTCTTTCTCTTCTTAAAGAATACCTTTCAGTGTTTCATATAATACTGGTTTGGCGGTAATGAACTTCTTTAGCTTTTTCTTATCTGTGAAGCTCTTTATCTGACCTTCACTTCTGAATGATAGCTTTGCTGGGTAGAGTAATCTTGGTTGTAGGTTCTTGCTATTCATCACTTTGAATATTTCTTGCCACTCCTGTCTGGTCTGCATAGTTTCTGTTGAGAAATCAGCTGACAATCATATGGGTGCTCCCTTGTAGGTAATTAACTATTTTTCTCTTGCTGCTTTTAATATTCTCTCTTTGTCTTTTGCTCTTGGCATTTTAATTATGATATGTCTTGGTGTGGTCCTCTTTGAATTCCTTTTGTTTGGGGTTCTGTGTGCTTCCTGGACTTGTAAGTCTATTTCTTTCACCAGATGGGGGAAGTTTTCGGTCATTATTTCTTCAAATAGGTTTTCAGTATCTTGCTCTCTCTCTTCTTCTGGCACACCCATAATTCGGATGTTGGTACGCTTGAAGTTGTCCCAGAGGCTCCTTACACTATCTTCAAGTTTTTGAATTCTTTTTTCTTTTTGCTTTTCCGGTTGAGTGTTTTTTGCTTCTTTGTATTTCAAATCTTTGACTTGATTCTTGCAGTCCTCTAGTCTGCTGTTAGGTCTCTGTATAATATTTTTTATTTCAGTCAGTGTATGTTTAATTTCTAGTTGGTCTTTTTTCATATCCTCGAGGGTCTTGCTAAATTTATCGGCCTTTTCTAGGAAATTCTTGAAAAACCTTATAACCGTGGTTTTGAACTCTATATCCAGTCGTTTGCTTTCCTCCATTTCTTTCATTTGTGATCTGTTTCTTTGTCTCTGCATTTTCACTGCTTCCCTGAGTTGGTAGAGTAGCTTTGTGTGGTAGGTGTCCTATAGGGCCCAGTGGCTCAGCCTCCCCCAGTTACCTGAGGTGGACATTTTTGGTGCACCCCTTTGTGGGCTGTGTGCACAGCCTTGTTGTAGTTAAGTCTTGATTGTTGTTGGTATCACTGGGAGGAATTGACCTCCAGGCCAAGTGGCTGTGAGGATCAGTTGTGTCTATGTTGGGAGAACTTCTGTGCTGGAGACACCCTTATGAGACAAGACTTGCAAAATTGCAAAAGCCTCTGTGCTCAGCTTGGATGGGGTGGAGTCTCAGGGAGAAGAAGACAGCCTTGGCTTCCTGTAAGCCCTGCCCTATGAGGCCCCTGGGTCTCAGTGTCCCTTGGTAATCGCTGCAAGTACCTCTGAGAGAAAGCCGCCCTCAAGTTTCGCCCGCTGCCAGACAGTCCATTTTCTCCCCGAATGAGTCTGGTTTCCCAGAGTCTCGCCCGGATCTGGAGTTCAGTGCAGTTGGGAGCTTCCGTCTCCCTCCCGCTTGAGAAAGCCAGCCATGCACTCAGCCGCCCATGCACTCAGCTGCTTGTCCTCTCTGTGCGCGCGCGCAGCTCTGTACCTCAGCCTTTTGCAGCTCCTCTGAGTCTCAATGTACTTTCCTCTTTCCTTCTAGTTGTAGAATTTCCACTCAGCCAGCCTTCCTGTGGTTCTGGATGGTGTCCGTTTTGTCTTTTAGTTGTTGTTTTGATATTGTGCGAGGCAGCAGTTTAGGGGTTTACCTATGCCGCCATCTTGGTTTCTCCTCCAAAGGAAAGATCATTAGACTCATTTGCAATACCAGAAGCCATAAGACTATGGAAATAATATTTACCAATATTAAAAGGAAAGAATTATAATCTATTACCAGTCAGGGTAGTTTTGGACACACAAGGTACCACCCACATTCTACAGGCAAGGTCTACAATTGAAAGGGACCTTAAAAATTATTGCAACCACCTCTCCCCTATCAATCATTTTATTTTTCCTTTGTATGTATGTGTGTGATAAAGGCAGGGACTCATAAGGGCTGAAAGTGGAGGCTTTTAAACCCATTATATGGGTTTTAATGTTTATTTGCATTTAGAAGTATTTACTGGAGAATTGAGTTGGTTATTATAAATACAATCCCAGGTCTGCACGGAAGGGCCCAGGGAGACCAATTTGGTTGCAGTGGAATTTCCCAATGGGAGAAATGAGACAGTACTCTATGGCTGCAGGTCTCTGAGAAGTTCCCACCCACAACTGCCAAACTTTGCAAATAAAAACACAGGATGCCCTGCTAAATTTGAATTTCATGTACATAATGATATTTTTTTTAGTATAAGTATGTCCCAAATATTGCACAAGCATCTTATATTTTACCTGGCACCTCTACTTCCACCTCCACACTTAACCTAGAGCCATACAGAGCTACATTTTTTTTTTATATTTTATTGATTTTTTACAGAGAGGAAGGAAGAGTGATAGATAGTCAGAAACATCGATGAGAGAGAAACATCAATCAGCTGCCTCTTGCACACCTCCTACTGGGGATGTGCCCGCAACCAAGTTACATGCCCTTGACCGGAATCGAACCTGGGACCTTTCAGTCCGCAGGCTGACGCTCTTCCACTGAGCCAAACCGGTTTTGGCCAGAGCTACATTTTTTCAGGGAGTTTGGGATATCAGCTCTAGGGGGATGCTTAAGACTGGAGTTTCAATGGGAGGAAAAAAAGGAAACCTAGAAGTAAAAGATAGGGTTAGTGCCAATGTGGGAGCCAGAAGTGTAGTTGCTGAATGATAGCTTCTCTCTCTCTAGGTTTAAAACATATTTGAATGGGTCCTTGCCTTTGTGGCATTTAAAAATGTCATTATAATGAGTGTGTGTGTGTGCAGGTGCAAGTTAATAAAAGCTAATTTTCACTGAGCGTTTATTACACCAGGCACTATGCTAAGCATTCAATCTTATTTATTATTCAAAGCAATGATCCTCATTTCATAGATGCAGAAAAGATACAGAGAGTTCAAGTGACTGGCTTAAGGTCATATAACCAGCAAGTAGAGGAGCCAGGACTTGATCCCAGGTTTTCCTGAACCTGGACACTGTGCTCTTGTCCTCTATGCCATTATGCCTCACAATCAAGTACAGCAAGCAAACAACAACAACAACAACAACAACAACAAAAAGCAAAACAAAACAAAATGAAAAAAGCATAGTCCTGACACTGTATGTGGGAACTGAGGCCTGGGAGGTGGTCAGGGTGGGGATGGTCAGTATGGGCCAGATTAACTAGGGAAAGCTTCTTAGAAAAAGAAACTCAGAACCTGGATTCTCACTGATGGGTTTGGATTTGGGATGGCGAAAGGAGTAAGTGCTGAGAATATCAATCTGGGCTAGTCAAAGAAGGGAGCTGGGTGGGGAGGGCAGTAAGGGTAGGAGTGGGACAGGTTGTGAGGGGGTGCCCCAACAAATCAAAGGAGACAGGCAGAGTTGAGTTGGTCTAGCATAGGTGAGTATTTATGTCCAGTTTGGCACACAGTGTGACCAGGAGAGAGGTTCACCATAAAGCTGAAGAGGAGGGCAGGGTCATATCATGGGTGAGGGAATGGATGATCTTACAGGCTGGTAAAGGTCAATGGGAACCCATTGAAAGGTTTTAAGATGAGGAGTGGTGGTAGTGGGGTTGAAGTGGGTGAGTTCGAGCAATACGTAGGAGATAACTAGATAGGACTTGGTAATGCAAATAGACGTGGGGACAGGATGATGGGAACATGCCCAGCAGGGAACCAGGCAGATAGACAGGAGGGAGCCTTGCTGGCTTCAGTGTTGGGGAAGCTGTTGCCCTCAGCAGAGGATGGGACTCATGTGCTTCTTCCTGTGCCCATACAGGCAGGAGACCAGGTTAGAAGTAGGGCTCCATGTGAGCTTTGAGAGCAACGTGCAGCAGTGACAGACAGTGACCACATGGCTATGTGCCTTGGGATCTCCTGGGCAGCTCTAGGAGCTGGTGAGCAGATCTTCCAGAGGCTTCTCTGCCTCCTGGATGGAGCAGGACCCACGCAGAGACCTGACATGGGAGAGGCAGGTTTAGGGCTGGCTGCCTTTGAAGGCAGCGCATTTGACCTTAGGCCTCTCAACAGTGTCCGCCCCACACCCTGGTTTTACACAGAACTCACACAGCCTTCTGGATCTCTCTTACCTCCCCGCCCCCCCCCCCCCCCCCCCCCCAGCCAAGTGGTCAAATCTTCAACACTGACTGTGGGCAAGCCAAGCCTTCACCACGCAAGGTGGCTGAAATAAAATGTGTAATTGTGCTCCAAGACACCTTAATTGTATATTAATTACTTCATAAATCATAGTGACATCTGTGTTTGTGCTCCTGTTAATTCACTCTCAAGAGGTGGGGGATGGAAGCACATGACCAAAGAATATCTGGTCCCGTAGCTATAGGATGGAGGTACCTGAAATGGGACAGGGATGCCAGGGATCTCGGTGCTTCCCCCTCACTATCAGCCTCAACTACATCCCATCCACTTCTGGCCAGTACCATAGCCATGAAAGGGGTACACATAAGGTGGACTAATACCACCTAGTAAAGGAACCTTGACGGAGTAGCGGTGGGGCTAAGTACACCATCTCTTCCATACAGAAGCCAGTGAAGAGAGGGATTACTGTAGTCATTTTACAGGTGAGGCTTAGAGTTTTATGTAAGTCCCAAGGTCACACAACCAGTTAATGGCTATGCTGGAGTCTGAACCCAGGTTTGAATGACTCCTAGATATAGCCCTGGGTGAGAGAGTCAGAGAACAGCCTGGGGAGGAGGAGGGTACTTTCCTGTTAATTATCCCTGATGTGTCATATGTGCCTTTTACATTTGTCCAAGGAAAGGCCAGCCGTTTTCTAAATGATAATACCGGTAATGTTCCTTGAGGATCATATATAAAATGGAAACAGTATTCATCCAGGTGTTTTAGCCAGGGTGTTCTGGTGCCCTGCCACTCAGACTGGCCACTGCCGGGGTCCCCCTCTAATTGACCTCCATCCCAGACAGTCACCCGCTCCTGTCCCTCAGAGCCTCTCTCTGCCTACATCTGTTGGCAGCCATCAGCGAACGAGTGACTGGCCCTGGAGAGCAAGCCATCGCTCCAGATGGCTGATAGAATGTTATTGCCACAATTATTCTTAATGTGGCCATCCCAAAGCCACTGTCTTGGAAGCTCAGCTCCTGCAATGGTGCGGCCAGCCCTGGCTGCTGGGAGCAGGCCACTGCTGTCTAGCCCTATCTCCTGGGCCCTAGAGTACACTTCTGAGGATGTGAGCAACTGGCTCTTTCAAAGACAAGTAATGCCACAAACCCATTTTGAGGGTAATTCTTTTCCCCTGGGTGGACGGGAGAACCTTGAAGGGAGAAGGAGGCTCTCTGCTCTGGGTCCTGAGTGTGGTGGAAGAGGGGCCTTGCTGGAGCTTGGGGAAGAGAGCAGGTAGGGGGTAAGAGGCAACCCCATCCTGTCCCAGTCAGCCCTGCTCATCCCTCAGGTGTTCGCTCCAAAAGACCTTCCTGACCAGACAGTCCTGTATATTCCCTCTCCTTTAAACCTGTTATTTTTCTCCATTTGTGGTAAGCTTATTCATGGGTCTGTCTGTTTGGTGTCTCTCTCAGACACTACACTATGCAGGTTTGAATGTGCAGCACTATGCCGGGTGTCAGCACAGTGCCTGGCATATAATGAGGACCCAATAAGTATTTGTTGAATGTTATTATTGAGCTACTAGAGGCCCCATGCACGAAATTTGTGCAAGAGTAGGCCTGCCTTCCCCTGGCTGCCAGCACTAGCTTCCCTCTAGAACCCAGGACCTGAGCTTCCCTCGCAGCCTCGGCTTTGTCCAGAAGGTCGTCCAGAAGGATGTCTGGTCTAATTAGCATATTACGCTTTTATTATTATAGTTGGTCACTCCTCAAGAACGATTCTCTCAGGCTCTACTGATAGGACATCTCATGATGTGCTTGCGGCAAGTGATTTAATATTGAAAGGAAGGAGGAAGGGCACCAAGAGGTTTTCAGGGGCCAATAGAATAGATTCTGGACCATGGAGCCCGAGGCCCACCTCCATGCCTGGTATACAGCAGGCACTGAACACATTACACAATAAGTGAATTAATGAGAAAAGGTTAGACAGCTTAGAAAGAATGTCTCTGTGAATGGCAAAGTAAGGCAGTCTATGGGAGAGAGAACTGCCAGTTCCTGCCAAAGAGGAAGCAGGAGTGTTTGAACACTACCCCCATGTTTATGAGTGAATGCCACCACAGCAGGAAGTGGAGCATCAACTTCCCAACCCGCCTTCTCCCTCCTGTGCTCTAGCTTCAGAGAATCTGCTAATGGCTTAGCGCCTTTGGAGGCAGCCAGGAGCCAGGCCACACCTGTAGGTTCTGAGAATGATGGGACTGGAGGACAATACTGGTCAGTTCTAAGGTGTGAACAAGGGAAGACCTGAGTCTTAGAAGAACGATCAATAGAACTACCTTCACTCAAGAAAAGGAGCTTAGCCCTAACTGGTTTGGCTCAGTGGATAGAGCGTTGGCCTGCGGACTGAAGGGTCCCAGGTTCGATTCCGGTCAAGGGCATGTACCTTGGTTGTGGGCACATCCCCAGTAGGGAGTGTGCAGGAGGCAGCTGATAGATGTTTCTCTCTCATCGATGTTTCTAACTCTCTATCCCTCTCCCTTCCTCTCTGTAAAAAAATCAATAAAATATATTTAAAATAACTTAAAAAAATAAAAAAAATAAAAAGAAAAGGAGCTTATAGGGAGTTAGGGGGCAGGAAAGCCCCCTCTACCCCTGGACCATTCTTCCACTGGCCAGCTGGACCCATGGGCTGCCTGGTCTTGGTAGGCAGGGCTTCAGACACACAGGAGCCTACTGGGAGTCCTGGGAACACAGCCAGGAGTGGCAGAGAAACTACCCAGGGGATGGGTAGCCTACGGGGAAAGGCGGGGTGAAGTTTGCTGGATTAGATCTATTATATTCAACAACCATGGCTATTGTGGGGGGCAGGGAAGGCCTCAAGAGGAGAGGTGGGGCTTGACTTGCTCTGAGAGTAACCTGAATGATCTGAGGGGCAGGGGAGCATGGAAGGGGAAGGGCAGACTGTGAGGACAGGATGGAGGAGGGGGACATAGGGACTCAGCGGAAAGGAGGCAGAGAAAAGAGTCATCAAGAGGAAGTACCCGAGGAAGGGCTTGGCAGAGCATACACTGGTATCTCTTGGAAACCCACAAATACAAGAGAGGGGGTTCTTTGCAGGGAGCTGGCCTTCTTCGGTAAAAGAACAGGCAAGTTCCTGGGGATTTGGGTTAGCCTTTTTAGGTAATGTCTTCTTAAAATTTTGTCTTACTTTGTCTTCAGGACACCATTTTTCCTGGTTTGGGTGACCAGATTGACTCAATGAAATAGTGAACATAGAGGGTAGGTAAAACTTCAGGAAGTGTTGAGTTTGAAGCTTGGGTGGATATTTAATGTAGAAACCTTGCTTACCGATTAGGAGCTCAAGATTGAAGGGGGCTAAATGTGGTGAGTTACTAACATATTGGTTGTCAGTTGAAGCTGACAGTTCAAGGAGACTGGGAAGGTATATCTCACTTATAGACCTCCAAGTGTGGTCTGCATACCTCAGCATTGGCATCTCCTTGTTAGAAAAGCAGAATCTTGGGCCCCACCCCAGGCCTGCTGAATCAGTCTGCATTTTAACAAGGCCTCCAGGGGTTTCATTTGCACATTAAAGTCCAAGAAGCACTGCTGTAGGCTAGTGGTTCTCTCTCAACTCTGCATGCTCATTAGAATCTCGTCCCTGGGCCCTGATTCAGTTGTGGTGTGCTCCAGACTTTAAAAATAATTTTTAAAAATAATTTTTTAAAATTTAGTTGATCTTAGAGATAGATAGATAGATATCAATTTGTTGTTCCACTTATTTATGCATTCATTGGTTGCTTCTTGTATGTGCCCTGACCAGAAATTGAACCTGTAACTTTGGCATATCCGGGTGATGCTCTAATAACTGAGCTACTTGGCCAGGGCTTTTTTTTTTTTTTTTTTTTTTTTTTTAATAGCTTCAGAGGTGAGTCTAATGTGCAGCCATGGTTGGTATAAATCTGTTGTTCTCAAACTGATTGTGTATTAGAATCTCTTGGAGGGCTTGTTAAAACACAGATTGCTGGGTCCCATCCCCAGAGTTTCTGACACAGTATGCCTGGGTAGGACCTAAGGTTTTGCATTTCTAACAAGTTCCCAGCTGATGCTGATGATTCTGGTCCCAGGCCCACACTTTGGGAGGAAAGACCAGAAGAAGGCCCAGGCTAGAATCCCAAGGAACACCAACATTTACAGGTCAGTAGAAAAAGAAAGAAAAGAGGAGAGGCTTCAGATGTGAGAGGCAAACCAGGAAAGTGGGTTCTCCCTGGTGTCTTTTCCACCGGCAGACTATTGTGAACCCTAGAAAGAAAACACCTACCAAGAAGGGCTCCTGGTGGCTAATTGGGCTCAAATTTAAAAACATTCTAGCAGCTGTTGCTAAACAGGGGCCTCTCTTGCAAGCTGTGCTTCAGGAAAAGCCTGCACTAAACTACCTGCTGCCTCCAGTGAACTTCCTACCTCCCTTACTGAATTGTCTGCCTGCACTGCGGTCCTGCCAACCGAACCAACCCTTATAGAGGAATTCCTGGAGTCCTATTTCAACCAATGGGACTAAGAGGTTCCCCATCCAATCAGAACTTCACAGCTATATCTCATTAGCATCTCCTGTGACCACTCATTGCAGCTTCATTCCAACCAATTAGGACAGTGCTTTTTGGACCAATCAAACGGTGAGGATTAGGTGTTCTCATTTGCATGAGAATGGACCATCCGGGGTTCAGGGGCGGGACTTCTCCCCTCCCTTAGAGGAGCACACGTGCCCTTATCAACCAAAGGCTGTGTCTCCCAACCTGGAGCCTTACTAGAGCAGAGGGAAGCTGTCCAGTCTCCGCCTGCTGGAGTGAAGCCCCTTCGCCTGAGGTACCCCCAACCCTTCCATAGCCACGAGTATCAGGCTGACCATTGCTTGGCACTGTGAAGGCCTTGAGGACTTACCTCGTTGACCAAATAGACAGCCAGATATTTCTCCAGTAAAATGGGTTTAATTGGGAACAACAAAGAACTGCAATTAGGGAAATGCCTAATGGCGAACCGCACACAAGTCTGGAAAAAGATAGAGGAATGCTCTTCCATGGACTTGGCAGGGGCTGTTGTACATGAAGAGTCAATTGGAGGAAACTAAAAGTTTGAAGTATAGTGGTTTTTATTGGCTGAGTTATGGCCCTCTTCCATTGGCTGAGCTGTTAATTGGACAAGACTTCTCTTCCTCCCACAAGGTAGTAAAGTTGTACCACTTCTGCCGAGGTTCAAGGTAAGTCTATTTCTGTTGAGGTCAGTAGTATGTGCTGAATGATGTGTGAAAATTTTCTCTTCCAGCGCCTGGACTCCATTTTAAATGAGGTTTCTGTTTATTATTTTTCGCAAAATCTTGTTGCCGAGTCCCTGTTTGGTGATGACTAACAGCACTCCTGATTCTCAACAACCGTTACTTGCAAATATTACATGTTATCATGTCTTCTTCACCCTACCCTGCATTCAGGATAAAGCCCAAACTTCTTAGCTTAGCAAACAAGGCCCTGGGCATTGGGGCTCTGGCCTCCTTCCCTCTTCTCTCCCACGGGACCCTTTGGTGCAGGCATCACAACCTACTTGCTGATTCTCAATTAATTTGGCTTTTTTGTATTTCCCTGCCTCTGCAATGTGACTTGAGCCCTCCTCCTCTACCTCATCTCACAACTCCTACTCAGCAAAATTAGATTAGAATTCCCTTAGGGAAGGCATCTCTTTTTATTTATTTTTATCTCTTTCTACTCTACCCTTTGCCACCTGCTAGACTGTTTTTAAATTTGAGCCCAATTAGCCACCAGGAGCCGTTCTTGGTAGTTGTTTTCTTCTGGCTCAGTTCGAACATTGCACCACCCCCCCCCCCGCCCCCCGCCGCCCCAAAGCCTGCCTTGAATCCCTGAGGCTAGGGTAGGCTTCCCTCCCATGTTCTTACTTTCTGTCATAATACTCATCATATCACTTCACAGTTGTTGATTTAATTATCTGCCTCCCTCAGTACACCTGAGCTTTTGAATGGAGAACTGCGTCCTACTTGATTTTTGCACATTGAGCTCCTAGTACAATGCCTGGCACAGAGCAGGCATCTCGTACTTGTTTGTTGAATGAAAAAAAAATACAGGAACCAGTGCGTGAGTGGATATGAGTGTAGACACATTTGAGAACCAGGGCTCCTTTCCTCCAGGCCACAGCATCAGCTGCACCCTTTCTGTAGGTGGTCTGCTCCTCCCCAGAAGGGAGACAACAGATTCCCCTCTGGTCCCTGTCTTATGGGAGATCCCATCTGGTCACTTAAACAATACCCACAATAGGTTATTTGTGTCTTTATCTTGTTGGTCAGCAATGGCTACTTCACTCCAGACAAAAGTTGCATGGAACATGTACTCTCTTCATGTTGGCAATTCCTACTTTCTTCATGGAGAGCTGGCAAGGTGAAGGGCAGAGGGTGAAAGGGTCTCTTTCCAGCACCTGTGTGTTTTCCATACTCCAAGGGATCAATCCAAATAGATTTTGAGAGGAAAGCTCAGCCTTCCAACACCTGTAAGTGAGACCGAGAGTAACTCCCTGGACCCTCAGCCAGCCACTAACTGGGCAGCCTCCCAATGGGCTCTTCAGTATACCAAGTAGAGGAATGTCTAGAGAGGGGCGGGGTGAAGGCGTTGGTACAGAGCCCTGAGGAGGTTACAATACTGGGATACTGCCAAATACATGCTGATTTTCATGGTTGGTATGTATAGCTTTTTTTATGTTTAACAAGAGCTTTCATATATTCTCTTTCTTGGTGAGAAGCTCATAGGATAGAGGATGGGTATGGGTAGTGGTTAAATTCTTGTGTCCACAGATAAGGGACCCATGGGTCAGCATAGGTGTTATTTGCCTAAAAATTCCACAGCATGTGAAGGTGCAGTTGGATTTGAACCCAGCTTGGTCTGCCTCCAGCATCCTAATCCCCCTCAACATGCTGCCTCAAAAATAATGTTAAAATACATATAAATCATAGAGGGTGCAAGTGCAAATTATTCCTTCTGTGGAAGTGCAAAATAGCCAAGTGGTGACGGGAACTTGGCAGGGATGAAGTGGGATGAGTCAGGGACAGCTTTATGAGGTAGGAGAGCTGTTCTGTGGGGCTGAGAGAGGGGGAGGCAGGGAGTGAGAGGGAGAGAATTCTGGTGGGAGAATTGCAGGCCTGGAGGGGGATGGCATACAGTGTGGCCTTCCTGCAGTGGTGGGCTATGGATGAAACAGGGAGCAGGACAGAGCTGGAAAGGCCTCATCCTAATTAACATGGCTTCCAAGGCCAGAGCTCTGTGTATGTATATGGTGTGTGTGTATGTGGGTGTATTTGGGACATGGGTATGTGTGTTGTTTGTGTGTTGAGAGTTTGTGTTGTGTATGTTCAGGTAGGTTACTAAGCACATCAGAAAATTGCTAGTTTTATAATATTGTCTTTTCTTACCTGTGGATAGGGACTATCTACTGTCTTTCTCCCTGACACACTCCTCAGTGTTAACCTTATATTCCTTTTAGTCTTATCTGTGTAGGATTATGGGATTTATTTAACTGAGTTAAGTAAAAACAGACATTGTAGCACACACTTAACTCAGTGCTGTTGGAATGCTGCCTTTTTGGCCTCCCAGCTCTGCCATCCTTGCTGTTGGATCACATGGAAGCTCTGTTCATGTGGTGGTTCCTAGGAGAGATGGCCAGGTTTATATTCTCCCAGCTTCAGGCCCAACAGAAGAACTTTTTACCTATAGTTTCAACATAAAACTTAAAATAAATCTCACTGGCTGGGTCTGGATCATGTGTCCACTTCTGAACCAATCACTATGGCTTTGGGTTTGAAAACTTTGGCTGTCCAGGTCACATGCATTCTCCATCTCTGAGAGTGGACCAGCTCTTGAGGACGTTTGGGATGCTGAGCAGACAAAGCACCTGACTCTTCCTGTTAACTGAGGGCTTCCATGTGGGTGAACTTGGCCTTGACTCTGAGAGGGAATGAAGCTGTGCATGATTATTTTCTGTGTATGTAAGCTCCTGGGCCAGGGGCTTTTCTAAAATTATCTCTTTAATCTTTACAACCTCCTTGTGAGTCGGATACCAGTGTACATATCTTATAGAGGAGGGCATGGTGTTGAGAGGAATGAAAGGATTTGCTTAGGTCACATAACTAGAAAGTGGCAAGGCTGGGACAGAACTGCACATCCCTTGGATGCACTGCTTCCTATAAGGCTATCGTGTCCCAGCTGAGGACAAACCTGGGAGTCAGAAGGAACCTCAGTATTGTGATAATACTGTGAGCATTGGATTCAGATGTCATTTCTAGGACCAGCTCTTTCACTCACTAGTTGAGTCTCAGACTCCTTATCTGCACAATGAGAATGATGAAGTCTGTCTGCTGCGATCCCAGAATTATCCCGTCAATCAAGTGAGATCAAGGAGGAATGAATGGGCTTTGGAAATGGTCCAGAGCTGAATACATGTAAACAGGGCTGGTTATTACAAGAGTGGTGTATTCTGTACTGGATGGTAAATAGCATCTGTCCCTGCCCACCTTACACCATTCTGGTTCCTCCTTAGGGCCCTTGGGTCTCAAATTCCTGGGACCTCCCCATAACCCAGCAACCAAAGGAGCAGTGTCTTACCCTGGTCCCAGGAGAGGAGGTTACCTAGTGAAGTAACTGCAGCTGCCCTCACCTCTCACCTCTTTCTGTGGTCCTAGAATGGCCACGATAGGCCTCTCTACTCTGGTGATCTGTCTTCTCCCTCTTTAACTCCCAGTGTTCACCATGAAGTGGCCTGTCCTGGGAAGGGGGAAGGGTAAAGGCAACATCTCTTGCTGCCCTTGTTGGTGCCTGTGGGGTTCCTCACATCCTCAGTTTTCCCCCAGGCTCCCTCGACCTGCTTTGGGTCACAGCCAACATGGGAAGGAGGAAGAAAGAATGGGTGAAAAGCTTTGAGAAGCACCATGGGAAAGAAAACTGTTGAATTTTGTTTAAACTGGTGTTTTTGAACTGTGACGGATGGTACTGCCTGATGGTTAGGACAGGATTGGGAGCCAGACTGCCTGGAATGAACCTGTGCTCCTTCATTGTGATCTGGGACAGATTACCAATGCTACTTGTGCTTCAGCTTTCTCATCTGTGAAATGGGAATGTTAATGGTACCCACCTCAGGGGCTGTTGAGAGGATTAAATAAAAGGATGTTTGTGGATCACTTAAAATAATGCCTGGCTTATAGTTAGCTATTATTTATTGTTTTTTTATTTGTATTGTTTGGGTAACACCCATTTTCATGTTCTGAAATGAGCATTATAAAAATGCTACTTTTGGAATAGCTGATGGGGAGGAATCCCGAAAAGAAAAGAAAATGTAGGATGTGTTCACTATATACTTTCCCGATCTCAAATATTTCTTCTTGTGATTATATTATTCAACTTGGGTTTCAGCTATGACACTTTCATTGTCATCCATTTATACATGAATAGCTTTTAAAATAATCTTTCTTTTATTTTTTATTTTTTAAATTTCTTTATTGATTAAGATATTACATATGTGTCCTTATTCCCCCATTACCCCCCACCTCCCGTCCATGCCCCCACCCCACTGTTGTCTGTGTCCATTGATTAGGCTTATATGCATGTATATAAGTCCTTTTGTTGATCTCTCTCCCTTACCCCCACTGTCCCCTACCTTCCCTGAGGTTTGACGTTCTGATTGGTGTTTCTCTGTCTCTGGATCTTCCTTTTAGGTGATTCTTTTTTTAAAAAAATATATTTTATTGATTTTTTTACAGAGAGGAAGGGATAGGGATAGAGAGATGGAAACATCGATGAGAGAGAAGCATCGATCAGCTGCCTCTTGCACGCCCCCTACTGGGAATGTGCCCGCAACCAAGGTACATGCCCTTGACCGGAATCGAACCCGGGACCCTTCAGTCCCCAGGCCAACGCTCTATCCACTGAGCCAAACCGGCTAGGGCTTAGGTGATTCTTATCAAGCTGTTCCCTCTCTTAAGAACCTGCATGCTGTCCATTCCTTTTTCTATTAAACCTGAAGCTCCTCATCTGCATCCATCTGCCTCCTCCTAGGCCTGTGTCATCAAGATTCTTTTACATTCCTCCCTTACATGGACTCTGTTACAACCCAACATAGGACACATGTCTTGCCCTTATCTCTCATTCCTGTTTCTACCTGTGATGGCCTCCTACCTATTCTCACCAAAGTCAGTTCTCACCTTCCAAACCCAATTGGAAGCTCCTCTGTAGAGCACCATCTAGGGGTTCTGGGAAGGACAGATGAGGTTTCAGCCTCAGCCTTGTGTATGCTGCTTGGAGTGTGTTCATAAGCAGCCATATGATTTTACAGCATTTTCTGTGGATGTTCTTTTCTCATTTAGACAATACGTCTCTTGCAACCCCTCCTTCCCACCAGAGCAGGGTTCAGGCTTTTCAATTTCTTTGGCAGATAGCTCAGGTCTTTGCACCCAGTAGGTGCTGCTCAGGGGAGGTATAAAGGGCAGCTGCAGATCAGAGGATGAGTGAGTTTTTTAAGGCCAGAACCTATCAGGCCTGTAGTCATAAAGCCTATTAGGCAAACAGAAAATTTTTTTTCATAGGATAAGCAGTGAGGTGTTTAGAAAACATCTTTTCTATTTTCTTGGCCCTGACATTGCACAATGAGAACTTTGGGACTGGAGTGACCCTCTACCTGGTGTCCCCTCTGACAGTGTGCCTGGCTACAACCCATCTGTTGGCTAGACTCTCAGCAGGAAATACATCTGCCTTCATGGGCCACCTCAGTACCACTCATTTCCCTCAGTTTCTTTAGGAGGTGCCACCAGAGGATTAGGGGTGTAGGGGCAGTCATTTTTGGTGAAGACTCCTGCAAATCCCAGCTCTGTGACTCAGCTGCCTGCCCTTGGGCAGTTACTCAACCTCTTTAAATCTCAATTCTGCACCTGGGAAAGGGAGGTGATAATAATGGTACCCACCTCAAAAGGATGTTGCATAATCCAGTTGGGTCCTCTGTGTGGAGGGCCTAGCACAGAGCCTGGCAACAATGGGGCATCAGCTATGATTTGACTCAGAGACCTGGGTTCTGGAAAGATTTCATTTTAGAAATCTCCCAGACTTCCTTTCTATATGCAGAATTTCTCACTTCCTCCTCAGGGCCTGTGCAGCACATTATACTCACATGCATAGATATTTATCACCTGTCCATGGGCTTCCTCCACTATCATGTCGGAGACTGGAGAACAGGAACCCGTTCTTTCACATTCAGTGAATGCTTGAAATAAATATATTGAAAGTGGCTTCTCCTGCTCTGCTCCTCTGTTTTTAAATTTAATTTATTCATTTTAAAAACAGGCAGTCCTTTCCTGTGGTTCAAAATCCACAGTAAATATACAGTATAAATTCTCCCTGCTTTGCCTTTCTCTTCCCCAGAAGCAAAGAGTGTCAGAGTTTTTCAATTGTGTATCCTTCCAGAACTATTATTTGTGTGTGTGTGTGTGTGTGTGTGTGTGTATGAAAGACACATAAATAGCCTATTAATATCCTTTTTGCGCCTCCATCCTCAATGACTTGTCTACTTTGCTGATGTGGTTGCAAGCCCTGGCTTGACCACTTACCACTTGTGGCATCTTGGGCAGGTTACCTAACTTCTCTGTGCCTTCTTCCTCATCTGTAAAATGGGTACATATCAGTAGCTGTCCCACAGGATTGTTATGAAGATACATGTATAAAGCATTGAGAATGGTGTTTGCGTAAAGTAGGGACTCAGTGATGTCAGCTGTTATTATGGGCTGCCATTCATTCAGTGCCTGCCACAAGCAAGGACTATGCTACCTCCTTTACACTCATTATTTCCTTGATCTGCCAACAAGGATTGTTATCTCCATTACACACCAGACTTGGGCTGCTACCTGGTATTTGGCCCCAGGTTCCTTGGGCAGTAAATGTCAGAGATGAGGTTTGAGGCTCAAGGGCCAGGGCTTTATACTATACTATACTATCTCTTGAAGCTTCTTGTTTATATCCTCTACTTTTTAGGCCATATTCTACATATAATAGGTGATCAGTAAAAGCTTGGATCTTGCCTTCCCAATATTTTGGTTTGTTTCCATCTGAGCAGGACCTTTGAGGCCCTAGATATGTCCTGGTTCCACCCTCAGTGTAGCCCAGGGCCTCTTCAGCGATGGCCTGACGTGTCTCTCAGGGAATCTGCCTTTCCAATTATCTTTTCCTTTTTTTCTCATGTTTATATCAGCAGAAATGAAGGAGAGAAAACCCAGCCTTTAACTGGGATTTTATTACCCATTCACCTCAGCTATCTCCATCTATCTCTCCCTAGCTCTGTGCATTAGTTGTCAGGGCAACGCGATGTAACTCCTGGCCTGTTGCAGTTGGCTGAGTTTAATTCTCCCCTGCAGCCCCCGCTGGCTGGGCCCGGCCACCCTGAGTACTTGCTCCAGAAGTATCTTCAGGCGGAGCCCTGGAAAAGTAAATCAGGAGAATGAGATGTGTTTGTGGAAGAGACAGATAAGAGGCAGATAACTGCTTAGCCCTTTATTCTCAGAGAGTAATTGCAGCTTTAAGTATGGTTCGTGAGTCCCGGCTACAAGTCATGAAGTTGAACACGGTGCAGAACCATACATGTGGGAACAACTGAATTTTAAGTTGCTCAGCCTCAGCTGGGCCTCAACTTTCCTCTGTCTGTCTTGAATCCTTGCAGTTCCTCGGGACCTGATGTCCTGCTCCCAGCCCCTCCCCTCTGCCTCCCTCTCCGTCTTTGATCTCCCATGGAGAAGGGGACACAGTTTTCAGTATTTCCCCCCTCCTCCTCATGGCACACTTCTGTTCCAGTGTCCAGATTCTCATCAATCCTTTCCAAAATGCCTGTCCTGCCTCTTTCAGTGGTCTCTCCTAAACCCTGAAGCACCTTGCTTCCTTTCTTTTCCAGAGTTTAAAAATATTTCCCAGTATTTTCCTCTCCATTAGCAACTCCCATGTCTTCAAACACCTACAGGCCTTCTCTATCTTCACTTGCTGCCACTGGATCTACCTGCCCCATTCCACAGGTTGTTACTGGCAGCTTCTATAAGTCCAGCCCCAAGGGGACAAGGATGAAGTACACACAGTTCTTGTCCTTGAGGAGCTCACAACTGAGCACTGTGACAAAATGTAACCCATGATTATGATACACAGTGTGTGTGCTGCGGTAGCAGGGACACTGCCCTCTTGGAGCACAGGTGAGGTTGGTGGAAGGAGAGGTCAGCTGAGAAAACAGAACAAGGACAAGTGGGCTTGGCTGGGTAGTCAGGCCATGTAGTCCTCAGAGCCTTTTGCACTTAGTGTGTGCTGTCAAGGTCAGGCAACTCCTATAGCTGCCATACTTAATATCCAGTTCTGCTATTAGGATCTGGAGATGTGATGGAGTTAACTCTGATTCTGAGCATCTTTTCTCTGTGTTCAGTAACTTTATATTGGTAGCTTGAACTTAGCCACGGTGGGAGTGTTTACATCATGGAAATCCACAAACACTGCCAAAACCAGCCGGCCTCCCTCCCTCCCTTCCTCCCTTTCCTCTCTTTCTTCCTTTTTTTAGAGCCAGTTGACCAGCACACCTCTGGAACATGACAGGGAAAGTAACATTTTTCTTTGGATTTGAAAGGCAGCAGACTTCTAGGTGAAGAAAGAGGGAGAAGAAAGGGTGGAGAACTTGTATTTGCTGGGACTTTTTCAGTTGAGAGTGACATAAACTTAATTCAAACTAACATAAGAAAGAAAAAAATTGTATCATCTCATGTCATAAGGAAGAAGGGATGGTTTCAGGCATGGCTGGAACAAGGGGTTCAAATAATGTTATTGAGACTATCTTTCTCTTAAAAGTACTTCTGGCTCTCTCTCTCTCTCTCTCGTTCTCTCTCTCTCCATCTCTCCATCTCTCCATCTCTCCATCTCTCCATCTCTCCACCTCTCCATTTCTTTCACTGTCTTAGCTCTACCTCCAATCTCACAAGAAGAGGTACCCTGAGGCCAATTCCAGCTTTTCAATCCATCTACCAATCAGGTCTGTAGGTAGTCATTTGTTCATCTTACTCTGCCCAGGGGGATGGAGGTATGCTAATAAAAAGAGGTTATGTTCTCAGGAAGGGAAAGGCTTACTAGGCAGGGAAAGAGCATGGCTTTTCCATAAGATTCCAGGTAGTGGGAAGAGAGGGAGAAGTAAAAGGGCCTGAAGGGTTTAAGGAGTATTAAGATGCTTGGTGTGTTTGGCACACAGGGTTCTTCTATGTATTCATTGTCAAATGTCTAGGGTGGATGACATTTTTTTGGGGGGGATTGATCTTGTCCAGACTTGCAAGGATCACTAGGGTGGTTACCTCCCTGTGTGGAGAAATCTGTTCCATCCCTTGTTCATAGGGGTGGCTTTGTGAGGCATGATTTCATCCCCTTGTCATATAGGTCTAAATGGCTCTAGCTTCTGACTCCATGCAGGAGTCATGCCTATAACGGCATATCTCCAAACTTATACCCTCATGATGAGGTGGTTTTGGCCCTCTTTATTCTGTGGGCTACCATCTTGTTTTTTGGCTTAAACCCTCTTAATAGTTGGCTTGTGGATATGCACCTTCCTAGGCATTGTGTTTATAACCCTCCCCCCACCATGTATGTCTATCATCTCTGCCCATTTAGATAAGGGTTAGAGGGTTACAGTGCTTGCTCAATCTGCCCCCTTAGTGTTTGTGTCAGAGAGGATGACCATTCTCTTCCAGGCATGGGCTCAGCTGTAGTATATGAAATTTGAAAAATCTTAGTTGGCTTTTTACTTGCCAGATCATTTTTCTCTTATATAAGCTTCATCCCCCCAAAGGCCCCCAATGGCTCCCTGTTTCTTTCATTTCCCAACTAACTCATCCATTATGAGTTATGAGTCCACCATTATGTCTCCCTGCTCCATCTACCCAACTTGGACAACCTATAGGCAATTTGAAGTAATCATCTCCACATGGTGATCTCTCTCTAGGTGGTAAAAATCTTAATGTCCTCTTCAAGCCCTGTAGATATACTGACTCTCACTAGAGCTCCTCTTTGATTTTACATGTAAAAAAGAAGAGTGAAAAAGTATAAATTAAACAGCAGTTATATTAGGCATACAAGGCATGAAATACCACGCAGGAATTAGACATCAGCTTCTGCATTTTCATCATGTTATCTACTGAACACACTGGCTCTCTACTTGGCCTTTGACCGTATTTGCCAACCTGAGTTAAATTCTCCCTCTGCCTGTCCCAACCTTAGCACACACATTCCAAAGTCAGATGTCTTCAAGAAATCTCCTCATGCATTGTTGTCTTTTTTGGCTTCATTACCCAGAAACAAAGCACATTGGTTTAATGTCCTTTTGTGTGTTTTTTTCTTTTTAACATATTTTTATTGCTTTTAGAGAGGAACTGAGAGGGAGAAATAGAAACATCAATGATGAGAGAGAATCAATGATCGGCTGCCTCTTGCACACCCCACATTGGGGATTGAGCCTGCAACCTGGGCATGTGTCCTGACCTGGAATCAAATTGTGACCTCCTGGTTCATGGGTTGATGCTCAACCACTGAGCCACACCGGCTGGTCTGGTCCAATGTCCTTGAAATACACTTTGTATTCTGCCTGCCTGACCACATAGGAATGCTCCCACCCTACAGAGGGAGATGGAGTAAAACCTTTTCCATTAGACCAGTGGTCGTCCAACTCATTAGTCAACAGAGCCAAATATCAACAGTACAACGATTGAAATTTCTTTTGAGAGCCAATTTTTTTAAATTTAAACTTCTTCTGATGCCACTTCTTCAAAATAGACTCGCCCAGGCCGTGGTATTTTGTGGAAGAGCCACACTCAAGGGGCCAAAGAGCTGCATGTGGTTCGCGAGCCGCGGTTTGCGGACCATGGCATTAGACCTTTTCTAGGCTCAGCACGCATATAAAAAAAGAGTCAAATTTGGCAGCTCCCCAGTCTTGCTCTTCTGTTGCACAACCTCCCCCAACCCCGTGCAGTGAAAGTAGGACTGGGAACAGAGAATTGGCCTGACTTTGGGGCTGTCTTCTGATGCTGGGGCTACTCAGGTGATGACGGCCCAATTTCTTCTTCCTCCTTTCTGAAAGTCATGGCCAAAGGAGGGAGCAGTGGTTCTTGCAGCTCCATTTTCTATACTGGGTGGATTCCAGAAGGCTGTCTCTATAGATGGGATGCTAATTCTTCCAGATCATGTATTTAAAAATGTAGACGAGACAGAACACCTTTAAAGCCAATTCATAGTGAGTTCCAGACAACGGCTCCTTCAGCTAGCTGAGCTATATAGAATAGACCTCTGGGTTAGTTTGAAACTTGTCATTTATTTTCTTGCCCCAGGATTGTCTGCTCAGCTCCCAAGTAATGCTGAATCTCTCTTTGGTGTTTGAAATCATTTCTTTAGTGTTCTTTTCATTCATTGGAAAATGGATTCTTTTCCCTCCAGATTTTGAAGGTAAATGCCTGGGTGGGACAGTGATGTGAGGTCGTCAGTTGAGAGGCTATAAGGCTTCCAGAGAGGAGCACGAGCTAGATTCAATCATATATTGATTTTCAGCCCAGTAAATTGTGGCTGCTTCGTAGCAAGGTAACAAGTGTGCTGTGCTTTTCAGAAAGAGATGTGATCAGCTTTTAAACAATAAAGAGGAGCACTGCTGGGCAGCGTGATTCAATTTAAATCCACATGAAAGCCAGTGGGGAGTTTAAAATAAACACAGCCACATTAAAAGCCACGGCCACACCCAGAACCCCATGCCAACAATAAAACAGATTTGGGAATTTAAACCATCCAAGGTGAATTTTAAAGAAATTGAATTCCTCTGAGGGTAACAGACTAGATTTAGCTGAAATAGCTCCGTGGCTACACATTTAGTCATTCCTTTTCCAGGCCTGCGGGAAAAAATCAGTACCAAAAAGGCCCGCTGATGGGCAGCCATGAGACATGGCGGGCAGGAGGCCACCTTTTCCTCTCGAAGGAGGGCTGGTCTTTGGGACCAAGGAGCTAGAAGGCTTTCTGGCTGGGGGTCCCTCTCTCCTGACTCTGTGCCTTGCCTCAAGCCCCCTCCTTTGGGACTCTGCTATTGTGTGTCAGCTGAAACCTCACCCTTCTGAGCAGAGGAGCTGAGCTCACACCCCTGAGGTCTCTGTGCGGTGGTTTCTGTTGCTGCTGATGCTTCTGGGAGAATTGGGCTTTGTGCTCCAAACCCCCAGCTTTTGGGGTCAGTGCTTTGTGTTTTCTGTTCTATTCATTGATAATGGGAGCTCTGAGTTTCCCATTATCTGTGGGTCTAAGACTCCCTGGAGCCACCATGCTGAAATGTGCCTCTGGTCACTGGTGGACTGGGCAGGCCCAGGGGCAGATGGGCATATGTTCATCCTCTCCTAAAATTGAGCCCGAGCTGTGCAGTAGTGCCTCTCTTTTGTAAGCCCAGGAAGGTACTGTTTGCATGTGTGTCTGGATAAGATTTTTAGATTCTAGCCCAGCTGGGGTGGTTCAGTGCTTGAGTGTCAATCTATGAAGCAGGAGGTCACAGTTCGATTCCTGGTCAGGGCATATGCCTGGGTTGTGGGCTTGATCACCAGTGGTGGGCATGCAGAAGTCAGCTGATCAATGATTCTCTCAACATTGATATTTCTCTCTCTCTCTCTCTCCCTCTCCATCTCCCTTCCTCTCTGAAATGAATAAAATATATTAAGAAAGGATTTTTAGGTTCTAATTTATGCCCTTTTTTTCGTCTTACATCTCCCCTATTCATACTGGCTCTATATTCATCACCTTCAGGAAGGTGTAGGACAGAAAAAGGCAGATGTCACCAAGACAATTCCCTTCTAGGACTTTGTTTTAAAAGCCTAATTCTTAAAGGGAGAGGATAGATTAAAAAGTCTCTTGAAAAAACACAAGGGGCCAAGCTCTCCATCCCCAACCTCAGACTAGAGCTTACTCCCTCAGGCTGGGGACTGGGAGGGGAAAGAGGCTGATGAAACCCAGAATAACAAAGACCCAATTTCCTGACCCGCCTTGGTGAGGCAGTGAGGTCTCAGTGAACGGGGCTGTGTGGTGCAGATGGGATGACCGGCCACATTTTAGGAAGAGGCTCATATACCATGCTTGCAACAGAAATAGAGGGGCCACATGGACAGGAACAAGAGCCATCTCACTGGTTGCCGGTATATACAGATGTTCGAGGGCCAGGTGGGAATCCCCCCTTCATTATCTTGGCACAGGGAAAGAATTTAGAAATAAATGTGTCACAATCTGCAGAAGTGGGAAATAGTCCCAGGGACTGAGGTTTACTTCGTGTCAGAGAGACCAAATCCTGTTTCGTTCTCCTCCCGAGCACACAGGAGCACACTCCCAAGCCTCTTGCCTTTAAGGCCAGCTAAGTAACTGGTGAGCTGTAAGTGGCAGTGATGTGGGTCACTCCTATGCTTAGGTAGGGGAAAGCCCATGTGTCACCCTCCAGCCTTTTACTTCTCCCACCATATGTTGAGATGGCAGAGACCCAGATGCCTGGGTCCCCGAGTGACCACAGAGAGCACATTCTCCAGCTCACCTGTGTTAGTTGTGTAACATAAATGAGAAGTAAGCCATTGAGATTCAGGGTTCATTTATTTCTGGCAGCAAAACCTAACCTGATCTGACTAACCTGGTGGAAAAATTAGAAATTAAATTAAATTGCAGAAAGTAGGGTACAATTTCCTATATCCCCAAATTTGTGGATTGAGATTTTGTGCTGCCAGAAGGGTATTTGCTGTCCATGCATCTTCTCTGGTTGTGCTGCAGGTTTTAAGCGTCTCTAGGTCTAGGGTTGTAATGAAGTCATCGGTCACAAGTCCCTTCACCCCAGCATGGAGTGAGAAGAAATAAAGCATCCAGCAAGTACAGTGTCTTGTCCACCAAAGATGTGCACCAAAATGTCAGTTCTCTTTCCTCCTCTGTGACCTCCACCTTCTCTGGTATGAAAAATAGGAAAGCAGGTGGGAAGCAGGACAGGCACAAGAAAGAGCATCTCCTTCACTTGCTGAGTACCACCTGGTGCCAAGCTTTGGGCTGGACCTGGGACACATAGAGGAGCCAGGGGTTACCCTTGACCTCAGATCTAAGGGCCCCAAAGAGGGAGACAGATGCTGCCACAGCAGTTGTACAACGCATAAGAATAGAGGGCCAAGAGTGCTGGGAAGAACAGAGGAGAGATTTGGAGAAAGTGCATCGTGGAAATGAAGTCGGAAAGGAAATAGTGTAAGCTAATGTTTGTTGATCCTTCACAATGTGCACAATGCTTTACACCTAGTGTCTCATTTAATCTTCACAATAATTGTGAGAGACAAGTGCTATACTGACCCGATCCTATAGTTCAAGGTTCTTTTCTCTTTAGAGTCTAGGTGCCTAGTGGGGATGATGAGATGAGAGTTGTGCTGATCATTTAGCCCTGGGAGACATGAAAAATTCTACTCATAGCTGCCATACTGGAGATCCCACCCACCCCACCACTCCCGTATCTCCAGAAAGGTCTCGGCTCAGCTTCTGTGGCAGTTTCCACTTGTCAACTTATAACCAGCGATGAGTCCTGAGATGGGGCATGGAACAGGTTTTCAATCTTCAAAAGAGAGATATCCGAGAAAGGACCAGACATGAGTGGAGCACCCACAGTGTATCAGGGATTGTAGAAACCGTATGTCTTTCCAGTGCCTTCTCCAATTTATAGGAGAGAAGCCTGAGGCTCAGAGAGGGGCAGTGACCTGCCTAGGATCAAATAGGGAATAACTGGCAGCACCTGACTTTTGCGCCCAACCAGTGTTTTCCAATCATGAGGCCTTGGGGAATTCCTTGTGATGTGCGCACCCCTGATCACTGAAGCATCATCAGTAGTCATCCTTACCTGGGATAAGGAGAGGAGGATGTATAGATAAGAGATGCAGTAGTGATAGTCAAGATCACATGCCCCTCTTAAGGTCAGATGATGGATGAATGGCTATTTCAACCACCCATTCACTCACTAAGCATTTATTTAGATTCTCAGTAGGTACTGATACCTGTGCCAAGGTCTAAAGCTATTGGCTGGATATTGCAGCTCTTACTGGTGAGATGATCTTGGACACATTTCACGAGGAGCCCTAGAACTTGAATGATTTCTGATAAAATGTCAACCTCATTTTAGGGATCTCTGTTGAGGCCAAGCCAAAGGGAGGTGAGGCGGATGAGGTTGGAAGTTTTGCAGTGGGGTGGCTGTTCTCAAACCCATCCTTAGTTCCAGGGCTGAGGATGCTGTTAACATTGACTCATCTCATAGAGCACCCAGAGTTCAACGTTGCTTTTCCTTCACACCCCAGAGAAGGCTAATAAATGCTACTCTAGGCCTTCTACCTCCACATCCTCACTGGCTTGGCTTGGGGCCTTGCTACCAGAGAGTGACTGACACTCTGATCTGGGTGCAGACGCCCCTATGGGATCAGTATGCTTCTGGGTTATATTTCTGATCATAATGGATTCTGCTGCACAGCTGGCTTCATGGGACCATCACTAGGGTCTTCAGTGGATGTTCCGAAACCCCAGAGCTCACTGTAGAGGATGGCTATGTTTTGGGAATTCTGGAATTGCAACACCATCTCCCTGGTTTGTCACTGACTTCCTGGAGGGCCCTGGAGGGTATGTGCAGACCCAGCAGAATGGCTATGTAAAAGGAAGCCCTGGCCTTAGCAGATTCCCTATCTGGAATGGAGGCTTCTTCTCTCGGTTTCTTACAGATCCAAATGCAAATTCTGGGGCAGATATTTAAAGAAACATGAAATTCCATATTGTCTTGCAAGGCTGCCGTCTGAAAGTATAAAGCCACTACCAATTTGGAAGTTTAGAATGGCTCTGGGATCTTGGCCCAGGTTTGGGTTAGTATACCAAAGAGAAATGTTTGAGACCTTGAACTGTGAGAAAGCCAGTGTCAACAGTCCAAGTGTCTGTATCCTTTCTAGGCTCAGGTGCTGACCTACCGGATGAGGTGGGGCTTGGGTGTGCTGAGACATCCTGGTTGGGATCCAACTCAAGGCAGCGCACCCCAGCTCTGTGGCCTTGAGCAAGAGTTGAACCAGTCTGGCCTCATTTTATCTTCTCCAAAATGTGCATTGAGAGATATGTTAGCTCATACTGTTATTGATAAAACTAGAGGCCTGGTGCACGAAATTCCTGCACTGGGGTGGTGAGGGGTCCCTCAGCCCAGCCTGCACCCTCTTGCAGTCCAGGAGCTCTCAGGGGATGTCTGACTGATGGGGAGTGGGCCTAAGCCGTCAGTCGGACATCCCATATTCTGGCTGAGTGGTGCTCCCCCTGTAGGAGTGCACTGACCACCAGGGGGCAGCTCCTGCCTTGAGCGTCTGTCCCCTGGTGGTCACTGCGTGTCATAGCGACTGGTCATTCCACCGTTCGGTCAATTTGCATATTAGCTTTTTATTATATAGGATGATGCAATGTGACTTGGGCAGCCTCTCTTCATGCAAATGTGTTCAACAAACTTTTACTAAGTTCTGTGTCCTCATGTTGTAAAATAAGGAAGTGGGACCAACAGACTCTGAACTTCCTCCCACTTTGACTTCCTAGGATTCTTAGTTGAGCTGATGCTTGAGACATTTCTCTGATACAGTTTCCATCTACAAGCTATCCCTGGCACAACCCCAGACATATCTCTGGCTGAAAGTCATAAATCTGGGTGGCTGAACATGCTAGGGAAATAAACAGTATCAACACCCATATTTACATATAATCATACCGCTTTGCATAACGCTATCACATTCATTTTCTTGCAGTGGGAGGAGGCTTGTTTGAGAAGAGGCAGGCACTTGAGACAACGTCTCCCATACCTTCCTGTGGGGTTTGGTGTCACTCCAGTGTGGCTGTGCCCTCCTTGAGCTCCCTCTGGCCCCTGCACTCACACTATCGATCAGGTCAGGGGTGAAAGTGAAGAGGGCATCACCTGCAGTGCTGGTGGGGGCAGGGGTGGGTTGAGGAGGGCCCGGAATGTGGGCTGCTCAGAGGGAAAGCCAGCAGACCTGTGCTGGTGAGACTCAAGAGAGAGGCACTGCTGGCAGGCAGAAAGAAGTTCCCTGTATGCTACTAAATATTTCTCTCCCTTGGTTATTTGTCATGGAATGATCTCAGCAGGTCACTATCATGTTACCACTTAGCCATCAATTAACAGATGTCTACCCCTTTGGGTCATTTCTCGTAAATCAACTTCCCCATCCCCCTCACTATTTGGTTATTTTCTTTTAACAGCCTCTCCTCACTGTAATTTATGGGTCCCCGTCATCCAAGGGCGAGCGCCACTCTTGCTCTGAATCCAGGAAAAGCCTTTTGCAGAATGTTAAAGGACACGTGAGAGAAAATGGCACAAGCAAGGGATACGTTGTTAGATTACAACTTTCTGAGCCAGGGTTATATGCTTGTCCTCCCCATCCCCGTCCCACAAATGCAAGGGGCAGAGAGCTCTGGGATGGGAGTGGGTGAGTCATTGCATTGGGCACAGCTTGTGTTTTCCCACTTGAATTTCATGCTGTTGTTTCCTCTTCATATTTATTACCACTTAAGGTTCATTTACATTCCCTCTCTGTCCACAGTGATCAGAGCAACACCTCCCAAATTAGCATCATTTGCAAGTTTCATTAACATGCTGTTTACTCTCCCTTTTTCAGATCATTAATAAAGATGACCCCATGCACCCTGCCTCCCCCCCACTCCATACATTTTCATTTGTCATTACCCTTTGTTTGCAGACTTTGAGCCAGTTTTAAATTTATGTGGCAGCACTCCTTACAAAGCCAATTTGAATTAATTTTGAGTGTAACACTTTATACCACTATATCAAATGCTTTTCTTATAACTGCATGCATTCCGTCAATAGTCCTCCCACCACCTTCCTATTTGGTATTCAGGTTGAAAACTTTCAATTCTGCCTGGCATTTTAGTTCTTTAAAAGTCACTGTATCCTCTGTACTGACTAGGGACTTTGTCCTAATTTTGCGGTTATTTTGAAATGATTGATATCACGAAAGAAAGGATTTGGAGAGCTATTTATGGCAATCGATAGCTTTCATCTTTCTTTCCCACATGTGCTATTATGGTTGAGCAAGTAATTTTGGTGAAATCCCTTCACATTCCAGGATGCATGAGTTTGGACCTCCTATTTTGAAGGCTATAGATTTCCCAAATATTCCTTCCCTTTGTTTTAAACCATCTGAGTATTTTTTTTTAAACCCACACATAAATTTTGAAGATATTTTAAATGCCAGGTATATCATGGGTTCTCAAGAAATGGTTTTTGAGTTAATGAAATGAATACAATAAATAAATCTGTCAGTCATTCATATTTCCCCCAATCTGTGCCATTTTCTCATTCTAAGAAGCAGTGAACAGTTTTTAGAAAATCGAGCTTGCTGGTGGAAGATGGGTGTACTATTATCCACTCATTTACTCCACATATGTTTATTGAGACTTTATTTTGACTAGGCACTGTGCTAGCCTCTAAGGATATTGCAGTGAATAGGAAGAAGCTTTTCCTTCTAATACAGGTTGAGAGATAGACAATGAGCAAACACACAGACACATAATGTATCATCAGATTGTGATAAGTGTTATGAAGAAAAATCGAGAGGGTTAAAGATACATAGATTTTGTAGTATCAGAGGCTGTGTTTGTGTGACTGCTCTATTTCTCACGCCTGAACCTAATATCTGGGAAGATGTACAATTTCCAGATGCTCCATGAGTAGAAATAATGACTAACACAGAACTTAGAATTTCATTATGACAGGTGGTTAGCCAGGCCCTATTTGAGAATCAAATTGTGTGCATGTACAGAAGTGCCCAGGCTGGGCCAGACTCTTATAGTTCCTGGACCCCTCCCACTTCAGGTGTCTTTGACAGCACATAAGACGGGTCATCCTACTGAACTTTATGAAGATGAGCTAAGAATTGGTGGGGAACACCAAGTTCACCCCATGAACTGCACCAGGCACAGATTACCAAATGGTCAACTCAGTATGAAGGTATATGCAGGGGCAGGAGTCTGCAGTGGATCTGCAGTGGCTATAAGTTTGAATGAAGATAGAAGTGCTGGGAGGAACTCAGCTTCTTACTGAGTCCACAGAGCACCCCTACTGGCTATCTATGCTCTGGGCTACTATTAACAGGGATCATTATCCTTACCTGGGGCCATGTATGCAGTACATTTCATGATGGCTTTTTAGTGTTTTTGGCTGCACCCTTATTTTCTTCTATTTACTTCATTTTATCTTCATAAAATCCTTTTGTGAAAAAAAAATGACTGTTCCAAAATGATGAAGTCACTTTCATATTGGAAACTCTAAGATGGTGCTCCTCCACCTACAGGTAAAGTTTCAATGCTTAGCCCAGCTCTTCAGCCTGGTGCCTTCCCACTATCAAGCCTCATCGCCTGCCATTCCCTGCCAACCACATTTTTGTGCTCTTCACTCTCACTAGGGTATGTCCTGCTTCTCTGTCCTCCTGATTTTCCTTCCAAGTTGAATGTCCCTCTCCCTCTTCTTCACCTTCAAACTCTAGTTTAGTTCTTAGACTTGTTTTAGGTGCCGTGTCCTCCAATCCTCAGGCTGTGGACCTTACTTCAGCACCATGGACACCTCCCTATCTTCACTTTGGCACCTGGCCTGTGTGGTTCCGGCATGACAGGGACATTTTCTTATTCACTTTTGCATCTGCACCACCTGTACGTCCCAGGCAAAGAGTAAGCATTCAGGAAATACTTGTTAAACTAAACTGAACTTAAGATGGGGAGAAACAAGGGGTTATCAATCCCATTTGCTATTGAGGAGACTGAGGAGGGCCTGCTGAGGAGGGTGAGAGACATGACATAGGAGTGCTGGGGTGGGCACCTAATTGATCGATAGAAACTGGAAGAGCCATCAAGGGAGAGCTGGGGTCAGGCCGATTCCACAGCACCTAACTGATTGAGACTGATTTCCCAGATGATTTCAAAGCCCTGTGAATTTTCATTGCTCAGCCAGTCTCTGAGCACACAGGCATCATTTTTGTTCAAAATATTTCAGATTTATAGCTAATGGTTTTTGGTGGTTATCATAGTTATCAGATGGCCTATTTTTGTTGGTGGAATTTATTCTTCTTGTGCAAGTTCTTATTCATTTTCAAGTTAAATACAGTCTGACTTTTATCCCCAAAGGAACTTATATTTCAAACCTGATTTGAGCAAGATTTGGTTTGAGTTTGGGTTTGACTCATCTCTTTGATTAAAGGCTTATCTTCTAAATAACATGTCTTAATAGTTACCCTTTCCCTTTCCAGTCCTAAATTTAGATAAATGAGATCAATTATCGCTTCTAGAATGTTCAGTTTCTACTCTGGTCCTAGAATTTGGTGTCTAAGAGATGTTGATTTCCTTCCTGTGGGATCATTTGAATTCTGCAATTTCCCAGTTGATATCCTCACCAGTTCCGGGGTTCAGTTGGGGGGACTGTGGGAGGAGCCCGCTGGCTGCTGGTTCACCAGGAATCAGAGGGATGGGCATTTGGCCTCCTCAGAGCCTGGACAAGGCCCACAGGGACCTCACTGCAGGTAGAGGGCTGTCCTGCAGCAAGGCAGCTGGTGCACAAAGAGACCCCCTGGAGCATCGTGTCTGCCCAGGCAATGGGAAGGAACCTCCGAAAATGTGCTCTGGTGACATGAAACCAGCAAGGGGAGGAGCTATTTTTTGATTCCTTTTCTTTTTTGTCACTTCTAGAGATGATCTTGAATCTGTGATGGGGCAATGTGGAACATCATTCATACATTACTTCAGTGTATATGTAATAAGCACCGGCTTATTACATATATAAGCATCTGGGGGCCAGGCAGGGAGCCACACTGTGCATAGAGGGTGAGCAGGAAGATGTACCTGCCCTGACCCTGAATCCTGTTTTGCTGCTAAGAGAATTGTTCTTTGCAGGGTCTCAGCGCTGGGGAGGTCAGCCTAGTAACTGCTTATGATATTGTAAAACCTAGAGGCAGGGAGAAGGAGCTAAAGGGCTTCTTTCCTCAGATACCTATCTGCCTGCCTCTCTGAGTTCCAGCCTGTCAATCCTAACTGCTCACTCACCCTCCCACCCAGACTCCCCTCCCCCCAAAACGTGAGCCTATAACTCTCAATCCCTAGGGCCCCAACAGACAGAATCCATTTTGGATAGACACAGTGTTAGGTATGGCCCCCAGTCCAAGCCTTGTTGAACCTGAGATTGTTTAGATTTTATAGGGCTGAAGGTTTCCTTGGCTTGATCCACAAACACGAGGCTCACCAGTACTGGGGTAAACAGCTTTAGAAGAGCAGTGACCATTTACCTGCTTGAGAGTGGACCCATCAGAGTGGCCTAGAAGTCTGCATTTACCTACAAATAGTGTAGGGTGATGTAAGCACACACTGGCTCTGCTCAGAGGAGCTCTTAGCTGCACTCTTTGGGCTGATCCCAGCTTTAGGGGTTCTGAACGTCATCTAATCACTTGTGTGTGTGTGTGTGTGTGTGTGTGTGTGTGTCTCCCTGAGAAGAGGGTGTGTGGTTTTCATCAGATTCCTGATTGTTCATGGGACTTGATTCCATTCCTTGGTTCCTCTCTTTAGCAGCTGAATTGGGGGAGTCATTTGGGCTCTGTCTTCATCTAGAATAGGTTGTTCTGAAGTCAAAACATAAGTGAACTATGAGGTTTGCAAACCACACGCTACTATGTCAGTGCCTGGAACAGCCATGAGTTCCCCATTCCTTTCCCTTCTCCCCTCACTCCTCCCTTTACCTCCCCCACCTCTGGCTAACTTGTAACTGTTTTCAAGACCCACTTCCAGTAACACTTCCAAAAGCCTGCCCTGGCTGCCTGGCTTTCTCCCTCTGGGTAAGGTGCCCCTTCTCTATGCTCCCATCATGCCCTCCTGGTTGACCTCTAGTAACACACGTTTGACTCTGTTCAATCATTTATTTACTGACCTGGGTATTGACCTAGCTAGACTGCACGCTTCCTGAGGACAGGGGTGGTGACTTGGTTGTTTTCTCTGCCTGGCACTAGGTACTTTTAACGTAATTTTGTTCAATCAATAAAGTGTTAGTTAATTTATTTTTAAAATGTGCTTTAATGAGCTAACTGCTAATCATTTTTATCTATTCATCAAAGGCAGACTTAGTTCCTTTTACTATGTGTAAATGAAAGTGATAAAATGGAATCCTTTAAGAGCATCTTACTACTTGCCTATTAGGTTGGCCTTCTAGCAAATTAGTCTGAATTAATGAGGGTTCCTCTTCCTCTGTCAAGGGAAGCAGGGAATAAGGCAGTGGCGTGCGGCCATGTCAGGACAGGTACTGAGCCCCTCACAGGGCAGCACAGCCTCTGGAGGCTGTTATCTATGTATGGCACAGGCTGCCCATCCAGACGAATAGGTCTGGGGCCTGGAGCTACACAACACAAGATAGCGCCCTTGCTGGCCTCACCTGGGGAGGGTACTACTGGGACTAGAGGTTGTCCCCAAGTCTACCTCTTGGTCCCTTTCTTAGGCACTGCAGTCTTCCTCTACCCATTTTCTTTGCTCCTTGCTGGCAAGTTATTCCCTGTGGCTGCGAAGATCTGTCTTCCGAGGCTCCTCTGCCTGACTTTTCCAGGCTATTTTGTCTCCTGCTCCCATTCTAGGAAGTGCCCATACGTTCCCACCCGGCCTGCTTTTATTTCCATTACTGGAGGGGAAAAATAAATGATGTGCTTCCTACCGGCTCCAGCTCAGCCAGTACTAGATGCTGTGCCTACTGATGTAATGTTACCGAGGAGGAAATGATTAAGAGGACGAGGCTAATTTCCTAATTCACACCTGGAATCTGATGGTGCTCGCGCAGTTCTTTAATGAAATAACATTGTTTAAGAAGTTTCCAGAGAAATTCATTACTAATTGATTTTTGAACTGTGGAAAAGATAACACAGAGAGATGAGATATTAGCCTCTGTCTGGCCTGCCTCCCCTGAAAGCTTTCTGTTTCCTGAATTGGCATTGCAGAAGGTAGGGCACGTTTGGATGTGATGTGTTTTCTCTCTGCTTCAGTTTTCCTTTGTTTGGCTTCTGTCTTGGTGAAAGCCATGAGCTTCCATGGTGGACCTGGAAGATTTTTTGTGTGACTCACATAAAAGACCTTGAGTAGGAGAAGTGAACCTGGGCAGCAGGTTGGGTATCCTTGAAAATGGCAGTTCTGTAGTGGAGACACAAGGGCACCGTCCTCCCTTTATCTCCAGGGGCTTCCCAGACCTCCCCCATCCCCAATATGCATTATTTATGTATGCATATATATTCTTTGATAGGGACAACTGATATGTTTTGTTTGTACATTTAAGTAAAACTAAAAACAATTTTGAAATAAGGTTTTGTTTAAAAAATAGAATTGAAACATGTAATCCCATTAAAAACTGAGGGTCAACTTTGCAAAGCCAGTGCCATTATATGTATGTAGCCTACTCCCTCTTCACACAGGTTGCCACGCTTACCTATCCACCCTCTTTAGAATTTTGGAATTTTGTTCCTGAGTGTTGGGCTCTTGGGCTCACCAGAGAGGAGGGCTCTGGTCTTCTCATCTTCCAGCTAATGCACTCCATGAGTGGTCTCTGAATTTAAAAGAATTATGAGGACCAGTAGCGTCCTAGACCTCAGGAGAGGTAGTTTTGATTTAAAGGACCTTACTCCACGTCTGGATTGTAAATATATGAAGGCAGCAGGTTGATTCTACTTGAGGTGCCCTCCATAAAACCAGCCAGTCGGTAGTCTTTGCCTGGCCCTTTGCTGCATGTCAGGGATGCAACAGGACTTAATTTTGCACTTAAAGAGCTCACAGCTAGTGAGATGGAAGTACTATGATGAGGAGGCTCAGAATGCTATGCAATCTGTGAAGGCAGGTGCCTCATTCATTCTCCTGATGAGGGGCTGTCTGGGCTGAGCCCGGAAGGAGGGACAGCTATTGGATGGCTTTCTTTAACCCTTTCCCCATACAAAGCTTACTGTATTCCTCAGTGGCCCCCAACCTGGCCTTGGATATAGAAAAATCCTATTTATCATGTCAGAAGTATTCTTTGCATTATTTGTCTGCCTTTTGTCTATCTGTATTTAACTCTGCTCTGTCCCCACTCCCCATACAAACTCCCATATTCGCTCTCACT
Source organism: Plecotus auritus (assembly GCF_963455305.1). Classification (NCBI taxonomy): domain Eukaryota; kingdom Metazoa; phylum Chordata; class Mammalia; order Chiroptera; family Vespertilionidae; genus Plecotus; species Plecotus auritus. Next base: position 149,021,629 of record NC_137773.1, read on the forward strand.
CAGAATCTGCTGGACTAGTTCTCAGTGTGGTGTTGATGATAATAACAGTTCCAGAATTCACCTTCAAATTGCTGTTTTCATTTTAAAATTTGCTAAGAGAGGTTAATGGAAGGGCGGGGACTTCAGACCCACGTAGGAGGATGGGGGAGGCATTGTTGGTGTGGATATTCCCTTCACTCTTCAAATCATGTTTCAAGGAATCACCAACTCTGGCTACCGAAAGGCTTGCTTTTCTGGGTGGTTTGGATATTAGGAGCCTCTTGGAAGCCTGGCATGGGTGTGTGGATGGGGCAGGGATGCTCTTTCTGTTTGGTGTGCAAACCTTGCTCTGCCAAGGTGATGGTGACTGAGTGGGAGCACTAGATTCTAGGTCCATCTCTGCCACTGTCCCTGGGACAAGGTCTTGTACCATCAGCCTCTGCTTCTGTAAATCTCAAGGGTAGCTCAACCATTCTGGGAATGTCTGTAAGGGGTGTATACTCACTGTATTAGTCAAAGTTTTCTGGAGAAACAAGACGATATATACATACATATATATTTACTAGAGGCCCGGTGCACGAAATTCATGCATGGGGTGTGTGTGTCCCTCAGCCCAGCCTTCACCTGCTCCAATTCAGGACCCTTTGAGGGAAGTCCAACTACTGGTTTAGGCCTGATCCCACCTTAATGGGCAGTCGGACATCCCTCTCACAATCCAGGACTGCTGGCTCCCAACCGCTCACCTGCCTGCCTGCCTGCCTGCCTGATTGCCCCTAAATGATTCTGCCTGCCAGCCTGATCAACGCCTAACCACTCCCCTGCCAGCCTGATTGACACCTAACTGCTCCCCTGCCAGCCCAGTTGCCCCTAACTGCCCTCCCCTGCTGGCCTGGTCACCCCAACTGCCCTCCCCTGCCAGCCTGGTCTCCCCCAACTGCCCTCCCCTGCTGGCCCGGTCACCCCTAACTGCCCTCCCTTGCCAGTCTGGTCACCCCTAAATGCCCTCCCTGCCAGCCTTGTCACCCCTAAATGTCCTTCCATGCAGGACTGGTCGCCCCCAAATGCCCTCCCCTGCTGGCCCGGTCACCCCTAACTGCCCTCCCTTGCCAGTCTGGTCACCCCTAAATGCCCTCCCTGCCAGCCTTGTCACCCCTAAATGTCCTTCCATGCAGGACTGGTCGCCCCCAAATGCCCTCCCCTGCTGGCCCGGTCACCCCTAACTGCCCTCCCTTGGCAGCCTGGTCGCCCCCAACTGCCCTCATCTGCCAGCCCGCTCACCCCTAACTGCCCTCCCCTGCTGGCCTGATTGCCCACAACTGCCCCGCCCCTGCTGGCCATCTTGTGGTGGCCATCTGGTGTCCACAGGGGGGCGGCCATCTTTGACCACATGGGGAGGGCCATCTTGTGTTTTGGAGTGATGGTCAATTTGCATATTACCCTTTTATTAGATAGGATTATAGGAATTGGCTCATTCTTGACTCAAGCTACTGATCAAATGCTAATCTCTTCCAGAAACACTCTCACAGACACACCCAGACCTAATGTTTTGCCAGCTATTTGGACATCCTTTAGACCAGTCAAGTAGATACACACAATTAAGCATCACACTCTCTCTTCCTTCTAAGGGCAATTTATGGAAACCTACTAGCACCCTCCCAGAAAGTGCATTTAATCAAGGCTGTACCCATACCTTTTTACTTGGTTTGTGAAAATAATATTGGTGGCTATGATGTTAATAACATTCTGAAATTATGTGGGATTTTTTTCCAGTTTACAGTGTTTTAACACCCATAGTCACTTTGGGTCTCCATGTCATCCCTCTGAGGTGGCATATATTATGTACTTTGGATGTTGTGTCTCATTTAACCCTCTCAACAATTCTGTCAGTTAAGTAAAATTATTATCTAAATGTTTCAGATGAGGAATCTGAAGGTCAGAGAGGTGAAGTGCCTTGCCTAAGGTCACACAGCTGGCATAAGTCTTTGGGAGAGAGTTCCGTTCCATAGCAATAGTGGGTCCCCTTGCATCTTCTTTGAGTGCCTGTTATTCAGTGACCTCTGAGCTGGGTTTGCATTATTGCTATGCATTGACAAAGGGGTGGGAGGGATGCTGTGCTTTTAGCTCTGCATACCCCATAATACCAGGTCTTTGTGCTTTGGCCACAGAGCAGCATGGCCTAGCGAGTTGGATGAGCCTGGGGGACATGAATGCTATTCACTGGAGCAAGTAGCTAAGGATCTGAGCTGGAGAAAGCGGGGGGTGGGGGTGGGGGCACAGCATAAAGAGGGAAAAATGGAAATAGTTATGTAATCTGGTGGGAATAATACAAGGAATGGAACTTATAGACCAACTGAAGAGAGGTCTGAATGGTTGAGAGGATGGCTTTAGAGGCGACCTAAGCTCTAAGGAGTCATAGGGAAGAGGGAAGGAGAAAATAATTGTTACTTCTTAACCAGCGTAAAAGGGAATTGAAGGGGGACTTATTGTCAGTGCTCAAACATGTGGAAGGTGGTGGCATTCTCTTGTAGAATCCACTGAAGACAGTATACCGATCTCTCTAGTTAAATTAGAGCTTTGCACCAGGCAGGAATTCGGTTAGGCGCTAGGAAGGATTTGTCTGATGCAAGCAAGGTGTTTCTAACACTGTAACAGATGGAATCAAGCTACATATAGTCAATAGGATATCTGTCAAGCCACTTGGTCACCCAGCACCCTTGGACACCTTTTCTATGTTAAGATGTTTGGATAATTTCTCACCTTCCAAATCTGTGCCTCCTCAAGAGAAGCCAAAATTGGGCTTTCCCAGCTTCCCTTGAACAGAGTACAGACTTAAGGTCCTTCCAACCAGATGCACTTGTGTCAGGCTTTAGTCAGGAAGCCGGTGATGCTAGGAAGCAGGAGTCTGGAGGAGTCCATTCTGGCCAGGGAAGGGGCACAGACATTCAGCATCCAGAGGCAGCTATGGCAGAGCTTCTGATGCAAACACACCATGTACAGTATTGTTCCTGAGACCTGTGCTTTCTGTGCCAGTGGGGTGCTGGCAAGGACCCTATGGTAGCAGTCTAGAGGGTGGCATAATATTCCTAGATTCAGGGCCTCCCAGAGAAGCTGACAGGTAGCCGTATCCTTTAATAAACACATTTTTCACTTAAATCAGCAAGGGAGGGTTCTTTTGTTTGCAATCAAGAACCTTGACTGCTACAACAGGTAATGGGGAGAGCTTATAAGTCTCCAAGACTTTTAGGAATAGGAAAAGCACTCAGCTGTCAGTTCAGCAGGATCAGAGTTTGTATCAGTCAGGGTCCTTGATTGTGAACAACAGAAACCAACTCTGGGTATTTTAAGCAGAGAAGGAATCTATTGGCGGCTCGGAGACTCAATGTGAGGCTAGAGAATCAGCTTGAAATATGGGCAGGAACCAAGAGCTGATGTTAGGAACCATGTCATACCAAGGCAGCTGGGCAAGGTGCAACCTTTGCTCTCCTGCGATACCATGTGACCTGCCTTTAGATGTCAGGAATTAGAAAACCCTGCGGCTCCAGGACTAAATCTGACCATCACAGGGTCATCATACTACTCACTCCCGTGTCTGAATGGGAAAGTTCAATGGTCCGAACTTCCAGGGAATAGAGACAGAATCAACTCACTGTGGGCTTCTGAGGTGGGAGGCTGGGCACCGTACCCTACCAGTATTACACACAAAGCAGCATTGCCTTAAAGAGAAGGGGCATTAGATACAACAGTAATAGATATCCATATCAGGGCACATGTCTTTATTGAGGTGTTGAGCTTCAAGAGACAAATAGAGGACAAACTCCTAACAGGTGAGGAGGCCTCCAGGCTGGGATATGGGCGTGAGAGACAAGGCAACTTAGGGCTGACCCGCCACAACAGAGCTAGAAGGGATCTATGTGAGGCCCAGAGAGAGCAAATGACCCCTTCGAAATCACACAGAGTTAGTGTTGTCAACAGGACATAGGACTCAGGTCCATGGCTTCCATGGTGCAGCATTTGTATGTTAATTTGGGAAGAAGAAAACAAAATAAAAACAATGCAGCTCCCAGCCTTCCCCGGAAGCTCCTTGCCAGTGTCATTTCTGCAGCTCTGGCTTCCCCTGTGTGCTCCTTGGTCAAGCACGCTTCCAGTAAAGGCCACTGCAGCCCGGGTGAAAGAGGGACCGTCCCTTTCCCGGAAACAGACCTGTAAGGGCTCCTGAATGAGGGGCCCAACTTATTAAAGGTGTTTTAAGTCCCCTAACTGATTTCCTTTCAGCCCCGAGCTGTTGGTCGCAGGAGAATTTTCATGGCTGAGAGAACCTACTAGTGACAAATTTGCTGAAGCGTGGAGACAAGATTGGGAAATGACTGCCCGCTCTTGCATTTCCAAAGGGATAGATACTGAACTTGGACATTCCTTTTCACACACACAAATGCTGGTGTGCACACACACATGCGGCAAGGATCAATCCTAACCCCCAAAGGCCCCTTTGTCTCACTGAAGCGCTTATTAAATGAATCTGTGTTTCCCCTGGCAGCTCCAAGTCATCTAAAAAGGGAACACAATGCAATGTCAGTCAGTATTTGTTACTGTCAGAGCCTTTTTCAAAGTCTGCCTTGAGTTTATTGTCTTTTTTTGAGCCATTTTATCTATTTTCTGTGGGTAAAGTCATTAATCTTCCTCTGGGCTCGGGTGCTGTGCATTCCTGACAGCCAGGTCCTGGCTTCTTGGGCTGTGGGTAGCGGCACCTCCTGGCCTTGTGGGGCTGGAGTTTTGATTAGAAAGAGTGTGGAGTGAGCAGAGCCATAAAGAGGACTGAGAGGAGGAGGCTGCAGTCTCAGAAGGCACTGGGGATCTGTGGGAAAGGCCACTCTGTTTTTGAATCATTTACAGTGCACCCTGACACCAAAATACACTTAGATCTATGCAGAGTCACTTGATAAAGAGGCTAATGAAGTGGAAAGATGTCAGCAGAGCTAAACAGGCCGGGCTCTCAGGGATGCTCCATGATTCAACCTTCTGTTTCCATGGAAACCGGAGAGGCTTGGCTTCTTTCTTCCTCTCCTTCATTTTGGAAGGTCTCTCCTTGGTAACCTTGACCCTTTCACATTGGCAGTCAGAGATAAGGAATTCCATTTCCCCTTATCTGGTCATGGTTGGCTGGTAGACACTGATGGGTCTGTGATGGGGGAGGGGTGCTGGCCAGGGGCTCCGGAGTGCCTTAATTCAAATGCATGAAGTGGAGGGTGGGAGGCAATAGAGAAAGAACACAGTTAATTAAGGTTGATACTGCAGAGAAGGTTGTTTTCTGAATAATAAATTCTTTGGGCGTCAGAAACAAGTGCAATTAAAGGAATGCAAAAGGAGAGACAGTTGAAGGGCAGAGGAGCACAGGTTTGGTCAGAGGGTGTTTTGTTGGGGAGTGGGACTGCATCTAAGAAGCCCTCACTCTGTTGGAATCAAGAGACTCAGAACAAATACTGTGCTTGCTGGTAGCTTGTGACATTGCTGCCCATACAAATACAAATGCCCTTTGTCTTGAGCAATGGGGTCATTCATGGCTTCAGCTGATGGAGAAGGACTTGGAAGTTGATCCAGATGAAAGAGTTGGTTTAGGTTGCTATCCAGGAGAGGAATTTGTCTTCGATTTAGGCTCAGAAATGTTGCTTCTGGACAGAAGAAGCCGTCCCAGTCATGTTGTTCATCACTTTCCAGTTCAAGTGCCCACCATGCTCATATGGTCTCTGTATCTTCTGGAATAAATTATGGATTGAGAAAATTTATTTTTTTTGCTGGCCAAAGTGTGGTGCTCTTTTGGGGATGATCACCCATTCTTGGATGAGAAAGAAATGGCTGGCCAAGGATATGTAACCCCTGACCCACTCCCTCAATAGCAACTATAGGTTGGAATAAGTTTTTAGAGGAAGAAATATAGTGTCAGGCTCCTCCAAACATCTTTGCTGTAAGACCCATAACTTACCCTTCAATTTATACTCTCAAGGAAGAAATGTGTACTTTTAAAAATTATTATGCAAAGGTAAAAATCTTAGCATATCTTCTTCCTGTGTAATAAGAATCTTATTCTTGTACAATTGGGAATCAGGAAACATAACCACAAGTGTGTATAGGAATTCGGTGATCTCAAATTTGGCTAGGCTACCAAGGAGGAAGCTCTCCATGATTGGAAAAGATGGGTTCTCAGGATTTTCTTAATCCACCCATTCTTATCACATTCTAATTGGTAAGTAAGCTCAGTTGGGTCTGGAGTAAATTTATTAGGAAAAGGACCGGAGGGAGTGACACACTCTTGTCCCGCTAATTGAACAACAGTTTAGAGGAACATTGAATGCAGATGACTTTTGCCTAGCTTCAAATAGATTGTGGGCAGAGATTTCCTGTGTAAGATTCATCAGTAATGGACTGGTCACATGTCATGCTACATAATGAAATACAGTGCAGTTATACAAGATTATGAAATAGTATGTATCAAGGTTTATGGAATGAAAATAAAGCAGTACTTACAGTGAAATTTATAGCTTTAAGTACCTTTTTAAAAGGAAGAAAGGTCTCAAATCAATAACTTAAACTTTCCCACTTAAGAAATTAGAAAAGGTAGAACAAAGTAAACCCAAAGTGAAAAGAAGGGAGGACATAATAAATAAAGATTAGAGAAATTAAATGGAATAGAAAATGGAAAATAAATAAAACTCAAGGTTGGTTCTTTGAAAGATTAAAGAAATTGAGAAAATCTGTATTAGTTTTCTATTGCTGCTCTGACAAGTTCCACAAATCTAATGGCTTAAAAACATAATTTTGTTATCTTATAGTTCTGGAGATCAGAAGTCTGTCATGGATCTCACTGAGCCAGTTATCAAGGTGTTGGTGGGGTCCATTCCTTTCTTAAGGCTCTAGGGAGAATTCATTTTCTAGCCTTTTCCAACTCAAAAGACTGTCTACTTTCCTTGGCTCAGGGCCCCCTCCCTGAATCTTTAAAGAAAGCCAGGAATGGCAAGACAGGTTCTTCTCAGATGGCCATCTCTCCGGCTCTTCTTCTGTCTCCCTTTTGCACTTTTAAGGGCCCTTGTGATTACATTGGGTTTACTTGGATAATCCAGGATAATCTTCCTAAATAAAAGTCAGTTCATTAACATTTTCAATTCTATTTGCAACCTTAATAATTTTTTTTTGGCCATGTAACATAATATATATTCATGGGTTCCAGGGATTAGGATATGGACATACTTGGGGGACTATTATTCTGTCTGCCACAAATGCTTAGCTTGACTGATCAAGAAAATAAGAGAGAAAACACAAATCACCAAAATTATAAATAAAGAAGTGAAATCACCACTGACTAAACAGAAATTAAAAGGGCTATATTATGAATGACTTAATGCAACAAATTAGACTATTTAGATGAAATTAAGCAAGTACTAGAAAGACAAACATTGTGAAAAGTGACTTAAACAGAATTAGAAAATCTGAGTAGACTATTAACAAGAAATAGAATTAATAATTAAAAATCTTCCCACCAAGAAAAGCCTAAGTCAAGATGGCTTCATTGGTGAATTCAATCCAATATTTAGAGAATTCACAAGCCCTTTCAAAAAATAGGGAAGTTAGGAACAATTCCCAACTCACTGTATGAGACTAATATTACCCTAATACCAAACCCAGACAATAACATAAAAAGAAGAGACATATTCCTAATGAACATAAATGAAAAATCTTTAACAAAAATATTAGAAAACTGAATTCAACAGTATATATAAAACATATACCATACCAAATGACATTTACTTAAGGTATATATGGTTTGTTTAACATCTAAAAATCAATTATTTAATATATCAATAGCATATAAGACAAAAACTAGATGATCATCTCACTAGATGCTGAAAAAGCATTTGACAAAAATCCATCACCCTTTTATGATCAAAATACTTAACAAATAAGGAAACATCCTCAACCTTATAATGGGCATCTACAAAAAACTTCTTGCTAACTCCATATTTAATGTTGAACACTAAATGCTTTCTCCCTAAGACTGGGAACAAGGTAAGGATGTCCACTCTTGCCATGTCTGTTCAGTGTTGTCCTGGAGGTTCTAACCAGTGCAATGAGACAACAATGAAAGATTGAATGAATAAATCTTGGAAAGGTAGAAGTAAAACTGTCTTTATTCACAAATGACATAATCCTATATGTAGAAAATCCATAAAGAAACTACTATGACTATTAAGTTTAGCTAAGTTTCAGGATATAAGATCAATATATAAAAATTAATTATATATCCTAGCAATGAACAATCCAAAAAATGAAAATTTTCTTAATTCCATTCACAAAATCACCAAAAATGATAAAATATTTAGGAATATATTTAGCAAAGGAGTTCAATATTTGTTCAATGAAAACTATAAAGTACTGCTTAGAAAAATTAAAACATAGCTAAATAGAGAGAAATTCCATGTTCAATGTTGGAAGATTCAAAATCATTAATATCTCAGTTCTCCCCAAATTGACTTATAAATGTAATGCGATCCCAACGAATAACTCAGTAGAATTTGGGAGAAATTGACAATCTAATTCTAAAATTTAAAGACCCTGGAGAGCAAACACAATTTTGAAAAAGAAGAACCAAATAGGACTTATACTACTTGATTTCTAAACTTAATATGAAGTTACAGTATTCAAGATAACATGGTATTAATATAAAAATAGGCATATAGACCAATGGAACAGAATTGAGATTTCTCACATTTATTGTCAATTGATTTTGAAAAGTGCTAAATGGTGCTGGGGGACAACTGAATATCTATCTGGAAAAATAAAAATGAACTTAGGCACTCACCTTACACCATATACAAAAATTAACTGAAATGCTCAGAGATCTGAGTATAAGATATAAACTAGAAAACTTTTGGAAGAAAACATTGGAGAACATTTTTGTTATGTTGAATTAGGTAAAGAGTTCTTGGATACAATATCAAAGGCTTAAGGCAAAAAGAAACAAAAGTACTAAATTGGATTTTATTAAAATTAAAAGCTTTGGCACTTCAAAAGACATTAAGAAAATGCAAGGACAAACTACAGACTTGGAGAAAGTATGTGCATATGATATAGCATTTGCTAAAGGACTTCTATCCAGAATATATAAAGAACTCTTAAAAGTTAATGATGAGAAGGCAAGTCAATTAAAAATGGAAAAAGACTTAAATAGATATTTCATTAAATAATACAAGTGGCTTTTAAGTGCAAGAAAAAGTGATCAACATTATTAGTCATTAGGGAAGTGCAAATTAGAAATAAAATTAGAAATACAATCTCTACACAGCCACTAGCATGGTTAATATTAAGAAAGCAAAGGCTGACCTAATTCCTGGCTGAGCTCTATCCTCTATCGAGTTACAGAAAAGTGGCTAGACCAACAACACACCCATGTCTTAAGATGAAACTCAGAGTAGGGGAAAGGAAACTGGTCCCAGGTAAGGAGGGGAGGGCGTCATGGATTGAGCTGCTCACATTAAGCAAGATGAAAAGAAACGACTGAGCAGCTAGGCAGCCATACCATAGGAAAATCAATAAGGCAAAAAGTTAGGTGTGGATATGGAAATGTCAGATGAAGAACCCAGTCTGGAAGAAACAGAAATCAGGTGATAGAAGTGGCTCCCCCATGCATGTTTTCCTTTAGAGCAGGGGTGGGGAGTGTCCAGCCCACGGGGCTGCAAAATCATTTGGGCTGGCCCTGCCAAGGCATTAGGAATGAGTTAATTAAATGTTTGACCAAATATAGCAGGTTAATTTTTAAGTTGGTAATTTTGTATATCCCACGAATGATGTTATAAATATCCAAATGACCCTTGGCAGAAAAAAGTTTCCCCACCCCTGCTTTAGAGAATAGATTAATTAGAAAGAAGAAGTGGGACCAAGATGATTCAAAAAATAAGGTAATGGTCCCTGTAATAGAGAATCCAACTAAAGAGAAAGAATTGAGTGAAGATTCAAATCTGCACATCTGCATGTGGAAAGGTATACCCACACCAAGAAAAAAAAATTGAGAATAACTGTCATCTAGGATTTTTCTAGGTTAAATTATTGTACTTAAACAATAAAGAAGGAATTCCTCTAGGTACAAAGTCATCCCTGACAGTGGGAAAGATTAGGCTGTCCTCCCACACACGGTAACTTTCTATGTTTAAGGATAATGAGAAATGTTGATAAAGTTATAAGGTTTGGAAAGTTAAATCTAAGGAAACTATATGCAGCCAGGAGTTGCCCATGTATGAAGGCAACAGACAAGCAATCTTAAATATGAAATCACAGTGGGAGTTGAGCACCCACTGTACCTCCTTGCATGAAACCAGAGATCTTGGGTGATGAGATGAGGTAAGGCTGTAAAAAAGGCCTGGTGGTAAGCAATGAATTCATTTGAATAAAAAGCTATTTTTTCCCTCAGGCAAATTGCAGTTGCAGAATAGAATGCTATTATTATAAACTCTGGCAAAGTAAAGCCAACCTAAACAGTACACAACATTGGGATGTGGGGGAAGGAGGTGGGAGGAAGTGTGATTATCATCACTTCCATGCTGCTTGTTAGAAAGGTAAGTTAGTTAACACTCTTTAAAATCCTAGTAAAAAAATTATGACCACAACCTCTTAATGGTTTTTGTAAAATATTAAATTTTTCTTTACCCTTAGAGTACTTTTTAAGGAGTTAATATCTCTCAGGGGTGAAGAAATATTTGATGTACTACAAATCTTTAAAATTTCCTTCTGTTTCTTTTCCTTCTGTTAAATTCAAGAAAAAAAATTGAATTTACAAATGGCATTCACAGAATCATCTCATTTTTAGGAAACTCTGTCTCCAGCTCCCTATCTTTCTTTTTGTCTCTTTCCTAACATCACATAAATATCAGAGAGTGGCTGCAAGGATGATCACAAATTGTTAACAGTGATTATTTCTGAATGGTGAGATTTGCAGATTTCTTTTTTGTACTTTTCTGTATGTCTTGCATTTTAAAATATTGAGTATGAATTATATAACACTTACCATTGTTCCAAAATATTATACATGCTCTTTGCATAAAATTGGAAACATAAAAAAATAAAGGAAAAGCTTGCCATCCCAATATATCTCCTGTAGTAACCTGTTGTACTGATGGATCCCAACAGCTTGTGAGTATTCATGTCCTTGTATAGTACCTGCCCACATTGACTCTGGGCTTGGCCATGTGTGCTGGTTACTTTTATGTGAATTGGCTAGGCTATGGTGCCCAGTATTTTTGAAAAACACAAGTCTAGGTGTTGCTTTGAAGGTATATTTAGAGAGGTGATTAATATTTATGTCATTAGACTTGAGTAAAGCAGATTACTCTTCATATATGGGTGGGCCTCATCCAATCAGGTGTAGGCCTTAAGAACAAAGACTAAGGTTTTCTGAGGAAGAAGAAATTTTCCTCAATAGTGCAGCATAAAATACCCTGCCTGAATTTCCAGCCTGCTGCCCCATGGAATTCAGACTCAAAACTGCAACATCAACTTTTACCTTAATTGCCAGTCTGTCAGCCTGCCCTGCGGATTTTAGACTTGTCATCTTTGGCTAATGGGGCATTAGCGAATGTAACACAAGCACAGATGTAATAAGTATTTTCATATTAGGGGTTATTATTTTGGAACACTCTCTTTTGGAGCCCTGAACCATCATGTGAAGAGATCTGGCTGTCCTGATGGAGAGACCATAGAAAATGAGACAGACAGACAGACAGACAGACAGATAGATAGAAGTTCAGGCAATCATAACTGTTCCAGCCATTTCAGCAGAGGGGCCAGACAAGTGAGTGAAGCCCTCTAGGATCTCTAGTCTCAGTCATGCCAACAGGTGATTACTGCCATATAAGTGACCCTGGAGAGATCAGCAGAAGAACTGTCCAGATTGTAGAATCATAAACAAATAAATGGTTATAGTTTTAAGCCACTAATTTTGGTGTGGTCTGTTACTTAGTACGATTACCATGCACTTCTGATCTTTTTATATAACTAAAGCATTTTAATAAAATTGGAATCATACTCTGTAATTTTATATCATGCTTTTTTGGTGATATTTTGAGCAGTTTCCTATGTTACTAAAAGTTTATTTTAAACCTAATTTTTAGTGGGTATATAGTTTTTGGACCATTTTCGTTATTGCACATTTAGGTTTCTAATATTTTGCTATTATAAATAACACTATGATAAATGTTCTTGTGTTTATTACCAGAACCACCTAGCTAAGCAGTTCCAATATTCCAGGTTTATGGAAACTGTAAAATAACAATAAATTTTTATTATATTAAGCCACTAAGTAATGGAATAATTTGTTAAGCAGCAATAAGTAACTAATACAGCCCCTCTTGGGACTTTCGCGTTTTTCATCTTAAAAGTAGGAAAACCTACCACAGATTTGGTTTCTTTTTAAAAAAATATATTTTATTGATTTTTTACAGAGAGGAGGGGAGAGGGATAGAGAGTTAGAAACATCGATGAGAGAGAAACATCGATCAGCTGCCTCCTGCACACCTCCTACTGGGGATGTGCCCGCAACCAAGGTACATGCCCTTGACTGGAATCGAACCTAGGACCTTTCAGTCTGCAGGCCAACGCTCTATCCACTGAACCAAACCGGTTAGGGCCAGATTTGGTTTCTTATAAACCAATTCTTGGCACTGACTTACTACTGGTATGTGTGGAGGAAGAATTTGGACAATTTACACCACAAAAACACTTCTTGGTCTTTTCCTTCACAACAATGTCTTTGTTGACCTTTCATATCTTGACAACTCATCAGTATATATTGGAGCTCTAGCCCTAGTTTTTTCCTGGCAGAAACATCAAGCTCATATTTTCAACTGCCCATCTATCATCTCCCTTTGGGTGTTCTTCAGAGTGTCCAAAATAAAGTTCATCATCTCTCCTTTATTTGCCTTGATTGAGAGGTGTAGAGGTAGGCTGGGTGGGAAGTGGGGATATGAAACTATAGTTACCTACCAATGTATAACAACTAATCCCAAAACTTAGTGGCTTAAAACAACAAACATTGGTGATCTCGCATAGCTTCTGAGACTTGGGAGTCTGGGATTGGATTATCTGGGACCAAAGTTTCTCAATCAAGAGGTTACAGTCAAGATGTTGTCTGGGACTGTAGTATTTTGAAGACTTCCCTAGGACTGAAGGGCCTTGTTAGCAGACAGCCCCCTGGGTTGGGGGGAGATACCTGTTCCCTCCTTGGCCCTTGTCAATCTCATAAGAAAGATTTCAGATGAGTGACAGACAAATAACATTATAGCAAAGCAAGGGAATTTATTAAGCAAGCAAGGCAAGCAAATTTATTAAAAATACACTTAGCAGCCCTGGCCAGTTTGGCTCAGTGGATAGAGCATTGGCCTGCGGATTGAAGGGTCCTGGGTTTGATTCCAGTCAAGGGCATATGCCTGGGTTGCAGGCTCAATCCCCAGTGGGGGTGTGCAGAAGGCAGCCAATCAATGATTGTCTCTCATCATTGATGTTTCTATCTCTCTCTCTCTCTCCCTACCTCTCTGAAATCAATCACTTAGCATATAGCATACAGCATATAGCACAGGCAGGCACCCAGCTAGTCTGAGTGCCCCACCTGGTGGGGCTTCAAGAGCTTTATACTTTTCCCCCTATAGGTTTCAGAGCTTTCCCTTCTACATTGTTATGGCTTATCACAGGATGTTTGTACATACATTTGGTCATCTTGTTTGGGAAGTCCTAAGATGGCTGACTTCTTGGTTCAGTGGGTGAGATAAAACTCCCCTTCCCTCCCTTCCCCCCTTTCCCCTTCTTTTCTGCCTTAAAAATTATCTTTTCTGCCTAGTATCCCCAAAGTGATATTTGTCCTTGGGTTTAGCTGGGGTCTTTGTTCTCTATTTTCCCAGGCCAAAGTGATTTAAGCTATGTATTCTCTGGTTAGGGAGGAGAGGTATTAACAATTTGCTCTTAAGTGTCCTTGGTTGGGGAAGATAAGGTCTTACGATTCATAAGCTGGCTGCAAGCTGCCCAAATTGTTTGGCCTTGTGTAATTTTCTTGTCTCAGTTTCTCCTTCCACTTGCCCAGGAATTTTCCTAGCTGCTTACTATCTTGCCACAGCTCACTCATATCATTGTTGGAGGCCTCAGGTTTTTGCTAGCTCTTGGAAGAAGACTTCACCAGAGAGCTGCTTGATAGTCCTCACAACATGGCAGTGAGCTTTCCCTGGAGCAGGAGATGCAAGAGCAAGGCAGAAACAACAATGTCTTTGATTACCTAGCCTTAAAAGTCACATCACTTTGTTCATATTCTATCAGTTATACAGACCAACCTTGAAACCAAATGGAAGGGGATTACACAAAGCTGTAAATAGTGGGAAGGAGTTGGAGACATTGGGGGCTGTCTTGGAGACTGGCAATCACAGACATCATTCTTGTGCTAATGGTTTTGGAATTGAGACAATGGCTACCGGGGAGTATTCTATGGGGCTTCCAGGTTGGATGTGCCAGGATAAAGTGCTTGGAAACAGATCACTTAATTGAGAGAGGATAAAATGAGAAGAATGAGAAGGGGAAGGTAAGATGAAATCCAGAGTAGCATAAAGGGGCAAAGTAAGTAGCTTTGTGAATTTAATCTGAAAGGCACGAACAGAAAAGACCTTAAGAAGTAATCTTGGCTATTACTACTGCAGGAATAGTTCTTCTCTCACTCTTTTCTATACTTCAGCCTTAACTAGCTAACTATTTGTAGTTCATAACTATGTCCTGTCTCTGTCTGGACATTTCTTGTGTTGTTTTCAAATTGGAGCACCATCTTAGTTTGAGATGGCCCAGATGCAGACCACGAGACAAGGATTTTTAGTGCAAGTAGTTCATTTACAAGGTGATTTCATGAGATACTGGTAGGAGAGGAGGGAGGGAGGTACACTGGTAAGAGGTAGAGAAGTAAAGGCACTCAAACAAGCAAGTTTTTCTTATGTGTGACTGGCTTAATCCCTCTGGAGAACTTGGGGAAATAGTGTAGAGCAGGCCTCTGAGTTATCCTACCTGAGAGATGAGATTCCTGGAGTATTTATTCACCAATTTCCATTGGTCATCGGTCAAGGGCTGCTCCCAGAAGTTAGTTCTCTGGTACTCTGGCCTGCCACTTGAGCAGGCAGAGCTTATACAGCAGCTGGAGGGAGCCCTCAGCCTCTGAGTTGCAGGTGCTGGCAGTTGAAAGTTGAGTCTGCAGAGACTTAAGTACCAAGGAGATATGGCAGGATCACCAATAGCATTTTCTGTGAGTACCTTTAGAATTCAAGTTTGGCATCACCTTCCATGAGAAGCTCTTCATGGCCCCTCATTTTCTCTTCCCCAATGGGTTGGGTGCCTCTCTGCTTTGTTCCCATCCCACTCACCCTTCACTGTACCCTAACAGTCTGCATTTCTCTTACTAAACTCTGAGATCACTGAAGATACAGAGAGTTTTCTATCTCAGTGTCCCTGTGGTGCCTAGAAAAAGACCTGGCCCAGAATGTGGCTCATGGTGGGTGCTCAATACATGTTGAATGAACACATGAATAAATGAGTGAATGAATGAATAAGGAATTTCCTTCCTCATTTGGAATAGCATTGGTAATGTTCTGTGTGTTCCTATGTCTAAAAGTTTTAAGACGAATTATTACTATTTCTACTCTATGGGCTTATTTTATGGGAATCATTTCATATAGAGGGGTCTTCCAGGTGCAGGAAAAAGCACTTACATGTTTATGGTGGACCAGCTGGCACACCAGATCCTGGCTGATTCACTGTGAAAATCCCCCTGATTTCCTGGGGAAAAGCTTAGGAAGGGGAGTGAGGAGCTCCATGCATCAGTTTTCTTTCTAGAAACCCCTCACGTGGGTTGAGCCTGGGGGAGGAGGCATGGCAAGATTTTTGCACTGACTGAGAGTAGCCCCAGATAGCCCGTCTAGTTTTATATTAGGTAGTCATGATTTACTCATTGTCATAGCCGCTCAGCGCTCTGGGAAGGATGCATTGTCTATGAGTAGAAAGCAGTAGTGATGATTTGGCTGTGATTATGGATAATGATTGTGTTTGCTGTCTGTGCTGCCTGGGCTTACTCAGGAGCTTTGTTAGCACTGGTATAATTTTAAATATTTTAATTAATGATACTTTGCTGTTCTCATGTCTTGAGGCTCCTTAAGCAAAATGAGCAATTAACCCCCCCTTCCCCAAAGCAAATGAATAAAAATAAAAGAAAGGGCATTTAAAAAATCATTCTGTTTCTATGATGGTTCAGGCTTGAGAAATGTATTCAACTGCCTGCTGCAGGCAAGAGAAAATTCTCACTGCGTCCGCCTGTTATCTTTTGCTTCCATAGTCATCTATCTCCTCTAGCTGCGGAGTGACATGGAATATACATAAAGTATCATCAAACAAAACAGAAACAAAAGCAAAAACAAGCAAACAATAACAAAAACCAAGACACAGGGGAGGAGGAAAAGGGTAAAACAGAGGCATAAAGGGTACAGAAAACCTGGAGCCTCATGATTTTATAAGTATATCATCATCATTGATCATCACCATCGATCATTGTCATCAACAATTCCCATACTTTCCTTATATTGTGGATGTCACTGAGAGGATACCAAAGAACTGGTCTCTATTTCTGAGACTAGTTCTTTGGTATCTTCAAGGTGGGAGTGGGGCAGGGCCACACTATGTGTCCTGGGTATGATTGTGAAGTGGATGCAGCAGAGGGGCTGGGAGGTAGAAGGGAGAGGCCAGATCTAAAGGAGTCTTGGGCTGAGAGTGAAGAAAGGCCCAACAATAATCTATATTCTCTGACCATCAAACTCAAAGGAGTGAGGATGTCTCAGCAGATGCCATTGTAGATATACAGCTACATGTCAGTTCCATCCTGCTCAAAGCACAATGATAGTCATAATTCTTCCATACATGGAGTTTGCGGACTGATGTTCATACTTGCTACAATTTTGTCCAGAAGAATCCCTCACTTGATTGAATTCAGCCTCCCTTCCACCCTCCTAATGTGAAGGGGTAGCCATAGCTTATGGTCCATTGCGTAAACACACATCTCCGCTAACAGTGCAGCTATGCCTGTCTCTTGGAAGATGAAAGATTCTTATGTATTCTAAAAATAGTCTGTGGGTTTTATGAAACACATAAAAGAGAAGAGATCTCAAGTGTAGACCTCTGGAAGGTGAAAAGGAACTACCCCTTTAAGAGACAGTAATCACATAATCTTGTTTTCTGTCTTTGCTAGGAAATGAGGATGGTGGTGGTGGTGGTGAATACATTTGCTCTAGTGACAAGAGAATGGGATTTAGAGGGAGAGAACCCTTGAGTTGAATCTTGGTTTAGTTTTTTAGATTATTCACTTAATTTCTTTGGAACTCAGTTTCTTCATCTGTAGAATGGGTATGAGAATCTGATGTGATAATGTATAGAGAGTGCCTTGTCATCTGTAAAGCCATGGTTGTTGATTATTGTCATGGAAATCACATCAGGAATAGCTAAATTTTGTCATCCAGTGACCAAGTGGGGGTAAGTAGATTTCCTTTGGGCTCAATGGTTTCTGCCTCAGTTAATTACTACTTAAGAGTTCTTTGATTGGCACTTGAAGCTGAAAGGTTTCTTTGAAAGCAGTTTAATCACTCTGTGAATGAACTGAGATATATTTCATTATACAGATGAGTGAAATGTAAACTACTAATTGCATATACACTGTATCTGTAGAAATCTAATTTTGAGCACTAATTTCTACACATTGACTCTTGGTTAGTTTATGAGTTGGAGATGCATTTGTTAAAGGCCTATTTGAAACCTATCCACCTATCCAGGCAGCCAACCATCCAACCATCCAACCAGTAAAAGCATTTAATTTATATAAGCGCTTGGGAGAGGCCCTGTGGGGATGCAGCTCTGAATGAGGCATAACGCTATTGCAGAGGCTATGTATCAACCTTCCGGACTCTTGACTGTTTGTTTTTTCTATTTTTAATGCTACTTTTGCATTTTCATAAAAGATTGTCTGCTTTATTTAACTCAAAAAATTTTTATAGGTAATTCCTAACTGAATATTTTTTAGGGATGGAAGGACCATTTGTTAAGGCTGAAAAGGACCAGATTATGGTAGTGATATCAAGTAGACCATGTCTCCAAAAGTAAAGTGACTGATCATGTCCAGATATCCTAGTTCTCCATTTTATCGATTTACCAAAGTGAAATTAATAATTAAATAAAAACACCAAAGTGTTAGAAGAATATATACCCTTGGGGTGGGGAAGACCACCTAAAATAGGCCAGAAAACGCATAATCCAAAGAAGAAAACGTTGATATACTTGATGAGATAATGTAAAACTTTTATATGTCAAATGATACCATAATCAAAATCTAAAGATAAAATATTGAGGAAAAATACCCACAACCCATATGATAGACAAAAGGCTTAGTATCTCGCCAAAACCGGTTTGGCTCAGTGGATAGAGCGTCGGCCTGCGGACTGAGGGGTCCCGGGTTCGATTCCGGTCAAGGGCATGTACCTGGGTTGCGGGCACATCCCCAGTGGGGGGTGTGCAGGAGGCAGCTGATCGATGTTTCTCTCTCATCGATGTTTCTAGCTCTCTATCCCTCTCCCTTCCTCTCTGTAAAATATCAATAAAATATCTTTAAAAAAAAAAAAAAGGCTTAGTATCTCAAGAGCTCTATAAAATATTAAGAAAAATGCATACAGTCATTCGAAGGAAGTGCAAAGGCAAGTCATACCCGAGGAAACAAAAATGGTAAGTAAATATTGGAAAAGATGTTCAATCTGCCCAGCCGACTTGGCTGAGTGCTTGACCATGAGGTCATGATTTGATTCCCAGTTAGGGCATATGCCTGGGTAGCGCGTTTGATCCCCAGTGTGGGGTATGCAGAAGGCAGCCGATCAATGATTCTCTCTCATTGATGTTTCTATCTCTCCCTCTACCTTTTCTCTGAAATCAATACAAATATATTACAAAAAAAAGATGTTCAATTTAATTGGAAATCAGAAAAATGCAAATTAAAGAATGGGATACTATCTTTACTCAATCGATTAGCAAAACAAAAAAAATGATTTGAGTATTGCCAAATGATTGGGTTGTGGGGAAATAAGGCTTTTTCATCCATTGTTTATAGGAATGTGAGTAGCTACAACATATCTGGGAAGTAATTTAAACATATTCTTAAAAATAAAAAAATGCACATGTCCTTTGATCCAATAATCTGGCTATTTCAGAGAAATAAAAGTACTAATTCAAAGGTGGCTATTACAACAACGGTTGTAAAAAAGAGACAAGGAGTTGGGGAATGTGAATGTTTATCAATTTAGGGTAATGGAATAACTTACATCTATAAAATGGATTATTATAAGGCTACAAAGAAGCATGACTTGGATTTATATTTATTGACTTGAAAAGATCCACATTATAGGGAAAAATTAAGTCCAACAGTAAATGTGTGTATATTGTTAAGGGCTAGGAAAAGTTATGAAAACAAATACCTCAAAACACTAACATTGATTACTTCAAGGGGGTGAATTTGAGAGTAGAAGGAGATTTATTTACATTTTTATATATATTCTGTTTTGTTTGAATTGTTATAAGTAATATCTTCACCATTAATGATTCCACTGAGGTAGAAGTGAAATTAAAAAAAGAAAAAGGGGAGAAGAGAGAGAGTGAGCTAGAGGGAGAGGGAGAGGGAGAGGGAGAGGGAGAGGGGGAGGGGGAGGGGGAGGGGGAGAGAGAGAGAGAGAGAGAGAGAGAGAGAGAGAGAGAGAGAGAGAGAGAGGCAAAGCAGGTTAGTACTGTAGACTTTTGTCTTTTAACCTGGCATTGTGATTCTTATAAATTACAGAGATAAACTATTTTTTGGTTAATGTTCAGTGTTGGAGTTGTGAGCCTCTTTCTATTCTTCCACTTACACTGAAATACTTGTACCTTGATTTTTTTGTTGTTATTGTTAACATCACAACAGTTTTGTTTGTCCAAGGCTTATTTGAGATCTTGTTTGTTTAAAAGAAACAACAAAGTAAGAAAAGGTAAATAAAAGTGAGATTGGGGGAAAGAAAACATGTTATTTGTGTCCCTCTGTAGTTTAAAAGTTACGGCAGTTCATCTTCAAATACAGAGAATCATGAAAGATTTATTTAACCACATTTCTCTTAAGGTCGAAGGAGTTGAGATGATCGCTCTTTCTCATCCAGGCTCCCTTCATCCAGGTCCTTTTATTTACTTCTCTCTTCTGAGCCAAAATTTAAGCTGCTGTGAGAGCTCCTTAGTCAGTTTCCAATATTTGAAACCACTTTCAACAATATCGTCTATCTCCTCCCACTACAAGCAGCATTATTTCCACATCTTTGGAGATGAGCTGCCTCCCCGCCCCCACCCCCCCTTTTTTTTATCACTCTGAGCTACACACTTTTGGTTACAAACGCCCTGGTAATATTCATGTTGGTCTCTCACGAGTGAAATAGCAGATAACCATTCTCCCAGTGATGGCGGTGCTGTCATCCCACACCCAGATAACCAGGAAAGGAGGTATCTGCTCCCGTTGCATGCTGTGATTAAGATCGCACTGGCGAAAATTCAAGTGAGATTGCCTTTATAAAATAATATCTGTGCTGAGATCATTTTACTCCACTCAGATAGCAGCTAGCATCATTTGTTGAGGCCCTCCCCCTGTACCAATCTGCACTGGCTTTCAAACATGTATGCTACCTCCTGCCTTACTGGTGAGATAAGAATAAAAGTATTAGATGGCATATTAAATTGTGCAGCATTTTTCATATTACTCATACAAATGAGATAACAGCTGCAGGATAGTCTGTTTCATTCTTGGCAGAGCTCCCAATCATTGTGCTGCTGGAACCAGGCTAGCTTACATCTCAGCAGGGTGGGCTCCCGTCTGTGGGTACTATTCAGGAGGGCCAGAAGGCCACCCTCCCCTACATCCACCTTCTAAGCCCGCTTGATGTGAATTAATAAGGGACAAATCCTCTCATTCCCAACTAGATTTAGGCTTCATGTATAGTTACCTCAAGGAGGTGATCCACAGAATATTTCCCAGATTTCAGTTGCAAGTCCCACTTTTTAAATGATTTTTGTCATACTTGACTATCACCAATAACATTATTACTTAAAACTTTTCTCACACTCATGTATTTTAATTTACCCATCTTAAGCTTTATCTTAACTAATAATGTTAGTGATAAATTCACAGGTTTCTACGTTGCTTTGAAATTAAATATATAACGATTAATGTTTTTTGTGTATCATCTAAAATAATTTTGAGTGATACCTATGGATGTTTCTGTTTGAGAAACGCTATTGGAATAGTTCTCACTAAAGTATACACTGCTGGTACAGATCATTTCTACCATCAGAATAGTTTTCACTAAGTATCCACTGCTAGCACAGGCAATTTTTGTGTGGCTGCTTTTGATGGACAGTCTATGCCTGGAAGGAGTAGCCAGGAAAGTCTATAGGTACAAAGAGAATCAGAAAGGAGACTTTGTGGGGAGGGAAAACGCAGTCTCATCCTGGCCAGGCACAGATGAGTGAGATGGAGCTAGGGACAATTTGCCTGTCTCCTGGCTGGGTGGGATCTAAGACTAGAGAATCACTGGGCCCTCTGTGAGCCCCTGAGCCATACACATGTTCAGGCACACATGGTTTTAGCCATCATGACTCCTGATGAACATTCTTCTCCCTCTTGCCCTTCTCTGCTGACTTACAGCATGGACTCCCTCAGAACCAGACCTCGTGGCAGATATTCCAATAGACACCATGCACAGATCGTGCTCAACTTGTAGGGTTGGCACTGGGGCAGTAACACCAGTCAACCAGCAACATGAAGAGGCAAGGAGGGCCCAAGATGGCAAGGAAGCTTTCTGTCAAGACTATCTTGGTTAGCCCTGGCCGGCTGGCTCAGCAGGTTGGAGCATCATCCTATACATCTAAAGGTTGCAGGTTCTGGGCACATACCTAGGATGCTGGTTTGATCTCTTGGTCGGGGCACATATGGAAGGTGACTGATTGATGTTTCTCTTTCACATCATTGTTTCTCTCCCCTCCCTCTTCCTATCTCTCTAAAATCAATAAAAATGTATTCTTGGGTGAGGATTTAAAAAAAAAAAAAAGACTATCTTATTTATCCAAGAAAAGTGGCTCGATTATAAAGCTGCTTTATATTTACATATGTTGTTTTAAGTGAAAAAGAAAAACAACAACAACCAAAAACCAAACTCAGATGAATGTGATTGAGATATTAGGATTAGAGAGCATTTATTTAGTGGTAGCAGGAGGCCCCTGACAGCTCTCAGAGAAACTTCTGCTCCAAGTTTTTCTAAGTGCCTATAATCCATGGCTTCTGAGAAATCTGTAGTAACCCCTTCTATGTCAGTTTCAGACTCTATACGTTCTGGTCTTTACCCTAAACCAGAACTGCCAGACTTCAGCCTGCTCTGGCCAGTCCCTTAGGGTTCTGCCATCTTATGACCAGGAGACAACCTCTGTCCAACTGTCCCAAACATGACCCTAAAAACCATAGAAGGGCTACCCTAGTCATGTGGCCTCTTCTCTTGCAGAGCTTTCAGGAAAGCTCCATGCATGCGGAGCTGTATAGGCCATGTGGATGATTGATAGGCAGATGAACAGGAAAGAGATTTAATCTCCAAGACAACCATGGTTCAGTTGTGGGCCTGCCAAACATCCAGGCTGAGACTGTGGGAGTGCCACCAGGGAGCAGTTAATCAGACATCAGTTTCCAGGTGTGTGGATGACCTGACTGATGACCAAACATTGAACTAAGTGTCTGGGAACAGTTCATGTGTACAAGCCTGAGACTCACAAGAGACAACAATCAATCCTCTCCTCATCCTTTAATCCACAGTCATTGCTAACAACAATCTAGCAAATTTCAGTGGGGGCTTTTTTTTTTTTTTGGGTACTCTGGTTAAATAAAGCAAGAAGGCATCTCTAGAGTTTTGTAAACAGTATTTTGCCCAGACATTCCATGCTGATTAGCCCCTGTTTGTCCTTTATTTCCCCAAATTAACTTGTGTCATCATCTTGCACACCCATGCAACATAGTTTCCACAGGCTGCTGATGGCTGCATTTCCCTAAATCTAGCTGATTGTAGCTGTGCCCACTGGTCATCTCCCTGAACAGTCTCGCCTCTGGTCCTCTCAGGGCCTATTTCTTTCCAGGTTCTTTCTCTACTTTTGTTAATAGAAAAGGGGGAAAGAATTATTCCAAGCATTTACCTTTTAGTAAAATAGAATATTCTTCTTTCTGATTTTTCAAACTGAAATTATTTTTCTTATTAAGTAAAAAAAAAAAAAAAAAAAAGGGAGGGGGGAGGAAGGGAGAAAGGAAGGGAGGAAGTAGTAAGTACAGAGGAATAAACTTCTGCTCTTCACCAGGATTTGATCTTTTCCCAATCAAAAAAAGTTTGAACATTTATGTATAATCTAGCTCATTATAAAGGCAATAGAACAAACCACATTACAGAAAAGTTGGAAAACAAAGGAAAAGGAAAAAACCCCTATAATATCACAACATAATAGAATTGTAGTTAGCAGGTTGGTACATTTCCTACTAGCCTTCCTGCTAAGCACCCACATTAAAAATCTAGTTCTCGCCCTAGCCGGTTTGGCTCAGTGGATAGAGAGTTGGCCTGTGGACTGAAGGGTCCCGGGTTCACTTCCGGTCAAGGGCACATGCCTGGGTTGCGGGCTTGATCTCCAGTAGGGGGCATGCAGGAGGCCGCTGTTCAATGATTCTCTCATCATTGATGTTTCTATCTCTCCCTCTCCCTTCCTCTCTGAAATCAATAAAAATATATTTTTAAAAAAAATCTAGTCATCCTACTGTATACATAAAAGATTTTCTCTCTCTCTTTTTTTTTTCCACTTAACCTTCAGCCATGGGCATTTTTTTTTTTATCCTGCTGTGTGGCCTTTATAACCATAGTTTTTCTTCCAGTAGAAAAAAAACACCTCAATAATTTACTAACCATTCCTTGATTGTTTTGCTATTTAGATTGTAATTGAAAAATTTTTACTATATCATTGAAATGCTATTATTCAAGCATGTGCTCCCATCTACCCCTATTTTTGCATTACTTCACTAGGTTCTATTTCTAGAAGTCAGAGGACAGACAAAGCTCATGGGCATTTTAAGGTGGCTGATTCCTAATTTGAAGTTGGGTTCTAAAAGCACTGTATCCATTCAGTCCTCACTGGTTATGTTGGGGGCCCAGTGCACACCCTCACTACAGCTATCCCCCTTGTTTTATCTCCTCACACATAGGTGGCTTCTCACATCTCTAGTAGTGGGGAAGAGTCTCCCCTCACAGATTTCTTACCATTTGCCTCCAATTTTAAGCCAAAGAAGCTTCATTTATTTTGCGAATGGTCTTCATTTGGTAGCCGATGTCTTTAAAAGAGACGGTCTTCAGTCCCTCACCCAAGCTGAAGTTTGGCAGATGTTGAAGGCAGGAAGATAATGATGGGAAGAAAAGTTGTGGGTCAACCAGGGTCCTTGGAGGGGGATTTAGAAAGTGGATTCCAAAACTGTTGGTGTCTGATTGAGTATAATACATTCAAGAATAATCTATTGAGTACTTAGATGTATTAGCCACTGTGATAGGTATGGGGGGATATACAGAGGTAAATGGTACTATAAAAGGCATTGCAGCTTCTTGGGGAAAATGACAGGCCTGTGAATAACTGTTACAGAGACAGAAGGAGGGAAAAGAAGGAATCAAAATAAGCCAGCAGTCTAAGACCCTCGCAGAAGAATCTCTGTGCATCAGGCCCCATGTTCCAAAGCTTTGTTTTGTATGATCAAGGGCTGAGGGCATACAGAGTAGGAAGTCAATTGTGGCAGCTTCACGGAAATAAGATTAATTCTGGTTGTAAAAGAAGATAAGCCTATTTCTGACAGGGTGGGCATGTGTGTTAAGTGGGGACAGATTCATCCAGTGCAAGCTGTTAGCTTTTGCTCTGCAGCATTTCTGTAGTTCCAAAGACTGAACAATCATGTTGTGTCTAACCTTGGGAAAATTTCTGACTTAAGAATAGGTTTACAATGAGCGGCTGAACATCAGAGTTCGATTAAGTAACAGATGACAGGAGTGGAATATTAAGGGGAATGAGGTACTGTTTATACACAGGTATGCATGGGTCTTTAGATCTTGCTACATAATGCATATCTTCTTTTACTTGTCTATTATATAGAGTACTTTATTAAAATTGTAGAGTTTTAAAATAAAGAGCTTTTAAAGGACTCTCTGTAACACGACAGACTAAGTTAATAGAATTGATCATCTTCCTTTAACTTCAAATACATAGAAATGCTGGATAAAAAAATAAAACAAAATTTTTATAAAACTGCATGGGTAAACTTGAAAGAAGGAAAAGATAACCTCAAGTGTAGGGGGAAGAAAGGGAAATAAGAGCTATTGTGAGTGGGTAGATGAGGAGGAGAGCCAATGCCTAGGGAACTTACGGCGATTTGCGTTCCACATGATACTTGGGCCTGGGCATCTAGTGTCCATATGAAGATTAGTTATGTGACTCCAGATCACAGGTAGTGGAGGAAGGAGGAACCCTGGAGGTAGCCTGGAAAGTAAAAAAGCTGCCCCACTCATAAAATGCAAGCTAGAAAATTGTACTCATTGGCTAAAGGAAGCAACATGGAAGCCTGCCATTTGTCCAGAGCCTTAGACAGACAGAAAGAAATTAATTTGAGAAACTTAATTTCCAGGTTTGAACTACATAGAGGTATATCCAAATTTATACTACCTGTCTGGTGTAAAATGCCCAAGCTGAGAATTTATCATAAACCTGGTCAAGGACCATTGAAACCCTATAGGCTCCAGCAAAAGCAAATATAAAACTTCTCAACAGGAACCCTTTCACAATTCAGGGCAAACAGAATCCGTAGACCTACCATCCTCAATTAAGAGGGACTCACAGTGAAAAACAGACAAACTTCATGAATCAACCCACCGCACATCAGGGTTAAGAGATGTCACAAACAGGAATTCCTATCCACTACTGGCAGGAGTGTCAAATTGTAAAACTACACTAAAGAGCAATTTAGTAAGTCCTAGTATATTAGAAGTTGAGTAAACACTACATCCAGTAAGCTCATGTATAGGTGTGTGCTCTAGAAATTTTTTTATTTATACTTATGTGTGTGTGCCCAAGATGTTCATTGCCCCATTGTTTGTAAAAACAAATAATAATGATAATTAAAAAAACACACAAATTGTCAGTCAGAATGGGAATGGATAAATAAAGGGTGATTTATCCATATGTTAGAATACTATCAACCCATTAAAAAATGAATGAACATAGTCAGATGTATAAATCTTAAAAACATGATGTTGAGTGAGGAAGCCAGGTTTCTCAAGGATAAGTATAGCACACTATTTATGCAAATTAAAAACACACAAATAAATATTATATATTATTTATGAACACGTGCAAAAGTAGTAAAAGTAAAAAAGACACAGAAAAAACATATTAATCTAAGAAAAGAGGTTTACTTTTCTGTGGGAGGAAAGGCAAAGGACTTCATTCAAACTTAGATCTGACTCTTAAAAAACCATACCATATGGGCTCCCTGCAAGCCAATACATTTTTTTACTATGAAAAAAGAAATCCTCCCAAATATCATTCTTTTTCTATTTATTTTTTAAAAAAGAAATATGCTTTATAGATTTGGTTGAATCTCCATTTACATATCAATTTTATCCCTTCCTCTGCTCCTCCCATTGTCTTTGTATGAAGTGCTGCCTCTTTAAATACAAACCATGCTCAAATCATACATTTAATGGCTCCCAAAATACCAGGAAGGAAATGGTGGAGGCAAAATAATATAGTCATAATAAGACACTTTATTTTGGGAAGAAAAATAGGGAATAGGGGAAATAATGCTGTTGTTGCTAGTGAGTATCATGTACCACAGTCTCCTGGGTATCCCAGGGCACCTGATGTGGTTGGTAAAGGAAGGAGTTCCCTGTTGGGCCAAAACGACTACTTTGTGAGCATCTCCCTTATCTACTCTTCTCCACAACCACATGTAATATGAGAAGTGGAATATATTTCTTCTCCAGGAGCTGTAGTTATTGTCATAGTTCACTTCCTGTAGTAGGGAGTCTGGGGCATTTGGGCTGACCTTAGGAATTAAGCAATTGCAGGCCTTTATTTTCAGGACTTGAGGTTGGACCAATTAGCCCCTCAGTTAGCTTTCCAGAACTTTCAAGGGATATTAACCAAAGTCAGAGATCTTACAGCATCATGGTCCATGAATTTTGACCCTTTTTTTAAATAATGTCTGTCTCCTAGCAACAGGCTCAAGAGCTCTGTTCCTGTCCCTAGCCTTGGGCTTATCTGCTTTCACCATGTCCTCTCAAACAATGGGTTGAGGCAGGGCTAATGTGCCTTTCACTCTTAAGGCAGTTTACCATGAAGGCAATTTTTTTTTTTTTTTTTTTTTTTTTTTAGCAGCAAGTGAACCATAGGAGGTGTTGGAGCAGCCTGGGCCATTAGCCTCACTCCACATTCCTGGTTTCTTCAATCCCAATTGCCTCTCGGTTTCCCACCTAACTACCTTTACTTATACTAACTTTAGCTTTGGGAAGGTCATATCTGACTCAGCCCTCTTAGAGTGCTGGCCACGGTCTCTTAACAAGGCTCTATCACCTTCCCTTTCTGCTTTCAGATATCCTGCTTGTATTGAAAGAGCAACTCACTCTGATTTCTTTTTTTTGAAGCTGAATCCCAAAGTGACAGTTTAACCAGACTTTTTTGCAATCCCCTAACCTGAATGTGGGGAGGGTGAGTCCTTATTGTACCTCAGCGCACCTAAATTCAGCCACTTCCATATAGGGCTGTCACTCATAATATCCCACTCCTAGTCCTGACTTACATATTGGTTAAGACCCTTTTGGTTGTAAGAGAAAGAAAAACAATTCAAACTAGCTTAAAAAAACAAACAAAACCCAGAGAAGGTATTGGCCCATGTTCAGTAAGTACAAGGTGGTAGCGGCAGCCTGAAGTGAGCGAGGCTAAGTCCGGAAGTCCAACTAACAGGATTAGGAGTCTGTATTTTTTCTCGGTCTCTTGGCTCATTTTGTCCTTGGTGTCCACTGTATTCCCCAGCAGACTCTTCGTGTGGTTGAAAGATGGTCACCTGTAGTTCTTGGTTTATGTTGTTCTCCTAGTTGGTATTCTAGCAAATACAGAATGCCTCATCCTAACAAATCTATTAGAATGGCCTGGCTCAGCTTGGCCACATGCCCATTCCTGAATGAACCACTCTGGCTAGGGTCTGGGGTTCTCTGATTGACCAGGTTGGGGCCATGGGCCTGAATCTGAAATTTAGCACCACTTGAACAACAAGGAGACAATGAACAGAAGGATAGTTTCTTGAAGAGATTCTAGGCAGATGAAAACAAAGGTCTTCTAATGGGGGTGTTCTGAATCATCTACATGGTTTCATTGTCCAAGACCATTGGAAGATCTTGACATTTGCCCGAATAATAGTTTTTAGTTCACTTTTAGTGCAGACATTTGTATATATATTCAAAATCAAATTGTCACTGAGTGGTTCCCCGAAATGAAAGTGTTTATCTTTTAATGTCATGACTCTCAAACTAGATTTTGAGAGCATTATGAATTTTGGGAGTACATATACACTTTTGTTTATTTTAATGGGGATTAATTCATACATTATTCACATTTGGAAGACACTTTACACTCTCTCAATGTTGTATGATATAGTGTTATATGGGAACATATGGTTCCCAATGTTTCCAAATAAGATTTCTTGTTGACAGCCCCACAATTTGTGGATATCTCACAAAATAGTAATTGTACTTATAGTACCTTAGGAAAAATACATATGACAACAATTACTATGCAGTCAGTAGTCTATTAAGCACAATAGCATTGGTAATACTTTTTCTTTTTGTTAATCCTCACTTGAGGATATTTTCCTATTGATTTTAGAGAGAGCAGAACATAGGGGAAGAGACACAGAGAGAGAAACATTGATGTGAGAGAGACACATTGATTGGTTGCCTCCCACATTGCCCCCATGAGAGATTCAGCCTGCAACTGAGGCAGGTTGCCTGCCACGTGCCCTTGACTGGAATCTACTAGTAACCCAGGACCTTTTAGTCCGAGGGCTGACGCTCTATCTACTGAGCCAAAGGGCAGCATTGGTAATACTTGAAAAATAACAGTATACATGGCAGCTGGACCTATAGTTTGATTAGTCTATAGAAAATGCTTGGGCACCTGTGGATTGTTTTGGGCTGCTCATGAGATGGTACTTAAGAGAAATGGGCTAGTAAGTCAGGGACTGCTGGAATAGTGAGTGATGAAAAAAGGGGTTCAATCCCAGCTTTACAACTTGTGAGCTGTTTGACCTTCGGTGAGTTATTTAACCTCTCTTTAACTATTTCATTTTGTTAGATGGGAACTGGCAATAATAACACCTCTCCTCCTCATGGTTGCTGTGAGAATTAGAGATAATATAGATAAAGCACTTGACGGAGTCCTTGACACATGATTAGCACTCAATATGCGGTAGCAATTATTGTTACCACTTTATATTGTAATTATCTATTTACTGTAAGTCTCCTTGAAGGTAGGCATTGTGTTTTGTGCCTCTTTATATTCTCAATGCCTACCAAGGTGTTGACTTATGCAGGATATGTTTACTAAGTGAATAAATAAATTATTAGAAAACTAAATGCAATCATATATCTAGTGTCTAGCCCAGTGGCTACAGCATGGTTAGTACTCCTTAAATGCACCTCTCTTCTTCTCTCTATCATCCAGGCTTAGGCCTGGTCTAGTCCAATAGATTTCAAACTTTAGTGTACTTGAGAATCCCCTGCAGGGCTTGTTAAAACAGATTGGTAGCCCCACACCAAGTTTATGATTCAGTAGGTCTGGGGTGGGACCTGGGCAGTAGTAATAAGTATTGTTTTAATGCCCTCTCTACCAAGGCTCTCAGTTATGAGGTGCAAATCAATAGCCTTACCATTGGGCTTACACAACCCAACTTGGGGCACTGTTATCTGCCTGTTGTCAGCTGGCAGCACTGTAGAAACTATCTCTAACAGAAAATAATCAACATTTCAGTAAATCTGCCCTTGTATTTCTAAATTGATTATGTAGATATCATATGTCAGTCAAGTCAGTTAATAAATTGAGATTCTTCACGGGTACATTATTATTTCTCCCAGGCCAGTGGGTGCCTGTAAGTCTCTTGGACAGTTGTTTTTGTTTTATTCAGTGTGTGTGTGTGTGTGTGTGTGTGTGTGTGTGTCTGTGTGTCTGTGTCTGTGTCTGTCTCCAATGCAGTGAACTTGTCTTGATTTGTTTCTTATAATCCATTATATAATCAAGGGATTAACTCAATGGAGTCATAAGGGTATGGAGGGGAGAAATGCTCTTTATTTTAGAAATCAACCAACTCTTTTTTTTAAAAAATTTCTTTATTGATTAAGGTATTACATATGTGTCCTTATCCCCCAATAAACCAACTCTTCTCAGTAATAAAGTCTTCCCAAGATCTTAAATCTGCAGTTGTGGGTGCATTAAAAGCAAGTTGCAATTACAATCATGTTTGTCTCTTGGTTGATGCCTGTGTCTCGTGCTTATTTTTTCCTTGTGAACCTTAATACATGCTTAATGTGAATCTTAATGATTTGATTACAATGGCATAATTACATAATTGGAATGTATTGTGCATGCTGCTGGGAAGGCTCTGGAAGGTGCTCAGTGAGTGACGTTACATAAACAGAATAATAATGATGGTGAGATTGAGAATGAGACTAATGAGAAAATGATTAGAAAAATTTGGAAGAAATGGACACTTGTGGAAATGAGCAGGTAGCATTTCTTTTGCTTTAATGATTGGGATTAATTTCACCTCTGAGAACGAGGCTTCTGAAAACCAAAGCTATTAGAAAGAGGTAGGTTCAGGTGGTATGCTTTTTTTGGAGGCCACTATGGAGATGTGGGATGAGCCCAAGCCCTACCTGTCCAGGCATAAAGCAAATCAAACTCATCAACAAGCTCTGATGCACTGCTTCTTATGATTATTAAGACAGAAACAAGCTTAGTTCTGTTTGACTCACTACTGTTCTTGCCTTGGAATGCTTTATGTAGTCCATTTGCATATCATCAGCACATTGAGAGCTCCATTAATGTGGAATAGAACCACTTTCCCCTCCCTAGTGCAATTCCACCATCTCTCCCTACTGCTACTGAAGAGGAATGGTACTTAGCCAGTCGTTTTGTGTTCCCAGTTAATGACCACCATTAATGTGTCATTTGGGCTAGAGAGACATGTCCACTGCTTAGCGCTCTTCCCATAGTAATTGGCCTGTGCAGTGGCATCCTTAACTTGATGTTTACTGCTTGTTGCTATAATCACAATGATTATTTTCTCAACTTATTTTAAAACATAAAACATATCTGCTCATGATTCAACAAACACCTACTAGTATATTTATTAAACACCTATATATAGGTGCTAACTGCTTCACGTGATGCAGAAATTAGGAGACATAGCATTTATAGTTTAGGAGTTGAAGCTTAGACAAGGCATTCTTGAAAAGTTAGATATTACAGGCTATTCATTACATGGTGGGTCAGAGAATGATTCAGAATATTTTCACTATAACCATGTACTCTTTCATCTGTCAACTTAAAAACATTTATTGAGTTCCTATTATGTGAACAGCTCAGGGGTAGAGGCAGAATACTGAGATGAACTTGTCCAAGTTCCTGCCTTCAAGGGAATGTTGGAAGGAAATCTGGCTATATCTAGTAAGAAATAAAATGGGCACACTCTGATCCAGTGTTTTCATTTATTAGTTTGTACCCCAGATGGACATTTATTCATGTGCACAGAAAATGCTATGCAGTTATGGTGATCACAGTATTGTTTGTAATGTCATAATACTTCAAACAACCTAAGTGTTCAATAGTGGAGTAACTAAATAAACTGAAGTTAAAGCCCTACAATGAAAATTACAAAGAGGTTAAGCAGAATGAGATAGATCTATCCATAGATCTTTAGGATACCCTTTTGAGTAAAATAAGTGATAAGTAATTATGTATGGTATCTTTTATGAAAAAGGTAAAGCAAAAGAAAAACAATCCTATATAATAAAGGCCCAATATGGTAAGTGTCCGGTCGACTGGTTGGCTGTTCATCCAATCAAAGCATAATATACTAATGATATGCTAAGACTGCTTAACGGCTTGCTATGACATGCACTGACCACCAGGGGACAGACACTCTGACTGGTAGGTTAGCTTGCTGCTGGGCTCTGGCTGATCAGGACTGAGCCGGGATGGGCCAGACATGCCTTGGAGCCCTCCCGTGGTTCCTCCCTGGCTGGCCAACCTCCAGCGTCTCTCCTCAGCCCAGATCGTGCACCGGTGGGGTCCCTTGGCTTGGCCTACACCCTCTTACAATCCAGGACCCCTCGGGGGATGTCGGAGAGCCAGTTTTGGCTTGATCCCACAGGCCAGGCCGAGGGACCCCACTGGTGCACGAATTCATGCACCAGGCCTCTAATATACAATAATTTTATACATTTTCTAGGGGGTATATATATGTATATAAAATACAAAACAATGAGCCCACCTGAGCATCTCAACTGAAAGGCACTTCCTCTGTGTGAGGATCCAGAGGTTTAATTGCACCACCCCTCCCTGCTTGATGAGCCTGCCTCAAACTCTGCTTTTCTTCTTAGCCTCTTCAATGAATCTTTTTAACCTGTTTGCCTTCTTTAGAAATCAATAAAGTCTTGAGTAGAAAGTTGTGCCTGATATTGGTTTTACTTGCTGCATTTCTTGTCTCTCTGGGCTTCTGGAATCATATGTCCTGGTATCTTGGTAGTTCTGAACGGCAATTTTTTATTTCCCTGTATCCATGACACCGACTAAAGTTCTATTTAGGTTCTCAGGTTTACCACTACTTCCTGCTTGACTTACAGCATCACTTAAGAGGTGGCAGGTGCCTTGAGAGAAAAAGTGGGGCAGAATATTAGGACTCATCTCAATGAATTTTCCTTCTCTCCAGGATTGTGGGCCTTTAAGTCCTAGGGCCTGATGAGTCTCTGGTGCCTTAAAACAGATTTTTTGGTCCCATTTTAAAGTTACTCTTGGCAGGAAGGTGACTGTGCTACAACAGAAACAGATGCCTCCATAAGTATCAATCTAATGTGCTTTTAAGAGAAAGTCTGAAATACTGAGCGAGGCCCAGCTCAGGGACAGTCTTGTAATTTAGGACCCAGCTGTATTCTGTGGTAGCCACAGCTGTGTTGTTAGCCAGCCATGTCCTCTTCAAAGTTAGTGTTTCTAGGCCTTTCTCAGGGGCCAGGCCTTGGCTCACGCCACTGAGGGAACTGCTTCTCTGAGAAGAGAATGTGGTTCGCATATGCTCCTACCTGAGGTTTGCACTGGAGTTCTGGGGTCTGAGTCCTTTTTTTTCTGCCTTTCAGGGCAAAGCTTGGGTACATCTTAGCAAAAAAATCTACACATTACAATAGGGGAATTCTTCTGGATTTCAAGGAATATCTCTCTAGGAGCAACACTTACCACGATTTTATTCTGTTTCTTCTATTTTTGAATGTCAGATTTTAGCTGACATCATTTCCTGAATTATAGGCATTGAATTCAATCTTTGGGCCCTTAGGTCCGTTATGTTGATTCAGACTCACTGTGTTGGACCCTCAAAGAATCACAACTATGTGGAGGGTGGGTGAATGTGAACATGGCCAGAGAAGGGCCAGTATGTAATGGGCCTGCAAACCAGTTGGTTGAGAAGATGATGCTTGGTCTACCTAGTAATGGGAGGGTGGGCGAAGTCTCTCCTAGCATGTGGTGGTAGGTACTACTGGTAAGGGTGGGAGATGAGGGGGTAGATATATACATTCCTTATTTATTTTTTCTTTTAATCCTCACCCAAGGATATTTTTCCTTTGGTTTTTAGAGAGAGTGGAAGACAGAGAAAAAGACAGAAATATCGATGTGAGAGAAACACATCGATTGGTTGCCTCCTGCATGAGCCCCGACCAGGGCCTGGGCTGAGGAGGAGCCTACAACCTAGATACGTGCCCTTGACTGAAATCAAACCCGGGACCCTTCAGTCCACAAGCTGACGCTCTATCCCCTGAGCCAAACTGGCTAAAGCGATCTACACATTCTTTATGAAATGGGGAAATTCAGAGATACACCACAGTTCACTTCACAGCTTAGGACCTCAGCTTTGTGAATGGTTTCATTTAGAATTGGGAAGGCAACCCTGGGCCTGGGAATGTCTGAGGTCAGAGATGCTGTAGGTTGAAGCTATTTTTCATCCTTAGCTCCTGAACTTCATTATCATCCTAAAAACCATCCCTGGATAACCTGTAGCTCACTCTCTGAGATAGGTTCACTTTTCTCCTAGTTGATATGCAAAGTCCATGTGAATCTGAGCATTTGACCTATTCTGACTAAATGTGAGGGATGATTGAAAAGCTGTAGTATTGAATCTCACAAGGTACTGAAAGCTCAAGGACTAAGAGGGCCTTGAGAAGAAAAACACCTTTCTCTGGGTTTGGAGCTGGTGGAGATGAGCCCTGATGGTTTCTGTGGGTGGGCTTGAATGAGTCTAAATTGAGAGAGGACTGACAAATGTTGGCCTGAGGAGAAAGGGTGTTCCTGTTTCTGAGGAAAGCCTTATTTGTAATACCTGTTTTGGAGCTCAACTACACACATCCAGTGCCCTGTCTCCTATGTCATCCAGATGAACACTATTATGTTAATAAAGTCTTCTATAATTCTAG
Organism: Plecotus auritus; assembly: GCF_963455305.1. Classification (NCBI taxonomy): domain Eukaryota; kingdom Metazoa; phylum Chordata; class Mammalia; order Chiroptera; family Vespertilionidae; genus Plecotus; species Plecotus auritus. Next base: position 149,056,539 of record NC_137773.1, read on the forward strand.
AAGCCAGACATGCTTTTTCCTTTTTTAAAATTTGTTCCAGGATCCTAAAGACCATGACTACTGAAAAGGGGGTGCTGGCACCTACATAATAAAAGAGTAACATGCTAATCGACCATACCTTTGTGACGCCCACCAGCCAATCAGGAGTGAGTATGCAAATTAACCCAACAAAGAGGGCGTGTTAATTTGCATATGCTGGTGCCGAGGGGCCAGGAGTGGGGCAGGAAGCTTGCATCGTTGCCATGGTGATGATGCAGGCGTTCCGCACCACCCAAGCTTCTCTGGGCCTCTGGGCAGCGTGGGAAGGCAGAAAGGCTGCTCCGGGCTGGAGCAGAAAGTGGCTCTGGGCCGGAGCAGAAAGGTGGTGCCAGCAGCCAGGGGAAGGAAAGCCCATTCTTGCATGAATCTTCATGCATTGGGCTCTAGTTAATAATAACTAAGGGAGGTAAAGTACCAACATTCTATGTGCTAGGTGTGTATTAGGCACATTGTGTAAGTTGCCTATAAACAAGCCTAAGTCTTTGACATGGATGCTTTGCATCTGTACCATCTTGCCTCATGCTTGTCTTAAATATTGCCTTAAAAGAATGCTGTGTTCTGTTCTTTTCAAAACTGTGTTTCAGATACATGTGTCTGCAAAATTGTAGGCTGGCTTCTGCTGTCTTCCTGTTCCCCACTGTGCCTGGCCTGGACTGGGTACTCTGTAAGCTTTAAATGAATGTTTGATGAATGAATGGATCTCCATGGAAATAGAGCTGACAGTGACAGAGAGCTCCATCTTTCTGCCTCCCAGCTCCCTGGCCCTTCTGATCACAATTAGGTTGTGCCTGCAAAGATAAGCATACCGGAGAGGATTTCAGCCAAGTTTTTCTCAGGCACATTCTACCTGCATTGATGTTAGGAGCCACCATGGAAAAGTTTTGCTATTCATGTGAAAATCACAAACACTTAAACCAGGAAGCTAGTTAATAACAACAAAATTTGGACCTTGTCGTTTAATACTTCAGAGGCCTCCATTTCCTAATGAAGAGATTCTTAAACTTGATCATCAGATTGGGGGACAAAATGAGGTTTTTTAATAGTAGAAGCTTGTGGTTTAACCTGACTAATTGGGTCTGGGAGGGGACCAAAAAGTCTGTGTTTTAAAAAACGGTGCCTAGGAGATTCTAGTTGATTCTGATGATCAACCTGATTTGGGCCACACTGTAAAGTAAAGCTCCTCAGCATGGCAGGCAAAGACCTTTATACGTTGGGTTTCCTTGCCCACCTCTTCTGCGGCCTCTTGGTGCACATTTCAGCTTCTGCATATCCCTCTGCCCTTCTACCAATACACATGTACACACACACATGCACATAGAGACACACACTCACACAGACATATACATTCACACCCAAAGAAATTTATAGACACAACTACACACAGAGACCCACTCACACATAGACACTCACTCATACAGACACACATAGACATACAAATACAGACATACACAAAACCCAACACACACAGTGCTGTTGCTTCCCCTTGTGCCTTTGTACCCTCTATCGGATAGAATCTATCCCTTTGCTTAGGACATACTTCCCTTCTGTCAACCCAACTGTGATGGGTTTATGTGTCACTTGGCAAGGCTATAGAATCTAGTTATTTGATTAAACTATTAATCAATTACATTGTTGTTGTGAAGGTATTTTGTAGATGTGTGTGACATCTATAATCAATTGACTTTCACTAAAGTTGATTTTCCTTGATAATGAATGGGCCTCTTCCAATCAGTTGAAAGGCCTTCAGAATAAAACTAAGGTTTCCTTGAAGAAGTAGGTTTCCTTGTGGACTTGAGTTTGTGTATTAAGTTGCCACCAAATGTTCCAATTTTATTAAAGGACCTTGGAGAGTTAAAAAATTAAGTATATATAAAATATTTAATTTATCCTAATTATATTTAATTGCCATTAATAATAGTTAATAACTAACAGCTAGAATTTATTGAGTATTTACCATATGCCCAGCTTCCAATGGCACTAATTAATTTCATCTTTACACAATTCAACAGGTGAATATCCTTTTCTTCATTGTATAGATGAGAAAAACTGATGCATGTCAACCAAGGTCAGATTTATACTCAGACAATCTGACTCCAGAATCCTTGGTCTTATCTATTTAGTTATAATTTTGAACAATATACTTACTATACCTTGATTTCTTATTGCATTTTCTTTTTTCAATATCTTTGAGAGTAATTTTAACTATATTCCTTTCCAGAACAACTTTGGATAAGGTAAATTACACAAGAAAATCCATTTGCTTTACTTCTTTTAAATTCTAAGCTAAACATTAGTTAAAATAACAGTGATGTATGGTCCTAATGCTTCTATTTTTGAAAATTGCTCTAAAACTTTTGCATAATCTTGTATTTAGAAACTTGCTCTTATTTTGCCCTGTTTCAATTTTCATAATTTATTGGAAAGTGCATGTTATATTGGCTTTTTGCTCTATACATTTTTGTAGTAATATTTGGCTGAAAGCAATATAATTCTGGCCTGACCTTATTAATTCATATTTGGTGCCCCCAAGTGTGAGAGACTCCAATGGAAATGTATAGGCCTATACAGATTAACACAGTATCCAGCCCAAAGACCAAGAGTGAGATCCATACCCCGAGGTGACTTGGCACGTAAGACCCAGAAGAAGAAGCAACAAACATCCCAGATATTGATGTCCCTCTAGGTTCCAAAGCCACTCCAAATGAGCTCAGTGCCCAGGAAGTGGAACTCACATGTAGGCCACCTCTCTGCTTCTCTCCCCATTTAGGGTGAGACAGTGTTCTGAGGTGTTCCCTGCATCAGTCTCCCAGCCTGGCCTTATTCTAGTTGGTCTTTGCAAGTTTGTCATCCTTGGTACTCCAACTTGGGGTATGGGGCATCATCCCAAATGTGCCCCCAGACTTAGGCTACAAAGGGGCCTGAGCATACAACTGGGTTTGACTCCTGGCTCTGAGACTAGATGGTTTGCAGTGCGGGGTGGGTTTCTCAATCTTGTTGAGTCTTAGTTTCTACATTTGTAAAAACAGAGCTAATGTTCACTTGCTGGGATGTTAGGTTTAATTAGATTAGTGCTGTGTTACATCTGCGCTCCAACAAGCAGTAGAGAGAAGCACAGAGGGTGGGTGTCTCATTCAGCCTTTGGAGGGTATCAGAAAGGTCTTCCTGGAGGAAATGATACCTAACCAGAGTCTTAAAAATAACAAATATAATTAGCCTGGTCAAAAATGTGTGTATGTGGTTGGAAAGGGGATGGTACAGCCTGAGATGAGGAAAGCCTGGATGCAAAATGACGTTTACACAAGAAATCTGTGCCTAGGTCTGTGGGCTAGAGGATAAGAAGTGTGAGGCAAAGAATGATGAGGGATTGGACTAGAGAAGTACCCAGGACTCTGAAAAACAAGAGTAAGTAGAAAGGTTGGAAACCCTCACGAATTAAATTTTTGTTTGGATAAAGGTGAATTTACTATTGATTTAGAATTTTTGAATATCAGTGTTAGAGGGACCTTAGAGATGAACTTATCTTGCAAATAGAAAAACCGAAACCCAAGTGGTCCACGTGTGAGGATGACAGAGTTAATTAGTGGCAGACCACGAACACAGCCTTTTGCCTCCTCATAGGCTGGTCTTGCCATGTTCATACTCCCCCTCCCTTCCTCACTCAGGGTCTCTACCACTTGGGACATTCCCATCTCTGCTGTTGTCTGTGTAGTTTGTTGACAGCTCTGACAGCCCATATCATGTATTCCTCTTTTATTTTTGTTTCTCTTGTTTTCTGTTTATCAAAGTAACACTTGGTCTTGGTTTTAGGAATGAAACAGTGCCACGATGTGTTACCAAAATACAGCAGTGGAAGCCTCCCTAGGCCAGTCTTCTTACGGCATAAATGGGCTGTTAGCCTAGTGATATGTCTTCCTCCCAGGCAAGGGATATGAGGGGGGAAGTTGGCGAGTGGAAGATAGCACTAGGGTGCAGTCCCTGGGGTCAGACTTCTTGAGTTTGAATGCTGATCTGCCACTTTCTTAGTCATGTGACCTTGGGTGAGTTTCCAGTGACTCACTCTCTGTGTTCACTGTGTTGTGTAAGATGCTACAAGGGATACAGAGAGGGCTCTAGGACAACCCTGGCCCTCAAGGAGCTCTCGACCACAGGGAGAGGGAACTAGCAGACAAACTTGAAGTCCCTAACAAGTAGTGAGAAGACTTGTACCTCCACCGGGAGTCAGATGAACCAGGATCCAAGTTCTAGCACTGTCAACTTCTCTGAGCCTCACTGTTCCTCCTGAAAGGTGATAATAAATACCTCTTTCACGGAATCATTATGGGGATTAAATGAGATTAATGGATAAAAGGAGGAGGAGGTAAGGAATCCATCACGGCACTGTGGAACAAGAACAGGACCTATCCTTAGACAGATTTTGAAAAATTCCTGGAAGATAGAAAGCAGATGGGATAAGATTGCTGAAACATAAGGGCAGAAAAAAGCCATAGCCTATAACACAGACAATGGAAAACTACCGTGGAAGTAATAGAAATTCCAGAAATATTTTAAGCTCAGACTCAACAAACAGACCAGGAGGGGCTTTGGGCCAACCATCAGGTTAATTAATAAAGCTTAGTATTTGGAACAGCGGAGCCCACCAGGCCCTTTCCCTCCCCACATCAACGGAGCAGACAGCATGGATAGTTTATACCCAGGATGAAACTTCCAGAAGGGGAGAAACCCAGAGAGCTCAGAACACAGCAAGAAGTAACCCCAGACAATTAGAAAGAAAGAAAAAAGAAAGAAGGAAAGAAAGACAGAAAGAAAAGAAAGTGGGAAAGAAAAAGAGCAAGGCTGATTTTTGCATTTGCCCCCAGAATAAACTCTGAGAAGAGCTGTCTGAAGCAGGAGGAATCCTGACTCAGGAATCTCAGATGGGCAGTTGGATCAGAGAGGGAGAGAAATGACTCCAGATGACTTACCCTACTGGAGGAGAGAGACCCCACCCTTCTCAGAAGGCAAGGGAGCTACTAGCTTGCTATTCCTGCCCTCCACCCTGTCCTCGCTGCCTCTGGCCCCCCAATCACCCAAGGCAGCTGGAATCAGCACTTACATACTCAGGCAAAAAGGAGTTTCAAATTCAAGTGCAAACAATAGTTTAGAATATCCAAACATTTAAGGAAAACAAACATCATTTAAAAAAAAAAAAAAGAACCAAAGTCAACAAATAAAATAGCTAATGCATTTGGGAGGGAAGAAATAACTTTAAATATTCAGACATGAGGAGCTGGTACACCATTAATTAAGAATAAGTGGTATAAAAAATTTATTAGGATTCTATAATCACCAACTATTTTTAAAAATTTTTTCCCCATTTTTTAAAATTAAGGTATTACATGTGTACATATCTTCCCATTGCCCCCCCACCCCCACCCCACTCCCATACATGCCCTCAACCCCCAGTGTCTTATGTCCATTGGTGTGCTTATACGCATGCATGCATACAAGTCCTTTGGTTGATCTCTTATCTCCCCCACCTCTCCCTAACCTTCCTGCTGTAATTTGACAGTCTGTTTGATGCTTTACTGCCTCTGTATCTATCTTTTTGTTCATCAGTTTATAATGTTCTTTATTATCCAAAAATGAGTGATATCATGTGGTATTTTCCTTTCATTGACTGGCTTATTTCACTTAGCATAATGCTCTCCAGTTCCATCCAGGTTGTTGCAAATGGTAAGAATTCCTTCTTTTTTATGGCAGCATAGTATTCCATTGTGTAGACGTACCATAGTTTTCTGATCTAGTCATCTGCTGACGGGCACCTAGGCTGTTTCCAAATCTTAGCTATTGTAAATTGTGCTGCTATGAACATAGGGGTGCATATATCCTTTCTGATTGGTGTTTTTAGTTTCTTAGGATATATTCCTAGGAGTGGGATTACTGGGTCAAATGGGAGTTCCATTTTTAGTTTTTTGAGGAAACTCCATACTGTTCTCCACAGTGGCTGCACCAGTCTGCATTCCCACCAGCAGTGCACGAGGGTTCCTTTTTCTCCGCATCCTCGCCAACACTTGTCATTTGTTGATTTGTTGATGATAGCCATTCTGACAGTGTGAGATGGTACCGGATTGTCGTTTTGATTTGCATCTCTCGGGTAATTAGTGACTTTGAGCATGTTTTCATATATCTCTTGGCCTTCCTTCTGTCTTCTTTCAAAAAGATTCTATTTAGGTCCATTGCCCATTTTTTTAATTGGATCATTTATTTTCCTTTTATTAAGTTGTATAAGTTCCCTGTAGATGTTGGAGATTAAACCTTTATCAGTGATAACATTTGCAAATATGTTCTCCCATACAGTGGGATTTCTTGTTGTTTTGTTGATGGTTTCTTTTGCTGTGCAAAAGCTTTTTATTTTGATGTAGTCCCATTTGTTTATTTTCTCTTTGGCTTCCATTGCCCTAGGAGTGGTATCAGTGAAGAAATTGCTTCAGCATATGTCTGAGATTTTTCTGGCTGTGGATTCCTCTAGTATTTATATGGTTTCCCATCTTATGTTTAAGTCCTTGATCCATTTTGAGTTTATTTTTGTGTATGGTGTAAGTTGGTGGTCTAGTTTCATTTTTTGCATGTATCTGTCCAATTTTCCCAACACCATTTATTGAAGAGACTGTCTTGGCTCCATTGTATGTTCATGCCTCCTTTGTCAAGTATTAATTCAGCATAGTGGTTTGGGTTGATATCTGGGTTCTCTATTCTATTCCGTTGGTGTATATGTCTGTTCTTGTGCCAGTACTAGGCTGTTTTGAGAACAGTGGCTTTGTAATACAGCTTGAAATCTGGTATTGAGATCCCACCTACTTTGTTCTTCTCTCTCAGCATTGCTGTGGCTATTCGGGGTCCTTTTTCATTCCAGATGAATTTTTGGAGAGTTCTTTCTAGGTCTGTGAAATATGCTGTTGGTATTTTAATGGGGAGTGCATTGAATCTATAGATTACTTTGGGTAGTACAGACATTTTAATGATGTTGATTCTCCCAATCCATGAACACGGTATGCTCTTCCATCTGTTTACGTCTTCCTCTATCTCTTTTTTCAATGTCTTGTAGTTTTCTGAGTAGAGGTCTTTTACCTCCTTAGTTAAGTTTATTCCTAGGTATCTTAATTTTTTTGGTGTGATGGTAAATAGATTGTTTTCTTAGTCTCTCTTTCTGTAAGTTCACTGTTGCTGTATAGAAATGCCATAGATTTCTTGGTGTTAATTTTGTATCCTGCTACATTGCCGAATTAATTTATTAAGTCTGTTAGTGTTTGATGGAGTCATTAGGGTTTTCTATGTACAGTATCATGTCATCTGTGAATAAGGACAGTTTTACTTCTTCTTTTCCAACTTGGATGCCTTTTATTTCTTCTTCTTGTCTAATCACAATGGCTAGTATTTCCAATACTATGTTGAACAGGAGTGGTGAAAGTGGGCATCCCTGTCTTGTTCCTGTTCTTAGGGGAAATGGTTTTAGGTTTTGTCCATTGAGTATGATGTTGGCTTTGTGTTTGTCATATATGGCTTTTATTATGTTGAAGTATGATCCCTCTATTCCCACCTTGCTGAGAGTTTTTATCAAAAATGGGTGTTGGATTATGTCAAATGCTTTTTCTGCATCAATTGATATGACTATGTGGTTTTTATCTCTCAATTTGTTTATGTGATGTATCACGTTTATTGATTTGCGGATATTGTACCATCCTTACATCCCTGGGATAAATCCTACTTGGTCATGGTGTATGATCTTTCTGATGTACTGCTGGATCCGATTTGCTAGAATTTTGTTGAGGATTTTGGCATCTACGTTCATGAGGGATATTGGCCTGTAATTCTCTTTCATTGTGTTGTCTTTATCTGGTTTTGGTATTAGGGTGATGCTGGCTTCATAGAAGGAGCTTGGAAGTGTTCCTTCCTCTTGAATTTTTTGGAATAGTCTGAGGAGGATAGGTTTTAGTTCTTCCTTGAATGTTTGGTAAAACTCCCCTGTGTAGCCGTCTGGACCCGGGCTTTTATTTGCTGGAAGCTTTTTGATGACTGCTTCAATTTCTTCCATAGTTATTGGCCTATTGAGATGTTTAGATTCTTCCTGATTGAGTTTTGGAAGGTTATATTTTTCTAGGAATATGTCCATTTCCTCCAGGTTGTCTAGTTTGTTGGAATAGAGTTGTTCATAATATTTTTAAACAATCCTTTGTATTTCAGTGGGGTCTGTTGTTATTTCTCCTCTTTCATTTCTGATTTTGTTTATTTGGGTCCTCTCTCTTTGCTTCTTGGAGAGCATGGCTAGAGGTTCATCAATCTTGTTTATCCTTTCAAAGAACCAACTCTTGGTTTTGTTGATCTTTTGTATTGTTTCTTTGGTCTCTATGTCGTTTATCTCCGCTCTGATCTTTATTATTTCCTTCCTTCTGCTTACACTGGGCTTTTCTTGTTGCTCTCGTTCTAGCTCTTTGATTTGTAGGGTTAGATAATTTATTACCATTGTTGCTTGTTTTTTGCAGTAGGCTTGTAGAGCTATGAACTTCCCTCTCAAGACTGCTTTCACTGTGTCCCATAGATTTTGGATTGTTGTGTTTTCATTGTTATTTGTTGCCATGATGTTTTTTATTTCTTCTTTGATCTCTCTGGTAACCTAGTCATTGTTTAATAGCATGCTATTTAGTCTCCAAGTGTTTGATTTTTTTGGATTGTTTTTATTGTAGTTGATTCCCAGTTTTATGCCATTGTGATCTGAAAAGATGCTTGATATGATTTCTATCTTCTTGAATTTGAAGAGACTTTGCCTGTGTCCTAATATGTGGTCTATCCTTGAAAATGTTCCATGTGCACTGGAGAAGAATGTATATTCTGTATCTTTGGGGTGGAATGTTCTAAAGCTGTTAATTAAGTCCATCTGATCTAGAGTGTCATTTAGGATTGCTGTTTCTTTACTGATTTTTTGTTTGGTTGATTTATCCAGTGGTGTTAGTGGGGTACTAAAGTCCCCTACTATGACCGTATTGCTGTCAGTCTCTCCCTTGATTTCTTCCAGAAGTTGTTTTATGTATTTGGGTGCTCCTGTATTGGGTGCATATATGTTTACCAGAGATATTTCTTCTTGTTGAATTGCTCCCTTTAGTATTATGTAGTGGCCTTCCTTATCTCTTATTATGGCCTTTACTTTGAGGTCTATTTTATCAGATATAAGTATTGCAACCCCAGCTTTTTTCTTATTTCCATTTGCCTGATAAATGTTTTTCCATCCCTTCACTCTCAGTCTGTGTGAATCCTTTGTTCTGAGGTGGGTCTCTTTCAGACAGCAAATATATGGGTCATATTTTCTTATCCATTCAGCTACCCTATGTCTTTTGATTGGTGCATTTAATCAATTTACGTTTAATGTTATTATTGACAATTACATGTGTGTTGTCATATTTTTTCTTAATGTTTGTGTTTCTTCTTGCCTTTCTCTTTCTTCTTTTTACAGCAGTCCCTTCAGCATTTCTTGCATTGCTGGCTTGGTAGTGATAAACTCTCTTAGTCCTTTTTTGTCTGTGAAGCTCCTGATTCTACCTTCAATTTTGAATGATAGCCTTGCTGGGTATAGTATTCTTGGGTTCAGTCCCTTGCTTTGCATCACTTTGTTAATTTCATTCCATTCCCTTCTGGCCTGGTGTGTTTCTGTTGAGAAATCCGTTGATATTCTAATAGGAGAAACCTTGTAGGTAACTTTCTGTCTCTCTCTGGCAGCCTTTAAGATTCTTACTTTGTCATTGGTGTTTGCCAATTTAATTATGATGTGTCTTGGTGTCAGTCTTTTAGGTTCATCTTGTTTGGGACTCTATGTGCTTCTTGGACTTGCATGGTTTTTTTCTTGCCAGTATCAGGGAAGTTTTCTGTCATTATTTTGTCAAACAAGTTTTCTATTCCTTGCTTCTCTTCCTCTCCTTCTGGTACCCCTATTATGCAAATATTGTTTCATTTTGTGTTGTCCCAAAACTCCCTTAGGCTCTCCCCTTGCTTTTTAAATCTTCATTCCAGTTGCTGCTGTGTTTGTGTGTTTTTTCCTACCTTGTCTTCTAATTCACTGATGCGGTCCTCAACCTCTTTTAGTCTACTGTTTAAGCCTTCTATTGTGTTCTTTATTGCAGCTATGTCGTTCTTCATCTCCTCTTGGTTCTTTTTCATGTTGGCAACATTCTCATTCAGCTCCTTATAATTCTCATTGAGTTGCATGTATTTGTCATCCATCCGTTTAAACATCCTTATAACCATTATTCTGAATTCTTTCTCTGTTAAGCTGCTAGCTTCAATTTCATTTAACTCCCTTTCTGGTGATATTTTTTAAAATTTAACAGATGTGCCAAATTGTAGAATGGACACTGATGAAGAATGAATTCATGAATTAGTAAATTAAAAAAAATGAAAATAGAAAAAAAAGGAGAGACCAGAGAGCATGGAAGAGAGAAAATAAATAAATGATATGAGAAAACTTAGAACTGAAACAAAGCCACAAGTTTTCAGATTGAAAAGGGTCACAGAGAGACATCAAAATGAATGATCAAAAATTGACAACTGGATACATACTGATGAAATTCATAGGACCTCAATAATAGAAAATACAAAAAACTTCAGGAGAAAATCCAACAGTTTACCTATAAAGGAACAGGACTCGGGTGGGCATCGCATTTCTTTGCTAATCCTGGAAGCTCAAAGTCAATGGTATCAAACCTAGTTTCTAAGAGGAAATCAATTTGAAATTACAGTTCTATGCTGTGCAGATGTCTGTGGCCATTCATCTCTCAGCCCACGTCTGATCCCCTCTGAGGCTGCAGTGGATATTTCTCTGCAAGCTCACTGATCTGCTCACTTTTGGCCCTTCCTTGTTTGTGGTAATCGTGGAGGTGTGCCCCTTGAATCCTCTTCAAGAGAACATGCTGCAGGGAACAGTCTGGATGGTAGGATGCCCTCCTTCAGGTTGCCATGCATGCATTAAGTCAGAGACCTCTTTGTGGTGCTGTGTCCTCAATAGGATGGACAGATGAGCCCAGGAAATAAGGGGTGAAAGCAGCAGTGGCTCCATTTACCTTCACTCTCAACCCCTTGGAGATTTTGTGCTTCTTGTGTCTGGAACTGTAGACACTGCAGGCTTAGAGTCTTTATCCCCAGTGGAGGTACACTCTTATCAGGGGATGGAGTCAGGATCCCACTAAACGATAGATTATACTGTAGCCAGAACTGTCTGGACGCCCTGCACCAAGGGACCAGCAGGTAGGAAGAAAAATCTATTGGCTGAGGTAATTGGCAACTGATCAGTGGAGGGAGAAGGGGCTTTTTTTAACTGATAAATTTAGTCATATTACATCTGTAGTCATTGCTGATATATTTGGATTTATTTTTACATTCCACTTAACATGATTTCTCTTCCTCTCTTTTTTCCTTATTTAGTATTAATACTTTTTCATTCTTTCCTTCATCAAATTTATATAGTCTATTTCTATTCTTTTAGTGGCTACTCTTAAATTTTAACAGGCATTCTTGTCTTAACAAAACCTTATAGTTATCAGGATTTCTACCTTCTTTCTTTCTTTTTTTTAAAATTTCTTTACTGATTAAGGTATTATATATGTGTCCTTATTCCCCCATTACCCCCCACCACCCATTCATGCCCCCACCCCCCGGTTGTCTGTGTCCATTGATTAGGCTTACATGCATGAATATAAGTCCTTTTGTTGATTTCTCCCCCTTACCCCCACTGTCCCCTACCTTCCCTGAGGTTTGACGTTCTGATAGATGTTTCTCTGTCTCTGAATCTATTTTTGTTCATCATTTTATGTTGTTTATTATATTCCACAAATGAGTGAGATCATGTGGTATTTATCTTTCTCTGCCTGGCTTATTTCACTTAGCATAATGTTCTCCATCTCCATCCATGTTGTTGCAAATGGTAAGAACTCCTTCTTTTTTACTGCAGCGTAGTATTCTATTGTGTAGATGTACCACAGTTTTTTAATCCACTCATCTGCTGATGGGCACTTAGGCTGTTTCCAAATCTTAGCTATGGTGAATTGTGCTGCTATGAACATAGGGGTGCATATATCCTTTCTGATTTGTGTTTCTAGTTTCTTGGGATATATTCCTAGAAGTGGGATCACTGGGTCAAATGGGAGTTCCATTTTTAGTTTTTTGAGGAAACTCCATACTGTTCTCCACAGTGGCTGCACCAGTCTGCATTCCCACCAGCAGTGCACGAGGGTTCCTTTTTCTCCGCATCCTCGCCAACACTTGTCATTTGTTGATTTGTTGATGATAGCCATTCTGACAGTGTGAGATGGTACCGCATTGTTGTATTGATTTGCATCTCTCTGATGATTAGTGACTTTGAGCAGGTTTTCATATATCTCTTGGCCTTCCGTCTGTCTTCTTTCGTAAAGTGTCTATTTAGATCAGTTGCCCATTTTTTGATTGGGTTGTTTATCTTCTTTTTGTTAAGCTGCATGAGTTCCCTGTAAATGTTGGAGATTAAACCCTTATCGTTGATATCATTGGCAAATATGTTCTCCCATGCAGTGGGCTTTCTTGTTGTTTTATTGATGGTTTCCTTTGCTGTGCAAAAGCTTTTTATTTTGATGTATTCCCATTTGTTTGTTTTCTCTTTAGTTTCCATTGCCCTAGGAACAGTATCAGTGAAGAAATTGCTTTGGCATATGTCAGAGATTTTTCTGGCTGTGGATTCCTCTAGTATTTTTATGGTTTCTCGTCGTATGTTTAAGTCCTTGATCCATTTTGAGTTTATTTTTGTGTATGGTGTAAGTTGGTGGTCAAGTTTCATTTTTTTGCATGTATCTGTCCAATTTTCCCAACACCATTTATTGAAGAGACTGTCTTGACTCCATTGTATGTTCATGCCTTCTTTGTCAAATATTAATTGAGCGTAGTTATTTGTGTCGATTTCTGGGTTCTCTATTCTATTCCATTGATCTATATGTCTATTCTTGTGCCAGTACCAGGCTGTTTTGAGAACAGTGGCTTTGTAATACAGCTTGAAATCTGGTATTGAGACCCCACCTACTTTGTTCTTCTCTCTCAGCATTGCTGTGGCTATTTGGGGTCCTTTTTCATTCCAGATGAATTTTTGGAGAGTTCTTTCTAGGTCTGTGAAATATGCTGTTGGTATTTTAATGGGGAGTGCATTGAATCTATAGATTGCTTTGGGTAGTACGGACATTTTAATCATGTTGATTCTCCCAATCCATGAACACGGTATGTTCTTCCATCTGTTTATGTCTTCCTCTATCTCTTTTTTCAGTGTCCTATAGTTTTCCACATATAGGTCGTTTACCTCTTTAGTTAAGTTTATTCCTAGGTATCTTAATTTTTTTGGTGTGATGGTAAATTGGATTGCTTTTTTAGTCTCTCTTTCTGTAAGTTCATTATTGGTGTATAGAAATGCCATAGATTTCTTGGTGTTAATTTTGTATCCTGCTACATTGCCGAATTCATTTATTAAGTCTATTAGCTTTTTGATGGAGTCTTTCATGTTTTTTATGTACAATATCATGTTATCTGCAAATAAGGACAGTATTACGTCTTCTTTTCCAATTTGGATGCCTTTTTCTTCTTCTTCTTGTCTTATTGCAATGGCTAATACTTCCAGTATTATGTCGAACAGGAGTGGTGAGTGTGGGCATCCCTGTCTTGTTCCTGTTCTTAGGGGAAATGGTTTTAGTTTTTGCCCATTGAGTATGATGTTGGCTGTGGGTTTATCATATATAGCTTTTATTATGTTGAGGTATGATCCTCCTATCCCCACCTTGTTGAGAGTTTTTATCAAGAAAGGGTGTTGGATTTTGTAAAATGCTTTTTCTGCATCAATTGATATGACTATGTGATTTTTATCTCTCAATTGGTTTATGTGATGTATCACGTATTGATTTGCAGATATTGTACCATCCTTGCATTCCTGGGATAAATCCTACTTGGTCATGATCTTTCTGATGTACTGCTGGATCCGATTTGCTAGAATTTTGTTAAGGATTTTGGCATCCATGTTTATGAGGGATATTGGCCTGTAATTCTCTTTCATTGTGTTGTCTTTATCTGGTTTTGGTATTAGGGTGATGCTGGCTTCATAGAAGGAGCTTGGAAGTGTTCCTTCCTCTTGAATTTTTTGGAATAGTCTGAGGAGGATAGGTTTTAGTTCTTCCTTGAATGTTTGGTAAAACTCCCCTGTGTAGCCGTCTAGACCTGGGCTTTTATTTGCTGAAAGCTTTTCTATGACTGCTTCAATTTCTTCCATAGTTATTGGCCTATTGAGATGTTTAGATTCTTCCTGATTGAGTTTTGGAAGGTTATATTTTTCTAGGAATATGTCCATTTCCTCCAGGTTGTCTAGTTTATTGGAATATAGTTGTTCATAGTATTTTTTAACAATCCTTTTTATTTCAGTGGGGTCTGTTGTTATTTCTTCTCTTTCATTTCTGATTTGGTTTATTTGGGTCCTCTCTCTTTGCTTTTTAGAGAGCATGGCTAGAGGTTCATCAATTTTGTTTATCCTTTCAAAGAACCAACTCTTGGTTTTGTTGATCTTTTGTATTGTTTCTTTGGTCTCTATGTCTTTTATCTCCACTCTGATCTTTATTATTTCCTTCCTTCTCCTTACACTGGGCTTTTCTTGTTGCTCTCTTTCTAACTCTTTGAGTTGTAGGGTTAGGTAATGTATTACCGTTTTTTCTTGTTTTTTGAAGTAGGCTTGTAGAGCTGTGAACTTCCCTCTCAAGACTGCTTTTACTGTGTCACATAGATTTTGGATTGTTGTGTTTTCATTGTCATTTGTTGCCATGATGTTTTTTATTTCTTCCTTGATCTCTCTGGTAACCCAGTCATTGTTTAATAGCATGCTATTTAGTCTCCACGTGTTTGATTTTTTTGGATTGTTTTTATTGTAGTTGATTTCCAGTTTTGTGCCACTGTGATCTGAGAAGATGCTTGATATGATTTCTATCTTCTTGAATTTGAAGAGACTTTGCCTATGACCCAACATATGGTCTATCTTTGAAAATGACCCATGTGCACCTGAGAAGAATGTATATTCTGTGGCTTTGGAGTGAAATGTTCTGAAGATGTCAATTAATTCGATCTGGTCTAGTGAGTCATTTAGGATTGATGTTTCTTTTCTGATTTTTTTGTTTAGAGCACGGGTCCTCAAACTTTTTAAACAGGGGGCCAGTTCACTGTCCCTCAGAGCATTGGAGGGCCGGACTATAGTTTAAAAAAAGTATGAACAAATTGCTATCCGCCCTGCGTTCCCGGGACGAGTTGGATGCTAAGCAGGACAGGCAGTGGCACCCGGCAGGCCGGATAAATGTCCTTGGCGGGCTGCATGTGGCCCGCGGGCCATACTTTGAGGACGCCTGGTTTAGAGGATTTGTCCAATGGTGATAGTGAGGTATTAAAGTCTCCTGCTATGATTTTATTGCTGTCAATCTCTCCTTTGTTATCCTCCAGGTTTTTTTTTTTTTTTTATGTATTTGGGTGCTCCTGTATTGGGTGCATATATGTTTACCAGAGTTATTTCTTCTTGTTGGATTGCTACCTTTAGTATTATGAATCGGCCTTCCTTATCTCTTCTTATGTCCTTCATTTTGAGATCTAATTTGTCAGATATAAGTATTGCTACCCCAGCTTTTTTTTGCATTTCTATTCACCTGAAAAACCTTTTTCCATCCCTTCACCCTCAGTCTGTGTTCGTCCTTTTTTCTGAGGTGCATTTCTTGTAGACAGCAGATATATGGGTCGTGTTTTATTTCTTTTTTTTTGATGATATTAATTTTTTTAATTGTTTGAAGTATTACAAATAGTAGTACATATGTCTCCTTTTTTCCCCCCCTTTGACCTTCCCCTGGCCTCCCCTTCCCCCCAGTACATGCCTTTACATGCCCCCCCCCAGTGTTTTTTATCCATTGGTTATGCTTATATGCATGCGTACAAGTCCTTCAATTGATCTCTTACAGCCCCCCCTCGCCAACCTCCTCTGCCTTCCCGCTGTAGTTTGACAGTCTGTTCAATGCTTCTTTCCCTCTGTATCTATTTTTTCCCCCATTTCATTCCTTTAAAAAATCTTGACTCTGCATTCTAGAAGTAAACATATAATAACAAAAAATGTTTGAGTCCCAATTTCAATGTCCAACAGTTCTGAGTCCCTGTTTCAATGTCAAACAGTTCCTTAAGTGTACATGTCAGCAATGATATCTGGATGGTGGGCACATGGTGGCAATGTAGGTCCAACCCTCTCTGGTTTGGTCCTAGGCAACCTGCTGCATTGCACAGCTGCTGACTGCTAGCGTGGCAAGGTGTTGTCAGTGTCTTCCATCTCTGGACTGTTTCTCCTCTTGTCTTCGTGGTTGGAGCAGACCTGTCAATTCCTCTCTGTTCCAGAAATCCACATGGTCTTGGAGTTGTTTTCTGAAAATATACAAACATATTCTCGACCATGGGTCGTGTTTTCTTATCCAATTTGTTACCGTATGTCTTTTGATTGGAGCATTTAATCCATTTACATTTAAAATTGTTATTGATAGGTACTTATTTGTCACCATTTTTATTCTTTACCCCTGTGTTCCTTCTTCGCTTTCTATTTTTTTTTTTTTCTTACAGCAGACCCTTTAGCATTTCTTGCATTGCTAGTTTGGTGGTAATAAATTCCCTTAGTCCTTTTTTTGTATGTGAAGCTCCTGATTTCACCTTCAATTTTGATTGATAGCCTTTCTGGTATAGTATTCTTGGATTCAGACCCTTCCTTTGCATGACTTTGTATATTTCATTCCATTCCCTTCTGGCCTGATGAGTTTCTGTTGAGAAATCAGTTGCTAGTCTGATGGGGGTTCCTTTGTAGGTAACTTTCTGTCTCTCTCTGGCCGCTTTTAAGATTCTTACTTTGTCGTTGGTGTTTGCCAATTTAATTATAATGTGCCTTTGCCTCTGTCTTTTGGGGTTCATTTTGCTTGGCACTCTGTGAGCTTCTTGGATTTGTGTGGGGTTTTTCTTCCCTATCAGGGAAGTTTTCTGTCATTATTTCTTCAGACAAGTTTTCTATTCCTTGTTCAGTTTCCTCTCCTTCTGGAACCTTTATTTTGCGGATGTTGTTTTGTTTCGTGTTGTCCCAAAGTTCCCTTATTCTCTCCTCCTGTTTTTTAATTTTTTTTTCTAGAAGCTGCTCTACTTGGGTATTTTTTCCTACCTTGTCTTATAGCTCAGTGATGCGGTCCTCTGCTTCTTCTAGTGTACTGTTGATGCTTTCTATTGAGTTCTTTACAGCAGCGATGTCATTTTTCATTTTTTCTTGCTTCTTCTTCATTTCCTCTTGGTTCTTATATTGTCGAATTTGTCTTCCATTCTTTTCAGCCACCTTATGGCCATTTCTCTGAATTCTTTCTCCGGCAGGTTTATTGCCTCTAATTTGTTTACTTCCTTTTCTGGTGATGCCTGCTTTTCTTTCATATGTGGGCTGTTTCTTTGTCTCCCCATGGTCTCTCTTCTCCGGGTGTCTGGTTATGTAGTTCTCTTTCTCCTGCATTGATTTAAAGGCACAAAATACAACACAACCAGGTACCACACACAAGGCACTGAACATAAATGTATTCACGATATTAATAACCCCAAATAAAGGTAACCACCAGAGAAAGGCAAATTAGGGGATAGAGAGAAAAAAGAAGAGAAAAAAAAAAGGAGTGCAAAAATTAAATTGGGAAAAGGAAACAAAAAGTAAGAAAGAAAAGAAAGAGAATAAGAAAGAAAAGGGGAACAAACTGTATATATGGGGGGAAAACTCCAATAGAACAGCCACTAAACCCAGCAAATGCCAGCAACAAGTATCTGGAGATGAATACAAAGTACAAACAACAATTAATATCAAGCGAGGCGAGGGAAAATAGATGCAAAAAACAAAAACAGAGCAAAAAAACAAAACAAAACAAAACAAAAGAATAAGCAAAACAATCTCACAAACAAGCATAAAAAATCGATATAATCAACATTCAAGCAAACAACAATAAAAGGCCAGAGAGAAAAACAATTTTTTGGATAGTGAAGACAGAGGAGAGAGGTGTGTATGAACTCATAGCAGGGGATTGGAAATTGTATATATAAGTAGGGTGAAATTTCAACAGGGGGTAAAAAGAATAGGGAAAATCTAAAGGAGAAAAAGGGTAAGAGAAATAGGAAAACAAAAGGGCAAAAGTTAGGAAGGGAGTGATGGCATAAAAGGTGGAGTTGAGATAGAGTAGAATGATGCTAAAGGAAAGATGAAAATAGAATGTAGAACACTAATCCCAAAGTAAAATAAAGAGAAAATAAAATAACACTTTTTTGAAAAAAAGGTAAAATAGTAGTAGTAATAATACTGATTGAAAAGAAAAATATAATAATTAAAAGGTAAAATCAAGTGAGGAAAAACGAAAAACATTAGTTTCTTACATAAAAGATGAAAAAGAAAAAAAATAAATAAATGAAGAAAATAAAAAATATATAAAATAAAAATAAAATGTGCAGTAATGAAGGTCATTCACTTCCTCTATTGTTCTGTTTGGCACACCTGTTTCCCAGTCAGGACAGTATTGCAGTTCCCTGTGTTCCATTGCTTCTCAGTGTTGTAAGCCAGTCCTGAGTTTTAAGCAGGCGGTGTGTCTTACTTTCTTGTATTCCTTAATTTGTGATTACACAAGAGTCAATTTGTGATTCATCCCCTGGGTGGCAGTGTTTCTGGGTTGACTTCCAGGTCTATAGGTCCTCTCTAGCCTGTGCTTAGATCCTGCTTTCCCTGTGGCACTCAATACCGGTTTGTGGGAGTGGGCCGCCCCAGAGCTGGTTCTCTGACGGTCACTCCCCGCTCTGATCCCCAGGTTCCAGAAAAACAACTTTCCCCTGCAATCTCCTAGGGTGTCCCCAACTGAGTGATCCTATGTATTGGGCTCAGTAATCAGAAGCAGTGATTCAAAGAGGAGAAAGCGCGAGTGTGGGAACTCCGGGTCTGCGCATAAGCCTGTGCAATCCCTTTTTCCCCCTTGTGTCCAAGCAGCCGGCACACTCCCATAATTTTTAGGCTGTACTTCTGTGTCATATCAAAATGGGTTGCTTTTTAGAGATCCCCTCTGTTAGCAGCTCTGAGGACCCGCTTCCACATTCATGGATTACGCCAGCCCCAACAGCCATGGATTTTTCTAGGTGCAGACTTCCCCCGGTCCTCCAGCTCTCACAGTGTGCGTGTTTCTCTGTCCCGCCGGGACCAGAGACCTCACCTTATCCCAGGCGAAATCTGACCTTTCCATGGTGGAGTGTAGAGCTCCTCTGAATCCACGTGTTTGCGCCAATTGGGGACCCATGCTCTGGGGTTTGCAGCTGTTTGGTGAGTGCCGCAGTTGTAGATTTTCAGGTTTACAATAACATCCACTTTGCCCTTCAAGATGGCGCGGTCTCCGCGTCTGAGCTGGTTGCTCCGGGAGGGAACCTGGCAGCAGTGGAGCCTGCCCGGTCAGGGGACCTCTGTCCAGCAGTTCCCCACCTTCTCCTGGAGTATAGCTGTCCCTTAACTCCCCCAACAGACACTCCCCGTGCGACCCTCAGCTGTTCTTTCTATCTGCTCCGGGACAAGGCTTGGGACACGTCTGCCGCCATTTTTCCACCTCTACCTTCTTTCTTAACAGAAGGATTATAGAATGCTTGGCCTGATCTTTCTTCTCTGATCTTACAAATTGTTCAGAGTTGTGGTTCCATCTTTTTTTTTTTTTTTTTTTTAACTTCCCATCATTATTGTTATTATTGCTTGATACTATTGATGGGAGTTCTGATTTGTAGCCATGATTCCTTTGCTCCCATTCCTGCTGGGTTCAATTTTAACTTCCTGAAGCTATACTCTTTAGGATTATGTTTAGTGAGGGACTCTGGGTGTCAAACTTTCTAATTTATTCTTATTTATTTCATCCTCATTTGTGAATGGATGTTGAGAAAGACAAAAAGGAAAAGATCTCCTGACATCTGGGACTGATCTAAATTCACAGTCAGGCTTCAATATTATGATAAACAGATCTGATGCTTACAGCTAAGCCATGTTGTTCTCTTGTTGGTCATAAACAGTCTCACACAAACTCCACTTAGACAGGTCACTGTATAACTCACAAAATACCAAACATGCCTCTCTCCTTCTAAAGAGTGACTGCAATTTCTTTACCAATTACTGCTTATCCTCACTCCCTAGAGATAAATATTGAGATACCCAATCATAGAATTGCTCCCACTTTCTGATAACACCCCAACCACAATAGACCCTCCTCAAATTACCAACCAAAGCTCAACTCGTATAATAGTTTATTTCTAGCACCATTTTACTGAGACATACCATGCTTCTTTTTTGCTGTAACAAGTAATAAATACAACTTGTTCAACTATAGCTGTGTTCCCTGAGGACTTTGGCTCAGGGGCATTGACAAAGTTTAACATGGTTCAAAATTTTGGATTGATAGTTATTTTCCTTTCGAACTTGGAAAATACTATCATATTGTCTGTAACTTCCTTTGTTTCTATTGGGAGATGTCAGGGTATTTTTGCTTGCTTCTGTAGGTAACTTATCTTTTCTCTAGTTGTCTTAAGATTTTTTTTTTCTTTTTGTATAATTTCCTTTTGATATGTCTACCTATAGGTTTAATTTTATTTATTTTGCTTGAAACAAATTATGTTTCCTAAATCTGAGATTTAATGTCTTTCATCAGTTCTAGAACATTTAAAACCATTATTTATTTAAATATTACCTTTCTGTATTCTTTTCCTTCTCAGATATGATATTCTTCTTGGGGAATAAATATTTTTCAATTCTCCATTTCTTTTAGCTTCACTCATACTATTTCCACTTGCCAATTCCTCTGTGTTAGTTTCTTTGTGATTTATTTAGATTCACCATCCAGTTCACCAATTCTCTCTATATAAAATTTGTTGATTAACCCATCCTTAAAATTTTTAGACTAAATGATATTTTTCATTTCCCAAAGTTCCTTCTAATTCTTTTTAAATTTAGTATTTTATAGTGTCTTGTTTTTATCTCTTCTTAAAAGTTTCATTTTTTATTTCTTTATTTTAAACTTGCTTATTCTGTAAGTCCATAGCACACAATTCTTATATTTATATTAATAGTTTGTCTAATCCTACATTTTTTATTTCTTCTGATTCTTGCAAATGGTGACATATATTCTTGTAGGATCTCGTGTTTGGCAGCACTTTATATGTGTGTTCTTTCAGAGAGGTTTATACTTTGCTTTTGCAATCTAGGGTCAGTTTTCCCCCCTGCCGACTCTTATAGAAGAAACCTCTTTACTATTTTGTTAAAATGCAGGATTGATAGCCATGTTTCCTCTCACTTTTGGTTTGTCCAAAAACATTTTTTATTTCATATTAATTTTGAAGAATAATTCTCAAGATTTAGAATTCTGGGTTGGTCATTAGTTATTTGCTTTTTTTTCCCTGGTAATATTAAAAATCATTCCATTGTTCTAGCTTTTATCATTTCTGTTATACATATAATCAAATGGCCATCTTCATCTCCTATGAAGGTAATGTGTCTTTCTTTTCAGTCCATTCTTAAGGTATTCTCCCTCGTTTCCCTTTCCCCCCACAAAACTCCCACCCTCTGTTTTTAGAAGTCTTACTATGATGTGCCTAGGTGTACATTTCTTTGACTTTTTCCTGTTGAAGGTTAATAGAGTGTTTAGAATCTGTGAATTTGTCTTTCATCACTTTGGGAAAATGTTGGTGATTCTTCTTTTTACATTGCTTTATCTCATCATCCCTCCTTTCCCTTCCAACTGAATATATGTAGGAAATTCTCACCATTTCTCATATTTCTCTAATGGTTTTTTCTGTACTTTTCTATCTTTTCCCCCTTTTATGTGCTTGTGGATTTTCTATTGGCCTGTATTTCCCTTTCTTAAGCCTGGTTTCTTCTTTTCAAGCTATAGTTTTACTATCTACTGTTTTATTTTCTAATTTAGTTATATTCTTTTGCTGTGTTTAGTCTTTGGTAAGTCCATCTAATGTGTTCTTCATTTTGAGATATTGTATTTTTTTTATTTTAGAATTTCTAGTTAATTCTTATTAATAGATTAAAATATTCTGATTGATATTATCTTTCTCTAAAAAAAATTACCTTCTCTTTTGGTAGGAGATAAAGTGTGGCTGATCACCTTAATGAAATTGGGCATTGACCTCACACCTATCAGAATGGCTGTTACCAAAAGATAAGAGAAAGCAAGTGTTAGTGAGAAAGTGGAGAAAAGGGAACTTTCGCACTGTTGGTGGGCATGTAAATTGGTGAAGCTCCCCCCCCCCCCAATTAAAAATAGAACTACCATATGATCTAGCAATCCCACTCTGCATATTTACTAGTATCTAAAGAAAATGAAAACACTAACTCAAAAAGATATATGCACCCCTATGTTTATTGTAGTATCTATACTAATAAAAGGGTAATATGCTAATTAGACTGGATGTCTTCTGGACGACCTTCCGGACATCCTTCCGGACAAAACCATGGTGGCTGGGCTGAGGCAGAGGCAGTTAGGGGCAATCAGGCCAGCAGGGGAGAGCAGTTAGGGAGATCAGGCCGGCAGGGGAGCAGTTAGGGGCATCAGGTAGGCAGGCAGAGTGGTTAGGGACAATCAGGCAGGCAGGCAGGTGAGCAGTTAGGAGTCAGTGGTCCCAGATTGTGAAAGGGCAGTCAGACATCCCCTGAGAGGTCCCGGGTTGGAGAGGATGCAGGCCAGGCTGAGGGACCCCCTCCCGAGCACGAATTTCATGCGCCAGGCCTCTAGTTATTTATAATAGCCAAGTTACAGAAACAACTTAAATGTCCATTGATGTTTCTTACTAATAATAAACAAAATGTGATATTTATATCACACAATGGAATATTATTTAGCCATAAAAAGAAACAAAATCTTGCCATTTGTGACAACATGGATGAAACATGAGGGCATTATGCTAAGTGAAAAAAGTTAGAGAAAGACAAAAAACCGCAGGATTTGACTTACATGTGGAATAAAAACAAAACAAAACAAAAACCAAGCTGATAGGTACAGAGAACAGACTGGTGGTTGCCAGAAGTGGGGGTAGGAGCCAGGTGAAATATGCGAGGAGGGTCAAAGGTACAAACTTCCAGTTTTAAAATAAATAAGTCATGGGGACATAATGTCCCGCATGGTGACTATAGTTAATAATTTTATATTGCATATTTGAAAGTTGCTACAGAGTAGATTTTAAAAATTCTCATTACAGGAAAAACATTTTTGTAGCTATGTATGGTAACAGATGTTAAATAGACTTATTGTGGTGATTATTTTGCAGTATATATCATTATTGAATCATTATGTTGTACATCTGAAACTAATTAAAAACATAAGGGACTGTGCTGAGTTACAACTGAGTTGTAAGTATTTTCTAATACCGTAAAAGCAAACTTAAGTATATTAACTACAAATTGTTTATTTAAAATTTTTAATTATTAAAGGAATTATCATTTTAAGTAATATTAGATAAATAGAGTAAAATTTTAGGTATACACTGATATCTCTTTGTCTAATCCTAAATACATTCCTATGTATATAACTTGGGTTTTCTGTCATGCTAAATAGTAATTGATTTTTAGTTACTCAGAATATCCCTTTGCCTATTAATTCAATCAAATATATATTAAGCTTTAGTACCATATACTTTTCAAGACTCTCAAAGTTTAGGAAAGGAAATGGCACAATTACATCTCAGGGTAAAATTCAATTGGCAGGGCTTTCAACTTCTTTTTCTTTTTTCCCCATCACTGACGTATGACCTGGACAAGTATGAGGCAGACTAAAGCATATGGGTAATTCCATAGTAGCTGGCTATCAGTCCACAATTGCTCTTACCCTTAGGAGAACATACTGGCTGACACATGTTTCAGAAACCATTTGGAGATGCTGCTTATTTCACAATAGTTGTCTCCTCTCTGGGAATGGCCTGAAAAAATAAAGAGGGCCCTCCTGGGACCATGTGTGTGCTAAGTGGCTCTATATGTACCCTTCTCTGCTTTCTGCAGTAAGAGAGAAGAAAGCCAAATAATTCAGCAAGATATCCCAGCGTGGTGGCTTAAAAACATGCCTGTAAATTATTTTGACACTCTTTCCACTAGAGGTAGAGTATATTTCCTTTCCCCTTGGATCTGAGTAGGCTTGTGACTTGCTTGTAACCAACAGAGTACAGAAAGTAATACATTATGTGTCTCCCAACAGTAGGTCATAAAACGTGATGCAAGTTCAACCTTGTTAACTGGAAAAATTGTGCTGGAGCCTGAGCACCATGTAAGAAGCTCCAGTATGTGAGACTGCCATGTTATGAGGAAGCTCAGGCCATACGGAAAGGCCATGTGTACATGCTCTAGTTGACAGCCCCAGCTGAGGTCCCAGATGGCAGCTAACATCAGCCACCCAGGCATGTGAGGCAACAAGTCTCCAGATAATTCCAGCCCCTCCCTGGCCATCTAGTCACCTCCAGCCACTGAGTCTTCCCAGCTGAGGACCCAGACATCATGGAACAGAGCTATTCGCACTGTGCCCCGTTCAGATTCCTGACCCATATCATTCATGAGCATGAGAAAATGGTTGTTGAAGTCACTAAGTTTGGGGTTAAATGTTATGCAGCAATAGTAACTGGAATATCCAATAACCTTCCAATAAATCTCTCTTTTGGCCTAAGCTAGATTAAGTTAGATTTTTGTCTTTTCTGATCAATAAGAACTGATTAATTTAGCAAAGCAGTGAAAGTGATGTTATTGTAGAAATAACCTTTGTCTCCTTTAATTTATTTTAAGAAGACACATACACTGAGGTGTTTTCATATTAACAGCAAAATACTTTCTGCTCCTATTGGCATATGGTGACACCCTATTTGACACCCACTGCCTGAAAGAAGTGACAAAGTGAGCAAGTCCCTTGGGAGAGTGGAGAATGGGAAGAATGATCATATCCTGAGGACCTGGTGGGGAGGGCTGTATATTTATTGCCTAAATGGGCAGAGCACAAAGTCCTTGCCACATCTAGCTTGGCTTTGTAACGAGGCTCATGCTTTTGCCCTGCCCTGCTGGTTCCAGCTCTACCAGGGCCCAGTCTCTGGAAGGCATGAGAGTCCTGCTTGTTCATTCCAGCCCATGGAAAACCTTTGCTTTCTGCTGCTGCTCTCATTACTTTTCTATGTTACCTGTTCCCTGCATTTAGTTCCCATTCCTCCATTGTTTTCCACATTTTTTCTTTTATCTCTGATCCTTCCTTGTCCAGAAGTGAAAACGTGATAGAGATTATGCTACATCTCTTTTCCTCACTGTGCAAACTTGTCTCCAACCCATTAATGCTCTCCTCTAATCAGGATAGGTTTTTTTTATGGGAACATGCAGTTAGTCACACACTAGGCACTGTGGAGTCCACCGGTAATTAAGAACCGTTTGCATGGACTGCTCAGAATGACTAATGAAATTAGCTGTAGAGCAGCTGTAGGTTTCCCTAAAGCCAGTCCTTTGCAATGCTTTCTTTCTGATCTTAATAAAAATATTTTCAATTCCCATAGTTAGCCTTTAAACCTGATAGCATGGCAGTTGGAATCCAGCCTTCCGTGTGGCCCTGAGCAGCCCTGCAGGCAGTAAGGGTGAGCCAGCTTCCCTTCCCTTAATGAAACCCTGAGCCCACGGTATTACTCTCATTGTGGTTTCTTTCTCCATCTTGTTTATAACCTGGATCTCCAATTCTCATTTCCACTTTTGGTATAATTGGGGATAGGGAAACTTTCTTCTTTCTTTCCTAGTTCCTCTGGCTGGCTGAATAATTAAAATGACATAGAAAGATTAACAGGAGAAAATAAAGTTTTAATAAGTGCACATTGGGAATTCACATAAGCATGAAAATTTCAAAGACAGTAAGGCAAAACGAAGTATATATGTCATTCTGGACTAAGAAGGAGGAAGTAGGAATCTAGGACTTCAAAGGGAAGTAAGGCAATTCACATGGAGATAAAAAGAGTTAATAAATTAGTAAATAAATGTTTATTGGCCATCTTGAAACAGTGGACACAGAGAGGATATCAATCAGAGGAGGCTTGTGGGGTCCCTCACAATCACATTTAGTTCATATTAAACTACTAGAGGCCCAGTGCACGGCATTTATGCACTTGGTGGGGTTGGGGGGGTGTCCCCTCAGCCTGGCCTGCACCCTTTAGCAGTCCGGGAGCCCTCGGGGGATGTCTGACTGACTGGTTTAGGCCCGCTCCCCAGGGCCTAAGCCAAAATCAGACATCCTTAGCACTGCAGCGGAGGCAGGACAGGCTCCCGCCACCGCTGCTGCACTCACCCGCCAGCCATCAGTCTGGCTTGTGGCTGAGCGGTGCTCCCCCTGTGGGAGCTCACTGACCACCAGAGGGCAGCTCCTGCATTGAGTGTCTACCCCCTGGTGGTCAGTGCATGTCATAGTGACTGGTTGTTCTGCTGTTCGGTCAATTTGCTTATTACCCTTTTATTATATAGGATATTTGTCTTTGATAATACCTTTCCTCCTGGAGCAGGTCCGCTATCTAAATTCTTTTAGGAAAATAAAAGGAAGGTTTTTCCTGAGTTTTTTCATTTCTTAAAAATATCCAGCATAAAGTAATTAATATCCCCAAAGATGTATTTGGGGTTGGCAAACTGCTCCCCTCACTGTACTCAATCTTGTGTCCTATTTATCCCCCTTTTAGCCATTTGCTTATTTATTTTTTATTTCTAAAGCTTTTACTGGTCCCCTGTGTCTTCAGTTTAGAAAATGATCTCAGTGATCCTGGATGGATTTCATTGGCCAAGGGAGTAAAAGCCAATGGCAGAGGGGCAGAGAAATGATACTTCTCTTACCTGGAGGTTTCTCCAGGCCTGCAGACTTTCTCAGGCTCTGAGCTATGGAAACAAATGATGTCTTGGCACAGGCTCCCAGCTCCACACAGACATGGGTGACGAGGAGACACAAGCTTGCTAAAGGCTAAGGGCTCCAACATATGGGCACTGGGTAGGACTGAGCTCACATACCTGGAGACACAAGAAGTGGGGCTGGTGGCTTTGTTAGTTCTCTTTGAAGACAACTGAGAGCAACAGGACTGGTGAGAAAGGCAGAAGGGCTCTGGCAGTGAGGAGTACTCAGCAGGGAGGAGAGCATATTGGAAGGCTCTAGCCACGGAGTGGACCAAGGATGAGGAAGCGGAAAGAAGGGATCAGGCTATGGCAGAGCAGAAAGAAGTCTGGGTCTGGAGCAGGAATCTGCAGAGGGATGCTTAGTGGCTTTTCCTGTGGGAGTCAAGAGGATGGATCTGAATTCTGACTGCCCAGAAACTATCCCATCTTTCTCACTGAGATCCTGCATTGTGCCAAGGTATTCTCCCCACTCCTAGCATAGGGCAAGGAGATAACCAAGGTGAGAAATTAGCCATAGCTCAAGTTCATAGGTCACAGCGTATTGGACTATCACAAGCCCCTCTGAAAGGAGGGGGTGGGTGTAGACAATTATCCCCAGCTCACAGGAGAAGAAGCAGAGGGGTAGACAAGTGAGCAGGTGTGTTCTCATTTATATTATTTTAGAAGTAAATTAATGTAAGCTCCCCAAATCTGCAGTTCAGCTTTGATTGAAATCAAGTTTCTGCCAGTGGACAGAATTTTTTAATAGGCATTCTGAAATGTGAGAAACACTTGATGTAAGTGTTTCTGAAAATGCAAATCAATAAATAAACTATACATCTTCATTCAGAAATATAAGATGATTAGTGGACATGTATGTACCAGTTATCAAAAATTTTAAGTTAATCTGCACTTATTCTGTATCTTATTATTAAGTTTCTAAAAAAGTTTACTCACTGAAAGAGGCAAAGACCAGCTTTCTGATCATATTAAAAGATTTCATCAATAGTCCTAAGGCCTGCTGACTTATGACTGGTAACCTTGAAAACAGTATTCATTTAGAATATTAGAGCATTTGCATTAAAACATTGAATTTGTTTCTTTAAAGTTGTAATTTATGATTACTCTAGGAAGTTGATTTTATTCAGAAACGTGTGATAATTAACCCGTACCCATGGCCTTATTGATTGATCCAATTAAATGAAGTCAGGAATGCACTAAGGGCTTTGCTCTTTAAAAACATCTTACAAGTAAAAGAAAAGAATGTCTGTTAGGTTAATTTTCAAATATAAAAAGAATGTTGATTTTCCAAAAGGCCATGCTACTTCCCACCTCTGGGCTTGCGGTGTTTGGTTTCCTCCCCCTTGTTTGGCTCATTCTTGCAGGCCTTCAAGTTCACCAAGGGTTCTGATTCCTCCAGGAAGTGGTCCTTGAGCTCCACTCAGGAGGCCTAGGGCCCTACCTTTGCATTCCCACAGCACCTGAGCTCACTTCTATCATTCAGTTAATGAGATCAGATCGAGATGGGCTATTTACCTGAATGTGTTTTCCACCTCACTGTGAGACCCCAGTAGACCGTGACGGTGTTCTCATCTGTCCCTTTTTATCTTGTGCTCAACATCCTATGGCCAAAGTATTTATTGAATAGCAGAGGGAGCAGGATTAGGACTTTCTGGGACAGTGCTCTTCCCAACCTTGCCCCAAGCTGTCTCTTGAGTTTACCATTGCTGGGGCAAAGTTGTGTGTGTGTGTGTGTGTGTGTGTGTGTGTGTGTGAGAGAGAGAGAGAGCGAGAGAGAGAGCGAGAGAGTGAGAGTGGGGTAGGTGAGGGAGAGAGAACAGAGATGAGTGGGTGACCTTGCTCTGAATGCTCTGATAAGACAGGTGGGCTGGATTGTGTGCTGAGTGATCCTCAGTGCCTGATGGACTCTTTTGATCTTATTAATCCCTTAACTGTGACAGGTCTCATTACCACTACCACCCACCATTTACTGAGTACCTACTATGTTTTAGGGCACACACTAGGTGATTTACACATTTGTATGTTAACTCCAAGATCTAGCCCCTGCTAATTAGAGGAGTAGAATAACAGGTAGAGCCTTAATAAATAAGATTCACCAGCTGACTCAAATTTAATTTAAGCCATTCATTTCTACTTCCTCTCTTATCCAACTTACTCCAACTAACTAATATGCCCTTCTTCTCTCTGCCCCAATTTGTTTTTTTGTGGAGCTACTAATGAGCAGGGAGAAAACAAAGGAGGCTCTAGAGGAGGACTGGAAGAGGAAGAGGAAGAAATGGAGGAGGGGGAGGAGCAGGCAGCCAAGGGGTGGGTACTCGACAAACTGGGTCATTTATCTTGCATGTCCCTGAGTGGGTGTCCCAATTACTTAAGGTATTTTAAGTTCAAATATTTGTCAAGACACCTTTTTCTGAAGGACCTGCTGCATGCCCTACATCTGTCTTGTTTCTCAGCAGGAGATAATGATGTATGGTGCGTAAATCTTTGCAGAGTGCCAATTAACATCTGGTCTGCTTCTCTGAAGTGATGTGAGCACTGACTCCTCAGGCTGGGTTCTGCTTGGAAGCCAGGGGAAGGCCTGCTCCTTTGGCCAAGCGAGCTCTGAGCAGCTGAGAGATGGCGCTGGAGAAATGCTGCTTTCTCTGGGTGACTGGTCTGCAGAGTGACGATGTTCTGTCAATAGCAGGGGAAGCCATGCTGGGTTTTAGTTATAGTCGTAGGGAAGGGACCTATTAATCAAGAGCCTAATCAGCTGGCTCTGTGATGTGATGGTGAGGGTGACCATATAATTTATCGTCCAATCTAGGACACTTTTGAGACTGAAAAGAGAATGCTATTAATAATTATGTCGAGAGAACAGGTGCAATTCAGGACTGTCCCAAGCAAACCAGGACATATGGTTACCCTAAGGTAATATATTTACTTTATCAATTAATTCTTAGAAGCCCATGAAATAGGATCTCTCACACATCATGTTCTTTAGAGAAATGCAGGTCTCATTGGAGTGGCACTCTTCTACATGTTTCTGCTCTGTGTGTTGAACACACATACAATATTCTGTAGGCTGATGCTTTGAAAAAAACAAAGGTTTAGATGTTGAGTAGGCCTGCATTTGCATTCCAGCTCTGCCACTTACTAGATGACCTCATAAGGTAACCAAACATCCCCATTTTCCTTGGACTACTTCAGTTTTATCACTGGAGGTCTCAAGACCCAGGAAATCCTTTAGTTCCTGGCAAACTGGGATAGTTGATCACCCTATTTGGCAACCTCACTGAGTAAGAGTGTGGGCCCGCAGAGCTCTAAGCAGTTAAGGTTGGGTTCCAGCCATAGTATGGGCTACCTGAAGAGAACAGTGAGGTTAAACTGGTACTGAAAGTGTTTGAGTGATGGGGATCTAGAGGCAAATGGAGAGGGGCCTCAATGAGGCAGCTGTGAAAGCAGAGATGCTCCAGAAGCTTTTTTGGTGAAGCAGAGCATTTATGGTGCAGTGGGAAAATGTAGGGAGAATCAAGCAAAGAGGAGAGTGACCCCAGCAATGGCCAAGAAGGAGGTTTGGAGTAGCAGCTGGAGTGGAGGGCAGCGAGATGCATAGATAGCAGTGTAAATTGTATGTGAGAATCCCATTCCCTGCTTTGAGGTCACCCATGAGACACAAGAGGGGTCCAATAAGCAAGTGGATCAGGGGCCAGCTACTATGGTGACTACCAAGCAGTGGGGTTTGGTACATAAATAATGTGTCTTGTAGAGTGCCTGGCACAGGAAGACTGATTTTTTTCTCCTTGTCATTGTAAGGTTCGAGGTGCAGGAAACGGGAGTCGGAAACCAAGATATATTAAAGGGAGGTTTATTCCCCAGTAACGAGGGAGATTCCTTATGGAGGAGGTAGAGAAACCAGGAAAACGGGATGGGAGGAGAAGAAGGAGGGACCCAACTGGACTGTCTCCTGCAGATCAGAAGAGATGGCAACACGTGCGTGGGTGGAGAGCCCTTTTAAAGGGAAGGAACAGCAAGGGGTGGACCCCAGGGCACTCGGCGCACGCTGATTGGTGGTTCAATGTCTCGGTGGCAGACGCCGGTAATGTCATAACTCTGCCCACCAGTTGGGGGGAGGGAGGATCTCACAGTCATTTGGTCCTACCCAATACAATGTCCTTCCCACTTACACACATGTTATTCTTCCCCAAAGAACAGATTTGGAGGTATGATAAAGAAAGAATGCAAGTATCAAAGTAACAATATCATCAACATTAAAACCCACTACAATGCTAGAAAAACTTGCTTGCTCCTTCCTTCCTCCTTCCCTTTCCCCCCCGCCCCAGCTTCTCTTGTGTTGCTGTACTACCTAAGACAAATAAAAATAAATTTGCTTCTCTGAGAAATTATAAAATGTAGGAGTATGTACTTCCTCATATTTCATTTGACTCTTAGAATTTCTGATTTTCAAATTGTATACTCTTTGAAGGAATTTATATGTTCTCTGTGAATTTCAAAAGCACTGTCAGTGGGCCATAAGCTACAGGTGAAGATAAAACCCTGGCTCAGGGAATCACCAGCAGGACTGCCCCATCTTGGGGCGCACCCCCAGATTGGTCTTGCTTGGTGATCATCAGCAGGAGTGCTGCAGCCCTGGGGAGCATCCAGAGGACCGTTACCTCCTAGGGAAACATCAGAAGAACTGGTCAGGCCCACAGGAGAACCAGCAGGACCACTGCAGCCCAGGGGAGAGAGTTCAGGGTTGCTCTGACTCAAAGTCAACTGAAGTCAGACCAGACTTAGAAGCTTAGTATCCTAGCTTTGTTTTCCTTTGAGTGAGAGAGTCCCCTCCCCTCCTTTTTTCCCTCATCCAAGTGTTGATTTCCCAAGGGTGGTGGTGTTGTTTATAGTGAGGAAAGAGAGGTAAGCATAAGGTAAGCTGGTGAATTGAGTTTAATGACAAGGGGCCCTTTGCAGGTACCCCATGGTTCAAAGACCTTTCTGGTGGAGGCTGAGGGAGCATATTTCAGGGTTCAGGAGCTTTCTTGCAGAAAGGGACAGCTTCCCCCCAGACCTCGATTAGGTTATATCCTCTTGTTGCACCCCTTTTAGATGTCAAAGGTAGACATAAAAAGAGAAAAGACAGCTAGAGAACTTTGGTGAATCACAAATCTTGAAAACCTCTTTTTAGGTCTAAATTTTTGCATCTGCAAAATGAGGAGACCACACTAAATCACTTGTTCTGAACTCTCATTTTCTTTTTTTTGTGATAAACTCCTCTGAAAATCCATAGAAAATTATGGTCACTCACCCCAGAATAGTACACAATGTAGTCTTTTATGATGTGATTTTAGGAGATTCATGAACTCTTGGAAATCCATCCATGGATCATATGTTTAAAACCCTAGAATTAGATGATGTATAAATTCCTTCTGAATTTCAGCTCCTCTGACTCTTCTACAGAGAAAGGGTGGGAAGAAGGATAGAGGTCAGGAGGGCTGGTGGTTGGTAGCTGGTGATCCACCTGATGATGGAAGCCAGTGTCTGCAGCCAGAGCCCCAAGTGCTTGGCCCTGGCAGTAATGCCACCTCCAAATGAGCAACTGGAATGTAAGAATGCAGATTGATGAGAGCAATAAACCATTTTCAGATTCTCTGGGCATGGGGATGGCAGGTGTGCAAAAGAGGCAGCATTCTCTGCCAGGTTGGGAGGAATAACACCCTGGAAACTGGGCATGCACCAGTGTTGGAAGCAGCTAAGCCAGTGGAGGGAGACTGCCTGCCTTCAGTCAAAAAATACCTGCTACCTGCATGGGGGGCCTGTGAGGTTCCTGCCTGATATACTTCTAGCAGCTGACATCCTGGGACTCCATGTGACCTTGCTTGGGAAAAGCTACGGGGTGGGAGTAGGAAGATACCTAGGACACACACAGGGCCATCATTGTCAGGGTTGTGTTCATATAGGGCACAGAGAGCTTGGTGGCTGACAATGGCTGGCAGCATGAGGTGGACCCTTGGGAAACAGAATATTTCCCAGAGGTGCTTCATTAGGGGTGGAGCTTGTCATGCCTCTGGGATGTCCATCTTGTCCGAAAAGTCAAAGAAGGATGACGGGTCAAGTTAGGATGGAGTCTGTATTCCAACCTGCCAGCTCTTGTCAGCTGGGCTGGGAAGACCTCACAAGGCTGGACCCTCAGATTGGTTTCCCGAGGTGAGACTCTGCCTCCTTCTTTTCCTTCTTCTAGAAATGTGGAAAGAGGGCATG
This sequence comes from Plecotus auritus, assembly GCF_963455305.1. Lineage (NCBI taxonomy): Eukaryota > Metazoa > Chordata > Mammalia > Chiroptera > Vespertilionidae > Plecotus > Plecotus auritus. The sequence goes on from NC_137773.1 coordinate 149,089,810, forward strand.
CTTCACTGTGTTCCGGGTATTGTCAGCTACTCTCAGGGCAGTGGTGCGGTGCTCTGCCCAGTGGGTCTGGTTGGCTGACCTAGAGGCACTCATTGCTCTGAGCCACCAGGAATGGAGTGACAAGAGCATGGGGTTGGAGAGCAGTGCAAGGTAAAGTTGGGCCAGAGACCGGGGGGGGAGGTGTGGGGAGGCCAGGGGTAAAGCAGGTGGGTGGACTGAAGACCGGGACTGAGCCAGCATCTGACAGAAAGCCCTGACACTGTTGTCTTGTGGGACAAGGGTTTGCAAAACCCACTTTACTTCTCTGAGCCTCAACTTCTTCTTATGTAAGATGGGCCTAAAAACCTCAACCCAGAAAAGCAGTTGTCAGAATGGAAAATGAATGGAAATCACTTAACACATTCGTGGACCAAAGACGCAGCTGTAATTAACAGTAGTTCATTATCACCACGTGCTGGCTACCAAGCAAGGTTCTTGGATAGGTGGTTATGAGAATGAGTAAGATACACTCTCAGCTCTCAATTGGCCCATAACTTCCCAATTATCATATAAGTTAGACTGTGGTGAGTGCTGTAATAAATGAAACCACTGTTGCTGAATTTCTCCTGTGACTCCATAATTGCTCACTTGTGAAAAACCTCTCAAGTGACCGAAACCCTCCCAGACAAAGGTATTACAGAATCATGCTTCCAATTAATGCCTCTGAACTTGGATTACAAATGTGGGTTAGAATTTCTCAGGGTCACTGCCGACTGTTTCTCAGGTAACTGGAACTAAGGACTGTGCACAATGACATTCTTTAAGGATGGCTTTGAAGCTATAGGGATACGTGTGTCGGAGGAACCTTTTCTACTGTGGGCCAGGGAACCACAATGGGAAAACAGAGGACCACAGAACTGAAGAGCAATTAGATTTTCTCCCCCCACTCCCCCCTCCACCCGGGAGAAATACAAAGCTCCTACTCATTCACTTTCATAATTAGAGCGGGGTTCTTAAGAAAGTTTAACGATTGAGAAAACAACACCCCTTTGTTTTATATAATTAGTTATTAATGGGAATAGATAAGGCAGGGAGGGATAGAGAGAAACAAAATCAGGGAGGGCCAGTAATAGAAATGTAAAGTCTGACAGGGACACACAAGGATTGGAGATACAGAGAGAGAGACTCAGACTAGAAGCAAAGATAAGTCACTGCACAGAGACAGGAGGACAGGAGCGTGCGTGCGTGCGTACGAGTGTGTGTGTGTGTGTGTGTGTGTGTGTGTGTAAGCCATACCTTCTAAACCAGGGGTTAACAAACTTTTTCTGTAAAGGGCCAGATAAGAAATATTTTAAGCTTTGTGGACTTTATTGCAACTACTCAGTTCTGCTGTTGTAGGGTAAAAGCAGCCATAGACAATATGTAAAAGAATGGGCATACTGTGTCCCAATAAAATTTTATTTAGAAAAACAGATTTGGCCCAACAGCCATAGTTTTCGACCCCAGCTATAAGTAGCCAATCAACAGTGATGTCTTTTCTGGGTCTGTAAGGTATGGTTCTCGCAAGTACTACCTCTAAATCGCTATGCAAGTCCTACAGGAATTATGGCTACGGGAAGGTCCATACCCTTGGGTCCTTTCCTCCAGACAACAAAAGCTGGCACAACATCTACCAGAAAAAAGGAGTCAGGAAGGACTACTTTCTCTGGGGTAGGTGGTGGGGTGAGGGAGGTGGCGAATGCACACAGGTTACCCAGACCCACTCAGCCAGCAAAGTGCAGGGCTGCGACCCATGCTCAGAACTTGCCAGGGTTTCCTGGGGAACACCTCCCTCCAATACAAGGCTTCCACTCCAGCTGCTGGTCCTGTCTTTTGTCCCAGCACATAACGAACCTGACCTCTGGCATTTCAAGAGTCTGCTGTTAAAAAATGCGGCACCCTAATCCATCCATTGTTGAAATTCTGGAAAGAGAAATAAATAATTTGAGGCACATGGAAGATTCATCAAGGAAAGCCCTGGGAGAGATGAGGCAGAAAGACAGTAGAAGTGGAGAAGGGAAGAATGCTCTCAAGGAGTTATTTATCTCTTTGCTCTTCTTCCTGAGAGCAGCAGGCTGGGGGGCAGGAGCCGCGGATAGCCTGTTTGGGGAGGCTCTGAGATAGACCAGATGTGGGCTGACCTCATGGCTGTTTCTAGCTCCAGCTGTCTAAGATGTTAAACATTCCCGACATTTAGATTTATATAATGCTGTTCCCCTGCAGAGTTCAAGGCATTTGGTATGATATATTGGAAAAATGCTGCGTTGATTGTTGGGGGATCTGGGACATCGTTCTGGTTCTGCTGAGTGTTAGAAGTTGGGCTAGCCCAGTGTTTCTGAACCAGCTCTGAGAATCTTATAACAAGAGCACTGTATTAACCAAGTTAAACAAGTTTCTTTACTGCAGAACCTCTCACCTTCCTTAATATTTGAATGACCAATGGCATAAACTCAATAGTGTACCTGTGATATTGCCTCCCATCCCGTCCTCGGTGTACTTTCTTCTCAGGTTTTAGTAGCACAATAGTATCTAATTTCCTCTCCTCTCAGAGAGGAAATATTTTGCATCTTCTTTTTCTTTGCTCATCCTCTACCTGTGGGGACGATTGAGGGACTGAACAAGGTCCCCTGCTTTGTTCTGGGTGCACCCTGGGTACTCATCATCCTCAAGGCGTAAATCATGAGTTCTACATAGTTTAGTTCATATTGCTAGCATTGATTTCTTGCTGGGATCTAGATTTCCAGAGGACGTTTCCCTGTGTACACCTTCTATTCTTTTAACAATTAACTGTCCAAGGAGACATATCAGAAAAAAAAATATTGCCACAAGAAATGTTTGAGATTTTACAGCTAATGTTTTCTTCTAGGATATTTATGGTTTCGAGTCTTAACATTTAAGTCTTTAATCCATTTTGAAGTTATTCTTGTGCTTGGTGTAAGAAGGTGTTTGAGTTTCCATTTTTTTTGCATGTATTTGTCTAATTTTTCCAACATCATTTATTGAATAGATTATCTTTAGCCCAGTGTGTGTTCTTGCCTTGTTTGTCAAATATTAATTCACCATAAAGGCATGGGTTTATTTCTGAGCTCTCTATTCTGTTACCTATATGTCTGTTTTTATGTCACTACCATGCTGTTCTGATTAGTATAGCCTTGTAGTATAGTTTGATATCAGGTAGTCCTATTCCTCCAAATTCGTTCTTCTTTAAAGATTGCTATGGCTATTTGGGGTCTTTTTTGGTTCCATATAAATTTTTGGAATATTTGTTCTAGTTCTGTAAAGTACATCATAGATATCTTGATAGGAATTGTATTGAATCAATAGATTGCTTTGGGTAGTATGGACATTTTAATGATGTTAATTCCGTCTATCTATGAACCCAGGATATGCTTCCACTTCAGTTTCTTTCTCCAGTGTCTTATAATTTGACAGGTACAGATCTTTTACTCCTAGGTATTTTATTTTATTTTATTTTTTTTGTTTTTTTTTTTTTGTTTTTTTTTTTTTAAATAAATCTTTATTCAGATTATTACAATTATTTCTCCTTTTTTCCCCCATAGTTCCCCTCCAGCCATTTCCCACCCCACCTTCTGCCCTTACCTACCCCCCACTGTCCTCATCCATAGGTGTATGATTTTTGTCCAGTCTCTTTATGAACCCCCCCATACCCCTTTCCCCCTGAGAATTATCAGTCCACTCCCTTTCTATGCCCCTGATTCTATTGTATTCACCATATTATTCTGTTCCTCAGGTTTTTAATTCACTTGATTTTTAGGTTCACTTGTTGATAGATATGTATTTGTTGTTCATAATTTTTATCTTTCCTTTTTTCTTCTTCCTCTTCTTTAAGAATGCCTTTCAGCATTTCATATAATACTGGTTTGGTGGTGATGAACTCCTTTAGCTTTTTCTTGTCTGTGAAACTCTTTATCTGCCCTTCAATTCTGAATGATAGCTTTGCTGGGTAGAGTAATCTTGGTTGTAGATTCTTGCTATTCATCACATTGAAAATTTCTTGCCACTCCCGTCTGGCCTGCATAGTTTCTGTTGAAAAGTCAGCTGACAGTCGTATGGGTGCTCCCTTGTAGGTAACTAACTGTTTTTCTCTTGCTGCTTTTAATATTCTCTCTTTGTCTTTTGCTCTTGGCATTTTAATTATAATGTGTCTTGGTGTAGTCCTCTTTGGATTCCTTTTGTTTGGGGTTCTGTGGGCTTCCTGGACTTGTAAGTCTATTTCTTTCACCAGGTGGGGGAAGTTTTCAGTCATTATTTCTTCAAATAGGTTTTCAGTATTTTGCTCTCTCTCTTCTTCTGGCACCCCCATAATTCTGATGTTGGTACGCTTGAAGTTGTCCCAGAGTCTTCTTACATTATCTTCAACTTTTTGGATTTTTTTTTTTGCTTTTTGCTTTTTCGGTTGAGTGTTTTTTGCTTCTTTGTATTTCAATTCTTTGACTTGATTTTTGTGTTCCCCTTGTCTGTTTTTGGGTCTCTGTATAATATTTTTTATTTCAGTCAGTGTATGTTTAATTTCTAGTTGGTCCTTTTTCATCTCTTCGAGGGTCTCGTTATATTTATCGGCCTTTTCTAGGATATTCTTAAAAAGCCTTATAACCGTGGTTTTGAATTCTATATCCAGTCGTTTGTTTTCCTCCATTTCTTTCGTTTGTGATCTGATTCTTAGACGCCGCATTTTCACTGCTTCCCTGAGTTGTTAGATTTGTGTGCTAGGTTTCCAATTTGGCCCAGTGGGTCTGCCTCCCCAGTTAACCTGAGGTGGACACTCTTGGTGCACACCTTTGTGGACTGTGTGTACAGCCTTGTTGTAATTAAGTCTTTATTGTTGTTGGTATCACTGGGAAGAATTGACCTCCAGGCCAGTTGGCTGTAAGGATCAGCTGTGTCTATGCTGGGAGAAGTCCGGTGCTGGAGACAGCCTTATAGGATTAGACTTGCCAAATTGCAATAGCCTCTGTGCTCAGCTTGGATGGGGTGGAGTCTCAGTCTTGGCTTCCCATCAGCCTTGCCCTTGCTAGCACGTGTGTGCCTTCAGTCCTCTGCCTTCCCGGCTCCCGATTCTCCGCCCGAGAGTCCAGACTCCCCCCACAAGAGCGTGGGTCTCCGGGGGCTCGCCTGGAACTGGGGTTCACTGCAGTCAGAACTGGGGCTCACTTCAGTCAGAACTGGTGTTCAGTGCCATCAGGAGCCTCTCACTCCCTTCCGCTAGGGAAAGCCTGTGGCAGCCTCCCGCAGCCTTTGTGCGCACTGGCGCGAGCGGACTTTCAGTCTTTTGCCTTCCCCGGCTCCCGAGTCTCCGCCCGAGAGTCCAGACTCCCCCCACAAGAGCGTGGGTCCCCGGGGGCTCGCCTGGAACTGGGGTTCACTGCAGTCAGAACTGGGGCTCACTTCAGTCAGAACTGGGGTTTTGTGCCGTCAGGAGCCTCTCACTCCCTTCCGCTAGGGAAAGCCTGTGGCAGCCTCCCGCAGCCTTTGTGCGCACTGGCGCGAGCGGACTTTCAGTCTTCCGCCTTCCCCGGCTCCTGAGTCTCCGCCCGAGAGTCCAGACTCCCCCCACAAGAGCGTGGGTCCCCAGGGGCTCGCCCGGAATAGGTGTTCAGTGCAGTCAGAACTGGGGTTCAATGCGGTCGGGGGCTCCCTTCCCCCTTCCGCCAGAGAAAGCCAGCCAGGCACTCCGCCGCCCTTCCTCTCTGCGCGCACCAAGACCCTTTGCCGTACCTCCAATTCTCTGTGAGCTTTTCTCCTTCCTTCTAGTTGTAGAATTTTCACTCAGTCAGCTTTCCTGCGGTTCTGGATGGTGTCCGTTCTGTCTTTTAGTTGTAGTTTTGAAATTGTTGTGCGAGGCAGCAGTTTAGGTGTTTACCTATGCCGCCATCTTGGTTTCTCCAGGTATTTTATTTTTTGATGCAATTGTAAATAGGATTGTTTTCTTAGTTTCCCTTTCTGATAGTTCATTATTAGTGTATAAAAATGCAACTGATTTCTGGATATTTATTTTGTATCTTGCTAATTTACTGAATTAATTTATTAGTTCCAGTAGTTTTTTGGTGGAATCTTTAGGGTTCTCCATATATAGTATCATGTCAACTGCAAATAATGGCAGTTTTACTTCTTCCTTTCCAATTTGGATGCCACTTATTTCTTCATGTTGTCTGATTGCTGTAGCTAGGACTTCCAGTATATGTTGAATAATAGTGGTAAAAGCAGATATCCCTGTCTTGTTACCAATCTTAAGAGAAAAGCTTTTCATTTTTGCCCTTTGAGTATGATGTTGGCTGTAGGTTTGTCATATATGGCCTTTTTTATATTGAGGTATATTCCCACTTTGCTGAGAGTTTTTCATTTTAATCATAAATGGATTCTGTGCACACTAAAGACCCATATAGCCTTAAGGGATCAGTTTTTACCTTGGGCACTTCCCTGAGCAACCCCTCTGGGATGGAATCTCATACTGAATTCCATCTGGAAGCCCCTAGCACATTGTTAAGTGCACAGAAAACTTAGGTGTCATGCAATCAACACTGGGGCAGTGGAGTGAATCAAGAATGTGCAAACAAACCACTGCATGATGAGATCTCAATTTTGAGTTTATTACCTAGTGAGTGTGGGTGGAAGAAGTCAACCCTATGCCCCTCTTGTTTTTGTGTTAAGAATCAGAAGAATATCTAGCAGCAGTTCATATTTACCTGTTTATGCTCTTTTATCAATTTCTGATAACATAAAACACTACCTGTGTTTTATTTTTTTCACGCACAAACACTTGAGGTGGTTCAGGCAGCAGATCTCCCTGGCAACAGGAGGCCTAAGTGCTATTTGAGCTGCTGGACATGAGAATATGTGTCTGTACAGTTGCACCTACAAAAAGAGAGAAGATAAGAGATCTATTGTCCTGGAGAAGGCCTCCCACAATGGCCCTTACAACTCCAAGACTGTCATGAGGAGCCCATCTCTGGACTGACAGACCATCAGCCTCAGATCAAATTCTGGCCAAATGAGTGCTATTGGTGCAGGGGTTTGAGGAAGCTAAGGGAAGGTCTAGACCGGTGGTCGGCAAACTCAGTAGTCAACAGAGCCAAATATAAGCAGTACAACGACTGAAATTTCTTTTGAGAGCCAGATTTTTTAAACTTAAACTTCTTCTAACTCCACTTCTTCAAAATAGATTCACCCAGGTTGTGGTATTTTGTGGAAGAGCCATACTCAAGGGGCCAAAGAGCCACATGTGGCTCGCGAGCCGCAGTTTGCAGACCACAGGTCTAGGGAAATTTGAAGACCTCTGTTTAATAATTCTCTCTGCTTTGGTTTCTCTGTCTACTTCTTACTATCATTCATGTCCTTGAAGGTGGTGCCTAAGTTCCTAGAAACATGGGCTATATATTTCAGCTCAGTCAGAATCTTTACTTTGATATTTCAGTCAGTCAGAATTTTTACCATCCCTTATTTTTTTCACTGGACATGAAAGGCCTCTCTATGCTAACAAGGCTTGGTAGGGAATGGAATATCCAGGATGCAATCTGTTGTTTGTGGCCAGGGTTGACCTACATGCCAAGATGCATAGGTCCAAGCTTCCAGAATGCAGAGTTTATATCACAGCCTTGGTTTCCTCATTCCTCACTCCTTACTCCTAGTAGTAACTGCACTAGAAGCCTACCTGTGCCCTGATGGGCATTTTCTGTTACTTCCCATATTTCTTATTATCCTTGGCAATCTTGACTGCTTATACAGTGGCAGACACTGCTGTTCATCTGCTCAATAGCCATGGTCTTCTTTTCACTTACTGATACATCCCCAATTAGTCCAGGCCAGCACTGTGTCTAATTAGACCTATCCCTTTAGTTAGAGGTGGCTATGGGATCCAGTTCGAGTTAATGGGATGTAAGCAGAATCTACAGGCTGGGACTTGCAGGAAAGCTATTTTATTCCTGGTAAATGGAACAATTCTCCTTTCCCCTTTCCCCTTCCTTCTCTTTCTGTCTGGAACTCAGAGGTCAAGCTAATTCTGTGGCCCTGAGGATGAAAATGACAAGTTTCAATGGTAGGAACAGGGAGCTAGAAGGAGCCTGAGTCCTTGAAAGCTTCCGCCAGCCATCATAGCAGCATTGGATCACCTACTTTTGGACTCCTTGTTGCATGAGCGGAGGGTTTCCACTGCACACAGGCAAATGTAATCCAGACTGATACAACCTCCTAAGAAGGAGAGTTGAAGAAAATTTATCATCCTTCTTGTTCATAATGATGAATTCCTTGCCTGTCTGTCCTTGGCTAGCTCCTCTTCTTCCCGCTGCACTGTCTTCCCACCAGCATTGACTGGGCCAAGTTATAACACTTCTGATGCCCTCACAGGCAGGCTGCCCTCCATCACCATAGTTACTTTTCTGAGCTTATATGTCTTGCCCTAGTCTGGGAGGTGATTTGCGATGGTCCAAGCATATAGGAGATGACTGCGTTCTGCGAAGAGAAATAGCACCTCAGTCACATGAGTGCCAGGAACTTCTGCACAGTTTGGCTATTTTGCTTTACTCAGTAATGGAGAAGCAAACAAAAGGATCTATTTTAATTAGCTAAACGTTGCATTTTAAAGACACCTGTTCTATGTCACTCTCCAGTGCTTTGCATATTAGGTTTGGCCATAGTCTCTGGTTGCCCTAGGACAGAAATGGCAAATACCCGGTCCTTTTGACATCATTCTGCATTTTTTGCCCTTGGTGAAAATCATGACTTGATCATTTTACTTTTTGTTTGTTTTGAGCTCAAAGCATTTCAGAACCTTGCTAGAAACCTTCTCAAGGAAGCCATTCCTGTATCTCGGAGTCGGTATGCAAAATGGACACTTGAATGCAGTTTCTGTACTTCTTCTAAAGGGTCTCAGGGCTTCTTTAGGTCCGGTATGCAAGAATGCTAAGTCTTTGGGGCTCCCACAGTACTTCTCTTTGGATAAGACTGAGGCAAAGTTGCTCAGTCAGACCAAAGGAAATGAGGGGATAATGATATTTTCTTTTCAAACTGCCCCTTTTAATCTTTACATCTAATCCTCCTAAACCCCCAAATTATAGCATCTGTGTCTGTCTATCGTCCTGAGCTGAGGTAGGGAGATGAGTGGGACTGGAGTGGAAGGGAAGCTCATCAGAGACAGCACACTTTGAAGATCAGAAAACGGGAAATGTGACAGTCAACTTCTTGGAAGGGGACAGCAGAACTGTAATTAAATTTTCTGATCTTGTTAGCCAATTTTTTCACTCACTGCTCCTGAACCAGAGAACGGGAGGGAGGAAGGACACTGTTGCATCAGTGGCGGTGGGGAGGGAAATGAGCTTTTCACGGATTATTGGGTTAGTTCCACTTCTCCCATTTTTTAATTTATTTGTCTGCATGTTCTCCAGAGCTGAAAAGGCTCCAAATCCTTTTCCATTTTCTTTTAATTAGATCTGATTTTGGAGTCTGAAAACTTAGGAGGGGCTCAGGTTACAATAGCAGGATGACAAGTTAGAAAGTCCTCTTCTCTCATCTTTTTGAACCCTGTTCAGAATACAAGATTCCTAGTAATGAGTTTCTTATTTCTTTCTTTTCTTTTTTCTTTAATGGTATAGTACTGCTTGTATTGTTTATTGCCTTATCCCATTTTGCTGTCTTATTGTTAAAAATCACAAACATTTCTTACAAATTTTATTTATTATTTGTTTTTTGGTTAGTCCTCATCCAAGGATATTTTTTCTTTGATTTTTAGAGAGAATACAAGGGAGGGAGACAAACATTGATGAGAGACACATTGATTGGTTACCTCCTGCATGTGCCCTAACTGGGGCCAGGGATTGAACCTACAACCTAGGTACATGCCATTGACCGGGAATTGAACCAACAACCCTTCAGTGAGCAGCCCAATGCTCTAACCATTTAGAAACACCAGCCAGGGCTTCCTCATGAATTTTATTTTTTTAAAAAATATTTTTGTTGATTTCAGAGAGGAAGGGAGAGGGAAAGAGAGATAGAAATATAAATGATGAGAGAATCCTTGATTGGCTGCCTGCTGCATGCCCCCTACTGGGGATCAATCCTGCAACCCAGGCATGTGCCCTGATAGGGAATCAAACCTTCACCTCCTGGTTCATAGGTCAACGCTCAACCACTGAGCCACACCAGCAGGCATTCCTCACTAATTTTAAAAGAAAGGTCTGCATTCATTTTCATAATCCTTTCCTTTATGTTCCTCTTTTGTATAATGGAACACAGACCAGGGAAGTTGGTTATGATTCCTCTGGGTATTTAGGAGGAGTAATATCAACTCTACAGTCTCCCTTTTTTGAAGCACAAAGAAAGAAAAAAAATTGTCCAAAAAAAAAAGAGTCAAATGAGGCCATGGTGAATAACATGGTTTATCACTTAAAATTGCTAGTGACTACATCCTGGGGTTAAGGGCATCTAAGGCCTAATGTGAGAAAGCTGAACATAGAGTACTCAGTGGCTCATGGAGTAATAAAAATGATTCCTTTGCTGCAGTCTGCACGTGCTGTATGGCAGCAGATAGGTGTGCTGGTGTGTTGGTGCCTGGACAGAATGCATGTTTGCCACCCTTGGAGGCCTTTCGTGGGCCTGCTGCACTGGAGAGCATTTGTTCAGAGTTCACCCAGGGCAAGAGGTACTCTCTGAAGTTCTGCTTGGTGGCTCAGAATTTATGATGCTACAGGGCATGCTTGGGAAAGGCTGACTTAACATTGAGGCTACAGAATATATGCAAAGAGCACTTTGGGAAGCCAGATTTGGGCACTGCCAATTGATGAGTAGCCATCCTCCATAGAAGCTAAAAGTGAGGTTCTAAAGAGGCTTTCATGACAGCTAACTGGGAGAGGCAAGACACAAGTATTTAGTGATTGTGGGACCAAGAAAAACGATTCAAATTTGAGCCCCCCCCCAAACAACAACAACAACAACAACAACAACAACAATAAACAACCAAAAAAAAAAACCAAATTGAAAGCCATGAAGGCAGAAATGAATTGGAGGTTTTGTTTTGAAGTCAAGCTGCTTTGTACATGGACAACACCAATGAGACCACTCCTGCATTAGCAGGGCAGAGATTGAAAAAAAAATTTTTTTTAACTTCACAAATATTTCATGGGTTCCTGAGAATCCCAGAAAGCCTGGCTGGTATTCTTGGTAGCCTGTACTGAATATGCCAACATGTCACACATGAGGGCAGAATATAATTTAGCTCTAAATTCACCAACCCAGCATTGGGACTGGCATGTGTTGAAAGAGGAGATTTTTTCAGGAAATCTGGGGGATCACAGAGGGCCTGTGGAAGACAGGCATTTGACTTGAGCCTTGAGGGACGAACAAAGTATGGAAGGAGGAATGGTGTTTCTGCAGAAGGAACTTTGTAAGTAATGGCAGGGAGGGAGAAAAATATGGTAACACACAAATAATAGGAAGTTAGCTTGGGAAACAAGAGTACATGATGGAGTATATTTGGGGAAAGGGTTGGTAAGGTAGGTCAGAACTGAATCACCGAAAGCCCCAAATGTGTGACTTGCATTTGAACTTCATAGAGTAGGAAATGTGGACATGGAAGACTGGTGAGCAGGGACAGATGCAAACAGTGCTTAAGGAAGAATACTCTCTGAACCTCAGCTTCTTTGTAAAATGAGGGTGCTACTCAAATTGTTCTCGCAGATTCTTTTCTCTAAATCTCGTCTCAGCTATTACAGAAAGAGGGAACAAATGGCTTACAAATTCTGGTTATCCCTGGTCCAGATAACGCTGTCTTTCTACCTTTCCTTGGAACAGTGTGGGGGTGGAGAGAGGAGAAAAGAGAGAGGAGGGAGGGAGTGAGGAAGGGGGGGGAGAGGGGGGGGAGGGAAGGAAAGAAGAGAGAGAAAACAAAGCAAAAGTGTTTCTAGAATTCTTAGATTCACAGAGAAAGGACAAAAGTCTTAATAATTCTATGGAAAACAATAATATAATAATAATAATAATATAATAATAATAGTTCTTGTTACCACTTTTGTGATAAAGGTGATGCCACTGAAGGGCTCCTTCGGAAAGAAAGAAAATGAATTCTGATATTTTGAAGTAAACTTTGGTAGAGCTGTCAGAGTTAGATACCAGTTGGAAAACAGATCCCCTGAAATTCAGATCTGCAGAAGCATCGGGTGCAGTCTGGTTAGGATGCACATGAAACCACACAGTGAAGCTGCACAGTGAAGCGTGCACCAAGTGTAGAACTCAGCCCTGCTCGTCCCTCCGGCAGCCCCCACTGCAGAGTCTCTGCGCTGCCTCGGCCCACCCCGCTCTCTCTCCATCTGCCCTCTCTTCCCTAAGTGAGAGAAAATGACAGAAAAACCTCTTCATCTCCCCTCGAATCACACTCATAGCATTTTATGGCTAAGAGGAAACTTAGAGAGAGCCTTCAGCTACTTTACAGATAACAAAATATTCCTACAAATTCAAACTACACTAGGAAAACTGGGACAGTGAGACCCATATATGTGGGTTATGTAACCCATATATGTGAGTTATGTATGTGGCAGGGATAATATCCAAATATTACTAAAGATGGATAAATCTACTCCAAAGTGTTTTTCCATGAGACGCTGACCCCGACATCCCCCATGGCCAAAAATGGGCTTTTGGACTTGGAAACTGAGTGGATCTGAGACTCTGGCATGGAGTGAGGTGGGAAAAATCTGGAGGGGGATGTCACATGGCTTCTCAAATCTACCCAGTTCCATGTGGTCACCCTTAGGCTTGGACAACTGTGAGGTCAATGAACTTGAATGAAGGCATCCCTCCTCTCTCCTCAGTGCCTTCTTGCAGAGTCCAGGCAGGCTGCCTCATTGGCCTTGATCCATATTGTGCTGCCTGCCTTCAGACCTTGTGTGCCCCTTGTGGACAAAGATCAGGGAGGAAATGGCCAGAATTTCCTGCCAGATCAGACTTGGCAATGGGGAGATGGCTAAGCAGAGCCCCAAGGCCTCCTGCTGATGTCTAAGTCCTTCACAACACTACCTCAACAAACAGTAGAGAAAAACTCATTGAAATCAATATGTGGTATTGCCTATTGTGGATATCAGTCATTTCTTAAGGACATTAAGCTGAATGCAAAAACAAGTAAAGCAACAATATTTTTTGAACAAATATTAAACATGTTTCTGATTTGAGATTGACACATTATAAAGACAGGGCTCAAACACCCCAGAGCTAATAAAGATATATCAGGCTTCCATTAGAACAGATATTAGAATAATATTACAGCTTCAACACATTTTTATAAAGTGAGATATAGCATGAGCAGTTTTTTCATTAGGTATAGGGAAATCAAATTTTAAAACCAATGTCGACTTAGAAATTTTTCTAGTGATCACCAATTCAGACTCATTTCCAATATTAATAACTCAGCAAAGCACCTGGCTGAGGCTTCTCTCTGCTGAGTTCATACATTTTTCTGTGAGCCTTCATTTGATCGATTACATCATAGTAAATGTGACCACATAAGAAGTTGCCCTGGAAATAGGATTCTCTGAAGCAATAGTTAAAGAACAAGAAATTATTGAGGACAAACAAGTTCTATTTAAGAATTGCTTATGACAATTCTAAGAAAAACAAAATCAAAATACATATGAGAGAAGTGGGACTGTTGGCAGTGGTTAACAAAAATGGAAGGTTTTTGTGCATATCACATTACATTTGAGGGGAAATATGTTGACCTTAAAAATTCCAATAGAACATTCTTATGTAGCAGGAAAAAAAATTATAATAAGTATAAGCAGCAAAGGTGAAAGTAAGATAGATCAGCTTCTTTGTTCTCCACTCAAACCTGTGGATTTAGTGGTCAGATGCTGAAAATGACTCGAGGGTTGAGAGAGATGATATTCAGCTGGGATGTCCCTGGAGGATGCCTCTATTTGTTCTTAGGAAGCCAGTGAAGGCAACAGACTCTTGGAACATCCTAGTTGGGAGAAACCTTAGCATTATCCCCACTGCTTACGTCCCCATATTATACTATAAACAGACCAACCAAATAATTTATAAGGCTCCCAGGATGAAAATGCATGGCAGGACCTCCTATTCAAAAATTATTAAGTATTTAAAAAAGACAACACAGAGCATTCAACCAAGCGTGGGGGCCTTCTGAGCAGGGGGCCCCCTGAGCACCACTACATAGGTCATATGCCTAAGGAGCCAGCCCTGACTATTCATGGGGAAGTAGGGACACAGTCACTCAAAGTTGTCCTCAAATAGACCTCTTTACTCTTATTGGTTACTGTTAGTCCTTAGGCACCAAAAAGGATGGGCACAGGGGAAGGGAGGAGAAAGCATCTGCAGAAATCACATCATGCCCTGCTTTGGTAGTAGGGTCAGTCATGTTCTTCCTTCTTGGTTATCTCTTCATCAACAACCCATGCGGGGGTCTCCTGTGACCCCAGGATCCTTTATTTATTCATGCAATCTCAAACAGTAAAGGTATTCAGTGACAAACACTGTGCCAGGGGCCGAAGGCACAGAAATGAACAAGACAAGGTATTCATCCTTGAGAAGCCTCCATCTGGTGATGAGAGAGCTTGATTTTTATCTGAGGACTGGCAGAGTTGCATCGCTCAGAAAGTGAGGAAATGTGAATTGTCATTTTCAGAGAGAATAAAATATCAGCTCAGTTGGCATCAGTTTTCCATTTTTCAAGGAGGAAGATCACATGGAAAGGCACAACTCCTTTAGTAAATGACCTGTCTTTATTTGTCAGTGGTTTTGGATGGGAAGGTAGAGGTGAATTGATTTTAACAGGTAAAGACTAAAGGACCTTCCAAGGGAGGTGGAATCTGCTGAGTAATGGGTTTAGCAGCTTCCAGAACTTAACTGGGGTAAAATACCTTATCTCCTAGCAGTTGTACATGATGCCATTTGTGATACAATATAAAGTGGCCTCCTTGGGGTGGCCTTCACCTTGGGGCAGCTATCCTCACAAGGTGGGTCGTAGTATGAAGAGGGTCGCTTTATGTACTAAGGCCTGCGCAGAGAAATGGCTCAGTAAACTTGATTTTTATCATAATCTATGGACTTATCAGATTAAGTCCCAGAAGGGGAAAATGAGTCTATTTAATACATTTAATCACTGTCTCAGTTCATTTTATCTCAAGCAAACATTCCTGGGGAGGGGATGTTTCTCCAAGTCTATGAGGAATGAACCTCATGGTTGCTGGCTTCTGAACAGTGTGTTTTTGCTTTGTATTTAACTGTGGCAGACTTTTTCTTTCCCTTTCTGTGAATCTTAACTAGAATACAACAGATTTCTTTTGGGTATGGTTGAAAACATTCTGATTTTCATCTTTTCTGTAAATATTTGAGGATGGGTAAAGATCATTTTTAAATGCTGCTCTTAGAAGTATTTTTTTTCTCTCCAACTGTGCTTACAACACATTAAACTAAACAAACATTCTAAAGACAAAGATGTTGATTTTTCTATCTGAATAATGTCAAATAATTGGTCAGGTTGTAGGTGGGAAAACAGCATATGTGGCTCATTTGCTGCATGACTCAGTGGGGGTTTGGGGATTTTAGTAGTAAGCTCATGCCTCCATCCACTGCGCATTTTAGTATGACATGCAGATTTGTTCTTTCCTGTTTTAACGGAATGTCGGGTAAATTCATAATCTTTTTTAGGTCACTCTCAGGTGTCAAATGTTTTCTGACCAGTTCCAGTCTCAAGAAAGTTCTTATTTCAATAATTAAAATGTTCAGTCCAGTGCCAGAATCATATAACTACACACTCTTACCAAGTTTAAAGCGTTTTCCTATGTGAGCTTTCCCAGACTGCTTTGGGCTGGGAAGTGTGGTGTGGGGGAGGGGATGCCAACTGCTTCTCGAATTATTGGGTTGTTATGATTATTTGGATTGGTTATTGATCATAGTTCTGTACTCCCTCCCTCTGCCATATGCTCTTTCAGTGCATTAGAACAGACAGAGTGTCCTTTGCCACCCATTGATTTTGGACTTGGCCAATGGAAGGATAGTAGTCAATGCTGTGGTCAATGCTACTGGAAGGGTTTATGTGTTTTATCTGTGGGGGTTTTTGTTGATTCGCGGAACATTCATTAAGTGCCTAAGCTGGATAGCTTGATAAGTGCCTGAGTGGTTTGTCTTGGTCTCTTGGCCTCCTGTGATCCCAGGGAGAAGATCATGCCTCAGGTAGTCACTGTCCCTTCAGCCAGAATGCAGGCAGACCCCATTTAATGACAGCTTAGTGTGTCCTACAAAAACATTGCATGTCATCCTTTGGAGCGTGAGGATAACTGGCATTAAATGCTTTCCTTTTCCATCTTTGGGACCTCAGCGGGAACTGAGACAAAAATAGTTCCATTTTTACATACTGAGACACAGTATATATTTTCTACTGTGAAACTGAGAAAAAGCATAGAGCCACACTGCACTGCAATTCATGTGAAGCACTTTGCACAGTGCCTGGCACATGGTAAGCACTCAATAAGTAGAAACTTATGTGATTATTAGTCAACAGTTTTCCTATAGGAGCTGAAGTACCCAAAGACTTCAAAATTACTGTTTTGTGAGTAAAAAGGATGAGTAGGAGTTTCCTCACTTTAAAAATGATTTTGGGCAACTCAAATGCCGCTGATTGCATTTCTCACTGGATATTAACCCAGGGGTCAGGACTAGAGAGATGGAAGTTGTATAGCCTACCTGTGGTCAATGCTACTGGAAGGGCTTATGTGTTTTATCTGGGTTTTTTTTTTTTTTTTGTTGATTCGCGGAACATTCATTAAGTGCCTAAGCTGGATATCTCCCATTTGCTTCTTCAAATCCACTCTACCCTTTCATCCTTGCTTTGGCCCAGGGAGACTGACCTGTATGAGTTGCATCAGCGGGGCTCCCTTGTCTTTGGTTGTCATTTGGGTTCAGCCTGCGGGGGATCAAAGGCA
Source organism: Plecotus auritus (assembly GCF_963455305.1). Classification (NCBI taxonomy): domain Eukaryota; kingdom Metazoa; phylum Chordata; class Mammalia; order Chiroptera; family Vespertilionidae; genus Plecotus; species Plecotus auritus. Next base: position 149,106,771 of record NC_137773.1, read on the forward strand.
GGAGGAGTGAGGGACCTGGATGTTTATTTCCCTTATGTCCTCCCTACTGAACTTGAGTTTACTTTTTCCCTCTGCTAAACACTATGGCTCTTGCATGAAGTTCTTGACATAGGGCTATTCTCCCATGTTCCTGTAACCACCCTGCTGTTGCTAGTCACAGGCTACTGCATTATCTCTTATGATTTCTCTAAGCCAGTGCTTCTCAGTCTTGGTTGCACATTAGAATCATCTGGGGAGTTGAAAAAAATTTCCAACCTGATGTTCAGGTTGTGCTCTGGACCAGTGCTGTCTGTTGGATATAGTTTGAACCACATATGTAATCTTAAATTTTCCTGAAGTCATATTATTAAAAGTAAAATGAAACAGATGAAATTAACTTCTATAACACATTTTATCTAACCCAGTATGGCCAAAATATTAGCATTTCAATAAAAATAATTCTAAGTCCATTATTAAAAAGATATTTCGCATTTTTGGTACTAATCCTTCAAAATCTGGTGCATATTATACTTAAAACACATCACAATCTGGACCAGACACATTGCAAATGTTCAGTAGCCACATGTGGCTACCTTATGGGATGCTTTAGATTAATTGGATTCGATTCTCTGGGGATGAGACCCAGGCACAATGTTTCTCCAGGACATTTAATGTGTAACAAGGTTGAGAGCCACTGTCTTAAACCCTGCCCACATGTTTATAAATAGCCCTTTATTAAACTCTCTTCAAACTGCCTGATTTGAGAATACCAGCTATTTGGTGCTTGTGCCTAGCCCTGGCTGGGAATATGAAGATGATGACAGCAGAATGCCAGCCTTCTGGGAGCTTCCAATGCTGAGCAGAAGACAAACAGGCCAGCAGGCCATTACAGTGTGAAGAGCAGGGCTCGATACCCTATAGGCAGATCAAGTGCACCTTCACAATACCAGCAGATGGGGCCATCAACAAAGTGAGAGGGTTTTAACTTTGTTGCCCATCCAGGCTTTGGAAACAATTATTAACACACCTCTTACCCAGGAGTTCTGCAGGCCTATTACTAGATACATATCCCGACCCCTGTCTTGGGCACTGTTTTAAAATAATTGGCGAACTCCAATAGTGGCGGACGTCTCAGGTGAGGAGGTCCTGAAATGTGGGCGGGAAGAGAGTCCAGGGAATGCCTGTAGCTGCTGCAGAAGACGTCGAGGAAATAAAAAGCATCAGGGTTTTTGGACACTCAATTTGAACTCTATTAAATGAAACACAGGTCTTTTGAGAGAGGTGTTTGTTCGGGATTCAGCTGTGCTCTGCTCAGAGAATGGCCTGTGGGGACAGATCTGTCACAGGTGTCTGGTTTGAGATGGAGGAGTGAGCCAGCCAATTTTGTAAGTGAAGGTGAGCCAGATCTGAGCACTCTGGGCTCTGTGGAGAAGGCCACTCAGCCTGACCTTTGAGTGAGCTCATCCTGCCTTCCTGAATATAGGCAGTACTTGTTCTATTTGGGCCCCTTCCACTGGGCCCCATGGGGGGGCCATGGGATGATGTCAGGGTTCCCACATCCCCACATCGTGTACTGTGACAAACAAGCCACAAACTGAAACTAGTTCACAGAGGCTTGCAGCCTGTCTATCCAAGTGCCCCATTTCATCCTGAGACAGTCCTGACCATACAAATGTCGTTTATGCATTTCAGTGGTGAAACAATGCAGAAGGCTATCCATGAAAGGGGCAAGAAAAAAGATGATCACCGTTGTTTTAGCATTGATCTAGAAGCAACAGCCAATGCAGTTGTAAGAAAAAAGAAATAAGTACCAATATTAGAAAGGAGAAAACAAAATTGCCATGATGTGCAGTTGGTACTATTGTACACAAACCAAGAGAATTTATGGAAAAATTTTAGAAACAATAAAAGAATAATAAGGCAGCTAGTTATAAAATCGATACATAAAAATCAATAGTTTTTTTATCTTTAACTTTTTGTTGTGAAATGTAACATATATAGAAAATTATATGTGTTTATACTCAATTGAAAAATATTTATACAATTTAAAATGAAGGGAGCAACCAAACTCTTCGAACACATTCCCTCTTCCCTCATTGTTAAGCATTGCCTTACTTTATTTACTTTACGGTGTTGCACATTGCATGTATCTCTAATTAGTATATTGTTAATTTTGCTATTTTTGATTTGCTTATTTCATTCATCCTTATGTTTCTCAATCATCCATGTTGATCGTGTAGCCATAGTTTTTTCATTTTCTTTGCTCTATAGTGTTTCATCATGTAAATGCATGCCATCCCTGCTCTGAAATTCTGAATGTATAAAACGATTTGAATTACATTTATGCTATTGAGCGGCCTTAGCATATCATTAGCATATTACGCTTTGATTGGTTGAACGGCCGAGCCGTCAACTGGACACAGCATATTAGGCTTTTATTATATAGGATAATTTAAAAGTTCACATTTAAAAAATAAGGTAGAATTTTATGCTCTGACATGGTAAGCTTACTAAGGCAAGAAGTACAAAAAAAGACCCAGAACAGTATGCATACAATAATATTAATACTAACATCTAACATTTATTGAATGCTTATTATGTACCAAGAACTGTTCTAAGGGCTTTAAATGTGTTGGCTAATTTACTTCTCAAAAGATTCCTAAAGGGTAGTTAAGTAATTACCTCCATTTTATAGATGAGGAGACTGAGAGGTTGATAAACTTTCTTAAGGTCACACAGCTAGTATGCTGCAGACTCAGGATTTGAATCCAGTCTATCTGACTACAGAGCCCTTGCTGTAAACCACTGTATTAATTATATGACATGTACATAAACCCTGCCCTCTTCCCCCCCCCCCCCCCCGCAAATTGTCCAAAGAATATGCCAAACCACTAACAATGGTTTCTCATGGACTTTGAAGATGAATGAATGTTTTACTTTTTTAATTCTGTATCTGTGCTACCCAATATGGTAGCCAATAGTCTCAGTAGCTACATTCCTAGTATGCCCAGTAGCTACAGGTGGCTAATGGCTGCTTTATTGAACAGCGCAGATATAGAACATTTCCATCATCACAGAAAGTCTATTGGAAAGGGTGCTCTAAAGAGTTCAATAGTATTTGAATTTTTTATAATCATGCATTCATGATTTACTCTTATAGTTAAATAAGAAGGATCAATGAAAGAAAAAGAGAACTGTTTATTCAAAAGAGAAATATTTTCCCCCACTATTATTTGATCATACTGGTTTTATTCTTTTATCTTCTGGAGTCACTCAGAGCATCTGTTTCTTTTACAAATTGCATTTTTGTGTATTTAAAGGCAACACAACACATAAATCAGTGAAAAGCTTATTACAATAAAACCATGATAGTTTTCCTGGAAATATAGTGGCATTTACTTAGGGCTGCATTCCTCTTGACTATTTGGAAGCATTTAAAATGTGCATTGTTGTTTTTAAGACATTAAATAAATCATGGGCATTTAGAAAAAGGCTTTCTTGGAAGCATGTTAGCAAACATTGATAATTTATTTTGCTAAGGTTCAAGCTCATTGATTGTATACTTCTGTGAATTTTAAAGTTGTAAAATGGAAAAATGTGTTTGAAAAGTACCATTTCCATTTGTGGACTATACAAAAAATTATGATACGTTTGGACTAGAGAGAATGTCTTCCTTTATCCTAAAGAGTCAGAATAGCATCAGTCTCATCTAAGTTTTCCCACAAAGACTGCCAGTGTTTAGTCTGGACATGATTTAACTTCTAATAACTCAAGTTCTCGCATGTAGGATACAGAGTGGATTGATCTGGGTGTTACAGGTGGCAGGACTAGAACCATTAGAGGAGAACCAACTGGAAAAAATATGTTAAAATTTATCTTTATTGTTGAAAGTATTACAGATGTCCCCCTTTTTTCCATTGACCCCCTCTACCCCACACCCATCCCTCCCAGGCCTCCATTTCACTATTATCTGTGTCCATGGGCTATGCATATATGTATACAAGTTTCCCAGTTAATCTCTCCCCACCCCTCATCCCCGCATTCCTTCTAAAAGGAATTCAGTCTGTTTCATGCTTCTATGTCTCTGGATCTACTTTGTTCATCAGTTTATTTTGTTAATTAGATTCCACATATGAGTGAGATCATGTGATACTTATCTTTCTCTGACTGATTTGTTTTGCTTAGCATAATAATCTCCACGTCCATCCATGCTGTCTCAAAGGGCAAGGGATCCTTCATTTTTACAGCTGCATAGTATTCCCTGGTGTAAATATACAGCTTTTTTTTTTTTTTTTTCCACTTGTCTACTGATGGGCACTTGGGCTGTTCCAGATCTTAGCTATTGTAAATTGTGCTGCTACGAACATAGGGGGGTACATGTACTAGTATTCTTTCTGATTGGTGTTTTGGGTTTCTTAGAATATATTCCTAGAAGTGGGATCACTGGGTCAAATAGTAGTTTCATTTTTAATTTTTTGAGGAAGCTCCATACTGTTTTCCACAGTGGCTGTACCAGTCTGCATTCCCACCAGTAGTGTACTAGGCTTCCCTTTTCTCCACATCCTCGCCAGCACTTGTCATTTGTTGATTTGTTGATGGTAGCCATTCTGACAGGTGTGAGGGGATACCTCATTATCATTTTAATGTGCATCTCTCTGACGATTAGTGATTTTGAGCATTTATGTCTCTTGGCCTTCTGTATGTCACTTTGGAGAAGCATCTATTTGGGTCCTTTGCCCTAAAACTTCATTTACAGAGACAGTTGGTGGACAAGGGGCCAGTATTTGCTGACCCCTAGATTAGAAATATGTATGTGTAGAAAAGAAGGTGAGATGAAAGAAAGAGAACTAGGGCTTCCTATTTTATAGAGGGAAACTAAGAGTTAATGCCCGAAATTGATAAAAACCCCAAACCCCAAAGTAATAATCTAAGCATATTTTGTCAAGATATGGAGATAAATACCAAAATGAAAATTGGGAGACTACTGTTTATTATATGAATATAAGCTTGGTAGAACTGCTTATTTCTTTAACCCAGGTGTTTGTGTACCATGGATAAAAATGGCTAAATTAAAAAATAAAAATAATTAAAATTCACATGGGCAGCAAACTGTAGTCTACATTTGCTCAGGGGATAAAGAAAGATGGGGTCACTGAGTGCACAAGGAGGAGGGGACTAGGACACTGAAACTCAGCTGAGTTTTTACTCTTACCATCTCCCTACCCTCACTCCCCATAGGCACCCTGAGGCACGTGGACTGGGTGCATGTCTGCTCAGCAGGGATTTGTGACTGGCAGCTGGAAAACACCTACACCTGTTAACTTCCTAAAGGCAGGTTTGTGTCAGCAGCTTTCAGGTCTGTGACCTGTCGTGATGCTGGTGTGACTGGCACAGACCCCAGTATGGCTATCACTTGTGGGGGTGGCAGGCATCTGTGGTCAAGACCCCCAGATGCTCTGGCCTGGGATGCTCTTCTGTTGTCATACACAGGCAGGCTGGTTGCACAGCAGGTTGGGAGTTTTCCACAGAGCAGAGCTGGGCAGCCCAGCAGGATGTGGGTTGACCATTTTGCATGGCTAGGTAGGAAGGCCATGATGCAAAACGATTGTGCTGGAGCCTCACCTGAGACAGGCCCAGGCAGAGGCTGCGGAAATGCTGAGGAGATTTGTGGGGCTGAGGTACTCTGGAGGCTCTAAATCAAAGCAGAGGGCTCACAGCGGATTAATGAAGCTAATTTCTGACTGGGATCATCGTTCGTGAATCATCGTGTTTGTGCTCATTAAATAAATTATCGGTGTCTTCCCAGGCATTATGGATGCATTGTAAATGAAGGCTCTTCATAAATAATTTGTTTCTGCTTGTGCTGGGATGGGGTGGGGGTGGGGGCAACAAGGAGGGAAGAGGAGGCCAGAGGCCAGCGATGCCAAAGAAGGTGGCTGAGGTGGGAGGAAGGAGGAGTGAGGGAGGGGTCAGGCCTGAGGAGAGGGTGGTCTGACTCTGGCCCTGGCCCCCAGGTGAGCAGGTGAGCAGAGCGACCTCGGTACCCCACGTCCCTGCCACTGAATTCAGTAAATGGAATACATTAGGTCTTCCAGATCAGCCACCTGCCACCAAGTGGGCAGAGACCCCTCTCAAGATTGGGCATAAGGCCCTAACGGATTTGGCTCAGTGGATAGAGCATCGGCCTGTGGACTGAAGGGTCCCAGGTTCGATTCCGGTCAAGGGCATGTACCTTGGTTGCGGGCACCTCCCCAGTAGGAGGTGTGCAGGAGGCAGCTGATTGATGTTTTTCTCTCATCGATGTTTCTAACTCTCCATCCCTCTCCCTTCCTCTCTGTAAAAAATCAATAAAATATATTTAAAAAAATTGGACACAAGGCTGCGCACACTCACCTCTTCTTGACTCCTCTCTCTCAGGTCTTCGCTTAAAGCTCACCTAGGACCTGTGAGGTAAGCATTCCCAAAAGCACGTATTTCATAAGACAAAAGCCTGAAATGGATAAAGATATGAAAAGTGTTTTGTCTGCACTGTTTATGATAAAGAACAAATATGAAATAGATGATGTGAAAGATACTTACCAGAAGGAAGGAGGAAAGAACCCCACAAGACTTCCTCCTCTGAGGTGCATTGCTAACAGATATGGCAAGAGTGCAGCAGACCCTCAATGTGTCCTGTCCGGATTTTTGTGAACTCAGAGTACCTGTTTCCATCAAAATGATGTAGTAAGTAAAGGATGAGTCTCCAGGACAGCCTGCAAAAGACCAGTGGTCCCACCATGGCCCAGGTAGCTGGTCCTTTGAAGCCACAGTAAGGTGTCCCCAGGGACCTAGAAACACGGCACTGAGAGATGCCTGAGGTCCATAGGGGAGACCTGGGTGGGAAACGGTTTGCAAAGAAGCTTCCTGTCCTGGTGGCTTGATTGAACATATTTTTATTTTATATTATTTATTTTTATTATTTAAAGTATTACATATATTAGTACATATATCTAATTTTTCCCCCATTGACCTTCCCCCAGCCTCCCCTACCCCTTGTCGCATGCCCTCATCCCAACCCCCCAGTGTCTTGTGTCCATTGGTGTGCTTATATGCATGCATACAAGTCCTTTGTTTTCCCTCCCTCCCCAATCTCCCCTGCTTTCCCACTGTAATTTGATAGTCTGTTGGGTGCTTTACTACCTCTATATCTATTTTTTTATTCATCAGGTTATAATGTTCTTTATTTTCCACAAATGAGTGAGATCATGTGGTATTTTTCTTTCATTGTCTGGTTTATTTCACTTAACATAATGCTCTCCAGGTCCATCCATGCTGCTGCAAATGGTAAGAATTCCTTCTTTTTTACCGCAGCGTAGTATTCCATTGTGTAGATGTACCACAGTTTTCTAATCCACTCATCTGCTGATGGGCATTTAGGCTGTTTCCAAACCTTAGCTATGGTGAATTGTGCTGCTATGAACATAGGGGTGCATATATCCTTTCTGATTGGTGTTTCTAGTTTCTTGGGATATATTCCTAGAAGTGGGATTACTGGGTCAAATGGGAGTTCCATTTTTAGTTATTTTGAGGAAACTCCATACTGTTCTCCACAGTGGCTGCACCAGTCTGCATTCCCACCAGCAGTGCACGAGGGTTCCTTTTTCTCCGCATTCTCACTAGCACTTGTTGTTTGTTGATTTGTTGATGATTGCCATTCTGACAGGTGTAAGATGGTACCCCATTGTCGTTTTGATTTGCATCTCTCAGATAATTAGTGACTTTGAGCATGTTTTCATGTGTCTCTTGGCCTTCCTTCTGTCTTCCTTTGAAAAGATTCTATTGAGGTTCATTGCCTATTTTTTTATTGGATCATTTATCTTCCTTTTATTAAGTTGTATAAGTTCCCTGTAGATGTTGGAGAATAAACCTTTATCAGTGATAACATTTGCAAATATGTTCTCCCATACAGTGGGCTTTCTTGTTGTTTTGTTGATGGTTTCTTTTGCTGTGAAAAAGCTTTTTATTTTGATGTAGTCCCATTTGTTTATTTTCTCTTTATTTCCATTGCCCTAGGAGCAGTATCAGTGAAGAAATTGCTTCGGCATATGACTGAGATTTCTCTGCCTGTGGATTCCTCTAGTATTTTTATGGTTTCTTGTCATATGTTTAAGTCATTGATCCATTTTGAGTTTATTTTTGTGTATGGTGTAAGTTGGTGGTCTAGTTTCATTTTTTTGCATGTATCTGTCCAATTTTCCCAACACCATTTATTGAAGAGACTGTCTTGACTCCATTGTATGTTCATGCCTCCTTTGTCAAATATTAATTTAGCATAGTGGTTTGGGTCAATATCTGGATTCTCTCTTCTATTCCGTTGGTGTATATGTCTGTTCTTGTGCCAGTACCAGGCTGTTTTGAGAACAGTGGCTTTGTAATACAGCTTGAAATCTGGTATTGAGATCCTACCTACTTTGTTCTTCTTTCTCAGGATTGCTGTGGCTATTCGGGGTCCTTTTTTATTCCAGATGAATTTTTGGAGAGTTCTTTCTAGGTCTGTGAAATATGCCCTTGGTATTTTAATAGGGAGTGGATTGAATCTATAGATTGCTTTGGATAGTGTGGACATTTTAATGATGTTGATTCTACCAATCCATGAACACGGTGTGTTCTTCCATCTGTTTACGTCTTCCGCTATCTCTTTTTTTCAGTGTCCTATAGTTTTCCAAATATAGGTCTTTTACCTCTTTAGTTAAGTTTATTCCTAGGTATCTTAATTTTTTTGGTGTGATGGTAAATGGGATTGCTTTTTTAGTCTCTCTTTCTGTAAGTTCACTGTTGCTGTATAGAAATGCCATAGATTCCTTGGTGTTAATTTTGTATCCTGCTACATTGCCGAATTCATTTATTAAGTCTATTAGCTTTTTGATGGAGTCTTTCAGGTTTTTTTATGTACAATATCATGTCATCTGCAAATAAGGACAGCTTTACTTCTTCTTTTCCAATTTGGATGCCTTTTATTTTTTCTTCTTGTCTAATTACAATGGCTAATACTTCCAGTACTATGTCAAACAGGAATGGTGAGAGTGGGCATCCCTGTCTTGTTCCTTTTCTTAGGGGAAATGGTTTTTAAAAAATATATATTTTATTGATTTTTTACAGAGAGGAAGGGAGAGGGATAGAGAGTTAGAAACACTGATGAGAGAGAAACATCTATCAGCTGCCTCCTGCACACCCACTACTGGGGACGTGCCCGCAACCAAGGTACATGCCCTTGACCGTAATCGAACCTGGGACCTTTCAGTCCGCAGGCTGACGCTCTATCCACTGAGCCAAACTGGTTTCGGCAAGGGAAAATGGTTTTAGTTTTTGCCCATTGAGTATGATGTTAGCTGTGGGTTTATCATATATGGCTTTTATCATGTTGAAGTATGATCCTTCTATTCCCACCTTGTTGAGAGTTTTTATCAAGAAAGGGTGTTGGATTTTGTCAAATGCTTTTGCTGCATCAATTGATATGACTGTGTGATTTTTATCTCTCAATTTGTTTATTTGATGTATCACGTTTATTGATTTGCGGATATTGTACCATCCTTGCATTCCTGGGATAAATCCTACTTGGTCATGGTGTATGATCTTTCTGATGTAGTGCTGGATCCGATTTGCTAGAATTTTGTTGAGGATTTTGGCATCTACGTTCATGAGGGATATTGGCCTGTAATTCTCTTTCATTGTGTTGTCTTTATCTGGTTTTGGTATTAGGGTGATGCTGGCTTCATCGAATGAGCTTGGAAGTGTTCCTTCCTCTTGAATTTTTTGGAATAGTCTGAGGAGAATAGGTTTTAGTTCTTCCTTGAATGTTTGGTAAAACTCCCCTGTGAAGCCGTCTGGCCCAGGGCTTTTATGTGCTGGAAGCTTTTTGATGACTGCTTCAATTTCTTCCATAGTTATTGGCCTATTGAGATGTTTAGATTCTTCCTGATTGAGTTTTGGAAGGTTGTATTTTTCTAGAAATATGTCCATTTTCTCCAGGTTGTCCAGTTTGTTGGAATAGAATTGTTCATAGTATTTTTAAACAATCCTTTGTATTTTGGTGGGGTCTGTTGTTATTTCACCTCTTTCATTTCTGATTTTGTTTATTTTGGTCCTCTCTCTTTGCTTCTTGGTGAGCCTGGCTAGAGGTTCATCAATCTTGTTTATCCTTTCAAAGACCAGCTCTTGGTTTTGTTGATCTTTTGTATTGTTTTTTTTGGTCTCAATGTCGTTTATCTCTGCTCTGATCTTTATTATTTCCTTCCTTCTTCTTACACTGGGCTTTTCTTGTTGCTCTCTTTCTAACTCTTTGAGTTGTAGGGTTAGGTAATTTATTACCATTGTTTCTTGTTTTTTTTGCAGTAGGCTTGTAGAGCTATGAACTTCCCTCTCAAGACTGCTTTTGCTGTGTCCCATAGATTTTGGATCATTGTGTTTTCATTGTCATTTGTTGCCATGATGTTTTTTATTTCTTCCTTGATCTCTCTGGTAACCCTGTCATTATTTAATAGCATGCTGTTTAATCTCCCTGTGTTTGATTTTTTTGGATTGTTTTTATTGTAGTTGATTTCCAGTTTTATGCCACTGTGATCTGAGAAGATGCTTGATATGATTTCTATCTTCGTGTTTTGAATTTGAAGAGACTTTGCCTATGACCCAACATATGGTCTATCTTTGAAAGTGACCCATGTGCCCTTGAGAAGAATGTATATTCTGTGGCTTTGGGGTGAAATGTTCTGAAGATGTCAATTAATTCCATCTGGACTAGTGAGTCATTTAGGATTGTTGTTTCTTTGCTGATTTTTTGTTCAGAGGATTTGTCCAATGGTGATAGTGGGGTATTAAAGTCTCCTATTGTGATTGTATTGCTGTCAATCTCATTTGATATCCTCCAGTTTTTTTTTTTATGTATTATGGTGCTCCTGTATTGGGTACGTATATGTTTACCAGAGTTATTCCTTCTTGTTGGATTGCTCCCTTCCTTACCTCTTAATATGTGCTTCACCTTGAGATCTAATTTGTCAGATATAAGTATTGCTACCCCAGCTTTTTTTGTATTTCCATTCACCTGAAAAACCTTTTTCCATCCCTTCACCCTCAGTCTGTGTGTGTCTTTTTCTCTGAGGTGGGTTTCTTGTAGACAGCAGATATATGGGTTGTGTTTTCTTATCCAATCTGTTACCCTATGTCTTTTGATTGGGGCATTTAATCCATTTACATTTAAAATTATTATTGATAGGTACTTATTTGTTGCCATTTTTATTCTTTACCCCTGTGTTTCGTTTTCGCTTCCTGTTTCTTTTTTTTTACAGCAGACCCTTTAGCATTTCTTGCATTGCTGGTTTGGTGGTAATAAATTCCCTTTGTCCTTTTTTTGTCTGTGAAGCTCCTGATTTCACTTTCAATTGTGATTGATAGCCTTGCTGGGTACTGTATTCTTGGATTCAGACCCTTCCTTTTCATGACTTTGTATATTTCATTCCATTCCCTTCTGGCCTGATGAGTTTCTGTTGAGAAATCAGTCACTAGTCTGATTGGGGTTCCTTTGTAGGTAACTTTCTGTCTCTCTCTGGCTGCTTTTAAGATTCTTACTTTGTCGTTGGTGTTTGCCAATTTAATTATAATGTGCCTTGGCCTCTGTCTTTTGGGGTTCATTTTGCTTGGGACTCTGTGAGCTTCTTGAATTTGTGTGGGGTTTTTCTTCCCTATATCAGGGAAGTTTTCTGTCATTATTTCTTCAAACAGGTTTTCTATTCCTTCCTCAGTTTCCTCTCCTTCTGGAACCCCTATAATGGGGATGTTGTTTTGTTTCGTGTTGTCCCAAAGTTCCCTTAGGCTCTCATCCTGGTTTTTAATTTTTTTTTCTAGAAGCTACTCTACTTGGGTATTTTTTCCTACCTTGTCTTCTACCTCACTGATGTGGTCCTCTGCTTCTTCTGGTCTACTCTTGATGCTTTCTATTGAGTTCTTTACAGCAATGATGTCATTTTTCATTTCTTCTTGGTTCTTCTTCATTTTCTCTTGGTCTTACACATATTGTTGAATTTGTCTTCCATTCTTTTCAGCCACCTTATGACCATTTCTCTGAATTCTTTCTCTGGCAGGTTGCTTGCCTCCATTTCGTTTACTTCCTTTTCTGCTGATGCCTCCTTTAGTTTCATATGCGGGCTGTTTCTTTGTCTCCATATGGTCTCTCTTCTCCGTGTGTCTGGTTATGTAGTTCTCTCTCTCCTACGTTGATTTAAAGGCACAAAATACAACACAATCAGTTACAATGCACAAGGCAATGAACAGAAATGTATTCATGATATTAATAACCCCAAATAAAGGTGACCACCAGAGAAAGGCAAATTAGAGGATAGGAGAGAAAGAAGAGAGAAAAAAAGAATGGAGTGCAAAAACGAAATTGGGCAAAGGAAAAAAAGTCAGAGAGAAAAGAAAGATAATAAGAAAGAAGAGGGGAACAAACTATATATCTGGGGAGAAAACTCCAATAGAACAGCCACTAATCCCAACAAATGCCAGCAACAAGTACCTGGAGATGAATAAAACTACAAACAACAACTAATATCAAGCGAGGCGAGGGAAAACAGAAGCAAAAAACAAACAAAATCAAAGCAAACAAAATACAACAACAAAAAAAAGAATAAGCAAAACAATCTCACAAACAAGCATAAAAAATCGATATAATCAACATTCAAGCAAACAACAATAAAAGGACAGAGAGAAAAATAATTTTTTGGATAGTGAAGACAGAGAAGAGAGAGGTGTGTATGAACTCGGAGCAGGGGATTAGAAATTGGATATAGAAGTAGGGTGAAATTTTAACGGGGTAAAAAGAAAGAATAGGGAAAATCTAAAGCAGGAAAAGGGTAAGAGAAATAGGACAACAAAAGAGGAAAAGTTAGGAAGTGAGTGATGACATAAAGGTAAAGTTGAGATAGAGTAGAATGATGCTAAAGGAAAGATGAAAATAGAATTTAGAACTCTAATCCCAAAGTAAAATAAAGAGATAATAAAATGACACTTTTTTTTATAAAAGGTAAAATAGTGGTAGTAATTATACTGATTGAAAATAGAAATGTAATAATTAAAAAGGTAAAATCAAGTGAGGAAAAAGAAAAAAATTAGTTCCTTAAGTAAAAGATGAAAAAAATAAAAAAATTAAAATGTGCAGTAGTGAAGGTCATTCACTTCCTCTACTGTTCTGTTTGGCATGCCTGTTTCCTAGTCAGGACAGTATTGTAGTTCCCTGCGTTCCACTGCTCCTCAGTGTTGCAAGCCAGTCCTGATTTTTAAGCAAGCAGTGAGTCTTAATTTCTTGTATTCCTTTATTTGTGATTACACAAGAGTAAATTTGTGATTCAACCCCTGGGTGGCAGTGTTTCTGGACTGACCTCCGGGTCTATAGGTCCTCTCTAGCCAGTGCTTAGATCCTGCTTTCCCTGTGGCACTCAATACCGGTTTGTGGGAGTAGGTTGTCTCAGAGCTGGTTCTCTGATGGTTATTCCCCGCTCTGATCCCCAGGTTCCAGAAAAGCAACTTTCCCCTACAGTCTCTTAGTGTGTCCCCAACTGGGTATCCTATGTATGGGGCTTATTAATCAGAAACAATGATTTAAAGAGGAAAAAGAAAAAAAAAAAAAAAAGAGCCAGCGTAAGTGTGCAAACTCCGGGGCTGCGCGCAAGTCTGTGCAGTCTTTTTTTCCCCCTTGGGTCTAAGCAGCTGGCACACTTTTAAAATTTTTAGGCTGTCCTTTTGCGTCAGATCAAAATGGGTTGCTTTTTAGAGATCCCCTCTGTTAGCAGCTCTGAGGACCCCCTTCCACATTCACGGATTATGCCAGCCCCAACAGCCACGGATTTTTCTAGGCGCAAACTTCCCCTGGTCCTCCAGCTCCCACAGTGCGCGCGTTTCTCTGTTCTGCCAGGACCAGAGACCTCACCTTTTCCCAGGCGAAATCTGACCTTTCCATGGTAGAGTGTAGAGCTCCTCTGAATCCGCATGTTTGCGCCAATTGGGGACCGGTGTTCTGGGGTTCGCAGCTCTTCGGTGGGTGTCGTAGTTTTGTAGATTTTCAGGCTTCCGATAACATCCACTTTCCCCTTCAAGATGGCGCGGTCTCCGCGTCTGAGCCGGTCACTCTGGGAGGGAACCCAGCAGCAGTGGGGGCTGCTTGGTCAGGGGAGCTCGTCCAGCAGCCCCTCACCATCTCCTGGAGTATAGCTGTCCCTCAACTCACCAACAAACACTCCCCAAGAACAGTGCGACCCTCAGCTGTTCTTTCTATATGCTCCAGGACAAGGCTCGGGACACGTCTGTCTATTCCGCCACCATTTTTTATCTCCTTGATTGAACATATTGAATATACGTCTAGAAAATGACCCAGCAGTTACTGGTAGGTTGGCTTCTGGGTAACAGTGCAATTCCAAGTGAAGAGTGGTCACAGAAGCCCACGTGGCAGGGCCCATTCCAGCACTGAGCAGTACAGCGGGGACTGGCATCTCCCTTCCTGAGAGTCATGCTATCTGCCTAGTGTGTGAGTGTGTGTGTATGAGTGTGTGTGTGTGTGTGTGTGTGTGTGTGTGTGTGTGTGTGTGTGTTTAGGGTCAGCATTGCATCAGAAAGCTATCTTCTTTGGGCTTCTCACGTAGCAAGCAAACTTTCAGCAATGTGGCCTTCTGTAGTTGTCTTCTGTCCCATTGGGTGTTCTTAAGCATCTAATGGTTTCACAAACTGGCATCTGGCAACTTCATGACTCTCTGGAATTTTGGTTGGCACCCTAAGTCAGACCCAGTCCAGGACCTGCCATTGGTGGGGTTTCTAAGCCCTCAGATCAGCTTGCTTTCATGGGGCCTCTGCAAATGTCTTTGCATTTGTATACCTATAGTACCAATAGCAGGGCTGTGTCCTGGGAGGGAGTAGGGGACAGGCCACAGAGTGTGGGGTGCAGAATAAGGAAGAACAAATAGGTTTCTTTTTTTCAGGGTGCAGAACTGGTCTTGGTGGTGGTGGGGGGTGTTGCAGCACTTGGCCATGCAATCACCTTCATTCACACCTGCATCTACCCCACAGGTTTATTGAGCACTTACTGGTGCCAGGTACCACTCTGGGTGCTCACAGATCCCTGTTCTCATTCAGTTTGCATCTATTTGTGTCTATGGATGAGAGAGAGAGGTGGGGGGAGAGAGTGTGTGTAAGGTATACAGAAAATAAGCATAAAGTAAGTTGGGGCTTGGACAGCAATGGCCTCTCTGAATGGAAACATTTAAGTATAGCCTGAGCGAGTGGCCAGGGAAGATCGAGGGCAGAGAGTTCCAGGTAGAGGGAACAGCAAGCACAGAAGGCAGAGGAAGCACAGAGCGCTCAGAGGCAGGAGGGAGGTCTGGGGAACTGGGGCTTGGGAGAGCAGAAGTGGGATTTGGTGAGGTGGGGAAAAATTTCCTGGGTCTTCTGGTACAGATTTTATTCTCAGTGCCAATGGTAAGGGAATTCCATGACCTGATCTGCAGTTTTAAAAGCTAAGTGGAGACTAGACTGTAGGGGGATGAGGAAGAAGGTGAGAAGGAGAGTTAGAAGGTCATTGCCATGATCCTCAGGAATCACTAAACCATCTTCCCTTTCATTCCCCGTCTTTTCCCAATGCAGCCTTCATTCTGTAAGCACTGTGTCTCAGGTACAAGTTTGAAGGGAAGAAGGCAATCTCCTTGAACAAATTCTTCTTTTTAGGGCTGGGTCATTAACCCACTCAGAGAGTATATGCCTTTTTAAAGGCTTGTTAACCACTATGGATTTCTGATAGAATTTCAGGCGGGGAAGGGAAAGCCTTATGGCAGACTTGGCCAGGACTGACATTTACAGCTTCTCAAACTTGACTGTGTTAAAAGGCAGATTCCTAGCCAGTAGGACTGTGAAGGGGCCTGAGATTTTGCCTTTCTATCACATATTCACTCATTCATTTGTTCATTATTTCTGAAGGGTATCAGAGTATCTCACTCCCAAATATGCTGCTTTGGTATAGGATTGTTTTGAACTGGAGGCAATGGAGAAAAAGACATAGGAAGATTTCTCTGCTCTGCCTATCTGCCTAAATGCAGGGCGTACATTTTCCTTTCGAAGGTGGCATAAATTCTGCCCGTCTCCTCTCCTCCACTTCCTATACCCTGAGGAGGAGATCCACCCTTATCACTAGAGACAGAGGGCCAGCGCTGAGATGAGTCTGCATAAACAAACCTTACTAAATAACCATTATCTACCACTACTTTGTCCTGTATATTTACTTTCCCACAATTTCCCTCCACTAAAAGTGTCCTTTCCTCTCTCTAGTCACTTCTTAACAATTTGTTACCCTTTGTTAAAATGGTATAGAAGCCCCCATGTTTAACTGTTTTTTTTTTTTTTTTTGGTTTGTTTTTTGCTTCTTTTCCATATAGCCCCCTTGCATGTGAATGTGTTAACATCAAATTAAGTTTGTATGCTTTTCTTTGGTTAGTTTGTCTTTTTTCATTTAATTTGCAGACTCCAGATACAGAACCTAAGAGAGCAGAGGAAAAGTTTTTCCTTCCCTGCAGTTCATTTATTCTGTTTGTTGGTTACTAGGCTCCATCATATTTAAGGAGATGAAAGAGTTTTTTGAGGAGGTTGCCAAAATGTATGTTTTTATTGAGTCTTTGGAAAGCTGGACACATCTGGGTTCTAGTATTCCTGATCCCCGGCCAGCAGTGTTTAAAAACTGCCTATCTGAAAAAAAAAAAAAAAAAAAAAGGTCTTGATTTATAGTATTTATTGATTTCTCTGATGTAAATCATTCACCAAGGCTGACTTCCAGCTACCAGCATGACATAATAATACCATAAATATAGATAATAACAGATGTATAGATAACCTCAAGAACATAAATAATAGCCAAATATAGTCAAATAATTAGGAAGTAATGAGCTTTTAGTCTTTTATGCTTTTTTAAACATAATTTATTTCAGTGTAAGTTTTGTAAATTAATTTTTAATAATGCTGTATTTAATAACTGGCTCACAAAATTGCTGAAAATCTAACAATCTCTTCCTCAGTCCATTCTTGGCCTCAGGTTCCAAATAAAACCCCTGTTTTGTAAACACTGTGCATCTTGGGTAATGGTGTCCAAGGGAAGGAAACAATCTTCTTCACCAAATTCTCCATCACTGCCTGAGGCCCTTCCCATTCTTGTTATCAAGTGAGTTCTGGGTCTCAGAATTCTGATTTTTTTCCTTTTTTGTGTGTGGGTGATGGTAAATGATGGGAGAGATTTTAGAGATGAAAAATGTTTGTGAAAGTGAGGATGACAATGACGAATGTTTGTAGGATATGGGGAAAAGGAACTACCTGAAATGTCAAGTCTCCCACCCCTTGCTCTCTTAACTACATTGTCTTTTGAAATAGGCAAGCAATCTGAGGCTCAGAGAGGAGGTGATATTTGTCTAAGGTCACACAGCTAGAAAGTTCTAGTACTTAGATTCAAACCAAGGTGTCTTGATACCAAACTAGCCTGCTTAAGAAAAATTTTATAGATATCCTATCTAATAAAACAGTAATATGCAAATTGACCATCACTCCAACACACAAGATGGCTGCCTGCATGTGGTCAAAGATGGCTACCCCCATGTGGACACAAGATGGCCGCCACAAGATGGCCAGCAGGGGAGGGCAGTTGGGAGGGACCAGGCCTGCGAGGGCGGGCAGTTGGGGGCAATCAAGCCTTCAGGGGAGGGCAGTTAGGGATGACCAGGCCTGCAGGGGAGGGCAGTTAGGGATGACGAGGCCAGCATAGGAGGGAAGTTGGGGGCGACTGGGCCGGCAGAGGAGGGCAGTTGGGGGGGACCCAGGCCTGCAGGGGAGAGCAGTTGGGGGGACCAGGACTGCAGGGGAGGGCAGTTAGGGGTGACCAGGCCTGCAGGGGAGGGCAGTTAGGGGTGACCAGGCCTGCAGGGGAGGGCAGTTAGGGGCAATCAGGCCGGCAGGGGAGCAGTTAGGCATCAATCAGGCTGGCAGGGGACTGGTTAGGGGGTGATCAGGCTGGCAGGCAGAAGCGGTTAGGGGCAATCAGGAAGGCAGGCAGGCAAGCAGTTGGGAGCCAGCAGTCCTGGATTGTGAGAGGGATGTCCGACTGCCCGTTTAGGAATTAAAATAGGTCATTTTAATTCCTGATTCCTACCAGGATCAGGCCTAAACGAGCAGTCTGACATCCCTCGAGGGGTCCCAGATTGGAGAGTGTGCAGGCTGGGCTGATGGACATCCCCCCATGCACGAATTTTGTGCACTGGGCCTTTAGTAGGTATATATTTATATACATATGTACTTGGAAATATATGTATATATCTATATCTATAGTTTAAAAAAAAGAATTCTAAAGGCATAAAGCAGGGGTCCTCAAACTACGGCCCGTGGGCCACATGCAGCCCGCCGAGGCCATTTATCCAGCCCGCCGGGTGCCGCTGCCTGTCCTGCTTAGCAGCCGACTCGTCCCAGGCCCGCAGTGCGCATAGGAATTTGTTCATAGTTTTTTTTTTAAATATAGTTCAGCCCTCCAGTGGTCTGAGGGACAGTGAACTGGGCCCTGTTTAAAAAGTTTGAGGACCCCTGGCATAAAGAGTAGTACAGTGCCCCATCCCTTCCCATTCCATTGCTACTCTATGGAGGCAAGCATTTTCAATTCTACTATTCTGGTATTTGCTTCAATATATTGAAATGCAATGGTTATATCACTATATCTTAAATTTTCAGCTTTAAATATCATTTGTTGATTTCTAAAGGTAAAGATTTGACTTTCTTATACTCCACACTCTTCTGTCCCCCCTCCAAACATACACATACACACACACTTACACACACACACAGCTGCTGCTCCCCTAACTACCAATATATTTTTATCATACTTTTGGTGTGCTCTTTATTTATGTGTACATTGTGACTATGGAAATATTAGTCACTGCTGAGTCATGCAATGTACTATTACTATTTTTTTGTAATGCATTATTATTAAATTTACTTTCAGGAACAAGTATTTATTTTCCCCCCCAGAGTTAATAATCCTTTTGCTTTTCTTGTTTGCTTAGTTTTCTAGTATCAATAACTAATTCATCCCACAATTCTTTTAACAATGTCTTTCTCTTCTAGGGGATATCTATCCTGGATTTCTCTACCCTTTTGCTATCTGGACTGATTGCTTGCTAAGCTAAGTACACTTGTTCCGGGATCTCCTTTCACCATTTTCTTGGGAATTCCCCTCACTTTTTGTTATGTTGGATTCCTTGTTTCCTGGATACCATATTTTCCTTTGACTCATTGTCATTGTACTGGGGTACACTGCAGTATCTTCCTGAAAATAAGCACAGGGGAGATACATTTTTTTTTGGCATGTCTGAAATGTTTTTGTTCTGCTTGGACACATAATTAATAGTTTGGCTGAGTATAGAATTTTAGGTTGGAAATCATTTCCCTTGATGATTCTGGAGACATTGCCTTATTGTTTCCTAGCTTTGAGAAATTGATTGCCATTTAAATACCCGACTCCCCTCACTCCCAATTTTTCTGTTTCTCTATGGAATCTTTTAGAATTGCCTCTTTTCCATCTATGACCATTTTTATTTAAAAATTTAAATGTCAAATCTATCAATCAGCTCCTCTCCAGAATACGAAAAGATTACAAACTACATGAAGACAAGGCTGCTACAGCCAAGTGCCTCACAGAGAGAATGCAGCAAGAGCTGTTGGAGTCATTTTAGATGCTTTAAGGAGCAGCTTGTGAAATGGAGAAATTAGGATGGATCTTGAGTACACTTCCAAAGAATGAGCTCCATTAGAATGGTCTCTCCTGGGGAGTCCTGTGATAGAAACTCATTGCTGGAGTTATTTAAAAATGAACTCTCATAACTCTTCAGGGACCCATCCTGTGCTGATAAGGGGTGGACAAGATACAGAAATAGGTCATTTTAATTCCTGATTTCTGTAAAAACTACTGTTCTTATGGTACATTGAGATTTTTGATTGAATTTCAGTTTCTGCTTAAGTACCCAAGAAGTTTCCCAGTCTGAGCTGAAAGTGAACAATGTGTCAGGCTCTGGAAGAATTGGAGGAAGCTTCTCCTTGTGGCTGTGTTCCTCTCTGCTCTTTGTCAGGATTCTCCTTGTTAGTGGTCAGCTGCAAGACCCCTGTGTCCTGGCCAAGGTTCTTCTGTGAGGGGAAGAAACAGAATATTGGGGACCAGCTATAATTATAAGAAATATTAATCATGCTCTGTTAATCATGATTGTTTTGTTCTGGTAAAAGAAGGCACTTTCAAACCTGGCTGGGAGTTGCACGGAGGACCTGGGATCTCACCTGGAAATTAGGCCCATCCTCTCTAGCTGGGAACTGCCTATTATCATGGAAAGATTAACAACCTTGTTGCAGAAACCAGAGGCCCTAGCCCTTTGCATACCCCCATGCCTTTGCCACCCCTCAGCCCACATTGCCTGTTAACTGCCTACTTTGCACACCCATTCTCATCCCTTTTGCCCACTTCCCCAGGTTATCTTTGTCCTTCTACCCAATATAAGCAGCTGGCTTATGGTGGGGTGCAGAGCAGATTTTCATGGATGACCTGCTGCTCTCCCATACTGCTAGCATTATTGGAATAAATGTTCATGTATGATTCAACCATGTCTCTGCTTAATTGGCTCAAGTAGTGACAGGCAGTGAGGACCCATTGATTGTCTGGTTACAGTTTCACTTCTGGGTGTGCAGTGCCATGAAAGCAGCCTCAGCTCCCCACCTGACTCTGAAGGCTGCCACTTGAGTACACAAGTCTGTGGTTCCCAGCCAGGGCCCCAAGGCTGCTGGGAATAGTGACATATGCTACACAGTCTGATTCCCAAAGAGCTGAAGCAGGCCTGCTGAGAGGCCCATAAAATCCCTGCCTAAATTCCCTGTCTCCGTATGCTCCAAGAGGTGTTTGCTTGGCTTTGGGCTGCTGGGTAGAAGGGAGCTCTGCTAATGGTATTGTTTGCGGAGTTAATTGTTCTGTTTGATCTGAGGCTCCTCTAGGGTGCAGAGGGAAATGTATTTGGTCAGGGTTTTCCTCAAGCAAAGTTTACCTCACAAGCAAAGGGGAAGAAAGGAAAAAGGAGTTGCAGGAGAGGGAAGACAGGAAATCAGTGGAAGCTTTGCTAGGCTCTGTGTGGGGCTGAGGATTCACAGCCAAGGCAATGGGGAGGGTCTGGAACCCAGTTAAAGCAGAGGTCTTCTCTGGCTAAAGGAACAATAAAGCATATTCCTTTTTATTTATATTGTCTACATTATGTATTTTCAAAGAAAAGTTTTATAGATTATAATAAAGAGTGCATATAATACAGGCTGGGTCAAAAGTAGGTTCATAAGGAAAATAACACAATAATCCTATATAATAAAGAGGTATTATGCAAATTGACCATCACTCACACACACAAGATGGCCGCCCCCATGTGGAAACAAGATGGCCGCCACAAGATGGCCAGCAGGGGAGGGCAGTTGTGCGTGATCAGGCCTGCAGGGTAGGACAGTTGGGAGGGACCCAGGCCTGCAGGGGAGGGCTGTTAGGGGCAACCAGGCCTGCAGGGGAGGGCAGTTGGGGGGGACCAGGCCTGTAGGGGAGGGCAGTTAGGGGCGACCAGGCTGGCAGGGGAGGGCAGTTAGGGGCCGGCAGGGGAGCAGTTAGGTGTTGATTAGGCTGGCAGGGGAGTGGTTAGGGGGTGATCAAATTGGCAGGCAGAAGCGGTTAGGGGCAATCAGGCAGGCAGGCAGGCAGGCGAGCAGTTGGGAGCCAACAGTGCTGTATTGTGAGAGGGATGTCCGACTGCCCATTTAGGCCCAATCATTGGATCAGGCCTAAATGGGCAGTGGGACATCCCTCGAGGGGTCCCAGATTGGAGAGGGTGCAGGCTGGGCTGAGGGACACCCCCCCCCCCCCGCATGAATTTCTTATACCGGGCCTCTAGCTAATAAATAATAATGTAAGAATAAACTGTTTCATGTATTTTGCCATAGCCTGTATAAGACTATTGGAAAGAAAAATCAGACACTACTACACTGAGGATGGGGAGAAAGAATCATACCAAAACCCTAACCTAATTTGGCTACCAAAAACTAAGTGTCAAATTAGTCCTGGATATTTGGAAATTGAGCTAAGGCGTAAATGGAAATACCTAGGAGATCTGATTTTCACTGTCTAATAAGGGATACATATTAGATCAGGAGGAGAGAGGAATTATTTTTTAATCTTAAATTCTGAGCTGATATATTGAAGAGATAATTTTCCTGTCATCTCCACCTCATGGTGTTGGTGTAAAAGAAATAAAATTATTCAGGAAGAAATATCTTCTAAAATATACCAGAAGGGTGACATGTATGGTAATCTTGTTATTGTTGGTGACAATTCCTTGAAAAGCAATTTTGTGCGTGCGTGTGTGTGTGTGTGTGTGTGTGTGTGTGTGTGTGTGTGTATGTGTTTGCATACAAGTCCTTGGTTGATTACCTCCCACTCACCCTCCCTCCCCGACCTTCCCTCTGAGGTTCAGCACTCTGTTCCATGCTTCCACATCTCTGGATCCACTCCGTTCATCAGTTTATTTTGTTAATTAGATTCCACAATGAGTGAAGTCATGTGATACTTGTCTTTCTCTGACTGACTTATTTCACTTAGCATGATACTCTCTAGGTTGCTCCATGCTGCCTCAAAGGGTAAGAGATTCTTCTTTTTTACTGCTGCATAGTATTCCATGGTATAAATGTACCACAGATTTTTTATCCATTCATCTACTGATGGGCACTTGGGCTGTTTCCAGATCTTAGCTATTGTAAATTGTGCTGCTATGACCATAGGGGTGCATGCATTCTTTCTGATTCGTATTTCTTAGGATATATTCCTATAAGTGGGATCATATTTTGCAATGATACATCTGATAAAGGGTTAATATCCAAAATATATAAGGAACTCATGCAATTTTGTTTTTGGACTGGCTTCCGCAGGTAAATGAGGCAGGGTAGTTATGCCTGGAGCATCCATACCACCCACTGAATTCCATCCGCAAATCTAGTTTCATTTGTTTTCAAATGAAATGGCTGGGGGATTGGGGAGCTGAAGCTTTTTGTATAGATGCTAAGATCAAAGAACAAGTTTCCAGAAGAACAACACACAGAGGGAATGCTAAGAGGGGAGGAGGAAGTGAAGACTGAGACAGGCAGCCTCTAGCTCTAACCAAGAGTGACTGCTCCAACCAAATGCTCCCACTTCATTTATAACCTTCTAAACTCTCCTCACTTTTCTTTGCTTCTCATCCGTTGTCCAGAATAAGTAGGAACCTATGAGTCATTTACAAATTTTGCAAGTAACACGTGTTCCTTGGTGCTCCTGCCAATTTACCAAACCCTAGGACAGGGGTTTTTGAGATGAATGTACTGATTCTGAATCTACAGAAGGTAGGATCTGATGTATGTGTGTGTGTTCATAAGCCCACCAGTGATTCTGATGTACAGAGAAGTTGGGGGCCACTCCCCGAGGCTCCACTTATATGTGCAGTTTTAGAGTTGAGGGACAAGTATGCTCATTGGGAATTCAGAGACTGGAATTAAATAGAAATATAGTTATAGCTCTGTGTTTTTCATACCACTACATTCACTTTATTTTTTCCTGAAAGGTTATAAATGTTCAATAAATGGAAGTCTCCTCTCATTCTCCTCCTACTTTGTCAACTGATGGGGGCTTTAAACACTTCACGATTTCATGGGTTTAGACAGACCAGTGCCATTTGATTCAACTTAATGAAGCAGGTGGCTTCTGCACTCAGCCCTGAGATGCCCCCTTCTTTCCTTTGTGCTCCTTGGTCACTTTTCTCTCAATCAGTTTTCCTACCGCTGAAGTCTCATTTCTTTGCAGCTGATTGTTCCCAGGACAATGTGTGTCCCCAGGACAGGGATGGTCTTCAACTCTTTACTCCTGGACTCAGTATAGGATCTGGCCCAGAATTTCTCAAGCATCTACTGTGTGACAGAGACTGTGCTGGGCACACATACAGCTCATTGCATTTTACTGTCATAATGGCACAGGAGTGACAAGTTTGAGCTGAGGAATGCTTGAGTTTTCAAGCCTGAGCTTATGCTCTTTCCTGGTGCAAAGGTCAGAATGCTTTCTTTGTGCAAGTGTCAGAGATGCTATCAACCTTCTTAACCAAAGGGGAAACTCTCTGGCTCATGTAACTAAAAAGTTGAGGGGAGGAGTTGGTTTTTCAGCATGGGTCAGTGCTGGTTCTCCCCCAAATTAAGAATCTGCATCTCCAACTCTTCTCACTCTGCTTTTCCTCTTGGTTAGGCTCCTCACTTGTGGTGGCTCCAGCCACCAGCAGCTCCACGCTCTTTCACCCTGCTCCCTATTCCCAGCAGCAGAAGGAGAGCTTTCTCCGAATTCCTGGAAGAGTCAGGGTCTGCTGCTCCTTGGTCTAGAATGGGCCCTGTAAGGGTGTGAAACTCTGGGTAGTCCTGGGTGAAGTGACAGCTTCTGAATGAAGGGCAGCAGCATCCCAAACCTGATGCGTGGAGGTGAGAGGTGCCAGAAAATGGAAAGGATGCTAGAGTGCATATAGGACAGATGCCTCTCCTTCTTTCTGCCAGCCCTTGTTCTCACTGCAGCCTGGTGAGCTCTATAGATGTCCACCTACTCCCTAAGTACCTCTGGCAGCTCCTGGGCCCATCATTTAGTTTTTCTTGGTGGTGCTTTATCTTCTCAGTCTTGCAGGGACTCAGGCTTTGCAGGAGAGCACCATGCAGGACACACAGTACTATGTCAAACTCCTGACTGTCTTTAGAAACATGAATATTGGAGTCAGCCATCTACCCTTCTCTAGTCACTTCCTAGTTTGTACATGAAGAAGTCATGGGTGGCAAATAGAGCTCTTGGGCTGCTGCTCCTCTTTCCTGCTCTCCTGCTCAGGTGAGACACCTGGGAGTCCTTCTTCACCCAGGGACCCAGGCAGCCTCTGTTACCAGTTTGGGTTGATACTTTAGAAGGAATCTTGTCACCATCTCTGAACCCTTCCACAAGAATGTTCTATGTCTCAGCATGATTCTTTAGTAAAGACTATGCTGTCCACACAGCATATATATAAGATGTTCCAGAAATCTCTAGCTTAGTATGAAAACCAGTTATTCCTTATTCACAGTTCCCCAAGGATGCAGCCGGAAACTCCACTGAAGCAAGTTACAATGCTTTGAATACCCAGCAAATGAATCTGAGTGCAAAGCTTGTTACAGACGCCCCAGGGAAGGAGCCCAGGATCCCGACCTGTTCAGCAATTCAAAGTAATGTTACCGGATGGTCAATTCCAGCCCTCTCCCTAGGGATGCAAAATGAAAGGGAACAGGCCATGCTCAGGAAACTTAGGCACTGGTTAGCCTGCACACGTGGTTATTCGACAGCTCTGACACAGGCCAAATCTGCAAAGGGGAAAGGAGTGCCTTTGCTCCTTGTAGTCTTATCTTTGTTTATTTCTCTGCTAATTACAAAGCTGGAATAAGTGAGTTATCATGGAGGACTGTGAGGCCAACCTGCAGAAAACAAGGCTTCTGATGGAGCAATAGCCAGCCACCAAGTGTAAACAGTGGTCTGACCTTATTCAGAAAGGAGGCAAAGTCTCCACTTGAGTTTCAGTGGAAGGGACAGATAATTCTACGGCTCTCTCGGCTGTTCTTGCAGTTTCAATTAATCTTAGTGGCCTGTGGTTGTTCATAAAGTCTCTGATGTTATTTCTGTGGTTCCCTGGCCCTCATCGAAGCCCACCTCAGGTACCCGGATGCCCTGTTCTCATTGTCCTGCAGCTCCTGCCAGGACCTGAGTGAGCTGTGGATGTCCAATAAAATGCAGTCCCTCAGTAGTTCTTTTGATATGCACCCCTGTCTATCTCCAATCATCGTAGTGGCGCACATGAGACCTGTGTTCACAGGCAAGCGTTTTGCTACATGCCATCTGCTTCAGGCTGTTCCCCGCTCTCTCTGGGCCTTTATGGAAAATGTGCTCCTTAGCACACAGGCATTTGGTGAGATGAGCAGCTGCCAGTGTCCAAGCTTAATGATAACAAAGAACATTAATGCCAGGCCCAGGGGCTTTACTCTGCACAACTCAGTGTCCCTTGTGGGATGGAGGGATGGCTGCTGGAGAGGGAGAACAAAGCTTGCACTGGCTAGGGCTGTTTGCTCTCCTGCTGATGGGAAGTCAAGAGTCCCACACTCACCCTATGTAGGGCAAAGATTGTCCCCTGAGTTAGCACAAGCAGGTTCTGACCACAGGAATGGACTCTTCCCCCCTGACAGTTTAACTAGGTTGGTTTTTGTGTTCTAATGTTTTTTCTTTTATCTTTGCAGTGCCTGGTAGCATTTCACACCAATGACCACCTTGTTTTCCTTAATAGTCTTTGGCTCTTGGCTGTTATTCTGTCCCTTTTCTGCTGGGTGGCTGGGCTGGGTCACCCCAGGATCTGTCCTTGGACCTATTCTCTTCATTCTCATCACTGCTTTTGTGGGCTCTTTCTTGCAGCAGTGTCTTGAATCTCCAGATTAAACTCTTGACCCCAACAGCCTGTGGACCATCTCTGCCCCTAAATGTAGATGTCCAAAGGCAAATTGTCACTTCTCATCCTTGACCTGCTCCTGACCTCCAGTGCCCCCAGAATGGAGACATCAGTCCATGGCCAAACAAGGGCTATAGACAGCTTAGACCCTGCAAGACACACGGCAGAGGCTGGATCTCTGTTCAGAGCTAGTCCTAGAGGGCCACCTGGGTGGTTAGTGAGATGCCAGGAGGGGAGTGCAGAGTGGTTCAGGCAGCAGAGGGGCCCCCAGGAGTGCATAAGGTCACAGGGGGAAAGGAACACAGAGTCCAGGCAGGGGCTGCAGCCAGCCATAAGGTTTAGGGCTGGGTCCACGGCAGGCTGTCACCTTGTGGGTGACCATTAGAGCCCTCCAGTCATTCGGGCACATCATATGTAGCACCTAGTTCCCCACTGTCACACGGATACTTTGGTGATAGTATTGTCAGGTTGGATAGAAATTGTGCACAGTTCAATTTCTTGGACCCTTGTGTCACAATATAGCGAAATGTGACTATACCTCCTTTGCGGGGCTGTGGCGAGGGCTAAGTAAGTAAATACCCATTAGCATTCAGTGTTAACACTAATGCTCAAAAATCACTCACTACTCAGGGAAGTGGGGAGGAAACAAGAAGAGAAAAAGAGAAAGAGGGAGAGAAGAAAGGAGGAAGGAAGGTAAGAAGGAGTCTGCCTGTGGTTGGGAGGTAGGCAGTCAAAGAAGGCTACACAGAGAGGTTGGCATTTGAACAAGGTTTTGCAGGGTGAATAAAAGTTTGCTGCTGAATAAGGTGGCAAGGAATGGAGCGGGATGGTGTTCCAGGTACAAATGTGTAAATGCTCAATATTAGTTATTGTGATCCTTAGGTAAGGGCAGTGAGGACACCTTTCTACTTTATGGTGATGATTTGCCTACATGCTACACTCTCTGCATTAGACCATAAGCCACTCGAATGACATCTGTCTTTTTCACCCTTGGACGTTTGTCTAGTATCTTAACATGAAGTAAGTACTTAATAAAAATTTGTTGAATGAATAAATTACTTTCTCTGAAAGGAAATGTCTTGACTGTAGGATGTAATATACATAAAATAGATTACATAAATTACTTCTCATCAGAAACACTGAGTGAGGGCTCAGCTTTCTCCTGGAAAGATATGAGGCCACCTCATTCATTATGAGGGTACTTCACTGTTCTCTGTGACCCATTAAATGCCCCTCTGCTATTCCAAGCATCTCAAATGTGACTATGACAAATGGCACCAAGAAGGAGGCTAGCTGTCCACTCTAGCACATGGACCTTGGGCAGCTTTTTTTTTTTTTCTGATAACTTTGTGGGTTGTAGCATTAAGGTTAGAGGAGATGGAGATGGGTTTGCATCTAGGCTTTACTAATTACCATATGTCTTAGCCTCTTTAGCCCCTTCACTTCTCCTTCTATAAATTGAGGGCATTATCTTTCCTAGGTTTCTGAGAGCTATAAGCTATAAGGTCCTGTCTTCTGCCGGCTGGTGTCTGTGTGTTTGAGCCAGTTCCTTTTATCCCATGTCACTGTCCCCTTTTAGTTTAGCTCCTGAGAGTGAGGCAGCTAACTATAGAGATAGGCACTCTAACCTGGAATCAGACAGCCTACCTGGATTTTAATCTTGGTCCTGTCACTTAGTGGCTGTGTGACTTCAGGCAAGTTACTTGACCTTTCTTTACTTCAGTCCCTTAAACTGTAAAGTGGAGATAATAGTAGTTCTTGTCTCATTATGTTGCTGTGGGGCTTAAATGAGTCATTGCAGTGCTGTGGATAGTGCCTGGCACGTGGTAAGCTCTGTATAGGCCTTAGCTATTTCTCTTTCACTGATCCTTGGGATGGGGCCTGTGTTGGGAGGAAAAGCTCCTGGAAGCACACCACCCATATGGAGGTGGAAGAGAGTGTCACCTGTATCTCAGCTTGCTGATATTCCCTGGAGATCCTGGGAGCCACATTACTCCCAACAACTAGGACATCTGACATGGACAAAGAACCCTTCCTTCTTGGAGGGGAAGAAGGCATTTAGGAAGGTCAGAAGTAAATTTCTGTTGTGGGGATGCAAAAATTCACCAAGAGGAGGCGTGTGGTGGAATGATATTTAAAAATTAATGGGCAGCATTCCTTATCCCTCCCAAATCCTTTATCCCCATGGCATTTTCCCAATCAGGCTAGGCTATTTCAAGTTTATTTCCTCAGGGAAGGGTTTCATAATATAAGAGAGAAAACAAGATCCACTTTTGGTTTTAGGTTTCCAAAGCAGCCCTTGGTATGGGGGATGAGAGCTGGAAAAAACTCCAGGAGGTTCCGAGGTGATTTATAGCAAGCTTCTCCCCTGACCAAGGGCAGACTCAGAGTCCCCATCCCAGGCTGGGTGGGGGCTGAGGAGAAGTGAGGAGTGTGCAGTGTGGAAGGCTCCTGTGGAGCCATGAAGGTGTGCCATAGGGCTCTCCCTTCTGGAAGGAACCTTCTGTGCCTTCAGTTGCGAGGAGAGCAGTTGGTGAGAGCTTGTAGCTGCAGTGCCTTCAGGAGTCACCATAGCATTTTGAGCTGAGCCCACGCTCTTCCTGGGCAGTGAACAGTGACTGAGCTGGGGTACAAGGGCCTGTTTTAGAAAAGTAAAGGGGTTTAAGCTATTAAATATCTTGCCTACTATAGCTTGTGACCTGAGACTTGTACTCAGTTAAGGTAACATCTTCTAAAGGACAAGAGGCAGAACCTGAAGAGCCAGGAGGCTTTTCAAGGCCAAGGGCACACATCTTCCCTCTCTTTCCCACTCAGGACACATGTGCCTGTAGGCCCTTCCCAAGCATCTCCAGCTACCCTTGCCCCTCCCCCAACAAGGTGGAGAGGTCCTCCCTCCCTGCTGAGTGGTGGGGTCCACAGTGGAAATGGCTTCTGCTGGGTTGCTGGTTTATGCCAGGGCAGACGGTGAGCAGGCAAGCCAAAACCTAGGCTGGCAGGAGACTCAAGGACACAGCAGCAGGACCTGAAGTGCTATGACTTTATCCAGGCATCAGAGGGAGTGGCAGGCAGCCAGGAGCAGAGATAGGAGGGCAGATATGGGCTGGGGTGGGAAGCAGCTTCAGCAGGTCTTGTCTGTCGGCCAGATGCGAGCAAACACGAACCAGCCACTGGTAAAAAGGATTTCATTGGCTCTTCTGTTCATCCTACCATAGGCAGCAAACATCTGGATACAGAGTGATGGAGGGCATATGTTCATCTCATAACCCCTGAACCAGAACAACAGCTTGGGAACCCTCAACTTCTCTGTGAAAGGGGATGGGGTGAGAATATGATAGGAGAATACATGAACAATTTACCTCTCAATTTATCCTTGTCTTTGCCACATGGATAATCTTCCGAAATCTCTACTTTCATTGTGTCACAACCCTGTTTGAACAGTTCCAGTGCTTCCATTTGCTTTGAAGATAAAAAGTCCAGACTTCGTCAACCTGGTACTCGAGGACCTCCAGCATCTGGCCCCTGACTTCTTTCCCACCACGACTGTTCTCTAACTTCTATCAAAATGGTCTGTGAGTCAGTCCTCAGATGGGCCTGACCCATTCCTCATCCTGTGCTCTTGCTCAAGGCATTCTCCAACTGTTGGCTTCCTCCTCTCCACCAAACCAATTATCTCTGTTCACCACCAGTTGCAGTTTCACATCCTCCATGAAGCTCTGTGCTTCCATCTACCTTCCCATTCTCACTCCACATCCTCCCTTACCTCCAAACATGCATGAGCAAGCTGCTTCTCTCCGCTGACCTAGAGGACTATGGTAGTAATCATCCACGTCCCTCATCTCCTCCATACCTCACTACACCTCTTTGTGTGTTTTTTTTGCCCTAAATTAATAATGTTAAACAATAATCTTTGAGGCCAACAGCTTTTCTGAAAGATAGGATTTATTGAGCCACATGCTGTCCAGAAAAAGGACCAAGCCCTGGGGCATGTAGCTAAAGCAGCAGAGCTAGAGGCTGAAGACAAACCTGTATGCAGTCTTGGGGCTGACAGGGCTCTTTCATACAATGAGTTTGGGGGAGACATATGTAAGTCATTTTGAAAGAATTTACATTGGCTAAAGATAAAGGGGGCTGGTTCTGCATAGTCTGTAGGGAAGAAGTATTTGCTTTTCCTGGATTGGTCGTGGGCAACAGTCTGGAAAGTTCATGTGTAAGCGGGGTGTGGTGGCATCTGGGGGTGAGCTATTCTCTCTGGGTAAGAGCTGAAATTGCCACCTGGAAGCTGATGCAAAGTTCCAACATACATTCAGGAATATGGGCAGTCTTGTGTTGGTTTTTGCTGCTGGTTCTGTTAGCTGATTAACTTCCCTTGTCTCTTTGTCCCACCTTCCGGCCTGCTGTAATTTAATTTAGGACATCTCAGAATTTCTTTTTTCTTGTCCTTAGCAATGTAATAAACACTAAATAGCGATCTTAAAAAAATTATCTTTACTGTTGAAAGTATTACAGATGTCCCTTCATTTTCCCCCATTGACCCTCTCCACCCTGCTCCTGCCCTTCTCCCCTCCCCAGGCCTTCACCACACTATTGTCTGTGTCCATGGGTTATGTATATATGCATATAACTTCTTTGATTAATCTCTTCCCAATCCCCTGCTCCCCATCCCTCTGAGATTCGTCAGTCTATTCTGTGATCATCACAAAGAAATTCAAAGTTTGAATATTTAAGGTTTTAAAAAATTGACATTCTAACCATGGGGATAGGGAAAAGTCACCTTCATCAGGAATGTGTGTGCATTTGGTCATTGTTTTCCTGGTCTCATTTGCAAACACTCACTCCCATGTGGGGAGAGGAGATTTTCTTTCCATTTATGCTGTACTGGCTGGCCATTCGTAACATCTGCAAAGACATCTGGATAATTTCATTTTCATAAGCATCGAGATGTTTGTAGAATTTTAGACATGTTCAAGATGAGGGAAGAAGGCGCATCAGCACAAGTTCATGTAAAAACAATTTGTATGAGTGGAATTTTCAATGATGTTCTTCTGAATCCCCAGTGAGGGCTGTCCAGGGATGACCAAGCTGAGGGGTGGGCAGGGTTCAGGGCCTGGAGACTGGTGGGAGCAAAGCTGAGCTCTGATGTGGGGAGGAGGCATTTGTTCTGGATCCTGTTTTATCCATGGAGCTGTCTGTAAAAGGGTTAGCCCACAAGTTATAGGTGTGAAACGGAGCTGGAAGGCCAGGGACCTGTAGCCCAAGCTTCACTCACATAGACACCTTATCTCCGGAAAGGAAGCTGCTTGGTGGAGTGGGAAGTTGCAGAATTTGGAGCTGGCCAGATCTGGTTTCAAAATAGATTCTGTTCTGCCAGTGGTGTGGTTTGGGCACATCACTTTCTCTTTCAGAGTACCAGTTTGGTTTCCTTGACTCTAAAACGAGAATCAGGATGTCTTCCACTGTGCCTAGCATAGTCCCCGACACTTCGTGGACTCGTTTTTGGCAGCAGGACTGGAGCGGACATGGGTTTCTTTTGGAAGCCTCGCACCCACGCCCAGTACATGGCACATGGACTCTTCGCTGAAGGGGAGGCTGACTTGACGAAGGAGCTAAGAAACCATGAGAGTCCATCTAGGCGGGGGAATGTTGGGCCTCTGACTATGACAAAACTTTGTTATTTGGAAACGAGAAACTTCCTGCCATTCTGCCAAGAGGCACGCTGGGTTCCTAGATGGAGTCGTCTAGTTCCTTGCCTATTAGTGTGTTGTTTGTCAGCGTGGGGCCAAGGTAGCAGAATCCAGCAACAGCTTTCACCTCCTGACTGCCAGGAAAAGCAGCCACTTCACCTGCGTGTGCTCTGTAGCCAGCTCTGAGGCAGCCTGCTCACATTCGCCACAAGAGATGGTAGAATTTTTATCAAAAATCCACAGGCCAAGACATTTCCCAGTATGTTGGTCAGTAAAAGCTAGTTATAATTCATTCAGGTGAGAAGGGAAACAATTACCATATAACACATTTATAGACCAGCACTCCGAGTCTCCAAGTGGTTGCGTTTTTATAGTATAACTTCGATCCAGAAAAGTTAACTCTGAAAAATCCATGTTTTAAATTCAGAAGGTTGATTTAAAATTATAAAACTAGAATAGTTCCCATGGGGGAAATGACCTCAAGGCATAATAAAAACACATTAAAAATGTAGTAAACCTAGAGAAATTAATTTAATTAAAATAGAAAGTTTCAGTCTTTAATGAAATATCGAGAAAATTATTCAGTGTTGCTGGACTTAGTATTGCTAAATGCGGATTCTGCTGTATAATATTGTTCAGCGTGTGGCCAGACGATAAGAGTTGAATGTCTGCCCTCGCTGGCCCTAAGCATGGCACAACTTGCTCACCCCACTCTCAGTCAGGCCTGAAAACAGCCTATGGATGCACCCCTGGTATTCCAGGCATCTGCCAAGACCCTCCAGCCTGTTCCTAAGTATTCTAATACAGATTACGTCACTCTTCAGTTATGAATTTGGAGTCCCATGACCCATCTGATTCAATTTTCTCAAGCCTTTGGTCTTCTAAGTTTGGAGATTGGCCCTCATCTTTCCAGTGACACTTGGCTCATTGCCAGACTTTTTGTTCTGTGTCATCACCAGAGGAGCTCCCAGCATCTGTACTAACTGCCCTTGGAGCTCAGTGCTCACCCCAATAATCCACTTATCAGATGTCTTAAATGTAAATACATTAAGACAAAACCACATTGGATGAACCAGGGCTTCTTGGTCACTATGTCTGATATGAGTGGATAGCAAAAGTCAAGGGTCAAGGAAAAATGGCTAGCAGATGCGGACGGCCTAAAGAAGGACAGTGATTGGCAGGCTGGCAGGGATGGCTTCAATATGAGAAGCCAGTACCATCATCGGGCAGACAGGCAGACTGCAGAATGCCAGTAGGTCTGTGAGTCTGGGAGGGCTGTGACCTCAGTCTAAGGGGAGTCGCCAGGGCAGGGAAGCCAGCATACCTTGTAGAGGTGAGGAAGAGCAGGGATCAAAGCGATGAGAGTGGATCCCTAAGGGAATCTCAGGCTCCTGCTGTTGGCCTTCCTAGGACTTCTATGGACAAAGAATAGTACCGGAAGGCCAATTTGGGCTAGGCACTGGGAACAGCCTGCATGGTCTCGGAAGGGGAGCCCAGGCCATAGGTCAGCAGTTGCCTTTGGTGATACTTAAGTCTCCCAAGGAATGTAAGAAAAACAAATGGACAAGCTTTGAATGCTAATAAGATGTGCATTAGTGTTGTGGGTGGGCAAAAGGTAGGTAAATATGATTCTTCTAATACATTTAGGTCTAAAATACAATTCTAAAAGCCCATACTATTCCAAGCTCTTAGAATCCCATGTGAAAATAAACTTTGTATATTGAAATAATACACAGAGAATTTCTTATAATTTGAATAAACTAATAAAGAACTGAGAGTGGAGAGAAGATGGAACTGGGTGTTAAGAAATTATCTTACTCTCTTAGTATACTCACCTCATTCATTTCTGACTTCCAAAATTCTTTTTTACATTTAAAAAAATTTTTAAATCATTATTGTTGAAAGTATTACATATGTCCCCTTCCCCCTCCCTCCATCAGCCCCGTCTAGCCCACCCTCGCCCCCTGCCCCAGGCCCTCACCACCACACTATCTGTGTCCATGGATTATGCATATATGCATACAAGGTCTTTGGTTGATTACCTCCCATCCACCCTCCCTCCCCGACCTTCCCTCTGAGGTTCAGCACTCTGTTCCATGCTTCTATGTCTCTGGATCCACTCTGTTCATCAGTTTATTTTGTTACTTAGATTACACATATGAGTGAGATCATGAGATACTTGTATTTCTCTGACTGGCTTATTTCACTTAGCATGATACTCTCCAGGTCCCTCCATGCTGTCTCAAAGGGTAAGACTTTCTTCTTTTTACTGCTGCATAGTGCTCCATGGTATAAATGTACCACAGCTTTTTTTATCCACTCATCTACTGATGGGCACTTGGGCTGTGTCTAGATCTTAGCTATTGTAAATTGTGCTCCAAAATTCTAATATTTATCATTACTTGAAGATTCTTCAAAGATAAATACTCCTCAAGCCAGATAAGCAAAAGCATCATGAGACAAGGTTGGGGGACAAACATGGTCTTGACTCTCAAACACTGGTAGAATTTCTTGAAAATCATTTTATTTCCACAGAAAGAAAGGCATTATTCTCAGATACTCCCCTGATAACCTTAAAAATCTCTCGTGCTGTTCTGGTTTGGAGTCAAAATCAGGAGGAGGAAACATTTTAAAGCTATCCCTGCTTTGGAGCCTATATCATGAAATCATAAAAGTTCCCTGCATAGTTTCTTAGTTCTTCATGTTCTCACATGGAGCCCTGGGGGAAAGGCTGTGTGGCCAATAAACCTTTCCTACAAATGGGAATGGTATCAGGGAAATGGGAGGTCCCTCTGCTTCTGGTGCCTCAACGTTTTTTAGGAAGGAAGTGAGAAACCACTAGCTTCAAACATGTCCAGTTCCATATAATTGTATATCATATGGTGGGTTGAGGAAAAGGCTTAATCAGCTAAAGAATTATCAGTAACTGTCTAATAAACTCTAGGACTTAAATAATCTGATGAACCAAATAAACCCAGAGACATAGAAACATGGAACAAACTGTTGAATCTCAGAGGGAAGGTGGGGGTCGGGGGTGGAGGGTTGGGAAGAGATCAACTAAAGAACTTGTATGCATATATGCATAACCCATGGACACAGACAATATTGCTGTGAAGGTCTGGGGTGGGGGTTGAGGGTGGGCTAGAAGGGATCAATGGGGAAAAAAGGGGGCATATGTAATACTTTCAACAATAAAGATTTGGGAAAAAAATTTTTTTTTGAAATAAGTAAAGTAACAGAAAGTAGGAAACATAGTAAAATAGAATGGATGTGCATTAGCTATTTTGCCAGTGTGGCTTCCAAAGGGAGAAGATTAAGCATGAGAAGTGACTCTGATGGGGACAAATACAGGGAAGAGGCCATCACTGGCAATTCCTATGCTACATGCTCACTAGTGAACTTTGTTTCTTCCTGCCAGCTGAAGTGGAGTAAATGGGTCACGTAAGAGAGTAAATGTAAAACTTGCCCACAAAGAAGGCAGCTCTCAAGTGAGTCCAGGACTCCAGCTGGCCTTGTCTTTGGCTCATCAGGCCCCAGCATTAGCTTCAGTTTGCTGAGGTGGTTGCCTGGTTCTCAACAGAGAGCAGAATCTGCTCTTCACGCAAAACGCAGAGGGCTGGATAAGGCTTTTGAATACCCAGAGGAAGGCCAGGGAGCTCCCTAGGTATCTGAAGCTATCAATTTCTACAAACCGCCTTCGCTGACCCCTGGATCTGGCACCTGCCTTCTACAGGTGGGCTGGATTATGTGGATTTGGAATAGTTTTCTTCCTCCTCCCTTTATACTTCCTGCTTTTTATCTGGGGCTTAAACTAAGAACACCATAGCGCTTAGCTGGAGGGCCTCACCTCCAGCTCCCATTCTGAACTGAAGTAAAGAATCTGGCAAATATATTAGTGTTTGTTTCTTTGAGTTCATCATTTAAGTCTACAGAGATATTTTTGACTCTTAATTCCATATAATCCAATATTCAGATAGAGCCTCCTAGTTTTGTGTCATCCACAGATGGGATAAATATGCCTACTCTTGCTTCATAGGAGTTATTTGGTGAAAATCAACACCAAATGTGACTGAAGATGCCATGGCAGGATCCATGGGGCCTTCCTCATGTGAAATGGATCCAGCTTTTGGATGGTTTCACCAGCTGCTGTTAGCCAGCTATCATTTCTCCGTATTTACTATAGAGTCTTCTTCAGAGTTCTTGAAGAAAGTAATGTACTTTGGGTTTATTGTATTTCCCTGAAAAGAAAGTATGGTGTTCCACCAAAACAGAATTATTTATTGAACTTTGCTTGATTTTGGCTTTTCTGATGAGGCACCAATGACCTCTGCCTTGGTCATTCTCACTAGGGATAAAGCAGCAAGTTCCTCAGGCTTTGTTTCTTCCCCTTTAAAGAATGGAGACCATTCCATTTCCCTGGCCTCTGGGTATTGTTTCCTGGATATTGTATATTGAACACCAGCTATATTATGCAAAGTTATATGTAGGGAAAGAGGTATACATAGAGTGGGACTTGATGTTTTTCTTCCAGGGTTTTTTATGGAGGATTAGAAAAGAAAAATATTCTTATCCTTCATGTCTAGTTTTATCCCCACATAGAACTTCCCATACTAGGAAACTGAGATTAAGTAGTTAAATCGCCTTTCCCAATTAATACATTGGATCAGTATCTATACCATTATTTGAAACATCCAAATCTACACCAACTCCCATTCCATTTTCTGCATTAAACCAAACTTGAGGACGGCTTCATGATCTCTTGTACATCATCTTTCAGGACCTCTGGGTGTGATCCTTCTGCTTCTGACCATCTGAACTCACAGAGAGAGGGAGCTGCTACTTGAGCAGCTCTTGTTCTGTGTGTGACTTGAAGTCTCTCTTCACCAGTCAGCACCCACTCTGGAGCTCAGGGCTAAGCAGGGTTGCTGTATGCATGTAGTTCTGGAGGGGCTAATGTCCACAGGGTGGGCATCCCAGAGCCTGGGGCTAAGACTGCCGCAAAGTGGGGGGAAGAGTTGTGGTCCCTGGAGTCTGCCCTACTCTCCCTACCTGGCTAGTGCTGTGGGCTCCAGGAGCCTTCTCATCCTACCTTCTCCCTGGCACACTCCTATTTCTCCTTCCACGGGGTAGGCTAATGTCAAGAGCCACCACGGCTTAGTTGTAACCTCACGAGGGTTTTGCCTCTAACTGAGCCAGGGCTGAAATTATTCACAGCTCTCCTTTGAGTGGATGAAACCCAGTTTCAAATTCATAGCTGTTTCCAGAGCCCCAGCATATTTTACTGCTGGGAGGACAGATGCCTGCTCAAGTGTCTGATGAAAACACTTAAGCTTTATTGTTATTTGACTTTCATTAGGGAACCATCTTCCGTAGGCAAAACACGAGACATTTCTTTAGACAGGAGGCATAAAAGGACTAATAGTGGGTCATAGGCCAGATGGTGTGGAAAGAAGATGAAGTGAGCCCTGGAGCCATACTAGCTCGGTCCTGCATTGCCTTTAAGAACTGAGAGTGGCAAGGGAAAGAAAGAAATTTCCAGGGCACCAGCAAGGGTGCCATTGTACAAACATGCAGCCCCACACAGTATGGGGACAGAAACCATATCCCCTAACTTCCCTTCCCAGCTGAGGTTCTGAAGAAATACTTATTGATTTAATGATCAGGAGAAGAGGATTGATGTTTACTCAGACCAGTTATATGTCAGCAAACTCCTTGGGTTCTCATAGTAACCCGGAAGAAGAATGCTGCTGGTTCCGGCTCATAGGGCAGAGTGGTGAGGCTGAGAGCAAGAACAAAGGACACATGGCTCATCAGTGGTACTGCTGGAATTTTAACCCATGTCTGCTCAAGTCTCAAGTTCATATTCATTTCCTTTCACCTGTAGAATCCTTAATCCAAATACTCGCTTTTACCTCCAAAGAAGTAGCAGAATTTGGAAAGGACGTGGAGGGGAAAAAACAAGAACCCATGACTATAGGCCAGGAAATAGAATCTAAGGTTGCCCTCCCTTTGCTATGGGAGTCTCGAAACTCTTCCTGTTTCCTAATGGACTCCTGTGGTGTTGATGGAGGACAAATGAGAATGTGAGGAGGCAGGCAGGGAGGGAAAAGGTGCCTGCAAGCGTTGGCTCAGCATCCAGGTGAGCAGTCATCCCTCCAAAGCTTCCACTTCGATGAAGGCAAGGAGAAATGAGATTGGCTTGCCACAGGGCGTTTTTCAATTAGATATATGGATGGAGGACTTTACAGTGAGGATTCCTTCTGATTAAATGTCACTGGCTCCTTTAATCACATCTCCTTGGAAGGTTCCTCTTGATATCCCAAATGAGGTCATGCAATTTTGCAATAGGAAAATACCTATTAATCAGCCTGATGTAACTTTGGGTCAATTTGGCTTGAAGGCAAGGGCTTCTCTGCAAGCCTTCTCCAGACATGCCCACGCAGAGATGCCAACATTTTCTGCACTGACCTAAGTATTTTCTAACTGTCTCTACTTAGTTGCTGCTGCCTACTTATTCTTTTGACCTGAACTTTCCTGTCCTCCTCCCCTACCCAGTATACCCCAAGTTTACTATATACCCTTGACTTACTATATGCCCTATATAAGAGAAATTTCCTTGATGTTCAGAAATTCATTTCAAGTTGCTGGGGCCATGATCCTTTCTTTATTGGGAAGAAGTGAAGGAAAACGCCCTCTCTGGTACCCTTCCAGAGAGAAGGCTGCTCTATTCCAAGAGTCATTAAACTCCATCTGGTGGGTATGGCTTGACGACTTTTTCCTACGGGAGAATTTTACCTAAATGCCAGTTGAGGGTTTCCTGTGTTTTTGGGGTGCAAGCCTCACATTATAGAATGTGGGAATCGCCTCCTGTTCTCTGTCCATAAAGCCATGCTGTCAAATTAAGGAAATAAGCAAAGCAGATGTGACTGAACCCACAACCTCAGCATGGTTTCATTTTAATGCTAACTGTCCTATTTGGAGCAAGAGTAATTAGAAAATCAGCAGCAAGTTACGGGAAAAAAATTGCTGAGCTTTATAATTACTTGGGGGTAGAGAGAGAATCCGGGATCCATTTACTGAAGGTCTCATTAAGTTCTCTATTAGGAGAATGAAGCTGAAGCAGTTGGAGCCTTGGAAGAAGGGGAGGAGGCAGCTGTGAAGGAAGGAAGCCAGGGATGGGGCCTGTGGTCACCCTCACTTGCCATAGGAAGCTCGAGGCTCTTTGCACTTTTCCTATGTTCTGCTAACATTATTACTTCCATGCTCTGCTTGGCCAGACACTGATGGGGAAGTTTCCAGGTAGGTGTTCTCATCTAGTCCTTTCCCTTTGTCCTCCCCTCCCTGTTCCTTTACTCATTGGTTCTCTCTCCACAGTCCCCACTAATGGACTCTGCCTCGTTTCTCCCCCGTCCCTGGCTGTGCCTGGGTTTATGTAGATGTTTTCTGGATTTGGACATCTGTATCTCTCATTTAGTCCTCAGGGACACAATGCCCTTTCCACATTCATCTTGTTATAGGTTGAATTGTACCCCCCCCAAAAAAAAACACACAAAAGAACACACCCCACAAACCACATATGTTGATGCCC
The DNA here is from genome assembly GCF_963455305.1 of Plecotus auritus. NCBI lineage: Eukaryota > Metazoa > Chordata > Mammalia > Chiroptera > Vespertilionidae > Plecotus > Plecotus auritus. The sequence continues at coordinate 149,146,634 of NC_137773.1, forward strand.
TAACCTGTAGTATCTCAGAATGACCTTTTTGGAAATAGAGTCATTGCAGATGTAATTTTTTTTTTAATTTTTTAATTTTTATTTTTTGTGGCACAATATTATTTCTAATTGTCTTAGACAGTTACATTTTTTAAATTCCTTAAAATATATTTTACTTTTTTTGCATTTTAATTTCTTTATTGATTAAGGTATTACATATTTTGCAGATGTAATTTTAAATGAAGACATACTCAATTAGGTTGAACCTTAATCCAATATGACTGGTGTCCTTACACAAAGAGACACAGACATACCAGGGGAGAGTGCCATGTGATGAGGGAGGCAGAGATTGAAGGGCTGCAGCTGAAGGCTGAGAATACCAAGGGTCTCCAGCCACAGAAGGAAGAGGCGAGGAAGGATTCTCCCACCAGCTCCAGAGGGAGCATGCCCTGCTGACACCTTGACTTTGAACTTCCAGCCTCCAGCACTGAGACAATACATTTCTGTTGTTTTGAGCTACCCTGTTTATAGTACTTTGTTATAGCAGCTCTAGAACCCTACTACCCATTTCTTCACCAAACACACACCAGAGGCCTTGTTTGGGAAGGGCTCTGGGTTAGATGCTGTGGGGGTACAGGACATGCCAGGTAGGGCTCCTGTCCTTTCAGCAACTCTCAGTTTTGTGGGGGAGACTGACAATCATAATTATTATTCATCTACATAATATGTGAGCATACATTGCAACAGAGGGACAAACAGACTAAGTGAGAGGGACTTAATTGACATTTTCAGAACATTTCACCCCAAAGCCACGGAATATACGTTCTTCTCAAGTGCACATGGGACATTTTCAAAACTAGACCACATATTGGGTCACAAGCAAAGTCTCCCCAAAATCAAGAAGATTGAAATCATATCAAGCATTTTCTCAGACCACAATGGCATAATATTAGAAATAAACTATAATAAAAACAGCCCAAAATATTCAAACACTTGGAAGCTGAATAGCACGGTATTAAATAGTGATTGGGTTACCAAAGATATCAAAGAAGAAATTAAAAACATCCTGGAAACTAATGACAATAAAAATACAACAATCCAAAATCTATGGGACACAATGAAAGCAGTCCTGAGAGGGAAGTTTATAGCGCTACAGGCCTACCTCAAAAAACAAGAAGAAATGGTAATAAATCATCTAACTCTACAACTCAAAGAATTAGAAAGAGAGCAACAAGAAAAGCCCAGAGTGAGTAGAAGAAAGGAGATAACAAAGATCAGAGCAGAAATAAATGACATAGAGACAAAAAAAAAAAAAATACAAAAGATCATTGAAACCAAGAGCTGGTTCTTTGAAAGGATAAACAAGATTGATGAACCTCTAGCCAGGCTCACCAAGAAGCAAAGAGAGAGGACCCAAATAAACAAAATCAGAAATGAAAGGGGAGAAATAACAACAGACCCCAAAGAAATACAAAGGATTGTTAAAATATACTATGAACAACTCTATTCCAATAAACTAGACAACCTGGAGGAAATGGACATATTTCTAGAAAAATACAACCTTCCAAAACTCAATCAGGAAGATTCTAAAAATTTTAATAGGCCAATAACTATGGAAGAAATTGAAGCAGTCATCAAAAAGCTTCCAGCCAACAAATGCCTGGGGCCAGATGGCTTCACAGGGGAGTTTTACCAAACATTCAAGAACTAAAACCTATTCTCCTTAAGACTATTCCAAAAAATTCAAGAGGAAGGAACACTTCCAAGCTCATTCGATGAAGCTAGCATCACCCTAATACCAAAACCAGATAAAGACAACACAATGAAAGAGAATTACAGGCCAATATCCCTCATGAACATAGATGCCAAAATCCTCAACAAAATTCTAGCAAATCGGATCCAGCAGTACATCAGAAAGATCATACACCATGACCAAGTAGGATTTATCCTAGGGATGCAAGGATGGTACAATATCTGCAAATCAATAAACGTGACATATCACATAAACAAATTGAGAGATAAAAACCACATAGTCATATCAATTGATGCAGAAAAAGCATTTGACAAAATCCAACACCCTTTCTTGATAAAAACTCTCAGCAAAGTGGGAATAGAAGGATCAAACCTCAACATAATAAAAGCCATATATGACAAACCCACAGCTAACATCATACTCAATGGGCAAAACCTAAAACCATTTCCCCTAAGAACAGGAACAAGACAGGGATGCCCACTCTCACCACTCCTGTTCAACATAGTACTGGAAGAACTAGCCATTGTGATCAGACAAAGAAGAAGAAATAAAAGGCATCAAAATTGGAAAAGAAGAAAAAACTGTCCTTATTTGCAGTTTCTATGACATGATACTGTACATAAAAAACCCGAAAGACTCCATCAAAAAATTGTTAGACTTAATAAATGAATTCGGCAATGTAGCAGGATACAAAATTAATGCCAAGAAATCTATGGCATTTCAATACACCAATAATGAACTTACAGAAAGAGAGACTAAAAAAGCAATCCCATTTACCATCGCACCAAAAAAATTAAGATACCTAGGAATAAACTTAACTAAGGAGGTGAAAGACCTATACATGGAAAACTATAGGACACTGAAAAAAGAGATAGCGGAAGACATAAACAGATGGAAGAACATACTGTGTTCATGGATTGGTAGAATCAACATCATTAAAATGTCCATACTACCCAAAGCAATCTATAGAATCAATGCACTCCCCATTAAAACACCAATGGCATATTTCACAGACCTAGAAAGAACTCTCCAAAAATTCATCTGGAATAAAAAAAGACCGTGAGTAGCCACAGCAATCCTGAGAAAGAAGAACAAAGTAGGTGGGATCTCAATACCAGATTTCAAGCTGTATTACAAAGCCACTGTTCTCAAAACAGCCTGGTACTGGCACAAGAACAGACATATACACCAACGGAATAGAATAGAGAATCCAGATATTGACCCAAACCACTATGCTCAATTAATATTTGACAAAGGAGGCATGAACATTCAATGGAGTCAAGACAGTCTGTTCAATAAATGGTGTTGGGAAAATTGGACAGATACATGCAAAAAAATGAAACTAGACCACCAACTTATACCATACACAAAAATAAACTTAAAATGGATAAAGGACTTAAACATAAAATGGGAAACCATAAAAATACTAGAGGAATCCATAGGCAGCAAAATCTCAGACATATGCTGAAGCAATTTCTTCGCTGATATTGCTCCTAGGGCAATGGAAACTAAAGAGAAAATAAACAAATGGGACTACATCAAAATAAAAGCCTTTTGCACAGCAAAGGAAACCATCAATAAAACAATAAGAAAGCCCACTGCATGGGAGAACATATTTGCCAATGTTATCACTGATAAGGGCTTAATCTCCAACATCTATAGGGAACTTATACAACTCAACGAAAGGAAGATAAACAACCCAATCAAAAAATGGGCAACGGACCTAAATAGATACTTTTCTTCGCAAGAATACAAAAGGCAGGCCAAGAGGCATATGAAAACATGCTCAAAGTCACTAATCATCCGAGAGATGCAAATCAAAATGACAATGAGGTACCATTTCACACCTGTCAGAATGGCTATCATCAACAAATCAACAAACGACAAGTGCTGGTGAGGATGCGGAGAAAAAGGAGCCCTCGTGCACTGCTGATGGGAATACAGACTGGTGCAGCCACTGTGGAGAACAGTTTGGAGTCTCCTCAAAAAACTAAAAATGGAACTCCCATTTGACCCAGTGATCCCACTTCTAGGAATATATCCCAAGAAAGTAGAAACACCAATTAGAAAGGACATATGCACCCCTGTGTTCATATCGCCAAATCCTATGACATTAGAAGTCCTCATTTGTATAAGCAGCACAATTTACAATAGCTAATATTTGGAAACAGCCTAAGTGCCCATCATCAAGTGAGTGGATTAAAAAACTGTGGTACATCTACACAATGGAATACTACGCTGCAGTAAAAAAGAAGGAGTTCTTACTATTTGCAACAGCATGGATGAACTGGAGAGCATTATGCTAAGTGAAATAAGCCAGGCAGAGAAAGATAAATATCACTTGATCTCACTCATTTATGGAATATAATGAAAAAGATAAACTGATGAACAAAAACAGATCCAGAGACAGAGAAACATCAATCAGACCTTTAAACCTCAGAGGGAAGGTAGGGGAGGGTGGGGGTAAGGGGGAGAGATCAACCAGAGGACGTGTATGCATGCATATAAGCCTAAGCAATGGACACAGACACCAGGGGGGTGAGGGCATGAGAAGGGGATGGGGGGTAATGGGGGAATAAGGACACATGTAACACCATAATAAAGAAGTTAAAAAAATAGAGCTTGGACAGAAGATGAAGAATTGGCAAAGGAAATAGAGAAGCAGCAGTCAGAGAGGTAGATGTTTAACTAGAAGAGTGTTCTGTGATGGAATTAGAAGGATAGATTCTGCCTGATTGCCCCTAACCGCTTCTGCCTGCCAATTTGTTCATCTCTGAGGTTGTTTCAAGAACGAGGGAGCATCAAGAATGTCAAATATTGTTGAAAAGCTTATATGAATGAGGACTTCTAATGTCATAGGATTTGGTGATATGATGACTCTTGTCGACCTTCCCAAGAGCTGTTATTTTCTGCTGCTGCTTCATCATCCTACTTTTCATCCTTACTCATGTTTATCGAGGCTTACTGTATACCCAACATGTATACACACATTAACCTATATGATCCGCACAACAATTCTCACAGTTTGATATTATTATTATCATCATTTATTAATTTCACTTGTATAGAGAAGGAAATAGGCTCATGGAGGTTAAATGTCTTGCTGTAGATATTCTCATTTTCTTTTTTTTTTTCACAAGTCTTTTTCTTATGGAATCAGGGAAGTTTAGAGCTGAGTGGGAACTTAGAAATGAGCCTTCTCTCATTTTTTTAATGCAGAAACTCAGAGATGGGAAGAATTCATGCTTATCATTACCTCATGTGCTAGAAAACATGTGCTTATATTTAATATAGTCCTCCAAGAACTTTATGAGATTTTTCCAAAGAGGAAACCAGGGCTCTGAAAAATAAAGCCCCTGTCCGAGTTATAAAGCTAATAAGCAATGGAGTCAGATTTGAGCCCAGCACTTGCAGCCTCCAAAGTTTCTCTCAACCTTCTATGCCACATGACCTCCCAAGGTCACAGCACAACTGGGACTAGAACCAGTGTCCCAGTTCCTGACCTCTCCAATACACACAGAACCATCAAAATCCCACTCCATCTGCATTTTAATACAGGCAGTTTAAGACAACCTCTACATGGACAGACCTTTAATTTTGTCTAATTTGAACTTGAATTTTTTGCTCCACCTTAGCTGACTGAGCTCTCAGATGTCTCATCTCACTGTTTTGGGCCTCTTCTGTAAGTTATAATCATTTCCTCCAAGACTGCCTGCCTCCTGCCTCTCTCAGTTCTGGCTTAGACTATTCCTCATTATAGTCATGTTTGCTTAAGATCATCCTTAAGTTCTTTTTATCTCTACTCTGAGCATCTTAAAAAAAAATCTTCCTAGAAATTTGATTGGTTGTTGTTTGATGCTTTTTTCAAAGGCAGCTTTACTAAGTCTTTTCTAAGCTTTTTCAGTTCTGTTCAATTAGACCCAAGGATTCCACCAGCCATCCCATTTCTGATTTGAGGTCACTCAATGTGTACAATTAGACTCTTAACTCATATATTTCTTTACTCTTGGCTTATTAAGTCTACTTGCCTCAGAAATAAAGCCTTTACTTTTTTTTCAGTAGAAAAATCTATCTTTAATATCATTATGGGTGAGCATTTCCTGAGAATTATAATAAGTTCTAGGCAGCCTAGGTACCTATACCATCTTGACTGGCTCTAATGCTACTTAGGCCTTCTGGGGAGGTGGTGGTGGGGTCAGAATTCTGTGTGTAAAAGTCCCTTGTGACCTCACCCTTTGCCCGCTTCTTCCTTGTTTTCCTCTGTTCCTTCTCTTATTCTTCTCCTTTTGGGTCTCATTCCTTTCCTGTTCTCCCCGAGGTTCAAACCCTCTAGCCCCTTCTCCTCCTCCTCACTGACCCTTTCTAGTGTCACCCAAATGAAGTGACACCATGGGTGTGGAGTGAGCTCAGTCTTAGTGCTCCTGTTTCCCTGGTGGGAAGAACAGGGAGATAAGGATTGAATGCCTGGGCTGGGACTGGTTTCTTCCTGCACCTTCCACACCTATAGCTAAGATAAAATAGATGCTGCCAGTGTGAGGATTCATTTCTGTCTGAAACCTCTTCCTTCCCTTCTTGAAGCTATAAAAGAAATTAATATTCTGCATATTAACCCAAATTTGGTTCTGCTTTTTGCCAATTAATACCCTGTCCTTATTATGTTGATAATGTCTATCCCTTCCTTACCTGGATTTGTCATGAAGAATTATGCATTAACTCGACAAGAAACAGTGTAGGACCCAAATTTGCTTCTCCCTAATTCTTGGAGGGGGGGTGTGGGGAATGCTTAATGAAGTTTTATTTCATCATGCCATATAATCAAATGAAGTCCATGTAAATGGGATGAAATTGATTCAAATAACTTATGTGTGGATGCCAAGCCTGAGTCAGATAATGAGGACTTAGTGAGAAAAGAGATCCAGTCTCAGTGTTCAGGAAACTCAGAATGTACTATGAAACAAAATAAAAAACACAAAACTGGTGAAATCCCAGCAGGATCATTGCTGAGACTCAACTGTGCCAACTCATTGGGTTGGGAGCATTTTTCCAATCAAGCCCTCTCTGATTTGCATGTGATACAAAAGCTCAGAAATTGAATCTTGCCCACAGTATGATTTAGACATGTGCACATATGCCTTTTTGGGCCCCAGTGGATGCCAGGTGTGGACGACAAGCCCCTGAGCAAGGAGAGTGACCAGCACAGGTGTTGGGCCCAGCAGCAGAGCCTGAGCATGGCAGGAGGCAAATTGTTCAGGTATATGTGCGGCTGTATTTGAACTCATCCCAATCCACTCTCGGTGATGCCATGGGGAGGGGAGGACTGGGCAGCAAAACTGAAAACCGTGTTATTTTCTCATCACAAAATTAAATAATGTTGTAAGTGATATGAATGAAGTGTAACCTAAAAATTAGGAGACAAACACATAAATATACACAATGAGCTTGTTGACCAGTAATTTTACCAAGGTAACGGAAGTGAAACAGGCCCATGAAAAAAGAAGAGGCAACCTAGTTCCTTATATGAGTGTCAGGTATACATTGTTCCCCCCCAAACCTGGGGGTTTTCAGTTTGCAAATGAAACGAATGTTAAAAAGAAGGCTACTGGAGAAGCAAATAGTATGACTTGAACACACATTTAACGGGAGTATGGATATTTGCACCTCCTAATTTAGCACCACAGTTGACCAACTTAAGTTCATGGAAAAAAGAAAATTGGCATCAGAAGTGTGCAGTTAGCTTTTATACAGCATGAGAGAAAAAATATTTTATGATCAGCACAGCACTATTGAAGATATATATATATATATATATATATATATATATATATATATATATATTTAAAAATGGGCAAATGACTGCATACTTTTTAAGTTGATTGCTTATCTATTGTGCAAACATAGCAGATTAATAGGAAAAATCTCTATAGAGAGGGGGAAAAAAAGGAAAACTAAATTTAGAGGTCCAAGTAGGTATTCCTCTTGCCATGCTAATCCTCACCCCCAAAACCAGTGCTTAGGACTCAAGAAGAACAATGGTTTTCTCTATTTGGAAGGTGTAAGCCCAGGATATGATGAGGCCAGTAACGTGGTTTCACAGGTAGATCTGCTTATGCCTTGGCAATCAAGAAGGGAGGTCTAAGTGGACAGTGAGCACATTGTGGCAGGCAGGCTTGGCCAGAGCATCAGTGGGCTAAGAAGGATGGACTACAGTGGAGAAGACACCAACCAGAACTATACATGAGACACCTATTTCCTTATCCGCTAAGCCTTCCAAAGAAACGTAGGGAAGAAGAAGGTTGGAGGTGGCCTTCCATTTGGTGAATTGGGGCTATTGATTTGGCAGATCATGTTCCACAGTGGTAAAGTGACCTTGGCCTTGGGACACTCAGGTTACATAAATATGTGAGAAAAACAATAGCATCATCATGATAGCTTAATAATAATTAATAGCTTAAGACATGAGAGGTCCAAGCCAGCTCATGAGTAAATTTTCAACAGGTAGATTATAAAATCAGGGTTGAGAAAAAGGAGAAGGCCCTGTAGGCTGGTCTGATAAAGTTTGACAGCAGATGGATGAGGTGGGGCCTGCAAGTTGGGAGACTGGTAAAAGGAGAGGATGAAGAAAGGTAGTATCTTGATGAAGAGAGAGGGAATTTCCAGTTTCAACCCTGATGTTTAAACTTGGGAAAGAGAGAGAGAAAAAGAGGGAGAGAGAGAAAGAGAGAGAGACACACACACACACACCAAGATTTGTTTATCAGAGAGGAAGCCACAGGGAGAGGTTTCAGAAAGAAATGAATCCTCACATTGGCAGCATCTATTTTGTCTTAGCTATAAACCAGTGGGAACATTTAAATGGAAATTTGTGTGAATTGCAGAAGGCTGAGTATGTACTAGTATTACAGTGACAGACCCCATTGGGCCATAGTCTTAGGTAGTAATCCACATTTTTATAGGTTTTCACTACAATAATCCCTACATATTTCACAGTGAAGATTCTAGAAAGATTTCCTTTGGCTCTGATGGGAAGAGAAAGAGTTATCCCTGTGAACCAGGCCCAGAGTCTTCTCTTTAGCAAAGGCCCTCTCTCCTGGAGAAAGGGCTTTGCTGGAGCACCGTACTGAGATCTTGTCCTAGTCAGGAAAGGGCAGGGTCGGGGAAGGAATTTCTCTTCAGCCTTTCTATCTCACCTAATAGAGAAAAAAGCCACAAAGTCAACAGGGGGCAGAGTCTGAAGGAAATAGATTTGCAATGCTACACCAGGGAAGGGTGTGGGAGAAAAGATGCTGACCTGAGCAACTTAGGAAATGAATGAACACTATAGACTAAAGATAAAAGGAACTGCATAGAAACATAGTATATACTACTAGAGGCCCGATGCACGAAATTCATACAAGAGTAGGCCTTAACAGCTGCCGCCGCTGCCTGGATCCTTCCCTCACAGCCACGTCCACTGCCTGGATCCTTCCCTCACAGCCACGTCCACTGCCTGGATCCCTCCCTCACAGCCACAGCAGCTGCCTGGATCCCTAGCAGCCTCAGCTTTGTCCGGAAGGTCATATGATCTAATTAGCATATTATGTTTTTATTATTAAAGATTATTAAAGATAGCTGGTAACTTAGTTCCCATGGGGTTACAGGTTAACAATTCTGAAACCACTATATATGAATACTGGAATTGAAGAATGAGGAAAATGGATGGTGGATGGTGTGAGTCAGGTTTTTCACTGATGGAGTGGTAGGTCATAGACAAACAAGGGGAGGGGGCTAGAGTAATTCATGTGGCACTGGATTAGAGTTGGAGACATTGACCTCATGTTGAGCTTAATATAGATGCAAATATATATCGACATATATTGTCCCAAAAATGTATACATACATTGATTGAATAATTATTAATTTCAATGGGTTAAATCTGAAAAGAATGAAACATCAATTGACCTATCAGAAAAAAGTGTGTATGCTCTTTTGGGGACACCCTATATATTCTGTATGGAAATATTTCTAGATATGTATATATAAATGGGTTAGCACAGTGGTTGGCAAACTGCGCAGTTTGCCGCTCTGTTGACTAATGTGTTTGCCGACCACTGGGTTAGCACATACACATATATTTCTTTGTCTGTTAGCTGAGAGGGCCAAGGCACAATGATTTTCCTTGGAGCTGAGCCAAGTCTTGGTCTCCAATACCATTCTCTGATCAAAGGAACTAGGCTCCTGGAGAAATGGTTCATTCTAGGGCTGGTTCTGGAATGTACAAGATCAGCCTGGAGAATCATGAAAGTAAGGAATTGTTCAAAACACGCCATGATCGGGTGTGTCAAAGAGACACAGGAGCCAGCTGAAAGAACTCCCAATGGCCAATGCAGGAACAGATTGAGCAAGAAAATAAATAAAGCAATATTGGATTATAGTCCCAAAGAATAAAATAAATATCCATAAATCCATGGGGGTATAAATAATGATTGGATAAATAAATAAATGGTGGAAAAAAGATAAATCTTCTATGTAGAAGAATTCCAAGTAATTCATGTGAACCACGACTCCCCACTCCTTAGGGTGTATTGTGCATAGTCACTTCCTTCCAAAGAGCGTAAAATGGAAAAGGGGACAAAAGAGTCACACTTTACAGTAGAAAAACCTGACAACATTACTTCTGCTGGGTGATGAGGTCAGAATCAGCATTGGCAAGTCACATTGCCATCTTGCCCTTGTGATCTGATGTGGCAAGAATGGCACTTTATCTCTGTAAAGATCTTCCTCCCTAAGATGCCAGACACTCAGTCTCATCATGAGAAAAATATCAGTCAGGCAAGTCTAAAGTGAAGAACATCCTATAAAATACCTCTTCTTGATGTTAAGATGATCAAAAACAAGGGCGGTCTGAGAAGCTGTCATCATCGATATGGCTCTAAGAAGACATGATGACTAAATGTAAGGTATCTGGATGAATTTCTGGAACAGAAAAATGACATTAGATAAAATAAGATATCTAAATAAAGTATGGGATTTAGCAAATAATAATGTATCAATATTTGTTTATTAGTTGTGACAAGTATACCGTATTTATTTAAGATGTTAACAGAAAAAGAGTGTGGGGTAGGTATATGGGAACTCTGTACACTATGTGCAACTTTTCTGTAAAATGAAAACTATTATAAAATAAGGAATTAATTAAAAAGGGAAACATTTTTAAGGATGGGGAGGATAAAGGAAGTGAATTAAGGGAAGGTATTCAGTCCTAGTGGAAATGCTGGTCAGAGGTTGAAGCACAGATGTGGGAATGTCCCCAAAGAGAGGCAGTGATCTGGTGGTCAGAACCAATCACTACCGAGGAATTGCTGTGTGACAGGGTCCAGCTCCTCAGGCACAGCCCTGGGAAGCAGCTGGGTGAAGTGAGGTGGGATCTTTATAGTCCGTTTAATGAGTGTCTGCTTAGTGCCAGTCACTGTATAAACACTAACTCCTCAAATTCTCCAACAACTCTGTGAAGCAATTCTTCTCTTTGTGCAGATGAGGAATTACAATTCAGAAAGGTTGTGTGTCTTGGTGGCTACAGCAGAGATGGCATGGCTGGAGTTTGATCCCAGCTCTAAGTCCGGGTTCTTCCTACTACCTAACTGCTTCCATTTACTGAGCACATACACTGTCATGTGTTTGTCAAGTCCCCATGACAGGTGCTTTAGATGCATCATCACATAAAATTCTCAGTTTGAAAAGTAGGTTCTACCATTATCCTAATTTTACAGACCAGGGAATAATCTTAGAAGGTTTAGCTGGAAGTCTTTTGAAGTCTCACAATAGGAAATGGTGGTGAAGATATTCAAACACAGGCCCTGGGGTTTCTCAAGTCCAAATGTTAAACCACTAGCCCATATCACTTTCCATGGTAATGAATGGAGTCGTTTTCACTGCATGGCATGTGACCTAGTGGGCCTGTTTCTGCCCCACTTCCCCTAAGCCTGGGATTAGTCAGAGTAAGTGAATGACCACTAAGGCCCTGCTCATTATCCTCATCTCTCATTGCCCAGAGACCTACATTGCACATTGGACGGCTGGTCTGCTGAGGTCATTGCTACAGTTGACACCAAGGCACTTTCCTTCACGGCCAGCTGCAGACTGTTTTAATGGATCCTGTGATGGAGTTTTCCAGCAGCATCTCAGTTCAGTCAAATAGCACATTTCACTGTGGCTCAGGTGCTCAGACCATGGCCTGCAGTGCAAACAAGGTCTGTGACACATAGGGTGAAAGCTACTAGTGTTGGCCTCTGATAAACAGGTGAGCTCCTAGCTGTAGGCCATGTAGAATTGCCAACCTTGCGTGGGCTGCTTGGCAATGCAGGATGCAGGGAGCAGATTCAGTAGCAGAAGGGACATATCAAGAGAGCCAAAGACTCAAAGCTCATGAGAAGGATGTCCAGAGCCTTCTGTGGCCATGTACTTTAGGGGCTTTAGAAGACAGCTAGAGCTTGTGTTCTAGAGAGAGGGTCCAGGGGAAGATGTCTCTGGAAACAATGGCATCCTCCACATGGTCAGAGCAGCAGGAAGTAGTTAACTCTGACAATGGTCTGCCAGGATGCTTTCCATTGAGTGGAGTCAATGACTCTTTCCAAAGAGTTAATGGGCCACCTGCAAGATTGTGATGAGCAAAGGGTTAGTCCTGTGCTGTGACCGTGCAGTGTGGTAAGGGTAATTCTAGGCTGCAATAGACGCATTATATCCTAGAGCTGTCACCACTTGGGAAATACTACTGCATAGGAATTTGAGGATTGCATTGAGAATTGTGGCAGCAGCCACATTTAATATGGGGATTTGCTTGTATTTTTACAATTTTGTGGGACAGAACTGGTGCAGTGGCATTCTTATGTATCCTGTTAATTGCCTGGATTTTTGAGGAAATGGAACACATGAGAGACTGGAAGGAAGTATCCTTACTTCCAGGGGAAGGTGGGGTAGGTCACAGCTATTGAAGAAGGACCCCAGAGATGATTCTGCCTTGAGTGTGACCCTTTTGACTGGAGTGAGCGGAAAGGAAAGCAAGTTGTGGAAGGAAGATTTTTTCATTATTTTGAAAAAAATTTTTTTTATGGCAACAGGGGATAGGAAATTAACGTTTTTACAATTTGGATTTTTCTGCACCAACAAGGGATGGACTTGGAAGAAAGAGAAGGAAAACAATGTTAAATTTTATGGGCCAGTTTGGGGCTGTATTTTGCAAGCCTTGTGTTCTTTGGACTGCATAGTTATCATCTGCTGCATATTGTTTAACACTGTCTGGCAAGCTTGGTTGGATGACATAGCTGGGCATTATTTAAGATGGGAAATAGGATAGCAGTGATTTCTTGGTCTGCTGCCTGATAGTGTACTTCAGGTTCCTTGGCATGACTGGCAGATTGGAGGGGCTCTTTTGCCAGATAGCTCTGTGTAATGGAGACTGATGAGCCTTCTGTATGAACTCACCCTGATGGGAGAAGGAGCCAAGCACAGTTCATGTATTCAGACAAAAGCTTTAGTTGTTGGCAGGGTCCCCTTATTTTCTCCTAGTCCAGTTCTCATTGGACTCATCCATTCTTCCAAAACACTTTTATTGAGGAATTAATACGTACCAGTTATGGTGTTATGTGTGGAATTGCAACAGTGAACAGGAAAGAGATAACAAGTGTTCGTATCCTACAGATATTAGAGTCACTGAGAGTAAGTTTTGAAAGAGCCAGCACTCTTAAATAGTCTGGCAGACATTGGAACATAAACAGTTCACTTTCTCTATGACCAGGTGTCAGATGGAGAGTGGCCTGCCATCATTTGGAGCTGACCACTTTGGCACCAAGAGGACTCTGGGATATTGGTGGTACTTTCTGGGGAAGTAAGAAGGAGATATTATATCCAAGAAAGTAGAAATCTCTGGGTCCAGAAGAGCAGAAACAGACCATAGTGCCTGCTGGGGCAATGACAGAGACCATCATGGTCATCTGAGATGCAGGTGAAAACATGGGCCCAGTACAGCAGTGATGGAGTCTGTGATGTCCTGTGGAGCAGTGACGAAGAACCAGGGTGGATAGTAGAGGAAGAACAGTGCTATTGAAAGAATTCCTCTTGGAGAGTACATTCATGAAGTGCTCTGGAGCCACCAGAGATCCTGGAGAGATTTTGCAGGACAGAGGTCTGTTTTTTGCTGTTAATATGATCTCTCATACTTACAGGCTATTGAGTTCTGGGGAAACTTAATTACAATGAATCATAATGAGGACATTAACAGCAATACTACCCTCTTCCTCCACCACCACCAGCACTATAATCGCTGTCGCTGTCATTATTATTTTTTTGTTAATCCTCATCGAGTATATTTTTCCATTGATTTCCAGAGAGAGTGGAAGGGAGAGGTAGAGACAGAGATAGAGAAACATCGATGTGAGAGAAGCACATCGATTGGTTGCCTTCTGCATGCACCCTGACCAGGGTTGGGGAATCGCTCCTGCAACTGAGGTACATGCCTTTTATCAGAATCGAACTTGGGAACTTACTGTGGGCCGATGCTCTATCCACTGAGCCAAACTGGCTAGGGCATCACTGTCATTATTGAATGCTTACCAGAGGCCAGGAACTGGGCTGTTAGCTTCAATATATTGCCACTAATTAAAAAAATTTTCTTTTTTATTGATTTCAGAGAGAAAGGGAGAGGGAGAGAGATAGAAACATCAACGATAAGAGAGAATTATTGATCTGCTGACCCCTGCACGCACCCTACTGGAGATTGAGCTTGCAACCTGGGCATGTGCCCTGGACTGGAATCGAACCTGGGACTCTTCAGTCTTCAGGCCAATGCTCTATCCACTGAGCAAAACTGGCTAGGGCTATTGCCGCTAATTCTTATAAGAATTACAGAGAACTTCTACTTTGGGCCAAGATTTACCCTGCTGTCTGAAATAACAATAAAAATGGACAAAATATATGCAACAGTAGTTTTCAAGATATGGGTATCAGGCAATAGAGGACAATGATCCTGAAAGATGATAAGTGAACAGGGGAGCCTAAGAAGGGCCCCAGCTTACAGGCCAGGGTACAGGCAAGGAGGACCCAGGCAGAGACTGGCAGACTCCCTGCGTTAAGGATGCTGAGAGCCTGCAGAGACCAGGACAACTAGAGTTCTGAAGTCCAGAGGTCAGTCTGGAGGTCAGTTTAGAGATATATAGAGGGTGTCTATCAACTACTGGTCAGAAGAGTAAGGAAAATAACTAAGGCCAGGTAAAGAACCACCCAAAAGAGTTAGAGTTAACTGTGCCCAGAGCTCATACAGGACTGAGAATATGCCTGTTCCC
This sequence comes from Plecotus auritus, assembly GCF_963455305.1. Classification (NCBI taxonomy): domain Eukaryota; kingdom Metazoa; phylum Chordata; class Mammalia; order Chiroptera; family Vespertilionidae; genus Plecotus; species Plecotus auritus. The sequence continues at coordinate 149,161,679 of NC_137773.1, forward strand.
CAAAATCAGACTGAAAACTACCATAATGAATGCGCATGGCATTGCTTTGAGATTTCAGAAGGATCTTTCTTCAGTAGTAAGAATTAGTTCTAGACAGCTGTGGTTCGCACTTAACAAATCGTTAAAATAAGACCTAAAAAGATCAATTTCTAAATAGTTTAATTGCATCTTAAAACAAATCTAAATAACACTTATAGGAATGCTAAAATATCCAGCTCCCAAAAAGGTAAGATCACAATGTCTGACTTCAGATAAAAACTTACCAGACATACAAAGAAGCAGGAAAATACAAACCACAACAAGGAGAAAATTTTATCAACTGAAACCAATTCAGAGCCAACACAAAGACAAAAAGCTAAGTAGAGACAGAAAGTATTAAAAAGGTTGAAATTGAACTTTAATGAAACCTACAATGTGTGAGATGAAAAATACACTAATGTAATTAAGGGCAGATTGGACATTGCAGAAGAAACAAATCAGTGAGCTTGAAGACTATAAATGATCTAAGATGAAACATCTAAGATCTAAGAGGCTGCTAAAGCATGACACTATTGATACATACTACAACATGATGAATCTCAAAATAATTATACCAAGTGAACAAAATCACACACACATACAAATATATACTGTATGATTCCATTCATATTAAATTCTGCAAAATGCAAAATGATCTGTAGTAATAGAAAGCAGATCAGCAGTTGCTTAGGGAAGAGAAGGGCAAGCTAGGGTGGGAGGGAAAGGGGGAAGAGGACATTTTTGGAAGTAATATAGTATATGTTTACTATCTTGATTTTGGTAATAATTTCAGTGTATACATAGGTCAAAACTTACTAAATTGTACACTTTTTAAATATTTGAAATTCATTGTTTTTTAAAATTATATCTCAATAAAGCTGTCAAAAAAGCATTAGAAGATATTAACACACCTATTTTAAAAACGAGACAACACATATCCAGGGAAGGTAAGTGACTTACCTAAGACCAAGCTGTTCATAAGTGACCCAAGTTTCTTAATTCTGTATGCCTTTTAGTATCATCAGATGGCAATGTCAAAGCTAACATTCATTAAACATGCTTTTTGAAAGGATCTTATTTGTAAAAATCTATACTAATAAAAGGGTAATATGCTAATTAGACTGGACATCTTCCAGACATCTTCCAGATGTCCTTCCGGACAAAGCCATGGTGGCAGGGGCTGAGGCAGAGGTGGTTAGGGGTGATCAGGCCAGCAGGGGGGAGCAGTTAGAGGGTAATCATCTGGCAGGGGGGAGCAGTTAGGGGGCAATCAAGCCAACAGGGAAGAGCAGTTAGAGGGCGATCAGCTGGCAGAGGGGAGCAATTAGGGGGTGATCAGGCCAGCAGGGGAGGGCAGTTAGGGGGCAATAAACCAGCAGGGGAGGGAAGTTAGGTGGCAATCAGGCCGGCAAGGGAGGGCAGTTAGGGGGTGATCAGGTTGGCAGGCAGAGGTGGTTAGGGGTGATCAGGCTGGCAGGGGAGCAGTTAGGGGCATCAGACCAGCAGGCAGAGGTGGTTAGCAGCAATCAGGCAGGCAGCCAGGAGAGTGGTTAGGAGCCAGTGGTCCCGGATTGTGAGAGGGATGTCCGACTGCCGGTTTAGGCCCTGCGGGATTTGGCCTAAATCGGCAGCCAGACATCTCCTGAGGGGTCCTGGGTTGGGCAGGGTGCAGGCCAGGCTGAGGGTCCCCCCCTGCATGATTTTCATGCACCAGGCCTCTAGTCTCTATAATAAAAAGTATTTGTCGATAGGCCCTCTTTAATATGTACAGTACTTAGCACTACTTTATATATTATAAACATACTATAGGCCCGGTGCATGAAATTTGTGCACGGGGAGGGGGTCCCTCAGCCTGGCTTGCACACTCGCAATCTGGGACCCCTTGGGGGATGTCCGACTGCCAGTTTAGACCTGATCCTGCAGGAATTGGGATTGGGCCTAAACCAGCAGTCCGACAAACCTCTCGCAATCTGGGACTGCTGGCTCCTAACCGCTGGCCTGCCTGCCTGCCTGCCTGATCACCCCTAACCACTCGCCTGCCTGCCTGATCGCCCCTAACCACTCACCTGCCTGCCTGATCACCCCTGACCACCTCTGCCTTGGCCCCTGCCATTGTGGCTTCATCCAGAAGGACGTCCGGAATGATGTCCGGAAGGTCGTTCTGCTGTCCTGTCTAATTAGCATATTACGCTTTTATTATTATAAATGACTTTATTTGTAAAATGTCAATCTCCCCACTCTTTCCTGGCCAATGTAAAGTAAGCTCTCGAGAGCAGAGATACTGTTTTGTATACTATTTGTATTGAATGTCTCTTATATACCACCTCTGGGCCTCTTTGTCTCTTGTTCTAGCTGTCACTTTGATAACCAAATATGCATGAATTCTATTGAAATTTACAGACATAAGCTGTCATTGCCTTGCCTCATGCCTGCATCAGGTGCCTCTTGCCTTATGCCCCAGGGTTTTAATGTTGGTAAGACTGCTCTCAAGTAGTATATGCTACTTGGAAGTGCAGGTCTCCTTCATGGGAGGAACCTTTGCTAATGGGAGGTGAGATCCAGTGGATAGATTCTGCTTCCTTTTGCCTTCTGATGGATGGTTCTTACAGTGCTTCCTAGGGATGGTGCTGCAGGATCAAGCAGTCAGACTCTTTTAATGCTGGCCAGTATCATGTGCCTCCCTTTGCTCTTCCTCCTCAGTTTTACTTCCTTTGACCCTCACTCCTATCTCCTTGGGTCAAATTCCTTAATTAAGTAAAACACAAAAGTCCATTGCCTCAGCTCTGTTCTCTGCTGCACGAGTTGATATCAGCAGTGATTGCAAAAAGCAGACCCCTGGATGGCATTTGGGAGCTGTGTTACTCACCAGTAGGGTGGGAATAAGAACCTCTATGCCTGTGGTAAGTGGGGCAGTAATAACTTCCGGGAGACAGTGGCATTATAATGATTAAAGTCTTCACCTAGGTCAGTGGTCGGCAAACTGTGGCTCGCGAGCCACATGCGGCTTGCGAGCCATGGTTTGCCGCTCTGTTGACTAATGGGTTTGCCGACCACTGACCTAGGTTTACTTGAGATGATGTGCAGGTAGAAAGTGTTGTGACCTTAGCTCTGAAATAGTATGGGATGATGATACTTATGGAGGCTGTAGACTAGGCTGGCCTTTTCATGTAGCAATGAGGGCTGGTAGTGTGGCTCTGCCCATGATTATTACCTACACTGAGCTCACCGGGATCAGCAGGTGCAATGGCAGGTGTGGAGTGTCCCAGCAGCTCCTAGTCATGCAACACAAAGCCCAAACCCTTCTTGCCAAGGCCTCTCTCCTGATCCTGCCCAGCTTTCCTGTCATCACCAGTTGGGGGTGTGGTTTGCTACTCTCAGCCCTCTTATTTGCATATTCCTTTTGTGCCAGGTGAGCCTGGATGGCTTTCTTGGAGATGGTGCAGACCATGATGGGTGTCTGTGATCTAGAAAGCTCCTCCTTGTGGCAGCTTTCTCACCACAGTCAATGTTAAACCAACCTGTGTTGTTTTCCACTGTCTTTGGACTTTTCATCCTGTGGAAGAAGCCCGTTTTTCTTGGTTTATGTTTGCTTGTCACTAAAGTACTTTTAGACATACTTTTATATATTTTTTATACCTCATTGATAAAAGTATGGTGAAGGGAAAGTCCTGTACACAGACAGGTCCTCCTGTACATTTCCTTATCCTCTAAGTGTAAATGATCACAAGTAGAAAGCTAAGGGATATCCTATATACAGATGAAATGGAGGATTTACAAGCCTCACAAAAGGATAGCAGAGACTTTTGTGCAGGCTAGACATTGCACTGACTGTGCACTCTTCTTTGACCAGTTCTCTTTAAGTGCAGAAATATAAGCATTGATTGAGCATCTCTTGGGTATTGGGGGCAGCAAGGCAAAGGGTATGATTTTAGCCCTCAAGGATCCCATAGCCCAATTAGGGAGGGATTGAGGGATATATTAAAATAGAAAAATAATGGAAAGCACCAGGTGGGGGACAAATGAAGACCTCACTAGAGACCTCACTGAGGCAGTGATGCTGCAGCAAGGATTTGAAGGCAGACAAAGTGAGAAAGCAAATTGCTAGCAATAAGCATGGGATATGACAGCCACAGGAAACAGAATTCTGTCTGCTGGAAAATATAAGTAGATGGTTAAAGTGTCAGTGGGGAGAGTGAAAGGAAACAGAACGAGAGAAATAGGCAGGGCTGGGCCACGGAGTGTCTTGAAACTTTATTCTCTAAGCCAGTGCTGTCGAAGCATGGTCCCTGGACCAGCCATATATCAGCATCTCCGGAGAACTGGCTGGAAGTGTAGATTCTTAGGTCCCATCCCAGGAACTGGATAAGGGACTCCAGAGGTGAGGTTGGCAATCTTAATTTTAACAAGCTCTCCTGGTGATTCTGATGTGCACAGAAGTCACAACCACTGCTTTCAAGGATGAGAAGCCATTAGCAGGTTTCTGAGTACTAAGAAGCTGGGGCCTTAAAAAGACCTCTTTTAAAGAAATGGAAGTAGCATTGGAAGGAGCAAGCCTGTAGCACAGTCACCAATTGGGAGATTGTTCCAACTGTTCAGATGAGAAATGATGAAGGTCTAAGCAGGACAGAAATGGAGGAACTGGAGAGAAGAGGAGAGAAGGGAGAGGTGAAAAAGGTAGATGTGGAGATTGGCTGGACATAGGAGGTGAGGGACTGAATCTGGGCCAGGGGACTTTTGCTGCTGTGGCTGAGGCTGCATGAGGATGGCCCAGTGTGGTCATGCCGGCTAACTGAGAGGGAGGCGATCTCCAGTGCCCTCAGCATCCACAGGATGCGTATTAGCTGTGTATTCCCCTGTCCTTCCTGGTGAAGAAACAAGGACTCTTTCGTAGCCATCAGAATTACTGACATCAAGATAGTTGATTATTCTACACAGAGAAAACTTCTCAAAACCAGCCTTACTAATGAAAAGAACGTGTAAAGCATGTACACACACCCCAGCATGTGGGTGTGCATGTGTGTGTGTGTGTGTGTGTGTGTGTGTGTGTGTGTGTGTGTGTGTGTAAACACAGACGCATCCTTGGGAATGCTATGGTGCTATACTTCTCCTTTGACTTCTGCTTATTTTGTATCTCTCAGGTGCCTGTATTTTGTACAGTAGGAGATAGGATGAGGTGAGTTGCATGGTTATCAGTACTTTATTACATCTATGTGGATATTCTCTCAGGTTCTGTATATTTGGACACCAGTAAACAATACACATAGGAATGTCTGAGAACTTATTTTTGGCTGGTGGTGGGGAGGTTACTTCCAGTTTTAAATATTTCTTATGAGAATGTTCTAAAATCCAGGCTGTAAGCCAGAGTGTGACTGTCCTGCTTTGTTGTCCCAGAATGGGGGCACCGAGAGTCAAATTAACACATTGTTTTATTTCCACAAAATACCCTATTATGGGCTGAACTGTGTCCCCCTAAAAGATATGTTCAAGTCCCAACCCCAGTCCTTGGGAATGTGACCTTATTTGGAAACAGGGTCTTTGCAGATGCAATCAAGTTAAGATGAGGTCATACTTAATTAGGGTTGGCCCTAATCCAATGACTGTTGTCTTTATAAGATGAGGGAAATTTGGACATGGACACAGACACAGGAAGAACATTATGCATCTATAGCGGCAAAGATTGGAGCAAGATGTCTACAAGCCAAAGAATGCCAAGGATTATAGCCATCGGAAGCTAGGAAGAGAGAAGGAAAGACTCACCCTCAGAGACTTTGGAGAGAGCCTTGCCAACACCTTGATATCAGATTTCTGGTCTCCAGAACTGATGACAATCAATTTCTGTTGTTTTAAGCCATCTAAGTTTGTGGTAATTTATTATGGCAGTCCAATAAACTAATACATGCTTCAGGTGTTTAGTAGCTTTAAGATCTAAAATTCCAAAACACAAAACAAAACAAAAAAAAACACCCCACGGAAATGTAAAACAAACAACAGCAAAGCAACAACCAAGCAGAGAATATTTGAAACATATAAGACAGACTTTAAAATCAGGGGAGTTTGGGAGATGGAAAAGAAGCCTCCTATGTGTGAAATATGAAGAAAATGGATAATGCACTTTTTATTAAACTGTCTGAAAGTGAAATAGACTGTTTTCTAAGATGGAAGGGAGAATTCTCCATAACTTTTAGGGAAAATAAGGACAGCCAGATAATCTCCCTGTTCTGTGACAGCTTATCACCAAATGAGAGATGGAGAATAATAGGAAAGACAGATGATATAAAACGGGCCCCAGACATGGAGCATTGCTGGATCAACTCCAGCAGCATTTGTGTATATTGTCATGTCAGTCAAATTACTGAAATTGAAACTTGAAATTGAACAGAGTGTGAAAGAAAGAAGATATTACTCAAGGGACGCAGGCAGTAAATATTCACATTAAGGGAAGGTGATATCATGGAAAATTTCTGTGGTTTGGGATGCCACTGAAGTCCAAACAAAGGGGTATAATTTCATTGTCTCCCTCCGTGGCATTGCTGCAGAATCAAGCACTTGGTTGTAATGAAATTGGGCTCCTGAGAAGTGAAATCAAAGTCAGAGATGTGTCAGGAGGTTGGAGTGCTCATTCATTTCTTCACAAGCCTTGTGAGGCTACTTTCTCTCACTTAGGAGCTCAGGGCTTGTTTTCTTTACTAGCAAGAATTGAATATGAAGAATAGGCTCTAGGTCTTTCATTCTTGGACCAGGGGAAGCTGAGACTGAATATGACTCAGGTTAGCTTGGCAGTGTAGCTGGAAATCCACCTGTACCCCTCTCTCCTTGCTTATCAGTGGGATGATTCATTTTTACCACCTCTGCCATCCATGGAGGCCTCACTACACGACCCCTGCAACCTCTCTTCCTCTGCTAACTTGTTACTTCTTATTTAAAAAAATATTTTTATTGATTTCAGAGAGAAAGGGAGAGGGAGGGCGGGAGAGAGAGAGAGCGAGCGAGAGAGAGAGGAACATCAATGATAAGAGAGAATCATTGATCGGTTGCCTCCTGCACACCCCACACTGGGGATCAAGCCTGCAACCCAGGCATATGCCCTGACCGGGAATCAAACCATGACCTCCTGGTTCATAGGTCAACACTCAACCACTGAGCCATACCGGCCGGACACTTCCTCTGCTATCTTAGGTAAAGGTCAGAGTGTACTATTCCCTTGGCCAAGTCTGAGATGCTGCATGCCAAGGAAGCCCTTCTGCCAGATGTTTTCTTTCTCAGCAGACTGAGTGCCTAACAGGAAGTCTGACATCCCTACACCCCACGTGGCAGGGCATTGGGAATTCTGCTGATGATCTGTCCACAGAGTAAGCTCCTGACTCATAATATATGGACAGTTTTTTTCCTGACACCCAAACAATGGCCAATATTTCTCCTTGGGGATTATTTTCTACTGAAAGGGTTTGCAGCCTGCTTTAAGTTCTCATGCTCTTATAAAAACAAATCAAAGTGATATAAGTTACAGCATCTAATCCATCACTGGATACATATATAATAGGTCCCGAATTGTCAAACTGGTAAGGAAGACCTGTTTTATCTTTCCTGGGGATTTTGCTATTACACTGAGCTCAAGATAATCTGACTGAATTTTTACAAAGCAGTAGAAGGTAGTTACTATTCTGATCCTTTTATAAATGGAAACTGAGCCTTAGAGATGTTAGAAATTTTAATCAAGTTTACACCGGGGTTTGGCCAGAAAATAGTAAGGTGAGACTCTTTTTTTTTTTTTTTTGAGACACTTTCGTCCTATCTTTTACCACCGTTTCGTCCTGGGAAGAGACTGGTATTGACTAAGTTTCACACAAGATTAACTTGGACTCTGCTCTCAGTTACAATTTGAGGTGACCCAAGTGTACCTTTACACTATCAATGAATAGAGCAATTTCATGAACACAGGTCATAGTGAAAATGCTCAGCCCTTTTCATATTCCATTGACCAGCTTTTGTAAAAACATCAACATAGTCTTTCGTCCAAATTGAACTCATTAAAATCCAACCTCCCAATTGATGTTATAAATGTTGCTGTCTAGATACCTCTTTGCCAAAGACCTTCATAAAAATCTATAGATGAAACAATCATCCATTCCAATACATTGGTTAGAGCAGTGGTCGGCAAACTGCGGCTCGCGAGCCGTGGTTTGCTGCTCTGTTGACTAATGAGTTTGCCAACCACTGGGTTAGAGCAAACATTCTAGGTATAGTATATGCATTTTGGACACAGCCTTCAATTTTTTTTTTTTTTATAAATCATCCATTTTAGGAGAAGAATTCTTGAGCCCAGGAACTTGCAAGAAGTGTGTTAAGTCTCTGTCTTAGTCCACTTGGGCTGCTATAACAAAATATTCTAGACTGTGGCTTAACCAACAGATATTTATTTCTCACAGTCCTGGAGGCTGGGAAGTTCAAGAGCAAGGTGCCAGCTGCTTCAGTTTCTGGTGAGGATCCTTTTATTGCTTTGCAGATGATTGCCTTCTCATATCTTCACATGGTGGAGGGAGAGATAATCTTTCTCCTGTCTCTTTTTATAAGGGCACTATCCCATCATGAGCACTTCACTCTCATGACTTACTCATCTCCCAAAGACCCCACCTCCAAGTACCATCACATTGGGCATTAGGGCTTCAACCATGATTTTCTTGGGGGGATAGAAACATTTAGTCCATAGCAGTCTCCAATTCAGCATCTCCTTCACCTTCTTCTAAATGGCAAGGCAGTATCTTTTCAATGTCATTCATTGTCTCCTCTCTTTGTGCTGGGTCTTGCTGACTAATGTCTACTCAGTTTTCTCTAAAATATATCTGTGACTTCTGAAAGCACACACCAATTTCTTTTCTTGGCTAAGCCTCAGCCAACTTTCATAAAATAAGAACCAATAACTGAACATCTACCATTTGTCAAGCACTCTCTCACATTCACAATCTTGTTTAATCCTCCCATAACCCTATGAAGTAGGTAAACTTATCCCCACTTCATAGAGAAAACTGAGAAACTGAGGCTCAGAGAGGTAAAATGACTTGCTCAAGGCAAAGAAAGGTCAGTCTTTAAACTCTTATAAAGCTCATTCTAGGTCTAGTTCATTCTGTTACCCCAGATTGCTTTACTGTTCCAAGTTGTAGTACTCTAAGGCAATTTGAAAGCATGTCAATCATTTTCTCCTCAAATGCAGGATGTTCCCCACAGAATGATCCTATTGTAATATCCATGAACTAATTCAGATTCATCTTAAACTTAATCAAGGAGGACTAACACAAAGTGATTCATCCTACTGCAATTACTTTATCTAAATGAGATAGGCTACTTTGGATTGACATTTCTCACCATATCAGATCAAATCAATGGTTTTTAAGAATCTAAATGTGTTTTTGCTTAGAAAAACATGAGAAAAGCAATATTTTATTGATCTACAGGAAGTAAAGCAAAAGATTTTATTGAGCTACAGGAAGATATTTTTGTCAATCAATTCATATTACTATAAATCTTTTGGTGTCAAGATGGAAAGGTAGAGGCAGAATGGGTAAAAGGGAGGGCACTGAATTAGACTGAATTGCAAGCTAGTAGCTTTGTGGTAGAAGGTGTTTTCCAATGCTACAGAATAAGGAAAAAATTGAAGTCTTTCAGCCAGAATTCCCTTAGAATTTAGGGTATAGGTCAGAGGTTCCCAGGCTCCCAGGGCCAGGCAGGTGATGTCAGTGTGTATAGGTTTATAGAGAATGATGGTGTACACTTTGACCAAAGGCACTGAAAAAAAGTAAACACTCTACTGGCCAACAAATTAGACTCCAGGCCAGAGTTGGTTCCTGGGATTCTAATTAATGACCCATTCTTTGTCCTACTTAATGGCCAAGTTTCTATATGGTACAGAATTGAACCTTTCCTTTTGGCACTGGTTTCAGAGTCTTTGCTCAGCTCTGGAGAGCTGAGAGCACTTCTATGCATGGAAACATAACACAAAGGGAAACAAATATATTTAGGAAAGGAAAAGCATTCTGGTCGAAACACAACCCATGTGGGATGATGACATAAATGAAGATAGGCCCTCCTCACTTTAGCTGCTTGGAAGTCTCAAGTCCTACAGCTTTTTGGGGTGACCCCACAATAAGTTTTAAAAATTATTCAAGTATTTCTCTTATGCCCAATAAAACCAGCATTTAAAAAAAATCTTTCTTTTCTTAATTTTTTTTTTATTATGGGAAAATTTCAAGCACACTAAAAGAGAGAGTATAATGAACCCATATGTATCCCAGCTTCAACAATTGTAAGCTCACAGCCAATCTAGTTTCCTCTATATTCCCACTTACTGACTTTGTACTCTCCATCCCCTCCCCTATTTCTTGAAGCAAATTCCACCCATCATGTCAATTTATCTATAAATATTTCAGTATGTATTCCTAAAAGAAAGGTATTCTTATCTAGAATCATAATCATCAACACAATACCATTTATTATTATAGAAAATAATCCCTTAATATCATAAAATGTCCAGTAAGTGTTCACATTTCCTTGATTACCTCTCTCTCTCTCTCTCTCTCTCTCTCTCTCTCTCTCTCTCTCTCTCTCTCATAGTTTGGTTCAATCCAGATACAAATAAGTTCCACACATTGCAATTGTTGCTATCTATTATAACTCCTTTTGAACCTAAAGCTTCCCCTTCCATCTCATTTTTGCTCTTTTTTTTTTATAATTTAACTGTTGAAGAAACTGAATTGTCTGTCCTAAAGGGTTTTCCACTGTCTGGACTTTACTAATTGGATCCCATGGTGCCACTTAATGAGTTTCTCTGTTCCTCCAAATTGCTAGTTAGATCTAAGGGCTTGATATATTCAGGTTTAACTTTTTATTTTTTTGCAAGACCATTTCATTGATAAATTTTTGTACTTTCATTAAGAAATCCATGATATCCAGCTATCTCTCTTTGTGACATTAACAGCTTTATGATCATTGTCTAGATCCATCAATTAATCTGTAGTTACCAAATATTGATTTCCTAATTCCATCATTTCTTCTTCACTTAGTATATGGAATACTTTTATAAAGAAAAACTTTCTCTCATCATCAATTTGGCTACCCTGAGGTATAGCTCTTTGTAGGAAAGAAAACTTAATTGCTTGATCCTTTCCTTATATTTACCAGTTTTCAGAATAATGAATTGGTTTCTTAATTTTCCATAATTACTGCATTTCTTTTTGGTTGTCATTATTTTTTTAGCATCACTTGATATTTGGATTCAAATATATTTGATATTATACCAAGCCATTGAAATGTATCCTTATTAATGGCCAAATTGCCTCAACTTTGGATAGTAGACAATTTTTTTTTCAATTTAAATCCTGAGTCTGTTTGTCAAAAACTTAGTTATCCTTTATTTACCTTTTTGATTTTTATTACAAGATATTTTAGGCTCACCTTGTTCATTTCCTACCCCAGAACTGGAATCAGCCATTTCTTTAAAAAGAATCTTTTTTTGGGGGGGGGGAGGGGTGGTACTTAGAAACCATAGTCTGAATACTATGGGTGCTCATTGCTACTGGGTTGGACATTTTTTCTAGACTTTTCAGCAGATAGAGCAAGGAAATATTTCCATTTTCAAAAGATAAAATTCATCATGGCTTCATTCTGGTATTTTAGTTCAAATTCAGGATTATGTGTGTGTGTTTTTTAATTTAACCTCATTGTTCTTCTACCTATAACCTCTTCTCTTATAGTGAAAACCCCAGTTCTAAATAATGTCAACATAATAAATATTCATTTATTTCATCTCATTATAAAGACAAAACAGTCTAAGAATAATAAACCCAACAATGCAAACAACATTATGGCAATTGGGTACAAACAATTTAAAATATTTTTGTAGTTATTTTGTCTTTAGGGTTTATGCTACTTAGGATGTAAAGGCAACTAATGTGTTTTAGAATATCTTGAAATAGTTCCTCTGTGTGTGTATGCCATTGACTTAGGCTCATTTGATTCACTTTGCTTTAGAATTTTTGACAAGTCTTTAAAATGTATTTTTTGTTTATACCAGTATCTCCTTTTCATATTAAAGTGTATCTGAAAGCTGGTGTATTTTCTACTTAAATTTTCATTATGTTTATCTTTCTGAATTCTGGAGTTGTGCTCTGTGTCTTGCTTCCTTTGACCACTATTAATTTTCTGCACATCTTTGCTTCAAGCTGAACACTTGCCCAGTTTTTTAAAGTACCCCCAATTATCACTAACACAATTTATGTGCACAGGAGACTTTTAATTAGGGATTATCTGTGGGTAATGGGTAGGAATTACAGGTAATCACTAACATTGAGTATAGGCATAATACTCTAAAATTAGCCATAATACCCCACAGGCCCTGGCCTACTTCCACTTTTTTTCCTCCTGAGCCCTCTTTCCCATTTTCTGGCTCAAACCACAAACTTGCAGTTATTCACTTATTTTACCCCCGAGGAGAAATAGCTTTATTAGGATTAGCATTTGGAGAAAAAGTAAGTAGTACCTGATATATCATAACAGGTGGAGGAATGCAGATAGGGTAGACATGTCATTATCATAGTAAGTGTAGGCAATGCAAGTCTGTTTGGAAAATAGTTTTCCTACCCCTAGAACACTACTAAGTCATCAATATAAATGTTCTTAATATGTCATTGTCACCTCAACTACCACTGTTACAAATAAGAGGATATATCCCATCTATTAATTTTACATTCGTTTTTCACATATACATCAAAGGTTCACCATTTCCCAAAGTTGCTTGCTCTTCTGAACTTGATGGTTACAAGGTAAACTGAATGGTGAGGAGGTAATCTTACTGCCCACTGGCCGTTTTCCATTTTCCCTCATCAGTTAGGGCCAGGGAGTAGGGACTATCTCAAGCTTGGGGTGGAGGGTTATCTCCCCCAGCACAGTAGCACAATAAAGCATCTGAGGCATGATGGGTAGCCAGGCTTAGACTTGTGGGCAGGAAAGCACAGCCCTGTAACTGGCAAGACGAAGAGGGATGTTTGTTGTTTTGGGTTCCTTGGGTTTTTAAAAGCTTTTCCCATCTTCTTCATCTCCTCTTCCGGCTCTGGCCCTGAATTCCAGGTACCTAGGAATTCACAGAAGGTTGGCCAGGGCAGCTGGTGTGTATGCAGGAGAATATGGAGAAGGCTGTAGCTAGAGCAAGGGGGCCACTTGGGGAAAAAACATGATTCCCATTGGGGTCCTAGGGAGTATATGTACGATGCAGGGTGACAGGATTGCAGCCTTCAGGGACTTTAGGAAGAGTTGGGGGAATATGGAGGGCACAGCCCCAGCTTCCATGCACTGGGATTCAGTAACTCAGTACGTCTTGCTAAGTCTGTGCCTGTACTCGATCTATCCTTATACTCTTTTTACTTTCTTAAGCAAACAGAGGAAGTTCCCATCGCAACCCAAACCAAACTCTTGACCCGGTTCTGAAATCTAAACACCCAATGAAGTGTCCTATAGGCACAGGGCCATCTACTTCCACAGTTTAAAACATTGGCAAGAGCTTAGAAATCATGTATTTCCTACTTATTTGCTCACGGTCTAGTCTGTCTCTCCCTGCTCCTCCTTCCATAGCCAGACCCCCGTGCCTGTGGGATTTTTTTCCTTCTCTTTTCTTTAAAGTATAGAAGCATCAGAAAAAGTAGAAACAATACATAGTCCAGAAAGTGTGAAAATATCTCATCTGATAAAGAGTTGGACACAATAAATTTTTACTCTCTTCATTTCCTCTCTAAGTTCTTTTCTGAAAAAGATGAGCTTTCTGTGTCTGCCTGAAACAGTGGGTCGCTGTCTGAGTCCTGCTGTAGTCTTTTTCTCCTGCTCTCAATGTCTTGTTGCTTCCTGCAAACCGGCAAGAACAAAGAGACCTCAGACCCTTTACAGACTGGCAGTGTATCTCTCAGTTTGTCATCAGAAGCACACTACCTCTACCAATAAAATCACCCCCAAATAAATACTATGAGAAAATGTGTAATTGTAATCTGGATAAATTGTACTTCATGTAGATAATTAACAAAATCACATTTGTTGCCCCCTATGAAGAGTGTCAATATTTCCCTAAGTGACACATGGCTAAGCCCCATGGAGAAAAGCCTACTTCAGTCCCAAGTGTTGAATAGGCAGAGGCTCTGGCCTGTACCCGCTCTGTCCAGCATTTGACTGACTTACTGCTACTCCTATCATCCCTCGTCGGCCTGCAATTCCAGGCCAGCGAACACTCAGCTATGCTCTGGAACCGTTGGCATCCAGGGGACGGATGGACCACAAGACAGATCCGCAAACGCTGGCCGATGAATCCTCCATGACCTGTGTCTTCTTGCAGCAGGTCGTCCGTGCTCCCAGGGCACTGAGCACTGTGGTCACCATGCCGCTCAGGGCATCATTTGTGTCTTCCTCAATGGAATCGTTGCCTGACTATCGGCCTCTTGTTTTGCCCTTACCTATCACTCTAGAGAGAACAGATCTTTTGAGATCCAGATCCCGATCATATCAGCACGTTTTTTTCTAACTACCTTCTCCTGTCCCCTCCTCAAGTTCTAAAAGTTTACTCTGGTTCTAAGAGGGCAGAGGTGGCACTGTTGGATGGTGGGAGGGTGAGCCCATGGAATAGCCACCACCCCTAAATAAAGTCCATCTTCTTTAGCTACCGTATGGTCTGACCAGAAGGGTCCAATCTCATATTTCTCACCTGCTTTCCATAGTGCTTTCCCCCCATCACAGTCTTCATAACTTCTTATCTTGAAAATTGTTGAGAAATGCTTCTTTTGGAAACTGCGCTCAGAGAGTGATTGTGACCCTTGTGTCTGGGGGTGGTCCAGAAACATCAGTTCCTATGGCTTCTAGACTGACAGTCTTGGGGACTCACTTCATCTTGAGTTTTTCTGTGTCTTTTCCTTCTTTGGCTGGAGGCCCCACCCTCTGAAGCACCTCCAGCCCTGGCTTCCCATGATCTAGATTGCAGAGTGCTGGGCAGAGTCTGGGCTCTGGGCTCCTAGGATTCCCAGAAGACCTGACATTTTACCTGTACAGGTTTTGTGCAATTCTAGTGACTGACTGTATTTTGGGAACCCCAAATCAGAGTAAATATCCTACATGTTTAAAAAGACTCATGGGATCTAAATAATAGAATATTTCCACACCAGGGGACTCTGTGCCATACGATGAGCCTGGTAGGTTACTGCATGAAGATTATCACCAACTCAGCAGCGGGATGCTCTGCCGCTCCCTTACATTTCTGAGAACCTAAGTAGGTTGCCATTTCTGGACTTTGCACAGCTACTCATGGGCCACATGTTCCTAGTAAAGCCTTATTCTTTCTGTGACCACATTTCCCACCTGTAAAACAAAAGAGTTTTGGTAGAAAATCCCTGAGATCTTTTTCAACTTTAACGACAATATGGTGTTATGATCTCTACTTTTGATTTATCTTCCTCCCCTCCATATATCCCTGAGAAATCCCAAGAATGAGGAAACTGGACTGTAGCTGACCACTACAACTTACCAAAATATAAAGTGTTCCCTCTCTTTCTTCTGAGCCAAATGCAGGAGATTTGCAAAAGCCTCACTGGGAAAATCGTGTCTCTGAGTCGCTTACTCTATTTATTTATTTGCATTAAAAATTAGTATTGCAATGCATTTATAGAAACAATGTTTACAGGTTTAGCATGGATCCTGACCATTAATGGGAAAATAAATTAAAATCCTTCCATCCTCAACCTATTGGCACTTTTACGGATAAGACTAATGTTATTAAGCAAGGTTTTAGAGGAGATACAGGAGACTGTGTCCTTGACATAACTGAGCTGAATATGCTTTATTGTGAAATTCCCAAGGAATTGACTTGCAAATCAGAGCTCAGAAGCCCACAGCAGTGGATGACAGGGCTGTCTGGGGAGCCAGTCTGGGGGATGGTAAGGGGAAGATGAGAGAGTTCTCCTGGATATTAGTTGCCCAGGAGCTTCCAAGAACCATTTCTTAAGCTGCCCATGCTTCCTGCCATACATGGTTGCAGGGTTGGGGGGCAGTGGACAGGGAGGACCAGAGAGAGTAATCAACCCTTCTGCCAATATAAAATAACTCTGAAGACTTGGCCCTGATTTTTTTAATTTAATAAATCTTTATTGTTCAGATTATTACAATTGTTCCTCTTTTTTTCCCCCATAGTTCCCTTCCACCTGGTCCCCACCCCACCCTCTGTGCTTACCCCCCCACCGGCCTCATCCATAGGTGTACAATTTTTGTCCAGTCTCTTCCCGCACCTCCCACACCCCTTTCCCCCCGATAATTGTGAGACCACTCCCTTTCTATGCCCCTGATTCTATTCTATTCACCAGTTTATTCTGTTCATCAGATTTTTTATTCACTTGATTTTTAGATTCACTTGTTGATAGATATGTATTTGTTGTTCATAATTTTTCTCTTTACTTTTTTCTTCTTCCTCTTCTTTAAGAATACCTTTCAGCATTTCATATAATACTGGTTTGGTGGTGATGAACTCCTTTAGCTTTTTCTTATCTGTGAAGCTCTTTATCTGACCTTCAATTCTGAATGAAAGCTTTCCTGGGTAGAGTAATCTTGGTTGTAGGTTCTTGCTATTCATCACTTTGAATATTTCTTGCCACTCCTGTCTGGCCTGCATAGTTTCTGTTGAGAAATCAGCTGACAATCGTATGGGTGCTCCCTTGTAGGTAACTAACTGTTTTTCTCTTGCTGCTTTTAAGATTCTCTCTTTGTCTTTTGCTCTTGCCATTTTAATTATGATGTGTCTTGGTGTGGTCCTCTTTGGATTCCTTTTGTTTGGGGTTCTGTGCGCTTCCTGGACTTGTAAGTCTATTTCTTTCACCAGGTGGGGGAAGTTTTCAGTCATTATTTCTTCAAATAGGTTTTCAGTATCTTGCTCTCTCTCTTCTTCTGGCACCCCCATAATTCTGATGTTGGTACGCTTGAGGTTGTCCCAGAGGCTTCTTACACTATCTTCAACTTTTTGGATTCTTTTTTCTTTTTGCTTTTCCGGTTGAGTGTTTTTTGCTTTTTTGTATTTCAAATCTTTGACTTGATTCTTATGTTCCTCTAGTCTGCTGTTGGGTCTCTGTATAATCTTTATTTCAGTCAGTGTATGTTTAATTTCTAGTTGGTCCTTTTTCATATCCTCGAGGGTCTCGCTAAATTTATTGGCCTTTTCTAGGATATTCTTGAAAAGCCTTATAACCATGGTTTTGAATTCTATATCCAGTCGTTTGTTTTCCTCCATTTCTTTAGTTTGTGATCTGTTTCTTTGTCTCCGCATTTTCGCTGCTTCCCTGAGTTGGTAAGGTAGATTTGTGTGCTAGGTTTCCTATATGGCCCAGTGGGTCGGCCTCCTCAGTTACCTGAGGTGGACACTCTTGGTGCACCCCTTTGTGGACTGTGTGTACAGCCTTGTTGTAGTTAAGTCTTGATTGTTGTTGGTGTCACTGGGAGGAATTGACCTTCAGGCCAGTTGGCTGTGAGGATCAGCTATGTCTACGCTGGGAGAAGTTCAGTGCTGGAGACAGCCTTATAGGATCAGAGTTGCAAAATTGCAAAAGCCTCTGTGCTCAGCTTGGATGGGGCGGAGTCTCAGGGCGGAGCAGACAGTCTTGGCTTCCCGTCAGCCCTGCCCTTGAGTGTGCGCCTCCAGACCTCTGCCTTCCGTGGCTCCCCTGAGTTTCCGCCTGATGGTCCAGATTCCCCCTGTAAGAGCGTGGGTCCCCAGGGGCTCGCCTGGAACTGGGGTTCAGTGCAGTCGGAACTGGGGTTCAGTGCAGTCAGGAGCTTCCGTCTCCCTTCTGCTAGGGAAAGCCTACGGCAACCTCTGCATTCAGTCTTCTCTGCGAGCACTCCCGCGCGTGCGCCTCCAGACCCCTGCCCGCCATGGTTCCCCAAAGTCTCCGAGTCTCTGTGTGCCTTTCTCTCTACCTGACAGTCCAGACTCCCCCTATATGAGCCTGGGTCCACGGGGTTTCACCTGGAACTGAGGTTCAGTGTAGTTGGAACTGGGGTTCAGTGCAGTCAGGGGCTTCCTTTCCCCTCCTGCCAGAGAAAGTCAGCCAGGCACTCAGCCGCCCTTCCTTTCTGCGCGCGCGCCTCCTTACCTCAGCCCTTTGCCGCTCCTCTGATTCTCCGTGAGCTTTTCTGTTTCCTTCTAGTTGTAGAATTTCCACTCAGCCAGCCTTCCTGTGTTTCTGGATGATGTCTGTTCTGTCTTTTAGTTGTAGTTTTGAAATTGTTGTGCGAGGCAGCAGTTTAGGTGCTTACCTATGCCGCCATCTTGGTTTCTCATTGGCCCTGATTAAATGTGGTGCTTGGCATGCCTTTCAGGCTGCTTCCTCTGAAAAGGCAGGTAGAGTCCACACACTCTTGCTTTCAGCCCACATTTATTGAGCACCTACTCAGTACTGGTCTTGTTGATGTCACAACCTAGTGGGGCTGCAGGCCCACCAATAAGGAATTATAATGCAGTGTGGTCAGGGCTATGACCAGTTCAACACAGGGTGCTCTTGGAGCACAGAAAGGGGGTCATGACCCACCTGGCCATTAGGGGAAACTGGGTAGCATCTCTTAGGGCAAACACTGGCTCAGCCTTTAAGGATGGTGTCTGCTTGAGTAAGAACAAGAGGAAGTGAGCAAGACAGGCCATGTACAATTCTGTCATTCATAAATTTATCCGAAGCTTTTGGGAAGACATTTATATTTCCTGCTAGCACCTCCTCTTGGGGGTGATGAATTCCAAAAAGCTCCAATCCGTTTATTACTCCCTGTGAGAGAAATTGCTTCCTTTTATGTTTGGATGTAAACCTGGATCACATTTTACAGGATTTCTTAGTCACAGAGTCTTGGAATTTGATGAGTACGTCTGTGCCCCATAGATCCTCAAGATTCTTGGTTCTGTGGATCTGACTCTCTCCCCTTCTCAGTCATTTGACTGAAGACCCTAACCTTGTAGCCAGTCTGATATTCCCAATTTCATTTGTCCTTCTCAGAATCTCTTATCTGTCCAGACTTTCTGGGCTATGGTGGCCAGAACATCCTCTACCACCCTGTTTTATAGGAAAACAAAAAAGCTGCTTTCTCTAAAGGAAGGACAGTATTTTTCCTTTCTGTTTCTGATAACAGAGCATGAGAACACAATTGACTGAGAAAGGCTGTGGGGTGGGGCTGCCTGTGTCTGAAGCATCTTTATATCCACAAGGCCTTGCCTAATAGCTGATTATGTGATCAGAGCTCATAGGATGGGTATTTGTATGCAGAGCAGGGGTGTGAACCCTTTTGCTGCTAAGGGTCATTTGGATATTTATAACATGATTCGCAGGCCATACACAATTATCAACTTAAAAATTAGCCTGCTATATTTGGTCAAACATTTAATTAACTCACCCCTAATGCCTTGACAGGGACAAAACAAATGATTTTGTGGACCTTATATGGCCTTTGGGGTGGGGATTGTTCCCCACCCCTGATGTAGAGGAACCAAGAAATGAATATCCTGAGTACTGGTGTGTCCCTCTCTTCCATCATTACTGAGAACCCAGACTCTATCCATTATACTCTGATACAGACCCTATATATTATATTCTGATTTTTTATTTAAAAAAATTATTTCTAATCTTCCTAACTTCCCACCAAAATTGTAGGTGCTTCCTCACTGCTTTTTACTGCTGTAGCTTTATAATGTCTTGAAATTAGGTAGTTTTAGTTCTCTACTTTGATCTCTTTCAAAGTTGTTTTGGCTATTATTGGTCCTTTGCAATTCTGTATGATAACCCCACCACAGCTTTATTGAGATATATTTGACAAACAAAAATTATGTACACTTAGGATGTACAATGTGATGATTTAATGTATGTATACATTGTAAAATGATTATCACAGTCAAGTTAATTAACACATCCATCACCTCACATAGTTACCGATTTTTGTATGTGTGTGGGAGCACAAGATCTATTTTCTTAGAAATATTTAAAATTCAGGTATATAATGCAGTATTATTAACTATAGTCACTATGGTACATATTAAATTCCTAGGACTAATTCATCTTATAACTGGAACTTTGTACCCTTTTACCAACGAATCTCCATTTCCTCCACCCTCCAACCCTGTTCTTCTCTGGTTCTATGGATTTGAATATTTTAGACTTCATATATACGTGAGAGCATATTGTATTTATGCTTACATGTCAGGTTTATTTTACTTTGCACCAGGTTCATCCACATTGTTGCAAATGGAGGTTTACCTTCCTTTTTTTATAGCAACACTTGTTATCTCTCTCTATCTCTCTCTCTACTAATAGTCATACTAACAGGTGTAAGGTGATATTTCATTGTGGTTTGATTCGCATTTCCCTGATGATTAGTGATGTTGAGCATCTTCTCATATACCTGCAGACTATTTGTATATCTTCTTTGGAAAAATGTCAATTCAGATCTTTTGCCCAATTTTTAATGAGGTTATTTGTTTCTTGTGCTATTTTTTTCACAGAAATAGAAAAAAAAAACAGTTCTAAAATTCATATGGAACCACAAAGACCTCAAATAGCCAAATCAATCTTGAGAAAGAAGAACAAAGCTAAAGATATCACACATCCTGATTTCAAACTATATTACAAAGCTATAATAATCAAAACAGTATGGTATTTGCATAAAAACAGACATAACCCAATGAAATAGAATGGAAAACCCAGAAATAAACCCATACATATACAGTCAACTAATTTTTGACAAGGGTGCCAAGAATATACAATGGAGAAAAGATAATCTCTTAAATAAATAGTATTGGGAAAACTGGATACCCTTCTGCAAAAGAATGAAATTGAACCCTTATCTTGCACCATACACAAAATTTGACTTGAAATGGATTAAAGACTTAAATGTATGACCTATAACTATTAAACACCAAGAAAAATAATGTAGGGAAAAATCCCTTAACATTGTTCTTGGCAATGATTGTTTTAATATGACACCAAAAGTACAGGCAACAAAAAGAAAAATAAACAAGTGGAACTACCTCAAACTAAAAAATTTCTCTAAATCAAAGGAAACAATCAATAAAATGAAATGAAAATCTATGGAATGGGAGAAAATATTTGCAAATCATATATATGATAAGGGGTTTTTATAGTTATTTTGTCAATGTATAATTATTTTGCATGCTGGGATTTGATTTGGATTACATTAAATCTATAAATCAATTTGGGAGATTTAACATGTTAACAATATTGAGTCTTCTGATTCATGAACACATGAAAAAATCATACTATTTATTTGAGTCATCTTTAATTTCTCTCAGCATTGTTTCTTAGTTTAAATTGTATGTCTTTCACATCTTTTGAGAGATTTATTCCTAAATAGTTAATTTTTTATGCTGTTATAATTGGCATTGACTTTTAAATTTCAACTTTCAATTGTTTGTTGCTAGTATATAGAAATACAATTGATTTTTGATATTGATCTTATATCCTGAAATCTTTTAAAACTCACTCATTAGTTCTAATATTTTTTGTAGATTTTATTGAATTTCCTACATAGATGATCATGTTATCTGTGAATAAATAAACTTTTAATTCTTCTTATCCCATTTGAATGGCTTAGTTCTTCTTCTTGCCTTATTGAACTGGCTAGAACCTATAGGAAAATATTAAATAGAAGTGGTGAGACCGGATGTCTTTGTCTTATTCTTGATATTAGGCAAAACATATTCATTCTCTTACAATTAAGTATGATATTAGCTGTAGATTTTTTATATCTGTCCTTTATCACATTAAGGAAAGTCTTTTCCTAATTTGCCAAGAGTTTTTATCAGAAATAGATGTGTTAACTTTGTTAAATTCTTTTTCTACACCAATTAAAATTGATTATACAGTTTTTCTTTTTGGTTTGTTAATATGGTGAATTACAGTGATTTTTAAAAATAATTAAGTCAGACTTGCTCTCCTGGGATAGACTCTAATTAGTAATGATGTATTATCCTTTTTGTATATCATTAGGTTTGATTTGCTAAAATTTCATTTAAAATGTTTGCACTTATGCTCATGAGGTGTATAAGCCTGGAGTTTTCTTTTCTTGTAATATCTTTGTCTGATTTTAGTATCAAGTTAGTGCTGGTCTCATGGAATAAGTCCCTTTTCAGTTTCCTTAAGGATTTGTGTAGAATTAATATTATTTCTTCCTCAAATGTTTCATATAATTCATCAGTGAAGCCATTTCAGTTTAGAGTTTCTTTCTGGGAAAGTTTTAAATTATAAATTAAATTCTTTAATATATAAAGGACCATTCATGTTATTTCTTCCTGAGTGAACTTTGGCAGTTTTTGTTATTCAAAGATTTTGTCCACTTTATTTAAGTTGTCAAGTATATTGTTATAAAGGTGTCCATTATATTCCCTATGATCCTTTTAATATCTGTAGAATTTATAGTGGTTTTACCTTTCTCATTTCTGTTATTGCTAATGTGTATCTTATTATTATTATTAATTAGTCTGGATGTTGGTTTATAGATCGTCTCAAAGAATCAGTTTTGATTTCACTGATTTTTTTCTATGTTGTATTATTATTGATACTCTGGTCATTATTATTATTTGCTTTCTCTGCTTTCCTTGGTTTTTATTTCTTTATCTGTTTTGGGGGTAGAGGGACTTCTTAGGGTGGAATCTGAGGTCACTGAGTTGAGATTTTTTTTTCTAACATGATCATTTAGTGCTATAAGTTCACCCCTAAGTACAACTTCAGCAGCATCCTGCGAATCTTGGTATGTGGTGTTTCATTTATTTCCAGTTCAAAATACTTTCTAATTGTACTCCTGATTTTTTTTTTTTTTGACACATGGGTTATTTGCAAGTATGTTGTTCATTTTTAAAGTATTTGATAATTTTTCAGAGATCATTCTCTTATTGACTTATAACATATTTCAATTTTGGCCAGAAAATGTATATTATATAAATTCAATTCTTTTACATTTAATGAGATATTTTATGTCTCAGACATAATTTGAGGCTTCTTTTATGTATATGTTTCACATACACTTGAAAATAATGTGTATTCTGCTATTGTGAATGGGGAATCTATAATAATAAAAGCGTAATATGCTAATTAGACCAGACAGCCGAACGACCTTCTGGACGTCATTCTGGACACTTTCCGGATGAAGACGCAGTGGCAGAGGCAGCCGTCATGGTGGGCGGGGCTGAGGCAGAGGCAGTTAGGGGTGATCAGGCAGGCAGGCAGGTGAGCAGTTAGGGGCGATTAGGGAGGCAGGCCAGCAGTTAGGGGTGATCAGGCAGGCAGAGTGGTTAGGGGTGAGCAGGCAGGCAGGCGAGCAGTTAGAGGTGATGAGACAGGCAGGCAGAGTGGTTTGGGGCAATGAGGCAGGCAGGCAGGCAGGCGAATGGTTAGGAGCCAGCAGTTCTGGATTGCGAGAGAGATTCTTGTGGGATCAGGCCTAAACTGACAGTCGGATATCCCTTGAGGGGTTCCGGATTGCGAGAGGCTGCAGGCCGGGCTAAGGGAACACCCTCCATCCTATGCACAAATTTCATGTAGCTGGCCTCTAATCCTATATAATAAAGATGTAATATGCACATGGTTGTTATGCTGTGAAGCGTAATGACTGACCGCGTAACAACCGGGATCACGGATCAGCAGGTGGGGCAGCGAGCTACAAGTGGGTGGCAGAGAGCTACAGGAGGGGGCAGGGCAGCAAGCTATGGAGGGGGCAGGGGGCAGAGGGAGCTACAGGAGGGCGGCAGCGAGCTACTGGCTACAAGCGGGTGGTGGAGAGCTACAGGAGGGGGCAGGGCAGCAAGCTATGAGGGGGGCGGGGGGAAGGGGGCAGGAGGAGTTACAGGAGGGTGGCAGCGAGCTACTGGTGAGCTACTGGCACACGGATTCATGCGCAGGGCTACTAGTATTTAATAAACGCCAATTAGGTAAAGTTGGTTGATAGTTTTGTTCAAATTTTGTGTGTCCTTGCCGATTCTTCTGTCTCCTCATTCTATCAATTATTGAGAGTGGGGCATTGAAATCTTTAATAATAAATTGTGACTTTGTCTCCTTACCCTTGCATTTATATCATCCAATACTTCCTGTTTTTTGAAGTTCTGGAGTTCTGCTGCTTGGAACATAGACATTTAGAAATGTTATGCCCTCTTGATGAACTGACCTCCTGATTGCTTCATCATCCCTTCTTGGGTTCTGAGTACTTTTGTATGTCTATAAATATTCTTGAGCTTTGTCTTGGGATGCAACTAGATAACTTGGAAATAGTTTGATCCTTTGCATCCTTCCTATTTGTTATGTGAGGCCTAAGCTGCATTTAGTCTAGGGCTAACTCTTCCCCACCACCGAGGCAAGCCCTTTGTGCGTACTCTGTCTCGTGCTTTGTGAATCATGAGGTTTTCCAGTTTTGTTGGTGGGAACAGAGCTATTCCTGGTTCTATGTGAACACCAGGCTCTGTTATCTCTAATCCTTTCTGGTAGTTCTTTTCCCCAGACTTGGCTAACTTCCTCACATGCATGTGCTGATATAGTACTCGAGTGGGATCCTTGTAGACCTCTGGGGTTCTCTCGGTGTTCAGCCCTCTTTTCTCTGTCCTCTGAACTGTAGCTGCCTCGGTCTCCCTAGGCTCAGCTCTGTCGCCTAAACTCAGGAAGTCCACAGGCTCTGCCTCACTTCCCTCTTCTTGCCCCGTGGCCTGGAAACATTCTCAAGGCCGCAAGCTGGGGCGATAATAAAACTCACATCGTTTGTTTTCCGTCTCTTAGGGATCGTTGTCTTGCTGTCCAATGTCTTGAAAATTGTTCTTTCATGGTGTGTTTTTTTTAATGGTCTGTTTTTAAAATTTGTTTATTTCAGACAGGAGTTTAAATCCAGCCTCTGTTATGCTATCTTAGCCAGAAATGAAATAACTATAAATAGTTTTTAATTCAACTTGATCGTGTCAGCCTGTTTTCAGATAAAATCAGTTTTCTAGAATACAAATTTAAAAACTGTAGTACGATGGTTCTCAACTAGGTTTTATTTTTTAATCAACTTTATTGAGGAATAGGCACATAGACTGAAATATACATATTTTAAGTGGCCATTTTAGTCAGTTTTGACCCATTTCAAGATAAGGAACATTTCTATCATCCCATAACGTTCCTTTCAATGAGTTTTAATATGCAATTATGAGAAGTCAGTCGAACTCTCTGTATTGCCTTGCGAGCTGGGGAAAGGAGCCCAGGTGCTGGACCCCCTCCTCCCCTTGCATTGTTTCCAGATCCCGCTCTGCTGTGTTATCTCGTTTGTCCAGGTAGACAGACCCATGTGTGACTCTGCAAAATGAATCACTGGACCTCAGGACCTGGGTGATTTTTGCAAGTAGGTAGGGTTCAACACTCAATGAGATGAGGGATTGTTTGGGGAATTCAGTGCTCCCCAGTGTTCAGTCGTGGAATGCCCTAGGCCAGTGGTGGGCAAACTGTGGCTCGCGAGCCGCAGTTTGTCTCTCTGTTGACTAATGAGTTTGCCGACCACTGCCCTAGGCTATATTACAGTTTCTACCGTGGACCCCTGGGGACTTCCATTTCTGAGATTTTTGAGATTATTTGTTACACAGCATTGTTACCACAATAACTAATTGATACATGGTGCTTGAAAAATATTGTTGGACTGCTTTCCAAAATGTTGCATTTATATTTATACTGTATCAAGCTTGCCAAACTGGATATTATTTTTATTTTATTTCTTTCCAGTTTCATTGAGCTATAATTGACATACATCACAGTATAAGTTTAAGCTGTATAGCATAATATATTTTTATTTTGAACTTATGAAAGTTTAATAGGCTAAATCATATTTTTGTTATTGTTTTGTTTTTCTGAAACATCCCTGAACTTCTCAGACACCTGTGAGCCTTGCTGGCAAGAAGCATTATTGGGTCTCATTTCCCTCCTGGTAGGTAGGTGTACCAGAGGGAACCCTGCATGTAGCTGGCTGTATAGGAAGCCAAAAACCGAACCTGATAGTAAATCATAAGTCCTGTGGGATCATGCCCTATTTAAATAGATCACCTTGTTTCTAAACATTTATTTATTTCCCTTTGGACTCTTTCTCCTCTATTTGCAATGTTGTGTTTGCGTGTCACAGTTTTCCAGTGTTTACCATGTGCTAGCCATATTAGGCACTGCATCCTATAATAAGCAAAGCCACCACACCCCTCTCGTTCTTGCTGGCCAGCTTCTATCTGCCCCATTGGCTGCCAACTCAGAATTCACATTCTGACCCTGGTCACCATGTTGCTTCTTGCATCTCTCACAGCCTTTTAGGGACCTGAGGGCCCTTCCTCAAATGCACTTCACCTGGCACATTGAAACACAGCAACTATAGCAAGTCCTGCTGTGAGTGAGTGAGTGAGGCTGGGTGAGGGGGCAGCTGACCCTTTCTCATCTCTGGATTCAGGGCCTGTATATCACCATTGTTTTCATTAGCAGGGTTAGATCTTTTTCTATATTTTTATTTACTAGTTAAGGCTCTCTTTTTAAAATGAATTTTTTGTTCATGTCCTTTGCCTACTTATCTATTGAGGTCTTGATTTTAAAAAAATCAATTTATATGAATTTTTTATGTAGCAGAGATATTAAACCATTTCTGCAGTTTGCTGCAAAACTCTTTCTCTGTCCAATATTTGTTTCCTTGGCTTTTGCTATCCAGAAGATATGTTTTCCGAGTGAAAGTTTACACCCATAAATAAGAAGGGCCACATTTAAATGTGTGTACCTTTCTCTTATCTTTGCATAGCCTGTAATATGTTTTCTCAGGCAGTTTAAGTCTCACTCTGGAATGCTCAGATTAGCGGCCAGGAATGTATTCAGGAGGAAGGAGAAATTGGATCGCTCTGTGACAGGAATGGCTAATGACATTTTCTCCCTGATGAGGCCCCATGGCCCACTCTTCATTTATGCATTCTAAAATATGTATTGAGCATCTACTCCATGCCAGGCACCACCGCCTGAGACATTCGGGGCCCTGGCTTAATGGTCACTGAGATTTAATTGAAGTTTGATGAGATGGATGAACCATGTACTACTATATCAATAAAGTTGAGTATTACCTTCATCACATTCTTAGAATTATTAACTTTAGGGTCTATGGAGACGATCTTGAATGAGCAAGACAGATATAGTCCCTGCCCTCCTGGGGTTCACAGAAGATTGGAGAAGGCATCCAAGTAAAAGACAATTACAATGAAATGTGGCAGGCTTTGTGATGGAGGACATGGGGTGGGGATGGGGAACCTTGCAGGGCATCTAGCCCAGATTTGAGCGACCAGGGAAATCTTTTGGAGGCGATAGTAACTAAATTGAGGCCTGAAAAATGAGTAAGAATGGCTAAGAGAAGAAGGTCGAAGGTCAGAGTAGTTTTGCAAAGGCAACCTCTTGAAAAAATTCTGAGGGTGAGACAGAACACTTGAGCCAAGGTGCTCAAGAGCGTATCTTAGAGAAAGTGTTTGAGAAATGCATCAAATATCATCATCATTATTCCTTGAATTATTTGACACCCCCCTTTTTTATTGCCCTCTGTAAAATATGTCACAATTTTCATTTACCAATGAAAAGGGGGTTGGCTTGAAAAATCAGGTCACTTGGTGTTTACTTCTAGCTCCGCTGTGAAAGAGCTGTGTGACTATAGCTAGTTTATGGTCCTTCTCTGGGCCTCTGTGTCCTGCACTGTGAAGGCAGGGGCCAGGCAGGACTGTGTCCCAGCATGACCTACTGCGGCTGCATCTACCGCCTTTGAGGGATGGCTGCCCAGTGGTGTTTGGTCCTCTCTTCTTTCTTTCTTTTTTTAAAAATATATTTTATTGATATTTCACAGAGAGGAAGGGAGAGGGATAGAGAGCTAGAAACATCGATGAGTGAGAAACATCGATCAGCTGCCTCCTGCACACCTCCCACTGGGGATGTGCCACAACCAAGGTACATGCCCTTGACCGGAATCGAACCCGGGACCTTTCAGTCCGCCGGCCGACGCTCTATCCATTGAGCCAAACCAGTTTCAGCGGTGCTCTCTTCTTTCCATCATCATACCTGTGTCCAATGCTCAAGAGAGGCTCTTAGCCCTCAGAACACTCTCAAGTAGTCAGAGTCCAAGAAGAGGTTTCTCCCAAATGTGAACCAAATCCCCCGGCTAGAATCTGAGCAGTCTCTACCTCCAACTCTGTCGAGTCTTGCCCTGCGTGCTATCGATTTCCACAGACAGGAGTCAAGCCAATGAGGTAGAGCTCCTGGAGGGGGGACAGGGGCTGCTTGGGGGATTCTCAAGGCAGCGCCTAGTACATTATGGGTCTCCGGTTAATATTCATTGAAGTTTCATTGAGGTTTGATGAGATGGATGAACCATACAATATGTCAATAAAGTTAAGTATTACCCTAACCACATTCTTAAAGTTATTAAAAATGTCAAGAGCAAGGTGATTTATTTGCTCGTTCTATGGAAATAGTGCAAAGACAGTATGTATAAAAACGTGCAGGGCTTAAATGATAATGATTTATTTTCCCAGCTCCATCTCAAGCTTAGTGTCAGTGACTGTTTCTGATGCCTCCTACCTCTTTGAGATCTTTGGCCTTTTGACACCATTTTTGGCCCCAAGAGTCTTAACAGGTTGCCTTTTCCAGGCTGGAGGTTCAGGAGCTGATGGAAATTCATTCCCTGGTGTCTCCTGTCTGTGGAGAATGCCGAGCAGCGGCCTAAGACCAACCTTTCACATTTGACATCATTTCCCCTGCGTCAGGTGCTTCAGCAGGGGATGATAGAGCTCGGGCCCTGGGCTCAGACCTGAAAAATGTGGTTCTTTCTGTGACATAGCATGTGTCCCACAAGGACCATAAGCAATAGAAACTCTGGGAGTTCAGGAAGGAGTGGGAATTAGAATGATTTGTTCTGGGAATATGGATTCACTTTGAATCACTTGCATCTGACTTGCAGCACGGCCTCCTATGGAGGGCTCCTGGCAGGGCCAGCCTTGGGATTCTGCACCCTGGGCCTCAGCCACAGCTTATCCAGGACCCGGGGAGATCCTGAGTTTCAGTGTGTGTGTCTCGCGTCTCAGACTACACGGCCCACAGAGCAGGGTCTGCACAAACAGCTTTTGCACAGCCACAGCCAAGCACCCTGTACAGAGAAGCGCTTGGTAACAAATGATTTTGATGCTTTGTAATAACTATGTGATTAAAAACCACTTGAAAAATGACAACAGTTAACACAAATCCCAGCCTTCCAAGCTCATGCGCAGCTTCCACAAAGCCTCTATCCCCCACCCCCCGTCCA
The DNA here is from genome assembly GCF_963455305.1 of Plecotus auritus. Classification (NCBI taxonomy): domain Eukaryota; kingdom Metazoa; phylum Chordata; class Mammalia; order Chiroptera; family Vespertilionidae; genus Plecotus; species Plecotus auritus. Next base: position 149,191,058 of record NC_137773.1, read on the forward strand.
CAGCTGCTTATGGGTGCTCACTCTTTCAGGATCTCCTCTCTGGACACATTTTAGTCTGGGGCTTTGTGTGGGAGAACTGCCAGCCCTGCCTTCCCCACCACAGCCCAGTGCTCAGTACCGTTCTCAGCCTCTGGGGGGCACCAGAGCTTGCGCATAGCAGCTTGGATGCTTCTTGAGACAAAAGAGGAGGATTTTGGCTGCCAATTTCTCTTAACATTGTGTAAGGTTGTCTGGAGGCAGAGGAGGCTGGATACAGACCTGAATCAGGGTGTGCACAGTTCTGGCTGTTCAGTAGCACTGGCTGGGGGCTGATGGTGGTCCACACCCGAGGGGATAGGGAGCCAGATTCTGGTGCCTTTTGCACCTGGGAGTCCAGCTTATAGGGTCCAGGCGCTGGTAGGAGAGGTCCTTGGAGTAAGACCTTACAGGACAGGAAGCTTCCTTCACCTCTGCCCCACTGGGCCAGGGGGCTGCATTTATCAGAGAAACAAAAGGTGAGTGAGGAAGACAGGAATAAACCTCAAAGGGAAAGGGACAAGAAGCAAGAGAGAAAGAGAGAGAATGCAAACCTGGGGGGGGGGGGGGGGCGGATATCAAGAATGAGACAGAGAAAAGCTAATGTATGGTGATTGTTCTAACCAGTGTTATGGGTTTTGGAGCCAAACAATTTGTAGGAAGCAAACTTCCCTGAATGTGAGTACTTAATAAAGAAGAAAACGGAAGGATTGATAATGGAAATTACGCTAATGAATAAACAAGCTGCTTAAAAAATGGGCTTCTCTAGCAGTCCGTTATTTTTAACTTAGTGTCAATTTGCATACTAGTTAATTTGCATATATTAAATACTGCTCCCCTTCTTCTCCTTCCCACCTCCTCCACTTCAGAATAACATTTCATTACGGTGCTGCTGGGCCCGAGGACTCAGAGGCTCTGGAGAGTTTATTAATTTATCCAACACATGCTGTGTACATTTTTATCACTTGCCGCACAGTGGACCGGGTATCTTTGAAGTCATTAACAACACGAGGGGTGTTCTGCTCGAGGTAGTCAAAAGAGAGCGAGGAAAGCCAGCCTGCAAAAAAAGTACCCAAGCCTGGGAAAAGATCATGTTTGGTTTATATTCTTTCTAGGAAGACAAAAATGATCAATGCATGACTCTCTCATCTGCATCAGAGAAACTCTGTTTTGTTTAGTTTTTTGTTTTTTTTTTTCATTTCAAAGTGAAATAGATCTGATTCCTAGTGAGGCACAGATGCCACCAAAAAGCTAGCCACACGTGCCGCTGCCCACAGTGGGAGGAAGAGGAATGCATGGCTCTTTGGGAGTCTCCATCTCTGCTGATGAGAGTAATAAACCAGAGGGTGAGGGGCCCCCCTCCTCTGTGTTCCTCAGAGCCATGGCTGCTGTCACTGGCTGGGTCACCTGGTCCAACCCTGGACCACACCTTCTCCCTCTCTCGCAGCACGCCCTCTCCCCACTGCCCCTTTCCCTTATGCTTTTTACTCAGAGGGACTTCTAGCTCAAGCTTCTGATTGCTTTGTTAAATGCTCTACGGTGGGTGGTGCCCCCTCCCATGGGCCTAGAGAAGGGCCACTGTGCCTGTAAGAGGACTTTTTAAACGTGATCAGGTCTGGCTTACCTGCATTAATCCTGCTGACATTTTTAATGCCATCCTATCCACTTGGCTATGAGTCCTCCTTTCTACTATTCCAGATGCTTAAGCTGAAGAAAAAAAACATATATTTGCCAAGAGCTTGTAGTTCTCCCCAGGTGCCAATGTGAATTAAAATTAAATTAACTAACTAATTTATTCAATCATTCATTCATCAAATATTTATTGAATTCCTACTATGTGCCAGATATGCTGCGCCTTGGGGATATGGAGCTTACATTCTAGTGGGCAGAGACAGGCAATAGACATATACACAATAAATAAATAATACCATCTGAGAGTTATGAATGCTAAGAAGAAGGATAAGTAGGATGATGGGGTAGTGAGTGGCATGATGAAGGAGGCACTAGAGTGTTCAGGGACAACCTCTCTAAAGGGGTGAACTTGGAGCTATGACATAAGAGGACTAGAGGGAGCAGAATTTATTCATCCATGTTTGGCCATCTCTGTGCTTGGCTTGGCCCTAGGTGGGCTTTTGGCCCAGTGACTTTGCACTTGGCTGAAATATCCTGCCAATCCCAGTGTGTCTGCTGCCACTCAGTCCCAAGGGGTGAGCTGGCCTGAACTTCTCGGCTTGGTGAAGCAGCAGCCCTTAGGACCCTCAGCATTCAGGTGACCTTTCGTACAGGTTCAGGTCACGTCTCTAGGAACAAACTCCTTTGGAGGAGAGATAATGGTTAAACACATCGGACACTCTGGGTTTGAATCTTAGTAGTTTTGTGACTTTGGGTAAGTCAGAGAACCTCCTTGTACCTAAGTATCCCAATCTGCAAAGTGGGTATAATACATGTCAAAGGTCTCATGTGTAGTAATGGTTTTATTGCCCCTAAAATACCCATTTTTCTCACTCTATTACCCTGGACGATAAGGATCTAGTCCAGGGGTCCTCAAACTTTTTAAACAGGGGGCCAATTCACTCTCCCTCAGACCGTTGGAGGGCCAGACTATAGTTTAAAAAAAAAACAACTATGAACAAATTCCTCTGTGCACTGCAGGCCCGGGACAAGTCGGCTGCTAAGCAGGACAGGCAGCGGCACCCGGCGGGCCAGATAAATGTCCTCGGCGGGCCGTATGTGGCCCACGGGCCATAGTTTGAGGACCCCTGATCTAGTCCATGAATGAAGAATGTGGAGACTTTTTTTTAAATCCTCACCCAAGGACATGTTTTTTCATTGATTTCAGAGAGAGAGAGGAGGAGAAAGAGATGGATAGATAGATAGATAGATAGATAGATAGATAGATAAACACTGATCAGTTGCCTCCCATATGTGCCTGACCATGGATCAAATCTGCAATCTTTCAGTGCATGGGACGATACTCCAACCCACTGAGCAACACTGGCCAGGGCAAGTATGGAGACTTTTTATGTGGGCTACTAAACATATACGCAATAGAAAATCATTTAAGTCCCTTATGGCTTTAGTCAATGAATCAAACAGCCTTGGGTTTGAAACTCAGCTCCACTAACTTACTAACAATATTATCCTTCAGCAAGTTACTTAATCTGATTATGACTTATTTTACTCATTTATAATATGGGGATAATGATAATGTCTACCTTATAGGGCTGTTAGAAGATTAATGAGACAATATCTATAAAGCATGTAACATAAATGTTAGCTGTTAATGTTAATATTAATAATAAAATGTGAATAATATATATTAAATAATATGCTTAATATTATTTCATTGACCTGGTCTGTGGCAATAAGTAGTTTGATCTTCTTGATTGATAAAATACTTAAAATTCTTTCATATTGTATTGATTTTATTTTTAGCCAAATTATTCTCAAACTTACTGCCACACTGCCACTTCAGTGTGATTTCCTCCATCACCAGTGCCTTTACCCCAGTCTAAGCCACTGTCTTCCCTCCTCAGGACTACTGCAATGGCCTTCCCTGGTCTCCCTGCTTCTACTCCTGCCCTCCTATAGGCCTTTCATCACCCAGCAGGCAGATGATCTGCAGAATGAAAAGCATCTATCAAATGATTTTTACTCATCTCTAAAATAAAATTCAAACTCCTTACCTCAGCCTATAAGGCATTAATTAACTTGTTCCTTGTTTATGTCTCCAACTTCAGCTGCTCTCATTTTTCTCCCTGCCTGCTATCCTCTGGCCACACTGGCCTTCTTTCTGTTCCTGAACATGCCAAGCTCATTCCTGCCTTAAGGTCTGCAGTCATTTCTTCTGCCTGAAATGCCCCTCCCTCTGAGCTTTGCTTGGCTGGTATATCCGTGAAGAATTTCATTTGACTCTGAATAACAGAAAATTCTGACAATGTGACTTTAACACATACAAGGGTTTTTCTTTGTTTGTTTTGTCACAAATCTGGAAAACAGTAGCATTGGCCATCTGCTCAAAAACATCATAGACAAGGCCCCTGAGGTTCTCTGTCTTGGCCTTTTTCTCATCGTTGCAAGATGGCGGCCATAGCAGCAGCCTTCCTAGTCATATTTCAGACAAGAAGAGGGCGCTGAAGGGAAGCAAGAAAGGGCAGTACTTATATTAGGGGAGAAACACTTTCCTGTAAAACCCAGCTTATATATCATTGGCCAGAATATTGTCACAATGGTTATCCCTTGCTCCCGAGAAGGCTGGGATAGTGTGTTTTAGTGAGGTACACTGTACTCTGACCCCAAGCAAATTGACACTGGGTACTTGTAGCTGGGTATATCATGGTCATGAACAAAGTAAAGAAAAAGGGGGCAAGTATCAGGTAGGCAACTAGTGGTACCTGTTACAACTGGCTTCTAATTTTTTAAGTTGTACCATTTTCTTCTCAGAGAGGCCTTCTCTGAACACCTTACCTAAGTATGACCCCCTCCCCATTATTCTCTGTCATAAGTCCTTCCTGTTTTCTTCATCACACTTTTTATGATGTAATTGTTTCCTCTCTATTTACTTGTTTGTCATATATCTTGCTAGAGGCACTGGAAGGGCAGGGAGCATGCCTTCTTGTCTTGCCACTGACTCTCTAGCACCTAGCTTAGAGCTGGGCATGTAGTGGTTTCTCAAGAAATTATCCATCAAGTGAGTGAGTGACTCAGTTAATAAAAGAATATAGGAGACAGCTAATTGCTGGAAATGTTCTCTCTTTCTCAGGCTACCCCAATCAAGGGGAGCCTCTCCTCTCCCTCCCGCCCCCCAGTGGAATTGTTCAATACAAGTAAACACAGTAAGCTAAAGTTAATGATGACTTTGTCCAATTAACAAATGACTCAATGTCCAGAAGATGAATTGCTGGGTTCTTATTTTCACATGTTATCACCAGCACTCAGCTCTCATCGGGTGAGAATTTCAGTAGTTGTGGGTCAGTTGGGTGTGGCAGGTTGTAGAGATTTCTGAATAAGGGAGGAGATTTAGAGTCTAATCTCAGAGCTGTCCTTGGAACTGCTACTCTCGCCTTTTGGGTTGGGAACATGATGTACAATGACCGCGTTTTCCCTTCTCCCTAGAAAAACCAAACCAAACCACAATATATCACTTACTCTGTATTATATGCATTAACTAAGCAAGTTCCTCAGAACAATTCAGAGAAGGAAGCTGAGGCCCAGCAAAGTTAGTGGTTAGGGAGGGATGATGGACCTGGTTAGTGGGTAATGGAGTAGCCGGCCTCCAGAGCCTGTGTATTATGTCATAGTGCTCAATATTTTAATTTAATGCAGGATTTCTTTAGGGCGAATTGGCAATACAATGGAAGTCTGTATATTGTAGTATACCCACGACTCTTTTATAAATGTCAGCATTCAGGCAAAAGTGAAGAGAATGACTCTTTGGTGTATAACTACAGAGATGAGTGCCTCAGTTGGGAGGGAGCTGCTGAGACAAACTGGAAAACAGGGATTGGGCACGGTTCTGTAGGAGCCTGCACCAGCCGACCTCCATCTCTTCCAGCCCTTGTACTGTAATTGTAGCATTATCACCCTGAATTTAATTTCAGGGCCAGCTCCCTGCATCACTCTAATCTCTCTTTACTAAAGGCATGTTAATACAGCTAATCAAAGCCCTGTGGAGTGACATTTTTTTCCCTGAGTATTGCTGCGAAGGAAACGTCTTGGTAGAATGAGATTCTACAACTAATTTAAGAACGGGTGGAGCATATAAGTAAGCCCGGTAGATTCTGACTTCTCAAATAAAAAAAGACCGCCAGTGGGGACAGGACGGGCTGTAGAGTTGTCCAGATCTGGATTCAAGTTCCGACTCTGCAACTTGCCAGCCATGTCACATTGAGCAGGTCACTTAATCCTTTGAATCTCGGTTTCTTCTCATTTAAAAGGGATTCATAGACCTAACTGGGGAGTATTGTGAGGATTGCATGTGATGATGTGTGTCAAAGGCCCAGCACAGTGACAGTCACAGAGTGGGGATTCAACCTATGCGAACTCCTTTCTCCTCTCCTCTCTGATGCCATCTGGTTCACTTAGTCACCCTGATAAATTTTTACAAAGGAGACTCTTGTTTCTAAATAGCTTCAAGGAGGAGATTTGATGAGCACTCTTGGTTGCCCATTCCACTGTCATTAGCATCCCTAACTTTCTAGCCTTTAAAAAAGCCACTGTGCTCAGTGGGGAGCCTCACAGCTGAATGGGCATGCTTGGCTGGGGAGGGGACTGCAGAGGGCCTGAGAGAAGCCAAAAAGGTTGGTTTAAACGACCCCAGAGAAAAACTGGAGATATTGAAACCACTCAGCCTGAACCTTCAGGCCTGACTTGAAGGATTATTAACAGCACTCGGGCTATGCTTTCAGTGCAGGCACCAGTCAGGAGCCAGGAGATACAAGGGTGAGTGGACTAACCATAAAGACAGCCCTCAAATGCAAGAGAGAGTCTGTCAGCCCTCTGTGGCGATGGCCCACCCTCAGGGTAACTGCCTTGTGTCGTCCCCCCCCCCTCCCCCGCCATTGTGTCTTGGCTCTGAGTACTCATATCCTATAAGCTCACCCTCATTGCAGCTTCTCTTGACTGGGGCTCATCTGCGGTTCTGCACTTCTTCCTGCCATATAGCCTCATCTGGAAAATTGCAATTCTTAGGTTCCTCCTTCTAAAGTTGGACAAAAATCTGCTTTCTTTTAACTTTTACATGCTGGCTCCAGCCCTGCCCCTAGGGTTCACACAATGAGAACATTCTCTCTTGTGAGTGACAGTCTTTCAGATTAAAGACAATGATCATGAGGCTAAAGAGTTCTGGTGCCTTCACTTGTGATTTAATTAACATGATTTCCAGCTCCTTTCCCATTTTTCTCACCTGCCTATTGCCCGTATCCAATTGGTCACTTACCCTCTTAACCACTGATCTCAAGACCAGTGGGAGAAGCAGACAGAGCTAGTTACCACTGAAAAGCTGCACTTTAAGTTCCTATCAGCTTCCTTGGCCAGAGCCCCCACACTAATGAGTGGAACTGAGCCTGCCCCTAACCTCAGCCCTGAGGACTTTTTCTTATGAGTTGATATCAAGGTTTGTCTCCTCATCCTTTGTGAACTTGATTCTTGCAAATACTAGTCGAAATATCATCTTACCAGGTTTGAACCAATATATCTACCTGTCAAGATTGTTTTTGACTTGCTGATTGTGCCATTCCACTCCTCAGCTTCTCCTCTCAGCCTTAAGCCTTGTAGATGGGATAGGCAAGCTCTGGGGGATAAAAATGTAATAATGCTTGAGAAAAAATTGGACTGGATAAGGCAGAGGTCAAGATTCTTCATTATATTATTCAGGATATCCTGTAGGATCACATCACCCATTAATCTTCATCTCTAAATTTTTCAACCAGTTATAAACCCACTGAATGGTATCATCATGAGGTCCATATCTCTGTAATTTGTTCATAACAATATTATAGGAAACTCCATCAAAGACATTGCTAAAATCAATAGGCACTGTGTCTATTGCATCTCTTTAATTCTCTGTTGTGGTTGCCCACCAACAAGCCTGTCTAATGTGCCTTGTTCTTGGTGTGTCTAAATTGGTCCCAGGAAACAAACACACTTCCCCCTCTTGGAGTTCCCATTTTCCCTATTAGACAATCTGCCCAAGCGTTTGATAGGAACCATCTTATTCCTACAAAAATCAGGACTTGCTCTCCTTCCAAAGGATATTAAATAGATGAGAATGGAACAGAGGAGACTGAGATTAAACTTTGTAGAAATAATTTCGATTAGACATTAAGAGTAATTCTTTGACTAGACATTGTGCTAAAATTCTAAAAAAACGGATATGATGTCATTTGCACAAATTATTAATAAACTGGCTATGTATTTGAAAATTTTTCTTTGTAGACCCAGAGGCAAAGGTATATGAATGAGGTAACACAATAGCAAGGAGATTACTATAGTGAAGGAGTCAAAGCCTAGGTTTTACTTGTGGCTCTGTTGCTACCTGATAGCTTTGTTGACATGTTATTGTAGGCTAGTTTTTTTCTTTCTGAGGCTCTATTGCCTGAACTTCAAAGGAGGATGGGAATACTTTCCAGCCCTATCTCATGGAGTCGTTGTGAGAACTCAAATGAAATGCAGCATCACACAAAAGTAAGAGGTTATTATTATGGCTTCTGGAGGAGTTTGTGTCTCCAAGTGGGATCCATGGCTGTCAGATCCGTGATTGCAGCTGTAAATACTGTGGGATGTTGGAAGCATGCACTGTTTGGAGTTGATCTTATTCTCTAATTGGGTGTCACCTTTTGTGAGCCAAGCAGCTGCCAAAACTGATTGCCTCTGATTTAGTTTCTTGGAACTGATCAGCATATTGTTTTGTTATCAACTATCTGAGGTTCAAGAAGTCTTCTGAGCGATACCACTTGAAGTGTAACAGCTGGCTAGGGGGCTATCTTGTGGTACACTCAAATGGGATTTATGTGCTGTTCCCTTCTTCTGAGCAAATGTGGTAACAAGTTTTAAAAGGGGCCTCAGTGATTCCCCACTGTCTTCAGTACTCAGTAATTTTCATATTTTGATACAGAAAATACATCTTCAGTTCTTTTTAGATCAGTCTGCCTCTTGTTCATAAACTAAATAGGATACACAGAGCCAAGGAAGAGTGAAGATACGATTCAGCATCACCTCAATAACAGGACATCTATCCAGTGCCTGTCATTTATCCATCTGTACTCTTGTTCAACCATACATTTGTCCATCCATTCGTTGATCCATCCATCCATTCATTCAGTATTCAGTATTTACTATGCACAAGGCACTAAATGGTGCCTAAATTCTGTCCTTGAGGAGATAAATTATATATAATTCATGGTAAAAATGTTATTACAGATCAGAGAGAGATTGCTTTCAGATAGATAGAACTGGGGAAGCATTTGAACTGAACCAAGAAAACTAGATAAGATTCAGATATATGTAAATGGGAGATAAGGTTTTTCAAGGTAGAGAGAATAACCAAGAGTAAAAACATAAAGGAATTTAACTGTGAAGACTTCATGGAGCATACTGTTCATGATTGGGCTTTGCAGGAGACTGATGGGAGGTGAGCTGAGAAGTTAGTTTGGGACAGATGGCAGAGGGCCTAGAATCCCAGGCTAAGGAGCCTGTACTTCATTCAGAAGGAAATGGGGAGCCATTGATGATTTTTGAGTATTGTAGTCAATGTAACTAGAACCGTGCTTCAAAAATATCACCCCATTTACTGGTCTTAAAGGTTGGAAGCAATATGTTAGAGCCTTGCCTTCCAAGTCCTACCTGCTGACTTCCAAGTGGCAGTCATTGCTGCTTATGGCAGGAAGAAGGTGGCTGTTTAACCCTGAAGAAAGAACACAAGTGCAACGGTGTGAGTTCCAGTCAGATCCTCTTTTTAGGACTGCTGTGCCATAAGGGAGCACTAGCCCCTTTGGCCAGACCTCAGATTTTGCAAGAGAAGCCAGATATCTGTTGTCGTTTTTTTCTTTTTAGAGTTTAAATCTCTTGAGTTTTAATTCAATTTTTAGAAAATACTGTGTTTGTGGAGCAAACTATATCTGTGAGCTGGATGTGGCCTGTGGGCTGGGGTTGTCTGCCTTTGTTTTAAACCCCTGTACATGCTAGAGAGAACTCCAGAGGCAAAAAAGAAAACAAACAACAAAAAAAGAGTGAGCACATTTGTGTGTTCATCTCTAGAGGGGGCGGTCTGCCTGGTAGTGGCTGACTGGGAATCAGGCGGGCTAGAAAAATGGGGGGAGGGCTGCTGAGCCTAAACATGTGTGGTCTGAAGAGCAGACAGCTGAAAACACGGTTCCAAGTGTGTATTGGCCCCTTGCCTTTGTGGGGAATGGGAAAATCTGCAGGTTTAAGAGAAATCTTATTTGCAAATTTACTTTTGCCTTAAATTTCTTCTTAAAACATGACTTTATGTTATTTAATCTTCATGAAATCCTTCAAGGATTCCCAATTGTACACAAGAGAACAGTTGGCAGTTACGTCCCTCTATATTAAGACTACACATGCAATTCATTCATTCAGGTGTGAATTCCTTTATTTGACATATACACAGACAATTATACAAATAACTGTCGAAAGCTGTATCGTGCAGGCCACTGTATGAGGGGCTGCTGGGAATAGGAAATGAGTAAGAGACTCTCTCTGCCTCCCAGGAACTCAGATGCTTGCATGGCAGGATGGCATAATGGTAACACTTCGCATTTTCTGACCACCTATTCAGTGCTTGGTATTATTCATAGTATTTTTCTCATAGCAGCGTGCTGAAGAAGTGACTGCTATTCCTGACCTCAGTTTAGAGAAAGAAATGGAGGCACCGGTTGTTTCAGCACTTAGGCCAAGGTCAGGAGTTACAGGAGCTGGAGCTGGATGGGAATCTGGTGTACACCTTCAAACCATTACTCCACCAGCCACCTGGTGCCTGTGGAGGGGCTCTGAGGCTCTGGACTCTGGTGGAGAGCATGACAGAGGCAGCTAGATGCTGGGCGCTGAGGCTATGCCTGAGACTCAAGTGGAAAAAGGTCCACCTGGGGAAAGGAGTTCAGGCAAAGACAGTAGGCAAAGGCTCCACAGCAGGGAGGCCGGAGTGGGCCTGGGACTCCAGGGAGCAAAGGGAAGCTGTGCTAGGCAGTAGGACAGCTCCTGGGGCCACAGGGCTGGCTGCCATCAGAGCCCATCAGAGTAGAGAATCCTTAGACCTCAGATACTGCAGAGGAAGAAAAAGAAAGACTTAAAAAGGTTCATTCTCCTAATAGGTGCCAAACCGCTTTCCTCTTTAGAGAGGAAATGGCCCATCACAATAAAATACCACTTTTTCCACATCAGATTAACAAAGATTCCAAAGCTTAATTCTACTTAGTGTTGGCCAGGGCTCTCCTTTTGTACGACGTTGATGAGAGAGTGAATTGGGAAAGACTTTTTGAGTACAGTTTGCAATATGTGTACATTCCTATGAGTACGTCTCCTATATAAATGCTAGCATGGATGCGTGTGTGCACACAAGGGTGTGGCATTTTTAGAAACAGAAAATTAGAAATGATTTCATCAGTGGAAAGTTATGTAAATACATTTTGATAAAGCAAAATAGGGGACTACAATGTCTTTTTTAAAAAAATTAGGAATAAATTTAATGGAAAATATGTAAGAACTGTACACTACAACACTACAAAACACTATTCAGAGAAATTAAAGTTCTTAATAAATAGGGAAATAAAAATGTTTGTTGATTGGAAGACTAAGTTTTGTTAAGATGTCGTCTTCTCAGATTAATTATGGATTTAATGCAGTCCCAAACTAAATCCCAGCAAACATACACTTATAGATCGATGGAACAGAATTGAGAGTTCAGCAATAGATATACCAGTACATGAATGCATGGTCAATTGTTTTTTGACATTGGTACCAAAATAACCCAAAAGGGAAAGTTTTTCAACAAACTGTGCTGAAATAACTAGATATTCATTAAAAAAACAACAACAATAAAAAAACTTTGGCTTCTACCTCAAATTTCATACCAAACACAAACCTTAATTTGAAATGGATTAGAGACCAAAGTTGAAACCATAAAAATTTTGGAATCATATATTTGGATCAGTGGTACCAAAGACTTCTTAGACAAGACAAAAAAATCACTAATTATAAAATACAAAAAAAGGTCAATTTGACTTCATCAAGATAATTTTTTTTTTATTGTTTGAAGTATTACAAATAGTAGTACATATGTCTCCTTTTTTTCCCCCATTGACCTCCCCCTGGCCTCCCCTACCTCCTAGTACATGCCTTTACCTGCCTCCGCCCCCCCTTCCCCCCCCCCCCCAGTGTCTTGTATCCATTGGTTATGCTTATATGCATGGGTACAAGTCCTTCGGTTGATCTCTTACGGCCCACCCCCCCTACCTCCCCTGCCTTCCCGCTGTAGTTTGACAGTCTGTTCAATGCTTCTTTGCCTCTGTATCTACTTTCCCCCCATTTCTTTCCTTTAAAAAATCTTGCCTCTGCAGACTAGAAATAAACATATAATAACAAAAAATGTTTGAGTCCCAATTTCAATGTCCAACAGTTCTGTCTTTTTATGTCTCTTAAAATAAAACCCCACGTTTCTCCCATGCCCTGCGAGGCCAGGCATGATCTTGTCACTGCTTCCCTCTTCAGCCTCACTTACCACCACTCTTTCCCGCCACTACTCCAGGCACAGGGGGCTCTGGATGTTCCTCATTCAGATCAAGGCAGTTTCACCCTCAGGCCTTTGCTCTCACTATTCTTCTTGGAAGGTTCTTTCCCCAGATACTCACATGACTCACTCACTCACTTCATTTATGCCTCTGTTCAAATATCAACCTGTGGTAGGCATCTCCTGTGATGGTCCCAGTGGTCCCTTCGCCTGGTGTTTGCGCTCTGTGTGATCTCCTCTCCTTGAGTGTGGGCTGGACCTAGTGATGTGCTACTAATGAACAGAACATAACAAAAATGAGGGAATGTCACTTTTTTTTTTTTTTACATTTTTTTAAAAATATATTTTATTGATATTTTACAGAGAGGAAGGGAGAGGGATAGAGAGTTAGAAACATCGATGAGAGAGAAACATCGATCAGCTGCCTCCTGCACACTCCCCACTGGGGATGTGCCCGCAACCAAGGTACATGCCCTTGACCGGAATCGAACCCGGGACCCTTCAGTCCGCAGGCCGACGCTCTATCCACTGAGCCAAACCGGTTTCGGCGGAATGTCACTTTTGAGATTTGATGATAAAATGTTATTCTCTTTCTCTCTCTCTCTCTCTCTCTCTCTCTCTCTCTCTCTCTCACTCTCCCCCCCCTCCCCCCGCCAGCTCTCACTCTTGCTCACTGTGATGAAGCCAGCTGCCATTGTTGTGAGCTGCCCTATGGAGAGGCCTATGTGATAAGGAACTGAGGGAAGTTTATAGCAAGTAGCCAATGAGGAACTGAGGTCCTCAGAGAACAGTGTTAGAGAAACAAAATTTTGCCAACAATGGTGTGCATGGAAGTGGTTCCTTCCCCAGTTGAGCCTTCAGATGACTACAGACCTGGTTGTCACCTTGACTGCAGCCTGTGAGAGACCCTGAATCAGAGGATGCAGCTAAGCCACTTCTGGATTCCTGTCCTACAGACTGTGAGTTAATAAGCATTGCTGTTTAAACCACTGTTTTTTGGGATAATTTTTTAGACAGTTATAGCTAACCGACACAGAGCCCGCTCAGAAATGTCTTTCATGACTATGCAATCTAAGGCAGCATTCTTTGTTGCATAATGTCCTCTTAACTTGCTTTGTTTTTCTCCATAGCATGTATCTCTTAGAAATTTTATGTATTTATTTGTTTGTAAATTTATTTCTACTAGAATGTCAAGTCGCTGAGGGCAAAACCTTTGATTGGTTTACTGTGGTGTTTACTGGTGCCTAGAGCAGTATCTGCATTCAATAAGTGTGTGAATGAATGAACAATGCACCCCATAAAAAGAATGAACTAGTCACAGATATCCAGACATGGGAGAGGGTTTCAAGATATAACATTATAGGGAAGAGGGAAACAAGTTGTAAGGCAATCTATACATAGCATGATCCCTATCCTATATAATAAAAGCCTAATATGCTAAGTGTCTGGTTGTCTGTTCAAACAATCAAAGTGTAATATGCTAATGATATGCTAAGGCTGCTCAAAAGCTCACAATGAAATGCACTGACCACCAGGGGGCAGATGCTCCAACTGGTAGGTTAGATTGCTGCTGGGGTCTGGCCCATCAGGACTGAGCGAGATGGGCCAGACATGCCCTGGAGCCCTCCCGCAGTCCCTCTCTGGCTGGCTGACCTCCTGCATCCCTCCCCAGCCCTGATCATGCATCAGTGGGGTCCCTCGACCTGGCCTGCAACCTCTCTCAATCTGGGACCCCTCAGGGGATGTTGGAGAGCTAGTTTTGGCCCAATCCCACAGGCCAGGCCAAGGGGCCCCACTGGTGCACGAATTCATGCACTGGGCCTCTAGTCTATAATAATAAAAGCATAATATGCAAATTGACCAAACTACCGAACAGCAGAATGACCGAATAGCAAAATGACCGAACAGCGGAACAACTGAACAGCAGAACAACCGTCCAGATGACCATGCTATGACACATACTGGCGCCAGGCTAGCCAAGGTGTGTGCAATGTGATTGGCCGAGGGGCCCCACCATTGCCCCATGAACCACCCCGCAGAGGGAGGCCCAGGCCACCAACCAGCGGGGTGATAGGTGCGGGGGGGTGGTGCTCCATGATTGCCCTAAAGAGAGAGGCCCAGGCCACCGGCTGGTGGTGCTGTGGCAGGTGTGTGGGGCCGGCCAACAATCACCCCACAGAGGGAGGCCCAGGACAGCCAAGTGATCACACCTCACGCCTGTCACCCGCAGAGGGAGGCGACCTGTGGCGGGGGAGAGGAGAGGGGGGCAGCACCGCACAGATGGCAAGCAGTGGCAGTGGAGGGGGCAGGGCCAGCTGTCGGCAGCCGGGGGGAAGGAAAGCCACGATAGGCCCTGATCGCAGGCCAGGCCTAGGGACCCTACCTGAAAGGTCCCGGATTGAGAGAGGGCGCAGGCCAGGCTGAGGGATACCCCCATCCCCTGCATGAATATCATGCATTGGGCCTCTAGTTCATATGTAAAAGTTTGTATATCCATAAAATATATTAGAAAGGATACATATCAAAGTGGTTTTTCTCTGGAAGATTATGGGACTACACTCTCTTCTTAAACATTTCCATAACTTTTACATGTTTTACAATGATTATTCTGAAATTATAAAAAATGGGAATTATAAAAATCTCAATGAAGACATTTTACAGAATTTGTAAAGCCAACCAGCCACTTGTGTTTTAGTGTTCTTGCATCGTTTCTGGGTGAACCTCAGAGGAGGCAACCTGCTGCTGCTCTGGATCCAGCAGCCTTAGAGTTCCTCTTTACAGTGGCTAGGAACCCCTTTCCCTGCACCTCCCCAGCCAGACTTCAGTCCCAGGGTAGCACAAAGGAAGAGCTCATCTCTCTCCCACATGACAGGCTGTCAGAAATCCACCATGTTTCCTGTGAACACTTCTTGGCAATAATTACAGAATAGAAGAAAATGGGAGGTTGAAAAATAAAAAGACGTTTCATCCAAAAGAACTGTTTTTGCAGTTAGCCTTGAGGGGCGAAAGGCTGCTGAGGAGCTGACGGGTAGAGCAGAGGGTTCTCATTTTCTTCTCTGCTTGGGGGTGAAGTTCTCATCAATGGCCAAAGCTAGGCTTCAGGGAGGACTCTGATGAGGCCCCTGGGCACACAGGCAAGTTTCTCCTTGTCCATGTGAGTATGTCTGTGCAAGAAGGTACCCAGAGCTGTTCCATCTAAAGCTTCAGCGTTCCCTTTAAACTCAGAGTCAGTGTGGAAGAGAGAAACGGAAAGCAGCCCTGCCATCCTTCCTTATAATTTTTCATCAACCACCATGCAATCAACTTTCCAACCCCCCCATCCTCATATCACAGATGCTCTTAAAGTTATTGTGTGCATTGACCAGGATAGAAGCTAGGCCCCAGAGAGCAGGACTCAGGGTTTCTGTCCTCTGTGGTATCCTCAGTGCCTAGTATAATGACATTCAGGTAGGTGCTCCAGCAGTGTGGTTGACTGAATGAATGGCCACACTCACACTTGTGTATGTCCTTTTCAAAGTGTGTTCAGGTGTGGTCTGGCCACTGCAGACTAGAGCAAAATTGTGGACACCTTTCTGCATTCTTTACTTCCATGAATATGACCTAAAATTACATTTTTTAGGCAGCAAATTAAGCAGTTATATAACTGTTGGTCCTCGTGTTCCTCTAAACTTTCTTCTTAATTTAAAAGAGATGTTTGATAGTTTTTCTTTAAATGTTGCTTTAATTATGAAATCTTTCAAATAAACAATATTTAAAAAATTTCAGCCCTAACTGGTTTTCTCAGTGGTTAGAGTGTCGGCACATAGACTGAAGGGTCACAAGTTCGATTCTGGTCAAGGGCATGTACTTTAGTTGCAGGCTCAATCCCTGGCTCTGGTCAGGGTACATGTGGGAGGCAACCAATCAATGTTTCTCTCTCTGTGTCTCTTCCCCTCCCTTCCACTCTCTCTAAAATCAATGGGAAAAATATCCTTGGGTGAGAATTAACAACAACAAAAATATTTCAAACATAACAAATGCTCATGGATCTATCGATTGAATTTAACAAACATTTTATTTGTCAGAGTTACTTCACTTTTTGAGAAAAACAAGATACATATAATATTGAAGCCTCTTTTAATTTTCATTCTTCACTCTTCATCTCAAGAGATAAATATTATTTTGAAGTTGGTATGTCCTCCCCCCCTATGTTTTATATTTTATTATACATGTATTTATCCATAAAAATAATGTATCATATCTCATTGTCTGATAATTCTGTGGCTCAGAATTATATGTTCATTTTTGACTCATGGAAACTTAATTTACTCATTTAAATATCTGAATTCTATAAGTATATCACAATTTGTCTACTCCTCAGTAGCTGTGTATGGAAATTTCCATTTCTTCCTTTTTATGTCATCCCTTAGCTTGATCAGACTGTTGAAATTATCAATTTGAAAGATATGAAATTGATATCTTTTATTATGCTCATTTTAATTTGCATTTTCCTCCATTACTAGTGAGCTTGGACATCTTTCATGCATTTATTTGCCATTCAGGTTTTCTCTTTTATCAAATGCCTGTTCTTACATTGTGGTAGATTATAAAAATAACAAAAGCATTTTTTTTTTCTCTCTGAATCCATACCCTTGAGTAGTTCCTGTCATATTGGCTCTGGGCTTAGACATGTAACTTGCATTGGCCAACGAAACAAGGAAGTGTGAGATTTGAAGAGACACAAGAGACTTGAAAAGTGCTTGTGCATTGATATTTGCTTTTTCTTGGTGTCTCTTGGGAGCTCTGAAGGCCCCACCATGTGAATCAGCCCAAACTAACTTGCTGGCTAATGAGAGGCTCGAGCCCAGTAACCTCCATTATTCCTGCCAAACATTAAACATATGATTGAGACCATGCTTCATCAGCTGACTGCAAACATGGGAGTGAGCCCAGCTAACCCCTCAAGGAAAAGGGGACCATTCCCTCTGAGCTCAGCCCAGATTGGCAACTGTGAACAAATAGGTGGCTATTGTTTTAAACCAGTAAATACTGGATGATTTGTTAAGCAGATAAAACTCATTTATACACACTTTTGTCCATTTCTCCCCTTTTGTTTGCTTGTCCTTTTCTTATTACTAAGCTCTTTCTTAACATGAAACTCTCTGAGTAAATTTATGAAATAGACATTATTGCCATCATCATTTTATAGATGAGGAAACTAGGATTAAAGAAGTTTAGTGGCTTGTCAAGGATCATGCAGCTATCAACTAGGGAAGGTAAAATTCAAATCCATGGCTATCTGCCTATAGAGGCCAAGCTCTTAAGCCATTTTACTACTATGTTTCTCTCACATATTAAATTCAATCAGTAACATCACATTGGGAGCTTGACATTGGCAGTGATAGGAATCTATAATAACAAAAGGGTAATATGCTAATTAGACCGGACATCCTTCCGGGTGTCATTCCAGATGTCCTTCTGGACGAAGCCAGGGCTGGAGCGAAGCCCAGGTCCTGGAGCAAAGCTTGGGTCCCAGGTGCCTGCTGGTGGCTGGACTGCCTGCCGGTGGCCAGAGGGAAGCAGCCTGGGTTCCTGGTGCCTGCCAGCGGCCAGAGGGAAGCAGCCCGGGTCCCAGATGCCAGAGGGAAGCTGGTGCTGGCAGCCAGGGGAAGGAAGGCCCACTCTTGCACAAATTTTTATGGCTTCAGGCCTCTAGTATTTATATAATGGAAATTAGTGAAAGCTACAAATCATGGCTTCCCCCCCCCCTCTTTCAGATAGCTGGTTTAATAGTACACCAAACACTAGCTGAGTTTTTTCCTATTCTGCATATCTTGTTATATCTGCCCCTTTCAATTGCTTGTTATCATAGTTTTGGAATATGATGGTCATCCAACATATCTGCTGTTCTTCTCCCATTTATATTATCCATGGATGGAAAAAAGTCTATCTTCTACATCTTCATTGGGCCATCAACTTTCATTCCTCTATTAATAGCCAACATTTATTGAGTATTTACTATGTGCTAAGCTCAATTCTAAGCCTATTGATTGTATTTAATTATAAAAATTCACTCCATAACCCAGGAAGCATGGATTTGAGGCACAAAGAAACTGAATTATGTTCCTAAGGGGTCTACATAGCTAGCTGATATCTGAGCTGGGATTCAAACCGAGTTTGTTATCTCCCTTTATCCAACTTCACTTCAATCCAACCCTGGAGGCAACTTCTGATCTATAAGGACACCACAGGGGTGTTTGGATTCAGTGAGCAGTAGGATTCAGCAGGCGGTGGAGAGTCACTGAAAGTTTTTGAGTGGGAGATTGACATTTTTTACACGGTACTTAGGATATTTTGTCAGACTGGAGTATGACAGATTGGCCCAAGTAGGAGAAGGACCAGGGGCAAGAAAAACACTGGGAGCATGATAGCCATCATTTAAAGCCTGATGGTGTCTATGGCAATGAAACCACTCCTCTATATGGGGCCTTGAATCCAATTAGATCAGGCTCCTCATTGGCTCAGTCCATTTACCAAGCTCTGTTCATGCCATTTCCCTCTTCCAGGGTATATTGAGCTGTATTTTTATTTCTTTATACTGTATATATAAATAGTTTAAAAATAACTACAAATTTATTATTCTTATTCTTATTATCATTATTTTCTCCCACAACATTATTCCCCTTAAATTCTTGTCATCTGATTCACAGAGTTTGGATTTAATCATTTCCCAGATATTTATTATTTTTCACCAGTGAGTCTTTAGGTTCCTCCAGGGGAGGGAATGCATCTTATACTTTGGCATACTCTGTAGTGCTGAGACCATCAGAATCACCCCATAAATGCTTGTGGAATATAAGAATGCATAAATAACTCTTCATCTGTTCCCCACTGGCAAGCTCATTGACAATAGGTACCTGGAGTAATATAATTAGGAAGCTCCAAAATAAAAGTGTGTTAAGGAACTACTTAAACGCTGTAAAGGAAAGTAGAGAAGACAGCCAATTAGTACCTACCAGCACCCATGATTTCTACATAATAGGAAAAGTCATTTATTGGATTTAGTTGACTTAGTTTCCTGGCTGTACACTGTCCCCTGAGTCCTTAATTGCTTCATCCAAAAGAAAGAAGGAAGGGGCGCCATCAGAACCAGGTTATAAAGATTCCAGACAGAAATCCAACCTCACTGACAGATTCAAGAGTGTGGCTTGAGAATCAAGGGACCTGTATGAGAGCAACAGAAATAAAAACCACTGAGTGCCTCGTGTGTGCAGACACTATACTAAACACATTTAAAAATATATATATTTTTTATTGATTTCAGAGAGGAAGGGAGAGGGAGAGAGATAGAAACATCAATGATGAGAGAGTCATTGATTGGCTGTCTCCTGCATGCCCCCTACTGGGGATCGAGCCTGCAACCCAGGTATGTGCCCTTGACTGGAATCAAATCTGGGACCCTTCAGTCTGCAGGCTGACGCTCTATCCACTGAGCCAAACCAGTTAGGGCCTAAACACATTTTTTTGACCTTCATCATAAACCTGCTAGGATGTTTTGTTAACCTCTTTGAAAGATGAGAAAATTAAGCTCTGAGAGGATAACTTGTCCAAGAGTTCATAGCTGGCAAGAAGCAGAGAAGAGACTCAAGTTCAGTTCTATCTGGCTTTAAAAACAATGTTTTATTGTTTGCACACAGGATGAGGCTGGTGATGTGAATGTGTGAATTGGGCTGGGTATAAGAAATTTGGGAGAAATATGCAAGTCCTATTTAAAGATTTTCACAATCAAACTTCTAAAAACAGCTCGTCCCCAAAACAGCCCAAAGCCCCATGTTTGCAGGCTGGACCTCATGATTTTCAACCCTTATTATTATTTTTTAATCCTTACCTGAGGATATTTTTTTCCATTCCTTTTTAGAGAGAGTGGAAAGGGGGAAAAAGAGAGAGAGAGGTGAAAGAGACACATGGATAGGTTGCCTCCCATACATGCTGTGACTGGGGCCAGGGATTGAACCTACAATCCAGGTACTTACTTTTGACCGGGAATGGAACCCACGACCTTTCGGTGCACAGGCTGACACTCTAACCACTGAGCGACACTGGCCAGGTTTCAACCCTTATCTGTAATAATAAAAGTGTAACATGCTAATTAGACCAGGCGACCTTCTGGACGACCTTCTGGGCAAAGCTGTGGCGGTGGGGGCTGAGCCCCTTGCATGAATTTCGTGCATCAGGCCTCTAGTTTTCAATAATTTTCTTTTATTTATTTTTATTGATTTCAGAGAGAAAGGGAGAGGGAGAGAGAGATAGAAACATGAATGATGAGAGGGAA
This sequence comes from Plecotus auritus, assembly GCF_963455305.1. Taxonomy (NCBI): domain Eukaryota; kingdom Metazoa; phylum Chordata; class Mammalia; order Chiroptera; family Vespertilionidae; genus Plecotus; species Plecotus auritus. Next base: position 149,211,628 of record NC_137773.1, read on the forward strand.
TCATTGATCAGCTGCTTCCTCCATGCCCCATATTGGGGATCAAGCTGGCAACCTGGACATGTGCCCTTGACTGTAATCGAATCCCGGACCCTTCAGTAGGCAAGCCAAAGCTCTATCCAAACCGGCTAGGGCTCAACCCTTATTTTATTTTTTTTACCCAAAGAAAAGAATATTTTTTATTTTTCCTTAAGAATGCACATATTTTAGTGATTGCATTAAAAATATTGGCTATCCCTTATTTGACAGTTTTCTTTTTTTGATTGTTGTATTTATATTCTGTTTTATATTTTTTCTTTTTATTTTTTCTTTATTGATTAAGGTATTACATATGTGTTCTTATACCCCCATTGCCCCCGCACCCCCCACTCATGCTCTCACACCCCTGATGTCTGTGTCCATTGGTTAGGCTTATATGCATGCATACAAGTCCTTTGGTTGATCTCTCCCCCTTACCCCCACTCTCCCCTACCTTCCCTCTGAGGTTTGATGGTCTGATCGATGCTTCTTTGTCTCTAGATCTGTTTTTGTTCATCAGTTTATGTTGCTCATTATTTTCCATAAATGAGTGAGATCATGTGATATTTATCTTTCTCTGACTGGCTTATCTCACTTAGCACAATGCTCTCCAGTTCCATCCATGCTGTTGCAAATGGTAAGAATTCCTTCTTTTTTACAGCAGCGTAGTATTCCGTTGTGTAGATGTACCACAGTTTTTTAATCAACTCATCTGCTGATGGGCACTTAGGCTGTTTCCAAATCTTAGCTATGATAAATTGTGCTGCTATGAACATATATCCTTTCTGATTGGTGTTTCTAGTTTCTTGGGATATAGTCCTAGAAGTGGGATCACTGGGTCAAATGTGAGTTCCATTTTTAGTTTTTTGAGGAAACTCCATACTGTTCTCAACAGTGACTGCACCAGTCTGCATTCCCACCAGCAGCGCACAAGGGTTCCTTTTTCTCCGCATCCTCGCCAGCACTTGTCGTTTGTTGATTTGTTGATGATAGCCACTCTGACAGGTGTGAGATGGTACCGCATTGTCGTTTTGATTTGCATCTCTCAGATGATTAGTGACTTTGAGCATGTTTTCATATGTCTCTTGGCCTTCCTTATGTCCTCTTTAGAAAAGTATCTATTTAGGTCTGTTGCCCATTTTTTGATTGGGTTGTTTATCTTCCTTTTGTTAAGTTGTGAGTTCCCTGTAAATGTTGGAGATTAAGCCCTTAGTGGTGATAACATTGGCAAATATGTTCTCCCATGCAGTGGGCTTTCTTGTTGTTTTGTTGATGGTTTCTTTTGCTGTACAGAATCAACCCTTATTTTAATAAGGCACTTACCCAGTCAGGGGTAGGGGTAAGTGGATCCCTCTAGCATTTTCTATGATGGGCTGCTGTTAGCTAGCAAGGCCAGTCTGAAACCTCAACTAACCCATGAGGGGAAAAGCATGCCATGCAGAGGTTGTAAGAGCAAAGAGGTTGTCTAGGGAATCCATCTTAGGTGGCACTCCTAAAGACCATCAGATCTGGGCTATCAACTAACAAAACTCAGTAAAGAGAGTGGGGTACTGTGACAGGCTGAAGTGTGACAAGAGATCTGGGGACCCTCACAAATGGAGTATCAGGAGAGTTTAAGAAAACACAGATCAGCTGATTCCAGAGGAAGGTAAAGGTGACCTCAGAGAGGCCAGCAAGTGATGGAAGGTAGATGGGGAGGCGGTCAGCAGCAGAGAGGTCAGGAGTAGGAATCCAAACAATACCTCCAAGACAGAGTATTCAAGGCTTGCCTTCTCTCTCTGGAGGATGGAGGAAAGGATACATATTCCTCTCTGGGGGCCCAGGTGGGATTGAGACTTAGGAAAAAGAAACAGATTTCTGGAGTTATATTCCATAACTTACCCCGGGCAACAGCATATACACAAAATAAAACTTATATAAAAACACATGGCTGCCTCTGTCACTTGATATACAGCAGTTATTGCTGGCACATCATAACCTGCAGCCCTGAACATTTGCTCTCATGACTAACACCATTCAGGCCCCACGGAAATACTTCTCCACGTCCTTTGCCCTCCATCATTGAAACACAAGTCAATTCAGGCAGGTATGTGGGTATTAGAGAAAGACTTTGTTATCATTAGAAGAAGATTAGGGAGGACTGGAGCAGTGGAAGCACGTAGGTAAGAGAAAAGACTAATGAGCAGTCAAATCCCTCCTCTTTGGTAACATCAATGAAGTAGATTCTGCCATAATCCTATATAATAAAGCGCTAGTATGTTAATTAGACCAAACAGCCAAACAACCTTCCAGATGTCCTTCCAGATGACCTTCCCGACAAAGCTGGGCTGTGAGGGCCCGACAAAGCTGGGCTGTGAGGGCCAGCCGGGGCTGCAAGGGCTGGCAGAGGCAGCCGGGGCTGCGAGCCGAGCCCCTTGCACAAATTTCGTGCATTGGGCCTCTAGTAATATATAATTTTTTAGTAGTGCCACACATCCTTTTTTCCCCTTTATGTTACAATTTGTGGTTTTGGAGGTACTCAGAATTAAAATGCTCTTCACCACCATTATATATCATGTATAAGAAATATTTTGCAATAATAGAAATTCATATTATTCTTAAATAGGCATATTTGTAGGTCTAATTATAACAAGTCATTCAGGAGTGTGACACTGATTATTGACATGGTAAACTACATGGGCATTGAATGCTCACATTGCCAATAATCCTATCTTTAAAAATATTTATTAAAATTTAAATTTTTTAAAAGGTTGAATTAAAAATAAGATTGTTTTAAATAACTGTTTAGAAATTAAATATTTTTAATTAAAATTTTTATTTTACCTTTTAAATTTAATAGGTAACAATATTTTAGAAGGAAAATACTTATAATTATGTGAGAAATAAATTTTACATAATTTTATACTTAAATTTACATTTTTAGTAAACATTTATTCAAATTTTTCCTACTTTGAATACAATTTACTTTTTGTTTTTTTTTGCAGGGTGAACTCATCTCATCCCCACAACAACCTTGTGATGTGAGTGTTGTCATTATCCCCATCTGAGGTAATTGAACACAAATTACATGCAACTCCTGGTTATAGGAATACACTTAGTAATTTTACTGATCTGGAGGCAAGAAAAATAAATTTCATGGAATACATGTATAATAATTATGAATTATGTATGTATTTATTACTTGCTCAAATACCATCAGCCCAGCCATAGGCCACGTACACATAAGCAATGACAGTTAAATTTAGTTAACCTTAGTATTTTATCTTTGGTCATAGGAAACCATAGCTTTGTACATTTTTAAAAAAATTTGTTGTCCTGATGGTATAAATCAAAATAAAAAGATACATCATAAGTTATTTGCCAGTTTGTTAGCTTGATTTATAATTTTTAAATATTTAAACATATGCTATGTGGGTTTAGTGGGCTGAACTGTGATCCAAAAAAGATAAATCCTGGTACGTGGGAATGTGACCTTATTTGGAAAAAGGGTCTTTATGGATGTAATTAAATAAAGGTTCTCAGATAATGTCATCCTGGGTTAACCAGGTGGGCCATAAGTCCAATGACAAGTGCCCTTGTAAGAGAGGAGATGACACAGAGACACAGGGGAGAAGGACATGTGCAGGCAGAGGCAGCCCCAAGCCGAGGAACACCTGGATCCCCAGAAGCTGGAAAAAGCAAGGAAGGATTCTCCCTAAGGCTTTCAGAGGGAACACGCCTTGCTGACACCTTAATTGCAGACTTCTGGGCTCCAGACCTGGGAGAGAATAGACACTTGTTGTTTTAAGCCACCAAGTTTGTGGCAATTTAGTAAGACAGCTCTAGGAAACTAACACAGTGGGTCTCCATTTGTACTTTTGTCCTGGGCAATTAGGAGTGGACCTTGCTGCTGGGTAGGCCAGTCATGCAAGGCAGTTCAAGAGCACAGGTGTTAAACCTGCCCTATCTCAGGCCCTCGTGCCTTCTCTGAGAGACTGAGCTCCTTGGAGGTGAGTACCTATTTTTGTCTTCTGTAATCCCCCAGCTCCTGGCTGGGTGCTCAGTATGACCTAATGAGAGAATAAATAAATGAATGATTGCATGGTGGTCCCTAGGGTGCAGGCTTCAGAGCCAGGCTTGCTTGGATTAAAGTCCAGTTATTGGCCATGTGACTGGGGCAAGGTTATGTAACTTGACTCAACTCCAAAGTCTTAGTTCATCTTCTATAAATAGGTTTGATAGCACTCACTTCATATGCTTGGTATAAGGATCAAAGGAGTCAATCGATAGCAAGTAACCAGCATGTAATAAGCACTAAATAAATGGTAGCTGGCATCATCATCATCATCATCATCATCATCATCATCATTTTATAATGCCCCACATCAGGCCCTTTATTCATGCTGTTCCCTTTGCCTGAGATATCCTCATACTTTCTTCAGCCCATTCCTACACATGGTTCTGGTCTCAGCTTAAACCTCACTTTTTTAAGGGTGCCTTCTTTGAACCCTGAGTTTATATCAGTTGTATGCTCCAATGCTTCTGTTCATATTTCCTGCAAGTCTGTGAACTCTGGGAGGGTAGACATTATGTTGTCTGGAGCACCAACATAACTCTGTATTGGTATAATGCTGTAAAGGACCTGACACCTAGTAAACAACGTTATTGAATGAATGGTTCAATCCAGTTCAAAATCCAATGGGAAGGAAATCTCAAAGGGAGAGGAATGCTGTCTCTGGTAAGATTAATTTGACTCAATTTCTTTATAGTGTTTTTGGACCTTCCTCTCTCACCTTCATCAGATTTAAAAACTGAGTTCTGGCTTTGTCTGTTCTCCTAGTTGCCTGGCAACCTGATATTGGTTTTGGGGAAGTATAAGAAATGGGATCCAGGGCGCTCAGGGTACAGTGGGCTCCATTTTGTGCTTGAAGTGTCTGATCCAGGTCACGGTCTCATCCTGGCCCCCAGGGCACCTGTGTCAGGGCCTGGCATGGTCTCTGCTGGAGTACTGGAGTCCATCTGGACTGGAATTAAAAACCCTGTATTTGACTTGCAGGGTGACTCATACCCATTATTTGTGCTTCCTGCCAGAAGCCAAAACAAATGAAAGACAGCATCAAGAGTTGGCAGGGGTCCTTGATCTAAGTTGGGGCCTTTAGGGCCTTGCCAAAGGATTAGGATGGGGTAAGCATGATATATTTATGATTCGATGATTGGATGGTGTTTGTCAGACACAAGATAGACCACCATACACAGAGGTCTGTACTGTTACATTTTGGGAATTGGTGCCAGGAACATACCCCCTCTCTTCCTGACCTGCCTTCTTACCTAATTAGCGATTATGATCTGCCTTGCCTACTCTGAGGGGCCCTGGACATCAGCCACCCGCTGCAGGACACACTTCAGAGCTGGGCTGGGAGCCACTGGCCTTCCTTCCTTGCTACCAATCTTGAGTGGGAAAAGGCAAGCTGCAGTGTGTCCATCTTCAGACAGTAATTGGGGGCTGGGCTACAGAGCGGGTTTAAGGGTCTAAGCTAAAATGGAATCTCTATGTCCATAGCTTGAAGCAATAGATGCCCGCTTATCTTGTCCAGTTTAGAACCATCTTCACAGAGATGTGAAGCTTGATACAAAGGTGGAGTCAGGGGGCTGAGTCCTACCCCAGCCCTGCTACACCACCTGTGGCTTTGGGCAAGTCCCTTCCTCTCCCTGGTCCTAGATTTCCTAAGGGGATAGACCACATATTCTTTAATATCTCATCTCATTTTAATATTCTGTTATATTTTATTCAACCCTGTGACCTGGAGCCTAGCAGAGTACCTGGGACATAGTAGGTTCTTAAAAAGAACATGTATTGAGTACTTTTTTTGCATATTAGGCACTGAGCTAAGTACTTTACAAACATTATCACCTCAGAGCATCCTCACAAACTATGGGAAATGGGGACTCAAAGAGATAAATAACCTATTCAAACTCACCTACCAGAACAGGAATTTGAAATCAGTTCTCTCTGGCTCCCAACTTCATGTTTTTTTATCACCAAACTGTGCTATCTCTCAACAAATAACCTGAATAAATTAACGAGTGTTAATTTTTAGACTAGTCTGGATTTTTGGTGAGCTAATAGATTTGGATAGAAAATTGCCTTGATTGACGCCTTTGGATTATCCAGGGACTGGTTGACAGAAGGATCACTGAAAAGTAGGTAGCATACCGGAGATACCAAGTGCATTTTAAACCTCCCAGCAGCAATGGTAACTAAAAATCCTCCCCCCCACCCCGCCCCTGCCCTTTTGGGAAACACAATACCTTCACACCACTCTTTTGTCATCTCAGCAATTGGCAGTGCCCTGTCTTTTAAATTTGGGAGCTTGACTCATAAGAAAGAAAAGAAATGGAGACATTGACTTTTCTGAAGCAGTACTCCAGTCTGAGGGGCAGGGCCTGTTCATTTTCCTTTATTCTGAGCCCGGCATGAGTCACCTTCTTAAACTCTTCCACAGTGAGGAGATAAGCAAGAGAGAAAGTGTTAAGTGAAGCAACAGGCCAGACCAACCTTCATGGCAGATCTCTGCAAAGGGGATAAGGAAGGAAGGTAGATTTGGCCCCAGAACTCAAAGTAATTTGTCATCAGAAGCTGGTGTGACCAGAGTGGCAGAGCAGGGATACATCCCGTTGTGTTGTTATGGAGACAGAAATGACCTATGGAGGGTCTGTGAGTCGCTGGAGTCTGGATTTTACTCACTGTAACAGACATGGCCCAAATGTGTGTACAAACCTGAGTATGGTGGACATTTGTTGCATTTTCCTCTTAACATCACTCTCCCTTCCTGTGGCAATGGGACCTTGATTGAATTTAGGGGAATTCATTCTGACAAAGAGGGTGATCCAGAGTAGAACACATGGCCCAGGTCAAACTGATCAGGTGTGGCATTTTGTTCCCCACTTCAAACTTTATAGTTCGTAGAGATGGTCATGCCAGGTGGGATCAGTAGGCCCCAACCCAGGACTTTGGTTTCCCGCTAAGGCAGTGGTTCTCAACCTTTCTAATGCTGCGACCCCTTAATACAGTTCCTCATGTTGTGGTGACTCCCAACCATAAAATTATTTTCATTGCTACTTCATAACTGTAATTTTGCTACTGTTATGAATCGTAATGTAAATATCTGTGTTTTCCCATGGTCTTAGGTGACCCTGCTAGTGGTTCTCAACCTGTGGGTCCCCTGCCGGCCTGGTCCCCCCCAATTGCCCTCCCCTACAGCCCCCCCAATTGCCCTCCCACTAACTGCCCTCCCCTGCAGGCCTGGTCCCCCCCAACTGCTCTCCCCAGTGATCTTAGGAGTTCCAAATTTGTGGATTTAAAAATAGCCATTTGGATCAGGAGCCTCCCCAACTGCCCTTCCCTGCAGGCCTAGTATCCCCCAACTTCCTTCCTCTGCCGGCCTGGTCACCCCTAACTGCCCTCCCCTGCTGGCCATCTTGTGGCGGCCATCTTGTGTCCACATGGGGGCAGGATCTTTGACCACATGGGGGCAGCCATCTTGTGTATTGGAGTGATGGTCAATGTGCATATTACTCTTTTATTAGATAGGATAGAAGCTTGGTGCACGGTTGGGGGCTGGCTGGTTTGCCCTGAAGGGTGTCCCAGGTCAGGGTGGGGGTTCCCTTGGGGCATGGGGTGGACTGGGCAAGGGGCCTGTGATGGTTTGCAGGCCGGCCATGCCCCCTGGCGACCCAAGTGGAGGCCCTGGGATCTGGGATTTATTTGTCTTCTATAATTGAAACTTTGTAGCCTTGAGTGGAGGCCAGGGCAGGCGGAAAGCTTGGCTTCCTCCATCGCTGGGGGCAACCCAAGCATCCTGCTCTCTCCAGCTCCGTGGCTGCCGTCATTTTTGTTGGGATTTATTTATCTTCTATAATTGAAACTTTGTTGCCTTGAGTGGAGGCCAGGCCAGCCAGGGCGGTGGGGGCGGGGGTAAGCTTGGCTTCCTCCATTGCCAGGGAAACCCAAGCCTCCTGCTTGCTCTGTGGCTGCAGCCATCTTGGTTGGGTTAATTTGCATACTCACTCCTGATTGGTGTGCATGGCTTGTGGGCGTAGCAGAGGTACGGTCAATTTGCATGTTTCTCTTTTATTAGTGTAGATAGGTAGATGGTTAAGACTGGGATTACTTATCTTCCTGGGTTTGTTTTGTAGGATGTACATCTGCAGCCAGGTGACCCCTGTGGAAAGAGGGTGAGGCATTGGGAGCCATGAGGCATTGGGAGTAGCATCTCTGTGGGGAGCCTCCTGATCCAAATGGCTATTTTTAAATCCACAAACTTGGAACTCCTAAGATCACTGGATGAGAAAACCTTTCCCTAAGACTAATTTGTATTTGTCAGTGATGGTATATGAATAGTTAACATTGGTGATGAAGGGGTTGGGGGTGATGTTGAGCTTGGAGGGAGGTGTGCAAAGTGCTAAAGTGCTATGATGTGGAGAGTGTTTGGGGTACCAAGCCTTTTATGAATATTTACTCCCAGGTGCTGGGCTTTGGGTTGGTGTCTGAGTTGGCTCCATTGTTCAGATATATACCATGAAGTTAGCAAATCTAGAGTTTCAGAAGTCACACTGGTCTCTGGGATTATAAAGTACCCAGAAACCAAGAGGGGCTATTGATGGGTGATTGCATGGGGTGATCATCTTGCTACTCAAAGTGAGGTACACCGATCAGCCCAATCAACAGCATCATCTAGTAGCTTATTAGAAATGCAGATATCAGGTCTCACTCCAGACCTACTATATCAGAATTCCCAGGTGATTTGTATGCATAATAGAGTTTGAGAAGTGCGGGTCTACACCTACTGACTCCAGTACTTCACTCAATTCAACGTTTAATGAGCACCCACGGTGTCCCAGGCATTGTGCTGAGTATTATGGATACTAAGATGAATAATGCATAGTCTTTTCTAAAGGGCTGCTCACAGTTTATTTACTTCTTAATTCTTTCTCCAACGCTCTGTATTCTGGCTTTTGCCCTATCTCTCACTGAAAAGCTTCCTTTGAAGACCACTAATGACCTGCTTATTGTCAAATTCTATTCTCTCCTCTCTGCATTATTTAACGCTTCTGACCAACACCTACCACTTAAATGCTGTCCTCTCCTGGTTTTGCTGACATGCCATCTTTGTTTTCCTTTTCTCTCCCTCCCTCTCCTGGCTCATTTATTGGCTTGTCTTCTTCTTTCCCAGGGCTCCCTCTCACCTCAGTTCTTATCCTTTCACCAGATTATCTCATCCAGTTCCATGACATGAATTGCTTTTATTATAGTGTCCTTGGCCCTCTAGGAACCCCAGAACTGTTGATATTAAAAGGGGACCCTGGGTCTCTCCTTTCTATAGACTCTTCTCTTTTTCCCCTAAAACTGTCAATAGCTTCCAGTAGAGAATTAAATTTGGAAATGTCCCTATAATAAAGGTAGTAGATTTTTTTGTGAGTATTGCTGATGTAACAAATTATCACAACCTCAATGGCTTAAAACAAATGTATTATCTTATAGTCTGTAGGTAAAAAATCTGATGTGAGTCTCGCTGGGCTAAAATCAAGGCATCAGGAAGGCTGCATTCTTTTCTGAAGGCTCTAGGGGAGAATCTGTTTCCCTGACTTTCCAGCTTCTAGACGCTATCCACATTCTTTGACTCATGGCCCCTCCTCCACCTTCCAAACCAGCAATGGCAGGCTAAGTCCTTCTCATACAGCCATCTCTCTGGTTCTCTGAAGCCTGGATAGGTTCTATGATTTTAAGTGCTAATGTGATTGGGTTGGACTCACCTGGATAATGTAGGATAATCTCCTATCTCAAGGTTCTTAACCTTAATGACATTGTAGAGTGTCTTTTTTTTTTTTTTTGTATGTAAAGTAACATATTTACATGCCAGTGATTAGAACATCTTTGGGGGGTCTATTATTGGGTGTATTATTTTGCCCACCACAGTGAGATTGAGGAGAGTAGAGGTTAGGGGAAGGGGAATGGCATGTTCCCTGCATACATAGATGGTTCCAAGATGTGTTAACAAGACACCTCAGTGCCTACATTGAAAAAGTAGGTGGGGAGTGAGAATAGGGGACAGATGGGGCAGGAAATACAGGGAGGCAGTGAGCTCAGGCTAGCCATCTATACACTAATGGCTCCTAAATCATCCTCAGTCATATAGCACCACCTCACACCCACCAAATTTAAAACCTAACTCATTGTTTCCCTCATGTCAGTCTTGCCCTTTGTTTTCCCTGTGAGACCACTATTTAACTTGTTATTCAAGGCACAAACTTTCAGTCACCCTATTTCCTCTTCCATTATCCGTAACAACAGGTCATGAACTTCTGTCAAGTCTTCTTTGCCTGTATTCCTTAAATACAGTCTACTGTCCCAGACTCAGTGCAAGTTACCCTACATTCCACCTGGCTGAGAGCTAAGCCTTGGACCAACTGTCATGCCTCTGTGACTATCTGACTTTCACTGCCCATTCTAATGTCAGGTGATCATCTACAAATATCCGTAGTCCCAGTTTAAATACATCAAAGACTGCCCACTGCCTTCAGAATCAAGTCCAAACTAGGCACCATTTTCAAAGCTAATTTGGCAACAATTTCCATATCTTGCCTTATTTTTGTCAAGTTTTAATCTATCCTCCAGCCTAACTGAATCCTTACTTTTCTTCAAATATGACCTTTCACTCTTTCATACTTGAGCAAAAATTATTCCCTCCACCTGCTTCTACCTCCTGATCTCATAGGACTCAGCTATTACCTTCCTTCACCCCTTTTAAGTAGACTTGACTATGCTCCCTCTCCCCAGACTTCAACAGCTTTTGGACACATGATTATTTTAGCACCTAGAAAATTGCCTTGTGCTGTTGACCTTTGAACAACATGGGTTTACACTGTGCAGGTTCACATAAATGCAGCTTTTTAAAATAGATACTATAAATGTATTTTCTCTTCCTTATGTTTTTAATAGAATTTTTCCTTCTCTAGCTTATTTTATTACAAGAATACAGTATATAATCATGTAACATACCAAATATGTGTTAATCAACTATTTACATTATTGATAAGGCTTCTGGTCAACAGTAGGCTATTAGTTACTAAATTTTTAAGGAGTAAAAAATGATGCATGGAGTGTGGGAATGGCACCCCTAATCCCATGTACTAGTTGGTGTACATGTCAATTCCCCTCCAGACTCATCAGGCAATGTTGGTAGAGTCCTTTTTTTCATCATGAAAATTTATTTACTTATTTTGATTACTAACAAAGATTTATCGGGGCATATGACTGTGTCTATTTCCGCAGAATGGCAACTGTGTCTATTTTTCAGAATGGTAACTCATCTATTCACTCATATATTGCCATTACTTTGCACAGTGCACCTGGCAGACTCTAGGTGCTCATATTGAATAAACGAATGTTATTTCTTTATCCAAATCTGAGACCTAAGAAATGAAAGGCCTACCTATTCACCCAGGGGAGAAAGAGACTTGCTCCACACTCCTCATCTTAAAGGTCTGTCTTCCTTGGTCATGGTTCTTTCTGCCATGTCTCTGGCGATGCAAGGAAGGTGTGTATTCTGCTCTTAAGGAAGCATGGAGGGTAAGCCTAGAAGCAGTGACCTTTGGGGTCTCTTTAAAATTTGGAGATAACTGTAGAGTTATGCTTTTAGGAAAAGTTGATATTGGTTTCTGGATATTCCTGCTCAGAATGAACCTGGAATGAATCCACTATGTCCCCTGCAGCTTTCTATTTGGATGCATTTAACTTTAATCGCCTTTTGTTCATTTAGTTGATCAATATTGTCTTCTGTGTGCCAAGCCCCATGCAAAACCAAGTGGAGAAGAAAATAAGAGAGGCTTCTGTCCTCGTGGAATCAAGGCTATATAGGAGGGGAAGATTGTACACAAATAGTTGCTGTGATGAAAAGTCATGAAGGTTAACACTACCTTAGAGAATAAACAGCACTATGGGGATTGAAGAGAGCTTTTGCTGCATACAGACAGCAACCAAGAGCCACTGGAGGATTTTCAACAGTGTAGTGACATTATCGGGTCAGATAAAGATTGAGGGAAGCTTTGGAAGGAGGTGGCATTTCACTTGGGCCAGGACATAGGGGATGTGGTTTTTATAGCTGATGAAGGAATAGGGGGAGGGCATTCCAGAAAAATTTTAGGAGAAAAGCTTCTCATGAAGGTGCTATGTAGCGGGTATAGGTCTTTACACCTGTCTTCATCTCCACGTCACCTCCTGAGTTTAGGCACCACTCACCTTGTACCTATGCTTCTGAAAGAATCTCTAATTGGTCACTGTCCACAGAATTCAATCTTTCTTGACTCTCCACCTTAATACTCACTGAGTGATTAGTTTAAGATATAAGTCTGGTGGTCTCATTGCCCAGCTTAAAACACTTTGGTGGTTCCTCAGTACTGAATAGGATAAAGCTAAGTCCTAGTAGTCAAATGTAAGGAACTTGATAACCTAAACTCTTCATGATCTGATCCATCCTACATTGCTCTAGCTATACAGAATTCCCCGTTCCCTGAGCGTGCTGTCCTCTTCCATACCTCTGTGACCTTGTTCAGGCTGTTCTCTTGGACTGGCATTTCTCCTCCTCCTTCTGCCACATACCTGGAAAACACTACATCCTTCCAGACCCTGCTCAGGTGCCACCCTTTTGTCATGCAGTCTCTCACCTCTATAACCTGAGACAACTGGAAGCTACTCACTTATTTCCATGTACGTTGCACGTCATATTACAATACATTTAGAAAGCAGAGAGCGAAAAGAAATTAAGCTGTAATATACCACCCTAGCATATGATTTTCAATTTGTTTTGTTTCTTGTTGTTTTGTTCCCATTGTTATTAAACGTATGTGTGTACTAGTATATATGTGCATCCATATATGTGTGTATGTGTACTTGCAATGATAAATTTCATGTAGTTTTGTGCCCTGTTTCTTTCACTTAATACAGTATAAACAAAACATTACTAAAAGAGTGAAAGCTGCCCTGGCTGGTGTGGTTCAGGTTGGAGCGTTGTCCCAAGCCCGGAAAAGTTGCAGGTTTAATTCTCTCTCAGGGCACATACCTAGGTTGCAGATTTGTTCCCAGCCAGGTACTGGAGGGCAACCGATTGATGTTTCTCTCTCCCTCTCCCTTCCTCTCTCTCTCCTAAATCAATGAACATATTCTTGGGTAAAGATTAAAAAATAATAATACATAAATAAAGTAAAAGAGTGAAAACCTGAAAATAATACAAATACCCAACAACAGGAAATGCTTAAGTTACATATCATCTCTGTTATGAAACCATTAAAAATCATGATAATATTCATGGACCAAAGGATATAATATTGTTAAGTTGTCAGTTAACCCAAAATTAACCTATGGATTCAACACAATCTCAGTCAAAATGCCAGCAGGCCTTTTGTGTTGAAATTGACCAGCTGAATCTAAAATTTATATGGAAAGACAAAGGACCTAGAATAACAAAACGTTTTGAAAGAGAACATAGTAGCAGGACTTACATAACTTGGTTTCAAAACTTGCTACAAAGCTACAGTAATGAAGACAGTGGGTTATTGATATAAGGACAGACATATAAATCAGTGAAACAAAAGAGAGTCAAGAAAGAGCTCCATGTATATAGTCCATTTATTGTAATAAAGGTGCCAACGTAACTCAATGGAGAGAGTAGAGTCTTTTAAATAAATGGTCCTGGAACGTCGGGTTAGCCATTTGCAAAATAATCTATCTTGACCTTTAACTCATACAATATATGAAGATTAATTCAAGATGCACAGAGACCTAAATATAAGAACTAAGTCTATAAAACTTTTAGAAGGAACCAGGAGAAAATATCTATAACCTGGAGTTACACTATAGCACAAAAAGCATGGATCATAAAATTAAATTAGACTTCATCAACATTAAAAACTTTTTCTTTGAAACCCACTGTTAAGAACATGAATGGGTAATCCTTAGACTGGGAGGAAATATTTATAAAACTGATATTTGATATCTGATAAAGTACACATATCCAGAATATATGAAGAACTCCCACCATTTTGTAATTAGAAAACAAATAATGCAATTTAAGAATGGGCAAAAGATTTGAGCAGGTATTTCACCAAAGAAGCACATGAAAAGCATGCTAAACATGATTAGTAACTGCGCAGTAAAACCACAGTGAGGTATTACTACATGCCTATGAGAATGACTGAAGTGAAAAAGAGTGACCCTACCAAGTGTTGGTGAGGATATTGGAACAACTGGCGCACTCATTCGTTGCCGGCAATGTTGCAAAAACAGTTTGATGGTTTCTTATAAAATTAAACAATATGACCCAGCAATCCCACTTCTCAGTATTTATCCAAAAGAGATGAAAATATATATCCATATAAAGTCTTTTATGTGAATGTTTATAACAACTTTCTCTGTAATAGCCCCCAAATTAGAAACAACCTAAATGTCTGTCACCTGGTGAATGGCTACAGTAGTACACCCATGTAATGAAATTCTACTCAGCAATGAAAAGGGACAAACTACTGATACACACAATAGCATGGGTAAATCTCAAAAACATGGTGCTGTGTGGAAAATATATATGAATATGCGATCCACCTTGTAGAAAATTATAGGAAAAACAAAACTATAGTAACAGAAAGCTGATCAGAGGTTGCCAGGGGCTGGGGGGTTAATGAAGGTGACTAGGAAGAGGTGTGAGGGATGTTTTGGGGTGATGCAGATGTTCTATGTTGTGATTGCACTTATGTGACTGTATATGAGTGGTAAAATTATGTTGTGCACTTAATATTGGTGATCATAAACATACCTTCATTTGGCTGATACAAACTTTGAGGTACATTAAAGTCAATGGCTATAAATGTAAACTAGTAATGTGGATATCGTAGGTTTTTGTGCCAGCTCTGATTTTTCTTTTGTGATTGGTCTGTACCTGCTATCTTTGCCTTTTTATGTGTATCTATGGCTTTGCATGCCTATCTCTGCTGACATGGGTTCTTCAAGGCTGGAGCTTTGTTTACTCATCTTTATATTCTCCCAGGACCTTGCCAGGGCCTAACCCAGAGAATGTGCTCTGTAAATGTTCCATCCATTCAATCAAAAAATATTCATTGCAACAAATGTTTAATGATCATCAGGTCAATAATTACTAAACCTGACCTACATTGCTTCTCACTTCTTTGAATCTGATAGGAGCCTGTTCTTTGAAGTTTGTGATCTTGGTGGGAAGCTGTAAGAATAAGGAATTTTATTTTATTTTTTCAAAAATTTATGTAGTGCTCTTCATAAAAAGCTTTATAAATATTAATTTAATGCTCACAAAAACCCTAAAGGGTGGAGAATATGTTCATTATTCTCCACTGAGGCACAGAGATGTGAAGAACTTGCCCCAGTTGGCATATTGAATAAGTGGTGGAGCCAGGATTTGAAATCCTGCCAAATTTTGGGTGGGCACTGCCCCTTTCCACAGCTTGGCCATCTCCCTGGTCTGTCCTAGGAATCTGGGGTTGGAGAGTTATTGTTGTCTGCTGAAAGTCCAGGAACCTCATTACCTCCTGCTAGTCAGACCTGCTCTGGAGAAGGTGACAGCGGTACCCGGACTGATGCTGGGACTGTCATCACAGTGACCAGAACAGCACCCTTTCTCCTTGCCACCCAGAACTCAGGTGATTTACGGGGCTGTTTACCTCAGCCTCTTGTCGATCTGGGGAGGCAGTTATGAGCTTGCAATGCTCATGCTCTCCTCCTAGCCAAAGCTTTCACATTCATTATAAAGGAAACCAAACCCCCTTTCTCTCATTGCAAGCGTTTGCCACCTTCCCCTGTTCGATTCAGAGTGTTTGTGTGTGAGTGGGTGTTGGTAGGAGGCTGGGAGTGTGGAGTCGATGATCTCACAGGGTAATAAGGGAGCAGGCAGATTCAGCGACGCCCAATTCAAATTAGTCACGAGTAAATGCACGATCATCAGCGTTCCCACACTAGGGAATTCCTTCCGTTTAGGGAAGTGAAGTGTCACAAACAACAGCTAAGAGAGAAATGTGTGTTTCAAGGTGTGGGTGTGCTGATTGAACAAGAAATTTTATTTTTTTCCTAGAAAAGAATCATAGAAAAGTAAAACAAAAATATTTCGACTTGAAAAATACTTTGTAATTATATGTCATAAAATAATTAGGTCATGGCAAATTAGCACAAATGTTTACAGCAAAATTGCCATGTAAAACATTATTGGTAATATTATGCTAATTGCTGCAGAAGCAAAAGCTGATTATGTTTCGGCAGGATTAAGATTTGCCACGTCTGCATTTCTCTCCAGCTTCACCAGTTTTTCATGAGGGCACCATGCCTCTGAATTTCTCTAGGGGCCGAACTGCCCATCTTTGAGGCACTGACTCTGGAAAGGGATCTTTCTGAAGCCCAAGTTAAGAATAAGAGAGGATTCTGAAAGTGTTCTTCTTCTTTTAAAAAAAAAAAAATATTTTATTGATTTTTTACAGAGGGGAAGGGAGGGAGATAGAGAGTTAGAAACATCGATGAGAGAGAAACATCGATCAGCTGCCTCCTGCATACCTCCTACTGGGGATGTGCCCTCAAGCCAGGTACATGCCCTTGACCAGAATCGAACCTGGGACCTTTCAGTCCTCAGGCCAACGCTCTATCCACTGAGCCAAACCAGTTAGGGCCTGAAAGTGTTCTTACACCCCAGTGCCAACTCATCAGTGCTCAGGACCTAGAATGATCCCCTTTGGGGTGGGGCATGGGGAGGTGTGCAGTGTGCTCTGAGAACAGAGAGGACACAGGATCAGGCTGCAGAGGAGCTCAGAGGGGGTCCCCCGGAGTAGTCCACACTTCTCAAACTTAAAAGGCAGATTCTATTTCAGCATGTCTGGAGCGGGGCCTGGCATTCTGCATTTCTAACATGCTCCCAGGAAATGCAGGTGCTGCTGGTCCACAGACCAAGTTCTGAGTAGCAAGGACCAGAGGAAATCTTGTCCAGAGTTGCAAATTCAAATGTATTCTGGACCAGGTAAACGGTGATGGGAGTAAGACACTTTGCATGGCTGCACCTGTGATAAATTGGAGGGAGCAAGCTGGTCCATTAAAGATATTCAAGGGCAATAGAAGGAGAGAGGAAGAGAGGGACGGAGAAAGGGAAGAGCGAGGAATGGAGGGAGGAGAGGAAGGCCAGGAAGGCACCACCCTGCTACCTGGGTCTATGAGTCTGAGACTCTGATTCTAACCCAAGACAATCCTGTGTAAACTTAGGCCTGGCGAGCAGAAGTGACCTGCCAGAAGCCCACAGCTGGCTCGTGGGCACCCAGGGCCCAGCTCCTCCTGTCTCCCAACAGTGAGGGCAGTCTCTCTGAACCTCACTTGACTGGAAGACAAAACCATCATTACTTGAGAAGCACACCCATCTGTGCTCTGTGTCCTCAAGGGGGCAGGCCTTCCCGCTTTTTGGGCAATAACATCCTCAGGTTCATCCAGAAGGCTCTTGCTGCCTTGGCTTCCTTGAAAGGGTGTGGGCTAGTCATTTTCCCCTGGGCCTCAGTTTTTCACCTGTGAAATGGAACAACAGTAAACCCCAGAGGCAACAGTGTAGGGGAAAAGTGCCTTTTTGACAACATAGGGATGGTACCTAGTCACAGTCTCAGCATCAGAGGAGGTTCTACCCTCAGTGTCTGGGTGGGGGCTCACAGAGGCTCACTTTCTGGGGTACCGAGTGCTGCAGAGAAGTCTCACTGCCTATAGGGGCAGGGCACTGGGCTATACCTCAGGGTGGGGTTTCCATCATCCTGCTTTATAGCCACATGTCTGGGATCCTGTACAATGCCCTGTGCCCCTCACTTTACCCTTGCCTACAGCCTCTGGGCCTTGCCCTCAAGCTCCACAGGACTTTATGCTTAAGTTTAGGGGGCTATTAATTCTTCTATGGGGTTACCTTTGATGAGTGCCCACTCTGTGTCTGGCACTGGGCTCAAGTCTTTATAGAGATGATTCCATCCTCATAACAATAGGAGAATCTTTTATTATACCACTAGAGGCCCAGTGCATGAAATTTCGTGCACTCGGGGGGGGGGGGGGAGGGGAGGTCCTTTAGCATGGCCTGCGCCCTCTCATAGTCCAGGACCCCTCGTGGGATGTCCACCTGTGGCTCAGGCTGGCTCCTCGGGGGATCTGCCTAAGCTGACACTCAGACATCTCTCTGGCAGCCCGGGAGCGCTTGGGGCATGTCCGACTGTGGTTTAGGCGTAAGCCGCAATCAGACATCCTTAGTGCTACTGAGGAGGTGGGAGAGGCTCCTGCCACCACCTCTCCCGCCACCACCACTGTGCGCATGCAGCCATCAGCCTGGCTTGTGGCTGAGTGGAGCTACCCCTGTGCGAGTGCACTGACCACCAGGGGCAGCACCTGCGTTGAGCGTCTGCCCCCTGGTGGTCAGTGTGCATCATAGTGACTGGTTATTCCCCATTGTTCTGCCATTAGGGTCAATTTGCATATTACCCTTTTATTATATAGGATTTTACAGATGAGGAAATTGAGACCTAGAAAGGTTAAGCACCTTGCTCAAAGTCACATAGAACCAGGCTGAAATCCAGTGTCACTAATTCTAGATCATGACTGAGTCACCATTAAAGCCTGCTGCTCCTTAATCCTCACGCCCGTCTACAACGCCCGAGGGAGTCGGGCTTTCTGTGTTTGTCCTTTGTAGTCCCCGTGTGTGGTGAGGTGCCTGGCCCTAAATATTGGTTAATGTTGCATGAACCTTCTTTTATGTTGGGTTCCTTCTTTCTCTAAGAATGATTCCTGACATCTCGCAAAGGCCAGGTCTTTGTTAGAGAAGATGTTTGTTTTCCCGAGGTCAGTTCCCTTAACACATGCTGCAGCTTAGAGCTTCCAGAAGGGCCGCGGGCTTGCGGAGCTAGGCTCCCACTCACTACCTCCCCTTGTTTTTGCGTTTTGAGCATAAGATTCACAAAATACAGTCCAACTGCTCCACATTATTTCCTTCTGCTCAGAATCATAACCCACTCGATTATGTGATTCTTTTTTTATTATTTATTGTGTGCCCTAGGGAATTTTCATTTTAACCAAGACACTGGTTCAGTTGCAAGATAGCAGGGAATGATTTGTAAGGAGATCAGTGTTGGGAGCTTATTAAAACATGCATTTAGGGGATGGCTTGGCAATAGGAAAGGGACTCTCTCGGGAGAGCAGATATTTTCAGGAGTTGGAAGGAAGTCGTGGGATTTGAGGGAGGGAAATGAGGAGAAGGCAAGACAGGGGGAGGATATTTAAGAAACAAAATGATAGGGAAATAGAGGGAATGCATATGAAGAAGTCACAGATAGAAACAAAAGTCCTCAGAAATGAAATATGACAAATTTGCCTTCATTTGAAAATGAAGATGGTCTCCCCTCCATCCTGCAAACTCCCTGGTGGGTTTGAGCCATGACCTAGATTACTTGGATGTTTCCTCTGCAGCACTATTGAAAATCACACAGCCCAGGGTGGGGTTTTTATCCTGGTTCTGGAGGTGCCCAGGGCAGCCAGGTACCTTAGGGGCCCACAGAAGCTTGCAGCCCTCCTTGCAGAGCAGGACTCCAGGGACCCCGTCTGCTCTGAAGCCCGGCGGGACAGCTCTGGAAGAAGAGCTGTGTTGTGTGTGCTTCACAGAGAGGCCACTCCTGTTCATCCTCCAGGCCTCTCAGTGTCAGTGCGGCCTCCTGCGGTTGTGCCACGTGGCAGCCCTGACCCCTTCCCAGGGATCCTCCTGAACCAAGAGGGCAGCTCCCCTCCTGCACTGAGGCCCTCGAGCTCCCTCCTAACAGGCTCCTAATGGCCTCCTCAGAGCATCTCATTGTGCTGCATGCAGCCAGCCAGGAGCTCCTCTGCAGAGGCCTTCCCACCCTGTGCTCTAGAGGGGTGTTCAGGAGGGATGTTTCTGCACAGGGCGCAGAAAGCCATCGGGCGGTTCGGGGTCTCATCAGTAAATCCATAGTCACAGGCCGCGTGTAGGGCTGCCAGCCTCCCACGGAGTCAGCAGCAGCCAAGCCCAGGACAACAGGAGACAATGTATTTTCCTCGGACCTCTGTTTCTGAAGTGAGAATGGGAGAATTCTTGAATTCTCGGGCTTCTGTGGAGAAATGAATTTGGCAGTGACAATTCTTGGATCTTTGAGATGCATACTTTGATTATGATATTTTAAGACAGTGCCGTCAAGCCCCTTTCTTCTTGTTCTCTCTGGGGGGTTGCTGCTTTCAGCATTTACTGCTTTCAGAGCCTGAGCTCCACTCCTAATGGTGGCCTGTCCTCAGTCTTCAAGTGCATGCAGGGTCCCTATGGCTGGTTTCTGCCTCAGATTTCCACGTTGCCCCCATCCACTTCCACCCCAGCACAGAGGGCCCCATTGGGTGGCGTACTGACTTGCCCAGGTGGTGATCAGTGGGTCACTTGTCCCTGGGGTGGGCACCCAGTCTTCTCAGGTCTCTATCCCAGGCCTGCCCAGCTCAGGCTTTACTCTCGTGTCCATCAGTGGACCTGGTGAGGCCATGGAACAGTGCTCAGTGGGCTCAGAAAGGCTGGACAGCTCCTGCTTCTACAAATATACCACATTTATGGGCTCAGAACCTCAGCTTTTTTCATTCTTTCTGTTCCTTCCCCATCCTTTCAAACTAGACCCCAGATCTGAGGTAGCTAAACTAGTCTACCTTCAACAGATATGCACAACAGGATCCTTGGACTATCCTCAGCCTTACTGTACTGGCAGAGACTATTGTGTTTACTATCATTTAAAAAATTACCTATTGTCACCTGGCTGGTGTGGCTCAGTGGATTAAGTGTCCTCCCATGTACCAAGAGGTCACCGGTTCAATACCTGGTCAGAGCACATGCCTGGACTGCGGGCTTGATCCCCAGTAGGGGGTGTATAGGAGGCAGCTGATCAATGTTTCTCTCTCTCCTTTCCTCTCTAATATTTTTTTTATAATTACCTATTATCTATCTATCTATCTATCTATCTATCTATCTATCTATACTATCATCTATCTATTGATCTATTTTAGAACTTGATTTTTGAGCTCAGGGAAGTATGACCTATGAGTTAAAATGGTGGCTGGATTAAAATCCAATTCTTTAATAATTCTTGACTATTTGACCTTGAGCCAGTTTCTTAGCATCCCTTGATCTCAATTTTCCCATCTGTGGAATGGGAGTAACAATAATACATAGAACCTAGTGTTTTTGCCAAAATAAAAGGAGCTAATTTATGTAAAATTCTTAGAACAGCTCTTGACCAGCTCTGAGGGCTCAATGAATGTTAGGTGTTATTCTTAAGTGGGCTAGACTTTAAGAGTTATTTATATGAGAAAAGAAAATTTTTAAAATTCCCCAAGTTTATTGTAAAACTGTCCTCTTGCCAGCATGCCTCTTGGCAAGCCTTCAAACAGGGAGTGAAAAGTGATTACAGACTCAGTCCACCTTCCTGGCCCTGGATCCTTTTCTTAGTTGAGCAAACAAGCAGGAATAAGCTCAAAAGGCAGAGGGCAGAGGGCGGGAGAGGCCTGAGTTGCTCAAGCTGAGATAACTGAGAGTCAACAGAGGGTGGCCCATGTGTGAATCTAATCCCCACACCATCTGTTTGCTGATTTCCCCCTCTGTCCTCCTCTTTCAGGAGCAAGATATTCTGAGCAGACAGAATTGAGGGCCCTGCAGACAGGTGGTCCCGGCCCTTCATGCCAGAGTTTCAATTATGATGCCAGTCAATGGGAGAGAGAGGAGGGCGAAAATGAAAATGGAATATTTGGTTAGCGCTCTGACAAGCCATGAATCAAAACCCAGTGAAATTGCTCTGGGGTCTCTGGGCCTGTCAGCCTCCACCATCCATTCTGATTGCCCCTGGGCGGTGTAATTCCGCATGCAGCCCATACTGTTCACAGGAGAGCAAACCCCGTGCACTGGGTGGCTGGGTCCTTCTGCTGGGTACCATGCACTCCACTGGTTGGTATGGAGAGTCAGCCTCTGCGGAGCAGAGGAGGTGGAGGAAGGCAGCAGAGGGGCTGTCAGCAGTGTGGGCATTAAAGTGTGTCTGCCAAGTCACAGAGCTGGACACCTGCTCCCCTCTCAGGCCCTTCCCTGGGCTCATTGATTCCCTGCCAAGTGGCCATTCATTCTTATTTGAGGAACTCTGGCAGAGGCTCTGTCTGTGCCTGCTGGGGTCAAGGACAAAGGGTGCCTCTAGGTCAGCAGGAGAAAGGGAAAAGCCGCAAAAGAGCAGAGTGTCGTCTCCATCAGGAACCAGGGGCCCCTTTCTGCCTCTCCTCCCTCATAACAGCCCTGAGTGATTTAAACGCCCGTCTGTGGAAGCAGAGAGTGCTGGGTGTTGATTGAACACATGAGTGAAGAAAAGCTTGCTGAAGAGGCCGGGCTGAGTTCAATAAAGCAAACTCTCACGCATTCAAGGTTCTGCCATCCAGGGTGTGGAGAACAGGTTTCTCCCCTTTTCCTTCCTGCCACTCATCTTCTCATTTGTTGGACACAGTGAGTATTATGATGTGAATCGCTCAAACCATCACCGTCTGGATCAGCTCAGACAGTGAACTAGATTAAAGAGGTAATGGGGGAGGTCGGCCCTGGGTTCTGGAAGGTCCTGTGGAGCAAGCCTGGGTCAAATGGGCCCTTGTGTGGTCTGTACGCACTAGGGAGATACCGTCAGGGTTGCTGTTCACTGTTGTGCAGGTTGCTCCTTGCCCAAGGGTAAAGCATATGGGAGAACTAAGGTCCTGCTCACTTTCCACTCAGTAAGCCACATGCCTGGCATGGTTGTGTCTGTCCAGAACGGGAGCCTTCAGATTCATACAAAGGCATCAGTGGGCCCAGAGAAGCCCTGTAGTCAGACAGTACTGGGGCTCTGGAGCAAAGGGAGGTCAAGAGATGTCAGGAGCCTTTATAACTGCAGTTCAAGACAGGATCAAGTCCAGCGATGCCAGAACAGAACCAACAGCAGCTGATGTCGAGTTGGAAAGTCAGATTCCAAGGGGCCAATCAAGATCCAAACCATCAGCAGTGAAGAGAAAGTGGGAAGAGCCAAATATCTATTTTGGGTTCCGGTCCATAATCAGTCTTTCTAGAAAGCCCATGGCCATGGTCATAAAGCCTGATGACATTCACAAGTGTTATCTTGGCTGCCACTATTTATTTCTGTCCCAGTGGCACCTGCATCAGAAGTGGGAACACTAGTGCAAGCCTAGGGGCCTCAGATCATGCTGGTGGTTGTAGGGGCAGAACCAAGATCAGCAGGTGAGTTTCTGGGTGATAGATTTTTGGCTTAAGATAGGCTACCCGGCTATGAAAAAGATTGCTTTGTGCAGTGGTGAGCCCTTTGTCATGGGAGGTGTTCAGACCCCTAGCAATGGAAGCCTGGGCAGCAAGTCTCTAAAGTCCCCTCTCAGCCCCACATCATCTATGAGTGTGTGTGACTCCAGCCAGCTGGCTTTCCTCCCTGTCAGAGATGGTCGATTGTGGAAGAAGTTGAAATTAATGACTAGCACACGTTTTCAGGGTTTTGTTGTATTTACTTTTCTCCCTCTTTCTGACCCCCTCCCATGTCCCTAGTGCCAAATCCATTTCATGGATACTTGAAAGTACATTGTCCAGCCAAGAGCTGGAAGGAGCCATGTGGTCTTTATGTAAGACAGCTCCTGCCCATCTCCACCTTGGGCATTTCTTCAGTGCAGTAGGACAGATGACCATCTTGGCAGTGAGGGACATGAGGGAGCTAGCCACACGGAACATGCCCCTTCCCCTGAGGCTGATTGAAATGTCTAGTCTAGTGGTCGGCAAACTCATTAGTCAACAGAGCCAAATATCAACAGTACAACTATAGAAATTTCTTTTGAGAGCCAAATTTTTTAAAGTTAAACTTCTTCTAACGCCACTTCTTCAAAATAGACTCGCCCAGGCTGTGGTATTTTGTGGAAGAGCCACACTCAAGGGGCCAAAGAGCTGCATGTGGCTTACGAGCCATGGTTTGCTGACTACTGGTCTAGTCGATGTAGGAATGTAAAAGGTCTGGATATCAGGAAAATGCCACAGGGTTATTTTAACTTTCCACGGTGTTGGTGAGGCTGTTGTTGGATCTGTGTCACTGTGTCATGACTCAGCTTCCCCCTCTGCCCAACCTGCTTTTATCCCCTTTCTTCCACAGTTGTCAACCCCAAGGCACTCCAATAAACCCTGCCGGCTGACTCCATCCCAGGGTCTGCTTCCCAAGGAGCCCAGCCTGAGCAGTGTTCCAGCTGGGCTATGTGTCTGTGATAGCCCCTTCTTATTCTAAACCCGGTGTCCCCTCCCCACGGCCCCCATACACTGTGAGCGGGTTGACTCAGGTGCTCTGCATTGTCCATTCAAATGCCCAGTGCCTGAGCATAGTAGACACTCAGTAGGTGATGGCTGGGGATGTGAATGAATGTGCCAGATCCAGGGGTCGTCACCATTCAGTGAGAGGTGTCAAGGGGTTTTTAAAGACCTCTCAGCTTCGTCTTCTTCTTTGAGGCAGTGATTCTGTGGGTTAAGCTGCTGGCAGACAGCAGTGATCTCAGGAGGGCCAGGGCAGGAGCCTGGACTGGGGAAGCTGGAGCTTCTCTGAAGGCAGTGGCCTTGGTTTTCTCTAGGGTCTGGACCCAGCTAACCACAGCTAACCACAGCATGAGGAGCTCCACAAAGGAAGGTGGGGAGGTGCATCTAATTGTACCACATCCCAGACAGCGCAAGCTCAGTGGTAGGTGGTGGGAAGGAGTGGGCCTGGATCTTGTAGGGGAGCCCCACCCATAGTTTCTTGAGGCTGGATCACAGAGTATTGTCTCCTGGGGAGAATTCCAGGGGACTCCTTCTGGCTCAGCTGTCCTACTTTCATTCAGGGAGTCCTCTCAGTACTATGTCTTCCTTAGGAAGCCCATAAGATCATCTCAAGTGCCTCTCCCAGGAGGCAGGGCTAGGACACAGTGACCTCTTAAACTCCTTCCCTTCTCAGGATATGGATGTTTATGAAAAAAAATGTTGGTATTTAATATTTATTAGTTTCAGGTGTACAGAATAGTGGTTAGACATTTATATATCTCATAAAGTGATCACCCCAATAAGTCTAGTACTATGTTGACTATATTCCCTATGCTGTGAAACTATGTTGACTATATTCCCTATGCTGTATTTCACATCCCTGTGACTATTTTGTAACTGCCAGTTTGTACTTGTTCTCTATATCTGTGCATTTGTTTGTTTATTTGTTTTTTAAGATTCCACATATAAGTGAAATCATATGGTATTTGTCTTTCTCTGTCTGACTTATTTCACTTAGCATAATATATGGATGCATTTTTAAGTTAGAGCATTCGGATGTTTTTGCTTTTGCTTTCCAACAGTCTGCAGACAAGCAGTGAGGAATGGTGGTGGAGATCAAATAGGCATCGTTGATAATGGTTTGCATAGTTGGGCCCTTCCTTTTTACTTGGAACATTGAGGCTGGATGGCATCCTTCAGGAACAATGGACTAATCACATGTAAAATGACAAAATGCAGTAAAGCTGCAATCTATTACATAATCCTTTATATTTTTCTGGTTTAATTACAATTCATTATTATTTTTTTTTGGACTTTTCTTTTCTGAACACATTTGTCAAACAGACATAAAGCAAGGTGCCTTATGTATGTGGATTGAACCTAAGAGCTACAACATAATGATAATAAAAACAGAAATAATAAAGTAATAATATCATCCCAGTTCTGTTCTACATGCTTTGCCCACATAATCTTACAACAACCCTATGAAGATGTTGACATTGTTGACCCAGAGAAGGAATATACTTGTCAAAAAAGACTCCTAGTGGCTAACTGGGCCCAAATTTATAATCAGAGTCTAGCAGCTGCTGTTTACAGGAGGCCTCTCACACAGGCTTCATTTCAGGGAAAAACCATAGACTGGGTTGCCAAGACTCACTCTGCATGCTGAGCCAACCCTTATAAAGGAGTTTCTGGAATCATATTTTGACCAATGGGCTGAGACCTGTCCTGTGCAATTCGAGCTGCACAGTTATATCCTCATTTGCATCTTTACTGACTAATCAGAATGGCTCCATAATGACCACTCAGGATGCAAAATTCCAACCAATCAGGGCAGTGCTATGTGGGCCAATCAAACTGTGCAAGTTTGTATTCATCATTTGCATAAAAATGGACCAGTAAGGGACCAGGGCCACTTTCTCTATAAAGAGGGCTTCCCTTTTGTCTGGAGGGAGCTCACTTTTGGTTTCCACTAGAGGCTGTGTTTCTCAGGTTTGGAACTCTTCACCTGAATGAAGTCTCTCCTTTTTCTGCAGCCCAGATTGGGGACTCCTGGTGGCACTGGATTAGTGGCAGCAACCTTTTGTTGACAACATTATTATTTTGTCAGATGAAGGAACTGATTGTGGAGAAATTGTTGCTTCCTCACAACTGGTAAGTGGCAGAGGTGGGTAAAACCAGCTCCCTCTGGCTTCACACTTGAGCCCTTCATCCTGCTCTAACCATGGTGAGTTAGTGCCATAGCAAAGTGTTGGAAACTGGTCCCATCTACAAAGCTGGACCGCAGCGAGCTGCCACGGTAGAGTTTCAGCAGGCCAGGAACCACTTTCAACACCATCCAAAGCGTAGGTGATGGCCACAGTTCAGGAAAAGGGACACTACCAGGTAGGGCCATTGTTTTCACATTTTAATTTCTTTTAGTGGTGGAATTTTCTATTTCCCTTAAATGAAAAAAGAATTCTGAGTTATGAAACAGATAAGGTTTGTTTGATTGGAATGAATTGATTTTATAATTTCAGATGTATAATATTTATTCATTGTGAACCAAGTAGTAGAAAAATAAGACCTTTTAGATTAATTCAGCCTTTGAAATGAGCTTTTTTTGGAAAATATTTGCAGTCTTAGATCAGTCTCAACATTCCATTTATGTCTGCATTTTGTTAGGTCGCAGAATATAGGAAAAAGTCCTGATTCATATAGGTATTAGTTGCACATATTAATTTCTAAAAGCTTGATTTATGATCTCAGTATACTCTTAAGTGCAACTGATCCAGTGGTTTGAAAGAGAAGTGGCAAGATATTTTTGTTACAAGGTTGAATTAACTCTCCTTGTCTAAAAACTATATGTGTTCCTTAATTAGTAAATGTACAAGCTGGAGGGGATTGATAAATGGGTTCTTCAGCTAGTTTAAAATCACAACTGTATGGCAGAAAATATTTTTCAAATTTATGTTATAACATTATAAGATCCTTAGCAATATCATTTAAAAAAAACTCTCATATATTTTAGTACCTGTCTCAGTAATATAGTTACTCAGAACTTCAAAGCACTCATATTAATTTTCACTATTCACTTGTTCATTTTTTCATCTATTCAATCATTCAAAAACATTTGTTGAGCGCCTATTATATTCTGGGCAATGGTCTAAGTGCTCTAGACATAGTGATACATTTAGAGGGTAAAAGGGAGGGGAGAATTGTGGAAATAGACAATAAGCCCACAAACAAATCAATGTATTTGTCATGTGGTGATACTTGATTTTAATAAAAGGGCAGTAATATTTAGACAACAATGAAAAGATGTTGAAGGAAGCAGGGTGAAAAGTGCAACTGAAGCATAAATGGTAAGAACATGAAACATAAAGGGAATGTAAAGAGTGGTTCCTATTTTTAAGCTCACTTTTCTCCAACCTATGGAGTAGATGTTTCAATTTACCTTACCCGTAAAAAATATCAAAACCTTGGCACTATGCCCACTTCTGTTCATGTGGACAGTTTGCTGCACAAAAAGTGCAAATACAATAATGAGATAACGAAGAACCTTTATTTGTAAATCGATATAAGATAATCAGGAAACTTTATTTTGAGGTCTACATGTACTAACCTGGCAGCACAGGTTACTTGTATTTGGTATAAAACACATTGACTTTACATGGTACTTTCATTAGTAAAGTTTTACAAAAAAATATTTAAGGTATATTAATATATAAAATTTGCATAAAATATTTGTAGTGTTCTTAAATCATCTGCTCTGGACTCTAAGTTCCTGGGGAACAGTTTGAAAATCACAGGTATGGTGGGGTTGAGGTGAGTGTTAAGGTCAGACAGACCAGTTGGCTTTGCCCTTCAAGTTGTGTGACCTTGGGATTGTGGCTAGGCCTCAGTATCTTTACCTATAAGGCAAAGAGTCTACTTCCCACATTGGCTGGTTGCCTGAAACATCAAAGACACTAAGACATGTTAGAGTTCCTTGCCTTCCCCAAATGGCCCAGCTTAGATCAGTCTTGGGGATACCAGTCAGCAAGTATCAAGACTCTGGATGTAGGAATTGGGTTATGCTGAGGCACCAATATCTGGGACAGATACCAAGGATTTAGAATCACTTGGGAGATGGACAAGTGCTAGAGACAGGGATTTGTGTGCACCAAAGCAAATGAGGGACGTGGTGACCAGAGAGGGGACCACTCTGGTCCTTGTCACTTAGCAATGAGTTAGAAGCCAAGTGCTTCAAGGCGTGGGGAGAAAAGGACTCTGCAGGCAGGAACTGAGCAGAACTGCATGGACAAAGATAGAGGGTATCTTTTGGATTTCAAAGACCTGGTTCCTCTCAAAAACCATCTCCAGGTAGAACCCCATCCATCTCCAATTTATTTTGGCTGCTTGGGCTTGGAAGCAGGGCATGGTTGCCATGGATGCTGGCAGTGGTGGCTGGAGCTGCCTCCTACTGGCTCAGGAGAGCTGATTGTGCACATCACTTCCCAGCTCCCAAGTTCAGTGGTGACACATTATATCTGTCAACATAAGAAACATCCAATTTTGTAGAGAAACTTTGTAAGTTTATTTGAGCCAAACTGACGACAATTGCCAGGAAACAAAATCTCAACGGATTGAGAAAATGCTCCAGAGGATGGCAGTTTTGCACCTTATTTTATACATTAGAATCAAAGGAGGAGACATAAGGAGGGCTATATGAAATTCATTGGTGGTAGATTAGAGAGGTGGGAGAGGGGGGAAATCTCTGGGCCTGGATAAAGAGTAAAATGAAGAGACAAATTTTTATATTGGTGGGTGCAGGATAGTTAATTAACATTTATAGCACATAGAGATGTATGCCTGGAACAAGATAACAATGAGGGGCTCCATGGTCTTATGCTCTGATGGGAGATTGCGCCCTGAGGGGTCTAGAAAAAAAAGGGAATTACTCTGTCATTCCAGAGGTATGTTACTGAGGATGTAAAAAGATGACAGGCTCACTTAAGGTAAAGATTGACCTTTGTCAAAGGAGATACAGGCCTAGGACATGACTACCTGCCATGATTCACTTTTAGGTAGAAAGTTTTAATTTCAGACCATCCTATGTGGTTACTTTCGGTTTCCGAGTTTGTAAGGCCCGTCATGCCTGAGCTTGTCAGGGTTAGTATGTGGCCCCTTTTTTTGTCTACATATCTTAAAATCAGATATGGTGGAAGCATTTACACCACAGAGATTGGTAAAGGCTACAAATCAGGGTTCTTTCTCCAGAGAGCACATTGTTAAGCATTGGATGCTAGCCTTGAAACTACCCTCAGTTGACCTCACCTTTGGGATGAAGATTACGTGTGAAGTTTTCAATTTACAAACTACCCAAATAGAGATGAGTTTACCTGTACACTTGCCCCTCACTGAATCCCTTGCTACTGCCACTGCCAAGGTGCTGGAGATAATGTATAGATTTAGAAGGGAAGGAGGAAAGACACTATAAAAAGCTAGAAGACACTCAAAGAAGAACTCTCTGTCTGCTGGGTAGCCCTCCTGGTCATTTTTGCTTCACTTAGCCAAGCAGCCTGGAATCTCAGCAATGTAAATAAAGGCGGGAAGAGCCAATTAATCATTTATGTTTCATTGAGAATGTGTTCTATGCGTGAGTGGGGGAAGAAATTGGATAAGTAATTCTAGGAGCACACAGCATGAGGAGGGAGGTGCTGGATTTGAGGGCCGGTCTGGATGTGATTCCACTAGGGAGTGACCTTAGAGTCCCAGGGACTGGGGAAAAGGGATTCCCAGTACCAGAGAGCTGAAGACAAAGCTACACATTCTTAAATTTCTTGTAGGGCTAGTAGCCCTGCTCCTAGGGAAGAGAAAGAATTCTTTCTTCATTCTTCTTCCCCTTCCTGAGCTGGTGACCTTTGCCCATGCCACAGATTAGTATTATTGGGACTCATGCCGAGAAATTTTGGAAAAACATCATTTAAGTTACAAATCAGTATTCAGAGAACATAGCATTGACAACTGTCTTTAGCTCTATTTCAATAAGATATTTTTGAAATTTCATGTAGAACAAAATAGGTTTACTCACCATCTCACATGACAGTTTCAAAAATATCTTATTTTAATTTCTGATTCCTCCTCTGTGGGTAGAAGCTTTTTAATCTTCTGTACTGCAAGCATCCCTGTCAAATGGTTAATGATGTGAAAAGAAATACCTAAATGCGCTAGGGTCACTTGGCATTTAAATGAACACTTTCATAGAGTTAATCATCCCTGCATGGCTTGAGCCCAAACCATGTGGATTCTCAGTGCATTGTGGAAGATAACGTGGCCATGGTGTAGATGGGACCACAGAGGTTTTCTTGCTGCTGTTGGTAACATTTTCCTGCGTGTTCTGGTTTCCTGCTTATGTGTGAAAAACTACTGTAAAATTAGTGGCTCAAAACAATAACTATTTTTATTATATCTCCTTTGGTGAGTCTGATGTTCAGGCAGGACTTGGCCGAGTTATTCTTCTGATCCCTGCTGCATGAATAGAGGTCACTCAGTGGTTCTCAACTGGTGGATGCTCATTCTGGAGAGCCTAAGATTGCTCACATGTTTGACATCTTGGTGGAATGGATGTGATATTATGGTTTATAATAAAATAGAGGCCCAGTGCTTGGGATTTGTGCACTGGTAGCGGACGTGGCCTGTGGAGATTGGCCCGCTGTGGGAGCGCAGCTCATCCCAGGCAGCCAAGCGGCGCTCCCACTGTGGGAGCGCACTGACCACCAGGGGGCAGTTTCTGCATTGAGCATCTGCCCCCTGGTGGTCATTGCACATCATAGTGACTGGTTGACCCCTGTACGCTTGCTGGGTTTTTATTATATAGGATATGTATTTGTTTTTCATCCCTGTTTCTGGCATAGAGTTCCACAAACACTTGGAATTTCATGAGATGAGAGCAATAAAGGTATCTTTTGTTATGTTAATAAGATGAGTTTTTGAAAACCCCCAGTATGGGGGGCTGGTTGCCAGGAATCCCAACCATGTGATCAAAGGACTGGACCATTCAGTCCCACCTGGCCCCTCCCCTCCAAGGGAAAAGGAGTTGGAAGAGGAATCAATGGCCAATTATTTAATCAATCTCGACTACAAATAGAGAGTCTCCATAAGAGCCCAAAAGGATGGGGTTAGGAGAGCTTCTAGTTGGTGAACAAGTGTATAGTAGATTCAGAAAAAGTGGCACATTCAGTGGGATGGAAGCTCTGTGACCTTCCTCATACCTTACCCTATGCATCTCTTCCTTCTGGCTGTTCCTGAGCTATATCCTATATAATAAAAGGCTAATATGCAAATAGACTGAACAGTGGAACAACCAAACAACTGGTTGCTATGACATGTGCTGACCACCAGGGGGTGTGTGTGCAGAACATGGCGGCAGCGGGATGGTGGAGCAGGTGAGCAGGGTGCCAGACCAAGATGGGGCACTGGCCGCTGTCATTAGAGTGAGCCTCTGGTGGTTATTGAAAATTCTTTGCTGCCGTGCACCATGGTCCCCTCTGACACTCGCACTTGCTGCTGGCGCTGACCCTGTTTGCACCTGCTGCCGGTGCCAGAGCCACCACTTGCACCCACTGCCAATGCCTGGCGCCAGTCCTGACCCCTTGGCTCCATCAGTGGGTGTGAGTGGCGACTGCTCACCCCAATAGCCTCTGAGGGCTTCTCCACCTCCCTCTGCTTCTGAGGAGCGATTGGGGCAGCAGCTGCTGCTTGCACCCACTGACGGTGCCGGCCCCGCTTGCACCTGCTACTGGTGCCAGCCCCAATCACTCCACGCCATCAGCGGGTGCGAGCGGGGCCGCTGCCATCAGTGCATGGGAGTGGCGATGGGAGTGGGGCTGCCAGCAGACAGGGGACTGGGGGCTGTGGAGGGAGGGGCCCTGTGGGGGCATGGAGGATGGGCCGAGACCTGCCTCTGTGCCTTGTGGCCCACAGTTCATTTCAAGGTGCACAAATTCATGCACCGGGCCCCTAGTTTCTATATATAAAAGCCTATTATGAAAGTGTCCCTTGGGAGTTCAATTGCTTGCTATGATGTGCCAGTGGACGAAGGAAGGCCCCAGCTGGAAGCCGGTAGCTGGGAAAGGGAGGCCACGGCCGGCAGCTGCTAGGGACCCGACCCATGCACGAATTTCATGCACTGGGCCTCTAGCCCTTTTATAATAAAGTAGTAATCTAGTCAGTAAAATGTTTCTCTGAGTTTTTTGAACCACTCTAGCAAATTAATTGAACCCAAGGCAGGGGTCACTGGGGCCCAGTGCATGAATTTGTGCATCTATAGCCTGTTGGTCAAAAGCCCAGGTGATAACCTGGACTTGTGATTGGCATCTGAAGTTGTGATGCCAACTTCAAGAATAGGACAGATTCAGGGGAGGACAATTAGACTCCACCTGTTGATGGAGGAGTGGCAGGCTCCCACGGTGGAAGAGCATGTGATGTGAGAGATACTGTAGCCATCTTTGGGGAAAAAAAATCTGCCACACTGAATATCCTAAAACTGGGCACCTTTGCCTGTTTGCAGCCATATTATACCATGTAGTAGCCAAAAGTCTTGATTGACAGCCTTTTCTGTTAAATTGGTAAAATGATACGGAGCTTGTGCAGGTTCTGGATTAATTTCAATCTGATTTCATCCTCACCAGTGCCCTTCATCATGAAATCCAAATCCTGGTTATGCTGCACCCCAGCATGTTGTCAATCATCTTGAGAGTTGTCATAAACATCCTAAAATATTAACATTAATTAAGTGATAAATATTTACCATTTATGCCTTTGAGGATTTCAACATTGTTACAGCTGCAATGAGACAAGCTATGACAGGGTACCAGTCTCAACTCTTAAAGGAAAAAATCTGAGAATCACAGATGTGCACCATAAATACCAGGAAGGATAGAATTCAGAGGAATGATTCTTTTCAGGGGTTGGGGTGAGCACTTCAATAAGTGTCTCTAAATGCAACTAGTTAGATTTCTTGAATTGATTTTATTTTTTTTGCTAAGAATTTACTTTTTTTTCTTGCTAAATGACATCAGTGGCAACTTCCGTTGCCATTCTATTGTTTCTCTCCCATAAGCAGAGATCAGGCTGTTCACGTGTGTGCTGATGACTGTGAACACCGCCATCACTGGTTGACACCGCTGCTGTGTCCCTGCCCTGCTCCTGGGGGCGGTTAATAAATCATCTTTGATGATTTAATGACATAACCTTTAGATATGAAACTGCACGTGTACTGGGCTGTCAGGAAAAGCTCCTTTGGTCATACATCGCTTGGATTTATCAGAAAACATGTATTACTCTTTCTCTTTTTTTTTAATCTTCTGGTGTATTTAAATAATTTCTTGAACAAACATTTTAGGGATCAATGGAATCATTCCTCTTGTCTCAACTAAGCCTTTTCTCTTTAAAAATTGACATTAAAGTGTTTGATATCACCAAGAAGAATAGATTGAATGGTTAAATATCTGGTGCATTCAGATGATCGCTTGTCTTTATTTTTTTGGTAATATAAATCCTTTATAAGTTGCCTTCTAAAGTCTGCCAAATATAGTACTCCTCTAAAAAAATAACTTGCAGACTTTTGTAATTAAATGGCTCTTTGGGACCAGAGGATAAGTTTGGTAGAATTCCAACATTTCTTTGTTCTTACTTCCCTCGTGTCTACCCACCTTTTACAACTGCCACTTGTTCAGAGCCAGGTGTGTTTGTTTATGTGGGAACCATCCTCCGGCTGCTCTGGGGGTGTTGACTTCCTCATTGGTTCTTTCAGTCTTGGAGGATGTGCTGGTGGAATGTTTTTCAGTCCAGCTCAGTTGAGAAACTTTAGTTGACACTTCACTTGATGATAGTACATCTTAGGAAAGGCTACATTCAAGTCAAAAGGGAAGGGGTGTAGGATACTCACACTCAAAGACCTTCTTTTCCCCCCAGCTTTATTGAGATATAATTGACATAAAAGACTGTGTAAGTTTAAGGTGTACAATGTGATGCTTTGATACATGCATATCTTGTAAAATGATCACCACGAAAAGGTTAGTTAATATATCCATCACCTCACATAATTACCTTTTCTCTCCTCCGCTGTGAGAACTGTTTAAAGGACCCCCAAACCCAGTGCATCAAAGGGAAATCTGTTTCAGTTTGCTCTGCCAGAAAAAAACTGAGGTTCTCTTAAACAGCAACAGCAACACGCTGACTGGTATGAAGTTTGTCTCGGAAGTCACAGGTCCTATGAATCTTTGAACTGGAAAGATTTCCTCCTTTTCTTGGCAGAGTGAAGAGGGAGAGGGAATTAGAAAGCTTAGTTCCAGCCCTAGCCAGTTTGGCTCAGTGGATAGAGCATCAGCCTGGGGACTGAAGGGTCCTGGGTTCAGTTCTGGTTAAGGGCACATGCCTGGGTTGTGGGCTAGATCCCCACTAGGGGGTGTGCAGGAGGCAGCTGATCAGTGATTCTCTCTCATCATTGATGTTTCTCTCTCTCTCTCCTCTCCCTTCCTCTCTGAAATCCATATATATATATGTTTAAAAAAAACTTAGTTCCACAATTTTTGGCCCATCTCAGTATGGTGTGCAGGACTTGTTGCATATGTTGGATTCTACCCTCATCCTTTATCCTAAAATTTCCTTTCCTCTGATTTCACTATTTATTTATTTACAGCTGTGGTGTGTGTGTGTGTGTGTGTGTGTGTGTGTGTGTGTCTGTGTGTGTGTGTGTGTGTGTGTGTGTGTGTGTGTGTGTAAGTACTCTCAGAACACTTTAAATGAGTCAAGTTATAAATAAAGAATCACCATCTCTGAATGTTTATGGCTTTAATGCTATTAAATAGGGGAGAAAATGTGAGGGGTGAATTAAGTGGTGTGGGAAGAATGGGGTGAGCTACAGCACAGAGGGGTTAATTCCCAGGCAGGTTCAGAGCCAGGATGGAATTGCAGGGCTAGCCAGGGCCAGAAGCCAGGTGGTCCTCGCAGTGGGCACCTGGGGAAGGGAGATTTACCTCTGCTTGGTGTTCATTAAGACTTTTAGTGGAAATAAGGGATAATCTTCTCTTTCCCTTATTTCTTCTTTTTAAATATGTAATAAGTGACCACTGCATCAATATTAGAAAATGAAAAATAAAATCTGTAATCCCACCACCTACTGTTGGCACTTTGGGTAGATCTTGTACACTTTTTTTCTTTTGTTCTACTAATTATGGTTTTTCTTGAATACTACATATTACCTCCTGATTTTGTTTCACTTGTATTTGCCCAGAATGTTTGTCCATCCCTTTATTTAATATTTATTTCATTATTTTTTATGGTTATAGCAATACTTGTCCTGAGAAGTAAAAAATCTAAACAGTATAGGAGGATATGCAATGAAAGGAAAAATGCTTTCTTTCCCACCTTCAATCCTACTGTTAAATTATTTACAAGAAAAGCACTTTTTTTCTCCTTTTTAAAAAAATATTTTTTTTATTGATTTCAGAAAGGAAGTGAGAGGTAGAGAAGATAGAAACATCAATGATGAGAGAGAATCATTGATCAGTTGCCTCCTGCACGCTCCCTACTGGGGACCGAGCCTGCAACCAGGGCATGTGCCCTGACCAGGAATGGAACTGTGACTTGGTTCATAGGTTGATGCACAATCACTGAGCCACACCAGCTGGGCAAGAAAAGCATTTTTGAATTGCTTGTTTTTACTCCTAATTCCATAATTCTAAATAATATACTTTTGCCTGTGTCTTATTTGTCAATGCTAAGTGACTCATCAACATTAAGCATATCTATTGATTCACCATTTTGAAAAATTATAAATTTCACTCAGTTTCTACTCTTTTTTTCTGCCTCCTTCCTTTTTCCAATTTTCTTCTTTGTTGTTTATTTAGTTCTTTAAACTGCTACTTTTAAAACTCTAAATAATATATCTATGATTTATTGATTCATCTATTTAGACGGTATCTTGACTCTTTTTTTTTAAAAAAAAGATATATTTTATTGATTTTTTACAGAGAGGAAGGGAGAGGGATAGAGAGAAAGATCAATGCGAGAGAAACATTGATCAGCTGCCTCCTGCACACCCCCTACTGGGGATGTGCCTACAACCAAGGTACATGCCCTTGACCAGAACCGAACCTGGGAACTTTCAGTCCACAGGCCGACGTTCTATCCACTGAGCCAAACCGGTTACGGCAGTATCTTGACTCTTGATATCATATAAGAAAATTGATACCTCTCCTTTCCCTCCATCTCTTCTCACCTTCATTTCTCAACTTCCATTGTTGTACCATTATTTTTCCATTGTTCAGGTTTATGACATGAGTGTAATTAAGCCTTACACATGTTTATATTGATTCCTAAATTTTAGTATCCATAAATGCTATTTATGATATTGGCTGATATGTTTATTATTTACTTAAGAGTCATTTAGTGGGACTGTATCCATATAGGAAGACAAGTAATCATCTCAAACCTGTGCTTCTCAGAGGAGAACGTTGCAAATGCCAAGATCAAAGAGCTCCTTAAAATTGTCATATATAATTTCCGCTATATTTAGCTTAGTCATTTAATATGTAGCTTTTTCTTTATTCTAGAATTTCTAATTGACATTTTCTTTTGTTATTGATAGAAATATTTGCCTTCAAAACACATTTTTGAGGTGATAATTTTTTTTCCCATCACCGTTTATCCCTGCTATACCCTCTTTCTCCTCCATCAAGGTGGTACATTTTAAACAGGTGCTTCCTAAGACTGCTGCACATTTTGTTTTCCTTTCTTTGAACTCTAGGAGTTTTTCATTTCTTTAGTGTTTTTTTTTTTCTTTAAAAAATTAACATAATAAAATGACGTCCTTCTCTTTTTTGTGTGTGTATGGTTCTGTGAGTTTTAACACATCTATGGGTCCATGTTACCACCACCATAATCAGGATACAAAACAGTTCTATCAGCCCCCATACTCTCTTGTGCTACTGCCTTTATAGTTCCCCTTGCCCCCCCACAACCCTTACATTGGCAACTACTGATCTCTTTTACTTAGCAGCTGTATTCATAATCACTGGAAGCTTTTAGTGATGATGATGAAAGCTGCTACAAAATTGTTGTACAAATTTTTGTGTAAATGTTAATTTTTTATTTATCTAGGTTAAATATCTAGGCGTAGGATTAGTGTGCCATCTGATGTTTTAGTTTAATTTGATAAGTAACTGTCAAAGTGTTGTCTAAAGTGCTATACTATTGCATTCTCACCAGGAATATATGAGAGTTGCTTCACATTCTTGCCAGCATTCAGTATTGATAATTTATTATTTTTACTACTTTTAGCCATTCTAATAAATCTGTAGTAGTCTCCCATTGTGCATTAAGTAGCATCGCCCTAATGGCTAATGATGCTGACCATCTTTTCCTGTGCTATTTGTCAACCACATATCCTCTTGATGAAGTATCTATTCATGTAATTTATTGATATTTTTACTCAGTTGTTTTTGAGAGTTCTTTATATAATTTGGATGTGTAAATACTTTTCCCAGTCTGTATTTTTTTTTTTTATTCTCTTAACGGCATCTTTCATAGAACAAAGGTTTTTAAAATTCTTATGGAGTCTAATTTATCTTTTTATTAATGGCTTGAGTTTTTGATATCATATCTAAGAACTTTTATTTGGCTAAATCCAATCCATGAATATGATATGACTAGAGGCCTGGTGCATGAATTCGTGCACGGGTGAGGTCCCTTGGCCTGGCCCTCACCCAGTCCCAATTGGACCGATTGTGGGGGCTGGGGCAAGGGACCACAGGAGGTTGGCCAGCTGGGGGAAGGGACCGACCCAGGGAGGTTGGAATGGGAGCGCACTGATCACCAGGGGGCAGGTACTGCATTGAGCGTCTGCCCCCTGGTGGTCAGTGCGCATCATAGCTACTGGCCAATTGTCCGCTTAGGCATATATATATATATATATATATATATATATATATATATATATATATTCTCCATTTATTGACATCATGTTTGATTTCTTTCATCAGTGTTTTGCTGTTTTCAGCATACAGATTCTATACATGTTTCATTAGACTAAAGCAGATTAAACCATAAAATTAATCCATTTAAAGTCTATAACTCAATGGAGTTTAGTACATTCACAAAACTATGCAATAAATCACCACAATCTTATGTTTTAATCCTTTCATCATCCCAAAAGAAATACTGTGCACAGTAGAGTCACTCCATATTCTTCCTCTTCCTTTAGTCACAGAAAACCATTGATTACTTTTTGCCTATTGTGGAATTTTCATATAAATGGAATCATATAATATGTGCTCCTTCTGACTGGCTTTTTCACTTAGCATAATGTTTTCAAGGTTCATCTATATTATTGCATGTATATAGAAATCTCAGTTTTATTCTTCACCATTAGCAGGATCAAGATCTCATTTCATCCCCTGTCAGATCATTAAAACAAAATCCCTTAGTTACTGAGACCAGAAAACACCCCTAGGGCTACTAGAGAATCAGTTCAGGTCCTTATCTGTTTGGTTTTTAGTTTTCTCTTTGTTTTTGAGATCTGGGGATTTCCTTTCGTGGAACCATGGCTGTGCACATAATCGAATATTTGTAATATTTTAGCCAGCATTTGTAAAGAGTTTTTAGTTCAGACTACTGCCAGAAATAAAAATCAAGTAACTTTCTTTTATTTTTTTTTGAAATAAAATTGCTTTAATAAAGAAACTGAGTTTAGAATGAGAAATAGAAAATCACACAATCTCTACACTAATAATTGCTGCTGGCAAGATCTATTGATGAATATCTACTGATGAAAATCTACCTAGAGCCAGAGAAACCCACCAACACATCCTTTGTTGACAAGGAATAGACATTTCATGTCTGTTCACTCATTTCTCCCTTTAATAATCCCTCACTGCAAAGTCCAGGCCTCCTATGAAGTGTCCCTGCTTTCACCCATTCTTTCCTTGAGGGAAAAGCACTCATCATTTATTAGGTCATGTCTACCTCCTGTCAAAAACCAAAAATTCTCCCACCTGTGAGCAAGACATCATCGGTGGCAATGGCAGAAGATGCTTTTTTGGTGGTCATGGAGGTGAACCTCATGGTTCAGATTGGCCAGGTCCCATTGAGTCCAGAGCTATTTCCAGGCAACTTTGTAGCCTGGAGCAGAGCCAAGCCTGCTGCTCGCTCCATGGTGGCAGCCATTTCTGTTGGGATTTATTTATCTTCTATAATTGAAACTTTGTAGCCTTAAGCGGATGCCAAGGCAGGCCACGGCTGCAGAAGCTTGGCTTCCTCCATCGCCAGGGCCAACCCAAGCCTCCTGCTCTCTCCAGCTCCGTGGCTGCTGCCATTTTTGTTGGGATTTATTTATCTTCTATAATTGAAACTTTGTAGCCTTGAGTGGAGGCCTGGGCTGGCCAGGGTGTGCGGAAAGCTTGGCTTCCTCCATTGCCAGGGAAACCCAAGCCTCCCTCCTGCTCTCTCCATGGCCGCAGCCATCTTGGTTGGGTTAATTTGCATACTCGCTCCTGATTGGCTGGTGGGTGTGGCTTATGGGCGTGGCTTGTGGGCATAATGGAGTGATAGTTAATTTGCATATTACTCTTTTATTAGATAGGATGATAGAGCTTATGAAGATAATATAGGAAAAATATTATTCAAAGAATGGCTGACACTTTCTCCAAATTAATGAAAGGCAACAATCCTTAGACTCAGGAAGTAAAACTATTTCCAATAGGAAAAACAAAAAGACATGGAGATAAATTTAGTATACTAGTAAGTTCAGAACAAGGACAAGGAGAAGATATTAAAATAAACCAGATAGAAAAGTTAGATTACCAGCATGTGAATAATTGCTTATTTCTTAAAGGGGGGAAAATCCAGAAAACTGCAAAATCATATTTTCAATGTGCTGGAAGAAAACAAGTGTCAACTGGAGATAATTATACTCAGAAGAATTATCTTTCAAGTACAAAGGTGAAATTAAGACAAATACTAATTTAAAAAAAAACAGTTTACTACTAACTGACACTCACTAGAGAAAAGGACACACTTCAAGAAAGAAGAAAATGATCACAGAAAGTCTATGATGCCAGAAAGACAGGTGAACAAAGAAATGGTAAAATAGAATAAAATATTTTTTAAAATAATAATAATGTCTAAAATGTAGAATTAGAAAAACTAAAATACTGAAGAATAGATACATATGAGGGTTATCATCAAGTTCAAGTATTCAAACCTCTTTATATGGTTCAGGATAGTTTAAATTTTATTAATATAATTATGCACGTTAAAATTTCTGAAGTTACTACTAAAAGAATAGAATTAGAATATAAAAATATCTAATTAGTGAGAGGATACAAGAGAAAGGAAGCAGGGAGAAACAGAAAAGCTAGGGTAAATAGTCCAAAATAAGATGGTGGAAAATATTTATAACACACACACAAACATACACACAATCACAATGAGTAATATTGAATAAACTTTTACAATTAAATAAAAAGTTATCAGAAGGCATTTATAAATTAGCTAAGTACATTTTTTAAAAACTCATAGACATAAGTTATAAGTGCAATAAAGGTTAAAAATAAAATATAAAATATGATATAACAGGAACATACAAACCAAAAGTTCACTGTATTACCATAACATCTTAACATAGCATAACTGTAATAACATGATATATATTAACATCAAACAACATTAAGTTTTTAAAAAACACTTCAAAATATAATGAGGGCCACTGCATTTTTTAGAGGTAATCTTTTTATAACAGGTTTATTAAGATACTAGAGGCCTGGTGCACCAGTGGGGTCCCTCAGCCTGGCCTGCACCCTCTCACAATCTGGGACCCTTCGAGGGATGTAGCAGTGCGGGAAGCGGCAGGCAGCCAGGAAGGAGCTGGAGCCGGGGTCCAGGCACCGCTCCCGCTCATTCTGGCCCCGCTGTCACCACACTGCTTGGTAGCGCTGCCACGGAGGCGGGAGAGGCTCGCACCACTGCGCTCTCCAGCCGTGAGCCTGGCTTCTGGCTGATGTGGGAGTGCACTGACCACCTGGTGGTCATAGCAACCAGTCATTCAGTTGTTCGGTTGTTCCAGTCGTTCCAGTCCTAACTGTCGCTTAGGCTTTTATATATATAGATGATTCACATACCCTATGATTTACTCATTTAAAATACAAAATTCAATGGTTTTTAATATATTCACAGAAATTTACAACCATCACCACAATTTTAGAATATTTTCATCACTTCAAAAGGATGAAAATGCCCCTTAGCTATCACTGCCTAATTCTATCTCAGGCCTCAGCAGCCAAAATCTACATTCTGTGTCATCAGATATTCCTATTCTGGGCTTTTATATGAATGTAATCACATAATGTGTGGACCTCTGTGATTGGGTTCTTTTGCTTAGCCTGCTTTTAAGGTTCACCCAAGTTGTAGCATGTATCAGCACTTCATTCCTTTTTATGACCAAATAATATTCAATTGTATGAATATACAACATTTAGTTTATCCATTCATGCATTGATGGACATTTGGGTTGTTTGCATCTTTCAGCTATGAACAATAATGTAAATATTAGTGCATAATCTTTTGCGTGGACATATGCTTTCATTTCTCTTGGTACATAGCTAGGAGTGTAACTACTGAGTCATATGG
The DNA here is from genome assembly GCF_963455305.1 of Plecotus auritus. Classification (NCBI taxonomy): domain Eukaryota; kingdom Metazoa; phylum Chordata; class Mammalia; order Chiroptera; family Vespertilionidae; genus Plecotus; species Plecotus auritus. The sequence continues at coordinate 149,253,663 of NC_137773.1, forward strand.
AAAGTCTATGTTTAATCATTTGAGAAACTGACAAATTGTTTTTCAAAGTGGCTACACCATTTTACATTGCCACTTGCAGTGTATGAGGGTTTCCATTTCTCCACATCCTCGGCACTATTTACTATCCAAATTTTTGGTTCTAGCCATCCTAGTGGGTATGAAGGAGTAGCTCATTGTGGTATTCATTTCCTTGATGACTAATGATGTTGAGCAACTTTTCAAGTGCTTATTGGCCACTTATATATCTTCTTTAGAGAAATGTCTGTTCTATTTGCCCATTTTTAAATTGGGTTGTTTGTTGTTGTTAAGCTGTACAAGTTCCTTATATATTCTGGATAGAAGTCCCTCATCAGATATGTGATTCTCAAATATTTTCTCCATTCTGTGGGTTGTCTTTTTACTTTCTTGATGGTGTTTTTTAAAACACAAATGTTTAAATTTTGATAAAGTCCAATTAATTACTTTTTTGTTTATCATGTTTTTGACATTATACTTAAGAATCCTTTGCTAAACCCAAGGTCATGAAGATTTACCTCTATATTGTCTTCCAAGAGTTTTATAGTTTTAGCTCTTACATTTAGATCTTGCATTCATTTTTAGTTAATTTTTACATATGATTTAAAATAAGTGCCCAACTTAATTCTTTTGCATGGAGATATCCCGTTATCTCAGCACCATTTGCTCAAAGACTATTTTTTCCTTATTGAATGGTCTTGACACCTTTGTCAAAAATCAATTTTCTAATTAAAAATGCAACTGCCTTTTGACCCAGCAATCCAACATCTTGGAATATATCCTAAGAATCCTGGAACACTAATTTGAAAGAATATATGCACCACTATGTTTATTGCAGCGTCATTTACAATGGGCCAAGATCTGGAAACAGCCAAAGTGCCCATCAACAGATGAGTAGATAAAAAAGCACTAGTACATTTACACAATGTAATACTACATGGCCATAAAAAAGGAAATCTTGCCTTTTGTAGCAGCATGAATGGACCTGGAGATTATTATGTTAAGTGAAATAAGTCAGTCAGAGAAAGACAAATACCATATGATCTCACTTATATGTAGGATCTAATGAACGAAATAGAAACAGAGGCATGGATACATGAAACAGACTGACAGCTGTCAGAGGGGATGGGGAAGATGGGTACTGAATGAAAGAAGGTGAAGGGATTAGCCAAAAAACATATATACATAATACATGGACACACATAACAGTGTGGTATTAGTCAAAGAGAAAGGGTGGCTTTGGCTAGGTGGAGATGGACAAAGGGGTGGGGACATCTGTAATAGGGTAAAATAAAGTTTAAAAGAATCATTTTTTCACACATGTATGGGCTTATAGCTGGATCTCAATTCCATGTGTCTATAATTTTGCCAGTATTACACTGCTCAATTACTATTGCTTTGTAGTAAGTTTTGAAATCAGAAAGGGAGAGTTATTTTTCAAGATTGTCTTGGCTATTCTGAATTTCCTTCAATTCCATAAATTTTAGAATCATCTTGTCAATTTTGCAAAGATATCAGCTGGTATTCTAATAGAAATTGTGTTGAATTTGTAGAGCAGATTGTGAGTACTACCATGTTAAAAATGTTAAGTCTTCTGATCTATAAACATGGGAATGTTTTCCCATTTATTTAGACCTCTTTTAATTCCTTTAACATCTCTTTATTTGTATTTTTGTTTTTAGTTTTTAAGGTATAAGTTTGTACTTTTGTTAAATTTATGTCTAGCAGGGTAATACTGGTCTAATAAAATGAGTGGGGAAGTATTCCCTCCTCTTATTTCTTGGAAGAGTTTGTGAAGAATTGGTAGTAGTTCTTTAAATAGTTGGTACTTTTCAATGATAAAGCCACCTGGGAAGCCATTATTTGTTGATAAATATTTACTTCATAAAGGAGATAAAAGTATTTATGTGCATAATAATAGAACTTCAAAATACACAAAGCAAAAATGAACAAAATTATGGCAGAAATTAATAAAAACACTAAAATTATGTGACATTTAGAAATAACTCTCTCAGTAACTGTTGGATCAAAACCAAAAATATTATACAACAAAACTTTGGGGATGCTGCCAATGTAGTATTGACAGGGAAAGGTATTAAATACAGATATTAGAAAAGGAGACAAAAATGAAAATAAATGAGCTAAGCTTCCTATTTGAGATACCAGAAAAGGAACAGCAGGGTAAAATACAAACAAACAACACAAGCAGTAGGAAGGAAATTATAAATAAGTGAGCAGAAATTCATGAGGTAGAAAAGAAAAAAGCTATAATTTCAATAAACTAAAAAACTGGTTCTTTGAAAAGACTAATAAAATTTACAAACCTCTAGCAAAATTAAAAGGTATATACAATTTTTTCAGAGAAAAAGCTTTTGTAGCTGACTTTATGTGACTAGTATAAGCTTAATATCTAATCCAGTCAACAACAGTCTGAGAAGGAAATTTTTTGGCCAAATCACTCATGAACTTAGATGCAAAAATAATCTAGATAAAATTAATAGGACTACTTTAGACATGCATAGAAAAGAGAGCGAGCCCTGGCTGGTTTGGCTCAGTGGCTAGAGCGTCGGCCTCTGGACTGAAGGATCCCATGTTTGATTCTGATCAAGGGCACATGCCCAGGTTGCAGGTTCGACCCCAGTAAGGGGAATGCAAGAGGCAGCCGATCAATGACTCTCTCTCATCATTGATGTTTCTATCTCCCTCTCCCTTCCTCTCTGAAATCAATAAAAATATTTTTTTAAAAAAATGAAAGAAAAGATAACAACATATAGAGAGGTTGATTTACTCCAGGAGGGCATATTTGGTAAATAAATGAGGGCAAAGCCATAAGGTCATCTCAACACATAGTTAAAGCATTTGATAAAATCCATCAAGCTTTAATGATCATAGAAAAAGGAAATTCTTAGGAGAAAAAATAGAAGGAACATATTTAACCTGAAGATGGTATCTACTAGTACTGCAGTTAATACCATACCAATGAACCTTACTGTTCATAGTAGATCCCAGACAGAAGATCCTCCAAGGAGTTGTAGTATTCATTGACCTTATTGAGAAAGCCATCTCAGCTGTGTACAATGCAATGAGACTAAGCCTTCAAATGGACCATGGCTTCACCTGTTGCCTAGGAAACTATGACTCTGATCAGATCTGGTGACATTCACAAATATCACTGACTAGTATCAGGCTCTGTGTTTGGTGGCCTTTGTCCAAAATGGGCATTCCCCAAGAAGAAGCACTTTGGAATCGTCCGAAGTCAATGGCTATTTAAATAATGTGTGTGTGTGTGGGTGGGTGTGGTTTTTTTTCAGACAGTAGTAAGCCTGTCATAAGTGGCCATATCAGCATCTGGGGAAATAGGCTGAGGGACACAGACCCCCATGCACGAATTTCGTGCACCAGGCCTCTAGTTTTCTATATTTAAAAAAACAAGTGAACCTCTTAGAGTGGCCTACTATGGACTAAAATAGTTTTCTTGCCAAAAATGTAGAATTCTGACCTCTATTTTAGACCTTAATACAGAAAATAAATGCTCAGATTCTGCATTTTTAACAAAACAAAACAAAATTTTATGGATGCCAAAGTTTGAGAACCACTAATCTAAATCCAACTAGTTACTGACATAGTTATCACTGAAACAATAGAGCCTACCACTTTAAAGACAGGATGCTCCATAGAAGCTCTGCTCTTCAGACATCCTGGAATGAAAGGATGTGGCTTCTGCTATTTTTATTTTTATTTATTTATTTTTTTAACCTTTTTTTAAATTAATTTTTTTAATTGTTTGAAGTATTACAAATAGTAGTACATATGTCTCCTTTTTTTCCCCCCATTGACCTCCCCCCGGCCTCTCCTTCCCCCCAGTGCATGCATTTACCTGCCCCCCCCCCCCAGTATCTTGTATCCATTGGTTATGCTTCTATGCATGCGTACAAGTCCTTCGGTTGATCTCTTACAGTCCCCCCCATCAACCTCCCCTGCCTTCCCGCTGTAGCTTGACAGTCTGTTCAATGCTTCTTTGCCTCTGTATCTATTTCCCCCCCATCTCTTTCCTTTAAAAAATCTTGCCTCTGCAGACTAGAAATAAACATATAATAACAAAAAATGTTTGAGTCCCAATTTCAATGTCCAACAGTTCTGAGTCCCCGTTTCAATGTCAAACAGTTCCTTTATGTACATGTCAGCAGAGCTTCTATGGAGCATGGATGCAAGGGAGATGCCTCTCCTAACAAAAAAAAATAAGTTGTGCCCTAACTGGTTTGGCTCAGTGGATAGAGTGTCAGCCTGCAGACTGAAGGGTCACAGGTTCGATTCCAGTCAAGGGCATGTACCTTGGTTGCGGGCACATCCCAGTGAGGGGTGTGCAGGAGGCAGCTGATCGATGTTTCTCTCTCATCGATGTTTCTAGCTCTCTATCCCTCTCCCTTCCTCTCTGTAAAAAAAAATCAATAAAAAAATAGATATATATTAAAAAAAAAGACAGGATGAAGAGGTGTCCTGCTTTCGTCCGATTCATTTCCTCAACTCTGAAAACTTTGGTTGTTGAAATAAGAAATATAAAACAAGATATAACAGATATAAAGATTTAAAAATAAGATCCAGCATTATTATTTGTATTATAATGATTACCATCTAGTAAGCTCCAATGAATTAAAAATCCTTCATGATGAATTAAGAGGCATTTAGTAAGTTGGTAGGATGAAAATTGAGTACACAAAAATAACTTCTTTATATACAAGCAATAACTGGCTAGAAAAAAATGGATAGAAAGGATTCAATATACAATAGAAAAAAATAAATGTAGAGGAATAAACTTAGAAATTGTTTAGGGTCTTTATAAAAAAGACTTTTAAAACTTGATAAAGGCACATAAGAGTATATTTGAATAAACAGAGTAAATAACATATCCTTAGAAAGAAAGACTTAATATCATAAAGTACCAATTAACTCCCAAGTGATTTAGACTTCAGCCATCAAATTTTTAAATTTGAAACCATTGTCTAAAAATACCTAGAAGAATAAACACATAAGATTAGTCATAAAATTATTACAAAGAAACAGGAGCACAAAACTCTCTAAGAAAATTAAGAAAACTAACGTCAGGGACTTATTTTACCTGGTAGTGAAGTCTATCATAAAGCCACAGGAATTAGAATGATTTGTTATTGCCCTGGCTGGTATGGCTCAGTTGGTTGGGCATCATCCCAGGCACTAGGAGGTTGCCAGTCTGATTCGCAGTCAAGGGCACATGCCTGCGCTGTAGGCTTGACGCCCGGTGGGGGTCATGTAGGAGGCAGCCGATCAATGTTACACTTTCACATCCATGTTTTTCTCTCTCTCCCTCTCCCTTCCTCTCTCTCTAAAAATAAATAAACTATTTTTTTTTTAAAAAAAGATTAATTATTAGTAAAAACTCACACACCAAAGACAATTTACTCGGGAGAATGAAGACCTCTGGGCATTCTCGGTTCTTTTCTGCATCCCTTCATCTCGGCCATCTCTAGAAGCTGGAGCTCACCAGGGCTCCTCCCTGTTGCACTCATCCCTGGGTGGTCTCGCTTCTGTTCATGGTGTCAAATACTTTCTCTGTGCTTTTGAACCATAAATCTTTATTTCTAACATCTATCTCTCCTAAAACTCCCAATTACCATGCCTATTGGCCCGCTCGACAGCCCCTTGGATGCCTTGAAGTATCAAAAATGTCACTCAGCCAAAAGCAAATAATTGTCTCACCAACACTGCCCTTCCTTTAGCTCCCCAATCTTAGAAACAGGTACATCCAGCCTTTTGGTTGCTCACATCAAAAGCCCTAGAGGAACATTTTAGATCCCTCTCTTTCGCTCAAACCTTGCATTAATTCATTACGAAATCCTGTGGACATGCCTGAAAAATATATTTTGAACACAACCACTTCTCATTATCTCCTCTGCCACCACCCTAATCTTAGCCTGTGTCCCCTCCGACCCCTCTCAGTCAAATTTCTATACCACAGCCAGAATGATTCTTGTAAACCCACTAACTGGCCCCGTTATTCCTCTGCTCAGAACACTTCCAAGCACACTTAGAATATCCCAAATCCTTACTTTGGTCTACAAAGGGCCCATGTGTTCTGGCCCCTGACTCTAGCAGTACGCTGGTAAGTGGTCAACAATCAGCTCTCCCTCCCCCATAAAAGTATATACATACATATATACACGCATAAGTTTATTCTAAATTTTACTGATATAATGCATGTGTGGCACACAATTTGCAACTAGTTATAAACTATACAGTATGCTTCACTGTAAATTTCATGTATCAAATTGATTCTCACAGTATGCTTCCATTGTTTCTTTGTTTTTGGTTTTGTTTTGCAGAACTCTTGCAGCCTTAGCAAACCTATGGCTGCAGTTGACAAACGAGGATAGTTCCAAAACAAATGTTGGTTGATGTATTTCTTTATGTTAATGAGTAAGAAGAAAGTGAAACAATGAAAGCGTAAGGGGAAACTCCCCTTGCTCATCAGTGAGGCAAACAACTTCTTTGTTATTAATAATGTTTAAATGCTGGAGGAATATTGCCTCAATTTGTTGTGCTATTCACGATGTAAGAGATACAGACATGATACATATAAATAGAATCTACATTATTAAATTTTTCTCTACCACTTTAAGTCTAGGCATCAACAAAATAGTAAGTGAAGCCCTGGTTTGTAGAATTTGCTGATTTCCATGGTGGAAATATGCTCACCCTGGCTGACTTCAAGAACGCCAGCATGATGTCACTGAATGCAGAGAGGGGAAGAGATGCGCAGTAATACACCGTCACCAGTGTCTCCACCACACAGATACGGTAGACACAGTTAACCTCCAGAGCAGAGCAAATAGTCAAATGCAGAAAACAATTGGGAAGCCATGAAATAAGAGTACCTGTTACCTTCATCTTCAATACAATGTATTTAGTTATAAGTTTATGTATTTTAATTTTCAATAATGGCTATATTTAACAATGGGTTTACAAGATTCCTGAAAATTTGACAACTGGCTCTAGTAAGTGGGGGAGAGCAGTCTCCAGCACACACTGCTTGGCTTCCCTTCCATTCTCACCTCTGGTCCATTCCTCACTCTGCTCCATCCCCACTGGGCTCCTTACCCCCTTTATCACACCCAGCACTCTTCCACCTCAGGGCCTCAGCACCTGCTATTCCCCTGCCTGAAACACTTCTCCAGATGGCCCCACACTTGCTGACCTTCACAGTCTCTGCTCAGGAAGTGCCATCCATCCCTGGCCAGCCCAGCACTCCAGGCTCTCTTCTCCCTTGCACTCCTTAGCCTTTCTTCTCAGTGTTGATCATTACCTGACACTCTGCATACTGCATTTGCTAACTGTGTGACTCCTCCGCCCTCCAGAAAAATTAAATCTAGGAGAAAGGTCATTGTCTCATTCCTCACTGCTGTATTCCTGTTGCCAGAACAGTGCCTGGCCTGTAGTGGGATCTAGAAATTTTCTGTTATATCAACTTAGGAATGAGCTTAAACCTTTTAACATTAAAAAATTGGCTTGTCAAAAATATCTATGAAGAAAATCATGGAAGGAGAAACCAAGATGGTATAGGTAAACACCTAAACTGCTGCCTTGCACAACAATTTCAAAACTACAACTAAAAGACAGAACGGACACCATCCAGAACCACAGGAAAGCTGGCTGAGTGAAAATTCTACAACTAGAAGGAAAGAGAAAAGCTCACAGAGAATTGGAGGTACGGCAAAGGGTCTTTGTGCGCGCAGAGAGGAAGGGCGGCTGAGAGCCTGTCTGACTTTCTCTGGCGGAAGGGGGAAGGAAGCCCCCGACCGCACTGAACCCCAGTTCTGACTGCACTGAACCCCAGTTCCGGGCGAGCCCCTGGGGACCCACGCTCTTATGGGGGGAGTCTGGACTCTCGGGGGGAGACTCTGGAGCCAGGGAAGGCGGAGGACTGAAAGCGCGCGCGTGCCAGTGCGCACAAAGGCTGCAGAGGTTGCCACAGGCTTTCCCTAGTGTAAGGGAGTTAGAGGCTCCTGACTGCACTGAGCCCCAGTTCTGACTGCAGTGAACCCCGGTTCCAGGCGAGCCCCTGGGGACCCACACTCTTGTGGGGGGAGTCTGGACTCTCGGGCGGAGACTCGGGAGCCGGGGAAGGCGGAGGACTGAAAGCGTGCGCGTTCCAGTGCACACTCTGGGACAACTTCAAGCGTACCAACATCAGAATTATGGGGGTGCCAGAAGAAGAGAGAGAGCAAGATACTGAAAACCTATTTGAAGAAATAATGACAGAAAACTTCCCCCACCTGGTGAAAGAAATAGACTTACAAGTCCAGGAAGCCCACAGAACCCCAAACAAAAGGAATCCAAAGAGGACCACACCAAGACACATCATAATTAAAATGCCAAGAGCAAAAGACAAAGAGAAAATATTAAAAGCAGCAAGAGAAAAACAGTTAGTTACCTACAAGGGAGCACCCATACGACTGTCAGCTGACTTCTCAACAGAAACTATGCAGGCCAGACGGGAGTGGCAAGAAATTTTCAATGTGATGAATAGCAAGAACCTACAACCAAGATTACTCTACCCAGCAAAGCTATCATTCAGAATTGAAGGGCAGATAAAGAGTTTCACAGACAAGAAAAAGCTAAAGGAGTTCATCACCACCAAACCAGTATTATATGAAATGCTGAAAGGTATTCTTAAAGAAGAGGAAGAAGAAAAAAGTAAAGATAAAAATTATGAACAACAAATACATATCTATCAACAAGTGAACCTAAAAATCAAGTAAATTAAAAACCCGAGGAACAGAATAATCTGGTGAATATAATAGAATCAGGGGCATAGAAAGGGAGTGGACTGATAATTCTCAGGGGGAAAGGAGTATGGGGGGTTCATGAAGAGACTGGACAAAAATCATACACCTATGGATGAGGACAGTGGGGGGGAGGTAAGGGCAGAAGGTGGGGTGGGAAATGGGTGGAGGGGAGCTATGGGGGGAAAAAGGAGAAATAATTGTAATAATCTGAATAAAGATTTATTTAAAAAAAATCATGGAAATAGACAAAAGGAGGAATGCCAAGAATATATAGAAGCTCTTCCAAAGCAATCATGAAGTAAAACATGAATATAGGGATGATAAACACAAAGGACATGAATATAGATGACACAAAAGATAAAAAAAATCATTTTTAAATGTTCAATGTTTTGTCATCAAAAAATGCAAATTAAAAGAATAAGTTTCTAGATATTTCTACCAAATTTATTATATATATATATATAAATATATATATATATATATATATATATATATATATATTAAATAGTACAACTTTGACACAATGAAATTGGTATAGCCTTTCTGAAGGACAATTTGGTGTTTAAAAAAAGCATAGCATTTTCAGGCACTGGGATCCAGCATTTACACTTCTGTGAATTTATACTACTAAGGACATAATCAAAGGTTTATGCAAAATAGGACTTATGCTATCACAATACTATTTATAATACTAAAACCATTGAAGGAGGAAGAGGAGCAGGAGGAAAAAATACCTAAATATTCAACAACCAGAAATTAGCAAAACGATTTAGACTACCTCTATAAAATGGAATATAATGAATCCATTAAAAATGGAGTTACAGAGAAATATTTAATAACATGATAAATACCCAGAGTATACTAATAAGTGGAAACTACAAGATATAAAATATTTTGTAGAGCAATATTACTTAGGTAAAAGATAAATATAGACATGGAAAAGCAAGTAGAAGGAAATAATATTGAACATTCATAATACTTACCTTTGAACACTGGGATTAGGTGATTTTTATTACTTTTTATGTTTATATTTTCTAATTCTCTACAACAAAAATGTGTTATAATTAAGAAAATGAAGGATCGTGTCTTAAGTATGGAATAGAATCACCTTCTGGAAACTGCCAAGATGCTGGGGACTGTTCAAGGTGGCCACATGAGCAAAGTACAAGAAGAGGCAAGTGAAAAGACAGGTGGGAGGAGTATGGGTATCTTTTGAGTTCTCCTCCCTTACCTCTCAGGGAAAAACATAAAGCCAGGGAGCAAAGACACCCTTATTGCTGACACTTGAGTATCACTAGCAAAAGGCTCTCTGGATGAATGACCTACCAGGGGTGGGCAAACTTTTTGACTCGAGGGCCACAATGGGTTCTTAAACTGGACCGGAGGGCCGGAACAAAAGCATGGATGGAGTGTTTGTGTGAACTAATATAAATTCAAAGTAAAGGAGCGGAGGGGAGAGCAAGAGAATCGGATAGAACAGCCGGATCCGGCCCGCGGGCCGTAGTTTGCCCAAGGCTGACCTAGACCTTCCCTAAACTCTTTCTTTAGCCCCAAAGGAGCATTCAGCAGAGAACGACACAGACTTGAGAGCCAGGAGGTGCCCTACTAAACGAACTTGCCCACAGAGAAGGGAGATATTGGAGTGGCTCCTTGGGGCTGAACACATGCACATCACAGAAGGACTCCTCTTGAAGGGCTGCACAGTCCTGAATCATGTGACCTGAGCCACAGGTGACTGCTGGTTGCCCACAATGTCACGTCTGCATCTCCAGCTGCTCCGCCTTTTCCTCACAGCCAGGATAACCTTACAGCATTCCTTTATTCTGCCTGGTCCCAATAAGTAGGCCCAGCAGATGAACCCATGCAGGCTCCATTCGATTTTTAATTAAGATGCTAATAAAGTATACTAATGGTAAGAACAGAGAGCAATTTTTTAAAAATGTCTTGGAACCTGAAAGAGCAAGTGAAAGGATGTCAGAATGTGAGAATCAGGCACAGCCACAAGACAGGGGCAGTGACAATGGCTCAAAGGCATAATTGGGGCCTCTGCTGTGATGCTCTGCAGGGGGCTGAGGGCCAGGTGGTCCAAGCAGAGCTGAGAGAGGCGTCTGATTAGGCTGACTGCTTCCTGAGGCAGGCCCAGAAAGCAAAGGCAGACCCTTCCCCAGAGAAGATTCAGTCCCCCAAGGCAGAAAGAGGCCTGAGAGCAGATTACATGGAGCTCTTGTGCATCAGGGGCTGTGCCCCAGGCATCTTTCCTATGGCCAGTCCCTCCCATTCAATGAGCAATTATTTACCCTGTGGGCACTATCTGAGTCTGAGAGTATCTGAGGTTGGTGGGCTGTCAAAGATGTCCCTGAATTAGATGAGAAATAGGTGAATTTAAAGGAATTATATTCCAAAGAAGATCCCCAGCAATTTGGGGCATGAGAGCCCAGACCAACCATGGAATTCTGAATGACAACAGGGTTCCACTGTGAAAACCAGCATGGGGATTTACTCTAAATTCTTAGGTCCAGATCAACTGTCAGGCCAAGGACTCCTACTATAAGAAGGTGCCCATATTTGGCTAGAGACAGCATCTATCTCTGCAGAATTTTTTTGGCTAAAGTTTGAAAACCAGTCTGGTGCCCGGTGCCAAATGGCAAACACTACAAACCCCTCAAAAATGGGAGCCCAAGCAACAGCATGGATGGAGATGGAGAGCATTATGCTAAGCAAAATAAGTCAGTCAGAGCAAGATAAATATCACATGATCTCACTCATTCGTGGATTATAATGAACAACATAAACTGATGAACAAAAACAGAGACAGAGAAACATCGATCAGATGCTCAAACCTCAGAGGGAAGGTAGGGGAGAGTGGGGGTAAGGGAAAGAGATCAACCAACGGACTTGTATGCATGCATATAAGTATAACCAATGAACACAGACAACAGGGGGTGAGGGCATGATTGGACAGGTGGGGGGGTCAATGGGGGGATAAGGACACATATGTAATACCTTAATCAATAAAGAAAAAAAATCATCTTAAAAAAAAATGGGAGCCCAAGATATGGATGGGAGGGGCTCGTCACTGAGAGTAGCTCCAAGGTGACCTCAGAGAGCATCTTCCTAGAATGCCCATGTGATGGCCCCTGGCGGTCATGCCCTGGGCCTCAGGGCCAGGCCCTGGTTCCAGGAGGGTGGCCTGGTAAGCAGATCATTCCCACTGGCCAGTGCAGTCTTTCTTTCATAACATGCCATGACATTGAACCCCCCAGAATAGTGATGACACACTGATTTTGGATGACTGTCCCTCGTGTTGGATACATCATGAGTTCAGGCCTCTGGGCTACCACTGACCCTTGGCTTATTGTAAGGGACAGTGCATTGACGTTCACCCACCCTGGACCCCACAGCATGCTGCCTCCACCTATAGAACCAGAGAGTGTTGGGGTGGAGGCAGGCACCCTTCACCTGTGTGCCCCCCACCAGGTCATGCTACCTCCTCAGCAGGTTCTGCATCACGTGTCAGGCAATCCTCTGGGGTAGGCAGGCCAAGCTCTTCTGAGGGCTTTTGAGACCATTGTTCCACAATGCTAGGGACCCTCCCACCTCATGTCTGTTCCCGGATCAGTGTTAAACTGTGCTGGATGAGGGACAGACATTCCTTGGGGGAAGGGAACCATTCTTCTTGCTCTGCCCACAGGCCCTTCAACTATCCTCTCTACTTGCAGCAGGAGTGCTGAAAACATTGAAAGAGATCACAAGTAATGATGACAGCTTAAGTAGTTCAAGGGAAGATACGGTTGCAAAACGTGTCATTTCTACATTTACGCTACAAAATTTCAAGGTATAAACTTAACATGACCAGAAAATGAATTATTCACGTTTTCCTTCACACGCTGAGGGAGGCTTGCATTTGTGGGCAACTAAAAGCACGTAACAGCCTTTGAGAGTCCTTGGAAATCAGTATTCACAGGCAGGCTAGATAATGGAGCATCAGAAGTAACAATATAACTACCGTTAGACCAAGGCATAAAGGGAACTTTAGAGTCAAGAAGATCTATATTATTTTAATACAAACAGGTTTGGAAGAGGCATGGCTGTTGTGCATAATAACAATCACTAGCTTTTTTTCTCCTGTTAAGACATAGAAAATTAGTCAGGAACTGCGTATTTGACAATAAATAGAGCACTAATAACAGGCAGGACAAGATGATTGGTGGATCTGAACGGGAGAAATGGAGCCTGGATGCTACAGTTTTTCACAGACCCTGATTAGAAAATAAACAAAGACATAAGTACCTCTTCTCTATCCATTGTTCTAAATCTTCATTGACTCTCCACTCTACCTCACCTGGGCCCATGGATTTATAATACAAATTTTCATCAAATTGTTATGTAACCAATGTTTGCCCAGGACCCTGAACACCCTAGAGATAGGCCTGATGGTGTAGGTCTGACATGGAGATTTGCATGCAGGTAGTTTATTGGAAAGTGTTCTCAGGAACAACGGTAGTGAATAAATAAATCCAGTAAAATTTTAGAAAAGATGTCCAAACAAATACAATGTAATTATAACATTTAATGCAAATTTAAACAATTCTTAAAAGAGCTAATATATAATACGTAAAAATATAATAAAAATTATTCATCTTAAAGGCCAAATTATTCAATGAAAATTTAGAGTATGATGTTAGGCAGAGAAGTATAGGTAAATATAGTGCATCTCTTGTCTTATACAGGAAGAGAGTAAATATACTTAGAGAAACATGGGTTTTTTAATTAAACACCAGTAGAATAAAAATAAGTGTGAAACTTATTAAGCTCCCAAAAAGAACAAGCCAGGCCACAGCAATATTGCAAAAGGCAGCCAAGGGAAAATAATGAGGTATTAAAAGAACAGAATTAGCCCTAACCCGTTTGGCTCAGTGGATAGAGCATTGGCCTGCGGACTAAGGGGTCCCGGTTTCGATTCTGGTCAAGGGCATGTACCTTGGTTGCAGGCACATACCCAGTAGGGAGTGTCCAGGAGGCAGCTGATCGATGTTTCTCTCTCATCGATGTTTCTAACTCTCTATCCCTCTCCCTTTCTCTGTAAAAATTAATAAAATATATTTTTTAAAATAACAGAATTAGAACATGAAATACCAGATTATACATTGAATGTGTTAAGGCTACGCTCATATATTAAGAAATCTAAAATATATTTAGTAAGTAAAATGCAAACAATTATATTTAACAAGAGACATACTTAAAAACAAAATAATAAGAATTTTAGATAAAAGGATAATTTGATTTCTGTTTCTGGCAATACTTAAGACTAGATATTTAGATAAATCCTACTAATACAGAATATATAAAATGTTAAGATACAATATTATTTTAGAAAAATGTTTAAATGCATGGTTGAAGAACATGTATTTACAATCAAAATACACGAAGCCCAAGAAGAATGCTTCCATGAGCAAAAATCTACAGAAAAATCAAACTGCAGAATAATATCTGCAAAGATAGCAAATATTATAATTATTGGAGATTAAATAGATAATATATTTTATAAACATTTATGGGAAAATAAAATATTGAAAGTATGATGAATGAACAAAAGACTATCAAAATGTGTGTGTTTGAAATAATACCAAGTAGAACTCTAGAAATAAAATATATAAGTGGCCCTGGCTGGTGTGGCTCAGTTGCTTGGTCATTGTCCCTTGCAACTAGAGGTCTCAGGTTCCATCAGGTTCCATTCCAGTCAAGGCACAGGCCCTGGTAGTGGGCTTGATCCCCAGTAGGGGGCATGCAGGAGCCAGCCAATGGATGTTTCTCTCTCACATTGATGTTCTCTCTCTCTTTTCTCTCCTTTCCTCTCTCCCTCTAAAAATAAATTTTTAAAAATCTTTAAAAAGAAAAAGAAAGGCAAACACAGAGGTTGTTGTATTGTGTGTGTGTGTGTGTGTGTGTGTGTGTGTGTGTGTGTGTGTGTAAAAATAGAACTACATAAATGCTAAGTTGAAAGTCAGATACTGCTGAAGAGATAGTGGTAAACTACTCTTAAAATATTTCCTAAATATTGCACAAATATATAAAAAATAGGTTAAGGAATGTGGGATATAAAGTGAAAAGTTTAAACATATATCTAATTATAGTTTACTAGAGGCCCGGTGCACGAAATTCGTGAACAGGGGAGGGGGTGTCCCTCAGCCCAGCCTGCACCCTCTCCAATCTGGGACCCCTCAAGGGATGTCCGACTGCCCGTTTAGGCCCGATCCCAGACATCCCTCTCACAATCCAGGACTGCTGGCTCCCAATTGCTCGCCTGCCTGCCTTCCTGATTGCCCCTAACCGCTTCTGCCTGCCAGCCTGATCACCCCCTAACCACTCCCCTGCCAACCTGTTTGCTTCTAACTGCCCTCCCCTGCAGGCCTGGTCCCCCACAACTGCTCTCCCCTGCAGGCCTAGGTCCCCCCCAACTGCCCTTCCCTATAGGCGGTCACCCCCAACTGCCCTCCTCTGCTGGCCTGGTCACCCCAAACTGCCCTCTCCTGCTGGCCTGATAGCCCACAACTGCCCTCCCTTGCAGGCCTGGTCCCTCCCAACTGCCCTACCCTGCTGGCCATCTTGTGGTGGCCATCTCATGTCCACATGGGGGCAGGATCTTTGACCACATGGGGGCAGCCATCTTGTGTGTTGGAGTGACGGTCAATTTGCATATTACTCTTTTATTAGATAGGATAGAGGCCTAGTGAACGGGTTGGGGCCAGCTGGTTTGCCCTGAAGGGTGTCCCGGATCAGGGTGGGGGTTCCCTTGGGTGTGGGGTGGCCTGGGCTAGGGGCCTGTGGTGGTTTGTAGGCCAGCCACACCCCCCGGCGACCCAAGCAGAGGCCCTGGGATCTGGGATTTATTTATCTTCTACAATTGAAACTTTGTAGCCTGGAGAGGAGCCAAGCCTCCTGCTCGCTCCGTGGGGGCAGCCATTTCTGTTGGGATTTATTTATCTTCTATAATTGAAACTTTGTAGCCTTGAGCGGAGGCCAGGACAGGCCAGGGCTGTGGGAAGCTTGGCTTCCTCCATCGCCGGGGGCAACTCAAGCCTCCTGCTTTCTCTAGCTCTGTGGCTGCCGCCATTTTTGTTGGGATTTATTTATTTTCTATAATTGAAACTTTGTAGCCTTGAGCGGAGGCCAGGGATGGCCAGAGCGGGTGGGAAGCTTGGCTTCCTCCATTGCCAGGGAAACCCAAGCCTCCCTCCTGCTCTCTCCATGGCCGCAGCCATCTTGGTTGGGTTAATTTGCATACTCGCTCCTGATTGGCTGGTGGGTGTGGCTTGTGGGCGTAGCGGAGGTGCGGTCAATTTGCATGTTTCTCTTTTATTAGTGTAGATGCTGCATTTGTAACTGCTGATGAGAATGCAAATTGATACAACAAGCTTGGGAAACAATAACATTTTCTTTAAAGTTGAATGAACATGTCCTTATATCCTAGAAATTCCAGTCCTTGGGTAAGAACCTTAGAAAAATTTGCACATGCCCATGAGCCCAAAGAAGAATACTCTTAAACATTGTTTTTAATAGCTAAACAGTTTGATATATAGTACTTTCAGTGTTGTTTAGAGTATTTTTAAATTTACATTATACAATACACATTAAAGTTAAGTTCACACAGCCATTACCTCATATAATTACATTTGTGTGTGTGTGTGCATGTGTGTGTGTTGAGAACATGTAAGATTTATTCTCATAGCATCTTTCAAATATTGAAACTATAGTCACCATGCTGATTATTGGATCCCAAGAACCTACTCTGGGGGTAGAACTGACTCCCAGGGATGTTTCGGTTTCCATAACCAAGATGAGGTGTATAGACCTGGTTCTGGAGGCATGAATGGGTGTGTCTCTTGTCAGGTCCCTGAGTGGGCTGGACTGGTCCCTGACCATGGCTGGAAGGTCTGGAACCAAGAATAGGACCCTTGCAAGGTCTCCCGAGGCATAGGCATTACTCCCAGCTGGTCTCTGTGCCAGTAGGACTGCTTGCAGATTGTAGCTGGGAGAAAAAAAGAACCCTTTTAGTAGCTTTCAGAGTACAAAGAGGAGTGTCTCTCAGTGGTTCACTGGGCTAAGAGCACAGCTCTGCCAGCCGGGCTGTTCACCCACTGTAGTTGGGAGGGCCTGAAGCTCAGTATAGGGTCTTCAGGTAGATTTACATATTATTATTAGAGAACAGTCTGTATAATATTGGTTCTTAGGAGAGATATACTTGATTTTTTATGTTAAGATAACTCTGCTGTGCTTAGTTGAATTTTATCAAATGTTTTCTTATCCTTCATCAAATATGAATTTTATTCTTTAATGTTTTAAATTCTAATCCTAAAATAACATTAATTCTATTATTAAAATAGTCCTTTTAATTTTACTTCATATGTCTTACATCTATCCTGAACATGGAGATTGGTTTAGAGTTTATTTTGGAAGTTAATTGTGTCAGGATGTTTTTCAAAATCAGCCTCATCCTATTTCTTAAATGAATCAAAATAATAAAATGTTACATTTTCTGTAACATGGAAGTTTTCTGTCTCTTAAAAGGTTGAAATACATTTGCCTATAAACATCTCTGGACCTGATGCTGTTATTTAAGGCCTTCAATTCTTTGAAAACATTTCCAGCTTTTTTTCCTGGTTTATTTATTTATTTAGGTTTTCTTCATTCTTGAGTTAGTTTTGATTTATTTATGATTTACCTTTTTAATTCTTTAAAATGCTGGGTGTATGTTTCCATTAATTTGTGTTTAATGCTGAAACTATTTGAGATTCATTAGTTTTACTTTGAGATTAGTTTTGGTCTCATCCAGTATGCATTAACCTGGAGTCTTCCTATTATTGTTCTTTTCTATATTACATGCAAATAAAATTTTTATTTCTTCTTTGATCTAAGAATTATTTAGAGAGTGGATTTTAAAATCATTTCAAAGTGATAGGAGCATTTCAATATAAACTGTGAAATTATATTTTAGCATATTCATGGTGGCTTGTATAATTTTAATGTAGTTCCTTTTCTACTGGCTTATATATAACACTAGAGGCATGGTGCACGAATTCGTGCAGGGGTAGGGTCCCTCGGCCTGACTGGCAATTGGGCTGATCAGGGCTGCGGGAGGTTGGCTGGGGGGAGGGGTCATGGGAGGTTGGCCTACCAGGGGGAGGGGCCGTGAAAGGTTGGTTGGCCTGCCGAAGGGAGGGACAGCGTGAAGTTGGCCAGCTGTGGGAGGTTGGCTGTGGAAGTGCACTGACCACCAGGGGGAAGCTCCTATGTTGAGTGTCTGCCCCCTGGTGGTCAGTGCACATCATAGCGACTGGTTGACTGGTCGTTTGGTCGCTTAGGCTTTTATATATATAGATATGATTAGTATTTTTGAAGTGTGGCATGGCCCATGGAAAAGAATTGTGTAATCTGTGCTCTTGGAGTATAGAGTTTACCTATAGAGACATCACCCATATACATAAATATGCATAAGTAAATACATGAAACTAAAGCTCCCTTGTACTGTATTATTCACAACACCAGTGTTCTTGCTTTTCTGCTTATTTGATATGTCTTGTTCTTACAAATGCATTGTGATGGTTAATTCTATGTGTTACATTACATGGCTAGGCCATGGTATGCAGATACTGGGGCAAACATTATTCTAGGTGTTTATGGGAAGGTATTTTTTATTTATTATTATTATTATTATTATTATTTTTTAATTTCTTTATTGATTAAGGTATTACATATTGTCCTCATCCCCCCCATTACCAGGAAGGTTTTTTTAGATGATATTAGCATTTACATGGGAAGACTTTGAGTAAAACAAATTGCCCTCCATAATGTGGATAGGCCTTGTCTAATCAAATGGCATCCCCCAAGGAGAAGAGAATTCTGCCAGCAGACTGCCTTTGGACTTGAACCACAACCCTTCCCTGGGCCTACAGTCTGCTGACATATTCTGCAGAATTTGGACTGCCAGCCTCTACAATTTTATGAACCAATTCCTAGAAATAAATTTCTTTATATATATATACTAGAGGCCCAATGCACGAAAATTTGTGCAAGAGTAGACCTTCCTTCCCCTGGCTGCCAGCACCAGCTTCCCTCCAGCACCCGGAACCCAGGCTTCCCTCCTCCGGTGGCCCGCAGGCACCTGGGACCCAGGCTGGCTTCCCCCGGGTCGCCCTCAGGCACCCAGGACCCAGCTGGCTTCCCTCCAGCCCCAGCTTCATCAGGAAGGACATCTGGAATGACGTCCAGAAGATGTCCAATCTAATTAGCATATTACCCTTATATTATTATTATTATTATTATTATTATTATATATATATATATATATTTTTACATACTCTTGGTTCTATTTCTCTGGAGAATCCCTATTAACATAGGTATGTGCAAATCTCCCAACTTCATTGTGCTTTCATAAATTTATTCTTCTACAAATTATATTTCCAGTAGTTTGTGCTTTTTATATTTTGATGCAATTATTTTCCATACACAAAGATTGATGGCTACTACGTAGCTTTTCACAGTAAACTTTCTGTTTATTAATATTAAATTCATATCTTTCTCCATATCATTCAAAATGAAATTCTTATCATTAATGTTAAGTATATATTTTTAATGCCTTTATTTGCCCACTTTTTTCAATATTGAATTCTGTTTTGTCAAGTATTAATGTCACAATACTTTTAAAATATTTGCATCTGCTTACATATCTTTGCCCATGTTTTTACTTTTCAGCTTTCTGTATCACTTGTTTTAAGGATGACAGTCAAGACAACAGTATTTTGTTTATTTTTAATAGAATATGAATGTTCTTTTCTAATAATAGAAAATTTAATCTACTTACATTTATTTTTACAATGGATGCATTTATTTTTATTTATGTTATCCTTTTTAATGTTCTTGGTTAGCTATGCATCTTAGGTTTTCGTTTTGATCTTTCTTTGCTTTGTCCTTTTTGTTGTTGTTAATCCTCACCCGAGGATATTTTTCCATTGATTTCTAAGGAAAATGGAAGAGATAGGAAAAGACAGAGAAACATGGATGTGAGAGAAACACGTCAATTGGTTGCCTCCTGCACGAGCCCTGACCAGGGCCTGGACTGGGGAGGAGCCTGCAACCAGGGTACATGCCCTTGACCAGAATGGAACCTGGGACCCTGTGGTCCTCAGGCCGATGCTCTATTCATTGAGCCACACAGGCTAGGGCTACTTTTTCTTTTACTGAAGGGAAATGATGTCTTTACTTTCATCTTGTCTGAGGTTGAGGTTTGTAGTCAATTTTTCTTAATTGATTAGATATCATTAAGTTTTTCAAAATATTCTTCAATCTATTTTCCTCTTCAATCTGTTTTTAAGGATAACGTGAAATAAGTGTAGTGCTCTTATCTTCTCCTTTCTCTAGTCAAGCAGGCACTACTTGGTCAGTGGTAAATATAATCTGGGGTTTAAAATATAATAAAATTTTATTATTATTTTATATGTTAGAATTATTTTTTCAAGAATATTTTTATGTTGGTATTCAATTGTGTATACCTTCACAACAATTTTTAGACTTTTTTCTGTTGTAACTCATTTCCATACTAACCGCAAGTCCAGTCCTGCCTTGCTTTTATTATTCTTGAATGCTTAATCTGCTTCTTCTCTTAGTTGGTAAAATTATAGCTTTGAATATATCTTTCAGGATTGGTACTTGCATAGCTAAGGATATTTTCTTTTACTCTTACACTTGAAAAGCAAATTGGCTATGCATAATATTACTGGGTTAGTGAGTTGTTTTCATCAAAACTCTAGATGCTACTAATTAATTTTTGGACTTTAGTGTTACAAAGGGGATATCTGAGACAAGAATGATTTTTCTCTTTTGTAAGTGACCTGTGCTTGCATCTTTAGAGGTGATTTTACAGGAAAGGTAGAAGCAGAGTTTGGAGTAAGATACCTTGTTCAAACCCTGGTTAAGTCACTGTGGTCTATTAGTTTCTCTGCCTCTGGTTTCTTATTTGCAAAGTGGGGATAAGAGTATGTTCCTTAATGGACTGATGCGTGCATGTGCACATGGGTTTATGTGTGCATGTATGAGTATGTTTGTGCACATGTGTGTGTATATTCATCTATGTGTTGGGCAATGTGTGTGCATGCTCACATATTCACATGTGCTCCCATGCATGGACATACATCCATGTGTGTATACAACTGTGTGTGCAGGTACATGTGTAATGTATGTGTGTTGTTATGTTGCCCATGAGATTCCCACTGTTGGCCAGGAGACCACCTAAAGACACTTGCAGAGAGGCCTCTAAGGGGACCAGTGTTTTGAAGATAAAGACCAATCTGGACTATTCAGCTGGTTCCTCCCCTCCTTTGTTTGTTCCTCTCGTTAATAGTTTCATTTGGGCTGATTATTTTTATTTTAATCATTGAAAATAAGGTTAGTTCCTCCATCTCTATTATTATTTCCTTCCTCATCTCTTGCTTCAACTAATTCATGCACTTATTGACTTGTCTCTTACCTCCAAGTGTCTACAGTCCCAAGGGTGATTTTTCTAAAGTGCAGAGCTCTCCACAGAACATCCCTACTCCAAATTTCCAGTGACTTGCCTTCATCTACACGTGACATCTCTAGCTCAGCTTCACCACACACCTGTTACACCCTTCTCCACCTTCCAGGTGCTCTTGCCGCCCACCCACGTTTCATGGACATTATTTGCTCCTTTCCCAAATTACGGTTCATTTTTTAAAAACTAAGTTTGCATCACCCTTCCAGGAAGCCTCTCCAGCCCCCTCCTCATCTGAATGAGCAACTCTTCTCTCTGTGTGCTCACAATGTGCCCTACCCTCATCTTTCATGTACGCTCATCCAAGGGTATACATGATTTGCAAAATTTCACAGAAGTAATAAATGGCAGAAAGGGGATTAAATTCTGGCCTTCAACTTGGAGCTCAGTGATGATTAATTCAAAGCGTGGTGCTGCCCCTGAGCAGGTTGTGATGTTAAAAGCTGGGTTTTGAGATCCGGTGCTCAGGTGCAGAGAAGACTGTCTGCTGCCCTGCTCCCCTTCCCCAAAGTTCACTAAATGCCCTGCCAGGTTCCAGCAGGAGAAAGAAACCTGGGCACACTCATAATAGGAGATGGGAGGAGGTGACAGGGGTCTCCACTGTAATGAGCAGTGGACTGGGCTGAGCACTGGGGAGGGTTAAAGGTGAGGTCCCAGATGGTTCACTGAAAATTTCAATTCACCCACTTAATTCAGGTAGCTCAACAGGCCGAGTCAGACTGGAGCAATTACAGCCATGGGGGTCCCTTAGGAGAGCATTAACAATGAAACTCAGCAAAATTACTCCAGGAGCTCTTTATTATGCCACCTCCGAGTCCTGGGGAGGGATTGTCTTTGTGTCTTGGACTCAAGAAATAGCTTGCTCTCTCTGTTCTATGTATGAGCCAGAAATATTTTTTTTACTCTTGTTTAATAATAATACTTATAATAATCATCATAATAATGTATTAGAACAGATTAACTTTACCATAAATGAATTGGTTCCAATCCTGTGTTGAATTCAGATTCTATTTAACAGCTATTTTTAAGCTACTAAAGATGTTCAAATGATTCGGTTTTTGGGTGTTGGAGGGAGGGCTTGGGAATTAATGGCTTAGCATATAATAAGAACTCGTATTTGAAAATGCACTTTTCTGTGCTACATATTAACTGGTTTTCTGGGAGGGATTGCTAGAATCAGACTGTGGCGCATTAGGACAGGGCAGTCACACCAGGCTTCTGGACATCAGCTTAGACTTGAGTCTCAGCTCTGCCCCTTTTTAGTTGTGATTAGGGGCAAGTTCTTAAGTATGCAGGACCACTATTTCCTCCTCCTTAATGGGGATGATAATGGGTCTTGAAAGAGACAGTGCCTGACTTGTGACAAACACTCAATGAATGATACTGATGTTGCTTGTGACTTATCCCAGGTCACATAATAGTAAGTAGTAGAAATGGGGTTTGAATCTGAGCCTTTGAATTCCAAATTTATTAGGTAACATATCTAATAAGAATTCTTTAACCTCAGCTTTCTTTCTTACCTGTTATTTTTCAAAATCAGTTATTGGTTACTATTACACTGACCAGGTTTGGGGGATAAAAAGATGAAGAAAACACAGGTCTGTTCTTAGAAAGGGTGCTGTCTAGTGAGAGGCAGAGAAATAGACACCCAAATGCAGGTTAGTCTCACAGGAGCTGGAACTGAGGCCTGCCTGGGAGCCAGTGGATACACTGGACATATGGAGACTGAATCAGTGAACTGTTCAGGCACAGAGATGGTGGAGCTGGAACTGGGTTTTGAGGGCTAAGTTGGAAAGAATGAGGGTAATGTGGTCAGTGAGGTGGAGGGCTTTCCTGGCAGCAGTGTTGATGGGGTATAGGTGTGTGGCTGGTATATAGTACAGGTATGTCTGGGTCATGGAGGGAGGGAGGGGCATGGAAAACATGAGGCCAGAGGAGCAGGGGGAGACCAGTCCATGAAGGGTGTCCTAAACCCTGCAGGCAGGGCCTATTGGGCTGTGAGGTTTGCATTTTGCCCTATAAGGAATGGGGAATGATTGAGTGGATTTTTAATGCAGCAGTGCCATGGGTAGGTGATCATTGTAGAAGGCTTTAAAAAGGAGCAATGTGAAAGATACTGATGAAGAGGCAAGGCCAGGGAAATCAGCAAGGGATCAGCGTTCAAGCTGGGCATGCTGGACCTCAGAGCTGGGGCTCTCGGCCCCTATCCAGGGAAGTTCCATGGCAGAGTCAAAGGAATAAGAAAAAGAGGCTATGAATCCAGGGCTGGAAGCTTAGGAGATTATAAATAGTATCAATAATCCTAAAATCCAGGGTGGGGCCACAAAATAGGCTGCAAGAGTAGAGCATGAAAGATATTATACTAGAGAGAAGAAGGGACTTTAGGCTGATGCTAGATGTTTTAGTACCAGATACTGAAATCACTAGGACGATGGTGAACTTGAGATTGAAACACAAATGGAAGTCAAGGGCTGATGTTTTAATGGCCTTGGGTCAGCAGGCAGAAGTGATAGGAGAGGTGGAAGAGGGGTTTCACAAGCTGGGAAAGCAGTAACTGGTGAAGGTGTCCAGCTGCCCCCCTTTTCATGGTGGAGAGTTGTTGTAAAGAAGAGGAAAGAAATCTCAAGAACAGCTCTGGCCCCAAGAGGGTTAGTTAGGATGTGGGAGAATGAACCACCTTTCCCTTGAGAAAACTTCCCTCCTGCAAAATATGCAAATTGACCTTACCTCTGCTACACCCACAAGCCAAGCCCAACAGCCACGCCTAACAGCCAATCAGGAGGGAATATGCAAATAAACCCAACCAAGATGGCTGCAGCCACAGAGAGCAGGAGGGAGGCTTGGTTTCCCTGGCAATGGAGGAAGCCAAGCTTCTGCAGCCCTGGCTGGCTTTGGCCTCCGCTTAAGGCTACAAAGTTTCAATTATAGAAGATAAATAAATCCCAACAGAAATGGCTGCCCCCACGGAGCGAGCAGGAGGCTTGGCTCCACTCCAGGCTACAAAGTTTCAATTGTAGAAGATAAATAAATCCCAGATCCCAGGGCCTCTGCTTGGGTCGCCGGGGTGTGTGGCCGGCCTGCAAACCACCATAGGCCCCTCGCTCAGGCTGCCCCACACCCAAGGGAACCCCCACCCTGATCCGGGACACCCTTTAGGGCAAACCATCTGGCCCCCACCCATGCACCAGGCCTCTATCCTATCTAATAAAAGAGTAATATGCAGATTGACCATCACTCCAACACAAAAGATGGCTGCCCCCATGTGGTCAAAGATCCTGCCCCCATGTGGACATGAGAAGGCCACCACAAGATGGCCAGCAGGGGAGGGCAGTTGAGAGGGACCAGGCCTGCAAGGGAGGGCAGTAGTGGGCGATCAGGCCAGCAGGGGAGGGCAGTTAGGGGTGACCAGGCTGGCAGAGGAGGGAAGTTGGGGGTGACTGGGCCTGCAGGGAAGGGCAGTTGTGGGGGACCCAGGCCTGCAGGGGAGAGCAGTTGGGGGGGACCAGGCCTGCAGGGGAGGGCAGTTAGGGGTGACCAGGCCTGCAGGGGAAGGCAGTTAGGGACAAACAGGCTGGCAGGGGAGCAGTTAGGCATCAATCAGGCTGGCAAGGGAGTGGTTAGGGGGTGCTCAGGTTGGTAGGCAGAAGCGGTTAGGGGCAATCAGGAAGGCAAGCAGGTGAGCAGTTGGGAGCCAGCAGTCCTGGATTGTGAAAGTGATGTCCGACTGCCTGTTTAGGCCCACTGGGATCGGGCCTAAACAGGCAGTCGGACATCCCTCGAGGGGTCCCAGATTGGAGAGGTTGCAGGCTGGGCTGAGGGACACCCTAGCCCAGGGCCTCCAGTATTCTTATAAGAAGCAGACTTTAGTTGAGGCAGGATATGGATGGAGTGACTGTGAAGAGGTTGAGGCATTGGGAAAACTTGTTTGTAATAAACTAGAGGTTTTAGAAGGACCTCCAAGAACAGCAGAAGGGGGCCCATAGTTAAAGCAGGAAAAGAAACACAAGCCATCCCTCCTTGCATCTCCTCCCCCCGCCCCGCCATTTTCTCTTTGCTGTGGTCCTTGGGCTACTTTAATGTTGTTGCATTTGTCTGACCTCACCTTCATTTTTGAAAAGTTTTCTTTTTGTTGTCTTCCTAGCACTACTCTACTGGTTTGTTGTCTCTCAGGCTGAGTCTTATTTATTTACATTCATCAAATATTTATTGAAAAACTTCTTTGTGCTTCTTGACCCCTTCTCTATTCTTCTAGTTAAAAACAAGGGCTCTTCAACTCTTCACTTTTTACTCCCCTGACTCTTGTAGGTGCTGTAAATGTTCTCATGGTTTCAGTTTCCATCTATAGATGTGAACTCTACATCCTGCCCAAGTCTCTCTCTGAGCTCCAGATTGCATTTCGCGATTCCTCACCAGCATCTCCACCAGGACACCAGGTGCCTGGGCACCCTCCAGAGTGTCGGGCTCCTCACTCTGCCCATCAAGGCTACTCCTCAGGTGTTCCTCCTCTTCATGCATGACACTGACCCAGTCACCCTAAAACATGGGGAAAATATCAATTCCAAGAGATCACTGCTTATATCCACACTTCTTAGAGCAATACTTTATGGCATGTGACAGATGCTTAATAAATAACTGTTGAATGAATAAGGGATCCAATTCTTGGCACCCCTCACATCACTGTTCACATCTAAGGAGACCCAGGTTCTCTCAGTTCTGCTCTGAACTGTGCCCCCCTCTCAAGTCTGTCTGTCCTTTCATAATTCAGATTGCATAGTTTTCTTCCTGCTGTGCCCACCTTCCTGGCACCCCTGCCAGGCAGCTCTGCTGCAGTCTATCCTCCACACTGCAACTAGACAGGGTTTTCAAAGTAAGGGATTGTTCTCAAGATTACAGAGCACCTGGGGCTAAATACTTTACTTTCTGCAGAATATCGTGAAATATTGTTTTCCTTAATAATATTATGCAGCATCGGATCCCCTTTGTTGGACTTTGTCGACATTTCCTGCAAAGGGTTCTGCAGAACAGAAGCTCCTGGTATGCTCTGGAAAAGTCGTTTCCATGATCAGATGTGTCTATAAAAATGAAACACTCTATCCACATCTTGAGAATTCACACTGCACCTGACAGTATTAAAAAATCGGTAATTCCTAAAGCAAACATCTATATATATAAAAGTCTAAGTGACCATCCGTCCGACCAACCAGCTGGTACATATGATGAGCACTGACAATTTAAAAATAAACGTTGACTGGTGCATGCACCGTACATTTAAAGCTCTCACTGGCGTCAGTCACACACATGTGTTTTGATCTGCCATTGTCAATCGTGAATTTGACACTTCTATTATAGAGAAAGGGCTAATAGTGATATTAAAATATTTCTTCTAATTAATTTACTTTCAATGTGCACAAATCTGTGCACTGGGCCACTAGTATAAAATAAAGAAGCTTAGCATTGTTTAATTCAGTATTTTTCCCTCTCCCAATTTTTACAAAAACAAAAACTTGTTTTCTAGGTAATGTCAATTAACAATGAATGGAACAACAAAGGTCAGGTTCAGGGTGTGTTTTGGCATGTGGGAGATGTGGCCCAGTCTGTATTTTAGCATACTTCCTCCCTCACTCTGCATGTGATGATTTGCAGTGTTTCTTAGCCAGATCAATAAATTCATCACTGACATCAAATAATGGTGTTCTATTTCTCTCTTTCCAAAAAATTAAGTTAACAAATGCAATATTTTTTAAGTTTAAATTCTTGCAAAAAATTTCTTTAAACTTTGAGCATGCTGGGTCTCCCACATGCCAAAACACACACCATGACCCTGTTCTTTGCTGTTCCTTGTTTCAGGAGGACTCGGAGGGGCTCCAATCTGTCCCCATGAATCTGTGACTGGCCCTTCCTGATTCTGTCCCACAGCTTCCATGATTCAGTTAATTTATCTCATTGCCTGGAACACTGCTTTTCGCCCAGTGCTGGGAGTCCGTGTGGCAAATGAAACTCTCCTGTTAGATGCTAATGAATTAATAGTTTCAGGGTCTCAAGTGAGATCTTTCCACATTCCACACAGTCAGCAGTTAAACTGTTTGTTCAATTTACATTAAAGTAGATGTACTTTTGCAAGGTTTTGGTGAAGATATTTTTGGAAGGGCCACTCTAAACTTCTCAAATTGAGTAACTTAGGCCATTGTTCTAAATCTGGTGACTCCAGATCCTTAGGTTCAAGTGATAGAAGGTTAAGGGTCTAAGAATTATTTCTAAACTTCAAAAGGCCAAATGAGAAGTCATACATTTGTGGATTAAGAAACCAAATCTAGGTTTTCCATCAAGACCATCACTAAGTTCACACTTTTGACTTAATATCCCCAATGCTGCAAATGAATAGCAATAATAGATAAACTATAAAATAAAATAGACACCAATGGGCTCAAACACAAGGTGTACATTCTGTGAACCTTAAATGAAATTGAAAGGCAGAGAAATGAGCAAAGCTGGAGGCATGTGCCTGCTCATGCCTCGGTCTGTCAGAAAATACAGAGATCACCAATTGCATCCAGAAGTAAGTAGTCCATTAGGTAATGGGCCCCCCTGCAGAGTGAGAGGCCAGAAAAACTCTAACTGCTTGATGCTAGGGCCTGAGGAGGGACATCCTTGCCCAGTGGTTGGCAAACTCATTAGTCAACAGAGCCAAATATCAACAGTACAACGATTGAAATTTCTTTTGAGAGCCAAAAACCAACTTCTGCAAATGGGCCACAAAGTTTTAATCACACTGTACGTGCGCGCCCGCACGTGGTATTTTGTGGAAGAGCCACACTTGCGGGGCCAAAGAGCCGCTTGTGGCTCACGAGCTGCGGTTTGCTGGCCACTGTCCTAGCCCATAAAAATATATGAAGAAAAGCTGGCTAGAGTCCACCACCTGCAGTATTGGCCTCAGCAGCCTGTGAACCTGAGAGTGAGGGTTTTAACATAGACTCAGCCTTGTGGGCAGAAACGGACCAAGCTGCCCATCACTTCTGGTACTGGGACTTGTCTATCCCCAACATTATCCTGGGGCAGGGATTCTGTGATGCCAATGTAAGATCAGAACTGGATTGGGTCCCCCTAAAGGCATCACTAGATGGCAGCAGTCAGAAAACTGCTGGACTGGGGAGAGAGCATGAGGAAATAGAGAGGAAAGAATATATGTAACAACCCAAAGCTGACCTTTGGAGTGAAGCTAAAATCCAAAATTCTAAACCACTTGCCAAAACTTAAAGCTAACAAAGACCGCTATCAATATCTATTATAGAAAAGAAATTTACTCCAGGTGAAATGCCTTTAAGAGTCTGAAAAAATGAACTGAAATGTAGGTTTAAAAATCCGAGATAATTAAATAAATAATTTCAATGAATAAGAAATTATGACACAAAGCAAGTAAAATGGAACAATAATAAATGCATGCAATAAAAATCAGTATAAATATTAGAAATAAAAACTATAGTTCCTGGGATAAAAAGTCAGTGGATGAGATCAGTGCTAAACTGGATGTATTTGAAGAGAAGTGGAATGACTTGGAAATAGGCACTGAGTAACGTATTCAGAATAGAGGACCGAGGGAAGAAAGGATGTAAAAATAAGAAAAGTGTAGTTAACAGACATGGAGGATAGAGATTTCAAGAGAAAATAGAAGTCCTAACAGAGAAACAATCATTGAAGAGCAAGGAACTAAGATTTTCTCAGAATCAACAGAAAGACATGAGTCTCAAGACCTAACCTATCTTTGGAGAGCTTAAAAATAATTAAATTTGAGTTCACACTGAGACATATCACATGAAACTGAAACAGAAAGGGTAAAAAATAATCTCAGAAGTTACTAGAAAGAAAAGGAGAGCAAGAGCTAAGCAACAATTTGGCTGACAGCAGATTTTCTCTCAGCAAAAATAGATGCCGGAATAGAACAATGTATGCAGGTGCTGAAGTGCCAAACTTGTATACCTGGGCAAACTTTCACGGGAGAAAAGGCAAAATAAAGGCATTTTGAGACATCAAAAAGTGAAGATTGTTCGCCAACCACATTTCTTTACTAGTAAAAAAAATAGGCAAATAAACAAAAATCATGGGATGGGAGAAACAAGGGGGAACATACAAACTAATAAGCTATGTATGTAGACATAAGGGAAACCTAATCACTGTAGAAAACAATAGGACAGAGTCAAACAAAGTAAACTCTAAAAAACGACTTTTTTAAAAAAAGAAGATTGCTAAAAATATTGAGTAATTTCATATTTTATTATGATAATGATATATTCTTGGTGTTAAATAGTTTGTATGGTTCCATTTTATCTTTGTTGGCTTAATAGCTTTCTTTTCATTTTTTAAAGTGGCTGCTTTAGGATTTATATTATAGATCTTTAACTTATCACAATCTACCTTTAAGTAATTCTATATCACTTCAGATATAGTATAGTAACTTTACAACAGTAATTCTCCACTCTCCCTCTCCTGTTCTTTGTGCTATTATTGTATATTTTACTTCTGCATATGTGATAAACCCTACAGTTCATTGTTATTACTTTGCCTTAAACAGTCAATGATCTATTAAAGAGAATTTGTAAAGTAAGAAAAAAAAGAATCATATTACCCACCGTATTAGATTCTATGACCACCATAACAAATTATCACAAACTTTGCGGCTTAAAAGAAAAGAAATTTATTCTCTCACGTTCTGAGGGCCAGAAGTCTGAAATCAAGGTGTCAGCAGGGCCGGGCTCCATCTGGGGCTCTCTCGGAGCCTCCGGAGGCTGCAGCAATCCCTGGTGTTCCTTGGCTTACACCCAATCCCTGCCTCTATGTCATCTTCTCTGTGTGTCTGTGTCTTCTCCTCTTCGGTCTAATTTGCCGCTGCCTCACTCTTACAAGGGATTTAGAGTTTACCAGGGCTATCCAAAGTGATCTTATCTCAAAATCCTTAACACCCCTTTTCCAAAATAAGGCAGCATTCCCAGATTCCAGAAATTAGGATATGAATATGTCTTTTTGGAGATCACCATTCAACCTGCCAATGTTACAGAGATATAGAGAAATGGGAACTATGACAAGCTGTTGTGAGAATAACTTGGCAATGCCCTTTCTTGCACCAGAAAACAAGTACATAGAAGAAGACATGTGTTTTTCAGTCCAGGAGACTCAATCCCAGTAGTGGCTTGGATGCGTTCTTCAGACTTGTTCCTGCTGGCTGGGGACCCTGCAAAGTTCTGCCATGAAGCTGATGTCTCTCCTCACTTTTCTATTCTTGGTCCAATGTCAACCTTGCTTCCATACTCACTAATATTCACTCATTTTAAAAGGAAGTGCCCCTTAATAATTTGGTACTTAGACTTTTCTACCCTCCTCCCTTCCAGCTCATGTTGTAGTGCTCTCCAAATGGACTCACTGGTGGAGCTGTGGGGCTGCTGGGGTTTTCAGGGATCTCGGTGCAGTTCTACAAAAATCAAACTGTCCCACCTTTCTTTAGCTAGTTTGCTCCAGGGGATTTCTGTCAATGGAGTTTCCTTAAAGCAAGGTCTACCTGGCCATTATTACCCAGAGCAGGGCCGTCAGATGCTTTGTTGGGAAGAACACTGAACTGGACAAATGAGGCCCTGTAATTGGTCCCTGATCCAGCCTAGAATCCCACAGCAGGAAAGGGGGCTTTCATCTGCCTGCGGCCCCGCCTCCTCACCCTCCCTTGCTCCAGACACCAGCAGTGCTGTCAAGGGAGCCCAGCCCAGAACAGAGAGCTGGCAGATGAGATCTGAGGCCCTTTAAAAGATATTGCTCTAACAGAGGAGGATTTCCTCTAACAGGCAAAAGACAGATGCACAGCAGACCTGGAGAGAGACATCAGAGAGGGGCAGTCCCCTGCGAAGAGGGCATTTGGGGATGAAGCAAGGCGGGGCGGCGGGGGGTGGGGGGGACGGGGCGGGGGGACGCCTGGAAATGCTGTGGCTGCCTGTGTGTCTCCAGGCCCAGGCTGACAGCCTGGCCAGAGAATCTATGAGTCCCAGGAAGGCAGAGCCAGCGAGGGGCCCTCATTGTGCACTTGGCCCAGAGGGAAAATGATTGGCATGGGTCACACAGTAGGCTAGTGGTCAAGCTGGGCAGGGCCTCCTAAATAATAAAGACCCAAGCCAAGTCTCTATGTAGGACTTTTCTTTCTTGTTCCTGCTCTCAGATTTTAGTCTCCAGCTGCACAGAGCTGAGAAGTGTATCCCCCTCCACGCTGAAAACCCCATATTAGCAGAGACCCCACACCATCTCTTCCACTGGGAAATTCCTGCTCTTCTCGCCTCTCTCCAGAGCATCTGCTCCCTCTGTCAAACTTCCAGACTTCTTTCTGTCAGTCATGCTCTGGTCGCTATCTGCTTGGGGTCCCTTGATGCCTCAGTGTGGTGCAGCACATTGGGTGGAGGGGGGCAGCTCTGGGCTTTGTCCAAAGCCCCTGAAGGAAGACACTTCAAGGTCAGCTTTATGTCATGGCCCGCTCCTGATCATTGCTCTAAATTTCCACATTCTCTGACAGTGATACTGCAGACAGCCTCTGATGGCAGCTGAGGCTAGCTCTGGGGTCCCACCCCTCACACACGTACTTCACTCTCTACACCTGCACGGACTTCTGTTTCCACCCAGAATAAAGCCCAGGCTCCCCAGCAAGGCTTACAAGGGCCTTCACATTGGGGACTACTCTCCCCTTCAGCTGTGGCCCATGCACTGTGGACTCAACATCTTGGATCAAAGTCACCTTGGAGCCGAGGGTGCCAATGCCTGGAACCTGTGTCCATGCCATTCACCCTGCCTGGACTTCTCTTCCTGTCTCCACCCCCTTCCCA
The DNA here is from genome assembly GCF_963455305.1 of Plecotus auritus. NCBI lineage: Eukaryota > Metazoa > Chordata > Mammalia > Chiroptera > Vespertilionidae > Plecotus > Plecotus auritus. The sequence continues at coordinate 149,285,912 of NC_137773.1, forward strand.
GTCTGACTTCCACTCCTTAAGGGCTCCTCACCCAGAAGACAGCCGGGAGAGCCTGTTGGTCCACACACTCATTCTGGATAAGAACGCCAAAGGGCAAGGCCTCCATTTTGAGGGCAAGAGCCGGGACTCCAGCCTCAGTTCCCTGACTTCAAGACACTGCTCTTCATTTGCCAGGAAACTTCTGTCCCCAGCTCAAACATCCCTTCCAGACCCGTCCCAGTGCCTGTGAGTGGGGATTTCGAGGCTTTCCGAGCTGCCCTGGCTGGGGTTCTCACTGCCCAGGGTACTCCGTGGGTAGGTGGTCCATGCTCTTCAGGTTTTTTTTCTTTTTCAAAAAAACTTTTATTCTATCAATATTTGATGAGGATAATTTCAAAGACTTGTTTAGTATGATCTGCACATAAGGAGCCCTTCCGAGTATTTATCATGCTCGGGGTATAATTACATTCAAATCCTGAGACACTGTTGCTAGGTTACTGTTGCTCGAGGTTCCTCTGACTTCCATGCTCGAGGTGCTCCGCCTCCTCCTTGTGATATTAGGGGCAGGGGACTGGCAGAGTAGGGCTTATGATTCCCTTAATGGAGGTGAGACTCTAGGGTCTCATATCAGAGGGGGTGGGGAGGGAGGGAGGGAGGGAGAGAGAGAGAGAGAGAGAGAGAGAGAGAGAGAGAGAGAGAGAGTATATGCATGAAGGGGCACATTGCATACATCCCCAGGTTGGCTGGAGGTGCAGATTACATAATGGTTCCTGTGAGCAAGATGAAAGAGGCAGGCAGGGCATAAAGAGGGCAGTTCTGCCTTGAGAGACGCCCCCTCCACCAGGCCCTGAGTTCTTTCTGAGAACTGAGCGTGCATCCTCCCAGGGCCCTAGGAGGAGTTCCATTCTGACAGCAGGAGGCTGCCCTTGTCCAAGGACACAGGCAGCTCTTAAGGGGAGAAGCACCTGCCTTCCAGTCAGAGGCAAAACATCAGGGTGAAGAGCTCAAGGCCAGCCACCTTCCTCATGCAGTTCCCCACAATACAGCCACATGGGTGTGCTGGGTGAGGGGTGGCTGGAGTCTTCAATCTGAGCTGTCTGCCCCAGAAGCAGTGGCAGGAGGACCCTCTTTCAGGCCTCACATTAACAAAAGGTCTCAAATATGGACTTTTGATGTTCTTTCCAAATGAGGCTTAATGCACAATCATTGCTTTTTTTTTTCTTGCCAGTTAAAGTAGTCAACTTGTAAAATGTAAGCCTCTAAAACCATACCACACATTTATAACTCCATTGGGCATTTACATCCCTTTTCAATCAACTGGGACCTTTCAGCATAGGAAGTGGCCTGTGCCCCTGTCTACTCAGAAAGCCTGTTTGACTTTCCCCTGTGTGTGCCTGGCACCTGGCAGTAGGTTGCTAATCCGCGGATGCTGCCTTTGTGGCTGCACATTGATTAATGGCTGGTCAGGGCTGAACCCACACATTTGTGTTTAATGCACTACTGAGTCAGCACCACTGGCCTTGGGGAAGAAAAAAAAGGAAATAAAACCCAGCAGATGGGTTTGGGATGGAATTTAGCATTAAATTTGCATTTCCTGACTCTGCTGCCCAATCTATTTCCCATTGGCCTTTAGAAATGTGCTAGATTGAATTGTGTTTCTTATTGCAAATTTTAAATAAGGTGGATGATACAGTAGGCATTACTTGCCACAATCCCCTGGGTATAGCTGCAAATACGCTTTTAAACCGCAGAGCAATTTCCCCAGTCATCACAGAGCAATAATTACTATTAAAAAATATACATACCCATGCACACACAATGTTTGTAGCTCATCAGTGGGGAATATTGATGGCTGTCATTTTTTAATGCACAAAATAATTAAAAACTTAGCATCTGTTCAAAATATTTACTAACAATTTTATTCTTAGTGTTTATCTTCAAACCCACAAGCACAATCTGGACATAAATCTGTGAGACATCAGCCAGGTAAAACACATTTTATTTCAACAATAAAAGTTTCTAAGTCTTCATGTCAGGAGAAGCTGCAGAGGGTAGGTTTTCCCAGTTGTTGAGGTTAACAAAATTGCTGAAGGCTGATTCTGTACAAAATAGCAAAGGATTTCTGGATTCTTCTAAATGATACTAGAGAGTGAGGTGAGGCAACATTGGTTAATTGCAGGATTCTTTGTTTTAAAGAATCACACATCTGATCCTTGTGTTTGCCAATTGATTTCTTACCAACAAGGAAAAGAGTCACTTCTGGTGTCACTGACCTTGACTCAGTTTGTACTCAGGAGGTCTTCCTAGTCTTGTGAGAGAAGGTAAAGCAATATAGAAATAACCATCAGTATCACCCAGGAAAACAGAACTCAGACCAGAGAGTTGAAGGGAGAGAGTTTGCTATGGGAGAATAAGTACAGTGGGGTTGGAAGAACTGAAAACGGGATGATCAAGCAAACTAGAGATTAACAAGAGAATCCATTGCCATCCCCAGGTTGGTGAGGCGAAGGGAGGAGACTAGTGAGGAGCCCAGGAGCTGGGGCTGCCTGGTGGGAACTATGGCCAGCTGGGTGAAGCTCTTGACAGTGATGTCTCTCCCGATAGCAGATGGGGGAAGAAATTCCCTGGATTCTTCCCTTCCCTTGCCTTTCGGCTCTTGTCCATGCCTCTCATTGGTAGACCTTGACTGAAAACCAGTGGGCATGTGCTGGAAAATGTAATTTGTGGTGTCAGGCTTCTGAAGCAAAGAGCAATAGAGGGCGGGGCCAATAATGGGTGTGGAGGTGAATTTGCATTTGACTGGCTCACCAACTCAAGCACAATGTCAGGTGTGGAGGAGGAGACAAAATTGTGAGAGAAACTACTGAGGGGAGTGCATACTTCCATGGGGGAAATCAAGGAAGGCTTTCTGGAAGAGGCACCTGAACGGGCCTTGAAAGATAAAGAGGATCTCATCAATGAGGCTAAGGGTGGGAGATGGAAGACATTGTCAACACTCATCTGTAACTGAAGGTAACATCCACTATGAGGGAGAGCTTGTATTGAGATGGTAGGAGATGGAACTGGGACCCCTGTGGCTGAAGAAGCTAGACTTGAAGGCAAACGAAGGAAAGGGCTGTCACGGGTTGGGTTGTTCTGGAAGTTGACTCTTTAGAGATGGGCATGCAGGGAGTTTATGAGGTCTACTCTCAGGTTCAGTGCAGATAAGGGAAGGGATTAAAATTGGACAGAGGGAGGAATTGGATTGTGAATCAGCCACAACAAGGGCCTCAGTCAGCCCCATGGAGAGCTCTGGAGCTGCAACGACCATCAGAATTGTCCTGAGTTGGAACAAAGGAGCTGGGCTTTTATACCTTTGCATCTGCCAGTCACTGGGTACAAGCTGCCCCAGGAAGAGGCATGACTGGCTGAGGCAATTCTCTTCCATCAAGGAGAATTCCCAGTGAGGGCAGGCAGCCCCAAGTACATTGCCATCTGCAGGGGGCAATGACATCCTTCAGTCCCAGTTTGGGCAACACACCTGTGTCCATTAGAAGAGGTCAAGTTAAAGGAAGGAAAATAATGAGACTAGGGTACTTTGTGTCTGCACTTCGCACATATTATTCTACTTCCAGACAAGACCCTGCAAGGTCAATATCACTAGCCTCATTTTATAGGTAAGGAAGCTGAGGCTCAGAGAAAGTAACATGCCCAGTGTCCTCAGTCAGTAAGCGATAGAGTCAGGATTTGAGCCCACCACAGCCTGACCTATGTTCACAAGGACTAGTCAGCTCACAAGACCAGTCAGAACTCTCATGGTGAGATGGAGGATGGTTTCTAGAAAATATAAATAACTGTGTAGTTGAATGTGATAGCAACAGAGAGGGCCCAGAGGTTAGATTGCATGAATGTTTTCTGGCAATAATGGACTTTTTTTTTTTTTTTTGCCACTTTGTAAACCAAAACCTCTTACTTAAGCTAAAGAGTTTCCCATCTTAAGAGCTCAGGAGGGAGAAGCTGAAAATGGCAGGGCATCATTTTACCAGCCGCCCCTGTAGTCAGGTGGGGCCCATGACACAGGCTCCACAGCTCACCCACATCCACCCAGCTTTGATGAACACAGGTGGTAGGGAACGGGGACCTGGTGGTGGTGGCAGGGTTCACTGCCTTGTCCAGGCAGTGCTGGGGAGGGGGTGGGTGGCAGGCAGCACAAGTGTGTGGGGATGGCAGGGAGACCATGGTAGTCTGGCATCACAATTTCAAGCACGTTTTGAATATTGTTCCTGGATGGCTAGCCCTAAGTGAGGCCCTTTAGCCCTCCTGCCAATTCTGTGAGCAACCCAATATATTTTAGAAAAATATTATCTTGAAACAATTTCATAAATATTGCAAATATAATAAACCCTTCACCCAGATTCCCAAAATGTTAACATTTACTATGCTTGTGTTCTCTCTCATTCCATCTTTTATCTCTTTATCTGTCTACTATGTTGAATAAGATTGGTGAACATGGACCTCCCTGTGTTGTTTCTGATCTTAATGGAAACACTTTTCGTTTTTGCCCATTGAGTATGCTGTTGGCTGTGGGTTGTTATATATGGCCTTTGTAACGTTGAGATATGTTCACTCTATTACGATTTTGCTGATAGGTTTTATCATGAATGGGTGCTGGATTTTTTTCAAATACTTTTTCTGCATCTATTGATATAATTATATGATTTTTATCCTTCATTTTGTTTGTGTGGTGTATCATTGATTTGCAGGTATTATACCAACCTTGCATCCCTGCAATAAGTCCCAACTGATTATGGTGTGTGATCTTTTTAATGTATTTATGGATTCAGTTTGTGAATATTTTATTGAGGATTTTAGCATCTATGTTCATCAGAGATATTGGCCCATAATTATCTTTCTTGGTGGTATCTTCATCTGGTTTTGGAATTATAATGCTGGCCTCACAAAATGAGCTTGGGAGTCTTCCTTTCTCCTGAAGTTTTTGGAATAGTTTGGGAAGTATAGGTGTTAGTTCTTCTTTGAATGTTTGGTAAAATTCCCCTATGAAGCCGTCTGGTCCAGGACTTCTGTTTGTTGGGAGTTTTTTATTACTGCTTCACTTTCATTAGTTGTAATCTGCTATTCTGATTTTCTGTTCTTTTTTTTCTGGTTCAGTTTTGAAAGATTGTATGTTTCTAGGAATTTACCCATTTTGTCCAGATTTTGCAACTTATTCGCACATAGTAATTCATAATATTTTCTTACAATTCTTTGTATTTCTTTGGAGTCAGTTATTACTTGTCCTCTTTCATTTCTGATATTATTTATTTGGGTCTTCTCTCTTTTTTTCTTGATGAATCTGGTTAAAGAGTTGTCAATCTTATTTATCTTTTCAATAACCAGCTCTTGGTTTCACTGATATTGTGTATTGTTTTTTAGACTCTATTTCATTTATTTCTGATCTGATTTTTATTATTTCCTTTCTTCTACTTACTTTAGGCTTTGTTTATTGTTCTCATTCTAGCTCCTTAATTTTTATTAATTTTAAGGCAATATTCTATTCAAGTGTTTTATGACCTGCATAGCATCAAACCAATGTAAGAACATTCTTATAGATTTTGCTATGATGAGGTCCATGCTGGTGAGGAAAAGGCCTGAATGGCGTACTATTCCAGGGACTATCAAATTGCAGTAGGCCTCTAGGAGCAGGTGGACTGAGAGAGAGCAGAGACAGGTGAGAAATGTTGGGGGATGAGGTGTTGAATACAGTGTTCAACATCCAACCCCCAGCTGATGCTTTTGTGTCTCACTTTCCCACACACACCTGTGCTCCGTGGCTGAAAAATTATAGAATATTTATTTATTCTTTCCTCTTTGAAGCAGTGAGAGTGATGCATGGCAAAGATATAGGCAGGGAGTAAACACTTTCTGAGGACTAACTGTGAGCCCAGCACTACACTTGTATGGTAGACTGCATTTTCCCTGTTAGGAGCTAGTATGTGATTAAGTGCTCAGCTCTTGAATAAGTTTTTTCATCCATCAAACGGGTATAGTGATAATGCATAGTTCATAGACATGATGTAGGAAGTGAGATACCCAATGTAAGGTGTTCAGCACTGGTGCTGAGTCCACCATGAACCCATGAGTGTTGGCTTTGAGTGGGACTGGATTAGATGCTGTGCTTGAGATCACTTGGCCCTGAGAAATGAAACAGGGATTGAACCCATGCTTGCATTTTCCATATCAACATTCTTCTCCTTGTGAAGCACATAGAAATGAAGACTTGGACTGGAGATCAAATGTTCATTTCACAGACAAGGAAGCAAAGGATAGGGGCGAGCTCTGGCTGTCCCCACGTCATTGCTGGCCTCTGCTCTAACATTCCCTCTCTTTTGCTAGGTACCTCCATCATCTGCACTTGTGCTAACCTTGGTGCTCCGGGAGGTGGGCAGAGAGCTCATAACTTGGTAATTACCTAGAGGATTTTATAGGACCATATAATGGTGTGTGTGCTATGCAAACTTTTATGAGTATTTATTTTACAGTGTCTACTGAAACCATTAACACTTTCATTAGCCAGATTCAAGGGCCGTAGAGGCTTGCCTTCCCTGCTAAGATCTATTTTATCTGTAGATGTTAAAAATAAAAGTTTATGAAAATATCGCAGGCTTATTGCAAGGCCAGACATATTCTCAGTGGTTCGCAGACCCTGATGGAATTAGGAATCCATGATCAACTATTTATCTTTTTCAATTTTGTGCTAGCTAGAAGGAGACAAATGGAGATTACTAGGCCAGACAGTCCACAATATTTATTACTTCTCCTTGAAACCTAGATTCCGCCTTCAAAGCTGATCTCCAAGTGACCTCATGCCTTCTGAGATGGCAATTTCATTTTGGATTCCATAATTTCTAGTGGGCAGGAGCTTAAGCATCTGGTACCAAAAAAGATAAAAATATAATTTCTAGTTCCTTTGAAATATGTGGCTGGACATTATAGGTGATTATACCTGATAAAATTAGGATGCTGTCTTTAATATACTTAAACCCTATGGCAAAAACTCAGAGTTGTTTATCAGATTTGTTTATTAGACATGCATCTGTTTATTCACTCAACATATATTGAGTATGTATTATATGCCCAGCATTGAGAGAACTACTGTGCTTGAGTGAAGTGATCATTAGCAAGAAGTGATCAGGTAGAGAAGCCAGTACCTGGGATTGTCTCCATCTGGTTGGGGAAGCTGAGACATGTCATGGAGCTTCCCTGATTAAAGTAAATGCACACTTTGCTCATTGATAGATTTCCTCAATAATCCATGAGGAAATGTCCTCAGAACTAAGAAAGTGATGCTCAAAGGAATTGTCTGGGGTCCAAGTTGTTTTGTTATTGTCTGTTTGTGTCTTATAGATGGAGCTTATCCTCCTGAGTTCATGGCCCACTCATCATTATTGGTACATGCCAAGCTCTTCTCTTCTTTTATTTATGCTTTCCTTTTATTTTACCATGGTCCCATTCCCATTCTCCCCATAAGCAACTGCAGTTTTGCATTTGATGTCTATCTTTTTTGCTTACATATATTTTTATAAAATGTTTACTATTTTGCTGCATGTATTTTTAATGCATGTAAGTGGTATTACATCGTATAATCTCATTTTATTTCTCTCTCTCTTCTCACTACACACTATGTTTTTAAGATTCCCTCATGTTGCTGTGCTTAAATCTAATCTGTGGCTTCTAATTGCTGCTTGACGCTCCATCGGATTTTATTTGTGCGAAAGAGTAAGCTATTTTGAAGAAGAGATCTAGCTGAACTTCAGGAAAATAATTCTGCAGATTCTGGGAGAACAGACTGAAGTCACTATAGGATGTGGCAGCTAGGAAGCAACTTTAATCATCCAAATGAGAGGTAACTTGGGTTAAATACTGGGAATAGGAAAGAGAGTGTGTATGTTAGACCTATTTAGAGGTGAACTTGGTGTATTTTGGCTATGTTTGGCATAGAAGGAGTGAAGGGGAGAGGAGTCAAAGATAATATTAGGATTTTTGAGCCTGATGGGGTGAGTTGGTTTCAAGTACTAATGTTAGAGGGGGAAACACAATGGAAGTTGTGGGTCTATTGGGGAAAAGAAGGGGAGAATAAGAGAGTGTCAAACCTAGACATTCATCTGTTCATTCATTTAACATTTATTGAGTATGTATTATATGCCCAGCATTGAGTTAGCCTGCTAGGAAAGCAGGGCGAGGGTAGGGCATATAGCTCTACTTTTATTAAGGGGAAGACAGCATTAACAAAAGATCACAAAAATGAAACATCACTGCAAATTATCACAAGGGCCCTGGAAAGGTGAAGGGCCTGGATTTAGGTGGGAAATCAGGAGCATGTTCTCTGGGGCCATCACATTTCAGCTAAAACCTGGATGACTAGTAGTTACCTGGGTGACAAATGAAGGGAAAGGCATTCTGCCCTGAGGAACAGCATGAGCAAAGAAGTTGATGTGGGAAAAAACTTGGCACATGTGAGGCACTCAAAGACAGCCAGGGTGGCTGAGGCACAGGGAGCAAGGGGAGGCCTGTCATAGGCTAGATTCTACAGCATCTCCTAGGCCCATGGTTGGCAAACTGCGGCTTGCAAGCCACATGCGGCTCTTTGGCCCCTTGAGTGTGGCTCTTCCACAAAATACCACGGCCTGGGCGAGTCTATTTTGAAGAAGTGGCATTAGAAGAAGTTTAAGTTTAAAAAATTTGGCTTTCAAAAGAAATTTCAATCATTGTTCTGTTGATATTTGGCTCTGTTGACGAATGAGTTTGCTGACCACTGTCCTAGACCACGTCCAGTTTTTGAACTTCAACTTAAGAGAAACGTGAAGTATTTAAGAGGGTTAATCAGGGGCTGCTATACTCAGCTGAGCCGTTCAAAACAGGGCTATGTGAAGATTTTAGAGAGGCAGTGTGGGAGGGTGGGGAGGAGTTTTAGGGACAGGAGGGTGTCTTTAGGCATAGGGTGGCATGTGGAAAGTCCTGGAGGTGGGATAGGTGGTCCTATGGGAGGAGCTGAAAGAAATGTGTAGCTGAAGTGTGGAGAATGAGGGGAAGAACTGGCTGAGTGGTGACAGAATTCAGACCACCTCAGGACCTGTTGGACTGTGGACTGGAAAATAATAACGAAAAGGATTTATTTGGGAAAAAAGAAAGGGTTGCAATCACATGCATGCAGACCTGGCTAACCTGTGCATACTCTGGCCTGCATGCCAAAATGAAGGGGTAATTTAGAGAGGGGAATGGGAAGTTAGAGCCATAGAGCTTTATTATAAACACTAGAGGCCCAGTGCATGAATTTGTGTACAGGTGGGGTCCAATGGCCTGGCTGGCAATTGGGGCCAATCGGGGCCAATAGGGGCAGGCCGGCTGGGGGAGCGCACTGACCACCAGGGGGCAGCTCCTGCATTGAACGTCTTCCCCCTAGTGGTTAGTGAGCATCATAGCAACCAGTCAACCAGTGGTTCGGTTGTTCGGTTGTTTGGTCGTCTGGTCGCTTAGGCTTTTATATAGATATAGATATAGATAAGAAAGGTTTCTTGTGTGTAGGGTTCCAGTGATTATGCAGAGTGTGAGAACTTCCATAAGCGATCCAACCACCCCTCCCCCACCCCACCTTCAACTCCTGACTGATTGTTTGCTTCAAGTTCCAGTTAGTCTTTATCAGGCCACACTATGAAGTTTGGACACTAACCTAAGGAGAAATCTTTGGAAGGTTTTAGGCAGCAATGACCCTGTTGAATGTTGGGGGATAAAATCTCATTTAGGCTGCTATGTGGAGCACAGATTGGAGAATAAGTAGAAACATTCAGGAAGACTTGCTGTTTTCTCAATGAGGGGTCAGGTGGCTTGGTTTGGGTGTGGCAAAGGGAGATAGGAAGAAGGAGATTGATCTCAGAGGTTTTGAGGTCAAGTTGACTGGGCTTGATGATGAATTAGTATGGTGATGGCAGGGCACTCTGTGTCAGTGGTGACAGGTTGAGCTTGAGCTGCCTGTCGCTTATGCAAATACAGATGTCCAGGGATCACTTATATATGATACTCTGATATGTAGGAGATGGTTTAGAGGCCCTGTGATCGATTTTAGAATCACCTGTGCTCTGGAGAAAGGGGAAACCATGAAAATAGGTGAGATCATCCAGGAAGATTTAGTAGAGACATACATTGAGAAATGCCCATTTTGGAAGACCATTTTTTATTGGAGATTTAAAAATTTTTTAAAAAATATATTTTATTGATATTTTACAGAGGTGAAGGGAGAGGGATAGAGAGCTAGAAACATCGATGAGAGAGAAACATCGATCAGCTGCCTCCTGCACACCTCCCACTGGGGATGTGCCCGCAACCAAGGTACATGCCCTTGACCGGAATCGAACCCGGGACCCTTCAGTCCGCAGGCCGACGCTCTATCCACTGAGCCAAACCGGTTTTGGCTGGAGATTTTAAATTTTGTTATTCATTTTGAGACATTAAAACTGCAATAGCAAGCAGACAGAAATATAGCATCATCTCATATTCTCATCATCATTCATATATTTGGTATGATCTGCTACCTCAGAATTAAAATGAAATAAAATATTACAGCCCTAACTCCCCATTTCCTGGCAAACACACTCATGAGTTTGGTGACAGGATACTTTTTTTGAGATACAGAGTCATCTTTTTCTTTGTGTTTTTCCATCCCTGATCTAGGCAGGTCATGAAGTCTGGTTTACGTGCCTTGGGAGGCAGGCTTTGGATGTTTATGAGGTCCAGGCTGTCTAATAGAATGGGGATAGTAGAAACAAGGAGAGTTATCCAGTGATTGGAGAGAGTTACCTGGGCAAGTTTTGTGGTCTTTTACCCTGCTCCTAGCAGTACTTGGAGCACTGGCAGGCCTCACAGTGGATAGCTCATGATGCTTGGGCCACCAGCCCTGCCAAAGCTTCCCTGTGCAGGCTTGGTTGGGAAGGAGCATGGTTGCATAGGGCCTCGAGCCCGAAGCAATGGAATTATCCATGGTAATCCAGAGTGGACCAATGTCCTGTTACCAGAGAGGACTCCTTTATGTCCTTGTCCTGTGTCTTGCCTTAGAACCATGGCATAATCCTTCAGGGGTAGGAGAGGAAGCCCAAGAATAACTGAGGCTGAATTTCTCACCAATCCAGTAGGATGAGAGCTCAAGGTTGGAATTCAATTAATGAACAGAAAATAAAGAAATGAAATGCTTCTTAAAACACTTGACAGTCATCATCATATAAGTCTACTTAATGAGAGGAGACTATGATGGAGGCCAAGGAGGAGGACACGACCCAGCATCTCCTCTGGAAGAGGCAGCTCTAAAGGAGAGAGTGGGCAGCTGTGTGATATGTGGCTGAGAGGCCTGAGGGAGAGCCCCAGAGGGCAAGGGTGAGGGACCTATAGGGATGGAAGCCTTTGAGAGCACAGGGGGCCTATGCTAAGGAACTGAGAAGAGAATGGGAAGTGAAACTTATATAGACTCCATTTAGGAAGCTTGTTAGTGAAGAGAAGGGAAGAGAAAAAAGATTTAAACATTTTTTGTTTTGCTTAAGGCTAGGAAAGAGATTTGAGGCTATTTCAGTCCTGAGGTGGAAAAAGAAGCAGAAGAGTCTGAATAAAAAAGGTGAAGGGAGTATGAAGTACAAATTGGCAGTTACAAAACTGTCATGGGGATGTAGAGTACAGCATAAGGAATATAGTCAATAATATTGTAATAACTTTCTATGGTGCCAGGTGGTTACTAGACTTATCAGGGGATCATTTGTAAGTTATAGAAATGTTTAACCACTTTGCTGTATACCTGAAACTAATATAATATTGAATTTCAACTGTAATTGAAAAATAAAAAGATAAAAGGATAACCTTTTTTTTAAAAAAAAAAGAAAAGAAGAAAGATTGAGTAGATAATTGGTGGAGGCAGGTGCCCAAGCTTATGGCAGACAGGATACACTGAAGAAGAGGGGGCTGGCCCTGTATGGAGATGGCATACACTTCTGGGTCTGCAGGAAGGAAGACTGCATAGCTACATATCGAGGGACCTTTGAAGTATAGAGAGGATTCTGAGGGAGCAAATGGCAGATAGCCTTGATCTTTATAACAAAGCATGTAGAAAGATCAATGTTGGCTTCTCAAAAGCCTGTGAATAACAGAAATGTTTTAGGGTCTATACAGAGAAGAACACAATAAGAAATCATTAAGGCTGAATATAAGTACAGTCATAGTAAAGTTACCATTATGATTACATACTATATGGCAGGCACTATTCCATGCCTACTATATAATAAGTCATATAATTAGTATAATTCTTAGCCATTATTAGTATTATCTCTACTTTGTTAATGAGGAAAGTGAGGTTGAGAAAGGTTAAATAATATGACCTCATTAAATAATATAACCCTGTGACCATTCAACAAGGAACAGAGCTAGGGTTTTAACCAGTCTACTGTACACCAAAGTCAGACTTAATCCTTTGCTGTACTGGAGAAACAGCAGTGAGGCCCTGAGCTTGAAGTTCAAAAGCTGAGTCCCAGGCTGTTCTCCAGCAGCTTGGAGGTCAGGAGGATTGCTAAGTGTTGGGTGAACTGGTTTCCCTGATACTCTGATCTCCAGACATCTGGATGAAGATAGAGTGTGATAGATGTGGGATCCCTGCCAGTTTGTTCAGAGAGAGACCTGATAGTCTTGCAGAATAAAGAATGTGAAGAAGTGAGTGACTTGGAGGCCATGGCTGAAAGTGGAGTTCAGAGTTTATCTGTGTACAGGTAGAATCTGAAGCCATGAAGCTGATGCCAAGGGAGAAAGTTTAGAGTGTGAGGCAGAAGGGGCTTAAAGTCAGGTCTGGAGGAATTCAGTATAAAGTAGGCGAAACTGTTAAAGGAGATGAAGAACATATTGTTAGAAAATCTAGGAGTGGGCAGTAGGGAAGACAATGGGTATCAAGAAGTGGGGAGTGTCCAACACTGAGAACCTGGCACGTTCAACGAGATGAGTTTTGAGACATGCCCATTGGATTTGGGACATGACATTCTTGGGTGCCCCAAGCAAGAGCTGTTTCAGTGGAATGATGAGGACTTGAGCCAGCCAGGAGTAGGTTGAAGAGTGAGGAGCTGTAAATAGGAAGTATGAAACAACCTTTTCGGAAAGTTTGGCTTAAAGGGTAAAGACAGAGAGAGGCAATGGCAGGAGGGGTATGCAAGGTTGAGAAAAGGCAGTTTAAAATAGAAGTGACGTATGGGTACTTAAATGTCATTGGGAGAAATCCTTTTTGAGAGGGAACTAGAGAAAGAAGGGCTCATGGATAATGCACATTTCCTGGCAAGGCAGGAAAAGATGGGTCTTAAGCCATGTGGACAAACCAGACTTGGTTGGTAGGAGGCAGAAAAGGCCAAGGAACAGGAGGGCGGGGGTGGGCTTGTGTGCTTGTTGGTGGGTGGGTGAGAGAGTTCTGTGTAACAGACTCAGTGTTCCCCGAGAAATAGAAGGCAGGGTTGTAAGCCAAGAGTGAAGAAAGAAGTGGGGGAGTCAGAGGTTTGAGGAGGGCAGATTAGGTCGGAAGCATGTTCCAGAGTTGATAAGAGAAATGTGGTATGCCTGCCAGGCAGTGTTGAGAGCCCATCTGAGAACAGTTATCTTGAATACACAGTGAAATTGATCTCCAGCATTGTGGCACTTCTCAATAAAGCTCAGCAGCTGTGCTCTGCTTCAGAACACAAGGGAGTCAGGTCCATTCAGAATTAGGTTTTTGCAAGATGGGTGTGATAAAAAGACAGAGCAGCAGAGGAGTTTAGAGTTCTGAAAAAAGTGTTCTGGACTGATGGGTTATAAGATCTAAGTTTGATAAGGAGGAGAATGAGAAAGAAGTTAGCTGATGGATTGGCAGAGAGTGAAGAAGGTTAATTCACCAGAGGTTCCTGTGAGGTGCAAAGACCGTTTGGGGAAAGTTGACCAAGCCAAATGGGTAGAAAGTTGAGACCTATGCACAAAATAAATCATCATGATAAGACTTAGGTGGTTTTAGAAGTAAGTGGCAGATGTGTAATAGAGAAGAAGGTCACTGGGGATGAGAAGGTCAAGGGACTGAGAGGCTAGGGTGTTGGATGGTTATTCACATGAACCCTGAAGTCACATGATTCAGGGGCCAAAGGCATCTATGAATGAGGATGATAGGAAGCAGGCAGCACATGAAACTAATATAATATTGAATTTCAACTGGACAGGGACTATATGCTCAGATGGAAAGAATTGAGGCTATTCTTACCCCCACAATGCCACAATTTGAGATTCCTTTTTTTTTTTTTTTTTTTTTTTTGCCTTAAGATGTCTTCCCCTTTAGGTTGCAGAGGTTCTAAGGAGGAGTAATAAACCAAGCCTTGTAACTCATTTACTCTTTGGTATAAACTAGTTTCTCAGTTACAGAGAATACTTTTTGGCCAAGAGAACTAAAAAGGCATATGGAGTGAGAGGAAATGGCTAAGCCTAGAAAATGTCATCACAGTCAGTCTTAGGAACCAACACAGGGCAGTTGGCTCAGTGTAACAGGAAAGTGCTAATCAGACAGGTGCAGTTCCACTGGCTCACAACAGCTCTTGTGGGCAAGCAGGGGGCACCATGAGACTTGTTTCAAGGCTTTCTAACTCCTTGGTAGGACTAATTTGAATGAGATCTGAGAAGAGATTCTGGACAACTCACAATTTTCCCCAATGAAGATCATTTCTAGGCTGCTAGCTGCTGACCCCACAGCTATAGACTTTCTAATTGGAAAGGTAGGGGTTATTAAATGAAAGAGGTCACCTTATAATGGGAAGCCAACCACATTCACATATTTTGAAAATCAGATTATATTGCACTTGTAATGTCCATCCATGCATCCATCCATCCAAAACAAAACATTGATTGGCCAATTTTTATATGCAGGCCTTTTGGTGAGGAGTGTGCAAAGATATGAATAAGACATGATCTCATTCTTCAAAGAGATCATCATCTGGGCAAGGGAGAGAAAGATAAGCTAGACAAATAATTAAAATGCTGTTTTATAAATTCCATAATGGTGAATTATATAAAATAGCTGGGGAGCATTGCAGAAGAAGTAAATAACTTTGAAGTAGATATGTATATTGTAAATCAAGTACAGGAAAACTAAAACATGGGTTCCAAATATTCAATGCCTGTTTGGGTGGGTGGTAAAGCATAGGTGCCTTATCAAAATTGCTAAAAATAAAGGTTTCAGAAGGTCCTAACATCTGGGCAATTGTCCTGATATTGGTATGACGGGGATGTGTTTTGCTGTGGTTTTGAGGTGAAGAATCTTATAAATTAACTAGAGGCCCAGTGCATGGATTCATGCACTGGTGGGGTCCCTCAGCCTGGCCTGTGCTCTCTCGCAATTTTGCACCGCTCAAGGAATGTTGGACTGCCGGTTTCAGCCCTATTCCTGCAGGCCAGGCTGAGGGACCCCACTGTTGCACGAATCCGTGCACCAGGCCTCTAGTATGCATATCAGATCTTTGGTTAATTTCTTCCTGCCCTCGCCCCTCCCCCCTTCCCTCTGAGATTCATCAGTCTGTTCCATCTTTCCATGCCTGTGTGTTGAGCGTCTGTCCCTGTTGGTCAGTGGGCATCATAGCTACCAGTCGAACGGCTGCTTAGGCTTTTATATATATAGATAGCAGGAGTATTTTGTGAGTTAGAATACCTTCACAACAAAGGAGGGGGGACCAAGAAAAATCACATAACTGTGATTTTCCTCCTGCTTGGAAACTTGTCAAAGTGTCCCTGAGGAGTAGGGAAAGGATCCCAGAGAAGTCCTGTGCTCTGTCTTTGGGACATAGACTCAGATTTCAACAGTGCCTAAAGCCCTGGAAGCTTTCCCACCACTTTCTCTTTTATTTATCTAAAACTGTGGTTTTCATCTTGGTGCCACAGCACAAAGATGTATGGCCACATCTATAATAACAAAATAATTCATGTGCCCCCACAACAATAGTTTCAAAGTTATTTATATAACAATACAACTCTCATTCATATTTGAATTTTTTTTCCCAGTGGCATAGAAGGGGGTGGATTTACAGCTCTGGAAGGAAATTATTCTGCATGGCCTGCCATTTATTTCTACCACATCTTTCCTACCATTGCTACTGAGCAGCTAATTAGCAAGGATTACACAGGAAAGGTTCAGCTAGGGATGGAGTGGGTACTGTGATGCCTCTTCTTCAGGTGTAAATAGTTGATATCTCAGTGATAGTGCTTATGATTCAGTCAGTCATGATTCTTCTATAAAAAAAGGTGTTTGTTTTTTTTAAAAAAGAAATCAATACGCATTAATTTACTGCATAGGTGAATAAGTTCAAGGTCTCAGTGGAGTCTAGAAAAAAATAAAATGGTGAGGCAGGATTGGTGCCTTCGGACAGGAACTGTCATTAATTGCTGCTTGAACTAAGGTTTCCTCTTATCCTCCAGGATCCTTTGAATACTCTTTTTAGCTCCTGCTTGTCCATGACCCTCTGGCCCATGTTCCTTCTGGCCTGGCTTTTGCTTGGGGTCTCTGCTTCCTTGGGTCTCTCCAAGCCCCTTTCAGAGACAATTGACTTTTTGTTTCCTTTCCTTTTGTGGTCAGGGCACACAGAAAATGAAAAGCTCCTGTGGTTCACAGTCTGGTCCCTTCCAATCAGGCTGTGGTTACCTGATAACCGAGTTGCTGACACAGGCGGTCTCTGCTCTCTGCCCACCCGTCTCACCCCCGCCCACCCGGCTCCCTCTACCTGCCTGCCCTGCCTTTTCTGATGAATAGATTCCTCAGACACACAAAAGACTCAGCCTGGAGCCCGCAGTGTGCAGGAGTGTGCAGCCTTCTTCTGACAGCCCTTTTCTTAAAGAAGCCAAACTCTTTTGGCCTTTCCAAAAATTTAAATATAGCTCAAATATGCCACCGCATGTGTTGAGCAGAGCTGCGTAGTAGTTTTCATATATCCAAGTTACTAATTTTCTGGGACCTGCCAACATTTCCATTTTAGGCTTATAAGATTAGGAAGAATAATTTGAAAATATATCAAAATTTCAAATTTTCTGTATAGGCCCTGGGGGTGGATTGTCTAGTGGTGGACTGTGTGGTCCTTTGGGTATTTCTCTTTTCTCCCCTTAGGTTGCCATCCTTTATTCATTCACTGGAGGGTATATAGGGCAAACTCACAGCAGTCTGCAGAATTTTAGTTCTGTACTAGAGTCAGATGAGAGGACTACAAAACCACAGGCTAAAATCAGGTCTTAACTTAGTCACATTGCCTCAAAGAAGCTTTAATGGTTAATAAAGGGTATTGTATTGAGAGAGGACTCAGATGGTGTACCCCTGGAAAGGGTGATACATCCATACCCTGTGCTTAATCTCCCCTGGACATCCATTCATCATTGCTTTTCCCATAACACACTCCCTTATACCCCCTCACACACACATGACACCCCCTCACCTACACTCAATTCCACTCACATACACAGATGTGCACACACTCATACCCTCTCATATCCACAGTACTCTCTCACATCCACTTACACGTACTCACAATCACACACATAGATGCACACTCGCTCCTACAAGTAAACATACCCACACTTACATACATATGCATATACACTTTCTCAGAGTACGATCCAGAAGGCAGGGCATTGTTCTTTAGCAGAACGAAGTGGAGACGGGTCTGGGAATGAAAAGATCTGATTAGCTGTGTGACCTTGGGCAGACCCTTCACCCCACTGGGGCCTCAGTTTCCTCACCTGAAGCATTAGGGGTGTGGACCACATGATGCCTAAGTTGCTCTCAGCCCCAGTGCAAGCAGAAGAGAATCTCCTTTCTTCCTTTCCCACCACTCCTGCTACTGAGGGCTTCTCAAAAATCAAAGATGCTGAAATGATTAATTAGGGCATAGGGATGAGACCATTTTAGCCTTCTCAGTTAACGATTTTATAACCTGCTGAGCTGGTCTGGCACTTTCAGACCTGTTATTCAGGGCGGCTTTTTGTTGGACTTTTTCAGACTTTCAAATAATTCCCCTTGGCATGGCGTCCATCCTTCCTACTTTTACTCTCTGGCTACCTGGGGTGGTTTTGGAGGCCAGGCCCACATTCAGGACCGTTTGGAGATGATGAGGCTGCCACTCTGGCTGCAAACACCAGAAAAGTGAGTCACCTTGGGCGCTGACCTTAAAGGGAGAGATGATCAGTGATTGCTTCTCAGCAGCACCTCTAAAAACCCAAGATGCACCATCATTCCCCTCTTCACATCACCTTGCCATAGGCAATGCACATTCACACCTATTAATTACTTCATTTGGTTTTTATAAGAGCTCTAAAAAGAAGAAAGTTCAAATATTTTTGTTGAAATTTTTGATAAAAGGTTAAATGACTTGCCTCATAGTCACAGCTAATGAGGATCAGAGGTGAGGCTGCACATGGATTTTCTACATATTGACAGGCCAGGGCCTTTACTGGAGCTTTTTATCATCTCTTAGGAATATGGATGTCTGTGATGCACCCCAGTGATGAGGGGACTTGGGGCCTCAGGATGGGGATGGAGAATCTAGTTTGTTAGCTGGATCCCTAGGGGATTCTGTGACACTCTAGGCTTGGGGATCTCAGATGTATGTCATCCAGAGGATGGGACAGGCTTGCTATGGAAAGGAAGCTGTGAGGTATGGGAAGGACATTGTGATTATAATGCTGAGGCCTGTCTTGCAATTCTGTGTAGCACTAATCTTGCCTTCAAATCATTCTCAGTCTTAGTTTATTCACTTGGTCATGAGGCAAATGAAGCCTGGGATAGCCCCTCCCCCTCCACACACACACACACACACACACACACACACACACACACACACACATTATGCACCTGAGGGGTTGTATTAGTTAGCTTTTGCTGTGTAACAAACATTCATAATTTGTCACACACTTAATTCTTTCTATGAGGGCTGCAGGTTTGAATAGTTTTGCTGGGCTCTATATGAAGACTAAAGGGGTACACTCTGGGGCAGGAGAGATAGAAACAAAAAAGGTAGACTCCAATGCCCCAAGTCTATTGAAGACTTCTGCTCAGACATGACCTACATCACATCTACTCTCTCATCATTAGCCAAAGTAAGTCTCTTGGCCAAACCTTGGGGAATTACATACTCTGACTACAGGGAACCATGGCCTGGATGGAGAGGGAGTAAATAGTTATCAACACATAATACAGTTTAGTGGAAGGGTTATCATATTGCTTACATTTACAGAACTCATGAGCTTCAACTCCAGCTGTTGAATCAGTTCCCCATAGTCTGGCTTGGTGATTATCTCCTAGTCTGTGTGTCTTTGATCCTATTCTGGCCCTGTGGAGGCTGTCTCTGTCTCCACGTCTCTTGCAGATCCTTCCTCTTCTCCATCTTCTGCTCTAGAAGTGCTTGTGTCGCAAAGAAAAAGCTCCCAGGGACCATGCAATATAAATACAAGCAAAGAGAGGCAGCCATAAATCTCAGGGGCCTTCCTAAGTGCTTTGGCATGGCTATCACTCAGCTTGGCATGGGCAAATGCACTCATGCTTTTCTTTAAGAAGGACACCTGCAAGGTGAGAGACCACAGGCAGAAAGGGAACTAGCATGCAGGACCCCATGGAGGAACTGAATGTAATTAAGGGGGACAAGAGGCTTCCAAAGATTTGAGTGAGAGGAAGAAAAATATTATCAGCATGAATTCTCCTGCCCACCTTTTCAGGGACACAGGATGAGGAGGAGGCCCCAGGGCTGTGGTTCTCAACACATGTGGTTAATGAAGGAGGCCTGAGTTGACCCACATTCAGAGCACAGTGTTGGAGGGCTCAGTATTCTATAACCAGACTCACCCTCGTGTTGAGGTATGTATGATCCCTTCATTGGATTCCATAATCATTGGGCATGTTGTTACTGAACAAACTTTTATCCCATACCTAGTATCACCACTCCAAGAGCACATATTCAGTGCTTCCTGTGGCTTGGGCCATTTCTGAGAATGTGGAGATGAACAAGCCCTAGGCTGTGACCTGAGGGGCTCACAATCTGCAGCATGAACCAAACCTTTTATCTCAGCAGAAGCTGTCAGAGATGCATGAACATCATCCAGGGCGGTGCAGACAAGCTCACTTCTCCAGCTGCCTTGTCTCTTTTTCCATAATGATAATAACTACTAGCATATCTGGACACTTTAGTCTCTATTTCATTCTCTCCCTATAAGCAACCCTTGCCCTAACACACTGGGCAGTGGAGCAGCATGAGAGGTAAACAGTTCTGGAATTCTAATCCTGGCTCTGTCACATACTCGCTGTGTGATCCTACATGTGGTTCAATCAATGATAAAAGTGGGACAATAATACCTTCTTTTCGGGGGTCTTCTGAGGACTAGAGCCAAAATGTTCACATGGCCTAGAGCAGTCTGTGGACAATCTCTGGATAGCATCTACTTTCAAAATGCTGCTACTTTTGCATGCAAAAAAGACCAGAATTTAGAGGGACCAGGAGTGGGATGTTATGGAACGAATGTTTGTATCTCCCCCAAATTCATATATTGGAGCCCTACCCCCAATGTGATGATATTAGGAAATGAGGCTCTGGTGGGCAATTACATTTAGATGAGGCCATGAAGATTGAGTCCTAATGATGGTATTAAAGTTCTTATAGGAAGAGACCAGAGAGTTAGCTCTCTCTTTCTCTCCCATGTGAGTACCTAGTAAGAAGGCCAGGAAGAGGGACCCCATCAGGAACTGAAATGGCTAGCACCCAGATTGTGGGCATTTCCAGCTTCTAGAACTATTGTCCAAGCTACCCAGTCTATGGTATTTTGTTGTAATAGATGAATAAACTGAGACATGGCCTAGGGCCAGATAAGGAAGCCCATGCTATAGATTTTCCATAAGTACACTTTATCAGATTGAAGAAGTTCCCTTTGTTTTGGAATTTGCCAAGCATCTTTATCATGAACAGGAAAATGAACTGGTATATTCACACAATAGAATACTCTCAGCAATAAAAAAGCTACTAATACATACAAAGTCATATTGAGTTAGTAAGAAGACAGACCCTAGAGTACCCACTATACCAGAATGATCTCATTTTAATGTAGTTTAAGAATAGGCAAAACTAACATATGTAATGGAAATTGAATAGTGTTTGTCTCTGGGTGGAGGGATTGACTAGAAAAGGGCCTGAAGAAATGTTCAGGAGGAATGGAAATGTTCTCTATGTTGTTATGGTTTTGGCTACATGGATGCATACGTGTCACATTTTATTGATAAACACTGATTTTTGTGTATCTTTGCAATGTTATTATGAAGTTCCCAGTTTGGTTTTCTTTGTGCTTTTGATTCATAGCACTTCTTGCATCTGAAGCTTGATGTTTGTTGCCACACTTGAAAACTCAGCCATTATGCCCTCAAATACTTGCTTTTGTCCAATTTTCTTTCTCTTCTCCTTCTGAAACCACAATTACATACCTATTAAGGGGAAGAGGAGGCCCAAGGGAAACTCCTTCAGGCTAAACTGTCTTTGTGCCTTTCACCCAATTCCTTCTGTGTCTTTGGGGGCCCATACACCTTCAGATCTCCATCTCAGGGCTGAAGGTTCTTATTTCCAGATCAACACAAAACTACCTCTCAAAGTTTGTTTCAGTGGTAAAGACTCAAAATATAACCGTTCGTTCTCTTCCCTGCCCCATGGAGAAAATGCATTTTAATAGTAAGTCCTTATACTTCAAAGGTGACATGACATGGTTAGGTGCAGGCACACTGGCAGACATTCAGATACCTGACCCATGGAATTGAGCCATGGGGCAGAGGAGGTTACATGGGGCAGAGGAGGTTCCCTGTCCCCTTGTGCAGCCACTTCACCTTTCTCCTTTGAAATCTAGTCTCATTTAGGTTAATAAAAACAGTGTTTGTACATAATTTTATATTTTAAAAAGGAGCTTCCCATATGGTTTAAATAAGTAATGTTTACAGAACATAAATATATCCCTAATTTACAACTGTGAAAGATGGGGTTCAGAGTACTTCCCATGTGCTGAGGCCTTAGGAACATGATCTCATCCAGTTATCACAAGACCAGTGGGAGTGAAGCTTCCCCAGGGCCTGCTCACTTGGTGGAGGGCTGGGTTCCCTCTTGGATCTAACACAAAATAAATGATTTCCCATCACACTTGAGTTCCTTAAAATCATAGAGCTGGTAAATGATTCTAATCAAGGCCACAAGTAAGGTTTTTCTAGCTCAAATATTCTTTCCCTCCTTTTTATTTTCTCCCTACTTTCCCCAGTTTCATATTTATTAAGAAAAAAACACAACAGTATAAGAATGAAGAAAAAGGTAGTAAATATATGTGTAATTCAATTGCCCTAAATCAACCATTTTAATTTTCCTAAGTCTCCTTTGAGTCTTTATCCACATGCCTACATATTTTATGTTGCTTTGATCACACTCTGCTCTCCCCTGCCCCTGCCGCATCCTGGTTTCACCCAGGGTTCTGCATTTCTCTCCTGATGTCACATCATGGGCATTTCCCCATGTCGTTGTCCTGGATCTAACCATGATCAATGGCTGTAGATTGTTCTAGCAGGAACCCCAAGCTTCCTCTGTCCCACTCCTCCCACTCCACCTCCCCCAGCCTCCCTACAGCTGGACATCAGATTTCAAGATGAGGCCTCCATGTCCCTCTGTGTGTTTAGAAGAGAATGTGATGATGAGAGGTCTCTTTTCTTAAAAAAAAAAATCTCAAATTTGAGCATCAAATTAGATCGAATACGCCTGCTGTTAAAGCAATGATTTTTAAGGGCTGATCACCAACAGGTGAATTTATGTAAATCCCTGCTTAAAACTGCTATATTGAAGACCAGGAGGAAATAAGGTAACAACTCTCTAATGCCTTTCTTCGCCTGGACGTTCAGCAGGAATGGAAATTTCATTTAAGGGAGAATTTCAGCAGAAATCAATTTTGCTAAATCAAATTCAAGGGTCACTGATTGTTGAGAAAACCATAGGTATGCTAATGCTACTATTTATAGTTTGGTTAATACCTATGCATAATCAGGCAAAATTATTTACAGAGATGATGAATTTAATATTGGGAGTGAAGCAGATTTACAGCCTGGAAAATATAATTGCTTCTTGATATCAATTAAAGGACTGTTTCCAAAATCAATAAGAATTTTAAAGAATAGCATGAGCCTGAATGAATGATAAGTAACTTGGAAGCAATTTTAAAATCTTATAGTGAACAAGTCTCTTGAGCCCCATGAAGGGCTTTATGGGCCTTTGAGGAATATGGTACGATTTTTTAAAACTTCCATTGATTTAAAATGAAAGTGAAGCTTGCACACACCACTGAACTGCCACTTGTGTCGCTACATAAAGCTGTGTCGGACATGGAGCTCCGGGAGTGATGAATCAGAGGCAGTGAGACAGCTTGGGAGCAGGTGCCTTATAGGCTAGAGCCAGATGAAGAAACACTGCCAACCCTCAGGAGGGGAACAAGGCCTGCCCTGGGGGTGGGGTGGGGTGGGGGGTGGAGGGACAGCCCTTCAGCTCCAGGGTTGAGCTGAAGGAAGAGAGGCAGTCCAAGAGAGACCCAGGGATAAAAGGCATACAATATCATCACTCCATAGACATCTATCAGGCATCTACTGGGTGGGGGCACCTTGATAGGCTCTGAAGAAAGAAATGAATAAGAAAGGATCTTGTTCTTGAGGGGTTTGTGGACCAGAGGAAGAGGCAGCTGGACAAAGAGCAAGGGGGCAACATATCGTTTGTTCCCAATTATGGAGAACTCATTACATGATGGGCAATGCACCAGGCATTTGACATGCACTGTATTTTTCAGTTCTTACATGGAAACCCCATTATACAGATTTAAAAACACAGAGGCAAATAGAGGTTATATAATAGCTCAGCAAGGAGAGAGCAGGGGCTGGATGCACCTCTAAGAAACAATCCAGGATGGCTTGAGGGCATTCCAGGTAAGAGGACATGAGGAGCAAAGTCAGAGGTGCTTGGCCTAGTGTGATTAATTGGTGAGGAGACCAAGGTCATCTATTTTGCAAGTACAAGAGCAGGAAGTCAAATCTCAGCATCATGCATTTGTTAAGGTTGCTAACACTGTTTCCAGTAGGATCAGAGTCATAGAATTTTGCTATGTGGTACCCAAGTAATGGCTATAACACCAAGGAAACCCCATAAAGATGAATGCTCAGTGCTGTGGGGCTGCCCAGGTGAAAGGGACTCACTTTGCCTGAGGGGAATGGGGAAAGGCTCAGCCAGCTGGACTTCCCCAAAGCAATGACATTTAGAAGCTAATAAATGCTGACTTCTCGTCAGACATTATTGATAATGCATGGATCAAGTGCAGTAAGCCTAAACATAGCTCTAAGGGGATAGGGCTGGAAAGGAATGGGAATTTTCGCTTCTTCATCTCTATTTTTCTCACTATTCTGGTAACATCACTTTTTATTAGTTAAGTTCCTTGCAGAAAGCATTTACTGAGGGTCTAGCAGTGGGCAAGACTCTTTAGGGGATCCACAAGGAGGAGCAAGAAGCAGCCATCATTTCTACATCCAAGGGGCTCTCCATCTGAAAGGAAGACACTTCCATGCAGTGTGTACTTATCTGATGTAGACACTGAGCATTGCAACAGCTCAGCAAGTAGAGAGCAGGGGCTGGATGTACCTCTAAGCAACAATCAGAATGGCTTGAGGACATTCCAGGTAAGAGGACACGAGAAGCAAAGTCAGAGGTGCTTGGCCTAGTGTGATAAGTTGGTGAGGAGATCAATGTGGCTGGAAACAGAAGGCTCAATATAAGAGCCGGCTGTAGCTAATGTCAGCTGGTTAGCGATTCAGCCAGTGCCTGTGTAGGGCCATTCTGGTTGTTAAAGTACATACTGAAATCTGCCCATGTACTGTCATTAACCTGAGACCATCTCTCCCTGCCCCCACACACAAACTCATAAGTCTCCCAAACCCAGAACTAAAGATTAATTAAGGCCCAGCACTACAGGTGACCTCCAGGGGCAGCCTGCTGTTGCACTATGATCAGTGACCAATTTTGATTATCAGTGCACAGAGGACCTCCAGGGCCAGGCTGGGGAGGCTATTGTCATTTATTCTGGAGACCACAGAAACCCACCGGCAGTCTGCTGTCCTTAAAAATTTCCTTTATGGTGGAAAGGCACAGTGAGGGATTGCCTCCTGCTGCAGGGGCATTTGCCCCATCCAGACTCAACTACATATATTTGCCCTTTCGCACACGTTTTCCTGCAGGTTCAATGCTCATACTGAGCTTCTCACACCAACAGAAGACAACAGAGCTGCTCAGTTGTCCTTCCTTGATTCCAATTTCACCAATGGTTATCCTTCTCTCATCTAAGAAGGATATTGGAGGTCGCTTTGGGTCTGCCTCTGTCTTTTGCTTTCCCTGTACAAATAGTTGATTTGTCCCGCTAATATTTTCCAGCAATTTCTCTTGTTTGTTGTTTCGTCTCTCCAACCCATCTCCCTGACTGGTCCCCATACAAACCTCTTGATCAGTTAGCACATCCTCTTAGCCTCCACACTTTGATCTTGTCTTCTAACCTTACTCTGGGGGCAGAGAGTGCAGATCTGGTTAGTTCTAAGCTGACACATCTGTTGATGAGGAGGATGCTCTGAGGCAGTGTCAATGCACTAGAGAATGGCTTGGGCCACTTGGGCAAGCTTCCTTGAGAACAAATTGGAAATTGATCCCCGATTCTTTTAAATTGAAAGAGAGAAGTGTTTCCTGTTATGTTTAAGTAAGCCTGGGTAATTTTATCAAGGAGGTTGATTATATTGGAAATTTTGATTGATTCAGAAACATCATTATTTCAATTCAAAAATATACAAAATTACACTGGTTAAAACATTCATTTTCCTGTCTTGCATTTAAACAGATTAAGATTCTTTGTTCTCTTCTCTGTAGATAGTTATTGAGCAAAATCTGGATCTTCCAGCTGCTTGACTGGCTTCTTTTTCAGACTCAAGGCACACAAACAGTGCTATTTCATTTCTGTCCAGCACAACAGGGCCAAAGAGTTGAAGAAGTCTGAGGTAGAGCTTTCTGGTAAATCCTTTGAAGAACCACCAAAAGAATGACCAGAAACCATCTCCTAGATGAATAGAGGACCCAGGAAGAAGATGAGGATGGGTCACTAGTTGGTCTTTTTATTTATCAAGTTTTCTGACTCTATCATTTTCTATTCATGGCCTGTTACCTCCCCAGCCCAGTCCACATCACCTGAATTCTGTCTGAGCCTCTCTAAGCATTTTCAGCTACTCTTCCCATATTGACTCTCATTTTTTTCCTTATATGTTAATCATGTTACTCCAATCCACGGGTTCACAGGATCTCCATGACAGTTTATTTATTGATACTTAGTATACTAATGGAAATGGTCCCTGTTGAAGGGAACTCAATCCAAGGAGATTGGTTCTATATGTTTAACCACTGTGGCCAACGAACAAGATGCTGCAATTATATTGTGACTGTCTTTGTATAAATGGATGACTGAAGGTTTGCCTCCACACATCACTTTGGAAAGTTAACATTGGTACCCTGGGCAAGTTCCAAGGAGACAGGGGACAGCCTGCCCAGGGAAGATTAAGGGAGGTAGGGTTGACTCCCAGTTAAGCACTCAAGCCTTGAGGTCAGGCTTCCTGCATTTGAATCCTGATTCTGCTATTGATTTTCCAAGTGAAACTGACAGTGTTTTTAGATGTTCCTTCATTTCATAGTAAGCAATCAAAAAATGGTGCCAGGGATAGAGAACCTTAAGGATAGAAATTATGGCTGAAAGTCCCCTTTGCAAAAGGTATCTGGGACCCAATGTGTAGACACTAGTTTTCCTGTTACTCTAGTGAAACCACTCAGATCTCTGTTTAACAAGCCCCATCAAGGTCTGTTTCAATGTGTTTGTGTCTTGGGGATGACTACGCACGTGATCTTTAGCGGAGGCCTCTTGTTAGAGATGTGGTGGTGCAGGAAAAGGGCTATAGACTTGGAGCCTGGAGACAGACCTACCTCTGGAGCCCTGGGCACCCTTTCCCGCAGTTGCAGTTCTCTGAGAACCAGTTGCCTTCACCTGTTAAGCCACCACCACAATCAAAAATAACTAACTTTGTGTCACTCCAGAAAGTTACCTTCTGCCTCTTGGTAATCTCTCTCTCCCCCTGTAGTTGTCCCCAGGCAACCACTGATTTGTTTTATGTCACTATAGAGTATTTTGCATTTTCTAGGATTTATGTAGATGAGCCATACATTATGTGCTCTTTTAAAAAATCTGGCTTCTTTCATTCTGTATAATTACTTTGAGATTCATCCATGTTATTATGTGTATTGACAATTTATTAGTTTTTATTGATAGACTAGAGGCCTGGTGCACAAATTAGTGCATGGGTGGGGTCCCTTGGCCTGGCTGGGGGGCCGGCCAGCCAGGGGGAGGGACCCCGGGAGGTTGGCGGGGGGCAGGGGCCACAGGAGGTTGGCCAGGGGGAGGGGCCGCTTGAGGTTGGCCAGCTGCGTGAGGTTGGCTGTGGGAGCACACTGACCACCAGGGGGCAGCTTCTGCATTGAGCGTCTGGCCTCTGGTGGTCAGTGCACATCATAGGGACTGGTTGACCAGTTGTTCAGTCATAATGGTCGCCTAGGCTTTTATATTCTATACTAGGGGCCCAGTGCATGAATTCTTGCACCGCGAGGCTGAGGTGGGCATAGGGACGGGTCTCGGCCCACCCTCCACACCCCGGCCCAGCCCCTCCCTCCGTGGCCCCAGGTTCCCTCTCTGCTGGCAGCCTAGCTTCCACTGCTGCCGCTCCCACAGGCTGACGGTGCCGGCCCCGCTCGCACCCGCTGACAGTGCGGAGCGATTAGGGCCAGTGCCAGTCAGCAGGTGCGAGCAGCAGCTGCTGTCCTGATCACCCCTCAGGAGCAGGGGGAGGTGGAGAAGCCCTCAGGGACAATCAGGGACGGCAGCCACCGCTTGCACCTACTGACGGTGCCAAGCAATCGGGACCGGTGCTAGGCGCCGGTAGCAGGTGTGAGCGGTGGCTCCAGCACTGGCTGTGGGTGTGAGCAGCACCAGTGCCGGCAGTGGGTGTAAGCAGCAGCTCTGGTACCGGCAGCAGGTGCGAGCGGGGCCATTGCCGGCAGCGGGTGCGAGAGGTGGCTGCCGGCCCCGATTGCCCCTCAGGAGCAGGGGGAGGTGGAGAAGCCCTGAGGAGCGATCGGAGCTGGCAGCCGCTGCTCGCATCCACTGCTGGTGCCAAGCGACCAGGGCCAATGCCAGGCGCTGGCAGCAGGTGCAAGCGGCGGCTCTGGTACCAGTAGTGGGTACGAGCGGTGGCTCTAGTGCCGGCAGAGGGTGCGAGCGGGGCCAGCACCGGCAGCAGGTGCAAGCACCAGGTGGGACCGTGGCACATGGGAGCAAAGAATTTTAGTAACCACCAGAGGCTTGCCCCAATGACAGCAACCGGCACCCCACCTTGGTCTGGCGCCCCTGCTTACCTGCTCCACCATCCTGCCATGGCCAATGCCCACCATATTCCTGCGCTCTGCCGTCTGCTGCTGATGACTGTCATGTTCTGCGCATGTCCCCTGGTGGTCAGTACACGTCATAGCGACTGGTTGTTCAGTTGTTCCGCTGTTTGGTCTATTTGCATATTAGGATTTTATATCTATCTGTACTAATAAAAGGGTAATATGCTAATTAGACCAGGAGACCTTCTGGACATCCTTCCAGACAAAGCCATGGTGGTGGGGCCAAGGCAGAGGCGGTTAGGGGCAATCAGGCCAGGAGGGGAGGGCAGTTGGGGGTGATCAGGCTGGGGGGGGCAGTTGGGGTGAGTAGGCTGGTAGGGGGAGCAGTTGGGGACGAGCAGGCCGGCAGGCGGAGTGGTTAGGGGCGATAAGTCAGGCAGGCAGGTGAGTGGTTAGGAGCCAGCAGTCCCAGATTGCGAGAGGGATATCCGACTGCCAGTTTAGGCTTGATCCCACAGGGACTGGGCCTAAACCAGCAGTTGGACATCCCCCGAGGGGTCCCAGATTGGAGAGGGTGCAGGCTGGGCTGAGAGACACCTCCCCCACCATGCACGAATTTCATGCACTGGGACACTAGTAGATAATAAAAGGCTAATATGCAAATTGACCAAACGGTGGATCGGCCAGTCTCTATGACGTGTACTGATCACCAGAGGGCAGACACTCAATGCAGGAGCTGCCCCCTGGTGGTCAGTGTGCTTGGTCAGTGCGCTCCACAGGGGGAGTGGCTCACAGCTGGCAAGCACAGCGGTGGTGGCGGGAGCCTCTCCTGCCTCTGCGGCAGTGCTAAGGATGTCCAACTGATAGCTTAGGCCCACTCCCCATCAGTCGGACAGCCCCCGAGGGCTCCCGGACTGCAAGGGGGTGCAGGCCAGGCTGAAGGACCCCCCACCACCACCACTGAGTGCATGAATTTTGTGCACCAGACCTCTAGTATATAGATAGTATTCCATTGTGTGAATGTACCACATTTGTTTAACCATTTATCTGTGGATAGACATTTGGATTATTTCAAGTATTTTTGGTTATTCACAAAATAACCTTTTGCCACGTACCTATCTGGACATAATTTTTGAAAAACTTTCCTTTCCCAATTGAAATGCCTTAGCATCTTTGTTAGAAATCAATTGATCAAATGTGTGTATTATATTTCTGGACTATTATGTTCCTTTAATGTATATGTCTATCTTTTCACTAATATCAAACTGTCTTGATTACTAAAGCTTGATTACTAAAATCAGGTAAGTCCTCCAATATTGTTCTTTTTAAAAATTGCTTTGGCTATTTTGCATTTCCATATACATTTTAGGATTTATATTAATTTATATAGAATTGTCATATAAATTTTAGCTTGTCAATTTCTACAAAAATGCCTATTGGTGTTCTGATTAAGACTGCTTTAACTATAGGGAAAATTGCTATATAATAATATTGAATCTTCCATGCACAGAATAAAACAATATATTTTTCTATTTATTCAGGTCTTTTAATTTCTCTTAGCTGTGTTTTGTACTTTAAGTATAGAGGTCTTGGACCTTTTTGTTAGACTTATTCCTACCTATCACATATTTTTGGTGCTACCCTAAATGGATTTTTAAAAATTTCATTTTCCACTTGGTTGCTGTAGGTATATAAGAATAAAATTACTTTTTGCATATTAACCTACAACCTTGCTAAATTTTTGAATTATTTTTAGTAATCATTTTTTGTGGCTTCCCTGGTATTTTCACATGAACAATCATATCATATGCAAATAGAGAGAGTTATTTCTCTTTTCAGTCTGTATTGATTTTATTTACTTGCCTTAATACAATAGCTAGAACCTGCAGAAAAATGTGAATAGATAATGGTGAACTTGGGCATTCTTGCATTGTCCCTGGATCTTAGGAGGTAAAGCAGTCAGTCTTTCACCATTAAGTATTATTTTAGTGATTTTTATTTGTTTTTCGATATACAGAGTGCCCCCCCCCCAAATGTATACACACTTTGAGTGATTATGCAGTCAGTGTTTATTAATATTCATTTTCAAAATTTAAAAGAATCTACAGAAATTAATAATTTTTTTTTTTTTGTCAATGCCTGTTTTCAAACTGATGCCTTTTCTGGTTCAGGCACTGTTGATAACATGAAGAAATGGAATCGCAATCATCAGGAATCATTTCATGCAGTGTTTGTGCTCCCTCAATTTGTCGACTACTGCTGGTTTTGTACTGTAAACTTTATCTTTTCTGTATCCCCATAAACTAAAGTCTAGTGGCACTGTAGGATAAATTTTTGTTGTTCAAAGCTTAATCTGGCTTCACCCATCATTTCAAATAAGTTAAACCTGAAAAGGAGTGAAAATTAAGTGAGTTATTAGCTGTTGAAGTGTTATACATTTGCGGGTGGGGGGGGGGGTACTCTATAGATCCCCAGCTTGAAAAAGGCCTCTTCTATTCCTAGTTTGATAAGAACTTTAAAAAATATCATGAATGTTTAACTTTAGCAATTATTATTTTTTGCATATAATGAAATAATCATTGATTTTGTTAACTAGTAAAATGTGTTGATTGATTTGCATGTGTTAAGCCAATATTTGCATTCTTGGGATAAGCCCTACTTGGTTATGATGTATTGTTCTTTTTAATGTATTGTTGGATTCAACTTGCTAATATTTTGTTAAGCAATTTTGCATCTGTATTCATGGGAGATGTTGGTCTGCAATTTTCTTTTTTTTAATTTCTTTATTGATTAAGGTATTACATATGTGTCCTTATTCCCCCATAACCCCCAACCTCCCATTCATGCCCCCACCCCCCTGTGGTCTGTGTCCATTGATTAGGCTTATATGCATGCATATAAGTCCTTTGGTTGATCTCTCCCCCTTACCCCCACTCCCCCCTACCTACCCTGAGGTTTGATGTTCTGATTGATGTTTCTCTGTCTCTGGATCTATTTTTGTTCATCAGTTTATGTTGTTCATTATATTCCACAAATGAGTGAGATCATGTGATATTTATATTTCTCTGCCTGGCTTATTTCACTTATCATAATGCTCTCCATCTCCATCCATGTTGTTGCAAATGGTAAGAACTCCTTCTTTTTTATCACAGCATAGTATTCCATTGTGTAGATGTACCACAGTTTTTTAATCCACTCATCTGCTGATGGGCACTTAGGCTGTTTCCAAGTCTTAGCTATGGTGAATTGTGCTGCTATGAACATAGGGGTGCATATATCCTTTCTGATTCGTGTTTCAGGTTTCTTGGGATATATTCCTAGAAGTGGGATCACTGGGTCCAATGGAAGTTCCATTTTTAGTTTTTTGAGGAAACTCCATACTGTTCTCCACAGTGTCTACAAGAGTCTGCATTCCCACTAGCAGTGCACAAGGGTTCCTTTTTCTCCACATCCTCGCCAGCACTTGTCATTTGTTGACTTGTTGATAATAGCCATTCTGACAGGTGTGAGATGGTACCACATTGTTATTTTGATTTGCATCTCTTTGATGATTAATGACTTGCAGCAGATTTTCATATGTGTCTTGGCCTTCCTTCTGTCTTCTTTCGAAAAGTGTCTATTTAGATCAGTTGCCCATTCTTTGATTGGGTTGTTTATCTTCTTTTTGTTAAGCTGGAAGTTCCCTGTAAATGTTGGAGATTAAATCCTTATCGTTGATATCATTGGCAAATGTGTTCTCCCATGCAGTGGGCTTTCTTGTTGTTTTATTGATGGTTTCCTTTGCTGTGCAAAAGCTTTTTATTTTGATGTAGTCCCATTTGTTTATTTTCTCTTTAGTTTCCATTGCCCTAGGAGCAGTATCAGTGAAGAAATTGCTTTGGCATATGTCAGAGATTTTTCTGCCTATGGATTCCTCTAGTATTTTTATGGTTTCCCGTCATATGTTTAAGTCCTTGATCCATTTTGAGTTTATTTTTGTGTATGGTGTAAGTTGGTGATCTAGTTTCATTTTTTTTGCATGTATCTGTCCAATTTTCCCAACACCATTTGTTGAAGAAACTGTCTTGACTCCATTGTATGTTCATGCCTCCTTTGTCAAATATTAATTGAGCATAGTGATTTGGGTCGATTTCTGGGTTCTTTATTCTATTCCATTGATCTATATGTCTGTTCTTGTGCCAATACCAGGCAGTTTTGAGAACAGTGGCTTTGTTCTTCTTTCTCAAGATTGCTGTAGCTATTCGGGATCTTTTTTTATTCCAGATGAATTTTTGGAAAGTTTGTTCTAGGTCTGTGAAATATACCGTTGGTATTTTAATGGGAAGTGCATTGAATTTATAGATTGCTTTGGGTAGTATGGACATTTTGATGATGTTGATTCTACCAATCCATGAACATGGTATGTTCTTCCATCTGCTTATGTCTTCCTCTATCTCTTTTTTCAGTGTTGTGTAGTTTTCCGCGTATAGGTCTTTTACCTCCTTAGTTAAGTTTATTCCTAGGTATCTTAATTTTTTTGGTGCGATGGTAAATGGGATTGCTTTTTTAGTGTCTCTTTCTGTAAGTTCATTATTGGTGTATAGAAATGCCATAGATTTCTTGGCATTAATTTTATATCCTGCTACATTGCCAAATTCATTTATTAAGTCTACTAGTTTTTTGATGGAGTCTTTCGGATTTTTCATGTACAATATCATGTCATCTGCAAATAAGGACAGTTTTACTTCTTCATTTCCAATTTGGATGCCTTTTATTTCTTCTTCTTGTCTGATTGCAATGGCTAGTACTTCCAGCACTAATGTGAACAGGAGTGGTGAGAGTGGGCATCCCTGTCTTGTTCCTGTTCTTAGGGGAAATGCTTTTAGTTTTTGCCCATTGAGTATGATGTTGGCTGTGGGTTTGTCATATATGGCTTTTATTATGTTGAGGTATGATCCTTCTATTCCCACCTTGCTGAGAATTTTTATCAAGAAAGGGTGTTTGATTTTGTCAAATGCTTTTTCTGTATCAATTGATATGACTGTGATTTTTATCTCTCAATTTGTTTATGTGATGTATCACATTTATTGATTTGTGAATATTGTACCATCCTTGCATTCCTGGGATAAATCCTACTTGGTCATGGTGTATGATCTTTCTGATGTACTGCTAGATCCGATTTGCTAGAATTTTGTTGAGGATTTTGACATCTATGTTCATGAGGGATATTGGTCTGTAATTCTCTTTCATTGTGTTATCTTTATCTGGTTTTGGTATTAGGGTGATGCTGGCTTCATAGAAGGAGCTTGGAAGTGTTCCTTCCTCTTGAATTTTCTGAAATAGTCTGAGGAGGATAGGTTTTAGTTCTCCCTTGAATGTTTGTGAAGCCTTCTGGCCCCGGGCTTTTGTTTGCTGGAAGCTTTTTGATGACTGCTTCAATTTCTTCCATGGTATCAGCCTATTGAGATTTTTAGTATCTTCCTGAGTAAGTTTTGGAAGGTTGTATTTTTCTAGGAATGTGTCCATTTCCTCCAGGTTGTCTAGTTTGTTAGAATAAAGTTGTTCATAGTATTTTTTAATAATCCTTTCTATTTCTGTGGGGTCTGTTGTTATTTCTCCTCTTTCATTTCTGATTTTGTTTATTTGGGTCCTCTCTCTTTGCTTCTTGGTGAACCTGGCTAGAGGTTCATCAATCTTGTTTATACTTTCAAAGAACCAGCTCTTGGTTTCATTGATCTTTTGTATTGTTTTTTTGGCCTCTGTGTCATTCATTTCTGCTCTGATCTTTAATATTTCCTTCCTTCTGCTCACTGTGGGCTTTTCTTGTTGCTCTCTTTCTAATTCTTTGAGTTGTTCAGTTAGATGATTTATTACCATTTTTTTCTTGTTTTTTGAGGTAGGCCTGTAGAGCTATAAACTTCCCTCTCAGGATTGCTTTCATTGTGTCCCATAGTATTTGCATTGTTGTGTTTTTATTGTCATTAGTCTCCAAGATGTTTTTAATTTCTTCTTTGACCTCATTGATAACCCAATCATTGTTTAATAGCATGCTATTCAGCTTCTAAGTGCTTGAATTTTTTGGAATGATTTTATTGTAGTTTATTTCTAATATTATGCCATTGTGGTCTGAGAAAATGCTTGATATGATTTCAATCTTTTTCAATTTGGGGAGACTTTGTTTGTGACCCAATTAGTGGTCTATTTTTGAAAATGTCCCATGTGCACTTGAGAAGAACGTATATTCCATGGCTTTGGGGTGAAATGCTCTGAAGATGTCAATTGGGTCCATCTGATCTAGTGAGTCATTTAGAATTGCTGTTTCTTTGCTGATTTTTTGTCTAGAGCAGCCGTGGGCAAACTACGGCCCGCGGGCCGGATACGGCCCGTTCAGCTGTTCTATCTGGCCCGCGGAGCCGAAAGAGCGGAGGGTTCTCTTGCTCTCACCTTTGCTCCTTTACTTTGAATTTATATTAGTTCACACAAACACTCCATCCATGCTTTTGTTCCAGCCCTCCGGTCTAGTTTAAGAACCCATTGTGGCCCTTGAGTCAAAAAGTTTGCCCACCCCTGGTCTAGAGGATTTATCCAGTGATGTCAGTGGTATATTAAAGTCCCCTACTATGATTGTATTATTGTCGATCTCTCCCTTGATATCTTCCAGGAGTTTTTTTATGTATTTGGTGCTCCTGCATTGGGTGCATATATGTTTATCAGGGTTATATCCTCTTGTTGTATCGATCCCTTTATTATTATTAAGTGGCCTTCCTTATCTCTTGTTATGGCCTTTACTTTGAGGTCTATTTTGTCAGAAATAAATACTGCTACGCCAGCTTTTTTTTTCATTTCCATTTGCCTGAAAGATGTTTTTCCATCCCTTCACTTCCAGTCTGTATGAGTCCCTTTTTCTGAGGTGGGTCTCTTGTAGACAGCATATATATGGGTCATGTTTTTTTATCCATTCAGCCACTCGATATCTTTTGATTGGAGCATTTAGTCCATTTATATTTAAAGTTATTATTGAAAGGAACTTATTTGTAGCCATTTTTATTTATTTTTGTCTGTGTTCCTTCTTACCTTTTTTATTTCTTCTTTTTACACCAGTCTCTTTAGCATTTCATTGCAATTTTCTTTTCTTTTTATGTCCAACTTCTAGAGTCTGCCTACATTCTTTGGCTCACAGCTCCTTCCACTTTCAAAGTCTGCAGTTAAGTCTCTCTCAGAGTAGGTCTCTCTGATACTGATCTTTTTGTCTCTCTTTTTCACATTTAAGAATCCTTGTGGTTGCTTTAGGCCAGTGGTCGGCAAACTCATTAGTCAACAGAGCCAAATATCAACAGTAAAACGATTGAAATTTCTTTTGAGAGCCAAATGTTTTAAACTTAAACTTCTTCTAATGCCACTTCTTCAAAATAGACTTGCCCAGGCCGTGGTATTTTGTGGAAGAGCCACACTCAAGGGGCCAAAGAGCCGCATGTGGCTCGCGAGCCGCAGTTTGCTGACCACGGCTTTAGGCCCACGTGGCTAATTCAGGGTGTTTTATCTACCTGATAGTCAGGTGGTTGGAAACATTAATTCCATCTGCTACCTCGATTCCCTTTTCCTATAACATATTCACAAATTCCAGGGATTAGAATGCAGATATCTTTAAAAAGCCATTATTCTGTTTACCATGCCACCCCAGCCTGGAGTTTTCATTGTTGGATGGATTTAAATATATTTTCAATTTCTTTGATAGATATAGCATTATTCAGTTTTGTTTTTTTGCTGCTTCATTTGTCAATTTTGGTAAGTTTTATTCTTCAAAAAAACAAAAACAACCTTCATTTTACCTAAATTGTCAGATTTGTCGACAATATTTTTCATATATGTAAGACCTGTGGTTATAAACCCTTTGCATTGCCAAATTGTTGATATGTGTACTTTCTCTTTCTTGCTTGACCTATTTAGAGTTTGTTGAACTTATAATAGAATTGGCTTTTTTTTTTTTTGCTCTGTTTATTTTCTGCCTACATTTTATTTATTTCATTAATTTCTGCTTTTAGCCTTTATTCCCTTCCTTCTATTTTTTACTTACTTTGCTCTTCTTCTTCTTCTTCTTCTTCTTCTTCTTCTTCTTCTTCTTCTTCTTCTTCTTCTTTTTTCCTAGTTTCTTATGTTGAAACTCTGGGTAATTGATTTTAAGTCTTTCTTTCTAAGTACAGCTTTACTTACATGTGGCAAATTTTGATGTGTTGTATTTCTGTTTTGTTTTTGTTTTTAATGTCATTTTATTTGTTGGATAAGGATAATATGGATCTCCTGTCTTCTTAAGATACTTCTTAAAAACTGAAATCTGAAACAGAGATGTGGCTGCACCCCAAAGTGATTTTGGAATGGTACCATTCCCTTGAACTTAAAAAACACACCACCAGCCCTAGACCAGAGGCCTTAGTTTAGTGGCTATTATTTCCTTGCCCCCAATATGTTTTTTTGAGAGAAATTATCCTATAATTGCTTTTAGTATACTCCAAGCCCAAGTTGGCTGGAAATCACATCTTGAATAATGTTACCTCCCTTCTAACTAGGGAAAATTATGATAATCAACTGTACTAGTTTTCCTTCAATTCATTTATCTCCAGCACAGCTGGAACTGACTTGGTTTTTCCTGGTCCCTGTTTGGACTGCTTCACTGTGCTAAATGGGATTACATGGACTCCTAGAGTATGTATGTTTGGGGAGAGAATGATGCACAGCAGAGTCCATAAGGGGCAGAACTTCCTGAGTAGATAACTTATAAAGCAGAGGAGAGTGTGTGGGGCCAGATGTCTGCATCTCTGTTTTATCACAGCTCTTCATAGTAAGGATACATGAAAGTAAGTCCTTTCTTTTCAGTCTGTCTTGTCAAGAGCATGGACTGCCTGGCTTTCAGAGCAGACTGTGGTTGTGTAAGTCCCTTACGGGATATAATGTGCTGGGTGACTATTGTCTGGCATGGCTCTCTGCTTTAACCTTCCACTTCTTGACTCTTATTTCTACAGTAGATCTTGTTTTATTCTTACCTGTAGGGCTGGCTTCATGAATATGTGACCTGCATAGTTGCACAGGACTCCACACTTAGAATGGCCTGTACTCAGTTTAATGCTCTGCTGTCACTGTCTTGAAATCTTCTCCCCATCCCCAATTTTTATTTATTGATTTGAAAGAGAGAGGAAGGAAGGAAGAGAGAAAGAGAGACTAATTTGTTGTTCTACTTATTTATGCATTATTGGTTGCTTCTTATATGTGCCCTGACTGGATATTGAACCCATAACCTTGGCATATTGGGACAACGCTCTATTAACTGAGCTCTCCAGCTAGGGCCTGTCTTGAAATTCTTAATCATTTTTATCAAGAGGCTAAAATTGTCTTTTGCATAGGGCCCCACAAATTCTGTAGCTAGTCCTGTGTACCTGGAAAGCCCCTTGAAGATAAGGTAGTGACTTTGCAAGGAAAAGGGGCATAGCTTTCTCCATGGGGAAAAGCTCCTAAGTGGTCACTAACACAGCCGAATGCAATTGGGGAAAACAGGTCTTGCTTCCATGCCTCACTGAAACAACTTCCAACAGCTCTTCCCCAGCTGCATACATCTTTTTAAGGGAAGTTTTTGAAAAACTAAATCATATTTTCTGGAATATTCCTCACCATACACCTGCCCCAATGATTCCCCCAGTATTCATTCTCAGCCAGCAACTCAAGAATCAGCAGCATCCATATGGTGCATCCTCTATAAATGAAAGCTCTTTTAATTAGTAATGGGACACCTCAAATTATTTCAGCAGATGCTTCCATTTCATGCAAACAGGCATATGTCTTTGCATTTGGGCAATATTGTTCTAATTATATCATAGCCTGCAGCCCAACTGGGCATATCTCTTAGACAGTCTCTCTGAGGGAAAGTACGTGGGTTGGGGGAGATCTATTTTATTCACTCTCCCTTCCCCCCACCCCACACACAAAAACACACCCACACACCCACACTGATATCTCCTTTCAGCATTTAATGTTCACGAACTGCTTTGGTTTTGTTTTGTTGTTTACTACTTTGTTTTGCATGTGCTTTATACAGTAAGTTAAGGAGGAATGGTGAGGACGTAATTATTTGGCACTAGAATGGATGAGAAGAGGAGGTGCTAGAATTTTCTTTTTTAAAACAATTTCCTTAAAAAGAATGGGTCTGCTTCTTCAAGGCTGTTCAGCAGACTGTGTGATGCAGAGATTCCTTTCACTCTCCCCGATATCCTGGGATTCTGGGGCAGAGATGACAGGGCATTTGCTATAATTAAAGCTCCTCTAGGAGAGGTGGGAGAGTGTGGTCTCAGAACAGACTGGATTTGTATCTGGAGGCGTCAGCATAGTTCTGCGTATTTCTTGGTATATAGTGCAAGCGGGACCTGTAGGCTTGTCATCCTTGGGAACGTGTGTGTTCTGGGTCCATGAGATGCTGGTTGTGACTGTTCACTAAAGATTTCTAGCTCACCCTTCACCTTTTGAGCATATAGGAGGACCATGCTTGTGTCCTTCTTTGATAGATTCTATATGGGGCTATACACATATTTCCTTCCATATGGGGCTGTGGGATTTAATTTGACCAATGAAATATGAGTGAGAATGAACTGTGTCCCTTCCAAGTGGAAGACTTCAAGAGCAGGACTTCCTTCTCACTGCTGTGGTGATCTTGGAAGCATGGCAAGAAGAAGCCTCAGTCACCTTCTTGAGTGTCGAACCACAGCAGAACACTCCTATGGGCTTAAGACACTTTCATTGTGTTACACCACTGATATTTTGAAATTGTTTGTTGGTGCAGCAAATCCTGGCCTATCCTGACTCATACAATGGTGACTAGAGCTAGCCCAGTTTATTCTCTGGGTAGTTTCCACAGGGCCACTCTGAGATTGGGGTGAAAGGGGTTCCCGGGAGAGCAATCTGGGGATTTACTGAAACAAGCAAGAGAAGAACCACTTGACACCAGTCTTATGAATACTTACCTTCCATTCTGATACACAGGAATAGCCAGCTATGAGGCTCTCAGGCTATTTTAGGCAAGAAAGAGCAGTTAGAATCTGGAGGAGGAGGCACAGATAGAATGGCTCATACCAAGTTGAGGAACAGGGTGAATGAAACTGCCTCTGAAGCTACTTGAGGAGAACCTAAAGTCTCCAGGCAGACCTGACAGCCTTTTTCTCCCTGCTGACAAAAAGAAGGTCCTATCCTTTGTACTTTGGTCTTGCATCCAGGCCAGGCTGTGTTGAATCGTTGCAAAGAACATCTAGAAGATGCCCCCAGATGCCCCCATCTGATAGGATGTCCTGAGGATGGCCCAGCTTGTTTCTCCTCCCTCTTGGTTGTATGGGTCCAGGTTTACTTGGTCACTAGTCTACCAATCTGGTAGACTCACTTGCTTTCTTGATCATCCTCTGATGATCCCCAGGGTTTAAGGCAAGCTCAAGGTTAAACTTTCCCACTCCTGCTTTGGGAACCATCATTAATGAAGCCTCCATTAATAGAAAACGTGATCTGGGTCTCAAGCAACCAATTGAACAAGAGAGTGCTTTGAGCATCTCTCCATCTGTAAGATGGGGAGCCTTGAGAGCATTTATATATTCCCTAAGTGCCTCAAAAATGTTTTTAACCAAAGCAGGATATAATCAAAAACGAGAAAAAAAAAACCCACAAAGCTCCTTATTTCAAACTTTTCCCATCCCACACTTCAATCTGCTTTTTAACTAACATAGTAAAAGTAATGGGGTTAAATTTAGATAAAAGCAAGGAGACACGTGAACTTTTAAGTGGCACATAATGTTATTTAAAATGGTTTCTCTGAGTAACTACTCTAGGTTGTCTCACCTAGCCAGGGAGCTTCTAATTCTGCCCACCGACAGTGGGCTGTTGAGAGAATGGGTCTTCAGCAGTGTGGGCACCACCCACCACCTCAGAGCTGTATCCTCTCCACATTGACTTAGGGGCACTGACAAATCCTTGTAAAAAGGGGCCCATAGCCTCCTCCAGTCCTACTCCAAGGCAGGAGGCTGGATGAAATGACCTCTCAAGGGAATCTTCCAGCCTAAATGAATAATGCAGCATTAGGATAAAAAACAGGAAACTATAGGAATTTAAATTTCCATGCATTTCCTGTCTCAGGTGTCACTGAAAAAAGATAAATTGGGGCAATAGCCAAGTTATTAAAAATATTTGGCATATGTGCATTATAGACACACATAAACGCTAGTGATTTCAGGACATCATCGCCAGTGAGTTTATTTTGCATTTGGTCTCTGCCATTAGAAGCTCACTGTGATGGGGAGACAGACAAATATATTTCAAAACTGCGTAGGGCTGGATTTGAGACATGCACAGCTGCCATGAGAGTGCTATTGGGGTGGGGGTTCTGACTCTGAATGGATGGGCCTCAATCTGGATTTGATAGAAGTGGAAATGACAAGGCTGTGAGAGAGCAGCATCCCTGGTCTTGCAAAAGCTTACCCCTGGCAGGTGGGACTCTGGAGGGGAAGTGGCAGGAGGGGAAACTGGAGAGGGCCAGGGGCCAGGTACAGAGGCTGAATCTGCCAGTTAGGGGGTGGAGATTTTATTCTGAAACAGTGGGAAGCTGGGGAAAGATCTACCACCTCACATTCTCTGAGAGCAGTTCTTGGTTGTGCCATCTGAGTTGCTCAGTCCTTTAAAACAGGGGAGAGGCATAGTCAGATGAGAGAAATCTCTCTCCAGCTTCAGATGGAGAGTGGCTGGAGGATAGTGACACTGAAGGAGGTAACCCCAGAGGAAGCTCCTGTACTGGACCAGATGAGAGATGGCCAGGCCCGAGCGGGCAGAGAAGCAGGAACAAAATCTGGGATCCAGGGTGAAAGGTGAGCACATCCTCTGTCTTTGCCCTTTCTCGGGGAAGAAACAACCCTGGATGTGCTCCTCCCCTAACAAATACATCTGCCCTCAGCCCACTCACTCTCTGAGCAGCGGCTTACCTCAGCTGAGAAGCAGCTCCCAGCTGCCAGCCCCTGTGGCTGTCCCCACAGTCCCACAATAGTCCCCAGCAATGGCTGCAGTGCTGCTCTTCAGTTCCAGGATTTACCTCTGTGTCACAGCTGCCACTCTGCCATCTGGAGAGTCAACCTGCCCACCTCCAATTTGTCCAGAGGAAGCAGCAAAAGATGCGGCTGAACGAATGAGTGTGGAAGTCAGGAAACTGGGTTCCCAGGCGGACATGCCACAACTCTTTCTCTCCCTGGGCCTCGCTTTTCATTTCAGGGAAATGTGGAGCTCAGCCTAATGCTCCCACCAAGTTCTCTTGGTACAGTGATTCTCAAACTAGAGCATGCATCAGAATCTTCTTGGGCTTAAAACACAGATGGCTGGGCTTCACCCCAGAGTTTCTTATTCAGCAGGTGGGGTGGGGCCTGAGAATTTGCATTTCTAACAAGTTCCAGATGATGCTGCCAGTTGGGGACCAAACTTTGAGAAACATGTCTACCACCCCATATTCTCTGAGAACAGTTCTTGGTCGTGGCATCTGAGTTGCTCAGATCTTTAAAACAGAGAAAACCAAGGAGCTGTCCTGTTTCAGATAATAAATGCAGGATCCAGGTTGACTGTCACATGCGGGTCCTAAGCTGTCATCTCCTGGCTTCTGGGCCTTGGAACGCTCTGTGGGCATGGCTGGGAGAGGCTGGGGAAGACTGGGAAATCGAGGTGGAGTCAGGGCAGATGTGTGCCCTAAGGTCTCCTGGACCGGCCCCCAGAGCTGCATGTGCCTTTGCATGCTCCTCCACTCCCTAGTCCATCTCCTCTCTACTGCTGCTCTGTGGGAAAATCAATGCCTGCAAGGTATTAGAAGAGCCATCGAATCGCCCTTACCTGCCACCAGGTGACACCTGATATTGATTTAGTGTATGAAAGTGATTCACAGGTTTGCTGAAGCCTGGAGAAGATCAAATGTTATGAGCCTCATGATCCTACTTTCCTTCTCTGCTCTCAGCAAACACTAGAGGAGGTAACTGGGAAATAATAGACCGAAGAAGCTTTTTTTTGGTGTGCTCACAGGGAGAACAAAATACAGGAGAATAATTTCATTGGGAGAGAAGAGATTTTAGTATCATTCGTTTTTATTTAGGGCAATTTTCTCTTTAAGTGCAACATCCTCCAGACCGGACCATTATAGAACAACAATTTTAACACAACCAGTAAATCAAAGGAAAAATTACCGTGGAGGGAAGCTTTTTACAGATGTTCCGATGGTTATGTACCTGGCAGGTAGCGTAGATCTGAGGAAAGACCAGAGTCTGTGCTGAGGCTGCCCAGCCCACTGGAGGACACACACACTTTCTTTTTAAAAGGGGAAGTACTGGTAATAAGAAAAATATTTACTAGCTGTGGCTTCAGGCAATTTCAACCTCAACTTATTTGGTAGGGTCATTGTATAAACTGAAATAATGGAAGGTGGCCAGTGCCTGACAGCAAGTGTTAGGTGTTGCTCTCGTTATTGTTATGGCATTAGAAGCAGTGCTGGAAATGGCAGCTGTAGCAGGACGGCAGTTTCCATTGATTGAATGCTATAGCACAACAGTGATATGTGGTCTTCATACTGTTTGTCTTCTTGGACACATGGGAAGACCACAGGCCCCAGCTGCCTTTGCATAGAAAATGTGGGCTTAGAACCATGGGACAAACTTGCAACCAGTGGGATCCAGGTGGAAGTGGTATTAGAAGCTGGTTTCCAGCTCACACTTACAAACATCCCATCTAATAAAGAGGGAATATGCAAACTGACCATCATGCCATAACAAAAATGGCTGAGCCCACAGTGGAGGCAGGGATTCCGTAACACAAGATGGCTGCACCCACAGCGGAGGCTGAATTCCCGTAAGGAGCCTTAAGGAGCAATCAGCAGGAACCTGAGGCTGTGTGGGACTGGGCTGGGGCAGGGGACCTGAGGCTGTGACCCCTGCCTGGTGGGGCTTGACAGGGGACCTCAGATTGCACCCTGCCCTAGCGCCAGGCCAGGGGACCCCAGGCTGTGCCCCTCAGGCTGCGCCCCACGCCCAGTGGGGCTTGACAAAGGTGGGGTCGGCCGGGTCTGGATCTCACCCAATGGGGATGGGGCCAGCTGGGTTTGGGTCTCGTGCGATTTTGAGGTGCCAGAGGTGGTTAGGGACTTGACTCTGGGTCCCGTGGCGCGCCACAGACTCTGACAGGAGGAAGATTTTCATATTTTACTAATGTTCTTTCAACTCTGACACTTCTATTATAGAGAAAGGGCAAATAGCAATATTAAAATATTTCCTCTAATTAATCCCCTTTTAATGTGCATGAATTTTATGCACCAGGCCACTAGTTTTATATAAAATCCTCCAAACCTTTCTTTCCTCACTTTGTTGTCTGTGTGTTTTGACTACAAGATGGTGGAAGGCTACCAGAACTGTGATGCAATTTATGAGTCATACATAAACCTTTCCATCTACTGTTATACTGGGGACTGAGAAATGCCAGGTCTGGGTAGCTTTCCTGTGTTGGGGTAGGGAAATGAAAAATGCCCTGTCTCTGTGTTTTGCTCTAGTCTTGAAGTCCCAAACCACTCCATCTTTCTCTTACCTACCTTCCAGAGATCTTTGGTTGTCTCTTGCTCCATTTATAGGATGTATAGCTGTGCCTATCAGGGAGGAGGAGGAAAAACCAACTCACACCACCTTGTTTGTACTGGAAGTGACTATACCATTTTTCTTTGCTAACTCCCTCATTTTCATTGACTTTGGTCTCTCCTGCTAGCATTCCTATTAAATGCATTTTAGACTTTGTTTCCTTCCTTCACTTTAAAAAATCTTTACTCATGTTTCCCATTTCTGTCTTTTTACTATGGAAGATTTCTTTGTCTTCCCATTCACTGTCTTCATCTTTATATATGTTCTATTTTGT
The DNA here is from genome assembly GCF_963455305.1 of Plecotus auritus. NCBI lineage: Eukaryota > Metazoa > Chordata > Mammalia > Chiroptera > Vespertilionidae > Plecotus > Plecotus auritus. Next base: position 149,330,344 of record NC_137773.1, read on the forward strand.
TCCACCCAGCCATTTAATTTTATTTCAATTTTCAGGTTTTAAAATTTCAATAGTGTTTTCCCCTCTATTACATCTTTTTAATATTTTCTCAAGTGACTCCAAGAGTTCAAGTAAGAAGTACAATTTTTTAAATTGCTTTCTCTTCCTTGTTTTTTCCCCTTGATTTCTTTGATTTGTTGTGGTGGTTGTTTTGGTTCATTTTGCCTTCCTGTTTCATGCTGTTGGTTTTCCTTAAAGGTCTGGTGATCCCTAGCTGACCTTTCACATTGCTAAATGAAAGACAAGGCTGCTTGGTACGGATGGCACATGAGAGACCCTTCGCCACTGTGCGCAAGGCCTTGCGAGGAGGGCTGACGTAGCCTGGGTAGACAAGCCGGTTCATGATCCCCACCACTGCCTAAATCCATTGGCCTTGATTCTTGTCATAGCACTGAACTGTATTTTGCTCTTAAGTGGAGCTGCCATCATTTCTGTTTGTTAGTCTGCTGAGGAGGTTTGGAGTTGCCTGGTTTTCCTCTCCATTTTCTTGAACATCCACACAGTAGGCTTCAGGACCCAGTGGGTACGGATGCTATAGCCGCTTCTTTGTAACTCAGGAAGCTACAGGGCCAGCTAGCCCAGAGGGTAGTACCCCAGTGGATGCTAGTGGGGTCATGGAAATTGATCCATCGGGTGGGCAAAGAAAATCTTTGAACTTTTACTGACATGAATTTTATCTAAAATATGGAAAACAGTAAGATTTACTAATTTTAATATATGGGTTGTCATTCCCAAGGTAAGAATAGGAGTTCCATAATCCACTTGTTTGCTTGTTTGATTATCTTGTGATGAATTGTAGTTTATATCATCTTGGTTAAGGAGATTTATGGATAATATATTCCATAAAAAATGCTAATCCTTGCCAATGGTTAAGTGATTAAAATTCTGGCATAGAAAATGTGAAGCAAAGATAATTTGAAAATGCCAACGCTAGTAAACAACTGGAGAATAGCAAAGCTGATACTTCTAACTTTCCTTCACCACAGTACATGATGAAAATAATGATGATTTCATGAGATATATTGAGAATTTGGCCTCTAAAGTTCAAAACTGTCATGAAGACTATTGGGAAGATGAATTCTCACTTACGATCATTAGTGCTTAAACTCACCTAAATATAAATTGTGTTGAGATATTTGCTAATGAGTATAGTATCTGTATATAATTTATAGAAAAATGAATTTACATAAATTGTGGATGTGTGCTTGATTTAAAAAAATAATAAGAGTCTGTGACTAAAAACAATCTGGAAATCACTGCTATAGATAGTCCTCCAGCTAATTATCCTAATTATCACTCCACAGCCAGATTCCAGCTGGGAGGCCCTCTGGGGCTTCCTGGGAAGCACTACCCTTACTGCTGCCAGAGCCTTCTCCCTTGTGATTTTGAGTTGCAACAATCCAGTCACATCCGTATTCTATTGCCCATAAATTTTTTATCATTTCTGTCCCATCAATGACACTCTTCCTTATATTTAAGTGCTACCAAGGATTTATTTATTTATTTGTTTGATTTGTCAGATGTCACTGACACTTCTGTGGGATGCTGCAGGGTGAGGGTGTAATGTGTATGCATGGGCCACCAGCCTAAATCTACCTGGTAAAGCCAAAAGATTGCTATTGAACTTAAAGAACAAGAAATTCCCGACTGAATGTCTCCTCTGTAAACAATATTTTATTTGTATTTTCTGTTTGTCTTTATTAAAACAAAAGTCAAAATAAAAGCAGCCTGACTCAGGAATCCGGGGACAGAGCATGCAAGCTTAGGATATGTAATGCAGTAGAGAGCTTTTGCACATTGTCCAAGAGAAGGTGAGACTTACTGGGGAAAGAGTGGGTTGTTGTTATCTTTGGGTGGTGTTATTTAAAGGAAAAATAAGAAAGACTATTTCTTCCCACCTAAAAATATCTCTCTATCCATGTGGGGCTAACATCAGAATTAGAACTAAGCATCCCCTACCCTGACTGCAATAAGTCACCTCCTGGTGCCCTTCTCTGCTTAGATCCATGGAGGCTCCTGTGTCTGCTTTTAATGTGGAAGGCTGTTTCTTTACAATGAGGCTATCCTATTGCTAAACATGATGATGCATAAACGCCCTTCTAAATATGTCATGTAGCGCATTCAACATGAAAATGAATTTAAATTAATTGGGTTTGAATTCCTGTTTTGGAGAATTTCATGAGGCCCTTTGAAATAACAGAAGTGTCACACATGTGGGCTGAGAAGCAGACATCAGGTACAAAGGGTATGCTAGAGGAAGATACAGTTGTCAAAAAGGTATTTTTCTCCCTGCAGTGACAGGTGGCTCTGACAGCTCTGGTTTGTCAGCAGGCAAACACATGAGGATGAGGGGATCAGAAATGAAAGATGCCAGTGAATGTAATTCCTTCCATGGCTGTGAAGTGATCACGACATTGCTGTATCATAACACGGTACTGAAAACAGGATCAAAATGACATCTCTCGACCTGCAGGAGAAATTTCTACCTGATAGTGCCCTCTCTCCAGCCCTGTCTATTTTTACTGGTGTCCCCTGATGGTCAGTGGGAAGGGGCAGGACTGAGAAGATGATCTGTTCATGTCCATGAATTCCTTGGCAGCATCAGGCTCAGGTGAGGGCAAAGTCACCATAACGCAGGGAGATCACATGCGAGCATACATACTGAATGCTGAGGCCACCAACACCCTTTCACTCTCAGATCCCAGGTCCCTGGCAGCCAGACCTGACCTTCCAGGAAGGAGGTTGGGAGAATCTTCTCTGAGAAATCTGACCAGCCTAAGAGAACAGACCTAAAAACACTGAAGTTAAAATTTCCCAAAGAAAAAAGTCAGCTAGCCCTCCACAATGTGACATCGGCAATAGAGAAGGCCATCTAATAAGACGTTAATGGACAATCAAGGATCACCAGAAAACAGAAGAAGTCCTTTAACTTAAAACATAGAAATCAAAACAAGTGGAATAAAAAGCAACTTGGAAGAAATGCAAGAATAAGAAAAAACAAAAACAAAAATGCATACACAACCCTATCATTAATATCATCTGATAGCTAATAGAAGATATTTTCTCCATGAAACAGAAAAAGAGGAGGCTATAAACATTCAGGGAGCAAAAATATGATCTTGAAAAATTAAAAATATGATGACAGAAGTGAAAAACTCAATAGAAGGATTGGAAGATAAAGATATCTCCCAGGAAGTAAAAATGAAAAGAAAAAGGAAAGAGATGTAGTTGAGGAGAAATCATAGAACACTTCAGGACTATCTTGGAGAACCAAAATCTAAACAATAGGAAAAGGAGGACACAGAAAATAGAAGGGAGGCACTTATTAATGAAGCTCTCCTGAATTGAAGGGCATATTTTCCAGATTAAAAAGACCAGCTAAGTGCCCAACATAAAATAGAACCACATCATCATCAAAATCATCACCCACATCAGCATCATTATCATCAGCATCATCCTTAAAAGTGAACAAACACATGTGACTAATTACAGCATTGGACAATTACAACAAAGGACAATTCCCCTCCTTAAGAAAACGGAAATTCAAATGAGCTGGCCTTAAGTTCACCTGGCTTTCTGTCCGGGGACTTTTTCTACCATAGTGCAGAGAGATGGGGCCCAGGTGAGCTATTACCTCACCAAACTGAGGAGGTGGGTACCGGAGTTTGAAGCTACTAAAATGGCTTGGAGGAATGGCTATGAACACAGATCAAGCACCTGTAATGCCTGACAAGACGCAGATGCTGCAAGGCAAAAACTGAATGGTGATACCAGTAATACACTTTGGCCAAGTGAGAGTTATCTCAGGGATGCAAGTTGGCTTAACACTTAAAAAATAATGTGATTTACCACATTAACAAAATAAAGGGAAGTTAGATTATTTCAACAGTATAGAAAAAATATTTGACAAAATTTAACAACTAATTATGATAAAAATTCTCAGAAACTAGGAATAAAAGGAAATTACCTCAATGTGATAAAGAACATCTATAATAAAAATCCTACAGCTAAGCATTATACTTGATAATGAAGTACTCAACACTTCCCACATAAGATTGCTATCAAGGCAATTAATCTCTCATTAATTCCATTCAACATGGCATTGGAGGTTCTAGCCATTGTAATAAAGCAAGATACAGAAATAAAGTTATAAGACTGGGGAAAAAAAAGAAGTAAAATGGTCTTTATTCACAATGTAATTGTTTATGTAGACAACCTTAAGCAATCTACACACCAAAAAACTCTACAGAATCTAATTAATGAACTTCATGAAGTACCAAATATAAAGTCAATACAGAATGAAAATTAAATTTATATAATAGCAGCAAACAGTAGGAAAATGAAATCACAATATACATATAATATAATTCAAACTTCAAGACATGATAGATGGTAGATAAATAATAGACACATAGATGGAAGATAACACATTTTAACAGATAAAAGGTACCACAGGATAGGGAAAAATAGATGACAGAAAAGTAGGTTTACAGTTGTTTGTGTGAGAAATAATACAATAATTAATAAATAACAATGCCAGAATAAACTGTGTTCCATGTACTCACAACTGTAAACCTACTTTTGTCCCACCCTATATATGGATGTTTCCCCTACCAACAGAACTATTTACCCAGTAGCTCGAGCCAGAAACCTAGAAGTCATTCATGACTGTCCCTCTCTCTGACGTGCCATCTCCAAATAATCACCCAAGTTCTGCTAATTCTTCCTTCAAAGACAGCTTTCATCTGTCCACTTCTCTCCTTAGTTGCAATCACCTTCGTTCAAGCCATTATCATTTCTCACTGGGACTGCTTCTCAAATCCTTTTCCCAAATCCAACACATTTCCATGGAACAGTCATAATGATCTTTTTAAAAAGTAGACTGATGATGTCCCCTCTGCTTAACATCCTTCAAAGGCTTCCAGTTGCCCCCAAAGCAATCCACACTATCAGGACTATTTCCTTAGGCATAGAGAAAGGGGGAGGAATTCCCTACCTTTTCCCTTCCTCCTTCTCTCCAACATCCTGACAGTGCCTCCTACTGGCTAAGCCCTGACATACATAGTTCCCTGGACAAGGGACTATGGAAAATACCACCCGCAGGAATCAGCCTTCCTGTGTCCCCACCCCAAAGATACAAAGTATCAGGGGAAAGATAAGGAATAGATTTGAAGGTACATAAGCCAGGGTCTACTTTAGCTTGAAGGTCAGAGATGTTCTCTCAGAAGGTGAGCTGTGTTGGAGGAAATGAAAGGCTGCATGTCTGGGATGTGGTGAGTGAAGGGCAGAGAAACTCGAATGAGGCTAGAGAGAAGGGCATGAGGCTGATGGTGCAGGGCCTCTAGGCCCATGGTGTAGCATCTGGACTTGACTTTCAGTGGCACAGTCTGATGAACACCCATTTGTAGTATGGTGGTTCCCCTCTTCTGCATGAAGGCACTGCTTTCAGGTGCCTTCTGAATGTTTTCTGGGCCCAACCACACATTTATTTCAACTCTCCCTCCTAAGGCTTGGTTTTGTTTTTTTTCATCATCCTGTGAGTCTCCTATGGACATACTCCTTGTAATGAACTCTAGGCCTAGAACAGCACTCCAGGTTGGGGAAAGGTTCTTACCTGACTTCCCTAGAGTCATCAACCACCCCCTCTCCAGGGCACTCTTCTTCTGTTACTTCACCTCTGTATCTCACTTTCCTGATTGTCAAAGGGGCATAAAATGGCACTTACCTCATAGGGTTGCTTGTCAGTTAAAGTAGATAACCCACGTGAAGTATTTAACACATGACTATATGTGGTTAATCAACATAGCCTGGGTCAACCTTTGGAGCCTGAGACAAAGATTTGCAGGCAGGGAATTTTGGGGGGGACAGTGATGGCATGAAATAGAAACCAGGGCCTCGGAGGTTCACATACCTGTCCTGGGAAGAGAGAAACAAGAGAGAAGGCCAATACATGGGTATGTTCCTGAGTTGGTCACTGCTGTTGCTGATTAGAGTTGAATCCTACTGGGATTCTCTGCAAATCAGTGTATCTTGGAATTGTCCACCTGAGGGATGGAAAAGAGGAGCATTTATTGTTGCCGAGTGGCCACAGATGGCCTTCTTGTGTGTTCTCTTCCTCATACTTTCTGAGTGCACATGGAAGTGCTGGCAGGTTCCCAAAATGTCCCACACTGGGAGTCTGAGAATCCCTGCAAAGCAAGAGAAACAACACGGTGCAGCAGAAGCAAGGTGCTATCAGGTAATACTTGCATAAAGCTAGTTGTGAGAAGTGTCCAGTACATAGTGCTCAGTAAGTCTTTGTTACTTTTCTTTCTAAGATTGTCGTCATCAAAATTACTGCAAGCCCAAAGTCACATTCACTTTATGTCAGCTAGCCACATGCTGGTCCTGGTCATCCTATTGGCGCAGAGCCAGATTTCCCCAATGACCTCAGAGCTGCACAAAGGGACCTCCACTGTCTATCAGTAATAGCTTCATACAAATTGCACACTTAGCAAAACATTCTGATGCCCTCTCCTGTAGGCTTTCTTTGTCACCCTAAGGTATCCTATGCTTACTAATCGGAGGGCAGCATCCCAGAGCCCTTTTCCAGGTTGGAGGAAACGACCTTTCAAAGGCACCTGCAAGAAGCAGCTATGGAATAATCTGCCCCCAAAGCAGATGGGGCACCCTCCATTTGTCAGTAGTCCCCAGAGGATAGTCCCTTTGGAACATGGAGAGGATGACTGAGAGGCATTAGCTCTGTAGCTGCATGGGCGGACACCAAGGGAGAAGGTAACACTCTCAGGAAGGTAGTTGGCACACTGACCGCTGGCTGATATACCCCAGAGGCAGGTCACCCACTGCTCAATGCATGAGAAATACGAGGACAAGTGAGAGGCCAGACTGTTTCCTCTACTCCCTACTTCAAGTCCCCCTGGCCAAAGCCTGGCCTATAATGAGGAAGGGGAATCTAAAGTTGCAATCTAGACTGGACATGGTCAGAAAGCCCAGAATTGCCCAAGATAGACTTGAAAGATGGGGAGAGTAAATTTGACAAAGCACAAATGAAGGCAGAGATTGAAGGAAAACCTCCTCACATGTGTGCCATGCAAAGTCCATTTGTGGAGCCGGGTACCAGAGTGGACCACTGCTGGCAGTTCACAGTATGCCCATACCTCTGACTTACTTTTCTACAAAGCAGTCCGTGAGTGAAAAGGTTTGGGGCAGTCTTCCTGCCCAAATCAGAACGTCATGCTTGATTGTCTTCAGTCCTTTCCTGGAAATGATGCTCAATAAGAATCAGATAGAGCCTTTGTCTCCGACTTTTGTGTAATTTCACCCAGGAAGGCGACTGGCCAGGGCAGGTAATTACCCCTGGCCTTCCCATCTGTGCAGGAGATGAAGCCTGGCGCTCAGCCATGGGTGCTCCAGTCTGTGCTCCAGGCAAATGAGCTCCTGACAAGCAAACTGACACTTCCATTGCTCTCATGCCAGTGTGAGGCACAACTTCAATTAAACGGGGTTGCTTAAAACTGCAGCAGAAGAGCCGGGACTCAGGCATGCATTCTTCCCCTTCTCCTTTGGACTAAGCTTCCCTTGGCAGCCGCCATTCTCTGATTTCAGACCACTGAGGTTTCTTTAACTTCTGCCTTCAAAGCCCTTTGCAAAAATAAACTCTGAGGCCAGATCTGGTGGGTGGTGGGGACAGAAAACGCTTCCTCTCTGTGGGTTGCCCCTTTGGGAAGAGTGATTCTTTCTGTGCCCTCTCCCGATCACCCCTGCCCCTATCTGGTGGTATATGTTTAGTAAGAGTCAGAAATGTGAACGTCCAATTGAGCATTGCACATTGTTTAAGAGGCATCTCATTTGCTCATATTCTATAAACATGAGTACAATCCATGGGGAAAAGAAAGCATGTCTCCCACTAAGCATGTTGCTGTGATGTCCATAGTGGCCTGGAGAGTCCCTCCAGGCAGAGTTGAGGGGAAAGCTTGGTTCCTGGTAACCCCAGTCTCAGGCTGCTTCCTCAGCATAATATGGAAAAGCAGGAAGGAACAGGGGGCTGGGAGGAAGGCACGGTCACATTTCTGGCCAAGATCCAGTTGGCTGACCTCCCAGGCACCATGGCCAGGCACTGCCTGCTAGAAACAAAACTGGGCTTTATTTATTTTTATATTTAGCTGTTTTAAAAGGGGGTCTCTCTTTGGTAGGAGGTGGGGATGCCTTTTCCCTTGAAGTAGGATATTTTCATTCTGTTCTGGTTTCTTGAAGTTGATCTTTGGTAGGCTGCCATATTTAAAGGAAGGAGAAAAAAAAAACACACCAAATAAATAATCTCACTGTGCTTGATAGCTAGGTGGCAGAGATGGATGGGAAAGATAAAGGCCTATTCCTGGTGACTTATTCTTGGTATGAAATTTGTCAGGACAGGGAGGAAAGCCTTGGAGAGAATGTTTAATGAGAGGAAGCGGTGAGCGATGGGCAGTCATTGCGTCCACCTTCTGCGGTGTGATCCTAGGGAACGGGAAACAGCGCCTTTGTCCGCCCCTCTTAATGGTTTTTAATTTTTAAGTGCATTAAAATTCTTTTTAAATAAGTGAAGAGTTCTGAAGTTTTTTTAATAACTCTGACTTGACTAAAAGTTGGATTAAGGATGTCATTTTTTTTTTCTAGAAATTTTCCCCAGCCTTTGAAGTACTCCCAACTTTATTCTCCCTTCAGAGAGAAAATGGTTGTTTTGAAAGTTGCCTTTTAAGCAGCAATGATGTTTTTTCTTTTCTGAGAGCTGCTCTTGTGCACTTCAAAAGCAGAGCATGCCAGCCTTCTCCACCCTGTTTCTCCCCTTTGAAGTAAGTGTGGGGCAGCCGCTGTCTCTTCATCGCACTCTGGCTTTTCCATGGCACTTCATAGTTTTCAAAGCTCTTTCCATGCCATTATCTTATTTGATCCTCATGACAAACCCCTGAGGAAGGCAGGGCAGGTATCTTTATCCCCATTTTACAGATGAGACATCTAGGGCTCAGAGAGATGGAGATTTATCCCAAGGTGACAGGATACCCCAAACTTTAGAAGGCCGGATGGCTACTTCAGACTCTTTCTACCAACTTGCACTGCCTTGCCCCATTGGCATTTGGGGGACCTGAGATGGAGAAGCTGGGGTAACGGGGATACTTGATGTTGGCTCTGTCCAGTGTACGAGACGTGTGTGCTCTCTGAGTCTCTCTGTAGTCTGGAGATTGAACCAGAGAGAGATCCACATTAAGACTTCCCCTGCTACAATGGAACAAGATGAAGTCAGGAATAAAGCTGGGCATGAACAGATCTTGTCCCCTGCTCCCATGCTCCACAAATTCCAGCAGCAGTGGTTACTTCTCCTCCTGCTTGGGACTCAGCCCAGACCTCACTATGGGAACAGGAAAATCAGATGCTCCATCTCATAGGCCCTAGCTCAGAAGTCACTGGTCCATGGTGATATCGTCTTCCAGTGACCAAACTTCAGCTCATTCTGAACCTACTCTAGTACATTATTAATTTTTGTCCACAGCTTAATCCCTATGTCTAGGGCAGGATTTAATGCAGAATTCAAGCTTCCACAAGAAGCAGTCATCCCTTCTATCTGTATATCCAGTGACTGAATCTTATGGAAACTTATTTCAATGTGGACACTTAATGCTTGAGGTACTTCATTTATTCATTCCATCAACTGGTTCATCCAACAAGAACCTCATGCACAGTAGCTGCACCTGAGACTTTGGCATAGAAATGAGTGAGTTCAGTGTGAAAAGAGATAACGATGCTTTGGGTTGGCGTACCATGGTGGGAAGGAACCCAGGTGCTGTGGTCATCTCAGTCTAGAACTGGGAGTCAGAGAAAGCTTCCCAGGGAAGGAAAAGCTAGCTCTGGCTCCTGAAATGTGAGTAGAAGGGAGCCAGGCAAAGATGGCATGGGAACAGGTCTAGGGAGAGAGCAGAGAAAGAGGGCATTCTTAGGGGAAGAAGCAACACAGAGCAGTGCCAGTATGCAAGGGAAGCATGCATTGGGGGCTAAAAGTAGCTCAGTGTGACAGAACATAGAGTTTGGGGACAGAGTGAGGTAAAATTTGAGTCCAGGGTGTGAGGGCTTAGTCATAAAGGAACACATTAAAAATCTTGGACTTTATCCCAAAGGCAATGTGCAGCTTTAATAAGGGTTTTTAAGCAGGATAATGTCATCTACAGATTTGCATTTTAGAAAGATCATTATAGTTGCAGTCTAGGGATTTCAACACAGATACACAGAGACCCAGCCCTTCTCACAGGCCTGCTCACAACACAGGCAATTTGAAAGAGACAGTTGGAACAGCATGCTAGTTCCCAGTTTTCCTGGATTCCCTACGCTCTACTCTTATTTAGCAAGGTAATCAGAAACCAAACTGCTTGGCCTGGGTTGTTTTAATTCCTTCATAGGCATGCCATTGCAGAGCTAAAATTTAATGACATTTCATTTATGTAAGAACCATTCATCTGGAAAAATGCGCTGTGTTTTTGTCAAATTGAAGTTAAAGACATTTTCCATCAAATAATCAATATCCTTTATTTGAGGAGCCTCCCTTTTAGGATTTTGTTTTATTGAACATCAAGAAAAATGTTCAATATGACTTTTCTATATGTAGTATGCATGTCATGTAATTACCTTTCTGGGCTTTGTAGACTATGACCACCTATGTCAGGATCCTTAGACCTTCTTGGGCACTAAATAAGCATCTGATAACTTTTTTTAAAAAAATAAATCTTTATTGTTCAGATTATTACAATTGTTCCTCTTTTTTCCCCCCATAGCTCCCTTCCACCTGGTTCCCACCCCACCATCTACGCTTACCCACCCCCCCCCCGCCACTGTCCTCATCCATAGGTGTATGATTTTTGTCCAGTCTCTTCCTGCACCTCCCACACCCCTTCCCCCCCGAGAATTGTCAGTCCACTCCCTTTCTATGCCCCTGATTCTATTCTATTCACCATTTTATTCTGTTCATCAGATTTTTTATTCACTTGATTTTTAGATTCACTTGTTAATAGATATGTATTTGTTGTTCATAATTTTTATCTTTACCTTTTTCTTCTTTTTCCTCTTCTTAAAGAATACCTTTCAGCATTTCATATAATACTGGTTTGGTGGTGATGAACTCCTTTAGCTTTTTCTTATTGGTGAAGCTCTTTATCTGACCTTCCATTCTGAATGATAGCTTTGCTGGGTAGAGTAATCTTGGTTGTAGGTTCTTGCTATTCATCACTTTGAATATTTCTTGCCACTCCCGTCTGGCCTGCATAGTTTCTGTTGAGAAATCAGCTGACAATCGTATGGGTGCTCCCTTGTAGGTAACTAACTGTTTTTCTCTTGCTGCTTTTAATATTCTCTCTTTGTCTTTTGCTCTTGGCATTTTAATTATGATGTGTATTGGTGTGGTCCTCTTTGGATTCCTTTTGTTTGGGGTTCTGTGTGCTTCCTGGACTTGTAAGTCTATTTCTTTCACCAGGTGGGGGAAGTTTTCTGTCATTATTTCTTCAAATAGGTTTTCATTATCTTGCTCTCTCTCTTCTTCTGGCACCCCCATAATTCAGATGTTGGTATGCTTGAAGTTGTCCCAGAGGCTCCTTCCACTATCTTCATGTTTTTGGATTCTTTTTTCTTTTTGCTTTTCCAGTTGGGTGTTTTTTGCTTCTTTGTATTTCAAATCTTTGACTTGATTCTTGTGATCCTCTAGTCTGCTGATGGATCTCTATATATTATTTTTTATTTCAGTCAGTGTATGCTTAATTTCTAGTTGGTCCTTTTTCATATCCTCAAGGGTCTTGCTAAATTTATCAGCCTTTTCTAGAAAATTCTTGTAAAACCTTATAACCGTGGTTTTGAACTCTATATCCAGTCGTTTGCTTTCCTCCATTTCCTTCATTTGTGACCTGTTTCTTTGTCTCCACATTTTGGCTGCTTCCCTGTGTTGACAGAGTGGCTTTGTGTGCTAGATGTCTTATAGGGCCCAGTGGCGCAGCCTCCCCAGTTACCTGAGGTGGACACTCTTGGTGCACCCCTTTGTGGGCTGTGTGCACAGTCTTGTTGTAGTTAAGCCTTGATTGTTGTTGGTATCACTGGGGGGAATTGACCTCCAGGCCAATTGGCTGTGAGGATCAGCTGTGTCTACTATGGGAGAACTTCTGTGCTGGAGACACCCTTATGAGACAAGACTTGCTTCAGTGGGGCTTTGGTGCTCACTGAGTCTGCCCCCTGAGTGTGTCCCTTATGGATCTGAGGAGTTGTAATCTGGATTGTCCCACTCTGACCCCTGGGCACACTGGCTCTTGGATCTCCAAGGAGGTGCTAATTTAGCCTCTGCCTGAGGCCACCCAGCAGGAGCTATGGAGAGATCTGCAGATTCCTCTTCTTTGTTTGGGTTTTGGAGGTGCCCAGATGAGGCCCAGCTGTGAAGCAATGCAAGCTGCTGTGGGGCCTTGGGCCTTCTTTTGGATGTTCTGGGTCTCACTGACTTAGCTGCAGTTTGTTAGGTAAGTTTAAAATTCAAAGGACCAGGCCATTCATATGCAAAAGCCTTTGCGCTCAGCTTGGGTGGGGCTGAGTCTCCGGGTGGAGCAATCAGCAATGGCTTCGTGGGGTGGGATCTCAAGGCGGAGCAAACAGTGATGGCTTCCCGTCAGCCCTGCCCTAAGAGGCCCGTGGTTCTCAGTGTCACACGGTAATCGCTGCAATCACCTCTGAGAGAAAGTTGCCCTCGAGTTTCGCCTGCTGCCAGACAGTCCAGTTCCTCCCCGTATGAGTCTGAGTCCCCAGAGTCTCGCCCGGAACTGGAGTTCAGAGCAGTCGGGAGCTTGTGTCTCCCTCCGGCTTGAAAAAGCCAGCCGCGTACTCAGTTGCCAGCCTTCTTTGCACGTGCGCCTTCGTACCTCTACCTTCTGCAGCTCCTGTAAGTCTCAGTGTGCTTTTCTCTTTCCTTCTAGTTGTAGTCCACTCAGCCAGCCTTCCTGTGGTTCTGGATGATGTCCGTTTTGTCTTTTAGTTGTAGTTTTGAAATTGTTGTGCAAGGCAGCAGTTTAAGTGTTTACCTATGCCTCTATCTTGCTTTCTCTGCCAGCATCTGATAACTTTTCATGATTTACACATAACCTTTAATTCTAGGAAGTGGTGGATGAAAATAGGCTTGGAGCCAGTTATCAAATCTGAGCTCAAATCCTGGCTCCCTCACATTCTACACCTGAGACCATGGACAAGGTATTTAATTTCTAGGAATCTCTGCTTTCTTATCTCTTACTCTTGGAAATGAATACTCACTCCACAGAGTTACTGAGAGGAGTGAATGAAATATTACATGGGAAGTGCTTACCACATAGTAGGCTCTGAATGAATATTGATGCTTTCTTTCTGTAAACAAACTGATGGGCTTCATCTCATCAGGGTGTGAGGAATATATAAATCAGCTTGTTTCTCTTTTCTTCTTTACTATCAGAAAACTCAGAGCTCACTCAGGGCTCAACTGCAGGCTCCTGCCAGCATCTATACTTGGGTTCCTTTGTTTGGATGTCTATTTTTCATTTTGCATTATTCTGCTTTGTGTCTGTTTATAGTTTATAACCACTTCACATATATTGTTGAAGCTAGAAGATTTAAGCCCATAATAGGTTTATTAAGTTAACTTGTTTGGTTATCAGCATCTCATTAGTAAGTTCTAGCTCCTTCTATGTATAATTGACCAAAGCATTGGTCTTTGACCATAAGTTTAAAATCCAGCCTTGGCCATAAATGTAATGGTAGGAGAAATGGTGGATAGTCTCCTGTATAAATGGCCATTCATCTTGTAACAGATCCTACTGTTTGGTGGTAGTTCTCAAAAGTAATGTGTTGAGTAGTTATCAAAAGCAAAGTGTACACTGGCCCAGCAAAAAGGATGGGGATGATGGGAAAATGTTCTGGGATAATGTTGATTTTAGGCAAAGCTTGACTGGGGCTCATACAATGTCACTAGAACCTAGATTGTCTCTGTCTCAGCTCTGATTTTTCATGTATTGACTTTATGCTTAGACCCAAGTTCCAACAAGATACTGGTTGCAGCTCCAGTCTACAGATTTTCAGAATCAACTTTAAGCTCCTTTCTGATCCTCTCCCAGAAATCTTAGGAAAGTCTTCATGCATCGTATTCATTCTGATTGAGTTTTGTTATATTGCTTTTTAGTTTTTCCTTATTATGACCAGTGTGATGTGATTTTTCTGATCAGCTTAAACCCATCTAAACCTCAATTCTGAAGCTGGGGATGGCTCATTTTACCAATTTTCATGGACTGAGAATGAGAAAAGAATTATTCCCCAACAATCCAATGGTACTGCTTTTTCCTGGAGAATGTGAGTGGATGCTGTGGGGCAAAATGAATGAATGAACAATGCTGGGGCCACCCCAGGATCAGTTATTCACCTACTGTATCTCTCCTCCAAGACTTCCCTTTCATACTTTGCTCTGTGATGCTGGACCTAGAACTCTGCAAACTGTACTTCGCAGGCTCCCTTGTCAGCTGGCTTCCTGCTAAGTTCTGCCAATGGGAGGCACTGCAGGAAGACTGGAGCGGAGAGGAGGGAAAGGGGAAATTTCTTTTGGTTTTCCAGTTTCCTTCATCTTCCCTCCAATAACAGCAGAAGGTTGGCTCCAGCCCCAGCTTCTTTTAGCCCTTCCAGCACCTTCCTCAAGTTTCTCCCCCTCCTTGTTTCTGGACATATATCTAGAGTTAGATTACATGTTCCAAAGGACAGGTGCAAAGTCTGTTCCAGAGAGAAATAGCTGATATGCCAAAGTAGCTGCAAGATTTTGCTAATTTACATAAGCAGAGACCTGGAAAACAGCCTGGGGATGATTTATAAGGTGATAGAGCAAGAAGGATTGTCTATAACAATGGAAAAGGCTGAATTTATCTGTATGATTCTTGGTTAGTTGACTGAAACCTGAGCTCAGTGATGCTGAGATGCTCAGACTTCCCTGGCATAATATAGAGGAGAGAATCAAAATGCTTAAGGAAATAAGATCGTTGAGGTACATTTATCTTGTACAGCCTCCACACTTACTCAGCCTCACTAAATCCACTGAGAGGGTCCAGGTTGCACTTCCTCAATTGAAGTATGGTGAAGAGTGTTAGTGAGGGAACACCAGAAATCTTGAATAGCTCTGTTGTGGCCATCTGTAGGCTGGGAGGTCTCCAGAATTCTGAAGTAGCAGAAACCAAGTGATAATACCAAACTGCCAGAGACAAGGTGGACAGAATTACCATAATGAGCAGCAAGGATGAAGTGCTAATTATCATCTGTACCATTTTAACCTGCAGAAATTTTTGGCAATGACTAGTTGATCACTATGTCCCTGGGAATGAAATATATGGACAGCCTATTAAAATGTTACTTAATGTATAAAACAGGTAAAACTACAGTCTGGTGGTCAGAAACCTGGAGAGAGATGCCCAAAGAGAGAACACTGGTATCTCCCTTCCTACCCCTCCCAATCTCAAAGCTTTAGTCAGTTCAGAGACCCAGAGCCCCTTGATTGCAGGGAAGACTGAGTTCTTTAGAGACAGATACCTATAAGACTACCTACACATATATCTCCACAGAGTCTCCAAAGGGATATAAAGCCATTTACTAGGATGATTGTACACAGGCTAATGGGTAATAGCGAGACCTTTCAGGAATTAACTAGACACTGGCTCTGATTTAATGTTAATCTTTAAGGATCCAAATGCCACAGTGGTCCACTGGCAGAGTGGAGCTTATGGAGGTTTGGTGATAAATTGGGCCCAGCGCTGTCTCATAGTAATCTGATGGTCTATAGATCCTCCTTGTGTTTATTTCCCCATTTTTTTAACATATAATTAGAATAGGCCTACTCAGCAGCTAGTAGATAACCACATTGGCTTCCTGATCCAAGAAATTGGGTGCTGTGGTAGGAAAGACCAAGCAGAAACCCCTAGAACTTGCTCTCCCTGCTAGGATAGTAAGCCAAAAGCAAAACCACATCTCAGGGGAAACTGCAAAGGTTAGGCCACTGTTAAAGAGCTGAAAAATGCAGGGGTGACCATTCTTCTGCTCACCTCCCTTTGCATTTGGTCTGCTTGGTTTGTGCAGAAGATGAATGGATCTTGGAGAATGACTATGGAATATCATAAATTTCATCATGTGCTAACACCAAGTACAGCTTCTGTTCCAGATGTGGAATCTCTCCTAGAACAAATCAGTATAACCCCTGGAACCTATGACACAGCATATCAATTTATAAGTGCTGCATGAAGTGGTTCTCTTTCACCTGGCAGGGGCCACAGATTGCCTTCATTGTTTCCTTCAGGCTATATAGAGTCTCCTACTCTTTTCTATAATCTAATCCAGAGATATTAATCATTTTGACAATCCACAAAACATGACACTCACTGGTCACTGCTGGTCCTGAAAATTCAAGTACCTAAGAAGTTTTAGTAAGGTAGGTTAGTGCCAGAGAATTGTAGATAAATCTCAGAATTCCAAGGGCCTACAACTTTAGTGACAGGTCTAGAGTTCCTATGCTCTACATCACATGGGATATGCCCTGCAATGGGAAAGACAACTTGTACCATCTACCCCTAAGAGATGGAACAACAATTTGGGGGCTTCTTTGAATTTTGGAGGCAACATACATACCGCATTTGAGTCTGATGTTCAGAACTGCTTATCAAGGAAACTGAAAGTTTTGAATGGGTCTCAGGGAAAGAGAAGGCTCTGCAGGAAGTCCGAGCTTCAGGGCAAGCTATTCTCCCACTCGGTCACTCTGACTTGCAGATCCAACATCACACAAAGTATCTGAAGCTTTCTTCTGGCAAGATTCATTGTGGAGAGCCTTAGGAAGTTTGGAGAAAAACTTATCTCTCTTCTGCAGATAAATGTCCTTTTGAGAAATAGCTTTTGGCTTGCTATGTGGTCCTGTTAGTGTCTGAATGCCTGACCATGGGACTCCAAGTGATTCAAGCTGCTCATCATGGATTATTACTGGCCTTTTAAAGCCATAAGGTTAGGCTTGTATCGAAGCAATTAATTATCTAGTGAAAATATCAATGATACAAATGATCAAGCTCAAGCAGGATCAAGTTGAATTCATAGGTGACTCAGACTCCTGCAGCACATAGACTAGCTGCATTGCCTCCTCTCCCTCCAGACATATCTATGGCATCATGGGAAATTCCCCATGAAAAACTGACCTCCTCCTCTACTTTCCCCCAGATTAGGGCCTAATTTATAGATAGTTCTCCACATTATGCTAGCATCCCACAGGAAGCAGAGTGCTACCATTTTACTGCTTTACAGGGTGAAGCAAAAGTAGATTTACAATTGTGAGTACATGAAACACAGAGTTGATTCTTATATTATTATTTCTTAATTATTGTATTATTTTCTAAGCCTACTTTTGCCTCACCCTGTATATTGCTGTTCTACCAAATATTCTGGCTCATATTCCAGAATGCCCATTCTTGTTTGGAAGTAGGCAGTCTGATATTCCCATTTTTCCTCTTCACCATCCTTAGCAGGCTGACTTACATCTTACTGTGGCAAAATAGCTGTTGCCCTTCCAGACATCATTCACAGACAAGGAAGAAATGATAAAGGAAATTCCTTCTGGCTTTCCCATTAGTCAACAAAACAAACTTCCAGAAAAATTCTGCTTACGTCTCCTTGACTGTAACTGTGTGGTATGAACACCTCAGCTGTGGCAGAAGATGGGAAAGTACTTATCTCTTCATATTCTTGTAGTGAAAAGTGGTGATGAAGAAGGGGGTTGGGAATGGCTGCTGAGTTCACCAATCAGCAGAGAGTCTGCCATTGGCATAACTAGTTGTTAACTGTTCTTGATGATAGAAACTGCTTTGTGAGACCCTTCCTGGGAATGCTACCCCATCTTTTAGACAATAGATGCTGGCCATCTTTTTCTGTTTCAGGAGACAAAAATAAATTCAAATCATCTGAAAACATCAGAGTGAGTATAAGGCACAGATATTTATGTAGTTGGTAATTCTGTGAGAAATAAGGCATTCCTTGCTGTCTGATCCTTGCATTCAGGTTTTAGAAAGAGAGTTAAATAGGTTTGGGTCAATAATGAGGTTGTACAACTTGGGCCAGGTTTGATTTCTGTCTGTGGTGTAAACAGTTGATGTCAAGATCAATACATGCTTCCAGGTCGTGGGTTATCTTTACTTGAATTTCCAATTAGGGAAAACCTCACAGAGTATTTTAGATTGAAGCACAGAGGCCTACAGTTTGTCTGAAACAAAGCTGGCGCCAACACTGAGGATATAGTCAATGGGATGATGTATCTAAAATTTGAGGGAGCCAGGAATTACCCTCTTTACATTTATTAAATAGACTTGCAGCTTTTTCCTGTCCAATTATCTGGAGTAAAGTATTTTTAAAGAATCATAGTCCATAACCCAAGGCAGGTTTAGGGGAATCCTGGGATCAGAATTTATCTCAGAAAGCCTTCTTCTTAGGCTTTGGGCAGTTAATTAGATGTTGTGTCAACACTGGGAGAATCCTGTGTTCCATTCAGCTTGGAGTGGGTATCATCTTGCCACACATCTAGGAACCACATTTCACCCAGACATTCTACATGACTACTCTTTTTGGAGGCCTTGCCATACACTACCTTTGTGTGTGTGTGTGTGTGTGTGTGTGTGTGTGTGTGTGTGTATGTGTGTGCATGCATGTGTGGCAACATTTTAGTGATTTTTAAAAATTGAAGTATAAATTGAAAAAATTTATTCACAGATATATATATATATATATATATATATATATATATATATATATATATACCTCTAAATTCATTGCAGCATTATTCACGATGCTCAAGACATGGACAAAACCGAAGTGTCCTTTGAAAGACGGCTGGGGAAAGAAGATGTGGTACATATATACTATGGAATACTACTCAGCCATAAGAAAGGATGAAATACTGTCATTTGTGACAACATATATAGACCACGAGAATATTATGCTAAGTGAAATAAGTCAGTCAGAAAAAGCTAAGAACTATACAATTTCACTCATATGTGGGATATAAAACTGAAAATCATCGACACAGACAACAGTATGGTGCTTACTAGAGGGAAGGGAGAACGGGGTAGTAAAGGGTAAAGGGGGCCAAATATATGGTGGTAGAAGATAATTTGACTTTGAGTGGTGGGTACACAATGCAATATACAGATCATATATTATAGAAATGTACACTTGAAACCTATATAATCTTATTATCCAATGTCACCCTAATAAATTTAATTTTTAAAATTTGAAGTATAATATGTATATAGTAAAAAACACAAATAATAAATATACAATTGGGAAAATTTTGGTTATCTGGACACGTGCATGTAACCTGCACCCCAGGTTAAGAAATAGAATATTACTGGCACCCCAGAAATTACCCTTTTCGTTTTTGCCCTCCCTGCCAAAACTACTCCTTCCATTGGTGACCATCCTCTTGATTTTTCTCCAGTTTCATTGAGCTATACTGGTAACCAATATATATAAAAGCCCAGCAACCGAACGGAGAACAACCAGTCAACCAGTCAACCAGTCGCTATGACATGCACTGACCACCAGGGGGCAGATGCTCAATGCAGGAGCTATCTTCCCCCTCCCGCCTGCCCCGTGGTCAGTGCGCTCCCACAGTGGGAGCCGCCACTCAGGGTGGGTCCACAGCCACTCCGCTGACCGGGATGAGTGGCGCTCCCATAGCAGGCTGATCCCCACAAGCCATGCCTCCCACCAGCGCATGAATCTGTGCACTGGCCCTCTAGTTGACATATAACATTATATGCTTAAAGTGCATAACATAATTATTTGATATGAGTATATATTGTAAAATGATTATCACAATAATTTTAGTAACTTCCATTACTTCACATAGTTATAATTGTTTTTCCCTTATGATAAGAATTTTTAAGATCTAATCTCTTAGCAACTTTTAAATATACAATATAGTATTGTGAACTATAGTCACCATGATGTGCATTACATCCCCAGAACTTATTTATTTTATAACTGGAAGTTTGTACCCTTTGACCACCTTCACCTATTTCCTCCACCTTCACCCCTCACTTCTGGTAACCACCAATCTATTTTCTGTTTCTATGAGTTCATTTTTTTTTTCAAATTTCACATATGAATTCATACAGTGTCTGTCTTTCTCTGACTTATCTCACTTATTATAATGCCCCCATGTTGTCACAAATGTCAGGATTTCATTCCTTTTTATTGCCGAATAATATTTCATTATATTTATGTACCACCTTTTCTATCCATTCATCAACACTCTCTTGACTTCGAACAGCATATATGTGATTCACCTGCTTTTGACACTTACATAAATAGAATCAAAGAGCATGTAGTCCTTTGTGTCTGGCTTCTTTCACTCACCATTACAATGATGGGATTCACCCATGTCGAAAACATGTGGTTGCAGTTCATTCATTCTCATTGAGGTGCAATATTCCATTGTATGAATACACCAGTATTACTTTATCCATTCTCCTGTTGATAGTCACTTGGGTAGTTTCAGATTTTAGGCTTTCATGCACAGTGTTGCTATGAATAATGCTGTACCTGATTTTTCATGCCTTTATGGACATGATTCTGTTGGATGAAATTGCCATGTCAGGAGGTATGTATATGTTCAGCTTTAGTAGATAAAAGCTGCTTCTTTCCCAGAATTAATGGTCATCCAGAATTGTCACTGTTAGCCTTGGAGGTTCTGGACTGGGCTTTTCTCTGGAAACAGTAGGGTCTCTGGCTTTTGCTAGGGAAAAAGAATTTCTGATTAAAAGCATAATGAGTTCACAGCATGTTCTTATAAACTCCTCTTAAGTTCCACGTTGCTGATTTTTCTAGATTTTTAAATTATTTTTAGGTGTTTCTTGAAAATTCTCATTTAAACAGCCTCTTTACTGCTTATTTATTTGGGATGGTCATGTGCCTTCCATGTGCTGGGCACAGCTGGGTGTTTAACCTGTTTTACTCCATTAAACTTCATAGCAAGCCTCTGAGGAAGTTCAGTTTCTTTTATAGATGGAAAACCCAAGATCAGGAACGGGAGTTGTAAAGCGTGTACAGCCAATCTACTTATCTCTCTGTGTCATTTGATATTACTACCCAGCTTATTCTGATACCTGGCTTTAAGAAATTTGGAATTTACTAAAAATGGAAAGATGCATTTCATAACTCTTCTCCCAACCTGCTGTTCTCTGCTAGAAACAGTGTGAGGAGGCTGCTGGTAAAAGTTAAAGCTTTGACACTATTTGAAAATCTACAAAGTGGCATCAAGGGAATAAAAGAGAGGAGGCTCTATAAAGCTGTCAATGTGGATCCAGTTAGACTGAAGAAGAGAGACAGTGCTTGTGCAGGTCCTGGCACCAGGTCCTGGATCATAACGTTGTACAGAGCATGCAGGGCAGGGCTGCTCCAGGCACACACCTGTTCTTCAATAAATGCTTGCAATGGCTTTCATGCCAAGCACTAGGCTGGGCCCTCAGAGAGGCTGCCCTGGAGGAGCAGTAGTGTACTGGAGAAGGCAGGCAGTTAAGCAAATAATTGCACAAACATGCTAAGATAGTGCTAAAAGAAATAGGAGACAGACTGGGCCACCAACAAATAGCCAGTTCTCCTGGGAGAGGATATGAGGATGTGGTTAGGAGGCATCTAATGAGGTGAGCTTGAAAAATAGTGGATGGCATGGGAGCGAAGTATGGAGGGGAGAATGAGGCTAGAATGCTGACAGGCACCACACATGAAGGTGGGGGAGCCATTGCAAAGCTTTAGCAGGGAAGAGGAAAATCAGATATTCTTGAGTTAGCTCATGGCATGAAGGAAGTGCTGAGGGGCAGATTCCTAGGCTGGGTTACAGGCTGGGTGTGAGGACTCTTCTGCCGTGTCATAAGATGGTCATGATGAGGTAGAGCTGCTGGTCACACAAACGAACCACTGGAAACTCACAGAACTGTTGGCCATGGACAGTTGCTAATACTCTTTCAAGCTGGGAGATGGAGTCTTATGAGTGTTTGTCCTCCAAAGTCTAGTGCTCCCTGGAGCCCAGTCTTCCCTGTGCTGTGTCTGAGGAGATGCATTTTGTCAGTGAAGTGAGCTTTCACACTTCCAGCGAGGAAATTTCATACTCTCATTGACCTCAAACAGAGTTCAATCCTCCCAAGAGAGGCTGCTGCTGGTAAAGTGCTGAGAGGGTTTGAATGATACCCACCCTTTTTCCAAGTGTGCTAAGGAGGCTCACCCAGGGGCATGTTAAGTCCACCCAATGGAAATAGAGAATAGTATCTTTCCTAACTATGAGCTACTAGCAGGGATGGAAAAGAGAGAGCCTGAATCTCTGCCCCTGCATCTGGAGGAAGAATCCCACCTGGTCTGTCTCCCTTCTCCAGGCTCCTGCAATGCTTGAGAATTCTGTTCTGTAAATGAAGGCAGAGGAATCAGGGGGACTGAGCAGAGAGGCTCAGGGAGTTTCTTCAGAAAAAGGCCAGGATGAGGGGCCCAAGAGTCCCTGTGTCTAGGGTCCCAGAGATACAAATGTCTCCTCTAGACAAAGAACTTGTTTATTTCCAGCAGCCTTGTCTCCCCAGGATCCCCAACACTGGTTCAGTGGAAAGAATGCTCAGGAGAAAGGGGCTATATGGCCTTGGGCTACGTCAGTGGTCGGCAAACTCATTAGTCAACAGAGCCAAATATCAACAGTACAATGATTAAAATTTCTTTTGAGAGCCAAATTTTTCAAACTTAAACTTCGTCTAACGCCACTTCTTCAAAATAGACTCACCCAGGCCGTGGTATTTTGTGGAAGAGCCACACTCAAGGGGCCAAAAAGCCGCATGTGGCTCGTGAGCCGCAGTTTGCCGACCACGGGGCTAGGTGAAGTGGTTGAGACTTTCCTACATGAACACCCATTTCTGATCCTTCTGCTGATAACAAATTCTGACTCTCCCCAGGACTAGACACGTGGCCCACACTGGACCAATATTCTATCCTATCCTGGGGAATAGAATTATGTGTCAAAGGAAGACGAAGGGTTGGCACCTGAGAAGGTCTCCTAGTTCCTGCTGCTGCTGAAATGCATGGGATAGCCCGGTCCCTGAAATACCATTACCAGGCCAGCCTTTCAGCTTCTATTTTTCAATTCTGTGAGCTACTTCAGGATCTTTCCAATTAATCGCTCGCGCACACAAGCAAAGATACACACACACACACACACACACACACACACTCACTCCACTCTTTCCTCATGTTTTCCCCCTGCTTAAGGCAGTCAGAATTGGTTTGTCTTATTGCGGCAGAATCTTGGCTGATGTAGAAATTGGTTCCAGAAATTAGTTGTAGACAGCAGGTCCTCAGGCTGTGTGGAATTGGTCCTGGGCCCGAATGGAATGTATAAATATACAGAGCAGGAGCAGCTCCTCAGTTACCTGTTGTGCTTACCTGAGATGACCAGGAGTCCAATGAGTGTGCAGCACTGGGGACCAGCAACCCTGCCATAGAGCACATAAGGGATGAGACATGGGGATATGGGTCCTCATGAGACCATCTGATAGCCTAAGAAAGTGTCCTAACCTAAGCTCAAACATAAAAAATCTCTCCTTAGAGCAAATAATCTCATTACTTGTAGCTGTTGGGCTGTTACTCCTTTAATATTTTCAGGGATTGAATCGTGAGGTTTTTGAATGACAACAATAGCTAATTCACAACCTCATTAACCGGGGGCATGGGTGGATATGGATTATAATACTGGGATGGGGACATCTGTGAGCACTGGAGGACTTGAGGACCCTACCTCTCTAAACCTTGCTGAAATACTCCCCTTGCCCATAGCTTGCTTACAAAAGTGGTTGACACTCTGCCCCTATCTCATTGTTGTTCTCTGAATAAGCAAGAGTTGGACACAGCATGGCATGCAGGGTGAAATTAATAATCAAGGTAAAGAAAAAAGTTGTTCCTGAAAATAACTATACTAGTAGTTCCATCATCTGGGGTAACTTGGTGGCATACATTTTGAGAGTGCTTAACTAATGAGGGTGAAATGTAATTTTAAATGAGGCAGAAGCTATTATTAGAGGTGAGTCCATAAGACACTGTCCCTGCTGTGTGTCTGCTTGGACAGTCAGCTGGATTCCAACAATTGGATGCTTTTTAATGAAAATTTCTACTGAAGACTGGCCCATGCTGGGTGAAAACCAAAAGTCCAGAAAGCTCTAAAGTAGTGAAAGAATGGAATTCAAAGGTCCACTCTCTTGCTGTATCCCTTGACAAGGTTCAAAAGACTCCTCTCTCCTTGTCTTGAGAAGGAGATGGTAGGGAAATGCCAGAATATTTTTTTAAAATATATTTTCATTGATTTCAAGAGGAAGGAAAGGGTGAGAGAGATAGAAATATCAATGATGAGAGATAATCACTGATAGGCTGCCTCCTGCATGCTCCCTATTGGGGATTAAGCCCGCAATCTGGCCATGTGCCCAGACTGGGAATTGAACTGTGACCTCCTGGTTCATAGGTCAACACTCAACCACTGAGCCATGCCGGCTGGGCCCAGAATATTTTTTAAATGCTCTACTGATAGTCCTCTCTAGATCAAGAATACTGTGGATAGGGTTCGCTCCAAATGGACTCTTGGTATCCTTGAAGATGGGGAAATATTACAGTGGCATGGCCCAGGGCACAGCTAGAAGTGAGGCAGCTTTTGTTCTCATAATAGGCAGTTTTGTAAGTGTGGTAGTCGGGACTCAGTGAACGATCTTTCACACAGTGCTAACTAGCTGTGATCAATCAATCATGTGTCCTCAGAGACTGTGACTTCTCAGCATCTGTGTCACTCAGGTCAGGCTAGGCTATACTATAGTAACAATAACTCCTGTAATCTCAGTGACTTAAAATAATAAAGATTTAAATTTTCTCACTCAACACCATCTTCCACTGAGGGTTAGTTAGGGAGGGAGATGGGGAGGGCTATGGTCATCATGGTTATGAAAGGGCCCAAGTGTATCCCACCCAGAGGGAGAAAGAGATCTAGTGGGTCTCATACCAGAAATTAAACACTCAGCCACAGAGGAACACATATGATTTCTCACTGGGTAGAAGTAGTCTATAGTCCCAGCCCACCAATGGGAGAACAGGAAATGCAGTCTATTGTGTACTTAAAAGTGGAGCACTAAAAATATTTTGGAAATAAAACCAATTCTTGATTATCATGCTATCCTCTTAAATATCACACAGTGCCAATGACTCCATGAGAAAGTTTCTTGTGGCCTTTTAAATAACAATGGTAAAAATTTGAGCTTGATTTTCAGGTGGTTCCAATAGTATCTGTCCGTACCACCAAGAAGTGAATACTAGGGAGTTACATCTCTACTCAGAGATAGCCTGAAACACCACTGGGGAAGGGAAGGCCTCCTGGCAGGCCAATTCTGCCTAGGAGGAGAGATGAGCTGAGGTAGGGTCTGCACAATTTCTGACAGTGGCTGCTGAATTGGTTGTGTGATTAGAATCTTGGAAGGAACAAGATCAGAAGATTGTAGACCAAGGATGGATAGACTCTCCATATGGGTCCAGAGCCTGAAAATACTATGCCAAAAGGGTTATGTCCTCTGTCCACAATCAAGAAGCAGGAAAGAGAGTGGGAATGGTTTTTTGAAGACTCCATTTTGACACCAGCTGGTAGGTGACACCCTGCAAGAGGTGGCCTCTATTCTGCATTATACAAAAGTGGGTTTATAATTGTTCCTATGGAAAGTAAATACAACATTTAATAAAAATAATATTACAAGAATAAACTCTGTGTCACATACTCACAACAATAAACCTAATTTTGCCCATCCTGGGTGGTCTGTATGCTATTTCTATGAAATCTCAAATACTCAGGTTCAGGAAGCAAAGAGAGGGTACTGCTTACAACCCTTTAGTTTTGCTTCTCGGGCTTCTGAGCTCAGGCCCATTCTACTAACACTGAGTCAAAACGGGGCTGTGGTAAAGGACTTAGCCTCCTCTCCAGACTGCTGAGCCCTGGCCACACCTACTGGCCTTGTGGGATCTGTGACTACCAGTGTCTCAAGGGCGCTGCTTTCTCTGAGCTATACACTTAGCTAGAGCTAGGGCCTATAGACACTCCCCACACTCTGCCTAAAGGAGGCCCCATCACTTTAGCACCCTCACAGCCTTTGTGCCACTGTGTGGTCTGCAGGGGTGAGAAAAAAGAAATAGCAAAAAGAGTGGGTCCAGAGATAAACAACCTCATTTGCAGCCACAGACCACCCCTGGGCTGGGCCAAATTGGTGAATGAAGAGCCTCATTCTCATGGCATCTGAAAACACAGAAATGACATGAGAGAAGAGAGATGCTTAATGTAGGGGTATGTAGAATTTAAACTGCTGTGGGCATCTCTCTCTCTCTCTCTCTCTCTCTCTCTCTCTCTCTCTCTCTCTCTCTCTCTGAGTCTATCCATCCTTTGTCTGCAATCTTCTGATCTTGTTCCTTCCAAGATTCTAATCACACAACCAATTCAGCAGCCACTGTCAGAAATTGTGCAGTCCCTACCTCAGCTCATCTCTCCTCCTAGGCAGAATTGGCCTGCCAGGAGACCTTCTCTTCCCCAGTGGTGTTTCAGGCTATCTCTGAGTAGAGATGTAACTCCCTAGCATTCACTTCTTGATGGTACGGACAGATACTTTCTCTCTGAAAGAGAGGTGTGTGTGTGTGTGTGTGTGTGTGTGTGGTGTGTGTGTGTGTGTGTGTGTGTGTGTGTGTAGGGGATTGAAGTGTTTGGGAGGAAGGAGGAAGAGGAGCAGGATAAACTGAAATGTTGGTCTCACACTGGCCTCTGGAAGGAGAAACGAGGCTTCAAGCCTTGAGAGAGAGACACATATCTCTTGTTGGGTGATCAGAGAGTAGGACATAAATCCCCGATTAATGATTCAGTATTATTGCCTTATATATACTTGTATTTCTTTCATCAGGGCACACTGTGTTCTACCAAGGTCTGGGTCCTGGGAACAAAACAACAAAGCCTGTCTCTTTCCAGACACATCTTCTTAGCAAAACCTTTCATGGATAAGAATGACTCCCATTCATGTATTTCTTCATCTCTTTATTCATTCATGAGTTCATTCCCCAGAGCTTGGCTCTCACTTTACTTAAATGACTATGGGTAGGCCTTGCCTTCCAGAACCACAGTTCCCTTGGGTTGTTTGTAGCCAGTCCCAGCCTCTGGGGAAGAGACTGATGGGAATAAGGTGCCATGTCCAGGCCTGTGCTTCCAATCCACTTTGTGGAAGGGGGCTTCTCTGTCCCTTGTATTGCTGGGTTGGGATTAGTCCAGAGCCGGGCACGGGGGAGGAGGGCAGCTTCAGGACCAGTGCTGGATTCAGACCTCTAGTTTCCCGTCCAGGGGATGGGGAGACATTAGAGACCCTAGAGGAGGAAGCAGAGATTTCTAGATTGGTGGCTCAACTTCTGATGGCCAAGTGCTGGGTTGCTTGCTGTTGGTAGTGAGGTAATTGTGCTTAGGCCTGTTGAGGACACTGGCAAGACATGGCAAGGTTTCTAGCCTGAAGGTTACCTTGGTAAGGCTCATACTTCTGTTGGACCATGTCCACTCCCTGAAGCTACTCTGGCCTCAGGGAGAAGAGCCTGTCACAATGAATGTGAAGCCTGGGGCAGTCTGTGGGAAGGCCATGACATTATGGTGCATGTTGTCAGCCAGCTCCTGAGTGGCACCCGCTCAGGGTGAGAAGCAGAAATGGCTGGTCCAGGTCAATTGGAGATTGATTTACTTGACATGTCCATGTTATCTGTCTACTGGATTTCCAGAGATGGCTGATCCTCAATTGATATCACACTGGACAGAATGAGAGTGACAGGACGGGCTGTCTGCTCAGATCCTGACTCCAATACTTCCCCACTCCCGTAACTGCACTATTTAACCCTTTCAGGCAGGCACAGCCTCCCAGTCTCAGGGACCATATCTGCTCCAGGCAGGTGCTCTGTAAGGAACCTGGGGTCTGTGACTTGTTGACTTGGGATTCCATCCACCTGGTTATGGTACCATCTCAGGTGTCCTGGATTTTAGAATCAAGGCATTCACCCCTTTTCTAGGATCAGCCTCTCTCTGTATCTTTGCTTGACCCTGTGGACACTGGTCTCATTCTCTATGGTGAAACCCCCATCTCTGGATTCCAGGTTTTCCTGTAACAGGCCCTGGTTGACCTCAAGCCTTCCAGAGATTTGTCCTGCCCTTGAGTTTGTCTCTGGGACCCAAACATTCCTCAGAATTTGCCTTGTTCTCAGTCTTTGTCCCCTTCTGAGCACCACCTTCAGGTTCCATCTTATTCCTGGCCCTAGTTGGCTGTTGTCACCCCTAAATGCTGTGCATACCTGCCAGAGTCCCTTATTGCTTCAGCTTTGTGCCCCATACTGATATTAAATGTTTGCCCAGACTACATCTTGGGATACTGTATCCACTGGACATGTGGTTATCAGGGTCTAGGATCCCAGTTCCTAGTGGGTGGTTCAGTGCTACCTCCTGACCTCTTCCCATGTCCTGCCTGTTGGGAAATATTGGCAAGGCCTCCTTCCACTCCGTGCTGTTTGCGCTGACCCCATGATCTAATGGGCTAGTGCTGTGCCCTCTGTCTGTGGGTTTGGCCTGAAGTCACCCAAATGCCAGCTTTAAATAGGCCAACTGGGGAGGGAACACCACTTGCCTCTCTGGAGGTATCAAGTAGGACCATATTTTATACTAAGAGAGCTAAGCATGTGCTTCTCAGTTGTAAGGAATGCTTTATGATCGTGGACAATTTACTTAATCTCTCTCTATTCCTTAGTTTCCTTGCTTGTAAAGTAAGGGTTCTAATACATCACAGGATCATTACAGCAATTAATTGAGATAATGCATATAACATAGTGCAGCGTTTGAAACATTGTAAATTCTCCATAAATGGTGTCTATTAATTTTAATCTATTTCCAACTTTGGGTGGCTTGGAAGTTTGTTCTTATTCAGGAAGGAGGCAGTTTCCTTTTATTACCCTGCTTAGTCACTCTTCTATTGTCTGATGCTTGGACCTGCACCTTTCCTAGGGCCTAAGGACTGGTCCAATCTCTGTGTTCTGGCCATCCCACCATTTGTCCTATTCCTTTACCATAGGGCTCCAGCTCTGGAAGATGCCATAGACCAAACCATGCACACAGAGTGTAAAGATCCTTCCTTGTATGCTCTCTATCCCTTAAAGACATCTTGATAATACATTTGAACTCTACCATAGCAGTCATGTGAACTTGTGAGCTTTCTGTTAAAGAAAACAATAGTAATAAAGTGAATGTGCATATTGATAGGGGTGGGGAGATGATACTTCTCACTTTCACAAAGAGTTTGATCTTATAGCTCCAACCTCATTCTCTTTCTGCATCCCACTTGGGCCTTAAGCAATCTTTCCCACTCAATACTAATTAGATGTGCACATGACCTATTATTTTCACACTCTCTCCAGAGGCCAGTCCCAGCCTCTGGGGAAGAGACTGATGGGAATAAGGTGCCATGTCCAGGCCTTTTATCCAAATTAGCATTTAATTGTTTAATTGTCTAATAAGTGTGTTTGTAAGATATTCAAGGCCAAGAAGGGCTGGAGGAGTGACTCAGAACCTAACAATAAGTGGGGATATGCAATGAGATGCTGGCAAGCCCTTCCACCCCATCAGAGCATGTCCACCACCAAGATTCAAGTTAGAGTTCCACCTGGCCAGCAGCTCAACACAAAAGCTCAGCCCAGAATTCCTTCATGCTGAATTAAGTTTTAGCTAGGAATCATTCTCCCCTCCTTTCTTATTTCCTTTCTCTCACATCTTTCTCCTTCCCCTTATGGAAATCAATGAATAAAAGGTTTTCATGTTGTGTCCCATCTTTGTTTCGACTTCACATTCATTCATTAAACAGATGTCCATCAGAAGCCTATTCTGTTCCAAGAATATTGGTTAAGTAGCTTTGAGCTGAGGGCTGCATACATTTTGACCGTATTGAGCACAAGGAAGAGTACAATGTGTGTTCAAGAAATACCTTCAATTGATTTGTTTAATGTTCCAAGGTTTAGAACTTGAAACGATAATTATTTCTCAGATGGTAATGAAAAAGAAGGCCCACCCAATAAGTTGGTGCACTGCTATGAGGGTACACACTTACCATGTGCCAGACCCCATGCTGGATTTCTGCACTGCCATTCTCCGGTCTGCTCTTGGCCCTTCTTTGCCCTTCCCTTTGTTCCAGATGCTCAGTCACTCAATAAGATTTTACTGAGAACCAGCCCTTGGGATTCAAGGCAAATATCTGCTTTTAAAGACTCAGCACCAGAAGATAAACATATGAAAGACAGGGCACCTAACCCAACCCTGGGGCAAGGCACAATGGTGCGGGTGTGCTTCTGCTTTCCTGTTGTCATGCAGTATTTGTGAATCACTAATAGTGTGGTCTTTCACTTTCCCCTAGTCTGTCTTCTCATACTAGCACCTTAGATAGCACATGGAAGGACATCAATCTTTTTACTTTTTTAAATTGATTTCAGAGAGGAAGAGTAGGATAGAAGCAACCGTGACTTCCTGTTTATAGGTCAACAGTCACCCACTGAGCCACGCCAGCTGAGCAGAAGGACATTAGTTTTGAGTTCTAATTCCACAGAGCATCTCACTAACTTCATACCCAGCTTGTCTCATAGCAAAAAATGACAAATGGGGATGGGGCGGGGGAGGAAAGGCTCTGTCTGGCAGGTTTTGTGCTGGGTTGAGGGGAGAGATGGCTCTGGAATTGGAGAGATAGCTGTCTCTCAGGACAAAAGTGGTTCTGCTGCAGGAAATCACTGACAGGAAGTCTCTCCTATGACAACCCCTCCCCCAAGTCAGACTCTATGATTCTAGAACATCTCTGCCAGCTCCAGGGGCACTGCTCCACTCTAAACTTGAGCTGTTCTGAAAGCCCTCTTCCTTATTCCCTGCATGCTTCCCCTCTTTCTTTTGCCTTTCAGAAGTCACCTAAGGACCCTAGTGGCACTCAACTTGCAAGCAGAACTGGGACAGGAAATCTGTGCTCTTCCTTTCCCACAGATGCACAGCTGTTCCCACTCAGCGGTGGAGAGCCAGGCCCACCACTTACAGAGAGGAGAGAATTTAGGTGCCACTGACTTCTGCCAGCAGGAGGACGAGATGTCTACATCCCATTGAAGGACATGCCCAGATCCTTCCTGGCCACATGGTGAGCAGAAATCTGTCACTGAAGTCTGCCTCCTTGGCAGTCTGCGGACTGCAAGTTCATGGAGAGACCAAGAGCCAGGAAATGAGTTAGAAAGCAGTGAGACTGCTGGCAGACTTGAAGAGTCTGGTGCTGTGAAGAACTCAGAGGCAGACTATCCAGCCACAAGACAAGGTCTCACTACCCACCCTCAGGGTGGGAGAAGGCCCAGCAAGATCCCAGAGGGGCATGAAGAATATCACAGGCACTCAGGCTCCTTGGCCACATTTGGGAGGCTTATTTCCCTTTGTGTGCTCTCTTGGAAGAGTCCCTCCAAGCTGCCACTGTGATTGGGGCCATTCATTCCCCACATCCCCTTTGCTCTGCTGAAGGGGGTCAGCATGGCCACTGGGGGAATTGGCTGGACCAGTGATGCTAGTTCACAGACCCCCTAGAGCCGTGAAGATGAACAAGCAGGACCTGCATAAAAGTTATTCCTTATATTGAAACAATCTTTTTTCTTACCTATAATTTCTACCCAGTAGTCTGAAGTGCCAGAAAATTGGGCTTCTCCTTGTGTGACAGTCTTCCCAGTATTTGAAGTTATTCAAGAGTGACCATACTTATAGTATCCAGATGAATTACCCCTTATTTCTCCAATAACTGTTTCTAAACCCCTCTTTATCCTCCTGTTTTCACTAGATGTTATAACTTGTTATTGAAAGTTCAGTCCATAGACCAGTAGCATTAGCATCCCTAGGGAGTTTGCCAGAAATGCCAAATCTCAGGGGTCATCCTATACCTTCTGAATTAGAACCTGCACTTTAGCAGATTCCCTAAGTTATGTATACACATATTAAAGGCTGAGAAGTACTGGTTTATAGCATCTTCATAGCAACATACACATTTATATGTATATGCCAGACAATAGAATGATTCATTCAATTATGACATATTTAGGATATAGGGTAGCATGCATTATGCATAGGACCTATATAGAAACTACATAGAAACCTGGGGAAGAGCGAATACTAATAACTAACATTTAAAGCGAGTCCCAATTACACCCCAGACTGTGTTCAAAGCATATTAGTGATTACCTCCTTGAATCATCAAAATAACCCCACAAGGTAGATAACACTGTTATTCCCATTTTAAAAGTGATGAAAGAGGCCCAGAGAGAGTGCGTAACTTGCCTATGATCATATAGCTGGAGCCCAGGCAGGTAAATTCCAGAGCCTGTGTGCCTGACCACTGCTAAGATCAAATGATGCAGCCAGCGTTACAGGATTGTGTATAAGCTATGACTGCAAGTATGAGGATATATACTGAGTATTTGCTAATAATGTCACATTGTGCTATTGTAATAAAAACAATAAAAAACCAGCATGCCCCCAACTGAGCACAGCTTCATCCAGCCCCAGCAGTATTTCTATCATCTCTCTTACATTATTTCAATTTAAACATTTACAACACAAAAATAATAGACAGCCATGATAAAAAATTTTTTTTCATACACAAAAAGATATAAAATGAGAAGTAAAGTACTCCCTCTCTAAAAGTCTTCCTCTACTTTGAGATGATCACTGTTAGCAGTTTCTTGTATATCTTTCAAAAAGTGTTCTGCATTTAAAATAACGAACACAGACATGTACATATATAGGGCACACACAATCCACTCTTAGCTCAGATACATCTGTTAAAGCAGCCTTGGGATTGGCTCCTGTTTTATTTATGATAAATTGGAATACCCAGATCTTTCGCACATGAAGTGTTAAGTTTTCATCTCCATCTTGTACAATTTTTTTTCTCACCTCAATGTAGGCTATTTCATGTCTTCTTATTGAGTTTCAAGTAACTTGTATTCTAGCATTCTAATGAATTAAATCTTTTTCACTTCTGACTCTAATGCATAGAAGCTTTCTCTTTCACAAGTCTAATAGTGTATGCTGTTTTTCCAAGCCCAAGGGAATGACTGCAGGGCTGGGGGAGGGGAGCAGGGGGAGCACAGGTGGTTTTCGAGGATCGCTATTAACAGTGGAACAAAAAATTACAGTGAAATGTTAGTCAAAGCTACGTTCAGATAGTGGGGGTTTTACTTTCCCTTGTTACTTTTCTATATTTCCCAAATATTTAACAATGAGCATGGATTTATTTGGATTAATTTTGTCATTAGAAAAAAAAAGAGAAGAATTGAAAGCTGTAGTTTTATAGATTGGATATTGTTTCCACCTCATCACTGTCTTCCTGAAAGAGATGGCATGTCCATTCTCTTTGTTGGGACACTTTATAGTGGCCCCTAGTAGAGTAAGAAGTGTCTATGGACAGATGAGCAGCCAGTGCTTTTCAGCTCGGCTTGCTGGTTCCCGGTCCCTGGTGCAACCTCAAGTGTGTCCCTGGTAGCAACCTTCTTTCACTTGGAGTTAACAGTACAAACACTACCATGTCCTATAATAATGTTTCCCATCTGCAGTCATTTCAATCATACAAGCAACCCCAGGGCTACCAGCAGGCACTGTGAAGCTAGAAATGAAAACAGAAGAGGCCATTGATGTACATTGGCGAGAACAGGATAACTTCACACATAGATGGTTTGGCTATTGTCCAGCATTAATGTCAACTTGTCTATTTAAAATTTTGGACATGAATGAACTTTGCTAACAGATACAGATTGAGTTTGGAAGAGTAACCAAAAATATTAAAATTGACCTATTAATTTACTGATATTCCAGTGGAACTCTGAGAATATAGGAGAGAGAGAACTACATAACCAGACACCCAGAGAAGAGAGACCATGGGGAGACAAAGACACAGCCCGCATATGAAAGAAAAGCAGGTATCACCAGAAAAGGAAGTAAACGAAATGGAGGCAAGCAACCTTCCAGAAAAAGAATTCAGAGAAATGGTCGTAAGGTGCCTGAAAAGAATGGAAGACAAATTCGACAATATGAGCAAGAACCAAGAGGAAATGAAGAAGAACCAAGAAGAAATGAAAAATGACATCGCTGCTGTAAAGAACTCAATAGAAAGCATCAAGAGTAGACTAGAAGAAACAGAGGACCGTATCAGTGAGCTAGAAGACAAGATGGGAAAAAATACCCAAGTAGAGCAACTTCTAGAAAAAAAAAATTAAAAGGCAGGAGGAGAGCCTAAGGGAACTTTGGGACAACACGAAACAAAACAACATCCGCATAATAGGCATTCCAGAAGGAAAGGAAACTGAGCAAGGAATATAAAACCTCTTTGAAGAAATAATGACAGAAAATTTCCCTGATATAGGGAAGAAAAACCCCACACAAATCCAAAAAGCTCACAGAGTCCCAAGCAAAATGAACCCCAAAAGACCGACGCCAAGGCACATTATAATTAAATTGGCAAACACCAACGACAAAGTAAGAATCTTAAAAGCGGCCAGAGAGAGACAGAAAGTTACATACAAAGGAACCCCCATCAGAATAGCAACTGATTTCTCAACAGAAACTCATCAGGCCAGAAGGGAATGGAATGAAATATACAAAGTCATGCAAAGGAAGGGTCTGAATCCAAGAATACTGTACCCAGCAAGGCTATCAATCAAAATTGAAGGTGAAATCAGGAGCTTCACAGACAAAAAAGGACTAAGGGAATTTATTACCACCAAACCAGCAATGCAAGAAATGCTAAAGGGTCTGCTATAAAAAAAAAAAAAAAAGAAATAGGAAGTGAAGAAGGAACACAGGGGTAAAGAATAGGAATGGCGACAAATAAGTACCTATCAATAATAACTTTAAATGTAAATGGATTAAATGCCCCAATCAAAAGACATAGGGTAACGGATTGGATAAGAAAACACGACCCATATATCTGCTGTCTACAAGAAACCCACCTCAGAAAAAAAGATGCACACAGACTGAGGGTGAGGGATGGAAAAAGGTTTTCCAGGCAAATGGAACTGAAAAAAAAGCTGGGGTAGCAATACTTATATCTGACAAATTAGATCTCAAAGTGAAGGACATAACAAGAGATAAGGAAGGCCACTTCATAATACTAAAGGGAGCAATCCAACAAGAAGAAATAACTCTGGTAAACATATATGCACCCAATACAGGAGCACCCAAATACATAAAAAAAAACTCCTGGAGGATATCAAGGGAGAGATTGACAGCAATAAAATCATGGTAGGAGACTTTAATACCCCACTATCACCATTGGACAAATCCTCTAAACAAAAAATCAGCAAAGAAACATCAATCCTAAATGACTCACTAGATCAGATGGAATTAATTGACATCTTCAGAACATTTCACCCCAAAGCCACAGAATATACATTCTTCTCAAGTGCACATGGGTCATTTTCAAAGATAGACCATATGTTGGGACATAGGCAAAGTCTCTTCAAATTCAAGAAGATAGAAATCATATCAAGCATCTTCTCAGACCACAGTGGCATAAAACTGGAAATCAACTATAATAAAAACAACCCAAAGAAATCAAACACATGGAGACTAAACAGCATGCTATTAAATAATGACTGGGTTACCAGAGAGATCAAGGAAGAAATAAAAAACATCATGGCAACAAATGACAATGAAAACACTACAATCCAAAATCTATGGGACACTGCGAAAGCAGTCTTGAGAGGGAAGTTCATAGCTCTACAAGCCTACTGCAAAAAACAAGAAACAATGGAAATAAATTACCTAACCCAACAACTCAAAGAGTTAGAAAAAGAGCAACAAGAAAAGCCCAGTGTAAGCAGAAGGAAGGAAATAATAAAGATCAGGGCAGAGATAAACGACATAGAGACCAAAAAAAAAAAAAAATACAAAAGATCAACAAAACCAAGAGCTGGTTCTTTGAAAGGATAAACAAGATTGATGAACCTCTAGCCAGGCTCACCAAGAAGCAAAGAGAGAGGACCCAAATAAACAAAATCAGAAATGAATGAGGTGAAATAACAACAGACCCCACCGAAATACAAAAGATTGTAAATAAATACTATGAACATCTCTCTTCCAACAAACTGGACAACCTGGAGGAAATGAACATATTCCTAGAAAAATATAACCTTCCAAAACTCAATCAGGAAGAATCTAAACAGCTCAACATGCCAGTAACTATGGAAAAAATCGAAGCAGTCATCAAAGAGCTTCCGGCAAACAAAAGCCCGGGGCCAGACGGCTTCACAGGAGAGTTTTACCAAACATTCAAGGAAGAACTAAAACCTATCCTCCTCAGACTATTCCAAAAAATTCAAGAGGAAGGAACACTTCCAAGCTCCTTCTATGAAGCCAGCATCACCCTAATACCAAAACCAGATAAAGACAACACACTGAAGGAAAATTACAGGCCAATATCCCTCATGAATGTAGATGCCAAAATCCTCAACAAAATTCTAGCAAATCAGATCCAGCAGTACATCAGAAAGATCATACACCATGACCAAGTAGGGTTTATCCCAGGAATGCAAGGATGGTACAATATCCGCAAATCAATAAATGTGATACATCACATAAACAAATTGAGAGATAAAAATCACAGTCATATCAATTGATGCAGAAAAAGCATTTGACAAAATCCAACACCCTTTCTTGATAAAAACTCTCAACAAGGTGGGAATAGAAGGATCATACCTCAACATAATAAAAGCTATATATGATAAACCCACAGCTAACATCATACTCAATGGGCAAAAACTAAAACCATTTCCCCTAAGAACAGGAACAAGACAGGGATGCCCACTCTCACCACTCCTGTTTGACATAGTACTGGAAGTATTAGCCATTGCAATTAGACAAGAAGAAGAAATAAAAGGCATCCAAATTGGAAAAGAAGAAGTAAAACTGTCCCTATTTGCAGATGA
Organism: Plecotus auritus; assembly: GCF_963455305.1. Taxonomy (NCBI): domain Eukaryota; kingdom Metazoa; phylum Chordata; class Mammalia; order Chiroptera; family Vespertilionidae; genus Plecotus; species Plecotus auritus. The sequence continues at coordinate 149,367,499 of NC_137773.1, forward strand.
CATGATATTGTACCTAAAAAACCCTAAAGACTCCATCAAAAAACTAACAGACTTAATAAATGAATTCGGCAATGTAGCAGGATACAAAATTAATGCCAAGAAATCTATGGCATTTCTATACACCAACAGTGAACTTACAGAAAGAGAGACTAAAAAAGCAATCCCATTTTCCATCGCACCAAAAAAATTAAGAAACTTAGGAATAAACCTAACCAAGGAGGTAAAAGACCTATACGCGGAAAACTACAGGACACTGAAAAAAAGAGATAGAGGAAGATGTAAACAGATGGAAGAACATACCATGTTCATGGATTGGTAGAATCAACATCATTAAAATGTCCATACTACCCAAAGCAATATATAGATTCAATGCACTCCCCATTAAAATACCAATGGCATATTTCACAGACCTAGAAAGAACTCTCCAAAAATTCATCTGGAATAAAAAAAGACCCTGAATAGCCACAGCAATCCTGAGAAAGAAGAATAAAGTAGGAGGGATCTCAATACCAGATTTCAAGCTGTATTACAAAGCCACTGTCCTCAAAACAGCCTGGTACTGGCACAAGAACAGACATATAGATCAATGGAATAGAATAGAGAATCCAGATATCGACCCAAACCAATATGCGTAATTAGTATTTGACAAAGGAGGCATGAACATACAAAGGAGTCAAGACAGTCTCTTCAATAAATGGTGTTGGGAAAATTGGACAGATACATGCAAAAAAATGAAACTAGATCACCAACTTACACCATACACAAAAATAAACTCAAAATGGATACAGGACTTAAATATAAGACGAGAAACCATAAAAATACTAGAGGAATCCACAGGCAGAAAAATCTCAGACATATGCCAAAAGAACTTTTTCACTGATACTGCCCCTAGGGCAATGGAAGCCAAAGAGAAAATAAACAAATGGGACTACATCAAAATAAAAAGCTTTTGCACAGCAAAAGAAACCATCAACAAAACAACAAGAAACCCCAATGTATGGGAGAACATATTTGCAAATGTTATCACTGATAAAGGTTTAATCTCCAACATCTACAGGCAGCTTATACAACTTAATAAAAGGAAGATAAGTGATCCAATAAAAAAATGGGCAACGGACCTAAATAGAATCTTTTTGAAAGAAGACAGAAGGAAGGCCAAGAGACACATGAAAACATGCTCAAAGTCACTAATTATCCGAGAGATGCAAATCAAAACGACAATGCGATACCATTTCACACCTGTCAGAATGGCTATCATCAACAAATCAACAAAGGACAAGTGTTGGCGAGGATGCGGAGAAAAAGGAACCCTCGTGCACTGCTGGTGGGAATGCAGACTGGTGCAGCCACTGTGGAGAACAGTATGGAGTTTCCTCAAAAAACTGAAAATGGAACTCCCATTTGACCCAGTAATCCCACTCCTAGGAATATATCCTAAGAAACTAGAAACACCAATTAGAAAGGATATATGCACCCCTATGTTCATAGCAGCACAATTTACAATAGCTAAGATTTGGAAACAGCCTAAGTGCTTGTCAGCAGATGACTGGATCAGAAAACTATGGTACATCTACACAATGGAATACTATGCTGCCATAAAAAAGAAGGAATTACTACCATTTGTAGGCACCTGGATGGAATTAGAGAACATTATGCTAAGTGAAATAAGCCAGTCAATGAAAGAAAAACACCACATGATCTCACTCATTTGGGGATAATGAAAAACATTATAAACTGATGAACATAAAGATAGATATAGAGGCAGTAAAGCATCAAACAGACTGTCAAATTACAGTGGTAAGGTTAGGGAGAGGTGGGGGAAATAAGAGATTAACTGAAGGACTTATATGCATGCATATAAGAGTAACCAATGGATGCAAAACATTGGGGGGTGAGGGCATGTATGGGAGTGGGGTGGGGGGGCAATGGTAAGATAGGTACACATATAATACCTTAATAAAAAAAAAAAAGAAAAAAGAAAAAAACAAGTGTCTATGTGCCTGATGCATTGACGTTGGATTTGACCACATGGATTGCTATGGCCAATATGATTTTAGCTGATGTGATAGGAGCAGAGGCTTCAACTTGTGTGGTTTGGTTTGGTCACTTGTGCTTCTGTAGCCCACCATTGATCCACCATGAGAAGATCATGCCCTAGGTAGCTGGGGGTCCCTGAACTGAGAGCCCTGGGAGCAGATTTGAACCTGGCCCCTAGCCCGAGGCAGAGATCCCCACTCACCATCAACCTGCTGAACTCTGAGTGAGAAAAATACGTGTCATTTGGGAAGTTTCTTCTGTACTGCATAATTAGAGTAATAACTGACCTGTACTCCCATGGGGAGAAAACTTTACCAGCTGGAGTGCAGTGTTTAAGTACAGATCCTTTCGCTTTTAGTCTTACAGATTCCACTTATTGCCAAAATAATTACATAAACACCTTCCCCTCACCCTTGATTCAGTGAGGTTGTTTCATGCACTTGTACAATTAGATTCTTTTGTCACGTTCTATTTTCCATTCTAGGACATCTCCCCCAAATGATCTCCTAAACGATTTTTAAAAATTTCCATGTGTATAGTCTTTGGACTATAAAGTTCTATGGATTTTGACAAATGTATAGTGTCATGTGGCCACCATTTTAGTATCATAAAGAGTAGTTTCCTCATCCTAAAAATCCCCTGTGCTTCACCTATTCAACCCTCGCTCTGACCTCACCCACTAGCATCTGTCCCATTTACCATCTCTATAGTTTTGCCCTTTCCAGAATGTAATATAAATGAAATAACATAGTCTTTTCAAACTGGCTTCTTTCAGTTAGAAATATGCATTTAAGATTCATCCATTACCCATGTCTTTGTGTGGATTAATAGCGCATCCCTTTTTATCATCGAACAGTATTTCATTATATGAATGTACTACAGTTTGTTTATTCATTCACATATCAAAGGATATCTTGGTCACTTCCAGTCTTGGATAATTATGAATAAAACTGCTCTATTCATGTGTAGGCTTTTGTATAGATACGTTTTCAAATCACATAGATAAATACCTAGGAGTGTGATTGCTGGATTATATAACAAGAATATGTTTGGCTTTGTAAGAAACTGCCAAACCCTCTTCCAAAATGGCTGTATCATTTTAATTTCCCACCAGCAATAAATGAGAGTTCCTGTTCCTCCACATTCCTGTCAGAAATTAGTATTGAAAGGGTTTTTTTTGTGTGTTTTCTTTTTATTTTAGTCATTTTAATAGGTATGTAGTGGTATCTCTTTGTTGTTTTAATTTGCATTTTCCTAATGACAAATGATGGTGAACATACATTCAATTGTTTATTTGCCACCTGTAAATCTTCTTTGATAAGGTGTCTATTCAAATCTTTGGCCCATTTTATAATTGGGTTGAGTATCTTCTTATTGCTGAGTTTTAAGAGTTCTTTGTATGTTTTGGACATTAGCCCTTTATGGAACATATGTTTGCAAATATTTTCTCCTTGTTTGTGACCTGTCTTATTCATTCCCTTAACAGAGCAGACATTTTTAGCTCCAATAAAATTCAACGTATCCATTTTTTATTTCATGGATAATACTTTGCATGTTGTATCTAAAAACTCATCACAAATCTCAAGATCATGTGAATTGTATTCCATATTTTCTTGTAGGACGTTTATAATTTTGTATCTTACTCAAAATGGTCTATAATCCATTTTGAGTTAATTTTTGTGAAAGGTATAAAGTCTGTGTTTATTTTCTTTATTCCTTTTCTTTGCTTTTTTTCACAGATGGAAGTCTATTTCTTCCAGCCCCATTTGTTGCAAAGATTATCTTTTCTCCATTGAATTGCCTTTGTCAATGATCAGTTGACTATATTTTTATGCTAAATTTTTTTTTGTTTTGAGAATTATCAATTTTTTAAACCTTCTGGTTTCGTGTTGAGTACATAAAAGCCTTAATGTTTTAAGATTTTTTTAAAATTTCTCTCATGTCTTTGTTTAGTACTTTTATGTCTTTGCTTGGCATTTTATATGTTTAAATTTTTGATCCAAATGTAATTTACATAAATGTAAAGTGTGAAAAAGAGATTAAAATTTATTTTCTGAGGGCTTCTGAGTTTCTGAGTACCATGAATTGGAGAACACATCTTTTCTATACTGATATACTTTTCTCATATACAAAAATTTTTAATGAATGTTGAGTCTATTTCTTTATTCCCTCTTCTGTTCCACTCATAGATTTTTTTTTCCAATCATGTCAATAGCACACTATTTAATTACTATATCTTTATAACATATTTTAACATTTATAAGACAAATTTCCCCTCATTACTTTTATTTTTCATTATTTTCTTACAGATTCTTGCATTATTATTTTTCCATATCAACATATGATTCAACTTATCTACTTCAAAAGCAATCTATCATTTTATAGGGATCAAAATAAATTATGTACTAAATTAATAATAATTGAAATTTTTATAATATTGATTTTTCTATCCAATAATACAGTAGCCTTTCCATTATTAAAAACAGTATTTTGTGCCTCTCAATAGTATTTTAATTTCTTTATTGATTAAGGTATCACATATTTGTGCTCATCCCCCCATTCCCTTCCTGAACCCTTCCCCACTCATGCCTCCACCCCCCTGTTGTCCGTGACCACTGGTTAGGCTTATATGCATGCATACAAGTCCTTTGGTTGATCTCTCCCCCTTACCCCCACCCTCCCCTACCTTCCCTGAGGTTTGACAGTCTGATCGATGCTTCCCTGTCTCCGGGTCTGTTTTTGTTCATCAGTTTATGTTGTTCATTATTTCCCCTAGATGAGTGAGATCATGTAATACTAGAAATACACTTATAAGAACCGAAAATGGGACAAGCAATAATGGTTATGCTGAGAGGCAAATGAATCAGTCTGTAGTGAGTTTCTTTCTGGGCCAACAGTTCTTTTGAGTCCCAATTTCAATGTCAAACAGTTCCTTATGTGTACATGTCAGCAATTATATTTCAGTTCTGGATAGTGGACAAATGGTGGTAATGCAGGTCCGACCCTCTCTGGTTTGGTCCTGGGCAACCTGCCGCGACGCACAGCTGCTAACTGCTAGTATGGCAAGGCGTCTTCCATCTCTGGACTGTTTCTCTTCTGTCTTCATGGCTGGAGCAATTCCTCTCTGTTGCAGGAATCCACATGGTCTTGGAGTTGTTTTCTGAAAATATACAAACATATTCTCGACCAAAAGTTAATAAAGGAATCTTTTCTATAAATTTGACTTGGGATCCTTTTTCATTTTTTTGCTCAAACGATTTTCCTTTGGCTTGTTTTGACACCATGTGTGTTTTTCATGGGTGTCTTGCTGATAGCATTAAAAATGAAAGTTAATTTTCTAAAGTAAAAATTTTCTAGATGTAATTTACTTACAGGATATTTTTCCTTACATGATATTCTTCTACTGTCTTCCCTTTTTTGATTTAAATATTAGGAGGCTTTTGGAAATTTTATAATGTAGTCTTGATAGCTTTTAAATTTTAATTTTTTGCACTAAAATATAACTGCTTTAGGTTCATTACATGTTATGCAATTTTACCATGAGATGAACTATCAATAAAAATTTTAGTTAACACTTTAGGAACAGCTTTTTGTCCAGTACCATTAATTTTTCTAGAATATTCACTTATTTCAATTAGCCAATTTAAATTAGTCTGAGAACTTGACTACTATTTTACTGTCAAATTTAATACTCTATCAACAATCTTATTTTACCCTGTAAATATTAGTGGGAAGGATTATTTGCCTTCTTGAGTAGGCCCTGAGCATTCCTGGTGCTAGGCTGGATTTAGATATCAAAAATCCACTTCCCCACACCATGGGTACAAGACAACTCAAACAAGTCTTGTTGCAGTGAGAGGGCAGCTGCTGTCGGCCAAGTCTCTGTCTGTTAACTGGGTCCTGGTTTGAAGTAGGCATGGGAAGCGAAACAGCCATGTGGGCAGGAGACCTCCCTCAGAAGGGTTGAGGGTTCAGGCCCCTGCAAAGTTGTGGGGATAAGGGTCTGTGCCCCACCTCTGTTGACTCCCAAGTTCTCTCCTGATGGCCCCTCTACGGCTGTGCCTGTCTTAGGTTGTTCCTTCTCTGAGGAGTCTTACCTGTCTCTGGCTAACCAGCCATCCTCCGGGGCCAAGCAGGGTGATGTGAGGTTCAGTTCTGTCTCTTTGGTAGCCTATGCCCCCATGGCCTCCACACCCAGCACCTGCCTTGGGATCCCCTCGCCTGCTGGCGGGGCCCCCGGCACTGATCACATATCTTGGGGAACCCAGGTTTCTTCTCCGGGGAGGGCCCAGATCACCCCACTGGGCGAAAGACAGATCCATGGTACCAGCCACCACGAGGCTTCAACCTCAGGATGAACAGAAAGCTCAGGCAACAACTGTGGGCAATTGGATTGTGAAAAGAGGGTCCCTCTTGGCCAAAGGGGCAAAAGGGGCCAATATAGAATGCTCTGGTGCCTTCCCACGGGGCCCTCTATACAGTGGAAGGGATTAAATCCCTTCGTGTCCTTTTTAAATTGCTGCCAGACATTCAAAGAATTAGTTTGTAAGTTTGTTTGGGATAATTGTACATTATGCTGTTGTAATTCTAAAATATCAAGAGATGTGTTACCTTTGTCTCCAAGCACCAAAAAGATTATTTTTTATTGATTCCCAAGGGTGCGAGGTACTATTATAGGTAATGGGGGTAATACAAATTTGGGAAAAATTATAATGAGATTGTAGAATAATATCATGTAAGGATATTCTTTGCTCTAGGCCAGCCTTGGGCAAACTCCGGCCCGCGGCCGGATCCGGCTGTTCTATCCGGTTCTCTTGCTCTCCCCTCTGCTCCTTTACTTTGAATTTATATTAGTTCACACAAACACTCCATCCATGCTTTTGTTCCGGCCCTCCGGTCCAGTTTAAGAACCCATTGTGGCCCTTGAGTCAAAAAGTTTGCCCACCCTTGCTCTAGGCCATGGCAATTCCATTTCAAACTGGCTGTCAATTTCTTTTTGTATAGACAAGGTCTTAGTTATATTTTCTGCACCTCTCCCAGGAGCAAGTAGTGATAGCCCCTTCCTTTGGTGTCCGCGCAAGCCAGAAACCTCTCTTTAATTTTACACACAAAGGAGCAGTGGTTTGATTTTGTGTCATACAAAAGGGAAGCTGGGTGGCGACCCCTGTGTAATTATACTTCCTAGCCCCACCCATGGTCCTCCTGGATGACCAAGGTGTTTGGTATTATTGGTGACTACATTAGGCGGCGGATCAGCCCACGTAAGGGCTCTTACCCATGAAGGGTCAGGAACATAAGTCCAAAATATTTCCCCATTTGCCCCAGGTAATATTACCGTACAGCTGATGACTGCTAGCATAGCAAGAAAGACGTTCTCAGGCGTTCTTGGGGTTCTGGTTACCTCACAATTTCTTTTCTATTTTTATTATTATTATTATTTTATTATTTTTATACATATGTGTCCTTATTTCCCCATTACCCCCCACCCCCCACTCATGCCGCACCCACCTGCTGTCTGTGTCCATTGATTAGGCTCATATGCATGCACACAAGTCCCTTGGTTGATCTCTCCCCCTTACTCCCACCGACCCCCTCCTTCCCTGAGGTTTGAGGTTCTGATCGCCATTTCTCAGTATCTGGTTCTGTTCTTGTTCATCAGTCTATGCCATTCATTATATTCCACAAATGAGTGAGATCATGTGATATTTATCTTTCTCTGCCTGGCTTATTTCACTTAACATAATACTCTCCATCTCCATCCATGTTGTTGCAAATGGTAGGAACTCCTTCTTCTATACTGCAGCATAGTATTCCATTGTGTAGATGTACCACAGTTTTTTAATCCACTCATCTGCTGATGGGCACTTAGGCTGTTTCCAAATCTTAGCTATGGTGAATTGTGCTGCTGTGAACATAGGGGTGCATATATCCTTTCTGATTGGTGTTTCTAGTTTCTTGGGATATATTCCTAGAAGTGGGATCACTGGGTCAAATGGGAGTTCCGTTTTTAGTTTTTTGAGGAAACTCCATACTGTTCTCCACAGTGGCTGCACCAGTCTGCATTCCCACCAGCAATGCACGAGGGTTCCTTTTTCTCCGCATCCTCGCCAGCACTTGTCATTTGTTGATTTGTTGATAATAGCCTTTCTGACAGGTGTGAGATGGTACTGCATTGTCGTTTTGATTTGCATCTCTCTGATGATTAGTGACTTTGAGTAGGTTTTCATATGTCTCTTGGCCTTCCTTCTGTCTTCTTTTAAAAAGTGTCTATTTAGATCAGTTGCCCATTTTTTGATTGGGTTGTTTATCTTCTTTTTGTTAAGCTGCATGAGTTCCCTGTAAATGTTGGAGATTAAACCCATATCCTTGATATCATTGGCAAATGTGTTCTCCCATGCAGTGGGCTTTCTTGTTGTTTTATTGATGGTTTCCTTTGCTGTGCAAAAGCTTTTTATTTTCATGTAGTCTCATTTGTTTATTTTCTTTTTAGTTTCCATTGGCCTAGGGGCAGTATCAGTGAAGAAGTTCCTTCGGCATATGTCTGAGATTTTTCTGCCTGTGGATTCCTCTAGTATTTTTATGGTTTCCCATCTTATGTTTAAGTCCTTTATCCATTTTGAGTTTATTTTTGTGTATGGTGAAAGTTGGTGATCTAGTTTCATTTTTTTGCATGTATCTGTCCAATTTTCCCAGCACCATTTGTTGAAGAGACTGTGTTGACTCCATTGTATGTTCATGCCTCCTTTGTCAAATATTAATTGGGCATAGTGGTTTGGGTTGATTTCTGTGTTCTCTATTCTATTCAATTGATCTATATGTCTGTTCTTGTGCCAGTACCAGGCTGTTTTAAGAACCGTGGCTTTGTAATACAGCTTGATATCTGGTATTGAGATCCCCCCCCCTACTTTATTATTCTTTCTCAGGATTGCTGCGGCTATTCGGGGTCTCTTTTTATTCCAGATGAATTTTTTGAAGGTTCGTTCTAGGTCTGTGAAATATGCCGTTGGTATTTTAATGAGAAGTGCATTGAATTTATAGATTGCTTTGGGTAGTATGGACATTTTGATGATGTTGATTCTACCAATTCATGAACATGGTATGTTCTTCCATCTGTTTATGTCTTCCTCTATCTCTTTTTTTCAGTGTTGTGTAGTTTTCCACATATAGGTCTGTTACCTCCTTAGTTAAGTTTATTCCTAGGTATCTTAATTTTTTTGGTGCGATGGTAAATGGGATTGCTTTTTTAGTGTCTCTTTCTGTACGTTCACTATTGGTGTATAGAAATGCCATAGATTTCTTGGCATTAATTTTATATCCTGCTACATTGCCGAATTCATTTATTAAGTCTACTAGTTTTTTTATGGAGTCTTTCGGATTTTTCATGTACAATATCATGTCATCTGCAAATAAGGACAGTTTTACTTCTTCTTTTCCAATTTGGATACCTTTTATTTCTTCTTCTTGTCTAATTGCAATGGCTAATACTTCCAGTACTATGTCAAACAGGAGTGGTGAGAGTGGGCATCCCTTTCTTGTTCCTGTTCTTAGGGGAAATGGTTTTTGTTTTAGCCCATTGAGTATGATGTTAGCTGTGGGTTTATCATATATAGCTTTTATTATGTTGAGGTATGATCCTTCTATTCCCACCTTGTTGAGAGTTTTTATCAAGAAAGGGTGTTGGATTTTGTCAAATGCTTTTTCTTCATCAATTGATATGACTGTGATTTTTATCTCTCAATTTGTTTATGTAATGTATCACGTTTATTGATTTGTGGATATTATACCATCCTTGCATTCCTGGGATAAATCCTACTTGGTCATGGTGTATGATCTTTCTGATGTAGTGCTGGATCCAATTTGCTAGAATTTTGTTGAAGATTTTGGCATCTATGATCATGAGGGATATTGGTCTGTAATTCTCTTTCATTGTGTTGCCTTTATCTGGTTTTGGTATTAGGGTGATGCTGGCTTCATAGAATGAGCTTGGAAGTGTTCCTTCCTCTTGAGTTTTTTGGAATAGTCTGAGGAGGATAGGTTTTAGTTCTTCCTTGAATGTTTGGTAAAACTCCCCTGTGAAGCTATCTGGCCCTGGGCTTTTGTTTGCTGGAATCTTTTTGATGACTGCTTCAATTTCTTCCATAGTTATTGGCTTATTGAGATGTTTAGATTCTTCCTGATTGAGTTTTGGAAGTTTATATTTTTCTACAAATATGTCCATTTCCTGCAGGTTGTCCAGTTTGTTGGAATAGAGTTGTTCATAGTATTTTTTAACAATCCTTTGTATTTCAGTGGGGTCTGTTGTTATTTCACCTCTTTCATTTCTGATTTTGTTTATTTGGGTCCTCTCTCTTTGCTTCTTGGTGAGCCTGGCTAGAGGTTCATCAATCTTGTTTATCCTTTCAAAGAACCAGCTCTTGGTTTTGTTGATCTTCGTATTGTTTTTTTTTTTGTTTGTTTGTTTGTTTCAATGTCGTTTATCTCCGCTCTGATCTTTATTATTTCCTTCCTTCTGCTTACACTGGGCTTTTCTTGTTGCTCTTTTTCTAACTCTTTGAGTTGTTGGGTTAGGTAATTTATTTCCATTGTTTCTTGTTTTTTGCAGTAGGCTTGTAGAGCTATGAACTTCCCTCTCAAGACTGCTTTCGCAGTGTCCCATAGATTTTGGATTGTAGTGTTTTCATTGTCATTTGTTGCCATGATGTTTTTTTATTTCTTCTTTGATTTCTCTGGTAACCCAGTCATTATTTAATAGCATGCTGTTTAGTCTCCATGTGTTTGATTTCTTTGGGTTGTTTTTATTATAGTTGATTTCCAGTTTTATGCCGCTATGGTCTGAGAAGATGCTTGATATGATTTCTATATTCTTGAATTTGAAGAGACTTTGCTTATGGCCCAACATATGGTCTATCTTTGAAAATGACCCATGTGCACTTGAGAAGAATGTATATTCTGTGGCTTTGGGGTGAAATGTTCTGAATTAATTCCATGTGGTCTAGTGAGTCATTTAGGATTGATGTTTCTTTGCTGATTTTTTGTTTAGAGGATTTGTCCAATGGTGATAGTGGGGTATTAAAGTCTCCTACCATGATTGTATTGCTGTCAATCTCTCCCTTGATATCCTCCAGGAGTTTTTTTATGTATTTGGGTGCTTCTGTATTGGGTGCATATATGTTTACCAGAGTTATTTCTTCTTGTTGGATTGCTCCCTTTAGTATTATGAAGTGGCCTTCCTTATCTCTTGTTATGTCCTTCACTTTGAGATCTAATTTGTCAGATATAAGTATTGCTACCCCAGCTTTTCTTTCATTTCCATTTGCCTGAAAAACCTTTTTCCATTCCTTCATCCTCAGTCTGTGTGCGTCTTTTTTTCTGAGGTGGGTTTCTTGTAGACAGCAGATATATGGGTCGTGTTTTCTTATCCAATCCGTTACCCTATGTCTTTTGATTGGGGCATTTAATCCATTTACATTTAAAGTTATTATTGATAGGTACTTACTTGTCACCATTTTAATTCTTTACCCCTGTGTTCCTTCTTCACTTCCTATTTCTTTTTTTTACAGCAGACCTTTTAGCATTTCTTGCATCACTGGTTTGGTGGTAATAAATTCTTAGTCCTTTTTTGTCTGTGAAGCTCCTGATTTCACTTTCAATTTTGATTGATAGCCTTGCTGGGTACAGTATTCTTGGATTCAGACCCTTCCTTTGCATGACTTTGTATATTTCATTCCATTCCCTTCTGGCCTGATGAGTTTCTGTTGAGAAATCTGTTGCTAGGCTGATGGGGGTTCCTTTGTAGGTCACTTTCTGTCTCTCTCTGGACAGTTTTAAGATTCTTACTTTGTCTTTGGTGTTTGCCAATTTAATTATAATGTGCCTTGGCATCGGTCTTTTGGGGTTCATTTTGCTTGGGACTCTGTGAGCTTCTTGGATTTGTGTGTGTTTTTTCTTCCCTATATCAGGGAAGTTTTCTGTAATTATTTCTTCAAACAAGTTTTCTATTCCTTGCTTTGTTTCCTCTCCTTCTGGAACCCCTATTATGCAATGTTGTTTTGTTTCATGTTGTCACAATGTTCCCTTAGCTCTCCTCCTGCTTTTTATTTTTTTTTTCTAGAAGCTGCTCTACTTGGATATTTTTTCCTACCTTGTCTTCTAGCTCACTGATGTGGTCCTCTGCTTCTTCTAGTCTACTCTTGATGCTTTCTATTGAGTTCTTTTACAGCAGCTATGTCATTTTTCATTTCTTCTTGGTTCTTCTTCATTTCTTCTTGGTTCTTACTCATATTGTCGAATTTGTCTTCCATTCTTTTCAACCACCTTATGACCATTTCTCTGAATTCTTTGACGGGTTGCTTGCCTCCATTTTGATTACTTCCTTTTCTGGTGATGCCTGCTTTTCTTTCATATGCAGGCTGTTTCTTTGTCTCCCATGGTCTCTCTTCTCCAGGTGTCTGGTTATGTAGTTCTCTCTCTCCTGTGTTGATTTAAATGCACAAAATACAACACAACCAGGTACAACACACAAGGCACTGAACAGAAATGTATTCATGATATTAATAACCCCAAATAAAGGTGACCACCAGAGAAAGGCAAATTAGGGGATAGGAGAGAAAGAAGATGGGAGGAATAAAAAAAAAAAGAAAGGAGTGCCAAAATGAAATTGGGAAAAGGAAAAAGAAGTAAGAGGAGAAAAGAAAAAGAATAAGAAGAAAAGGGGAACAAACTGTATATATGGGGGAAAAAACTCCAATAGAACAGCCACTAATCCCAGAAAATGCCAGCAACAAGTACCTGGAGATGAATACAAACTACAAACAACAATTAATATCAAGTGAGCTGAGGAATAACAGATGCAAAAAACAAACAAAAACAAAGCAAACAAGAAAACAAAACAAAAAAGAATAAGCAAAAGAGTCTCACAAACAAGCATAAAAAAAGATATAATCAACATTCGCGCAAACAACAACAAAAGGACAGAGAGAAAAACAATTTTTGGATAGTGAAGACAGAGAAGAGTGAGGTTTGTATGAACTCGGAGCAGGGGATTGGAAATTAGATATATAAGTAGGGTGAAATTTTAACAGGGGGTGAAAAGAAAGAATAGGGAAAATCTAAGGCAGGAAAAGGGTAAGAGAAACAGGACAACAAAAGGGCAAAAGTTAGGAAGAGAGTGATGGCATAGAGATAGAGTTGAGATAGAGTAGAATGATGCTAAAGGAAAGATGAAAATAGAATGTAGAACACTAATCTCAATGTCAAAGAGAAAATAAAATGACACGTTGTTTTTTTTTTAAAAAAAGGTAAAATAGTAGTAGTAATAATACTGATTGAAAATAAAAATGTAATAATTAAAAAGGTAAAATCAAGTGAGAAAAAAAAGAAAAAAATTAGTTTCTTAAGTAAAAGATGAAAAAGAAAAAAAATAATAAAAAAAATAATAAATATAAAAAATAAAAATAAAATGTGTAGTAGTGAAGGTCATTCACTTCCTCTATTGTTCTGTTTGGCACACCTGTTTCCAAGTCAGGACAGTATTGCAGTTCCCTGCATTCCACTGCTCCTCAGTGTTGTAAGGCAGTCCTGATTTTTAAGCAGGCGGTGTGTCTTACTTTCTTGTATTCCTTAATTTGTGATTACACAAGAGTCAATTTGTGATTCAGCCCCTGGGTGGCAGTGTTTCTGGGTTGACTTCCGGGTCTATGGGTCCTTTCTAGCCTCTGCTTTAGATCCTGCTTTCCCTATGGCACTCAATACAGGTTTGTGGAAGTGGGCTGCCCAGAGCTGGTTCTCTGACGGTCACTTCCCGCTCTGATCCCCAGGTTCCAGAAACACAACTTTCCCCTGCAGTCTTCTAGGGTGTCCCCAACTGGGTGATCCTATGTATTGGGCTCAGTAATCAGAAACAAGGATTCAAAGAGGAGAAAGCGCGAGTGTGCGAACTCCGGTTCTGCACGTAAGCCTGCGCAATCCCCTTTTCCCCCTTGTGTCCAAACAGCTAGCACACTCCCCGAGTTTTTAGGCTGTCCTTCTGCCTCAGATCAAAATGGGTTGCTTTTTAGAGATCCCCTCTGTTAGCTGCTCTGAGGACCCCCTTCCACATTCACAGGTCATGCCAGCCCCAACAGCCACGGATTTTTCTAGGTGCAGACTTCCCCTGGTTCTCCAGCTCCCGCAGTACACGCTTTTCTCTGTCCCGCTAGGACTAGAGACCTCACCTTATCCCAGGCAAAATCTGACCTTTCCGTGGTGGAGTGTAGAGCTCCTCTGAATCCGCGTGTTTGTGTCAATTGGGGACTGGTGCTCTGGGGTTCGCAGCTGTTCAGTGGGTGCCGCAGTTGTAGATTTTCAGATTTCCAATAACATCCACTTTGCCCTTCAAGATGGCGCAGTCTCTGAGTCAGAGCCGGTGGCTCCGGGAGGGAACCCAGCAGCAGTGGGGGCTGCCTGGTCAGAGGAACCCCGTCCAGCAGTCCTCCACCTTCTCCTGGAGTATAGCTGTCCCTTAACTCTCCAACAGACACTCCTCGTGTGACCCTCAGCTGCTCTTTCTATCTGCTCCGGGACAAGGCTCGGGACACGTCTTTCTATTCCGCCACCATTTTTCCAAAAAAAAACAAAAAACTCTCAGTAGTATTTTAAAGTTAACTTTATAACAAGGTTATTCAATAACCACATTAAATGCAAATGCTTTAACAACCCTAATGACAAAATAGAATTGTCAACTTGGATTAAAAATAAGGCCCAACTACTTGCTGCCTATAAGAAATGCACCTTAAATATAAAGACATAAAGGAGTGAAAAATGAAAGGATGAAAAATGATACAGCAGGTTAACATTACTCAAAGCAAAGAATATCATCAGAGATAAAGAGGGTAATAAAGGTATAATGCATCAAGAGAAAATAACAACCCTAAGTGTTTATATCCCAAAAACAGAGCTTCAAAATATCCAAGCAAAAACTGACAAAATGCAAAAAGAGATAGCTAAATCAAAAAATTACTGTTGAAAATGTCAACACTTTTCTATTAATAATCGACAGAACAACTAGACAGAAAACTAGTAAAGATAAGGAAGACTCGCACAACACTACCAAGCAAGCTGGCCTATTTGACATTCATAGAACACTCACCCAACAACAGTGTAATACATCTTTTCTTCAAGTGCATGTTGGACACTTACCAAAATAGACCATATGATGAGCCATAAAATAAGTACCGATACATTTAAAAGGATTCTATTGATAAAATGTTTGTCCTTTGACCAAAATGGAATTGTTAGAAATCAGTACAAGAACAATATCTACAGAATTCTCAAACATTTGGAAGTAAATAATACACTTAAAATCCTAAGCTGATTATCTCAGCTTCCATCTCTAGAAACTAGAAAAAGAAGAGGAAATTAAATTCAAGTAAGTAGAAGAAAGAAAACAATAAAAATCAAAGTGAAATTCAATGGAACAGCAAGTAGAAAAACAAAGAAAATCAATGAAAACAAAACTGTTTTTTTAGAAGATCAAAAAAATTGATAGACCTTTAACCAGATATATTATGAAAAAGAAAAGATACTAATTATCAATACAGGAATTAAATATGCAGTAATACAGATTATATAGCTATAAAAACATTTTAAAGAGAACAATAAATACAGAGTTTTATACCAATTAATTTTTAAAATATGTAGATGAAATGATATATTTTCTTGAAATATACAAACTACCAAAGCTTTTTCAATACGTAGATAACCTGCAGAAACAAACTTATAGATATAGAGACAATATTTTGATGGTTGCCAGATGGGAAGGGGTAAGGGGACAGGTGAAAAGGCAGACGGGATTAAGAAGTACCAATAAAAATAGTCACAGGATGTGAAGTACAGCATATATAAGGAATATAGTCAATAATATTATAATAATTATGTACAGTGTCAGATGGGTACTAGATTTATTGGGATGATCACTCCATTAGTTATATAAATGTCTAATCACTATGTTGTATACCTGAAACTAATATAATAACGTATGCCAACTATAATTGAAAAATTAAAATAAATAGATAACCTGAATAGCCCTATATTATTTAGGAAATTGAAACTGTAGTTAAAACCCTCTTCACAAACAACCCAGGGCTTAGGTCACATCAATGAGAAATTCCACTAAACATAGAAGGAAGAAAAATACCAACTCTACACAAATGTTTTAAAAATGTTAAGAGGAAGGAATACTTCCTAGCTAATTCTATGTGTCCAACTTTATAGTAATACCAAAACCAGACAAAGACATTACAAAAAAATAAAGAGCAGACCACTATACTCCTCTTGAACATAGATGTAAAAATTCTCAACAAAACATTAGCAACTTACTATATAATAAGAGTAATATGCAAATTAACCATCACTCTGCTACACCCACAAGCCACGCCCACCAGCCAATCAGGAGCAAATATGCAAATAAACCCAACCAAGATGGCTACGGCCACAGAGAGCAGGAGGAAGGCTTGGGTTTCCCTGGCGATGGAGGAAGCCAAGCTTTCCACCTGCCCTTGCCGGCCCAGGCCTCCACTCAAGGTTACAAAGTTTCAATGATAGAAGATACATAAATCCAAACAGAAATGGCGGCAGCCATGGAGCTGGAAAGAGCAGGAGGCTACGGTTGCCCCCGGTGATGGAGGAAGCCAAGCTTTCCACACACCCTGGCTGGCCTAGGCCTCTGCTTAAGGCTACAAAGTTTCAATTATAGAAGATACATAAATCCCCCCAAAAAATGGCTGCCACCACGAGCAAGCAGAAGGCTTGGCTCCGCTCCAGGCTACCAAGTTTCAATTGTAGAAGATAAATAAACCCCAGATACCAGGGCCTCCGCTTGGGTGGCCAGGGGGCATGGACGACCTGCAAACCACCACAGGCCCCTCGCCCAGGCCGCTCTATGCCCCAAGGGAACCCCCACCCTGATCTGGGACACGCTTCAGGGAAACCAGCTGGCCCCCACCCATGCACCAGGCCTCTATCCTATCTAATAAAAGAGTAATATGCAGATTGACCATCACTTTAACACACAAGATGGCTGCCCCCATGTGGTCAAAGATCCTGCCCCCATGTGGACACAAGATGGCCACCACAAGATGGCCAGCAGGGGAGGGCAGTTGGGAGGGACCAGGCCTGCAAGGGAGGGCAGTTAGGGGTGACCAGGCCTGCAGGGGAGGGCAGTTAGGGGCAAACAGGCTGGCAGGGGAGTGGTTAGGGGGTGATCAGGCTGGCAGGCAGAAGCAATTAGGGGCAATCAGGAAGGTAGGCAGGCGAGCAGTTGGGAGCCAGCAGTCCTGGATTGTGAGAGGGGTCCCAGATTGGAGAGGGTGCAGGCTGGGCTGAGGGACACCCCCCTCCCCCATGCACAAATTTCGTGTACCAGGCCTCTAGTGAATATATAAAAAGGGCATTAACGGTACATCACAACCAAACTGGACTTATGCCAGCAATGTGAGGCTAATTTAACATTAGAATATCAATTGATACAATTCACAATATTACAACTTAAAAAAGTGAAAAACATGACCATCGAAATAGAAGCAGAAAAAGCACTTGACAAATTTCAATATCTATTCGTGATAAAAACACTCAGCAAACTAGAAAAAGAAGTGAACTCCCTCAGCCTAATAAAGGGCATATAGGAAAATCTTATAGCTAACACCATACTTAGTGTGGAAGACTGAATCCTTTCCCCATGAGACCAGGAACAAAGCAAGAATGTCTTTTCTCATCTCATCACTTCTACTCAATATTTTACTGGAGGTCCTAGCCAGGGCATTAAGAAAAAATAAAAGCATCCAGATTGGAAAGGAATAAAACAGTGTTTATGTGCAGATAACATGAGTGTCTATGTAGAAAATCCCAAAGGATGTACAAAAAAGCTACTAAGTGAATTTAGTAAGGCCCATATAAAATAATTAATTTTATTTTTATATATTAGAGATGACACCTTGAAAATACAAATGAAAAAAATCCATGTATGCCCTAGCCGGTTTGGCTCAGTGGATAGAATGTCAGCCTGTGGACTGAAGAGTACAGGGTTTAATTCTGGTTAAGGGCACGTACCTCAGTTGCAGGCTCAATCCCCAGCCCTGGTGGGGGCATATGCAGGAGGCAAACAATCGATGTGTCTCACATTGATATTTCTCTCTCTCTTTGTCTTTCCCCCTTTCTCCCACTCTCTCTAAAAATCAATGAAAAATATCCTTGGGTCAGGGTTAACAACAACAAAATCCACTTACAATAGCATTATAAACACAAAATATTAACAAAATACATACTAAGACATATGCATAAACTATAAAACATTGAGAGTTATGAAAGAAGAACTAAATAAAAGGAAAGTTGTACCTACAAATCTGTAAATTCAAAGAAACCCTATTCAAAATATTAGCAGGTCTTTGTGGAAATCAGAAAGCTGATTCTAACATCTGTATAGAAAAGTAAAGAAATTAAAATAGCCAAAACAATTCTTAAAAGAACACAGAGGATACCTACTCCCTCATCTTACCATAAAATTACAGTAATTAAGACAATGTGATATTTGTGAAAGGTTAGACATACTGATAAATGAATGAAATAGAAATAGCAGAAATAGATTTAAACATTTATGTTTAATTGGTTTTCAGCGAAGACCCCAATATAATTTAATTGATAAAGGATAGTCTTTTCAGCAAATAATGATAGAACAGTTGGATAAAAAACTCTAATCTCAACCTGTACCTTGTATCATATACAAAAACTATTCAAAATGGGTCATAGCCTAAATAAAAAATGTAAAATGGTAAAATATACCGAAGAAAACATAAAAATATTTTTTACTTTCAGTTAGGCCAGTGGTCGGCAAACTGCGGCTCGCGTGAGCCACCTGCGGCTCTTTGGCCCCTTGAGTTTCTAGCAAAGGCCAGCTTAGGAGTACCCTAATTAAGTTAATAACAATGTACCTACCTATATAGTTTAAGTTTAAAAAATTTGGCTCTCAAAAGAAATTTCATTCGTTGTACTGTTGATATTTGGCTCTGTTGACTAATGAGTTTGCCGACCACTGAGTTAGGCAAAGATTTACTAGAGAGAACAGAAGAGCATAAACCATAAAATGAAAGAAGATAAACTGAATTTAATTAAAATTTAAAACAGGTTCTTTGAATGCTAAGAAAATAAAAAGACAAGCCATAGACTAGACAAAAATGTCAGGGTCGGGGGGAGAAAGAAAGTCTGGTAAGAGAAGCCTATCCAGAATATGTAAAGAATTCTCAAAACTCAATAAGAAAAAAAAAAAACATTAAAAAATGGAAAAAAGACTTGAACAGATGCTTCACCAAATAAGATATAAAAAATGATAAGGAGGCACATGACAAGATGCTTGACATCATTAATCATTAGGAAAGTGCAAATTAAAAGCCTAATAGAATATTACTGAACACCTATAAGAATGACAAATTAAAAAAGAAAAAAACTCCATGTCAAGTATGAGGATGTGAAGTAATATTTCTCTCCAGTGCTGTTAGGAATGAAAAAGTACAATCACTTAGGAAAACAGTAATCAATTGTTTTCTTTATTTTGTTTTTTTAAGTTAAAGATGAACTTACTATTTGGCCCAAGAATCTACTCCAAACTAATTACTCAAAAGAAATGAAAACATGTTCACACAAAGACCTGTACATTGGTGGTTATAACATATTTAGTCATAATAGTAAAAAAGTAGAAACAATCTAAATGTCCACCAACTGGTGAATGGACAATGAAATCATTGTCCATATGTACAATGGAATACTATTCAGCAATAAAAATAAATGAATTACTGATATGTACAATGCTTGGATTAATCTCCAAAGCATTGTGCTAAGTGAAAGAAGCAAGCCACAAATGGCTATATATTTTATTCCATTTATATAACACTCTGGAAAAGATGAAATTATAGAGACCAAAATCTGGTCAGTGGTTGCCAGGGGCTGAGGGTAGGGGAAATAAATTGATGACAAAGGAGTACAAGGGAATTTTTTGGATGATAACTAGTCTATATTGATTATAGTAGTGATTATATGACTGTACATGTTTTTCAAAACTCATAGTACTGTACACATCAGAAGGGTGAACTTAATGGAAATTATACTGTTGAGAGATAATTCTTCATGGATTTTCTTGCATGTGCTATGGGTAAAGCAATGATTGTCCCTTGTTCTGGGCTGTCTTTTCAAGAATGTTTGCATAGCAAATAGCCTTGGTAGACAAAGGCAGTGTCACCATCAGGAGCAAAGTGTAGGCATACTTAGTAAAGATAAAGTCTTTCTCTGAAACAAAAGGCAAGCTTACTGTTGAATAAGTTCAGGGTCCTCTTCTGCATTGCAGCACACAGTATGGACAGTTGTCACATGGCCTATGTCATGTCACCCTGTGGGGGTTGGGCCTCAGGGAACTCGTCCAAAATTTATGATACTCTGATTACTGCTATTTCTGTGAATAATAAACTGTCCTTCACTTCTGACCCAGGAGTCTGGTAGAACAGCATCCATGAAACAGTAGCAGCTTACTTGCTAACTTGCAAGTAGAGTAAAATGTCTGACCCTCCACAGTTTTGACACTTGCAGTAAACATATTGACCAACATGTATGTTCAAGCAGGCAATCAATGTTCCTCCACTTCGTTGCCTGTTAAAGAGAAGAAATTGGGGAGGAACTGCAGGTCAAATACCAGGAAATAGGTTCAAAGACAGCTGTCTGAACTTGCCTTTTTTTAAAAAAATGTAAGGAAATGTTTATTTAAACAAAGAAAACCATCCAACATCCAGAGACAGCTTTCCACGACCCTGTATCTTTAAAAAAGTCAATTACATTTTGCCCCAGCTGCGCTCACTGATTCCCCACCCAGGCTCCCTAGCAAGGGATCTTAAGGCCTGGAAACCAGAAACGCCCTAGGGTGGGTAAAGGTGAACCGGAAGTCCTACCTGGGGAGCATCAGAGGCTCTTGGCTCAGGTATGAGAGGGCTGGCTCTTTAGAAGTGGCCCTAATCTTTTCCTACAGGGTTCATTTAAGAGTTTAACCTGCATCTGTGGTTGCCTGACCTTCCCCTTCTTAGCCCTGGCTGCTGAGCGGTCTCCGTGCCCAGGAGTCCCCTGATTGTTACCTTGGAGGTTGGAGTCCAGAACCTTCCACCTGCCCTACGCTTGGGGGTGTGGAGGTGGGGAAGTCATTGCCTTCAGACCTCTCTCTGCTTGGGCTTCTCGGGGCTGTGGAGGCTGCTGGTTAGTAAGGTGGGTCTTGTCTGTTCATGATAGAAAAGTGCAGTTGCTGTCTATACTTGTGTGTGTGTGTTTTTTAAGGTTTGTTTTATTTTGAAACTTCACTTTTTCGTTATGAATACAAGGTGATAATGTTGGTCATTCTTTTTTTTTTTTTTTTGTATAAGGTATTTAATGTTGGTCATTCTTATGAAAAGTTTCCAACAAGTCTGGTGCTCCTAGTTTGCAACATTTTGAACTGTGAACGGTGAATCTGGACCTTCTTTGGTGGGTGTTTCTTGGCAGAATGTTTCAGGTATAATGCAAAAATTCTTCTAGAGCAAGGCGCAGTTGTGGAAGTGTGTAAATCCCCAAGGAAAATTTCTCCAGTTTTCTTTATTGTGGTAATTTTATTCCTTTTGAAGCGCCTTGCACAAGCAGACTGGAATGGAATTTTCCGCCAAGTCTGATAACGCTGAATTGCAGGTTTAAATTATTCCTGTCATTGTTTTAATCTTCCACTTGGCTTTTGGAAACAATCAGAGGACTCTCAAGGTATTTATGGGAGCCTTTCAGGGGTGGGGAACCTATTTTCTGCCAAGGGCTACTTGGATATTTATAACATCATTTGTGGGCTATACACAATTATCAACTTAAAAATTAGCCTGCTATATTTGGTCAAACGTTTAATTAACTCACCCCTAATACCTTGGCAGGGTTCACAGGCCTAATGGGACGTTCCCCACCCCTGAAAACCTCAGAGATACTGTAGGTTTGGTTCGAGACTACTGCAATAAAGGGAGTGGTAATCTTTCTGCATGTGGAGGGTCTTGCCTTCAATTTATAAAAAACTGCAACATCTGTGAAGCATAATAAGTCAATTAAACGAGGTAAACCTGTAATAGGGATGCTTCATTTAGAAAGAAAATGTGAAGATTCCACTATGAAATCCTTTAACTTTTTTAAAAAAATTCTTTATTGAAAATTTTACGTATGTCTCATTTCCCCCCCCCTCCATTAACCTCTCCCCTCCCGCTCCCCAGCACATGCCCCCACCCCCCGAATATAAGGAACAACATAAACTGATGAACAAAAATAGATCCAGAGACATAGAAGCATCTGACAGACTGTCAAACTTCAGAGGGAAGGCAGGGGAGGGTGGGGGTGGGGGGCAAGGGATCAATCAAAGGACTTGTATTCATGCATATGAGCATGACCAATGAACTTGCCTTTGAATGTTGCAAATCTCCTCTAGTGGGAGATTGCCAGTCTGGTGGTTCATCCTATTGTAATAACTAATATTAAGCTTTTTTTCCCCTGAGGGCAGGAGGCTGAAGGTTCTAGCTCTATCAAATAACAGTTACAAAAACACTTCCACACACTTAGCATGAAAGGAGGGAAGTTTGTGACCACTCTGTGCAGCAAACAGGAGAATCTATAGACCTTTGCTTGTCCACTTGGGAGGTGAAGGAGGTGGGATGCATAATGCTTGTTAAGGAAGAATGGGAACAGCTGGATCATCTTATGGTTCGGCCCCTCCTGCAGTCTATCATGCCAATTGCATGCAGGTGCATGGAGGTTCAGATATGGTTGTTGTTTGTGTGCGTGTGTGTGTGTGTGTGGGGGGGGGGGGGTTGTTCTTGGTGGTGGTGGTGGATTTTTGCAGTAGTTATGGGCTGCGATAGGACTTTTCCCCTAAAACAGGCACACTCCCCTGCGAAACCATAAATGAGGCATTGACTAGTATTGAGGATCTTACTGCCCTGGATTGGGTTTACAATAATGATGAAAGTGACCCACTGCAGAATGAGAAACTGACCCAAAGAAATCTAGATAAATGCTTGCTGTCAGCCCTGCCACCCTGGAAAATTTCCCTAGCCTTTATGTGGAAATCGAATAAGAACTTCGGAGGTGTTAGCTTAGTAATGGGAAATGATGCCTCAGGTTAATGTGGACTCCTCAAAGGTTACTGCTGTGTGAGCCAAGCCCAAGCTAACCAGAGAGCACACACCCCATGGCCTCATCTGGAAATCAATGTGGTTGAGTCGAGGGGTTCCCAAGGATGAAATAAGGGTGTCAGCCATGAGGACCTCACCGTTCCATATGGTATTGGGTAGGCCAAAAAGAATGGATGTTCATTTGGTTGAGCTGAGAGCAGCTGCTGCACTGCTCAAACTAGAAAGTAAATGTGCCTTGCTTACTGATGTGGAGCCATTCTCTCGCCAGTCCCCTTGATTTATGTGTCTCCCTCTATTTCAATTACTTTAGGGAGAAATGGGGCTGAGATCTCCTGTCCCCAGGAGTCCTAAAGGCAATATGCCCCTGTCTGTGTGTGCTAGGGACCTTCTGGGAGGGAAAAGATTCAACTTTTTATGGTTCTGTTCGACACATGTGCCCAAGTCACCATTGTACCCATTGCCTGTATTCAGCTAATGGGGTTTGGTCAAGATTCAGAGTGAGGCAAGGAAGTTAACACAGTTTTTGTGGTTTGGACCCTTCAGTTGAATGTACTGCGGTTGGAGCTTCTGCTGAATGTATAATTGACCTTGGTGTTTTACATGCATGTTTTGTGAATGCTCATAAAGTCCAGTATGTTAGATATTTATAAAATACACATGAAGAATTAGAAAGTATAATAAAAAAGAGGATTCTTGACTACAACAAAACATAAATTATAGGAATTTTTAGCAAGAAATATACAGTATATATAACAAAGATACACTTTGCTGAGGACTATACAGGACTACTTGATGAAATGGAGAGAAATGTCATATTTATAAACTAGCAGATATAAATGGTAAAGAGTTCCATTCTCACATATTGATTTAATATTTAGAGCTATACAATAAGCATACTGATATTTTGGAGCTTTACATAATTTTGTTATAATTCAACTGGAAAATATACAGGTGAAAATAGTTATGAGAATTAGAAAGTGGATAAGGATGGATGGTTCATGTGGCACAACATTAAAATGTGCAATGAGGCTGTGATAATTAAGATAGCACTGTCTTGGAATAAGAGTTGGCAGACTAATGAAACATTTCATATGTCCAGAAACAGATATACACATATAGCTATCTAGTGTAAGAGCAGCAAGTGAAGTAAGTGGGGAATGGATACCATTCTATCATATAATCAGATACTCTGGTTATATACTAGTATATTCTTGTAATATAGGTATTGTCATATTACATGTCCTTCCTAGTTCTTAGTTCTTGCTTTGCTTATTCAGCCCTATGATCTTAAAATCCATGCAGGGCACAATGTAAAAATCTAGTAGTCCATTATCTGGAATACAAACACTCCATGGTGTGCATCCACCACATTTTGGCTAGAAACTTCCTCGCAATTGGTACCCAGATTGCCTCAATTCCTTACCATCAGACAACTTTTGTAGAATCCTGTGACATCAGTGATCTGAGCCTGGAGATTTGAGATCACTCAGAATGGATGCCTTTTCCTTGACTCTTTGTTACTGTCTATGACTTCACCTTCTCTTGGCTATGAGTTTTACCTTTTATAGTGCGAGTCCATTCCCCTTGGCAGAGAGGCATCTGCCCTATTTGCAGGCTGGGACATATTTGGTGGGGATGGTCTTGCTGTGCAGTATGTGTCTACAGGCTATGAAACAATGGGAAGCAAAGTAGGTTTTAGAAAACAAGGTGTTGGATCAGTCCAATCAGTTTTGGAATCCCAGCTCTGTAACCCACTATCTGGACAGCCTTAACCAAACCATGTAGCCGTACTAAGCCTCAGTTTTTACCTCAGTGAAATGTTAGTAATAATACCTGGTGCATTAGGGCATAATGAGGCTTATGTGAGATAGCATATGGAAAATCTACTTGCTGTTCTTTGAACACACCTGGCCATGTTCCAGCGGTGTTTGCCTGCAAAACTCTTCCATCCTGACTCACTCCCTTCAAATATGTATTTGCTCAAATCCTACATTATCAATAAGTTCTCTGCTGATCACCTTAACTAAAATTGCAAACTTCTCTCTCAAATTTTCTTTTTTCCACAACACTTTCACCTTCAGAGATGTTTGACAATTTATGTTCCTGTTTGTTGTCATTTCCTGTCTCCCCTTGCTAGATCCTGGTGAAGACCCAGATCTGTGCTTTGTTTACTGATGGATCCTAAGCACTTGGGAATAGTTCCTGTTTCCAGGTGGCTTGGAGTTCCTACTTAGTAAACATTTGCTAAATGAATGGCTATATTTAGCATTGCTAAAATCAGAATGCCTGCTTGAGAAAGCCTTTGGAGGAGGCAAACACCAGACTGAGATCTGGGTGGGGTTGAGGTTTCCCTTTAGGAGTCCTTATTCTCATTCACTATCTAGGAGACCAGGGGCCCTTAGAGGGGGAAGCAGGGCAGCCAGGCTGAGCCACCTCTGCATGGAGTAGACACTCAATAAAGATCTATTGGCTGGATTTAGAGACAGCATGCATTTTTTTAACTTTGACGACAGGAACTATTATGCCAACTATTAGGCATCAGGAGCCCCATGACTAAATGGGAAATATCCTGCTCATTGTCAGTTGGCCTGAAGAACTTGGAAAAGAGCTCAACTTTGATCTAAAATTTACCCTAGAAGCTGATCCTTCTGGTAACTGAAATGAAAATGGAGTGTCCATTCGAGAGGCTACTCAGGAGCCCATATGAGCAAAGGAGAAACATCATCCCCATTGTTCAGACCAGTGAAATGATATGCATCCTTCCCTGGTGTTGGGAGAAGCCTGGTATAGCTGCGGGTCACTGGTAACGTGGAGGTCAGCTCCATTCAGAAACCCTCTCCTACAGAGAGGCCCCAGATGGCGAGGCTGGTTGCTGCTGTCTGCAGGGTCAGTGGAACAGTGGCCTGTGGGCTATTTGTTGTAGATCAGTGGTCTG
Organism: Plecotus auritus; assembly: GCF_963455305.1. NCBI lineage: Eukaryota > Metazoa > Chordata > Mammalia > Chiroptera > Vespertilionidae > Plecotus > Plecotus auritus. Next base: position 149,393,665 of record NC_137773.1, read on the forward strand.
TGCACTTTAGTGATGTCAAAGTCACTGGAAAGACTCATAAAAACACAGGTCATGAGGCCTGTCCCTCAGAGATTCTGACCCAGTGCTGCTGGGCTGAGGCCTGAGAACTTCCTTTCTAACAAGTTCCCTGTGCTGATGCTGCTAGTAGCCTGAGGTCCATATTTTGAGAAGCGTTCCTCTATTGCTTGCTTCCTCCCTACTCCTTAGCTCCTCAGTGTGTTTCTCTATCTACTCCCTGCCTCTCTGTCTCCTCTCACCCATTGTCTGTAACTTTCCTCTATGTCCTCATTAAATTCCCCATCTCTCTCTCAGCTGGCCACTTATTTCTCTTTTGTAACTTAGAATCAGGAGCCAGTGGAGAAGGCAGCCCCACGTCTCATTACCCAGCATCCTGCATCCCAGGAATTCTTTTTCTCTCCTCTCCAATGCTCCTTGAAAGCCCTAGTGCTAAAGCCTTGCTACCAGTGACTATGGGACTCTCACCCCCCCCCCCCCCCCGCCCCTGCCCCGCTCGCCACCCGGACACAGGTCCTTCCATATGGCAGCCTGTGCCTCAGCTCCTCACTCCCAGGGAGAATGCCTGGGAATCTTCAAAGACCATAGAAGTGGGGAGTGGGGGGAGATGAGATAAAGTGAATCCATTAAAAGGCGTAAAAGCTGACAGTTTCAAAAATAATGATCTGGGTTTCCTCTTATTTAAAACTACCCAGCTGCCCCGCTGCTTTCATTGCTGCTGCAACTGACACTCAGCTATGTTTGGAATTAAAAATACATAAGTGCTTTTTGAAAAAGCTGCTAATTTGAAGGTCATTAGCAGCCAAAACCATATTTCTCTTATTTATAAAAAAAGGCATGCAATACAGCTATTAATATTTACTCTCCCCAATGAGCTTGGGTGTGCTTACTTGCTCCAATGTAAGCTGAGCTGTCTGCCTGGCCTTGTTCCCCAGCAAAGGGCCCTCCTGGTGGCCTTTACTACCTAATACCTGCCCTGTCCTGGACACCTGCCTGGAAGCCTCCAGCACCCAATTAGCCTGTGACTTGCAGCCGACTGACCAGGATGGATGTGAATTGCCATTAGAGTTGGAGAAATGGTCCTGTCTTCCAGGGAGAGGGTACTTCCGGCAGTTGAGCATCGATGGGTTCAGAGGCACTTGCCTCAGTAATGTGGATATTTGGAATAATTTCCCCTGTGGCTGCAGCTTGTGTCCTTGCTTCCTCCCGTCTGTGTCACAACAGCTAAGGCAGGCACGCCTCCCCTAGGGCCGCTGTGAGGGCCAACAGTTGTGTCAGTCCTTGGTCCATCATCACTGACATCTGGAGGGAGCCTTTCACACCTCACTGACCCCTGCCCAAGCTGTGGCTCACCTGTCCTCTCACTGCTGTCAACCAGGGTTCCCAGGACTCTTTCTTTGGGGGAGCACCACTCTCTCCCTTTCTCTGTCCCCTGACTGCTTCCCTGAGCTGGCCCCACCTCACAGCCCGCCTTCCAACTGCCTCTTCTCAGCTGTTTGTTTATAAGGGAAATTACTAGAAGACCAGCCTGTCAGCAGCTTCCCTGCAAATCCTACTTGCAAAAGGGAGGAGGAGGAGAAAAGCAAGGGGGAAAGGCAATGAGGCTGGGGTTATGGTTGCCATAGAGATAGAGAAATGAAACTGACAACTGAAAGGCATTCCACAGAGCAGAGGAGAAGGAAGAGCATGAGAGTGCATGAGGGGGGAAATGGCAGTGGTAGGAGCAGCTGATCCATAGGCAGTTACATAAAATGTGTTCAGAGGAAGGACCATGTGGAGACAGGGTCCGGGTCCAGGAATGCAGGTCCTACCCGAGGGCAGGGCTGAGATAAGGATGCAGTCACTAGGCCTGGAACTAGAGGAGCAAGCAGCACAATCTACAAAAATGCATCGGTGCACATGGAGACCACCAGATCCCCCCACCCTCAGCCTGTGCGGTGCAATTGCCAGCCTTCTGGTTAGGCCAGGTGGAACCCTATGTTGGCTGGGTGACCTTGTTATTCCTTCTGGAAACCTGATGTGTGGCAAAAGCAAACATACAGTGGTGTGCTCTGGCTTAATTTAGCTTCTTTTCCCTGAGATTTATTCCTTCATTATGAAAAAAAGTCATTTTGGGCTTACTTAACCAATTTTCTCTCACTGTTCTTATTTCTTCTAATTACATGTGCAAAGCAGCCGATTAGATTATGCTCGCTGCTCCTTGTGGGCTGGAGGAGGGACCACTTCCCTCTTGTATTAACGTGCAATGAATCTTACCTCCCCAGGAGAACTCAGGGGGGCTCAGAGGTCGCAGAGCTGGGTTGCTGGCTCTGAGAGCACAGTGACGGGTAGGCAGCAACTGGGTCTTCAGGGACATCTCCATCAAGGCCAGTGACAGAGGACACTGCGAGTGAGGATGCTGACAGTGGGGGTCACCCTTCTCATGCCAGCCTCTCTCTGGAGCAAACCTGCTCCCAGCATGTTGTGGGCAGCAAGGGGCTATCTGGATATGTTCACCTTGTCTCCTGTCTGATCCCTGGCCCAGGAGGCCAAACATTCATAAGTCTGCTTCCCCAGCCCTCCCTCAGGACTCCTGCCTCTATGGATGGCAGCAGGCAAATCATTTTTCTTTATTCCCCTATGAGACTATGAGTGCCAGTAGAATGAAGACTGTGCTTGGCATTTATAGGGATTTAGTGAAGATTTGTAAATGAATGAATAAACGCATGAATAAATAATTTTTAATCTCTTAGAGACTCTCTTGGAGTCTTCACTGCCACCTGGTGTATATCTTTACCTTCCCCTGACTCCCCATTTGTCCCCTGAAGACATTGGCTCTAATAAAAGAGACAGATTCCATGGTTGCCAACAATTCTGTTTTCTAGTCTTTAGTCCAAGACCATAGTCATAGTAACACTGACTATAAGCCAGCCACTTTTCACCACTCACGGTAATATTCTGAGGAACTTGCTTTGTTCCTGCCTTTCTATAATGTGGGTGGTAACAAGCAGGATTCTAGTACAATAAGATTCTCCTGAAACAGCTGTCTAGAAACCATTGGTAAGGACTGCCTGATGAGTCTGATCAGACAGGCCCAGGATTGGGATTTAGTTACTGAGGCTTTTACAAATATTCTGGATTCCTGAACTTTACCACAGTCTCCCTGACTCCAGCCATTGCCCCTCCAGTCCACCTTAGGCAGGTGCATCCAGGTTGGCCTGATGCTTAAGCACCAGTTAGGCTAGGCTTGGCAAATTACACAGCCCTTCACCTATCTTTGTTAAGAAAGTTTAATAGGAGCACAGCCACACCCAATCACCTATATGTCATCTATGACTGCTTTCACTCTCAATGGCAGAGTTGAATAATTGCAACAGAAACCATATGGTCCCCAAGTCTAAAATATTTACTGTCTGGCTCTTTACAGAAAATTTTTGACATCCCCTGCATGAGATCTGCTGTACCAAAGTTTAGAAGATATGCTAGATTTTCTTGCTCTGTAGCTGGCGGCAGGACCCAGGATACAAGGAGTTAACTAAATTGCAGCACCATATGACAGTTTGGAAATAAGACCAAAGGAATGATGTTCATTCAAATGAAATCAGCTGTACAGTTATGCCCCCTGGGCCAGACAAGTTAATGCTTGGCACACTGCCTTCTCTGTGAAACATCCCAGCAGGAGCTGAGCCCCTGGTGGGGGAAAACAATAAAAAAATTGTTAATTTTTAAATTGGATGTCAGAGAGAGTATCTTTCAAACTTGCAGTAGGCACTTTGCATTTGGAAAATATCAGATTGTGAGTAAGGCTGGAGGTCACCAATAGGTAAGGGAGCCCTTGCTCCACTGGGCAAAGTGGATGCAAAGCTTGGTGCCATCTGCTCGGTTCTGCAGGGAGACCCTGCTCAGCTGCTGCATTTTCCTTTAGCAAAAGCACAAATAAAACCATGTGAGCAGGGTGATATAAACACGGTTGTAAAGAATTGTAGTAAACGTGGCCCAACCTTGAGCCTGGGGTGCAGTAACTTCAAGAAGAATCAATGTAATCAATGAGTGTTGTTGGTCCTTTGGGTTCTTCGGTTGAAGGCAAGAGATGGCAAAGGTACATGAATGCAATGATTAGTTCGCTTTTTCAGCAGATGTATTGTGTGATGACTGTGCCACAGGCTTACAGATTCAGCCATGAATAAGACATGCTCTCCAATTTGGCAAAGCTCCCACGCTGGGAGAGTGGGATACAGAGCCATCAACAGACCATTACAGTACAGAGAGTGAACATTGTGATGGTGAGAAGAACAGGGAGCTGAGGGGCCTCAGAGGAGAAGCAGCTGACCTGCAGGGAGGACTTGGGAATGCCTTCAAGTGCAGCTGAGGCTCACAGGATGGCCAGGAAGCAGCCAGGTGAAAGGAGGCAGGGTTCCAGGGCATTGGTCTATCTGTAACAACAGGACAGGAGAGGGGATGGAGGGGGTGGCAGAACCATGGGAACAGTGAGTGCCACAGCAGGAGTTGGGAAGTGCAAAGAAAAGTAAGACAGATTCATAGGTTTCCAAACTTCTGTTTTTCAATTTTCTCCTTCATGATTTTTTTGCCATATCCACATATGAATTTTACTCTTATTTAGTTACTATTTTTTCTTAAAACCAAGATGTTTACTTGAATAAATATATTTTAAAAGGAGACTTCATAATATCTGTGAAATAATATATGCATTTTATGTGCTGGATGTATTTTTCTCTAGTCTACATTAAAATGTATAATTATGATATATATATAATTTGGACACACACATCCTAAACCCTCTTGCCCACTGATAGTACCCTCGACACTCTTAGAAACCCAATAGGTTGACCCCTAAGGATGGCTTTTCAGTCACAAGAAAATCTCTGAACAGTTAACTGAAGGAAGCTCTTAGTAACTGAGAAACCCAGAAATTGGTCTTGAATCCAAAGGGGAGACTTGGCTTAGCACCAGGAAAGACAGGCTTCTGGTCTGTGAAAGCAAGCAAGCAATGTGCCTATGCAACATATTGAAGAAATTTCCAGAATGCAACCACTGCTCCAATATGACAGCCAGCCTTGGAATCCACCTAGGAGCAAAGCAAAGCTCGATTCCAATCTCTCCAAACATGCAAGGTGAAGGGCAGAAATGATTAAGATGACAGATACACACAACTCTGAAGTTCACAAAACCCCAAATCCACAGAGGTTAAGGATTGACCTTTATCAGAAAGCAAGAAGACTTCTTACAACAAACCTCAGGCACTGATTTGCTTTCTATTTTTAGGCCATGTTCCCAAATCCCTAGAAATAAAATAAACTAGCTGATGCCAGTCAGCACATATTGAGACTCCTTGAGAACCAGGAATGAGGCTATGTGATTTATATGTAGTCCCTCATTTCACTCTCACATAAACGTTGTGGAATAGATAATACCACCCTCATTTTACAGACACAAACCTCAGAATGTAAGAGTCATCTATGCTGTGTGACAGGACAGGAATGGACAGTAGGAATCCCTAGAAGACGCCTAGCTCAAATGGCAGTATACTTGGTAAATCGGAGAATACACTTTAGGCAAATAACCTGGGTTCAAATTCTAACTCTTTAGCTTGAGCTTCTCTGAGCCTTACTAGCTAATTCATTTTCAAAAAGGGTATAATAATACCAGTTGTATAAGTACTTAGTGTGCCTGGCTCATAGCAAGCGCTCAAAAAAAAAAAAAAAAAGTAGCAATCGCTATTGCCAATTATATCATTGAATTTGTGATGATTATTTTTGAGAACTCCTCAAGTGATCATATTTCCAGCCCCCACCCCAGGAGCACTTCCTCTAATTATCTGTTAGAAAGACTCACTTTAAATTCTACATGTAGAACACTTCCAGCTCTCACTCTTAGATGAAACCTGGTATGGGAGCCCTAATCAGCTTATCTGCCTCTGAAAATCTCTTGGCTATGGTTAGAGATCCCCAAGATGTCTGTGATCAAAAAGGGAAAGCCCAGTTGGCGTGCCAAAGCCCACTGTTTTTCAGAGCTGAGCACTTGTAATCTCTGCCTCCTGGGTCCTGACCTTTCCCAGTGGATGCTGGGGGAGCAGGGCTGGGCTGTCATCCAGACCTATTGCTCTGGCATGGGGTGGGGGACTCAAAGAGTGAACATGGAACCACAGCGATTCAGCAAAAGGTGAGCTAACTGCTCAGGTTTGTAAGCAGTGTGTTCTGTTCATATAGCTTAGATATGGGACATTTTTGTTTTTATTTCCTGCCCATGCCCCTGACATAGGCAGCTAGAGCCCCAAGCTCACACTTAGCTGCCAACCTGCTTATTCAACAGATGCCACAGCATCTGAGCAGGTAAAGATTGCTCTGCACAACGAGGGCTGTGTCCCATAGCAGTAAAGATCCTCCAGGAACAATTCTAGCTCTCCACCCAGTTACGTTGTTTCTGTCTTGTGTGAGTGCTGGGATAGCAGCAGTTGAGGAGGCTGTTTAGCTGCCCAAGCATACATCAAACGAGTGGGAAAGCCAGGGTTCCTCTCTGACTGACCTGCTTTCCTGGCCCAGCAGCAGCCTCATGCATATGGGCTGAATGGATGAGTGGAGTCTTGCTTTGCTATTACCAGTCTCCCCATGTCCCTACCCTCGTTCCGGGAAGTCTGAGATTCTGATGCTGGGCTTTGTCCTATGGCTAAGACCCTAACCCTGAAGCATAGATATTCCAATACCACTGCTTGCTTGGTTGGTCTTGTTGTTGGGCCTTTCCACTCACTAGGGTGTCCATGAACTTCCTCTGGACTTTGCAGTGGTGATTCCAACGTGCCATGGTGACCACCAGTGCAGGTGGCCTCTCATTACCATCTTAGATCAACCTCTCACCCTGGTACACCTTCCCTCCTCTGTGGCTGAGACTGTCTTACCTTATTCCCAGGGGTTATCTATTTCTTGATTCCAACTCTCCCAGAATGTTCCTCCCTTCTGGACTTGGTCTCCCTTGGCCTGGCCATGCCTTCTTCCCATTAACAGTTATTATGTGTGGGCCCTGTGCTGGGTGCTGGAGATACACAGATGAATATGATATATGGAGCTCACAGACTACAAGGTGGAATATGATGGCAGTAAGGACAAGTGTTTAGGAGATAGAGGAGGTGACTGACTATAGATTGGATCATCCGTAAGACCTGTGACATTTGAACTGGGGCCTGATGGGCTCATGAGCTGGGGAGTGGAGGGGACAGCCATTAGTACAGAAACAGGGACAGGGCCTAGGCAGGCATCAGGTGTTGTCTGGTGGGAAGTTTGGCTGGTGAGGTGGGCATGAGCCTCCCTTTTTTGTTTGGACTTTTTCCCATTGGGGGTGGGCAGCCAAAGAGGGATTCTGAGTAGGAAATGGGCTTGTGATGCTTCATATTTGTTTCTCAACAGATATTCTCACTACCCACTCACCTATTTGATGAAAAATGGGCGTGCTGGCCTTGTCACTCTAGCATTGTGATGGCAAGGTCCATGGGTTCAGTCACAGCTCTTTGTCTGCATAAGAGGCTGCAGAAACTAAGTGATTAGATCGTGAGGAAATGGGAAAGTTAGCTGGAGTTCTGCTAGAAACTCACGTCCTTCCTCATTTCATTCATCCTCCAAACCCAATTAGAATGGCTGCACTTTAAGCTGCACATCCTCCTGCTATACTCCCTGCCTTCTGTGTGGGTTTGACCCTCTCAATGCTTATCCTTTTCTTTTTCTTCACGGATTCTTTTTGATTAGCTTTTAAACACACTCAAGTCCTTCCCACTAAAATACAGCAAAATAACAGCGACCAAAAGAAGCCTCCTCCAGTTCCATCCTTATTTTTCTTCTCCCCTTCAAAGTCCAGCTTCTTGAAACATAGTAATGTCCTCTCTTTCTTCATTCCATCCAGTGTCTTCTGCCACCACCTCTCTGCTGAAACCATCCTTACCAAGGTCAGCTGAGACCTCCTGTGGCTAAACCATGGGCAGTTTTCAGTCTTCATCTCATGTTAGCCCTCCCTGGCAACACTCGGCCCTGGGACCACTATTCCCTCTCAGAAAGGTTTCCTTTGGCTCCACTACTACTGCCTACTCCTGGCTTTTCTCCATCCCCTGCAATGCCTCTCTCCTGACCCCTTTCTGAGCCTCTGTTTCCCTTGATACCTTTTAAATATTGCTGTTTTTTTCAGGGTCCCATGCAGGCCCCCTTGTGTCCCCATTCTCACATTCTCCTGCAGTAAATTCTTCCACTCCCATGGCTTTAGTTACCGTCAAGAGAAAGCATGACTCCCAAATCTATATCATCAGCCCAAGTCTCTTTGCTGAATTATGGACCCCTGTATCCAGTGACCCCTGGGCCACTCAATTTCCTATTATTGCCCCCAATTTCTTCTTCCTTTTATATCCCTTATTTCAATAAATGGTATCAAAATACACTCAGTTGCCCAAAGCAGAAACTTGGGGGGTCATCCTTGATTCCTCCATCCATCTCCTCCAGCAGCAAACCCACCTCCACCTCCTGCTGATCTGATCTCGCTCATATTTATTCAATCAGTCTGCTTACCTCCATCCCCACTGCTACTTCACACCCTCACCCAGGTCACCACCATTTTTTGCCCACATTATTGCACCAACCTCCTAACTAGTCTCCCAGAATTTAGTCTGGTATCTGCACTCCATTTTCCATTTTGTGGCCAGAGTGATTTGTATCAAATACGATTTCCTTGCTTCAACTCACTTTCCACCAGTTGCATTCAGAATAATACCAAGCTTCCTTATGCTCTAAAGACCCTTCATGAGCTAGCCCCTACCAACTACCCACAGCCTGGCACCCACATCAGCACTCTATTCTTCAGCCCTGCTGAACAGTCCATGATCCCACAAACATGCCGTCTGCTCTGTGGCTTTTGAACCTTTGTTCATGCTGTTCCCTCCATCTACAACACTAGTCCCACCACTAACATCTCTCCTTCCTAATATGATAAATCCTTTCACTCCTCAGGTTCCAGTTTGGTAGATGCCCCCTCAGAGATACCTTCTTTGACTCCCTATGCCAATAGCAGTGCCCTCCTCTGTGACCCCCATAACCCTGTTTATTTCTCTGTTGAAGTTATGTATAGAGTTGAGTTCTGCTATAAAGACAGAAACTGGAACTTGTCATCACAGTCTGTGTCAGAAAGCCCTTTCCAGAGCTACAGCAATTCCTAATCTACATGCAAACATGAATTTAAAGACAAGAAACAGAAATTAAAGTTTTCTTGGGGGTGAAGAGACCCCCCCTCTCTTTTAGGAGAACAGAACAGCATGGACTCAGTATCTCAGGACCTTGGAAGTGGCTTATTACCCCATAATTTTGTTCTGTTTCCTCCAACGTTTTCTTCTAGAGGGTGGGTGGCTACAGGAAATCTTGGAGTAGGGAGTGTTCTAAAGGTAAAATGACTCTTGGAAAGAAGTCTCGGGGTCCAGATAATGGCAAAAGACACAATGAAGTTTCCCTGCCAGGGAAGTCCTGCCTGTCTGCTCTGCCTAGCTGATGTCACCCTAGTAGGACAGTAGCCCTGGTTCTGCTTTCAGAAGGATGGGCCACTCACTGCCTGTCACTGCCCTTCTGATTTGTCTCTATTATACCAGAGACAGTGCCACATTCATTGCTTCTTGGGGTCTTTTCACAGTGACTGACATTTGGTGGGATGTTGCTTTCCCCAGCCTGTGCTCTGGGAAAGATTATGACATCGTATTAAAGATGTAGACGGGGTTAAAAAGGGGTGCGTTAAACTTCATAAAACTAAAATTAGAATAATTTACAATTGATAGCAGTAAAGAGTAAGTGAGAAAGATTCCAATGGAATACCTAGGGATTAATTTCTTTAAAAGCATGCCATTTAAGGTCATGGACTTTAGCAAGTGATATAATGACATGTTAAACTTTTTCAACTCAAACTTATTTAAATCACCAAATATGTGTTGAGCAGCTTCTGTGTGTTAGGATGTTGGGTGCTGGGTAGAGGTGAACAGGACATGACCTGTGTTCACTCCCACTCTGAGACTCTGGAAAATTCTGGCTGGGAATGCTGTATGTGCCAAGTTGTGACTTCCAGCAACACTGGAACCCATTAAGGGCCTGTGATAAAGGGTCAGCCCAGGAGGCACTCTGGGGGGTGGGGTGGGGGAAAACTCTCCTTTTCTCCTAGGTGTGTGATAGAGGTCCACCCACCACTGCTGGAAGGTGTCTATTCCACCCAGCCTTAGAACACATTGCCATCCCACCATCACCACCATCACCACCATCACCATTACCACCACTACCACCACCACCACCACCACCAGGGCTGGTACCCTCTGAGAGGGACTACTGATAGTTTGTTCTCAGACCTCTGTGCACATGTTTTCATTTGGAAATTGCTGGTCTCAAGAGACTCCCTGGTGGTGAACATAGTTGCCATTAGATCTCAATCAACTTGTATGACCTTCCCGTGTGATCCAGCCACCCTCTTCCCCTTTGACAACCTTTCTGTGACCTCAGTGATTTCCCACTACTACCACCACCACCCCAAACCCATCCTAGACAATACAAAACCTCTGGCTACTTTTGAAAATGACTCTGTCACGACTTGGCACACACAGCATTCCCAGCCAGAACTGCAGGGCTTCCCGGTGAAAGCTGAGCTCACTCTGACATGAATGCTGAGTGTTGAGCCTTCTTCTGGTGATGGAGAACACTGCCGCATGGTACCTGTTGGCTGCTGGTACTCCATCATGGCTGTCCTACCTGTTTCAGTTACCAGGGACCCAGTCATGCCCTTAGTCCACTGGTGCCAGAGCCATTATTATTTCTAAAATAATAATGAGATTCCTGGGCTAGCCCTCAAAGGCCTTCTTAGAACAAAACGAAGCTGTTAGAATCTTTCATTTTTAACTAACACTTGTGTAGACTGTCACCCTCTTGCCTGATGTCTCACTCTTTCTGTCCCTCAGTATTCCTGGACTTTTATTCTTCAGTCCTCACTGGTTTCTGTTCTCTTCACACATGCTGGTCAAGGATAATTTGTAGTCCTCACTTGATTTCATTTATCCTCTGTGAAAGTCCAGTGACCACATAACTTTGGGGAGAGGGGAAAGGGAGGTGGTAGGTAGAGGAGGCATATGATTTTAGTATCATGTGTGTCTATTTGACATCTATGAGCTTCAGTGATCTTCAGATGATACAATGAACATATGCTCTATAGATGCATCTACTATCTACCTTTCATTCCTATCTTCAAGTATTACAGTGTGGATGGGCATAGAAAGGTGGCTCATAATCTCTAAGGCTTTCCCACAGATTGCCTCCATTCCCATAACCTCTGGTCCAGGAACATTAATTAAACATCTCCCAGAGTCTCTTGTGCACTATCCACCCACCTGAATATTGGTGGCCGTAGGTATGTCTGGCAAAGGCTTCCTCTCTGTGAGCCCAGTGTTAGGTTCCATCTCTTTAGCCTGGCTCACAGGGGCATAGGCCACTGACCACTGTGAAAAGTGTATTTTTAAGAAAGGATATGACTTAGCCCGGACGGTGTGGTTCAGTGGTTGAGTGTCGATCTATGAACCAGGAGGTCACGGTTCAATTCCCAGTCAGGGCACATGATCGGGTTGCATCTCAATCCCAAGTAGGGGGAATGCAGGAGGCAGCTGATAGATAATTCTCATCAGTGATGTTTCTACTTCTCTCCCTTCCTTTCTGAAATCAATAAAAATATATTTTTTAAAAAGAAAGGCTATGACTTAGAATTAATCCTCTGCCAGATGATAAGGTAGTAGGGAAATTCAGAGGATTGGGCGTCTCATTAGCAGTGAGCATTCTCCCCAGGGAGCTCTTTTGAAGGGATGAGTAAAGTCTCCTGGCACTAAAGGCCAGTGAGTTCAGATACCTCTGTTAGACCAGCCTCTCCCATCCCTTCATTCTCAAGGGTGTGAGGGTTCATTCCCCTCTTCCTGGGTAGCTCAAAACCCCAATGACTATCATTCCCAGAGTCGAGGGCTTTACATCTATTGCCATTCATTCCAGGAAGCTAGGTTAGTGTCCTGCAGTGGTTCTCAAGTGTGGTCTCTGGACCAACAGCAGCAGTATCACCTGTCAACTTGTGAGAAGTGCAGATTCTTGGGTTTCCACTCCAGATCTACTGAATCAGAAAACCCAAAGGTGGGTCTTCACGACCTGTTTTTTAACACACCCTCTGGGTGATGCTAATGCATGCTCAAGTATGAGGTCCATGGAGATAGTGGTTAAGAGCAACGAGTCCGATTACCTGAGTCAAAGCCTGACTCTGCTTCTGTGTGAACTAGGCAACATCTCTGTCTCTGTTTTCTCATCTAAAATTGGAGGCACTACAGTATCTTTTGGGACTTCACAAGATAATTGTGAGGAAGAGAGTTAATCACGTATATAAAGTACTCCGAACATGCCTGGCATAGAGAACCTGCTCAGGAATGATAGTCTTCATCAAAGGTAGTTATCACTATCTGATCACACACATAAGGAAACTGAGGCTCAGAGAGGTTAATGACTGGCTTCATGCTGTAGGTGGATGTCTCACTCTTGAGAGACACCACATTTTGGGGTGTCGGGGTGGGGAAGCCTAGCATGTGAAGCCGTGCTTGGCACCTAGGGGTGTTGGGGGGATGTCAAGATCTTTGTCCTGCCCCTCCCACTAAGAGCTATGCTTGGAGGCCCTGGTCTTGGCTCTGCTAACCCTTCGTGCTTTCCCCTTGTGCACTTTGGGTTCTCTTTTCCTCTTCTTTCTCTCTCTTTTGTGGGGTCTTATGGTAAAATGAAACCAAAGGATGTGGTATGACCTTCACCTTGACCTTACTTTGTCTGCAGCCAGGTGAGCTGGCATTAGTGGAGGCTGAATGAGGATCTCGGGTTGAGGAGGCTGCCTGAGAAATTTGGTGATAAGTTAAAATTCATTCCTGTGGAAAATTGAGAGTAGATTAGTCGAACTTCCTAGGCTTGTAAGACACTTCACAGATTGAAGTCTTTGGGGGTAGTTAACAAACTGCATAGAATTGGCAAGCTATTAGTTAGGGGAAACTGTCTTTTTTACACACTATGTGGCTGGATTGGGGCCCCTTGCAACCATATCTTAATCTTCTGAGACTGTTTTGACCATCTCCTCCTGTCCCCTGGGGGTTTAACATAAGTGTGGTGCTTTAAGAAGGGGCTCCCCTGCTTTGGACCTGTACCCCCTAAGCCTATGAGCCTCCTTGAAGGGGCTTCAGAAGGTAAGGACCTCCCCAAGTTCAAAGTTACCTAGAACTAGGGAGAAAGGCTTATCTCACCTTAAGTATATATTAAATAAGCTACGTGAGAACCATAGTCCTCTTACTGCCTCACAACCTTCCCCTCCAAATGCATGTGCCCAGACATACCACAATAGTCTTTAGTGGCTCTTCCTAAATTGGCCTGGATGTGAACTTCTCATGCAGTGTGTGAACTGAAAGCAGGGCTGATCATGTCTTACTGGTGATTGTTTATTTCCTAGTGACTTCTTAAAGGTGCATGTTTGAGACTTCAGAGCCGCATATTTATTTGGTTCTTCCTTTGGGTCACACCTGTGAGAGTGATTTCAATAGATTCTGCTTCTCAGGAGTCACAGGATCCGGATGTGTACTCTTTTTCCCATTAGGGGGAAGAAGGATGTTTGTTAAGGATTCTCCTGTCACTTGGGCACAGACTCCGTGGGGTCCAGGAACACATGCTCTGACACCATTCTATGTAAACCCAGACATGCTTCTGCTCATTTTAATTAGACAGATAAAATTAGCAAGGAGATTAAGGTAAAAGGAGAAATTAAAAATATTTAAATGTTAGGTGGAATTTACAAAAGTGAATCGAACAATGAGGTACAGAAGGAATGCAGAGAGACACAGACACACTTGAAACATTCCTCGGATGCCACACGGCTTAAGCCAGTCCACGGGTAAGGTAAGAAGACTCCTCCCTTGCCACTTCTTAAATTGCAGATTCCAGGATGTGGAAGAACATTCTCCAGAAACACTTTCCTTCTCCTTCTCTTCAGATGTTACCAAGAATAATTAATCAGTCAGTATCATTCTAGAATGGCCCACACTGCATCCAATTCAAACCACTCACCTGTTTCCTGTCTGAATTTGCAAGCTCTTGAGAGTTTTTCCCCAATTTCATTTTATTTTTCTTCCTACCCTCTCTCTCCCATTGAGCCAGTAGGCCAACTGGGCCAATCAGAAAACCAAAACCAACAATACATTCCTGCCCCTTCGAATTTTCCAGGCCAAGACTTCCCAGACCTTTCTTGTTTGCATCTGTTACGAACAAGCACAGTCATCTTAGAACACAGACGTACATATGTGTGCTCTTGCACACATGGAAACAGGTCTTCTTTTTTTTTTCTTTTCCAATTTGTGGTTTCTTTTTCCTTTTTGCAGAAAATGCAAACAAAAGAAAAACAAGGTTTTCAATTGAAGGTACATCTCTTCTTCAATATGAAGACATTAATTGAATTGGTCGGATCCCCCATGCAGTGGTCAGCAAAGTCCTTTGGCAACTGACAGAATGACATCTGGAGACTCAGGAGCTGGGGTTGGTTTGAAGAAACTTCCCTACATGAGTCGTGAGCAAAGGGAAATGGATGTGGGAGAAGGGAGAGGACTCTTGGGGAGGAGTACAGAAGGAGAAAAGAAAAGAATGTCATTGGTGAGGAAGAAAATGGAACGCTGCTCTGTTTCTTCCCTCCACCTCCTTCCCTTCCTTCCTGTGGACAGATGACTCCAGCCCACTAAGGGGGCAGCTGAGTTCACTCTTGAAACCCCAGTGCGTACTCTTGTATCTCCACTCCGCTGAACATCACTTCTTCGTATTTTTATTATCTATTTCGTTTCCCACGGCATCATAAACATGCTTCTGTCACTGAGAAATTAAGGTTGACTATGAGGAGCAGGTCCAGTTTCTTCTTCACATATGTGACACATTTCTCAATGGAGAAGCCAATCTCTCCAGAACATTCCACAGTGTTCAACTTCTGGCTCCCCCTTGAGTCTGGTCCTTTTCCTTCCTCTCCTTCCCCCAGAAAATGAGAGTTCTCATGCCATTGCTGTTGGCGACTGACTCATCTGGACCCTCATAGAATGAATGCTGTTCAGGATCTTCTTCTGGTGACCTGCCAAGGTGACCCCTATTCTCAGAAGGTCTCTAGGAGGGGGAAAACACAAAAGAAGGCACTTGAGTGTTACAGCAGAGATCAAAATTCATCATAGAAAGCAAATAAAAGTGTTGAAGATCCAAGAAGTTGGGTAGGTAAGTGAAAATGTTTAAAATCCAAGGATCCCAAGTTTAAGAGTCTTTGGCAAATGCCTACCTGAATATTTCCTTACTGAACCTCACTCTCTCCATGGAGTAGACCTTGTCTCCAATGCCCCCTCCAATTTAGATAATCCTGGAAGGATCTGGAGCAGCCCCTTCATTGTGTCCATGACTCTAGGTAAACTAGAAGTTTCCTCTGTTTTCAACACCCCCACACATGCTATATGGGGCTTCAGGTATTCTGTGGCTTTCTGGCTAAATTAGTGATCACCCGCTGTGACTGAAAAGATGTGGGGCTTGCTTGGTTTTCTGATATTTTCCCCCCAAGTTTCCATTTTGTGCCTCTGTTTGAATTTTAATATCATACATTTTTAAGAAGGGTGATCTCAAAATAACTTTCAAATATCTGTCCAAGGAGGAATCCAAGGACTATGTTTAGGGTAGGGATTTGGTATGGATTCATCTTTGAGCTCTGAATCTTAATATGAACAAGTTCATGGCTTATATTTGACTTTGGGGAGACCCATGCTTCTTTCCTTACTCAATAATAACATGACAGTGCTTGAGTACTTTCTAAGTGCCATATACTATCTCATTTATACCTATAGAAGCATTTTGTAAAAACTGACAAACCATTTAAATTCAATGGTAATACTTTAACAGCAGTCATTTCTCCTGTGCATCCTGTAGGCCAGGAAATAGGCAATAGGCCAAGTGCTTTGCATGTGCTATTCCACTTACCTCTTACCACAAACCAATGAGATGGACACTATTATAGATATATTTATAGACAAGGCAACTAGGGCTCAGAGAAGTTAAGTAACATGCTCTAGGTCACACAGTGGGGAAGCATTCAGGGAGCTGGGGTTCAAATTCAAGACCACTGGGCCTCAGCTACCCTGCTGGGCTGCTCTCAAACTCTTCTAAGGTCCTACCTGTACTCACCCCAAAGCTCTGGGTCTCCAGCACAGCAGCTCACTTTGTACACTGTGCACTTGACCCCCGAGGAGGACCCTGTGCTGGACCTCCACCCACTGTGCCGCCGCTTTCCTGATCCCCCTCTTTTTAGCAGGTGGTTAGTGCCCCACAGGCTGCAGCAGGTTTAGATGATTAAATTGCCCATGTCTTTAGCAAACGCTTTGGGAGGTGTACTTGAATTGTAAATTCACAAATTGTCCCGCAACCTATTTTATTTATTTAGTTGCTCATATTCTTGTTCCATCTTTTATCTCCCAGAAGTTAAACTAAATTGCTGCAATAGTGTGTGGATATTTTTTACTTTGAACTAAATTAAATTCCTTAATTTTAGGTTTCACTTTCCTTTGTTCTTTTCATGGTGGCTATTCTCAGACTCAGGAAATTATTCCCCTTGTTTGTGGGTGATCAGGTGATGACAGCCCTCATACCCATCTAGGGGAAGCAGGAGTAGCCTCATCTTCATGAACACCCACTTCTGTCCCTGCACCCAGGCCACCAATCATCTGCGCCATCCACATTAATTCTGGAGATGGGGAAGCTGGTTTTCCACCAGTCAATGCTTCTGTTTTATTTTTGGTGTCTGACAATAATTCATTATGTCAGGGACCATCTTTTGTAGGCATCAGCAGGAAATGAACCTAGGTTTAAAAAATGAAGTCTGAAGTTTAGTGGATCCAAGACTAGATGCTCATTCAAATCACCTCCCTGGAGGAAGTGGAGGTGCTATCATATCTGGCAAGAATGAACCTCAGAGAGGTGGAGCTGGACTCCAGGAAGATGGACTGCAAAGCAGGAGTCGGGAATCGAAGCAGAGTGGTCAGAAGCCGTCCCTCTGGGGCTCAATTGCTGGGGGTAGGTGACCACTCCCTCCCATGGGACTCAGCCACTGGCCTGCCCTAGCAAGGTATCCTCACACCTACCTCTGGGTTTCCAGCTGCTTGTGGACTGATCAATCCTCTACCATGGAAAATGTGTGTTATAGGCCACCAAACCCAGTGCTGTTAGTACACGTTTTAGTCTGGGCAGCCAGTGAGGTTCCCTCTGGGGTATGTGTGTGTGCATGTGCATATATGTGCACGTGTGTTTGTGTGTGTGTATTCAAAATTTGACCGACTTTAGACCAACTTTAGTTCAGTGGTTCCCAAACTTGACTGCATTATAGAATCACTTGGGCAGTTTTTAAAATCCCAATGCCCAAGTCTCACCACATACCAATGAAGTCACGGAATCGGGTATCAATCCCTTTAAAGAGTCCCAGGTGATTCTGGTGTGTAGCAAAGTATGGGCACTGCTGTGGCCCTGGGATGGACTGGGAGAAGGATATGGAGTTGGCAGTCAGGAACACAGGCATTAGGCCCGCTCTGCCACTCCTGAGCCTGAATCTTCAGGAACTGACTTCACCTACTTTCTGAACCCGCTAAATGAAAGGGGTGAAACTACATAAATATTTCTCCAACTACAGTTCCATAAACCCTGCCTCTCAAAAATGTGGCTCCATGGTACTGAATAATTTTAAATGGGTTTCTTTATTTCAGGATTTCTCATGGCCTTTACAATGCTAATATGTGTCCTGAATCGCCAAGAGAGTGATAAAGTGTGCGGCATTTCCCAAATTTATTTGACCGAGGGATCTTTTTTCCAAGGAGAACCGATTAGCATTTCCCAGAACAAGTGCCACTCAGAACATTCCTGGCAAAATGATGGACTGCATGGATCTTTAAGACCCTTTCTGGCTCTCATTTTATCTGAATAATGTTGGGTTTTATATCCCACCAGATTCCTTTGGGCGCTGCAGATTGGTAAGTGATTTGTGGGGGGTGGAAATGTATACTTATTTACAAGTGCTATGCAGGTACGAACAAGCTCCCCCACATCTGCAACTGTCGCTGAGTCAGGGCCGTGCCTCTGCCTGCTATGTTGTTTAAAGTGCTGGCTGGCTGTGTTCTTCCCATGTGGATGCTCCCTTTGATCGGCTGAGTTTAAAAACGTAAAGGGAGGAGTGACTCTCGATGATTAGGCAAATGACATATGGCAATGATTGAATAACTCTCATTTGGGGCCCAGAACCATCATGGCCTCCCCACCCCACCCTCAGCCTCGCCTCCTTTGTTCCAAGGTGTGCCCCCACCAGGCTGGGTTCCATTCAGAGTCGGAGATCTGGAGCTGAAGCCAGAAGTCAGGACTGGTACCAAGGGCAATGGCAGGGAAGGAGCCTTGACCCCCACCCACAGGCTGGACAGAGACGATTCTCATCACTTACTCTGATGTCATCTGGGTGACCAGCTGGAGGGAGGTGAAGCCGGCGGTGAGGAAGCTGTCCCTGTACTGAACCATTTTGATGGCACTGAGCCAGTCATCCACGGTGGTAAAGGCCGTGAAGTCTGGGATAGAGCGGTCTAGCAGGGGCTGGGAAGGCCTGCAAGATAGAGAGGAGCAGGTAACGTCACAGCTGCAGCAGTGTGCGGAGAGAGCCACGCTCCGGGCAATGGCAGACTCCATGGGGGGCCGCATCCTTGACAGTGGAGCTCTGTGCTGACCCTTCCTCCCAGATTTCTGAGTTGGCAGTTGGCATGGTTTCTCCGGGCCAGGTGGCTAGTCCCTCTGCCTCTGGGCACTGCCACACGTCAGTCAGCCCAGACAGGCTGATTGACCAGCATGCAGTATAAAGGGAAGGGAAGGCTCAGGACTCCTTTGTAAACTGAAATCTAAGACCTTTTAAAAATATATACAGTTCACTGCCACCTCCCCAAATCTATTGGTAATATTTGGCTTTCTGGTTCTATCCTCAGCTAATTGAAATAAATGGAACAGAACAGCCCACCACTGATCTTCCCTGGCACATTCTCAACGCAGACACCCAGGTACCCAATCTGGAAATGAGGGTGTCACAACACATCCCTCATCTTCAGCACCAATGCCCAATCCTTTACCAAGTCATAAAGATTTGACCTTAAAAATCACTCAAACTCATCCACTTCTTTCCACAACATTCCCCTAAGACCCTACCTTCTCTATCATGATTACTGCAGTGCTCTTCTGTCTGTCTTCATGCACGCTTGTTCCCCTCAACCTAAGTTTTACACTGTTGCCTGATGCTCTTTTTTACAAATGCAGATGTAATTATGTCAATAACCCTCACTTGTTCCTGATTCATGTCAAACCCTTTAAGGCAGCGGTCGCCAAACTTTCAGACCTCACGGATCACCAGTGGTCCACGGACCACTGGTTGGCAACTGCTACTCCCAAGGTTTCCTTAAGGCAGCGGTCGCCAACCTTTTGGACCTCACGGACCACCCATTGGCAACTGCTGCTTTAAGGGATGCTCATTACTCTGAAAATCAAGCCCGGAATTCTTAGCAGGACCTAAAGGCTCCGTGTGTCTGGCCCTCGCCCACCTCACCAGCCTCAGCCACCAACCTGCCCCCTCCCAAACTGTCCTCCACACACTAGCCCTGTCCTTTCCACCCTCAGGCCTTTGCACATGCTGGACCCAGGCCCCTCTACTCCCATATTCCTTTCATTCTTTTAATGCACTCCCTCTCTTCAGCTGTCATCAAGGATGACTCCCTGACAACAGAGGAAGGTATATGCTTTCCAAAATCAGGCACCTACCTTCTTGCCATACTGATCTTTGGGTGATTCTCTAAATGACTCAAAGCTCCACGAGGGCGGGGACCATGTCTACCTTAGTCATTCTATAGTGCCAGCAATGGACATAGTGCTTAGCACATATGCACCCAATAAACTTTGGTTAAAAGGATGAATAATAAATGAATTAACCCTGCAAATGTACAACTGATAGTTGCTGACAGTACTTGACAGTTCTGTTCATTTGCTCATAAGAAATCCAATTGCTTTGTATCTTTGTCCTCTAGCAATCAGGGCCTTTATTGCTAATAGGTTGGCCAAGGTTCCAAGTCTGCAGCTCCACCTGCCTAACAGACTGGTGTGGTTAACAGAAAGGGTGCCTTCTGGAAACAGGATGGCCCAGAAGTGGGGCCTCATACCAATCAGATCAGATATGCTCAACTGTTAGAGAACCCAATGCCCAGTCCATCTGAAGCCAATGGGAGGTAGAGACCTAGACAGGTTTCTTAACATCTGTCTACAGCAAACATGTCAAACTCGCGGCCCACAATGAATATTTTTGCGGCTCAGCCAATATAAAGGTGTATAAGAAACATTTTAATAAAAATTTTGTGACTTTTTAAAAAATATATTTTATTGATATTTTACAGAGAGGAAGGGAGAAGGGTAGAGAGCTAGAAACATCGATGAGAGAGAAACATCCATCAGCTGCCTCCTGCACACCTCCCACTGGGGATGTGCCCGCAACCAAGGTACATGCCCTTGACCGGAATCGAACCCGGGACCCTTCAGTCCACAGGCCGACGCTCTATCCACTGAGCCAAACCGGTTTCGGCTGTGACTTAATTTTTATAATATCCTGTTATACATAATTATTAATGAACTACAATGTTTGCTAATGACTGATTACTATAATCGTGTTGCATTCATTTCCCTTACACACCTTACATGCAGGCACACCATTTCTCTCCACTAATACCAGCAGCGAATATTTTAGCAGCCGATTGCCATGTCATTAGTCTTGTACTGACTTGTTTGGTGTGCGCAACAGGAAATATTTCATTTTCGGAGAATAATAAAAATAGGTTTATGTGCGTTATGCTTATTTGTGCAGTTATTCAGTGTCTGGTAAGTTAATGTTCAAGAAAAAATATTAATTTTTATTAAAATGTTAACAATTACTCCCTTTGTATTCAGCATGTGTCTATCAAAATAAACCTATGTTTCTATGAAACTTGTGTGTTTTTTTTTTTGTGGCCCACATAAACTTAAACCTTATTTGGCCCGTGTTAGCCTTTGAGTTTGACATGCTTGATCTACAGCCTATGCTGCAGGCAGGGAATATTTTAGAGAGAAAAAGGAAGAAAACAGTCTTGAAACATCTCCCATTAGTGGATAAGTTCAGTCACCTTACCCTTGCTCTTAATGGACCAAAAGGCTAGCAGTGTTGCTATTGGCCTTGCCCCTGACCACGCATACCTAGTAACCACTAGACTCACACGGCGGTGATGGTTGCCACAGTCTTGAGACTTGCTGGGTTCCGAATCATCTTGTCCAGGGTGTTGACAATCTCAGCAAAGCGGGGCCGGCTATTACGGTCCTTTTGCCAACAGTCCAGCATGAGCTGATGTAGAGCAGCTGGGCAGTCCATGGGTGGGGGCAGCCGGTAGTCCTGCTCAATGGCATTGATGACCTGCAGTGACACACATGGGAACGGGTATGATTGGGTGATGAGCCATCAGCCAATCATTCACAAATTAACCCCCAAGGATGGAGCCTGCCTGACCCAGGTGCCCTCATTCCGTACTCATGTACCTCCTACCATAATGGGATGTGACACATACTTGGCTTTTCTCCCTATACTGTGGGCTCCTAGAAAGCGGGGACCACATCTTAATTGTCCCTTTGTATCCCTAGCACCAGTGCTGGGCCAGATGCACACTAGATCTCTGTAACTGTTTATTGAAGAATGATCTGGTGAATTGACTTGAGATTCTCCTCTTTTTAAGAGGACATTGACCCAATTCTACCTTACTGGCAGCTAGTGGCGCCAGGGCAAATGAAACAATGGCACATGGGAAACCCAGTAAACCTACTATTTATAACAGACACCACCAGAACCTGTGGTGGCCTCTTCCTTTCACTGCTAAGCAAAGAGAAATGGAAGGAAGGAATCAGGACTTGATGGAGCCCCTACTCCATGCAAGGGGCTTTCTGATCATTTGCCTTCATCTTCAAGAGGCAGCAACAGGAATTGGGTTGAAGGATTTGGTTAAACAAATTGGTTCAGTACAATAAAAATGGTCAATTAACAAGATGGTCCACAATAAATACCTCCAATCAGGTTTTGCAGACTGCAGAGGATAATTTTGTAAAGGTTTTAGTATCTTCATGTACTTTTGTCTGTTGTTCAGGTTATAGTAATTGCTTTTCACCCTTTACTTCTTAATTCCAATTCATTTAAATCAATTATGTCTGCTCTGTGATTTTTGTAATAGAAAAAAAAATAATTGTAAATGACTCAGTGCTATACCTACGGATTTATTATGATATACTCATAACACAGTGGAAAGCCTAGAATTCAATGCAGGCCTTACAGTGATGTTGCAAAAATGTACCTATTTAAATGGAAATATACTCATAGTGTAATATTAGGCAAAAGAACAGGCTGCATAACTGCAGATATGGCATAATCTTGCTTTTGTAAAAAACTAAAACCAAACCAAAACAAAAAACAATAATTATACACACGCATAGAAAAGACCTTGGAAAGATATATACCACAGAGTTAATGGTGGTTGCCTCTGGGCAGGTAGCAACATGAGTGCTCTTTATGCGTTTCTTTTTGCTTGTTATTTTCTGTAATAATTATGCATTGATTTTATATTAAAATAAACAGTTAAAGCACCTTAAACCACAAAGGAAATAATTTTGCTTGTTTGTTATTTTCTGTAATAATTATGCATTGATTTTATATTAAAATAAACAGTTAAAGCACCTTAAACAACAAAGGAAATAATTTGGGGTTCAGTGATTTTCATGTGTTTTTGCCTCTAAATAATGTCAGGTTCATTTTGACTGATTATGCTTGTGGGGTTTTATTTATTAGTGAATTGGTCAGAAAGTGAATATTGTCAATCAGTTTCTATTTTTACAAATTTTATGCACAGTGTATCAGACATGAGATGGGGCATGAGATAATATGATAACCTGAAGTCATTAGACATAATCAAGGTGTATTATTCCTTGTGTTCAATATGGCAGAAAAACAAACAAGCATATGAACCATACCAATATTATTACTACATAAAATTCAGTGATTGAAAACATTTACTTTTTTTTTTTTTTAATGGGAACATTGACTTTTAAATTATATGTTGCATTAGCACCAAATTTTTCTTTGCCAAACTATTGCCAATTGAATTACCTGGTATCTTTGTAGGAAGTCATCGTAGCCCCATTATTCTCAGGAGGAAATGGAGGCAAACCTGGTGAAGTGAGTTGCTTGAGGACACACAGCTCGTAAATGATAGGGCTGGGACTAAATCCCAGGGGTGTCTGATTTTATGTCTGGATACCCCAAAGCCCACTTTTCCCAGTCCTCTGTGGAGCTGCTATTGTAATCTCGGCCTGGGAGCTGTTTGAAGTCCTCATGGCCAGAAAAAGGGGTATTGGGCTAAACCAAGTAGTCCGTGAGGATGAAACTGCCGGGCAGCATTCCCATCAGCCTGGCTCAGAAACCAGCAGCCTTTACCAGCTCCTTCCAGGCAGCCAGATCGAGGGACCCTGTCACAGAGTCCCTACTCACTGTTGAGCCAGTGGGATTACCCAGTGAATGGTCCCACAAGCTCTTTCTGGGTTGTCTAAGCATGAGCTAGGTGGGGACAGCAGGAGGGGCTAGTCTCCAAATTCAACATCTCACAAGGCTAGCTACCCCCTCGCCCCCAAATCATCCAGTTCAGGCCAGCTCATGTTCCCTTAAAGAGCTGGTATCTCTGCTCAAATTATTTAATGCCAGAGTCCCAAATCCTAATTTTCCGCACTGACAAGATTACTTTCCCGTCTGCCTTTAAGAGGAAGGAGCACTGGAGTCAGGACCCGTGCGCAAGGGCACGGCTCCATGGTGTGAGCAGCCTACCAAGCACTCCAGGTGGAGCATCGAGAGACTGGACCCCACCCAGGCACTGAATCTCCTGCCTGAGCTTCAGGCTGAAGGCAGCTTAGCTGTTTCCCCTTGTCTCCTCTGCAGGCTACCTCATGGGGTTTTGGGAAGACTGTCCTGGCCTTTGCTTTTATGTTTTCTCTGTTGTGCTCTTTCCTTTTCAGAGGAAATCAAAGAGCCGTTGCAGGTCTGCCGGGAAAGCAGGTGCAGGGGTTGTGTTGGTGAGGGGAGGGCAATATGATTAGGGGCATAGACCTTGGAGGCCTGGGTTCAAATCCTTGTTCCATTTCTTATTAGCTTCAGACACCTGGCAAAGTCACATGACCTCCTGAAACTGCACAGACAGGGTTGTTAAAGATTAAATGACTCAGTGAGGTGGTGTATATTGAGCTCCACAGTAGAAAGGATCCCTGTATTACATAGAGGCCATGCTTTCTGCCAGGCCCATTCCAGTAGATGTCATCTCTGCAAAGAGGGTCACTGTTCTGCTGCTAGACACTGGGAGGTCCAGAAAGATGGCAATGTGAACCCCCTTTGATGCTCATGTTTACAAAATGTGACTTGATTCCATTTGCTCTTCTAGATAATTTCATTGTTATTACTCTGGGAGCACTGATGCTTCTGTACTTATGGCAAAAAAGAAAATGCCTTTACCATGCACCCCAAAGAAAAACTACCTAGGGCAGTGGTCGGCAAACTCATTAGTCAACAGAGCCAAATATCAACAGTAAAACGATTGAAATTTCTTTTGAGAGCCAAATTTTTTAAACTTAAACTTCTTCTAACGCCACTTCTTCAAAATAGACTCGCCCATGCCGTGGTATTTTGTGGAAGAGCTACACTCAAGGGGCCAAAGAGCTGCATGTGGCTCGTGAGCCACAGTTTGCCGACCACTGACCTAGGTCATTAACTCATGTGTGGATAGTATTTGTCTCCTCTAATCTTTCATTGAAGTGCTATGCCTTTGGAGAATTTTATTCTCATTTTAAGAATCTGGATGTTTTCCAAATCTCCTGAGTGCATGTAACTTAAAATAAAATTAAAACATCAGTACTTGAAAAAAATAAGTCCAGTCCTCTAATGGGGCTTTGTGGTCAAGCTCTGTCACAGCTGCCTCGCTAGCAGGTGTGGAAAACAGGGAGGAGACATAGAAAAACACCTTCAGTCTGGCCATTGGATGGCTTTCCACACGTTTGAATTGTGTGGAAAGCGTGGCCCCGGATTGGAGGCATTGAGCATTCTACTGAGCAATACTGAAAACTGGAGTGAGGCCTGGGCTCCTTTCATTGGTCTACAGGAGGATGAGATGAATGGATGCTGAAAAGATTGGCGATTAGAATGAGATCAGTTGGTGTTTCTAGAGAGAAGGAGAGTGAGGGTGTGGGCCAGGAGAGAGCCAGTCTAGGCAGCTGTCACTTAAGCAGCTGCAGTAACTGTTTGGGCCATCCTGAAGGTCAGTGTAAGCCAATGCGCTAAAGGGGCAGGGAGGGGAGAACAGCTGCCTTTGTTCGCCTGCACTCAGAGGTGGCAGGTCTGGGGGTTAGGTGGGGACAGGAGCATGTGGTGTGGCCCCAGGCGCCGTGGGCACCTGCTGAAGTGACTGGCAACTCCTCTGGGAAATGAGCAGAGCCTTCGCCTGCCCTGGAGTCCTCAGTGGAGGCTCCAGACTGCCCCCAGATGTGCATTTACCATAAGTGAGTTGGGCAGTGGACCATACCTGGAGAGTGAAGTGGAGAAGCTCAGAGCACTGGAGGAACCAGGGCAGAAGGGGTTAAGGTAAGCTCTGATGTTTCAATAAAACAGCAGCTCCTCTCCCCAGACACTGCCACTCTCATTATCTCTGTCAATCAGATCCAAGCAGCAGAACTTCCAAGTTCCCTCTCTGGCTGACAAACTCTCTGTATATGTTCAAAGACCTTCCTGGGCTCTGGAAGCCCAATTACCAGCACTCCAACTTGCCTCTGCAATTCTCTTTCTTAAAGCCCTTCAATTGTCATCTGGAAAATCTGTTACTGCCACCACCTCGGTGGTTTCTGATGAGTTGCCGGTAGCCCCTCCTGGCTCTTTTGCAGGCCTAAGATGTTTTCTGAATGGGCACAAGTCACCTCCCACCTTCCTCAGAGAGCAGAATGGCACTTGGGACAATGCTTAGGAGCTTTTATTTCCCGGAGAAATACAACAAAATTAGAATAAATGGTTACTTTGCAGATGTTCTTATTCTCTTTGAGGCCCAGCTCAAGCATCAAATATATGGGAAGCCTTCCCCACCCAACTGTCCCCCCCAACCTTACGTATGTGCCAAAACCCCCCCGTGAATAGAATGGCAAGCACAATGCTTTGTCACATTTAGCATGCAATGAGTGTTTGTTGAATAAATGATTTGGAAATTCTGCAAGTCTAATATCAGAAATTCCATTTGTTTTCAGCATAGGTGAATGCATTTGCTGAGAATATCTTGAATGTCAAATCTTGCCTGTCACATAGTTTCATAATCCATTCTATGTGTGCTGAATTGTTCTTAATCGGATTAACGTCCCTGGGCAGGACAAAATGGGTCTTCTTTTTCTGACTAACACTTATTATTCATCTAGCTGATGTCGTGGGGGGAACCGGGGTGCAACTGATTCCATGAAGCAGCCTCGGCATTAATTCTGATACTTACTGATTCGACATGCTGCAGGAGCAGAGGCGAAGCATGGATAATCACAGATAATAGAGGGCCCAGATGCCACACATGGTTGGCACTGGGACCTGGTTAAAGATGCAGCCATTTCACTGGCCCTGGGCTGAAGCTACTCTACCCATGGCAGTTGGGAGCATGGTCACAGCAGCACCCAGCTCCTCTTCTGTCTCATTGGAAAATGTTTTCTGGGCTCCCAGATCACCACCTTTCTCAGTCTTCAGAACAACTGCCCTGGCTCTGAAGCTCTGCTGGACAGAGGGCTGGCTGAGCGCAGGCTTCTCCTTTTACCAGCCTCAGAGCCCACCCACCCACGGAGGTGCACCCGGTGGGGCTGGGTGCCCCATCTGGCGATCTGAATTGAGAATAACCCTGCCTTTTTTGCTTGTAAGTTGAGAAAGATAATAACTGCCCCCTTCCCCCGCAACCCTTGGTGATAGGGAGAGCAAGCAGAGAACAGAGGTATGCAGGCTTTACAAACAGTGATCCTCTCCCTTCTAAGGGAAGCATATGCATTCAAAATGCAAAGGAGGATTGGGTCCTGGGGAACAGCTTAGGGTCCAAGACAGTGTGGAAATCTGGGTAGGACTTTTGATTAATGTTTTCTATCAAAGTGAATCATTCCTCAAAAGGTTTCCAAACTTTTAGCAATTATGGAGCAAAGGGTCCCATCTGGACCACCCCAAATGCCTCTACCTAAAGCATCTCAGATGACCCTTCCCTTTCCTTCCAAACCTTGTCCCTGGAGGGCAGCCTGAGGGATGACCTTCACACAGACAGGATCCCACTCTCTAGGCCTGTCTGAATCTGACCAGCTCTGGGAAGCGTGCTCAGCTCTTTCTTCACTGATAGGTGACATGGGCTCCTAGCAGAATGGATTCTCAGGAAAAAGGGCCCTTCACAATTCTTCTCTGCAGCTGAGAGGTGAGAGCCTCAGAGGCAGAGCTGCTTCCCCTCTATTTCCCATGGTGAAAGGAGATCACAGGCTGGGTGCTTTGAAGCACAGTAGACTTTCCTGCTTTTGGGCCTGATCTATTCATGGTCCACAGTCACGAGAACCAGCCACTGTCTCTTAGGTTGGCCTGGGCACCTTTATAGGGTTTGGGAGCATTGGGCCTGTCACACCTACATGATGGGCTCTTTGCTTCAAACATTGGTGCCAAAGAGGTCCCTGGATCCCCCGCCCTGAATGCCTCAAGTACACGTTATGATCTGGAGCTGAGAACAGTTAGGAGGGCTTGGCTGCCACTGCCTGTGGGATCCCTTGGTTGGAGGTTTGTAGCAATCAGGTGCTGCTGACACTTACGTCTTGGTTGGACATATCCCAGTAGGGTCTCTCTCCAAATGACATGACTTCCCACATGACAATCCCATAGCTCCAGACGTCACTGGCAGACGTGAACTTGCGGTAGGCGATGGCCTCCGGGGCCGTCCATCTCACGGGGATCTTCCCTCCCTGGAAGAAGGAAAAGCCTGGTCAGCCCAAACATCGGGTTTCTAGTTGAAGGCAGGTGAAAATAAACAGCACACACATGTCTTTCCACTCTCCCGCTCCCTGCCCCACTCCCATATCTCCTGAATTAGGATGGCCAGGACAGTCCATGCCCCAGGGGCAGGCCTCCATTACTGCACCTAAGGCGCTCAAGAGGTTATAGGGAGAGCAAACAGAGAACAGAGGCATGCAGGCTTTGCAAACAGTAACACTCTCAGTTCTAAGGGAGCATATGCATTCAAAATGCACGGCCTGTGCTGGTCTCACACCAGGTGCGGGTGCACCGCATGTGAGGTGACGGCTGGAACTCAAACTTGCTTGCCCCCTAATTCCCTGCATACTGATTCCAATGTCACCGTTGGGTGGGAGGAGAGAGTGTAACTGTTGTAAATGCACTACAACATGAAATTCCATACGACATGCAACTGACTATATGGGCCACAAAATTTGGGTCAGGAGAAAGTAAAACAAATGAAAAAGGTGGGAGGTTTTCTCGCTCTGCAGCCTGCAGACAACCCCGGGCCGAGGTCCCTGTAGACACTGCTGTCTCCCTGCCCTGCGTGGGAGTCAGCATCAGAGGCTGGAGGTACACTTTGCTAAAGGGCACACCTACGTGCATAGCACTTGCCTTCTCCCCCAGGCCCTAGGTTTATGTCTCCTAGGTTCACGTCTCCTCCTCCTTGCCAGCAACTCCACCCTCAAAGTTCCGACGTGGTTCTCTGCTTGGCCCTCAGTTTGTCTGCCAGAACTTGGCCTATTGTGTTTACTGAAGGGATGATACCCATTCACTCGGCCCATTGATCACTAGCCAATGAGCACTGCTTTGTGCCAGGCCCTTTCTGAGAAGCATGCCAGACATGAGTGGCCAGGGGCCCTGCCCTCAGGCTGCACAGGGGATGGGGAGACAGACACAAAGCACCAGATACTTAAAAGGTATGGTTAACAAGATGAAAAGTGATGAGGGCGAGGCTGAGGGGTATACAGGGTGTTCTGAGAACCAGAAGAGACTCCCTAACACAGGAGCGGGGCAGGAATGGTCGCCAGGAGCAGGCGGAGGGGTAGTTTCCTGGAACCTCTGGTCAAGTGTGGATACCAGTACGGCCCCATTCTGCCTGTGTGACCTGGAGCAAGTTACCTAACCTTTCTGTGCCTCCGTTTCTCATTGGCAATATGGGGGTGCTGACTGCACCTACATAGTCAGGTTGCTTTGAGGATTAAGTGGGTCACCATCCATACAGTGCTTGGGATGGGCCTGGGGTAGACGGCAAGTGCTGTGCACGTTAACTATTACTTCACTATCCTCAGTTCTAGAGGAGGAGTAGAGATTAATCAGGCAAAGAGAGGAGAGGAGGGAAGTCCAAGGCAGGGGTGCAGGTGCAAGTGCCAGAGGTGAGAGAGAGGTGCTAATTGCCAGGCAGCAGGATGCCGAAGCATGGATTCCGAAGGGGAAGTAAGGGAGGTGAACAGAGGGCAGGGCTCCCTCTGCAGGATACCGATGCCACTCAGAGGGGTAAAGTGGGGGCACTTTGAAAGGCTGCCCTCCAAAACACATCATTCACTAGAACAAATATGCTCCTCATATTCGATGCTTCATGCAAATACCAGGATCTTACTCCCACGGCCCTTTTGTGATGCCTGGACTCCGCCTCCATAATACATGAAACCTGCCGCTCCCTTGCTCCCCTCTCCTTGGCCTCGGGCTTTGACAGAAGAGACTATTTTTATTCTGACCATTCTCACGATCTGTTCAAACCACCAGAGATACATGTTGGACTTTAGCTAAAATACATTAAAAATGTCTAAGAGGCTACGCTGAGATGAGGGCGAGAGAAAGGAGCAAACGGCAAAGTGTATTTATATCTGGACTCCTACCCAGGGTCTGGGAGGAAGGAAGGTGACCTGCTGGACCTCCCCAGGCACACACCCAGCTCCCTGCAGAAGGCAGTCCCGATTCCCCAAGGGCTGTGGCAGGCTTCTGTGGTGGGAGATGTCCTCGGCGCAAATGCCAGCCACCAGCAACATGGCAAATGCCTGAGAGCAGGCTCGGGCTGCTCAGCAACAGGGCACGCTGTTCTCACCACCCCCAGAACAGGAATGGACTTTCTGCTTTTATCTACATGGCACTGTGGCTGGGAGAAAAGGTGGAAAATGCATCCAGTGACCCAGGAGTTGTCAAACACCTGGAGGCCAGGGTCCCATAGCTCAGGGGCCCCCTGTTGTAAATCAGGGGGAGGGGGGCGTTGCCACACCTGGAGAGGACCTGGTCCAGAGGAGAGGAGGAGAGGGGTTTCTGCTCCCTCATAATACCTGCATTAAGTGAGACAGGAGAGAGCAGGTGTTTAACTAGTGTGATGTGTGTGTGTGTGTGTGTGTGTGTGTGTGTGTGTGTGTGTGTAAGAGAGAGGAAGAGAGAGAGGAGAAGAAATGAGAGAGGACTCCATGTGAGAACTGACCAATATGTGTGTCAGAGAGTGAGAGACAGGGAGAAAACTTGGCTGTGTAGGTCTATGAGTAAAAGAAAGTTATGGCTGCCTGGCCAGCATGGCTCAGTGGTTGAGCGTTGACTTATGAACCAGGAGGTCACGGTTTGATTCCCGTTCAGGGCACATGCCCAGGTTGTGGACTTGATCCCCAGTGTGAGGTGTGCAGGAGCCAGCTGATCAACGATTCTCTCTCATCATTTATGTTTCTATCTCTCCCTTTCCCTTTCTCTCTGAAATCAATAAAAAATATTTTTTAAAAAGTTATGGCTTATCTTGTGTGTGTATGTTTGTGTCAGAGAGAGGGGCGAGGGGATGACAGAGATGTTCTGATGAATTTCAAAGAGCCTGTTTGGGAGTCCGAAGGTGTCCTCTCTGCCAAGTCTGGAGCAGACCCCAGGGGTTGCCAGTGACAGCTGTTGAACTGCTCTCTCTCGCATGCAAAGTGGCCATGCCAGGCCCACTGGCGGGGAGCCTCAGCCCTCCTACCACCTCGGGCCGCTGGGCCTCACTGAACACGGAGCTGGGCCTGTCACTGCCACCCTCCATCACAGCAGGTGGCAGAGCCTTCGAGAAGAGCCGCCCCAGACAGGCAGGTGACAGCTTGTCATGACCGGCTCTCCCACTCAGCCAGGAGAGCAGGGGATGCTGACCTCTGAGGCAGAACCAAAGGAAGGCCAAAGTCAGGGGACAGATGCTTTCCTTCATGGGAATTTAAACTTTCCTCCCAGATTTCGAACATTCTATCACCAGCCTCCTCTTCTGATGCTTAGAGGTAATTACGGTGATGACTATTTAACCTGCCTTCAATTATGTGAAAAGATTTCTATTAATTTAGAAGATGGTGACCAGCCCCATGGAGGAGACTAGAAGAGAAGGAGGTGGGATGGTATTGCAGCAGGCAGGGTTTCTGCTGGCGAGGAGGGTCCTCCTGCTAGAAGTGACATCTGGACCAGAAGGCCTAAGGCCAACACATTCACCTGACTGCAAAGTGCTTTAAGAGTCCTGGCTCTCACCTGGGCAGGCATGAGGAAGGGGCACAGAGGAGTGGTTTGCACTGTTGGATGGGAAGGAACATGAGGGAAGAAATCGTGAGGGGTGGGGGCGAGGAACAGAGGAGGCTCCCTGGGAAGGAATCTATATTCACATGGGCAAAGGGGGCTGAGCACTGTCCTTGCACAGGGCTTCTCCAGGCACCAGAGGACTCCCTTCCCCAGGATGCTGAGGAAGGGAGTCCTCTGGTCTGCATTTGGCAGGGACTAGGTGTCCCTAAATCTGAGGCATGGGGGTGGAGGGAGGGGAGAGGATGGAGAAGAACCTATCATCAGGGCTCTGAGTTCCAAATGACCTCATACACTGAACTTCCACACACAGCTTGGCATTGAATGATTGTGCAGCTGAGAAATTCTCTAAAAGTTTGAAATCCACTGCTTCAGAATAATCATGCCTTAACTGAGGTATAAGACAAACTATAAAGATTGCGTGTGTGTGTGTGTGATTTGATAAACAAAGTGAAGATAAATCTGGTAGCAGATTAATTCTAATACAGCCATCTTAAGGGTTACTTCCTGATAATCCACACCCACACCTGCCTACAGGTGTGATGCCAACAGGTGGAGGTACTTTAGTCCCTCATCCTCAGCCAACCTGCAACAAGCATCTTTGCAGCACCCACTCTGCCCAGCCTCTTGATGGGGATATGGCAGTGATGAGACTCAGCCAATGCCACCCACCCAGCTCACTGTCCTGCCACAGTGAGATTAAGCAGGCACAGTTTATAGCTTTGGTTCTAGAACCCACCCAATTGTGGAGTTTTCCAGGCCAAAGTCTAAACAAAGGATGGATTCCCCTGGCTAGTTACTTACCCTAGAGATGCCCATAAGGGTAACACTTCTGTGAGTCTGGGCATTGCTACAGTACTCTTCTCTGCCATCCTGTGTGAGACAAAGTCTCAGTGGGCATATTACAGGAGTCCAGACCTCCATGCATATTGAGTATGGTGCTCATGGGGTTGTTCATATATTAGATCATGCTGCATGAGGCATCCCCTTGAAGTGATAGGTTTATGACTGAGAGCATCATGCAATGGTTCTGAATTTCATAATGCCCACTCTCTATTAGGTTTATAATATATAAAAAATGTTGGGATGACTGTAAGGATCTAATGTGATACGTACGTAAACCACCCAGTATATTAATATTATCATTAAATAAGAATGTATATGTTGGATTGTGTCTCCCAAAAAGATATGTTCAAGTTCTAACCTCCTCCTATACAAGTGAATATGACCTTATTTGGAAATTTGGCCTTTGAAGATATAATCAAATAAGATGAGCTCATACTGGATTAGAGTGTGCCCTAAGTCCAATGACTGGCATCCATGTAAGAAGGCTATGAGAAGACAAAGAGACACCTAGTAGAGAATAATACGTGGAGACAGGGGCAGAGATTGGCATGATGCATCTAAAAGCCAAAGAATGCCAAAGATGGACAACAACCACCAGAAACTAGGAGAGAGGCATGGAATAGCTTCTTCCCGAGAGCCTTAGGAGAGAGCCAACACCGTGATTTTGGACTCTTAGCCTCCAGAACTGTGAGAGAAGAAATTCCTGTTGTTTAAAGCCACTCAACTTGCGCTACTTGTTATAGCAGCACTGGGAAACTAATACAATGAGTACATACAACTTTATCAGTCACTAAATTCCCAGGTGGCAGATCCACCATGAACTACTATTAGAGGGCAGTGGGATTCAGGAGTGAGGGACACCTTGAACATTTAGGTTAAAACCCAGCAGATAACCCACAGAGGCCTCTGTAATATTTCCTCAGTGCTGTTGAAGGACTGCCCTTTGCCTAGCAGTGTGAGTGCTGTCGGGGGAGGACTGAAGGGGCAGCTCCAAGGCACTGCCACTGATGTGGTATGAGGACAACAGTGGGACGGCAGCTCTGATACTGCTGCTGGAGGAGCCACCATCGCTCCTCCTCCTCGCCAGAGAGGCATGGCATGTCTGAGGGAGAACCCCACCAGCCACATTCCAGACCAGGTGGCCACTCCAAGCCTAGGTGGCTGGAGGCAGTGTCAATACCCCTCTTTGGGCATCCCCAGAAAGCCTCACCTGGTGGTTCTCAAGCTTTGCCCATTAAATCACACTGGGGAAGTTAATATATTCAGAATCTCTGAGAGTGGTGCTCAAGCATTGGTCGGTTTTAACAAGCTTCAGGGAATCCTAATGTGCAGTCATTAGTCATGACCACTGGCTGGGAGCCACGGTGTTCAAGTTTGAGTGTGAACCAGAACCTCCCGGAAGGCTTGTTAAAACACACATCACAGGGCCATAACCCAGACTTTGGAATTTACTAGTTTTGGGATAGGGCTTGGGAATTTACATTTCCAACAAATTCCAAGTATGGTTTCCAAACATCAAGAACCACTGGCACAGATCAACCCTATGATAAGTAACTTGTAAGTTACTTATCTGTATATATAAAAGCCTAAGCCAGTGGTCGGCAAACTCATTAGTCAACAGAGCCAAATATCAACAGTACAACGATTGAAAATTCTTTTGAGAGCCAAATTTTTTAAACTTAAACTTCTTCTAACGCCACTTCTTCAAAATAGACTCACCCAGGCCATGGTATTTTGTGGAAGAGCCACACTCAAGGGGCCAAAGAGCCGTGTGTGGCTCGCAAGCCGCAGTTTGCCGACCACGGGCCTAAGCGACCGTGATGACCGAACCACCAGAACAACTGGTCAACCAGTCGCTATGATTCACGCTGATCACCAGGGGGCAGACACTCAATGCAGGAGCTGCCCCTTGGTGGTCAGTGCGCTCCCAAAGCCAACCTCCCGAGGTCCCAGACCCCAGGTGGCAGCTGGCAGGCCCTGATCAGGACTGGGCAAGATGGCCCTAATAGGCCCTGACTGCCGCCAACCAGGCCTAGGGACCCCACCCATACACGAATTTTGTGCACCGGGCCTCTAATCTAGGATAAGTAACCCATAGATCAATAAGCATAAGTCGTAGGTTGAGTGAGGTCTCATCTTGAATACCAACTCTGGTCATTGTTAGTGGCTGGGTTAAGAAGGATTCTGAAGCTTCCTCCAAGCTCAGCAAGCAAGAGTGCCATGACTGATGAGTGATGTCTACCCAGAGTAAGGGAATGGGAGGAGGTATATATGGCAAATATTTGCCAACACTGAACTAAAAAGCTCAAAAGATCTCCAAATGACATGAAAAAAAGGTAGGGACAGGCTTCCTTGGTGTCCATCAAGTATATCTGTGGCCCCAGGAACATGGAGGGAGAGCTGAAGTTCACATGCAGAGCAAGCACCCTCTGGACGGGCCCTAGGACTCTCCCCTTGGAGCAGGACCACCCTGGCAGTGAGGGTGGCCAGGGTAGGTGAGGCATCTGCTCGCGTTCTCATGAGAGGGGCTCTGCACTGCCCTCTGTAAACAGGTACAGATGGCCCTGATCTCAGGGGGATCTGTGGGACACACCCTCTTCCTGTTCCCCAGTCCTGTCCACTGCCCTGGACTGAGACATCTGCCGTGGCTCTAAGTGTTAAATTAAGAAGGCATTTTAGAATGAATGCCTCCATTTAAAAGCACTCTGAAAATACACTGACCCTTTTCCCCCAACCTAATCAGCAGAGTGATTTTTCCAGATAAGGCCTGTATCAGCCAAGAAGCAAAAGAAGTTTCAGCCTAAAAGGTTATCTTTCTCCGAATGCTACCAGCTTCTAACAGCCAGTGGAAATGGCTTCTGGCTGCTGAATCGCTCCTGAGTCTAGATAATGCAGAGGCTGTTCCTAGTTCCCCAGGATGCCAGGAATTTGCATGAAAACAGTCTCTCCAGCTTCTGAAAGAGTTCATCTGGCCCTGCTGCTCCTTTCTTTCCAGGAGCCACAATCTTGATGGTGACACTGTAATTTATTACCATGCTAAGGATTATGATGCAACATACAGAGTTAGAACTTGAGGTGGGAAACAGGCAGCGGGAACAGGTGAGCTTGTGGAGAGGATGGTCTTATTTGTCATGCAAATGGCCCACAGAACAGAAAAGGGCTGGGAGAAAAGACAACCCCACAAGACACACTGCATTGGCTGCCGACAAAATTGTTTCTAAATAGAATGTTTTTCAAAGCTTTTTTTCCCCCCTTGAAGCATTAGCTGCTCCTCCGAAATGAATGGCACAATGTATTTTGTACTAGTAATAAAATATGTGATTTGAATAACTACAAATGTAGAGATTTACAGTCGGTGGGGTCCTCGCCGCCTTTCCCCTGAGCTTTGTGGGCACCGAAACCCTTCTGTGAGATGCTGGGAAAGGTAATTGCAGCCCAAACATCATTTTCCAGCAGCTAGAGAAAGGCCTATTTGGACATAAATTAACTAAAAATATGCGATGATAGTGTGTGTTTCATGTGTGAAGAACAGAAAGGCCACTTGGTGACGTTTCCCAGCTGGGGACACAAAAACACAAAACAAAA
Source organism: Plecotus auritus (assembly GCF_963455305.1). Classification (NCBI taxonomy): domain Eukaryota; kingdom Metazoa; phylum Chordata; class Mammalia; order Chiroptera; family Vespertilionidae; genus Plecotus; species Plecotus auritus. Next base: position 149,429,848 of record NC_137773.1, read on the forward strand.
GCCCTGTTCCACCCAAACAGACGTTGTTTCTCTGTACTACACTGTCAAGGCAAACAGCTGTCTTTTACTACTCACCCCCAAATAGCCTCTGAAGGCTGCGATGTGGGCTTTATTATTATTATTTTATCACACAGCACGTCTCGAGTTTGTAATTGTTTATAATTAAAAGGAGAGGATGGAGAGACAAGGGCTAAATAATTCACTGGCTGCCTTCATTCATTTGACAAGGAGGCAGTGGGGAGGTGAGTGAAGGGAAACAGAACAATACCGCTTCTGCCCCGAGGGGGGCACTGTTCGGAGAATCTCACAGTGAATCAGCTCAGGGATGGTTCAAGCTTGACCCCCAAAGCCTGGGCCTCCTATCAGTCCTCCTGAAAAGTCGGCCCCAGGAGAGAGTGGCTGGATGAACTGGCCCAGTGGGCTTCAGTCTCTGCACTTTGCATACAGAGGGAGCCAGGACCCATCAAAGACCTGGTGGGCAAGAATGTCCTGCTGCTGAAACAAAAACTCCTCACTCCTGCCCTGGCTGGTGTGGCTCGGTTGGCTGGAGCATCATTCTGTATACTGAAAGGTTGTGGGTTCGATTCTCACTCAGGGCACATACCTTAAGTTTCGGGTTAAATCTCCCATCGGCAACCAATCAATATTCTCGCTCATGTGGATGTTTCTCTCTTTTCTCTCCCTCCTCCTTCTCCTCCTCCTCCTCTCTCAAAAACCAATAATAAGCATATCCTTGGGTGAGGACTAGAAACAAAACAAGACAAAACTCCACACTCCCTAGGGAGAGGTGTGTGGGTGGGGGAGCCCTTAGGCCCTTTGGATGACAAGGTTGGCAGGGAGGACCAGGGAATGGTACGGGCAGGGTTGAAGAGGAGGCTAGCAGGTCACCCTGCTGTCTACCCTTCCCTTCCTGGGCCATGTCCAGTGTGTATTCATTGCTTTTCTGAACGTGTCAGGAAATGTGCTTTCTCCTGGAGTCCCTCATCCCTCCTGCTTCACAGCTGTCCACCCCTAGCCCTAGGCCACCCCAAGAGACCACAGTCCTCTCCTTTTTCAGCCTATGAGCCCTGGGTCTCCCACTTGTCCCCATGTCTCTGTCAATAGGCCATGTCAGCCCTCCCACCTTTGCCCCGTGTGTCTCCCATGACCCTGGGGCTCTGAGGCAGGACCACACCTCCCATGGCAATGTGGCTGGCAGGGGATCCCAACAGTGCGCAGCGAGAGGTGGGGGCTGCTGGGGCAGGTGGATTCTGTCTGCAGATGGAGGCTGGCCTCTTGGAGACCTCTGTCCAGCTCTGTGGGGTTTATTCCATTGTCCTTATTGAGTTTCCCTGTCTTTTCATGTGATGTAAGCATCTGACAGACTGTCCGTGGCAACCCATTTTAATAGGTATAGTAGTAGGTAGATTCCTCATTCACAGTGTAATTTTTGGTGCCTTACCAACTTTCACTAGCCACGCTTCTAGTCTCCCTTCCTGCCCCGACCCTCCAACAGCTATTTAAAAATAATCATTCACATTAAATACTCAAGTTCTTTTGGCCTCCTGAACTGCACCCCCTTCTTGGCACGGTTTCTCCCTTGAACAATCCGGGCAGTTATAACCAAGTCACTTAAACACTCTGTCTTACTGTCTCCACCTGCCAATAGGGATAATAATGCTTAATTATCTCAGAGGGGTGGATGAGGAGCTGTTAGCTAATGCTGGCGGAGTGAGATGTGAGAGTAAATGAGTGAGGCTGCTCCACCTGCCTCCGGCAGGAGCCCTGTTCTCTGGGTACCTGTGGCCTGAGGGATGGCCAGAGAGTTCCAGAGAGAGCCCCAAAGACCATGGTGGTGAGGGGGGGGGCAGCACCTTCCCTGGTACTTTCCCCACCAGTTATGTAAAGCTATTCTGAGGTTTGTTTTACAGAATCTGGAAGTTGGGGAAGAGAGGAGAGTGGCCATAGGTTCACATCTTATAAAAGGTGAAGGGGCACTTGGCTCCAGGTCCTTCCATCCCAAATCCTATGCTGCCTGTTCCCCATAGGGGGTAACAGGAAAGAAGGAGGAAAGAAAACTGGAGATGTGTGTCCCTGTGTATGAGGGCAGGTGGCATCTTTTCTCTCCCAAAGGAGAAAAAATACTTGGCTTCTGTTTCACTTTTACAGAGCACGAAGCTCCAAACTCTCAGGCAAGGGTCCCTTTCCACCCATGCCGTCAACACCCCCAGACTGTCCACATCCCAATGAGTTTTAGGGTACAAAAAGCCACCTGAGTCTGCTACATTTTTTATGTGTGGGGGACATTTATTGTGAGAGAATGTTCAGGTGTGCCTCCAGGTGAAAAGAGAAAACAACATTCATTGGTTTCTTGATAAAATAAAGCATCAACAAGCACAGTGTACGTGAAGGGGTAAGTGAAGAAGACCGATGCTACTTTGTGTGTGTGTGGGGGGGGGAGCGGTGGGGAGGCGGGGGGGGGGGGTGATGAGGAGTGTAAATTGGCAAAAAGTTTGGGGAAATAAACTTTCTCTCCCCGAATTTAAAATATGTAATTCTTAACATCACCACAAGGGGCAGATGAATATCAGGTGCCTCCAGATGTGATCCCCTGAGAAGGACACACAGTCATTTATGCAATGTACAATTCATATCCTGGGTCTGATCATGAGGAGAGATCATACAAACCACAAATGAGGAAGGTTCTACGAAACAAAAAAAAGGACAGTATTCTTTTAAAATGTTAATAGGATAAAACAAACAAAAAAAGGCTGTGGAAATGTCCTAAATTAAATGGGACTAAATTAACATGACAGTGAAACACAATATCTGATCCTAGAGTAGATCTGTACTAGAAAGAAGTGCTCTAAAGGACATTTTGGGATCAATTAGAATAGAGACAGAAGATTAGAGAAACTATTTTATCCCTTTTTAAATCATTGACAATGATAGCTATATTGTAGTTATGCAAGAGAATATCCCTATACGTAGGACACACAGAAACACATAGAGTATATGGGGATAGAGGTCCATGATGTATGCAACATACCTTCCAAGAATTTAGAAAAAGAATACCTGGTGTGGGGGGAGCAGGCAAATAATAAAGAAATGGGGTAAAATAACAATAGGTAAAGAATCTGGGCAAATGTTATATGGATGTTATTTGTATTATTCTTATTCTTGAAACTTTTCTTTGTTTGAAATTGAAATGTGCAAAATCTTTGATTCAGCAAATTCTCTTCTTAGATTTCTCTTACAGAAATATCTATACAAGTGTACAGAAACATCTCTATGTAAGAATATTCACTGAAGCACTGTTTGAAATAATACATCAGAAGCACCTAGATGGCCATCCCCAAAGAGCTTGTTAAATAGTTTCTACAGTTCATTTGTACAAAGGATGCCTGAGAAAGAGCCTGAGAAAACCTACAGGCAGAAACAAATGGTCTCCAAAGGCATGAGGTAAGGTACTGAGAAGGGAAAAGGTCATATTCTTGGTACATCATTAAGTAACAGAGCAAGTCGATGAATAGATCAGTATATATAGTATGAGACCATAAAAATTATATAAAACTAAAACACACACACAATATACAATAAAGTTGGGAAGGAAACCTATGAAACTATTAATGATAGTGACGTCTGGGATTTGGGTAGGCGGAGTATGTTTCATTCTTACATTAAACACACTTTCATATTTTGATATCAATATATGCTTGATATGTAGCAAATGAGCATTGCTTTTATAAATAAAACCTTAATAACATTTTTTTACATGTAGCATTCTAGAAACTTCTTTATATCCCTTTCTTCAGATGAGCTGACCCTCCAGGTTGGACCAATAGGCCCCTCTCTCCTTGCCTGCTCTGGGATCAGGTGTCGGGGAGGGCATGGGAGGTTACGGTGGCCACAGTCTGGTGAGTGGGGCTGGCGACAACAGGCACTAAGAGCCACAGGGAAAGGGTCAGGTCTGGGTTGGAAGAACAGAAACTGAGGGTCTCTTCCTCCCGCTGTGGAGAACCCGGATGCCTTGGGATGGTGACAGTGCTTCCCGGGTGCCTGGGCTCCTGCTCCATTCTACACCAACTGCTCTCTGCCTCGGTATCTCAGATCTCCAGGGACATGTTTGTCACACATTAATTAATTTCTTATTCACTCCACAAACAGTTACTGAGCTGCACATGGAGGCTCAGGGATACTGTGATAGAAGAGGAAGCCAAGCCAGCTGCAGGGCTGGGTAAGAACACGAGGAGGTGGCAGAGGCTTTGCAGAGCATCTGAGCAGGCTGGAGGAGGGCACTGACGTGAAACCAGGGTGATGAGAGCATGGTGGAGGCTGGGTCACGGGCCCAGATGCCTGTGGTTGTTCCCAATCTCTCATGCTTCTGGTCTAGGATTCTGCTGGCCTGCCTAGTCCTGCACATCAGAACCCTGTCTTGGGGTGTGCTGGGAGACCTGGCTTGATTTAGACTTTAGCCAATGCTGCTTGCATCTTATTTTTCCTTTCCCCATGGATATATTTTCTGACCTACTTTGGGATTTATACATTTTGTCATTTCTTAGAAAAACAGGTCCTGGAGTTACTCCCACATTCCCAGCCCTAACTTTCCCTCAACCTGGTAGGTCTAGATCCCTGGTCCTTGCCTCCCTGCCTGTCCCTCTTGGGCCCATGGGAACCCAGGGATGGATTACTATATGGGTGTCTCAAAGGCAGCCAGATTATTAACCATGGGAGAAAGAGACCCCTCAGTTTCTGCTCCTCTAATCCTGGACTTGAGACTTTGCCAGTGGCTGTTATCACCAGTCCTACTCACTAGACATGGGGTCTTCCTAATCTTGCCACAGCCTTGAAACTCTGTCTAGAACTGTGGGGCCTGTGTTTCAGAATTTTCTGGAACATCTCCTGCTGAAGTCCAAAGACTACCTTTTTTCAGAGGGTCCAGAACCCATTTTATCTGGGACTGGTAAACTATAAGTTCCTGCTCCCCTCTAAAAAAAAAAACACCCCACAATTCCCCTTTCTACCAGTCATGGCTTCCCAAGGCCTGGGAACCCATAATCACTGTTTCCTAGGAACCCAAAAGGCTCAGGAGATAATCCTCAATCACAAGTCAAGAGATGCCCTGAGAAGTTCTTGAGATCTGTGGCCTCTGCACATGGTAAGCCATCTGGCTTGTTGATCCTGAAGTTTCTATCTCCTACAGGAACATTTCAGTATATCCCAAGTTCTATAGGACTTTCGCCTTTCTGGCCTCTCCAGGTTGTATTTTACTCCCTGTGCCAAAGGACAGGTGAGATGAGGAAGGCAGAGGACAGGGAATCCTAGCTCTGAGCAGAACAGGCATGAGGGAAGAGCAGAACAGGCATGAGTAATAAAGTTTATTACTCCCCTTGTCATGCTCTCCTCTTCCCTTCAGGTAAATTACAGACTGTGTATCTCACAGGTGTGGGCAGAGTAGATAGTGATGGAATGAGACCAGATCTGAAGAGCCATAGCCTAATACAGGGAATGGCAACCTTGGAACAGATGAGAATCTTAATGTTTTTTGTCCAAAGGTCATTCCAAAACATCCCAGGCAAAAATCAAAGAGAATGTGATCTTCAGAATGTTATTAGGTTGAGTTTCCAAGCAGGGCAAAGAAACATTTTATTGGGTTACAGAACCATCTGAAATATCCCCTTGTCAATGACAAGTGTTGACACAGTGGCTGGAGTTGGAAAACATCATCTTGCAGCCATGATAATACAGACCGGTTCAGACAAGAGTCATTGATGGCTGCTAAAACTAGGGGGGAAATTTTGATGAAGAGCAGGGTATTACATGGCCTATTTTCCCACAGATTGCTTATCAGTTGTAAGAGAAAAAGATAGGTAATATGTACCGTATGTAACTATACATTGAAGAAGTGGACAAAACCTTGACCAGGTGATCAAAATTAATAACACTAATGAGGGGCAGATGGACATCACGTGTCTTGAGATATGATATCCTAGGCAAGACACACCATCACTGATGTAGGATTATGGCCAAGAATGTAGAACCTGAATCTAATTATAAGGAATACCAGAAAAGCCCAAAAGGCGGAATGTTCTATTAATAAACAAGGTGGCTATATTCTTTAAAAATGTCAATGTCATAAAAGACAAAGAAAGACAGTGGAAATGTTCCAGATTGAAGGAGACTGAGGAGACATGACAACTAAATGTAATACCTGATCCTATCCAGCAGGTCCTGGATTTTTAATTTCAACAAAATTAAAAATAATATCCATTAAAAAAATTTAATACAAATAAAAAAGAGTTCTTGAACATCTCCTTTTCAATTGATTAGGTAACTCAAGAAGTTCTCCAACCAAACAATAGCATTGCTTTTGAAGAGAAGCCAGTGAGGAGAGCCCACAGACATTTCTATCATGCAGACCTTTGGAGCTCCTAAAATGTAACAAAATTTCCCTGGAATCTTTTTTAAAGACCAATATTGGGCAAGGTTTGTACAATCACTTAGAGGTTTAGAATAACTATGATTGTAGACAGAAATATTGACACATAAAATGACCTTCTGTCATTGCATTTAGTTGCACATACTTTTCAAATACTGCACCTGACATGGCAAAACCCCTGTTTGGAAAGAAACCTTGGGAAAAGCTCAATATTTAAAACAGAGGAGAGGCTGTGGCTAAAGCAGGGTGGTGGCCTGGAGCCCAGTGAATACCCCCATCACCCTAGCAGTGCCCCTGACACAATTCCTATTAACTCTAGGATATGGAAAGCAGAGCACCTACAAGGGGTGCTCACATACTAGAGACTGACATATGAGGGCTGAACCCACATTTTTTCTTTTCCTTGAGTCACATATATGTTCTAACATGATTGTTATAATATATATATATATATATATATATATATATATATATATATATAATATATTATTGACTTCAGAGAGCAAGGGAGAGAGACAGAAACATCAATGATGACAGAGAATTATTGATTGGTTGCCTCCTGCACACACCCCCACCCCGACTGGGGATTGAGCCCACAACAAGGCATGTGCCCTTGACCAGAATTAAACCTGGAACCCTTCAGTCCACAGGCCGATGCCCTATCCCACCAAGTCAAACCTGGCTAGGGCTGATTATTGTACTTTTGATTTTTGTCTCAAATGGTTAGTCCTACTACTGATGGTTCAACTATTCATTATGCCTAAATGGAGTGTATGCTTCCTGATGGTGACTCAATGAGCTCTAATTTCTTAACAGAGGCATTTCTGCTATAATGTACACACATTTCAAACAACCTCATATTCTGCAAAATTGCACAATTAAATATCAAAGCCTATGGGGGAAACTTACATTTGAAGAAGATCATTCCAAATGTAACAAAACCACAACAATCCTAATAAAATGAGCAGCACAGGTAAATTACAACCTGCATTTGCACCAGTGCTTCAGATCCTTTGCAGCCTAAATCCCGCAGGCTCTGGGGGCCATTCACACCACTTAGAGGTTAGTTTCATCAAAATTAAAAATCTGATCCAGAGCATAGACTTCTTTGTGAAAAAAATTAAAATTTAACATAAAGGAAAATGTTTTCATAGTTTCCTCATCTTTACCAGATAACAGAGTGGAAAATATAGTGGTTTTGGAAGCCACTAAACCAGCTACTATTTGTATTAAAGAAAGGCCTTTCTGTCAATATTCAACTTTTTTCTTAAGGTCTTCTCATTACACTAAGGCTTTCTCTTTAATTGTAAGAAAGCTTGCCCCAATTGCTTCAAAACATACATATCTTTGGGAAAGATTACATGAGAACCACAGGACTTCCACAATATACTGACATCATCCCCCATTAACAATCAGGTATCGAGTGAGTCTGCCTTGAAGAAACAGGTACTGTCACAGAACAGGCTATATCTCCATTCCCATTCTATGAGGAACCGCAGGGGAGGAGACAGCAATCGGACATCTATCACGTGCCCACTGAGCACCAACTTCTCTGCTGGGAACTTACATATTTAATATCATCCAAATTTCACAATCATACCAGAGATATAGGTTCTTACCCCCATTTTACAGATTAGAAAAGTGAGGCTCATGAAGAAAATACCTCATCAGGTCACAAAATGTGTTAGTTAGCAGAACTAGGGTTTAGCTTTTGTCTAGTTCCCATCCAAGTTTGTGCTCTTTATATTCTATTGCTTAGATTTCATATTAGGATCCTTCCCCTTGCATTAGTAACTAAAGGGAACTTGTCCCACTCATTGCTAATTATAGTTAGTATGTCATGTATTGTTGGAACAGATTTTCCCGCTCCAGAATAAGGTAAAATAATTTGCTAAGAGCTGGAATAATTTATTCTAATTCATCAGATTTTATAGTAACTTTAATTTTTATAGGACTTGAGAAGTTTGTTAAAGTACTTTCAAGACAATTTTTCTTTTGGTCACAATAATAATGTGATACAGATCAAGTATTACATACTATCCCATCCAACAGATAATGGAACTGAGCCTCAGAAAGGTAAAGTACCTTATCCATGTTAAGAATTGGTAGAGTTAGGATTCAAACCATGTTTTCTGGCTCAAAATTCAGCCTTGTCCTTATAATTGCTGAGGGAACCACCTTCAAAATTATCTACTGTGAAGGCCTGTGTATTGAATCTGTCATTATAGCTATTGAACCGATTTATGCTACATGATTGAAATGTGATAAAAAAACATTGAAAAATAAAGCAAGGAAAGAATGAGTTTAGTATGTTTGTTATGAAAGATAATGATTACTTGTAGGATAATGGGTATTAGAAGCATATACAAATAAACAACCCAAAAAATTGAATAATGGGTTTTAAATGATGGTGTTTTATTTACTTACTAAAATAATTTTCTAATACTGAGAACTACTGTAGAATGCTAATCATTATTTTGGATAATAGAACCATGGCATGTGCAATAGGAAAAAGTAATTTAGGAGGAACATAAGCGATCATAAAGTGATAGTAAGGAATCAGCCACCCTCCTACCTATCCTCCTCCCTTTCCTAGCCAAATTCTCGGGGTAGAAAATGCAACTACCAAGCTATTTCATAGCATTTTATTGGTGATGTTGGTTTAATAGCACATGAACTCACACTGCTTGGCAATTTGGGGTGGAATCTCCCTGAATTTCCCCCGTTTTTTTGTACAAGGAATTTTTCATTTTGCACTGGACCCTGAAATTGTGGCGATAGAGATGAAGTGAACCACAAGAATATGGGATTTTTCCATGAAGGCAAAGGGGTGATAAAGTTTGGAGGGCAAGGAGGATTCTGACTCCAACCTATATCCCTGGATGGGCGCACCCTGGGTCTGGGGCAAGAGTGCAAGTGGAACCTAGGCTCCTGGCCCGTTTCCTTCTCCTCTTACTCCAGTGCAGGGAAGTGTGTTGTGTGCATGCCTGTGGATACCCCAGCCCCATAGCTGACCCCCGACTACACCCCCATCTGCCATTCTCTGTGCGCCTAGGAGTGGGCCAAATTCTTTTCCAAAGGAAAAGTTCTCAGAAATGATGGGGCCTAAAGTCAGGGTCCATGACTACTCCTGGCTAAGTGTTGGGCCAGGGCCCAGGTATATGTGCCCAAACCATACACACCTAATAGAGAGTAAGGAAGAAAATGTGCCTGGACAACAGCAGGTATCCTTGTCCCACCTGGCATCGAGTAGCAAGATGTGAAGCTGCTGGGTCAGCCCTGGGCACACTGGGTTGTGGCTCTGAATTTTAATAGGAAATTTTCAGATGATTACTGAATAAAGGTCAATCTTGCTCTTGTCACCTGGGTCCCTCCCCTCCCCTCTCCCTACTGCTCAGCTCCTTGGCCACAAGAGAATAAAAGAATGAAGACCTGACAGCTGTTGCCAACCAAGAAAAAGAAATACCCTTCTCCAACAAGAGAAAGAGCTGGCCATAGGAGAGGCAAGCAGCTTGCAACTCATACCCGAATCCATGGCCTTGAACGTTACTTTACGCCTTTTTTTCTTGTCTTCAAACACCCAGATGACATGTATTCTCTAAGTGAGCAATATTAGAGGATGTCTACATGGATCTTTTCACTGAGATTCTTCTTTTCCTGTTTTTCGCTCTCTCACTTTCTCACAAGGAAATGGTTTACTTGAATGCTTCTGTGGGAAGATTAAAATGAAATCCTCATCTCCAAAATCCTCCCCTCATATTCCCCCTGCAGCTAGAATATCCGCAGAGTGAGCCCCTAGCAGCGTGGCCTTTGATCAGTTATCCTCCTGGTCTTTCCCTTCTTCCCTCCCTGGGCTCTCTCTCTCTCTCTCTTACACTGTCTGACTCCCTTTTTCTCTTACCTTTGGGTCTGTAAACTGTAGTGGATGAGAGTTTCTTCGCTGCCCTCAGATCTTTGAATCCAGCTCTCCCAGAGGAAGCGCTCGGCCTTGATGAAGCTGGTTTAGAGTTTCTGGAGTCTTTAGAAAATTGCACTTGCTTCTGTGTGCTCTGGGAGGGCGGGACTGAAGGGCCTGGTTCCCCTTTCTGAGATAAACACTTGGCCTTCTAGAGATTCTCTGGGCCCATGACCTCTTTTTGTGAGGAGGCTCTCTGTTGCATGAAGGGCTCCCAGGCCAAGCCTTCCTGGAGGCCCTATTAGGCTGGGTACATGGGCAAACACCTCCACCCCTTGTATCAACTTCTCTAACAAAGCACAGGAGTCCCACAGAACTAGAGGGAGATTTGCAAAGACTCCCAGAACCTCAAAGCTGGTCAGGGCTTTCAAAACCTGATCAGTCCTTTTATTTAACTTCTTGTGGTCATACTCTTTGAAGGCAATGCTTCAGCAAAGAGGACACCCCAGTGAACTCAACCAACAGGGATTATAAAGTATTTTTTAGTTTTGTTTTAACTTTTCTTAAATACCAAAACCAGATAAAGACAACACAATAAAAGAGAATTACAGGCCAGTATCCCTCATGAACATAGAAGCCAAAATCCTCAACAAAATTCTAGAAAATCGGATCCAGCAGTACATCAGAAAGATCATACACCATGACTAAGAAGGATTTAACTCGGGAATGCAAGAATGGCACAATATCCGCAAATCAATAAACATGATACATCACATAAACAAATTGAGAGATAAAAATCACATAGTCATATCAATTGATGCAGAAAAAGCATTTGACAAAATCCAACACCCTTTCTTGATAAAAACCCTCAGAAAAATGGGAATAGAGGGGTCATCCCTCAACATAATAAAAGCCTTATATGACAAACCTACAGCCAACAACATACTCAATGGGCAAAAACTAAAACCATTTCACCTAAGAACAGAAATGAGACAGGGATGCCCACTTTCACCACTCCTGTTTGACATAGTACTGTAAGTGCTAGCCATAGCAATTAGACAAGAAGAAGAAATAAAAGGTATCCAAATTGTAAAAGAAGATGTAAAGCTGTCATTATTCACAGATGACATGATACTGTACATAGAAAACCCTAAAGTCTCCATCAAAAAATTATTAGACTTAATCAGTGAATTTGGCAATGTAGCAGGATATAAAATTAACGCCAAGAAATCTATGGCATTTTTATACACCAATAGTGAACTTAAAGAAAGAGAGAGTAAAAAAAATCCCATTTGCCAACGCACCAAAAAAATTAAGATACCTAGGAATAAACTTAACAAAGGAGGTAAAAGACCTGTACTCGGAAAACTAAAGGACACTGAAAAAAGAGATAGAGGAAGACATAAATAGATGAAAGAACATGCCATGTTCATGGATTGGTAGAATCAACATCATTAAAATGTCCATACTACCCAAAGCAATCTATAGATTCAATGCACTGCCCATTAAAATACCAACAGCAAATTTCACAGACCTAGAATGAACTCTCCAAAAATTCATCTGGAATAATAAAAAAAAAGACCACAAATAGCCGCAGCAATCCTAAGAAAGAAGAACAAAGTAGGAGGGATCTCAATACCAGATATCAAGCTGTATTGCAAAGCCACTGTTCTCAAAACTGCCTAGTACTGGCACCAGAACAGACATATAGATCAATTGAATAGAATAGAAAACCAAGAAATCGACCCAAACCACTATACTCAATTAATATTTAACAAGGAGGCAAGACTATACAATGGAGTCAAGACAGTCTCTTCAATAAATGGTGTTGGGAAAATTGGACAGATACATACAAAAAAATGAAACTAGACCACCAACTTACACCATACACAAAAATAAACTCAAAATGGTTAAAGGTCTTAAACGTAAGACGGGAAACCATAAAAATATTAGAGGAATCCACAGGCAGCAAAATCTCAGACATATGCTGAAGCAATTTCTTCATTGATATAACTCCTAGGGCAATGGAAACTAAAGAGAAAATAAACAAATGGGGCTACATCAAAATAAAAAGCTTCTGTAGAGCAAAAGAAACTATCAACAAAACAAGAAAGCCCACTGCATAGAACATATTTGCCAATGTTATCACTGATAAGGGTTTAATCTCCAAAATGTACAGGGAACTCATACAACTTAACCATCTGTATTGTTAACTGCTGTGCTTTGCACATACTAGGTGATCAATAAATATGTGTTGGCTTGGAGACAGCTAGAAGAGGCATGGCATGGACCTTCCCCCAGGTCGTCAACCCCTCCTACCTGATGACAGGCACATGGGGAGAAGGGTTTGCCCATCTGACCTCGCATATCAGACTCAGAGCAGAGAGAAGGTCTCTCTGAGAAACCTGAGTCACACTTTGCTCCAATCCTCAGGGCACGAGCTGGCTCAGACTCTGAAATCCCATCCTGATCTCTCTCATGCTAATAATACACTGGCCTTACTAATAATAATTATGCTGAGTCTTTTTCAAAAGGGCATTTCAGTCAGGGCCTGATATCCCTAATTGAGCATCTGGTGACAAAGTGACCCGGGGAGAGACAGTTGAGGAAGGAGGAGGCAGAACTAACCGAAGAATTATTTGAATGTCAGAGCATGTGGTAGATTTGAATTATTCCTCTCTCATCTTAATTAATGCTATAGAAGAATTTCCAGGGGACCAGGACTCGGTTACGCTGGCTGCAGTGAAAGTGCCCCTCTCTTTTTCTTGTCTTCATTCTTTTCCACTTTCCCATCCACCCAAGAGATAGCCTGTTACCCAAGCTCAATGACTGAAAGAAGAGAAATCATAATTTGAAAATGGCCTCATGAAGGAAGCTAGGGATGAGAAAGGGAGGGGGAGTATGATTTATATGTAAAAACCACCAGGAACTGTGGGAGACATAAAGCTGGACATGGGGTCGCTGGATGAAAAGCCAGCAAACCTTGCTCATTCTGACGGCTGAAGGTCCTAGCCTGAGCTGAAACCTCTCAGGCAGAGGGATCAACCTACTTAAAAAAATATTTTATTGATATTTTTAGACAGAGAGGAGGAGGAGGAGAAGGAGGAGGAGGAGAAGGAGGAGGAGGAAGAGGGAAGAAAAAGATTGATGTGAGAGCAGAACATTGATTGGCTGCCTCCTGCATGCCTCCTGAGCAGGAATCAAACTAGCAACCTTTCTATCCACGGGATGACGCCCAACCAACTGAGCCATATGGGCCAGGGCAGCAGCAACTTCTGTGGACCTGCAGGTGCAGACTGAGGGGCACTGTCCTGAAGCTTGCCGGAAGGATTGTCTTTGAGAAAATTTCCTGCTTTCTTTGCACCTTTTAAGTATTAAGTACATTATAAGAAAAAAAAAAAAGAAAACTAAACCAGTTCCACAGCAGTTGCATTCACTTCTCAGTGGTAATGAAAGGAAGAAGCCCAGCCGTTACTGACTCAAGGTGTGTGTCTATGTCTGGGTAGCGTGCGTGCGTGCGTGCGTGTGTGTGTGTGTCCCTGACTGTGCTTTGTGTATCTATGTATGTACACTGCACTTTGAAAAATGAGGTAATTGATATTTTCTTGCAACGCGAGTTTGTGAAATAAATATATGCCCCCACCTGTAGTTTCAATGCAGTGGTTCTTGAGCATGGTCCAGGACTAGACCTTTCAGCATTATCTGGGTATGTGCGTGAAATGCACATTCCTGGGCCCCACCTCAGATCTATAGATCAGAAACTCAGGGGGTGGGGCCCAGAAATCATCACTTTCACAGCCCTTTAGGGGGTACTGTGCATAGTGAAGTGTGAGAACCATGGTTTCAATGGACCCAGCCATCTAAGTTGCCTTTCCTCCTGCTTTCTCCTGAGAAGTTTTCTTCAAAATTCTTCCACGATGATCCTGTCATGAGGGTCCTCTACTTCCCTATGTGAATATCAGCTTGTCCTGGGCTTCGGGAGGCTCTCTGCTTCAGTGCTTTGTTTTGGGCTGACTAGGAATAGGCAAAGTTACAGGATCTTTTTTATCAGTTAGCCTTGAAAATGCACACCTGAGCGTGTCTTGCCGTGGGATATGGATTCTGAGAACCTGGAAAGCACATGTGACAGCATCCACAGCGATCACCTGAGCCACAGCCCGGGCAGGACTTACACTGGGGCTGTTTCCACTTTATCACACGGGGTTCACACGTTCTCACAAGTCCCATTTTATGGGTGAGGAGACTGGAGGCCAAGTTTATAGAGCATAGTTTGAGTCCAAGTCCTGCATTCTTCCTGCCATGTTCAAAGAACCACCAGAGTGTGAAAGGTTCTAGAGAAGTCTTTTCGCCTCCTTCCAGGACCACCGGGCTGAAGACAGGGCTCAAATGGGCGGCATAGTATCATGGAATAAAATGTCAAAAATGTTTTCGTGAAGGAAAGGTCCTGAGAGATGTCAGCATGAATCATCTTGGCTACACTGGATGCTCTCTCCTGGGAACACAGTGAGGAGGGAGGCTACAGCTGAGACAATTCATGGGAATAATGGAGGAGGATGGAACAAGGTCCTGCCTCCATGGTGACCTGGGATGACCAAAATTCATCACAGGGGGACAGGGCCTCTGTGGAGCACATGTGGGACAGGCATGATTTCCCCCAACAGGTTCTGGGTGAGCCATGGGGCCAGGTGCTCACAGAGATCGCCCTTGGGGAGAGGCTGTCCCTTGTCCCACAGGGAGGATGGACCCTCTGTGCTCAGAGCCCCAGGGAGCATTGCAAGAAATGAGTCTGTCTCAGATGGGGCAGGTTCTAGAGGTGAGTGGGTCCAGGCATTCAATGAGGGGCTACAACAGGAAGCGCAGTATGTGAGGAAGAGCTGGGGAAGGGACCAAGATCAAGGAAGGACAAGGGCACAGCTGGCAAATCGCCTGAGATGGTTTTTGTTTCCCACAGGGAGGGGCAGATGACCAAGAAACAGCGAGCACTGTTTGAGGTTTACCGGAGGGAAGGAAAGGAGGGTGCCAGAGCAGGGCAGACAATGTCAGCAGACATAATGATACAGAAAGTGAAAAGCAGGAGGAACTGGGGGCTGGAAGGAAGTGAGCTTCAGAAGCTGCAGAAACACAGGAGGGGAGGAGCCAGGTGCAGGTGAGGAGAGGAAGGAGCAGGGAGAGGAGCAGAGAGGAAGGGGCTGAGGGAGATCAGAGGCGCCTTGAAGATGGAGTGAAGTTCCTGATGAAACAGGGAGGCCTGCATGGGCAGGGCTGGGAGAAGGCATGGAGCGAGGCTGGAGACTTCTCAGACAGCCTGTGGTTCTGAAGGACAGCGAAGTTGGCACTACTGTAGTGGAAGGAACCTGGCGGAATACTAAGAAGGGAAGATTTCTCTCCCAGAGGAACCAGATGGGGCCTCTTCCTACTGCTCAGGAGAGAAGGCAAACCATGCTGGAGCGGAGCTTTGACTTAACCAGCAGAAAGCTGCCATCGGAGATTTATGGGATCCATTTGGGGCTCTGTCCACCAATGTGACCAGGTAAAGGGTGAATTCCAAGTTTGTGAATGTGTATGTGAGCCCCAAATGTAGAGGTTAATCAAAGATGTGGTGCCTTGCCTGGCATGTACGTGCCTGTTTTTTCCTTTTGATAACAGGAGACAGGACCAATGAAAAGCAGATGTGACACATGGAGTCAAACGTGGAGAACTGGTCTGTGGTGGTTCCAGCATGGTGTCATGGACTGAATGCTCTTGTCTTCCCAAAATGTCTATGCTAAATCCCTAACCCCCGCTGTAATAGTATTTGGAGACTAGTGGCCCAGTGCACGAAATTCATGCACATTAAAAGGGGATTACTTAGAGGAAATAATTTAATATTGCTATTTGCCCTTTCTCTTTAATAGAAGTGTTAGAGATGAAAGAAAATTAGTAAAATGTATATGAAAACCTTCCTCCTATCAGAGTCTGGGGCACACCATGGGACCCAGAGTCAAGTCCCCACCCACCCACATGTGCCTCAAAATCACGTAAGACCCAGACTCGGCCGGTCCCTGCCCCCATTGGGCTAGATCAGCCTTGGGCAAACCACGGCCCGCGGGCCGGATCCAGTTCTCTTGCTCTCCCCTCCGCTCCTTTACTTTGAATTTATATTAGTTCACACAAACACTCCATCCATGCTTTTGTTCCGGCCCTCCGGTCCAGTTTAAGAACCCATTGTGGCCCTCGAGTCAAAAAGTTTGCCCACCCCTGGGCTAAATCCAGACCTGGCCAGTCCCATCCTTGTCAAGCCCCACCGGGCAGGGGACGTAGCCTCAGGTCCCCTGGCCCAGCACCAGAACGGGGGGTGTGGCCTGAGGTCCCCCAGCCCAGACCAGGGCGGGTGGCATGTCTTGAGGTCCCCTGTCAAGCCCCACCAGGTGGGGGACATGGGCTGAGATCCCCTGTCAAGCCCTGCTGGGAGGGGGGCATGGCCTGAGGTCCCCTATCAAGCCTCGCCAGGCGGGGGGTGGGGGGGGGGCGGGGCACAGCCTCAGGTCCCCCATCAAGCCCCGCTGGGTGGGGGACGTGGCCTGAGTTCCCCTGACCCAGCACTGGGGGTGCACCTTGAGGTCCCCTGGCAAGCCCCGCTGGGTGGGGAGCACGGCCTGAGGTCCCCTGTCAAGCCCCGCCAGGCAGGGGGGCGCAGCCTCAGGTCCTCTGGCCTGGTGCTGGGGTGGGGGTGTGGCCTGAGGTCCCCTGGCCTGGCGCTGGGGCGGGGGGAGCAGCCTGAGGTCTCCTAGCCCAGCACCAGGACAGGAAGCGCACCTTGAGGTCTCCCATCAAGCCCCACCGGGCGGGGGGCGTGGCCTCAGGTCCCCTGTCAAGCCCTGTTGGGATTGGGGGCACGGCCTGAGGTTCCCTGTCAAGCTCTGCCGGGTGGGGGAGGGCGTAGCCTCAGGTCCCTGCTGATTGCTCGTTAAGGCTCCTTATGGGAACTTGGCTTCAGCTGTGGGTGCAGCCATCTTTGTGACGAAGTGATGGTCAATTAGCATATTCCCTTGTTATTAGATAGGAAGGATGGGACCTTTAGTACATAATTAGGTTTAGATGAGGTCATGAGGGTAAAATCCCCATCATGGAGTTGTGTCCTTTTAGGAAGAGGAAGAGGAACCTGAGCTCTCTTCCTCTCTCTGCCATGTGAGGACGCAGTGAGAAAGCGGCCATCTGCAAGCCAGTCAGAAGGTTCTCACCAGAAACTAAATCTGCCAGGACCTGGATCTTGGACTTTCCAGTCTCCATAATTGTGAGAAGTAAATGTCTGTTGTTTAAGCCGCCCAGTCTGCGGTGTTTTGTTATAGCTGTCTGAGTAAACTAAGACACACGGGAAGGCTAACTTGAACACCCATAACAGTATGCAGAAATATACCTGCCAAAAGGAAAGTTGTGTAAATTGTACAGATGTTAGAGCCCAGCCCAGCTCATTTATCTGTCATCTTAAAGAATGGGAATATTAGGAGCAGTTCAGACTGCCTCCCTGGCTTAGTGGGTTTATTCCAATCACAAGAAAGCACAAAGGAAGGAATTTTTTTCTGTTCATTGTTCCAGGAGCCTGGTGGGAAGAAAATGCTCCTGGAGCTAGAAATCACAATTTAAAACAGAGAAAAGAGATGTGGGCAAAAGGATGGCAAAGAACGAAAACAGAATGAGAGATGAAGTCCGAGGCCTACTAGGAAAGACTAGGAAACTTTAATAGTTGTGAATGATGTCTTCACTTATTAAGTAAGACAAGATATGCCCGGTCAGTGTGGCTCAGTGGCTGAGCATTAACCTATGAACCAGCAGGTCATGGTTCGATTCCAGGTCAGGGCATATGCCTGGGTTGTGGGATTGAGCCCCAGTGTGGGTGTGCAAGAGGCAGCAATCAATGATTCTCTCTCATCACTGATGTTTCTGTTTCTGTCTCCCTCTCCCTCTCCCTCTCCCTCTCCCTCTCCCTCTCCCTCTCCCTCTCCCTCTCCCTTCCTCTCTGAAACCAATAAAAAATATATTTAAAAAACCCCAAGAAGTAATAGAAGATGATGATAAAAAATACTGCATGCTGTGGAGGAGACTTAAGGCCTGTTTTATGACTGTTGATTGAGGATAATAATCTAAAGGTTCCACTTTGGGCTAGAGGAGTATGCTTCTAACAAGCAAAATACAAAAGAAGCGGAAAAAGAAAAGAAGAGGAAAGAAAGTAAAGAAAAAACTACCTGAGGATTCCAGAAACTGAACAGCAAGGGATGAATTTTACCCTTTGCAGTTTTTCCCAAAGGAATCATTTCACTAAGTCTGCCCCATGACTAAAACTCTAATTTAAAAAAACCCCACTTTCTTTCTGGCTGGAGGAACCAAGGGAAGGAGTCCAGGATAATCAGGGCTGCTGAAGAGTTGGGGAAGAATCCCTGAAAACAAGAGAGCAAGGGAAAGGGAATCCTACCAGCACATAAAAATTAAAATGCTCTCACCTCAGCTGTTTTTGCTCAGTGGATAGAACATCACCTTGCAGACCAAAGGGTCTCGGGTTCCATTCCTGGTCAAGGACACAGCTCAATTGCCAGGTTTGATCTCAGGCCCTGGTCAGGGTGGGTGCTGGAGGTAACCAGTCAATGTCTGTCTGTCTGTCTGTCTGTCTGTCTCTCTCTCTCTCTCTCTCTCTCTCTCTCTCTCTCTCTCTCTCTGTGTGTGTCTCCCTCCCTCCCTTGCTCTACTCCCTCCCTTCCACTCTCTCTCTAATCTCTCTAAAGATCAATGTAAAAAATATCCTCAGGTGAGGATTAAAAAAAAAATCAAAATGCTCTAAACAAGTGTCTTTCAAAAATTTGTAGGTATCAAAATTGCCTGGGAAATTGTAGTAACAATGCAAGGTCCCAGACTCTACTCTACTTCAATGAGTTTATGTGCTCCTTATTAGCTTTCCAGGCAAGTCTGATACTCACCAAAGTTTGAGAAACACTGTTCAAAACTAAAGCTACAATCTACTCCCAACTCTTCTATTCCTCCAAGCAGTTTCCAGATCTAAGGCACCCTTATTCATGTAGAGGCACAGGTCAGATATAGGATATGATCTTTGGACCTCTGTCGCCTTCACCTCTAAGCATCATTTACTATCAACTCCTTTTCATGTTGCTCCCCTGATCCCTCTGAGCTTCATTTTTCCCCCAGTGACCCATAGCCTCCTGACCTCTTATTGCTTCTACTGTTGCCTTTGCCACCCATCATCCATAATGCAGCCAGGATAAATGTTTACATATAAGAATATATATATATATATATATATATATATATATATATATATATATATGGCATTTTTAAATCTCTAGAAAAGTCTACAAAGAATGTCTATACACTCTTCATCCAGACAGCCCATTCCAACTCTCAACAGTTGTCCCAGAAATGCTCTTAATACCTGGTTGGTTATGCGTTATCATACCTCCCTAATACCCTTCAATATGCAATAGATGCTCAGTCTCCTTGACCTTCATGACCTTGGAATTTTTAAAGGCCATAGGCCAGGTGTTTAATAGAATATACCTCAATTTTAGTTAACCTGATATTTCTTCATGATGAGATCTAGGTTATAACATTTTGAACAGAGTATGTTATGTTTTATTTTATTTTCATTGCATCCTATCAAGTGCCACTCAATGTCTGCTGTCCTGATATTGCTGGTGTGAACTTCAATAAGTTGACTCAGATGGTGTTGCCAAACTTCTCTGTAAAGTTAGTTTCTCCCTTTGTAATACATATTTTTTGGGAAAATACTTTGAGGCTATGTAAAATCCCATTTGCCTCTCAACTTTTACCCTAAGTTTTAGTATGCATTGGTATTTCTGAATCTGATGGTCACCAACTAGTGATTTTCTAATAATATCATTCTTTTCAGTATTGGGAAAAGCTTCCTCTTCTTTCCATTTATTTATTCATGTATATTCATATCAGTATCGACTCCATAGCTCCTATCATACTCAATGGGTTATAAATTGCTAGTATCATTATCTATTTTGAGACTCAAATTATCCCATATTTGGACATTGAGAGGCCCTTCAAGCTGGGTATTGTTCTTTTGATATGTCCCCATCATTATTTACTTTCTTACTCTCTGGAACAAAAAGATGTGCCAGCGTATCTTGTACTTTCTCTGCCAGTCCCTAGAAGGGGCCATCTCTCTAAGGAGTCTTGGTTGCTTTTAGTGTAAAATAGTGTGCAGAATCCAAGACCCAAGTGCCATGTGTACTCTTCGCTACCTAGGTGTCATTGCTTTTAAGCAGTCACATCATACATTTATTTCTCTCATTTTATATGTTGAAAATCACAAGTTCTTACCAATACTTCCAATTCCAATTCAGCACCACACAATTCATTCCAGCTTTCATGCTTTCCAATTTGTACATTATCTCAAAAATATTTATCAATGACCCTTTATAGAGCTAATTTGCCAATCTTGCTAAGCTGCCGGCACCCTCACACACAAGTCTGGATCCCTGCTAGCACTTGCCTCCCTTGCTCAGATTTCTACTTTGATTGGACCTGCTAAATCTCTTTTTGGTGAAAGAGAAAAGGAAGAAAGCCAAGAAAGTATTTTTGTTTTGTTTTGAAAGAAGGGAGAAGAAGCGCTTGGAAGGGAAAGGCAAGAGAAGGCCAAGATATTTTTCTAAAATGAAAATCCATCACCTTTTGGTTGTGTGTGTGTATATGCATGCGCACGCGCGCGCGCACAGACAGACACACACACACACACACACACACACACACACACACACACACAGCCTTTGAATGGTTTCCCATTGCTCTAAGGCTGTAAATTTCATCACAAGGATCCAGGAGGCCCTGCATGATGTAACTGCTGCTGAGCTCCTTGGTCACTTTCCCCCTCTTTCTCCAAATGCCAAGTAACAAAGTTTTCTCTCAGCTCTTCTAAAAGCCCATCTTCCTTCTTGCCATGGGTCCTTTATATATGCTGCTTATGTCTCTTAGTGATCTAACCGGCCCCATTCACTTAGGTAACGTGTTTTTCAAATCTCTGCGAGAGCACCACCTTTGCCTCTGGAAGCTTTCCTTAACGCCACTAGATGTAGTCAGACTATTTTGTTATAGTTTTATTCACACTCTCACAGAACACAGTGGTTCTTATCTCAACTGGTAATTATGAATCTGGCTTGTGGGTACATGGCTGTCCTCTGTAAAATTCTATCAAGTTTTCTGCATACTTGAAATTTTTCAGAATACAATCTCAGGAAAAATAAGTAGGTTCCAGGAATAGTAAATATTTAAATATAGAACAAAAAAAACCCCAATAAGACAGTACAGGAAACTTTAAAAAGGCATTTTATAACCTTGGAGCGAAAAGAACTTTTAAAACAAAGCAGGAAATCCAAGAAAAACATAGAGGGGAAAAAATAGGTATTTTTGACTACGTGAGTATTGACCAGTTTGGGAAGCCAAAGGGTATCATAAACAGTATCAAACAAACAATGTATTGGGGGGGGGGGGGTGATTGTATCATATATGCAGACGAAGGGTTACCATCCCTACTAGAAAAGGATTTCCTATAAATTTCTAATAAAAACCAGCAAATAACACAATAGAAAAATAGGTAGAGATAGGTATAGATAATTAACAGAAGAGGAAACAGAAGTCCCCGTAGCTGTGTGAATATCTCTAAGTCAAATGAAAATGCAAATGAAAACAAAACGAGGTATCATTTTTCATCTTTGGACTGGCACATTTTTAAAGACTGATCACCTCCGGTGCTGGTGGAGAGGCTGGAAGAACGGCACCAAACACTCCTGGTGGAGCATGAATGTTTACAACTTTCAGAACAGCAACTTGGCAGGAAGAATGCCCGAGAGGCACACAAGACACAGAACAATAGGCAGAGTATGATTCCACCTTTATAATACCAAAATTTTCAAATTTTTGAGCAAAGAGAAAACTGTGAAAAGAGGCATCTAACTGTTGAAATAGGTGTTTCAGGACAGGGGTTGGTTAACACACTATGCCCCGAGTGCCAAACCTGGCTGGTCACCTGGCTCTCTGTGGCCCATGAGCCAAGAATGGAGTTTATACCTTTTTAAAGGGTTACATTTTAAATGGTTATGTAATTTTCTACATAATAGCCTCATTTTGCCTCTTGGCCAGCAAAGCTTAAAATATTTACTTCCTGGCCTTTTCGTTACTGGCCCCGGCTTCAGGGAAATGTAGATTCTTAGTTATCCTTTTCCTCTTAGAATTGTTTTCATTTTTATAATGATGAATACTTTGCACGTTTAAAGAACATAGCTAGACAGGCAGATAGAAAGATTAGTCACTGTGGATGCCACAATGGACGTAAGAAGATAAGAGGAGACTAGTTGGAAGCTACTGTGCCAGGCTAGGTGAAAGAGAATGGTACTTTGGGATAGGATGCGGGCCGAGAGGTGAAAAGAAGGAATAGATTTTATAAGAACCTACCGGAGTTGCTGAGGGATTGGGCATGCATGGTGAGGCATATAGAAAAAAATCAAGGCTGAGTCCTAGGTTTCAGTCATTAGTTGAGTGGTGCAACTACTGAGATGGAGAGAGTGGGGAAGGGAAACTGGAGAGTAAATCAAGGGCTTTATTTAGACCTGCGACAATTCTAAGATAATGTGTGTGAAATAGGCAGTGGACATAGATGATTAGAACTGCCTGGGATGTGGAGAGGGAGGCAGAGCAGGAAAAACATTTACGAGTACTGATCATGTAGATGGTACTTATAGCTATCTGGAAGCAATGGGAAGGGAGAAGAGAAGGGTACCCAGAGTCTACCTGGTGACACAGTGCCAACCCCATTGGAGCCTGTTCCCTGCTGACAGACATCTCTGATGCTACTGTCCAACTGTTTGGATTCCCCCAAGTCATCTGTTCCAAAATGCTTTCTTCCCATTGGCCAAGAAACACCATGGCTACAGAGTAGATACCGACCCTTCCTCACAGCCTATGCTCAAATGCTTGCCTGGACAGCCAGCTGCTATCATTCCTCCCAGATGGATGGTTCTCCCTGGCTTCCCCAGTGGAGAGATGAGTTCAGGTCCCAGTCCTCCAGAGTATGGCCCTACCATGGGTCCTCAGACATGTGTAGCCACTTTTTATTCATGCCATGCTTTTACCCCAGAATACCAAGAAGGACTTACCAAGGAGCTAGTGTAGGTGGGGTCTGAGGTGTCATCCTGGAGGTAGCGGGAAAGGCCAAAGTCGGACACCTTGCAGACCAGGTTACTGTTGACCAGAATGTTCCTAGCAGCCAGGTCCCGGTGCACGTAGTTCATCTCAGCCAGGTACTTCATGCCAGCAGCGATGCCCCTGAGCATCCCCACCAGCTGGATCACTGTGAACTGTCCATCATTTTGCTGTAATAAGACACAAGGGGCATCAGGATCAAGATGAGCTTCAGTGGTTAAACAAAAGCCAAGGTGCCACCGCTCTGCTGCTTGTCAGCCTCTCAGTGCTGGCTGACTGCTCACTGCCTCTCCTTCCCCACTTTTGTCCTCATCCCTCTCCTTGAACACTCTGTTCTCTTCTCCTTGCCAAGCCTGTCAATTTCAACTCCAAATTACACCTCAAACCTATCTACTCCTCTCCATCTCCACTGCCACCACTCTAACCAAGTCATTGTCATCCATCACCTCTAACAGCCTGTGAACCTGCCCCCCTCATTCATTCTCTACACCGTAGCTAGAGCCATCTTTGTAAGACATAAATCAGGGCATGTCACTCTCTGGCTTAAAGCTCTCTAATAGCCTCCCATTGCATTAAGGTAAAGCTCCAAACTCCTTAGTGTGGCCCACGAGACCCCATGGGATCAGCTAGTGCCTCACCTTATGCCAGTGTATCCCTCATGCCTGTGCTAAAGCCACAGTGACTGCTGACCTTCCAGTCTTTTTCCAAGCCAGGCTCTTCCTGCCTTAGAGGCCTTACATATACCATTCCCCCCTGCTTTTTTCTCACTATCAACACCTACCTGCCTTTCAGGTTTCCCCAAAGAGGATGTCTCTGTAACCTTCCTCAAATATATTTAGCACGTTCTTACTATATCTTTTGGAATATGCTCTTATTTTTCTTCTTGGCACATATAAAACTTTTAGTTTGTGTGTGTATGTATATTTCTCTCTGCTACTTGACTGTAAGCAATTTGAGCATAAGAACCCTCCCTCTTGTGGTCACCACTGTATGCCTAGTACCAAGAGCTTTAATGTAGGGGGAAAAAGCTCAGTAAATTTGTGCTGAATGAATGACTGGCACATATATCCCTGTTTCCAGAATCAAATGTTAAGGCATCTTCCTTGGGTACGATCAGCGCTGACACTGGGATAACCATACCGACCTCCTAGGGATAGGTGGTGCAGAAGTGCACACACGTGTCTGGCATGTGGACCCTACTAGAGAATAGGAGCTGTTTCTGCTTCTCTTCATGCCAATCTGCAGTGCTGCCCTCTCCCCAACCATCAGTGGGCTCAGTTTCTTGGGTGGATGCCATTCTTAATGGTTAAGTGACAGGCTCTTCAGTGAATGCCATCCCCCTGTCTCCCCAAAGCCCCTGTGTCTTGACTCTGCACACACTGGTTAAATGAGTGAACCTTGGGCCACATTGCTAAGAACACATTTTCCCATCTTGTCCATCCATAACTGCTCCCCAAAGGGCTATGACTTGTGTTCTGTAAGTAGAGCATGGCCCAGGCATTGAAATGCTTGGACTGGAGGAGAGGTGGGAAGAGGCAGACATCTAGGGTCCAGTCTAGTTACCTGAATATAAGCCCTGGGCAAGGCAGTAACTCCCTCTGCCCCAGTGTCCTCATGTGAAATGCAGGAAGCATAAACAGTGTGAGGAGCTTCCATTACTGGGTACTTTCTGTATGTGAGATGGTACACAAGGCACTCACGTGCATTACCTCACTTAAATATGTGTAGGACACATCATTCATGCATGGGCTACTGCAAAAGCATTTTCTATGCAAAACTAAGTATGGGAAAATAAAAAGGACCTTATAAAACTACCATGTTTATTAGAGAAAACCCCAACAATCAAAAAGTCTAACAGAGCCATCATGAATTGTTGAAGACTATTCTTCATGAAAGATGGTGCTTACCAGGGTTATACCCTCTGATCAATTGAAGGATTGGAACAAACTGACACTCTCTCCACTTTTTCCTGAGACCCATGCCAGAGGAGGACCCCCCAACACATTGGAATTGGCATCCCCCACATTCCAGGCTGTTTCTAACTCAAACCTTAATGACCTCCCCAGAATGCTTCCTCCATAATATTTTCTTCTAACCAACTCCAAAAGCAAGTGCAGAGCTGCCTTTTGGAAACTATTTCTCAGCACATGGTGCCCACCTATGAGAGCTGGAAGTGCAGTGAGGGATGCAAATTCTCCTTACTAATGAACTTCAGTCAACACCTCCTCAGGAAGTTAGCCAGGCTAGTACCGCTCCCCTTCTCTAAGTAGGTCTCTGGGGATCTACCTTCCCAGAAAGCTCTCACGCAACTTCTGTATATTAGAAACTGTATTCTCCCTCAGCCTGAAGTCACAGGGTCATATGTTTTCAATTTGGGTTGTTACTTTCTCTCCATGAGTGTAGACAACAGTGCCTTTGAAAACGAATGTCTCCCTCAAGAAGCCAATTTGTATATAAATGTTGAGGCTGGCCCTGGTGGAGATTGTAAACAACTCTGAGAAGAGTAATATTGAAAGCATGTGCAGTAACATGTCTATGTTTCTACGTTAAGCCATTTAAGTCTTCATTGGCCTGCTTTATTATCTGATTTGTTTTAAAATTTAGATCAGTCATTCTTAGAGTTTCTGGGGCCAGCAAGGGCCAATAAGTAGCTAAAATTCCAGGCTTTGTAGCCACCCAGGTTGGATCCAGGGCCTGCTGCCCACAGGCTACATGCTCTTGGTCAAGTTATTTAACCTCCAGAGCAGTTATTTCCACACCTGTAAAATAAGAACATAGTGTCTATAGTGTCCATTCTTCATAGGGTTTTTATGAGGTTAAATGAGATGACTCATGTAAAAGGGCTTAGCTCAGTGCCTAGTGAATACTAAGACAGCAGCAATGATTGCTGGTATTATCAGCAGGGCCATCAGTGTCTCAGCTCTCCTATGTACCTGGAATGCATGATGAGAGAGACTAAGGATCCCTGGAGCCAGAACTGTGGTGTGGGTTCTGGTTGTGTGAGGGTGACACCCTAAGATCATTGCCTTTGGAGAACCTAGTTCATAGAGCATTCTGAACTCAACAGGTTGACATCTGTAATAGCTCCTCCCCCCAACTGTAGTAGCATATGATCAGAAACTAATGATGCGGATCTAAAGTTTGGGTCAATTAATCAACAAACATTGATTTCTTCCGTTTCTTGGCTTTTGAATGGCAAGTCATACTTCACAGATATGTTCTAATCCTTAAAACTGGTTCTGTGAAAGGCAGGCAATAGTATATTTTTTAATAGATAAGATAAATTAAGTCTAGAAAGTTTAAGTCACCAGCCTTCAATCACTCTGTATGGTTTTGGCTTATAACAAGATTCTAAGGCCAGAACAGCAATTACATCTCTACTGACATTCCATCTCCAATCAATTGGTAATGGCTGTCTCAAAAGCTGGATGGAGAAGAAGGCTGTGTATAAGCTTCACAGGGAAGGAGGCCATGATTGATTAATGTCTGCCATGGCCATAGAAATAGAAAGAAGAGACATTTCTACACTACACTCATTATGCTACACTCATCTGACTCTTTTAACTCCTGTCCAGTGCCTTTTCCATTGGAATAGATTGACTTTGTGAAGGCCATTGCAGTTTTCTTTAGGGTCTGCAGGGTAAACACATATCATGATAAGACTGGGTCATGCCTGTTGAGTTCATAATCTTGGTGAAACTTAAAGATGTAAGCATATTAAGATTTTCTGACATGTTCAACTGTTTGGTATTCATTTCAATGGTATAACTCCCCAGGAAGAACTTGCAGGAATATGAACATCAGCAAGAAAGATAAAGAAGATTAAAAAAGAGGTTTCTTTGTGACTTTAGGAAAAGATCTGCCACGCTGAGCACATGGCAAAAACACAGCACATAGAAGAAATACAGCCTCAGTGAAGTGATTTAAATTTTCTTCCCTTCATAAAGTGCTTTCTGCTGAAATTGCTTTTCTGAAAATTCACTGAAGCCACTTGCTGGCCCTTTTATTAGACAGGAAGGATTTAGATATTTCAACTTCCATTGACAAATCCACTTCAGGAAATGAAACCCTTATTTGATTTGTTTGAAGAGAATGAATCATAGATTTTTTTTTAACTGAAAGAGACCTTTCAAGATCATCCAACTCAATGCCTCTAGTTTATAGATTGGGAAATCGAGTTAACAGATTTGTTCAAGGCCACAGGGTGACTCATGGCAGAGTCCAAAGCAGAACTTCGGTCTCAGGACTTCCAATCTGGTGTTCTCTTCCTGACATCTGGGTTGCTGTTGTCTAGTTTCAGCCCATGAATGAGCTTCCCTGATGAGAAATGTCTCCATTTGTCACTGCTCAGTGACTTCCATGAGTCTTTCAGTTATGACCATCTGTGAATGAACCAGGCCAACCTGTAGGCATGAAAATCTCACAGAGCATGGCGACCTTGTTGCCTCAAGCATGGGACATTGATGAGGTTCAGGGGTTGTTCCTAAATTTATGGAAGCGCCTCCAGATTAAAGCCCCTGAATTTGAATACCAAGAAGGAAATATTTAATTGTAGATTTGCATGCTAGATAATATCCATGGTATAGACATTTGAAAAAAGGGAAAATAATGAACTTACTGAATGTGTGTTAAAAGAATAATGGTGTTTCCACTCCCTCCAGAATGGGAGGGATTCTAAGTCCCCAAAAGGGAGAAGAGCAGTGAGTGAACTGTGCTCACTGGATCCCCAAGATCCCTCTTGGATGCTGACCCAGGGCAGGAGCTGCAGCCACTGTCCAAAGGGGCCATGTCCAGCGTGAAAGGACCAGTTGGAGGGAGGAGACAGCTGCACACATTGAGGACTAATCTTTTCCCTTTCTTCTCTGAATGGCAATCCTAAAATTATTCTACTTCCCAGAAGATGGACCCTACAGAACTTAACTGATGACCTACTTTTAGATTGTATCAAGCAGCAGATACATCAATTAATGTTGCTATGCTCCAGGGTCTGTGGTAAGGCTGAAATTAGATTTATAGATTACCTGCCTCCATGCCGTGCGAGGAGTCAGAAACGCTTCATTTCCCCTCTCCTCCTGGCTCTGCCTGCTCTGACTGCCCCTTCCTTGCCATCCTTTCTCTTTGGTTTTCCTGGGCTCCTCTCTTGCCCCTAGCTTTTCTCCCACTGCCTGGGCCTCATCATCATGAAAAATGCTGGTGCCCAATATGTGCCCATGTCCTGGGATCCAAATGGAAACAGCCTGTGCAGAGCAACGCTGTGGGGCTTTGATTTCCTGCAGTCTCCTGAGAATGAATCTCCCTTGCCCCGCGTGGCCCAGGGAGAGAGAGTCTGATCACAGTCCCAGATCATGTTGAGACTCTCTGTGAAGTACGGTCGGGTGACATGTAGGAAATAAATGACTCCTGAAAGGGCATGGAGTCTGGTTTCAGAAAACACTTTTTCTTCTAACATTGCCTTCTACTCACTTTTATTGGACTGTTTTCATGAGAGCTCTGATCATGAGCAAATGTTCCCGGGGAATCATGGTCCATACCCTGCTCTTATAGGAGAGGTTTGGCTACAAAGACAGGAGACCAGGCTCACTCAGAATAATAACTACATTTCTCCTGTCACTCTGGAATATTTTTTTTGTCCCAGAAATAGTTATTTGTGTTTTTTATTCCACTAGTATTTACCAGGCACTCACTATGCTAGGTACTGGGGTGGCAAAATACAAGGTATAACCCAAACCCTTCAGAAGGCTGTGCCAGGCAGAGTCCATGGGGCTCACAATCTACATAAGTTGTCCCCCCACCGCATAAAAAGAGATAGCCTACTGCTTAATGACTCATATGAGGCAAAACGTGTATGCTCACCCTGCAAGTTAAATACTGTGCATGCGCAGCTTCTAGACAAGTCCCCTAGCTACCCTTCCATGCTGCAGTTCCCAGGCTCTGCCCCTGAGCTTTGGAGCCACCACACAGCTGCTGACAGATTACCCAAGAGGCAATACTGACTTTGGCCTTCAAACACACTGTTGCATTGTTTCACCCTACCTACCTGCTTCCCCACCTGTCTGCAAATTCTCATTCTCCAATAACAGATAAATTCTTTCTGGAGCCTTCCCTGGCTTCCCAGCAAGATTTCAGTTCTTGGCTTATGATACCTCTGATTCCATGCTGGAAGTTCTGGACACTGAGGTCCTCAAGGGCAGGGACTTTGGTGGCATACTGTAGTCTCTAAGATGGACACAACAGGACCCCCAACCCCTTATGTATAATAAGATATTAAGTTGCTGTTCTTGATCAAAATGTAGGGCCTGATTCCTCCCCTTCCATCAGTGGGTGCATTGCTATGGTTGAAATGATGCTGTGTTACAAAATGAGGACAGCTTCTGCCTCTTCCTCTGAGGTTGCTATTTTTGGGACCCAGCTTGCTGTGAGGAAGTCCAAGCCAGTCACATGGAGAGATGCCAGCTGACACCAAGTATCAACTACAAGACACTTGAGTGACAAGCCTTTGGATGACTCCAGGCCTCAGCCCTTGAGCTGCCCCATCTGACACCACATAGACTAGAGATGACCTGGCCCAGTTGCATTTTCATGAGCAACGCAAATCGCAAATCCGCAAATCGTTGTTGTGCTAAGCCACTAAAATCTTGGCCTGACTTGTTACACAGTATTAGAGCAATGTCTCTTTCCTCTCTATAGGCCCAGCATCCAGCACACAGATTGACCAGAGCAGTCACCCCACGAATGTTTCAATGACTGGCTACAAATGGTTCTTTGATCTGAAGCTTCATCTACTATGTGACATCTTGGTGATGGGCATAGTCTGCTACTTTGTATCACCCAGAAGATCTTGCTCAGAAGACCCTGACCTGTTCTTTGGTGCTGCTCCCCTCACCTCCACCCTGGACCCTTTGTTCTCAGGCCTCCTTTGCAATCCCGCGCTGAGCTTTTGTCTAAGGATGCCTTGCTCCTTGGCCTTTGCTTAGTCGGCTTTCACCCCCCAGACATCAGCACCATGGCCATTCTCACCGACCCCTTCTCTGAGCGATGCCCCATAGAGATGAAAATGGTTCCAATGTGGCTCCATTTGGGCACACTGACAAGGATCTTCTACAGATCCCCCAGCCACAGGCCTTCAGGTATGCCCACCTGTGCTGCAGGTTGGGTGGGAATCACATTCTTCACCAACCCCAAAAAAGACTGTGGATGCTGATGAACCAATCTTCCCCTTTCTTGCCCACAAGCGCCTCCTCAGAGGGCAGGTGGCCCAGGCATCAGAAAAGGGCAATCTGTTTTATCTCTGAACTGCAAATGATGAGAGCTGGCTGAGGGGAGGGGGTGGGGGGAAGAGCAGCTGTGCTGGGGAAAAGGCAGAGAGGGCCACTGGCATCTGCATGAATCACACAGGGCTATGAGCAGCTGAACGTCTCTTCAATCTCCAAGATTCGTACAGATGCTGATGGCCATTCTCTGTCCCCATCTATTAATTCTCATTCATCCATCAAGCATTTACCAAGGCCTTACAACATGCCATCCTCCTACTGAGGGGTCCACAAGCTCTGTGTTCTTTTCTTTTAGCAACAAATCGGTTAACCTCGTGAACACCTCCAACACCCATTCACATTTCCTCAGATGATTCCTGAATGACAGGTTATCCTCATGTGGACACTTCTCCCAGCCATCGTTCTCCAGCGGCCACCAGTGCTAGCACCACCCATGCCCCTGAGCTTCTCTTACCCTGAGGAAGGAATCCAAGGCGCCATTCTCCATGAACTCTGTGATGATCATGACCGGACGACTCTTGGTGACCACTCCCTCCAGGCGAATGATGTTGGGATGGTCGAACTGGCCCATGATGCTCGCCTCGCTCAGAAAGTCCCGACGCTGCTTCTCCGAGTACCCGGCCTTCAGCGTCTTGATGGCCACATAGATTTCCCTCTTGCCTGGAAGTTTCAAACGCCCCTTGTACACCTCTCCAAACTCCCCTGCAACAAGAAAGCAATTGTTACCTGCTTCCTTCTCAGTGTGTGGAACCACCAGGGGAGGCAGCTTATCTAGAACACTGGTGCTAGAAGTGGAATTGTGGTTAAAGGGGCAGAAATAAAACAGTGTTTTCTCACTGTAACTATGATGTCCCTTGACTGCCTCTAATCAGTTCTTGACAAACAAGAAGGAATACAAAAATACAAACCTTACCTAGGATCTTAGAAATAGTTCAGGTAACTAAAGTGGAATTTCAGAATATATATGAGTTTTTTCCCCCCATACTTGGTTTTTCATTTGTGTCCCTGCTGAATAATTTAAATGGAAGGGTCAGTTTCACTTTGGCAGAGGCATAATTCATTTTTACAGAGCCTGGCACGAGAATGTCCAGGGCTAGGGGACATGCTCAGGTTTTTAGTCCTCTGAATGAGATGAATAGCATTAACATTCCCCCAGAACTCGGACCCTGAGAAGTTAGGAGGGGAAGTTAGCAGACACTGTGCAGGATAAGAGGGGAGGGAGCAGGATTGGCCAGAATCCCAGATCACCTTGCAGACCTAATAAGATGAAAAAAAAAAAAAAAAGGAGGCAATTATGGACAAGGAGAGCCCCAGACTGCAATGCAGGCCCCGAGAGTCTCATCCAATCTCAGAGCAAAGACTGGCCGGTCCAGAAAGTTCTAGGCCCTAGCATCCCCGCCAGGCTCAGTCATGGGCTGGAGCTGCCAGGAAGAGCTGGTCTCTGCAGGAGAGCTGAGGCTGATCCTGAAGGCGCTGCAGCTGGAGGCTGGCAGCTACCTGCCCGCCTGGCCACTCAACAGCACGTGGTGTTTTAAGCAAACAGGAGCTGCAGACCTCTGCCAGTGCCACAGCATTGGAGCATGTCTGCAGTAAAATCACCATGGGTGAAAGCAGTCTGGTGACACCATTTCCGGCTGCTTAAAAAAATTCTGTTGAATCCTGTTAAATGTACTTTCAAAAGTTATTTTATTTTTTAACTTGATTTTGTAAGTTCTAGTTCTTTCCCGTGAAGCAGTTTAATATCTACTGGTAAGTGCATCCCTGAAATGTGTGTCAGAGGCCTGACAGCAGACACATGGCTCTCTGCTGGGAAAACGGTCGTTTTTTACTTTCAGCTTCTGGAAGAAAATGATGGACCACACTGTGAGCAATCAGATAAATTACTGGCCACATTAGAAAAGCCAGTTAACTGACTCTGCTGTGAGTCAGTTGGGAGTTCCTTTTGTTTTCTGCTACAAAGATTGGAAGGAAGCTGCATGAAAGGGTTTTTCATGCAAAACTGCTCCAGAGTCAATGGAACTTGTGAGAATCTAAAGCTAGATTAGAGGTTGGCTTAAGCACCATTAGGAAGATTTCAACATGGACCTTGCAATACTAAGATATATATCTTGTGTAACATTGGTCTGGGCATTCAATCACATGTTCTTTGGTGAACTGATTGAGGTCCCATTCACGTTGGTTATGCACCCCACTGTAGTGCCTGGTGGGTGGTAGGCATGCTGATAAAAGGTGGGGTATCATTTGTTACTATTGTTTTGGATTTTGCTTTATCCAGTCTTGGGTTCTAAACTGCTGGAGGCACTATCCCTGCTCTATCCGAAAGAAATAGAAGTGCCAGTGTTTACATTTTTATATAAGACAATTTGCTGCAGCATCTTCTACAGTCAAATACCATCAGACAATCACCCAGGGGATGGTTGAAAATGGCACAGCCAGCCCTAACCGGTTTGGCTCAATGGATAAAACCTCGGCCTGTGGACTCAAGGGTCCCAGGTTCGATTCCGGTCAAGGGCATGTACCTTGGTTGTGGGCACATACCCAGTAGGGGGTGTGCAGGAGGCAGCTGATCGATGTTTCTCTCTCATCGATGTTTCTAACTCTCTATCCCTCTCTCTTCCTCTCTGTAAAAAAAAAATCAATAAAATATATTTAAAGAAAAAAGAAAATGGCACAGCCATCCCACAGAGTACAAGGAGCTACTGAAAACTAATAGATGAGCGATAGGGACTGACTTGAAAAGATGTCCACATTACATTGTTAAGCAAAGAAGAAAAGAAGAGCAAGTTATAGAATGTGATATGTAGTATGTGCCCACGTGGGTGAGTGTTTATATGCAAAAATATTTTTTAAAAATCAAAACAAATTTATTTTTAGCTTCAAGTGATTTTTTTAAATGGTTACCCTAGAATGGTGGGAATAAGAGTCTGGAAGCATAGGTTAGGAAACTTAGTTTAGTTACTTTTATGTTGTTTAAATTGTTCCCATAAGCATTCCTTTTGTAGTTCAAATGTGTAAAACTTAAAGGAAAGTACTAAATAATAGTGACCTATCATATATGTATGTATGTATATTTGTATGTGTACATTTCCATATACATGTATATCTGTGTATGTGTATATATGTATGTACCTATGTGTCTATATGTATGTGTGTGTGTGTATATATATATATGTATATATGAAATCCATCTCTCTGACACCTTGACCTAGCAGGTATTCAATAACTATGAGCTGAATGAATACAAATTGCATATTTGATAAGTATACTAATTGAAGAATATTGGTATTTCTTATTGGTAATAAGTTCTATTTTCTTTTAGTGAAAATACATAGTTGAGAGTTGAGGGGAAAAATATGCTCATATTTCTTCTTAGAGGAGACAGTGCACCAATATTTATTGACCACTTACTGTGTGCCAGGCACTGTGCTAGGCTTTTTGCCGGTCTTATTTCATTAATCCTCACAACACCTTCATGAGTTGAATATTATTATGTCCATTTTACTAATAAGAAAACTGAGGCACAAAGAAAACGTGCCCTGAACCTCAGAGCTGTGAGTCAGAGCAAGAGTTGTCTGCGCCCACTCTTTTGCCTCTCGGAAGGATGCTCGGTTAACAGTGCCACAGCGAACAGAGTTGCGTAGATATGAAATTATAATCCAGAGACCACCATGCCCCAACAGTTCATGTTTAACAGTTTATATGCAGTTACTGTCACAGCAATTCAGTATCCCGGGAGCAGCAAACACAGTGGAACTATCTCATGGACAGATGTCCCTGCCTGGCTAGCCAGGTGGCACCAGAATATTTAGGAAGCACTTTATCAATTTTTATACATCAGTGTGCGAAGTTTGGAAAAGTGCTCCAGGTGAATCTGAAGCTCCCCACAACACACATATGAATACCCCAGGTGAGGACTTCCATTCTATACCTGAGGTTCCCAAAGTTGGTTGGGAGACCTGGATCCCACCTCCCGTGATTCTGATTAGTTGGTCTGGGTGCAGCCTGGGCATGGATGTATTGAAAGGCTCCCCACAGGATTAGCTACAAAATTTGTGAGGCCTGATGCAAAATGAAAATGCAGGAGTCCTTGTTCAAAAATTGCCAAGAACTTTAATACTGACACTAGAGCACTAGCATGGGGCCCAGCATGACTGCACTGGCCACAGGCTGCCCAGGTGGTTCTAAAGTGCAGCCAAGGTTGAGAACCAGCCAAGGATCTTTCAAATAGATTAGTTAGTAAACTGCCAAAGGCCCTGGAATACCTGGAATTTATTTCTGCACCTTTTGAGTGCCTCTGAAAGCAGTGCTTGCACACAGGCTGCCTCTCACTTCAAGGGCTGATGCAGAAGACGGGCATTATAGATATGAGTGGGGAGAAGGAAGGAAAGAAGGAAGAAACCAACGAGTGTGTGGCTTTGGAGAGTTCTGTCTGCATGGAATGGTGTGGATCACATGACTATCCTAATTGGAAAATGTTATCCCATTGTTTAGTCTTTGTGGCTGATGTATCTTTAAGTGCTTCTAATACATCAGCTTTAAATTATATACTGTGTGGGTGTCTCATCATATAGTTTTTAAAGTTGGTAATATAAAAACATGATCTCCCGAGAGGCTTTCTGGGGCAGTGAACCTACTCTGAGTGATTCTACAATGGTGGCTACAAGTCCTTATACATTTGTCCAAACCTATAGAATGAACAACACCAAGAGCGACCCCTAATGTAAACTATGGACTTTGGGTGAAAATAATGTGTCCATGTAGGTTCATCAGTGACGGATGTTGATAATGGGAGAGGCCGTGAGTGTGTAGGAACAGAGAGCATATGGGAAATCTCTGTTTCTTTCCATTAATTTTGCTGTGAACCTAAAACTGCTCTGAAAAAAAAAAATAAAGACCTAAAGAGAAAGCTCTCCTTGGATAGGGAGAGATGGACTCTGAGGTTGGTCACAATGGTGGTGGTGGTCATTACTGCTCTCAGAAATGTGCTCTGCAATCACTGGAAAGCAGTGGCTTAAAGAATGGTGATTCTGTAAAAATAGCTCCTTTCCTGTCTGGCAAAGAAATAACTTCATGTTCTCCAAGCCCAGAGGTTTTCAAAGCACCAACTGCAAAGAAGTCAATTAATTCATTAGCCTCACTCAGAGACTGTGCTCCACCCTGTAATGAAGTACCACCCCCCCTCCACCCCCAGCCCAGGTGGGGGAAGCTTTGGCTGGGAGTAGAGCAGGGGTGGGCAAACTTTTTGACTCGAGGGCCACAATGGGTTCTTTTTTTTTTCTTTTTTTTTCTTTTTTATTGTTTTTTTACAGAGAGGAAGGAAGAGTGATAGATAGTCAGAAACATCGATGAGAGAGAAACATCGACCAGCTGCCTCCTGCACACCTCCCACTGGGGATGTGCCCGCAACCAAGTTACATGCCCTTGACCGGAATCGAACCTGGGACCTTTCAGTCCGTAGGCTGACGCTCTATCCACTGAGCCAAACCGGTTTTGGCCACAATGGGTTCTTAAACTGGACGGGAGGGCCGGAACAAAAGCATGGATGGAGTGTTTGTGTAAACTAATATAAATTCAAAGTAAAGGAGCGGAGGGGAGAGCAAGAGAACCGGATAGAATAGCCGGATCCGGCCCCACGGGCCGTAGTTTGCCCAAGGCTGGAGTAGAGGAATAAGTCTGTGCCAAGCCCTATCCCCAACTTCGGGCTCATCACTTCCCCAGCCTTAGCTTGCTGAGCTCTATACAATAAAAAAGAAATGATGTGGACTGGCAGCTCTTCCTAACAGGGTGTGGAGTATGTGAGAACATGCTTTGTAAACTACAAACTGTTGGAGACACAGGTGGGGAGGGAGTGGGGATGGAGGTGGAAGAGAAATGGAAGGAAAAGTAGGTTTCTGCAGCCTAATGGAAATTGGAGGAGGTTTATCTGAGACACAGCAGGACTTTTTGCCAGGGGAGAGGGGAAGTCTAGCTGCCGTGTCTGGGCATAGAAGCCTAAGGAGCTAAAGTCTGGGGGCTCTGGCCCGCTAGCATCTCCATAGTCTCATAAGGAGTGGGAGTCAATGGGCACATTGTTGTTATTAGTAACGAACAGAAAACCAAGGCCTTGTGTGGCTGACAATCCAACAAACTGCTGTCACCTATCTTTGACCTCAGGTTCATATACTATTCTTAAAAAACTATTTTTTGCTTTTTGGACACCTTCCCTATAATGAGGGAAAGAACTTGAGGTCTGTGGTGCTTTTTGATTTGCCACAATCTGAGTTATAAAGAGCTTCCGAATCATGGCCATACGATTTTCATTTTTTAAATAATTCATCATACTTAAAAAATATTTTCAACAAATCAAGCATTACCATTATATTTAAAATAGATGCTTATAAGGAATGATTGGGTAGTGATCATGGTTGATTCTTTCCATGCAGAGCCTTTACTGACAGTAATTGCAGTCAGCCTAATTTTGGACTGGCTGGACTTTGATTGGCACATGTCTTTGCAGCAGACCTTGAAGCCTCTCCTACAGCAAAACCTCCCCATGGCCAGGACTCAGCTTTAGCTTCAGGACAGTCTGGTGGCCAGTGGCTCTCAGCAGGGGCTCTTAAAGTGTGGTTCCTGCCCAGCAGCATCAGCATCACCTGGGACCTTATTAGACAATGCAGATTCTTGGACCCCACCTAGACCTACTGGATCAGAAGCTCAGTAGGTGAGGCCCTGTGGCTTGGGTTTAACATACCCCCGGGTGATTCTGATGCCTGGCTCAGATTTGAGAACAATTACCCTTAAGGCTGTCAGCTGAGAGTCATTTAGCCAGTTCCTGTGATTGTCCTCCCAGACAGACGCTGAAATTATTCCCTACAAGTTTCAGCTGCTTGCCAGTTCCCCTTTCCTACCTTCCTTGACAAAATGAGGAAAGAGGAAAAAAAAGGTTCAGCAGCATTAAATACCTCAGCTATTAAATATAAAATCAGAAGGAAAGAATTTTCAATTTTTGAAAATGAAACATCCAACCTGCCAGCAGGTATTTCAAGCAGTAGCTGTTGGCTGTGTGTAGCGCGAATCTACACACAATTTCACTTTTTTTTTTTTTTAGCGGCAGCATTTTGAAGTCACAAACTGCCTTAGGGGGAAGGAAAAGGGGAAAGCAGAGCTTCTAGTTACTAATTCAAACTTCCACCAGAAAAGTGACTTTTAAAGAATAAATTTAAACTAGGTTCGAATTTCCAGCAAGTTTTATTACACGAGCCTGTGCAAGGTAAGTAGGTTATTGCTGAACCAGGGATAGTAAAACCATGGCAGGCGTTCCCCTACCTCCTGACCCTGCACTCAGGGCAGGCATTACTAATTGATTACAACCCTATTCCTCCTTCTCGGCCGAGTCCCCCAGGTACCCATTACCAGGCTTCTGGAGTTGGTGAATGAGATGGAACAGCCATTGTGTTCATAATAGCTAATACTGAGATGGTGAGAGAAAACTAGTTTTCTCTTTTCTGGTAGCTTTTTGTGGTTGTTAGATAA
This sequence comes from Plecotus auritus, assembly GCF_963455305.1. NCBI lineage: Eukaryota > Metazoa > Chordata > Mammalia > Chiroptera > Vespertilionidae > Plecotus > Plecotus auritus. The sequence continues at coordinate 149,468,153 of NC_137773.1, forward strand.
CTGCATACCTATATATCACTTATTTTTCTAACGTAAGCAAGCACAGATAATTAAAAATGCTAAACATATTGGGTCTTGTTGTCCTTCTTAAGGCACAAAATTGATCCTATTAGAAGAGGTGGACCCGATGATGGGACCAGGGTATTCCAGGAAGAACATGCTGTCCCCAGGAAACATGGGACAGTTTTTGCAGCATACGACACGGGCACAGTGAATTCTAGGATCAGATCCTCATTCTCAGCAAACAGGCTTTGGCATTCCAAACTGCTGGGTAGAATTTACCATCAGCAACAATGTCTTGGTATATTTAGTTGCTGTTTTCCAGAACAATAACCAAAATGGTAGGTGGTATGGGGGTTATGTTCACCAGACCCAGATCAGCCCTATTTGGGTTTTAATTCTTACTCTACCATCAACTCAACTAACAGCCTGACCTTATGCAAGTTATCCTCTCAGGGGTGGGCAAACTTTTTGACTTGAGGGCCACAATGGGTTCTTACACTGGACCGGAGGGCCGGAACAAAAGCATGGATGGAGTGTTTGTGTGAACTAATATAAATTCAAAGTAAAGGAACGAAGGGGAGAGCAAGAGAACCGGATAGAACAGCCGGATCCAGCCCGCGGGCCGTAGTTTGCCCACGGCTGCTAAATGTTAATTTCCTCATCAGTTTAAACACACACACACACACACACACACACACACACACACACACACACACACACACGGCTATTATGAAGGTTAAGTAAAATAATGTTTATAAAGTTTATAGACCAGTGTCACGCAGATGATGAGTACTCAGTACATGCCAACTATATTAATTATAATTACTGAAGACATCTATTTTCTTCCCTCTTCTAAAACTGCCTTCTGTGACTCTTACCCAATAGGAGGCTACCCTCATGTTGCCCACCCTTACTGTGAATGAGCCCAAGAAAGTAAGGCTGGCAGGTGGCCTTTCTATCAAATCATCCCCAAGAAATCCATCCTCTTCTTCAAAGAGAGGTGACAGGCCTTGCTGGCCCCTTCCCATCTGTACACATTCCCTTTCCCCAAATCTCTTCACCCAGCCCTCTCACCACAAGCCTCCTTCTCCCTCACCATAAGCCATCTGTGGAAATGCTGAATCAGCAGCTGCCGCAGTCAGAGGAGGATGTGTTTATTAATTAAAATACAATTGGCATGTCTTCCCTTGGATGACACCTCTTGGTGACACCTCTACCTACATTTCCATGCACTTGACAGTCACATTCAGGGCTGCTGCATATAGTTATATAGGTTACACCCTGCAGGATTGCCATCCATGCTGTAGGGCCCAATCATACATGGCAGGCCTGGTTTATGCACTGGGTGAGTCTACTGAGCAAAATGGCCAGAATTAACCAGTGCTTTGGGATTCACCTGTGAGATGACTCCTATTAGTCAGATTCATGGTTACAAAGAGCCGATAATCTCCAAAGACACCAGATGGCCTACTGCCCTCTTTTGATAGAAACGTCAATTTTTTCCATTATCTTCAGGGATAAGAGGAAAGGCTGCCCTTCCTTCATTCCACTGGGCCACTTTCAGAGCACCCATGAGCTCACTCCACCTTTCTCAAGTCTCCCAAACTCTACCCAGCTCTTATCCCTGTAATGATTTTCCCTGAGGATCTACTTTCATTCAACCATATACAACAAAGACTTAACTGAGCACACTAGGCCAGGCATGAGACTAACAAAACTACTCCTGTCTCCTTGTCCCCACAGAACGTTGAGCCCGGTGATGAAAGATGGGCATTGAACAAATTATTACATAATGACAATGAGTCATATAATTCAGTTTTCTTAAATGGTATCACACCTGGCTCATAATTACTTTTTTATTCCTGTGTTCAATATCTTCCACACTTTAGAAGACTCTTTGGCAGTTGATATAGTTCTTCAACCTCGTAATTTCTAGATTTTACTCTATTGGCCTTCACTTGCTTGCACAGCTACCACTTCCCACACCCTGGGGGCCAGGCAGCCTTCCTCTCCTTTCAAGATGTTTAATCTGATATCCCTTATTTCTGGCCATGGCATTTTTTCATGCCATGTTTCCAGTCACCAAGCCCAAGAGTCACTCCATTCAACATGATTGGATACATTCTGGTTTAGAACAATTTAGTTATTTTTGTGCAGCCTTCTAACCACCCTGGACCCCAGCATCTGCTATCTTAAACCCTCTCCAGGCAAAGCCCCAAAACTGGCCTCCATGTCTCCAAGGTTGTACTGATTCTTTCCCATCACCCCTTGCTAGTCCACTCCAAACACAGCATATATCAATTTCATCTCCCCACCTCAGTCCTGTCACTCACCCTGCTCAGAAACCTCCAGGAGTTCACCTTTTTCTATAGAATAAAATCCATACTGCAGTCTCTGGGTCTCTAGGCCTCAGCCTGATTCTAGCCTCAATGCTCAATATTTATCCTCAGCAAATTCTTCTCCCGCCCCTCCACCCCCTTGTTTTCAGGATGTGCTACACAGAGTTTCAGCCCATCCAAAGCCTCCTAGATCCTCTTCCCTGGCTCCTTCGCTGCCACCACGCCTCTCCTCCCACCTCCACCTATGTGTTCTCTGAGCCCTTCATCTTAGCTCTCAACCACCTATCCTCCGGTGTGTCTACGTTAGACAATAACCCCTGCAGGACAGCATTGCTAAGCATTCAGTGTATTTTCTGGGATCCACTACAGTTGCAGGCACAGAGTCAATGTTTAATGAATAAGGATCTTGCACTCTTAACTTAATCTCTCCTGCAACAAACATGACCCTTTCTTCTGGCTCCAATTCAACAGGCACGGGCTGGTTCCTTTGCAAATTCTTTGAAATAACCTTACACAGTCTGGAAGTGTACTAATAAGTGTTAAGCTACCAGCTCTCCATAAAACAAAGAAACAAATACCCCTGACTTGTAGCATTTGCCAATTTGCATGGTGTAAATACTCCTACCATGGCTGATGTTCAGTGGTATCATGTTGGTAGCTTGACATGGGGCTGGAAAGATTTGTAAGATTCCCAGCAGCCTGGAACAAAGACCTCCGCTTGGTTGCTGCTGACCACCCTCAACCAGACATCTATCTCTCGAAGAAGACAGCACAAATTGGCTTTTGCGAGGTAATGAAGCTCGCTCCAGCACACCACTGCTGGAAAATCATGTGAATTTTCTTCTTTATATCTTAATTTTTCCTCTTCTATCTCATTATCTCATGAGTTTCACAAAAACTTACTTTTTCTACTTGTGTAAAAGCTCAGGCCAAAGATTATCTCCTTTGTGAAATCTTTCTGATCCTCCACCCACTCCTTGAATAATGCTGAACATTGCTGGGTTGGCCCAACACTTTGTACACACATGTGTTGGAAATAACATAAAATACTGAGCACGTTATTACTGATCTGTTTGCCACTAAGACTGTCAGACCTATGAGGGGGAGAGCAGTTTGTTTACCTCTGAAATTCCACGTCCAGCATGCAAGACGTGTTCAGAAAAAGCCTGATGAAGAAACAAGTGAAGGAAGGACAAATGACTTACGATTTTTCTTTTCATGTTTCGTTACCCTATTGCAACCCAGTTTTGCCCCCTGCTCCAAAATCTGACAGGTAGTTAAGAGAAATATTGCCAATTACACTGTATAAATCTTGCCTTACAAAAAAAATTTTTTTAATTTGGCCTTCATACCAGCTCTTTTAGCACAAAGTGAAGCCAGTCTTAGTGAGGCAGGGTGTGGGAGAAGCCAGAGTGGGGACAAAGGAGAAAAAGAACTGAAGAATGGAGAAAGATTGGTTCCAACCTAGAGTGTCTACTGTTAAAATGGCACCAATCATGCAGAGTGGATTACTATCCACAGGGATTAGCTCTGGGACTTCATAATCTCAAAGAGAAGGGTGTCTGGCCGAAGGTGGTCAACAGCAACCAGGCAGAGGTCTTTGTTCCAAGCTGCTGGAAATCTTATAAACTCCTAACTGTATCAATCCTTCCCCAGTACCATGTGAGCCACAAAGAAGACTGAGCTTCTCTGTGCAGAATACACAAACATTATCGAAGGCTACACAGAAATTGAAGGTGAAGGATGAAGCAGGGCCATCAATTGCCCCTTTATAGGCATCCAGTAGTTGGTGAGCTCACCCAACATTATAATTCCCTGGCAGAATCATAAGTGAGAAGGCTTTTTACTCCTCCCCCGACAAAGGCGGAATGGGGCCGATGTGTGCTCTCTGGGATGAAATGCAGCCCAGGACACATTGTTCTAAGCACATGACATAAATAACAACATTAAAATCACTAGCACCATTACCACATGACACAACCACAATTAATAATGCAGGGAAACAGGGTGCAGGACTGAACATCCACCTCGCCAACACTCCTTCAAGTTTACTGAAGAAATCTGAGCCCCTAAGAGTACTCCAATTTATCTGGTATCCAGCCTTCCAAGGCAGGATCCTTAAGTATGTCAGTGTCTAAGGAGGAAGAGAAAATTATCTGCACAGAAGGGAAAGTCGTGGTTCAGTTACATATTTAATGAAAGTCAATGGGAAATACGAGTATGTATAGACTCATGTAGATCAGATCATGGCCGGCCGGCTGGAACTCCTGTGGGGCTGGTGGGAAGAGAGTGGCATGCCCTGTGAGAGCACCCACCACGTGTGATGCCATGAGGTTAGAGCTCTTTAAGAGGAAAACCAGAGCATGAAAATGGTGGCCTAATGGGGCAAGCTTTCAAATGCGACTTCCAATTTCACAGATGGCTTTTTGACCCCTCAGTGCATTAAGGGAGGCAGTGAATGGAAGAACAGTGACTTTCCCCTAAAGATAATATATGAAGTGGCTGTCTGTATGATTTTGACTAGACATATTTCATGGAGTTAAAATATAATATATGGGAAGAGGCAAATCCATGGCTCTTCAAATATATGAATAAAGACATAGGAGCTAAAAAGACTGAAGCATATGTGTGTGGTGAGAGCTTAAAGAGTGGCTAACACGAATTAAAGAAGAAAAGACAAAGAGTGTTGTAGAAGAAAATGAAAGTAGGAAAGAAGACATGAAGCAAACACATCTTTAAGAATACTCAAAAGCAGCAGCAGAGGAGACAATAAAGAGGTTACTTATAAAATAATGATATTTTGGGATATTGTGCTCATTTACATTAAAAAGGCTGGGTTCACTGTCAAATTGACTCAACTACTGATCCATTAAAGGAAGATGAAAATTCTGGATCAGTCTTTAGGTAAGATTTCCTGAGAGCATCTCAGGCAGTTAGTTCTGTCAGGCTGGGTTTCTATTCCCAGTAGTAAGATGGATGAGAGCACACGTGTTTCTTGGGAGTGAAGCTTGTCATGTGTTACCATTCATATCATAGATGTTCTGTAGAAAATATGGTTATGGGTGAGTTTTCTTCTGGGTCCAGGACTTCCTCTTCAATTCATCATAGTCTGTTTCTAAATGCATGCATGTAGGAAAGGAAAACTGAATGCATGGGAAGAAAACTTGGCCCGAAGGCATGGAGATATCATTGTCAGTGAGCGGGATACTAGGTCCAGCTTTCTAAAAATTTCTATTTCTTTCAAAGTCTTCTCAATTGAGCGCTCTACATGTTTTCCCTTATCTGAATTTGGTGTTCCATTTCCAGAGCTATTTCTGAATCTTTTAAAACTACAGCTGACTTCTCTGCAACACCAAATATAGCCACCATGATCAAGGTCCCCCAAAGTCCCTAGAAACACACTGCCAATGGCCAAACTCATCTTCTGGGGAGAAAGATGGTAGAGAACACCTAGAGGGGTGGGCAGAAGATTTTTGGACACCAAGAGAACAGAAACGAGGGAAAGGAGAGCCATACCTGCTCCGATGACCTCTTCAATTTTCACAAAAGATACATCAATCTCCTTGGCAAACTCCCGGACAGCTTCGTTGGGGTCCTCATAAGTGAAGGGGTCAATGTAGATCTTCATCCCTGGGGAGCCTTGTTGGAGGAGATAAGCAGGGTTAACATCCTGAAGAGGAACGGTGGTCATTAAGCACAGGCTGCTGTCCCCAGCAGTGAGGGTGTGGCTGGGGGGGGGGTCTCTCCTGCACACCAGGCTGCCTCTCCTTGCCTTGCTGGGCCTCACCATCTCCCTTCCCTCCGGGCCATGCGAGCCTGGTTCTCTGTCCTCTACTTCTCCTTCTCCTCCATATTCTCTTCTGAATTTGAGCTCTTGATGAAAAGTGGAACAGATTACTTATAAGTGACAGATCAGGACCAGTTCCCTTACCGGGCGCTCACAGAAGGCAAGGAAGCTGATTGATGCCAACCCAATGCATTAGCGGAAAAGTGGTGGTAAAATGGTAGGGCAGATATCAATATTTATCAACTTGACAACTTTCCTGAGTGGAGGCCGCCGTTAAGGTTATTACTGACGGCTATGTCCAGGGCTGGAAGAGGGATGAGGGTGGATTTAAAAAAAAGAAGAATTCGCTATTGGAAAAACCTCAAGATATAAATACCAAAACAGTATACTAGAAGAGTAAATCCGAAGAGGGAAGCACAGAAGATACTGATAGAGAAAAGAGCAGTGTCTACATAAAAAAAATGAGGTGGAATGAAAGAAAAATGGTAATCGAACCCCCCTGCCTTCAGACACACTGAAGTATGAAAAACAAATAAAATGGTGAACGAGAAACATATAAAGGAATATAGACTTTGTCACTGATGTTTACAGTGGCAAGATAAATAGGTGTGCATGGGGACAAAATAGAGAATTGTCACTGCAGAAAAAATGGATTCAGAAAGTGGAAGAGAGGGGACAAAAACAGGAAATGGAACCCAAAAAACAAATGGATTCATTCACAATGTAATCCTTCAACATGTCAGCTGTGTCATTAGGCAAAGTATGGAGATTACTTCCATGGTGGTGGTGTGTAGTAGGAGGGTAGGCTTCGAAAGCTAACCAACACGGTCTAGCATCCCATCCTGGTGAAGAGGAGGTATTTTCCCTGCTCACTGAGGCCGTCAAGGTCATGTAAGAGTCAGGTTAGCAGGCGAGGCAGATCTGGAAACACACAGTGCTCTATGCCCTCAGCTGGGGCCCAAGGCGCAGGCTGGACCTCAGGTTCCCTGAGCTCTGCCCCCTCAGGACTGCATCCCCCACTCCAGTTTATCCCCCAATGACTCCCAGCCCTTCACACTTGGTCTAGTTTTGACATTTTCATCCAAAAATCTTCTGAAGATTGCTCTAGAGCTTCCTCAAATTAGTCTTGGCTGGGTCAGCAATTCATTCAAGGATCAAAGTGCCAGAGTATAATCCAGAGGGAGAAGGAAAACAGAGGAAAGAATTGAAAGGGATATTTCTTTAAAGACAGAGAAAGCCAGGTGCCCTGCTCAGAAGAACTGCTTTTTTCTGAAAGGTGGGTTATTCCCAATCGTTAAATAAAATCACTGGAGCATGCTGGAAGGCCTGCTTTAGGATGAGCAACACCATCCTAGCATGCTCCTTGGAAACCCGGGGATGACAACATGGACTTCGGAATCTGTTGACTGAAATTTGGACACAGCAAATAGATCCTCACCTTCATACTAGAATGTTCTAATCCCAGGGGGATGCAGGAGAGAGAGGGGCAGTGGGAGAGGGAAAGGAAGAGGGGGAAATAGAGGGAGAAGTAGAGGGAGAGATTCTACTTTAATAACAGTGGAGAAGGGAAAGAGGGAGGTGGTTCTTCTCTTTCTCATTTGGTAGGGAGAACAAGTGAAGAGGAAGAAGGATTGAAGACAGGTTGAAAGTGTCTAATGAAGCCAGACAAGCAGCTCCAGAAGCAACACTTGAGACAAGATTTTGGAGGCAAGTGGCTTACCTGGGCCCTGATCCTAAGAAGTCCCTGTGAGCGAGTGGGGAAGTAAGAGGGAAAGGAAGACAGCCTCCTGAGTGTGCTCTCAAGCCACTACCACTGTGGGGAACTGAAGCAGGCTTCAGCCCCAGGGAAGCTCTGGGGACTCCTGGAAATGAATCACCATATGCTTCAGAATTGGCCCACCCTGTAGAGGAGGGAGCTGTGTTATTACCACACGATTCCCATCAGTCATTGGCTGGAGCTGCTTGGCCTGCTGTGCAGGTGGGTGGGGAGGCTCCATGGCCAGGGAGAGCATTTAGGTCAATTCGGTGAAGGGGGTCAAATATAGGGTAACAGAAGGAAACTAGATTTTGGGTGGTGAACACCCCGTAGAGTATAGATTGTAAATTGTTACACACCTGAAATTTACAAGTGTTATTAATGAATGTTACCTCAATAAATGAATTAAAACACACAACAAAAACAGATGCTGCAGGTGGAAGTCAGCCCGTGTGCATTGGAGGGGTGAGGACATGAGACGAGGCGACAACAGACCCACGCAAAATGCAAAAGGGACCACAGCCAGTGTCAACAACCTGTGACTTTTCCCAAATTCTGTGCTGAGAGGACGTTGAGAGCCCAGATGCTGAGGCCCAGAGGTGAGGTCAGAACCCAAAGACTCTTACTAACCCAGTATAATGCAACAAATCCATATCCATCTCTTTTAACAACTTTCTCCTCTGCCAACGGAGGCAATATCACCTCCCTCTGCGGTGGTGATGATGATAAGACCATATTGCAAGTGACATGCCTAGCAGAGTGCCTGATGTACAGAGAGGGCTCACAAACTGATATACTCGAAATGATTACCAGTAAATTGTTCTAGGAAGTGTTTGGGGAGGTAGGAAGGGAAAGAGAAGTGGGGTGGGCAGTGAAGGACATAAGCCACTTAGGGTTATATGAGTTACTTTAAAAATGACTACATTGTTATTTTAGATCAAGGGCTTTGAAACGATGTATTTTAAGCTGTCCTAAAGGATCTCTTCCATGGAACCTAATTAAACAATCTAGAATGTGCTGTAATGAATGGTTAGCAAGTAAAGACATATATAAGGATAAATGAGAAAGGATTCTCAGTTAATGAGCTTTACAGATACTGGCCCCAATGAGTTCTGGGAAGGAGTTTTTCCCAGAAGGGAATGGTTCATGTCTTGATGATGCCAGGATTCTTTTAGGCCAGTAATAGGCAACTAAGTGCACCTAAATGGGAGAAAGTTGACACTGTAATGACCGGTGCAGTTTACTCGCAGAGAGGTTTGCTACCTTGCTGGTGTGTAGAATTTTAGAGTGTGAGTGTGAGTGTGAGTGTGTGTGTGTGTGTGTGTGTGTACCTGCACACACACATGCTATTCTAGGGCCAGGGGTTTTGATGATTTCACAAGAAGCAGAGAGGTTGCAAGGAGCCTAGGAGTGGTGATGTGGTGTTAATTAGAATGCCTGGCCTCTAGGCAACAGTAGGGATCAGTCCTTGTTTACCTGAAAGTGAGGATCCCATTGCTACATTGAGGAAAAGAAATTGACATCCAAAGTCTAACAAAGGCTCAAACTGGGTGCTTTTCTTCTGATAGGGCTGATCTAGGAAATGGTCCTGGCCTACACCCTCTGGCTGGGGGGGCGGCGATCGGCTGTCCTAAATCAGAAGAGTGATGTGGCTGAGCACCACACTTAATGGCTCCCCCTGCATCGCCTTGTCTTGTCTCCTCCGGGTGACACTTCTCTCCAGGCCTCTCTCCCACATTACAGCCAGCCTTTCTCAAGTCCCAGATGATGATGAGAGAAAAGAATGCCTTGAGCTGGGCAGAACAGGTCATTTGTCTTTCGCTCATTTTGCGTTTCTGCATAAATCCTGCATCAGCCTGTTCCTGCTCCCACTTGCCAGTGAGCAGTTTTTAATTATCAGGAAAGTGGTATTTAGTGCAATGAATCACCAGACAGTGAACAAGGAATTCAAGTCAGCTGCCGAGTCAGGCAGCGCCAAATGTTTGGAGACGGGGCTCAGAAAATGCTCTCAGATTGTGAGTGTTGGGGAAATATTATTAGTGGCACTAATCATAATATCGAATGTAATCTAGAGAGATCATATAAGGCGTTTTATAATGCTCTGTCCAATGCTTCACATTATTATTGTTAATATTCTATATTTATAACATTTTACAGTTTCTGGTTATTTTTAAACATAGGGTACATACCTTTGGCACAAAACTGGTACGTATGGATCTAAACTTCTGATTGTTAGTGCCTTGAAAGAGGAAAATACCTTAAATTTTATGATCTTCTAGTTTAGCAGTTTCTATTAAAGATCTAATTTGTAGATGTTTGTTCTCTGACCTCAAAACCCATTTATGCTATTGCTGGGGTCACAGCCTGGACTGCCTAAAGCTTTAAAGGACCATAGTTCTGGGAGATTTGCCAAATCTTAAACATGAAACACGGCTTTAAATAAACTCAGTTTGGGGAGAAATAACTCAGCCACAATCCAGAGTGTTCTTGCATGGCATGGAGAAGTCCTTGAAGCAGAAGGAACTCCTGGCCATTGTCAGACACCCTGCCTCATTAGATCAGGGTGCTGTCGAAAGTGACGATGCTGGGACAAATTCTGGGGATGCTGGCAGGTGTGTGGGGTGATTCTAAAAGGTCACTTGTCAAGTTTACAAGTGCCAGGTTTTCAGGGCAGAACAGAAGCAGGCTGGGAAAGGGCCAGTTCCAAATGGTAGGTGACATTTAGGGATGACAAGCGGAAGGAGAAGACTGCTCCTCTTTGGCCCTCGTGTGCATTCAGAAAGTTCAAAATCAGAACTATGGACATCTTTTAGGTCCATGGATGGCATGGCTGTCTAGGAGGCATCAGGGGTGCCAGGAAGAGCCCGATACCAGTATGGTTATAGAGAGGTAGCGAGTTAGGTTATTTTCAGTCACTGATACCTTGTGTCCCAATAGGGTTCACAGCGTCATGGAAAATGGGGAAGCGTGTTTCCATGTTTCCTACTCTGAATCCAGGCCAGACTTAGTCATCTTCGTGACTCACCTAAATCTGGTCCAGATATCTAAGCACAAGGGGGAAATAGTTTAGGGAACTGCATATAAAATTCAGACCCTGGAAGAGACTTCATCCAATCCTCTGTCTCAATACATTGAGCACCCCTCATTTTTCTCAGTACTGACTAGACACCCAAAGAGCATTGCTCTAAGGACTGTGGGAGTTATAGGGAAAATACAGCTCGTGAAGTTCTTCAGGCAATTGAGACATGAACGAATTGGGGTACGGTGCTGGAGAGTCTAGAGTAAGAGTCACACTTGGAAATAAGCTGTGAATGCTGATGAAAGCAGGGAAGGCAGGAGGCTGTGAATGCCAGTCTTCAAGGTCAGGGGCTTAGCAGGACAAGTCACATGGTCATCCATTGGAAAGGGAGAAGCTTGGAGTGGCATGAGGCACAGCTTAGAGAGAGGACTGCCATTTCCTGGAGTGAGGAGACTGTGACCAGCTTGAATGTGGAGAGAAGGGGAGTCTGAAGTGGAACAGCGCTGATGTACTAGCACGAGAGGACCTTGATTACCAAACAAAGGCATCAGGAACGCTGCTGTTGGACACACAGAGGTGACAGCTGTTCCATCAGCAGGGGAGGGATGTACTGAGTAAGGGATCGGGGAGTACATTTTGCTGGTAGGCTGAAGCATTTACATGCATTGTCAGGGCGGAGCTGGAGGCTGAGAAAACAGCTATGAGATTGTTGCAATCATGCAGGTAGGAGACAACAGGATTCAACCATGAGAACGGAAGAAGAGGCAAGAGAAATTTTAAAGGAAGAAGTCACACACTTGGTGAGCAACGAAAGATGGGGAATGAGGGAGGGACAAGAAGAATTCAAATCAATTCCAAGTCATCTAGAATGAAGTGGTACTGTGAACCAGGTCATGGACTTTGGGCAAGAAACCCTATTGTTCAGGAAGTGGGCACATGTGGTTTTGGACTTTGAATGCACAGATGAAATATACAAGTGCTCAGAAGATAGTCAGAAAACAGAATGGAAACAGAGCTGGAAGACTGAGCCTGGAGTTTAGATTTGACTGGCACATGGGTGGCAGTTGAAGCCGTAGATGTGAAGGGCTGAAGAGCCAGCAGTTTCTTGGATTGAACCTGCCAGGAAAGGCCAATGGGCACTAGAAACAGTTTACTCTACCTGCTCTGAGGCCTGAGACCAGGACAATGGGTGGTTGTCTTTCTCCATGAAAGAGCAGAGGTCCTGGGTGCTCAGCCAGGGCTCGGGGAAGAATACAAGAGGGGAGCCCCATGGTGGGCAACGAGCAGTTGATCTGAGGACCATCTTCCTTCCATCTTGTGTGTGGAGGTTTACCACATTGTCACACTGAGTTCTTAAAACAAGTTATTGACTAATATGTGCCTCTGGGGGAAAAAAAGTGGACCAGTCTACTTGCTATTGAGGAAGGTATTCCAGGAAAAAGAGTTTAACATTTTCCTGCTTCTTTGGTATCAATGATCAGGGAATGCAGGTCCTTCCAGGTAAGACTCACTGGTTCTGGGCCATTGAAATCCTGCCAGGAACATGAGGGCCACACCCAATGAGCTCAAGACTAAGTTAACATGGTTGCTAGAGGCTTTGGCTTAGAGCCAGCAGTGGACACATGGATGAATCTGGCTCATTCAATTTATTTGACATTTAATAAGCACCCACTGAAAACAGCCACCTTTTGCACCTTGGGGTCTTTCCTTCTTTCCCCAAAGGCCCTCATTTACTCATACTCAGCTACAAATACTCCTGTTACCTCCAGAACAAGCAGCCAAAATGTCCACAGTCTGTCTCCCTCCTCCAGGGGGTAGACCTGACTTTCACCCTGGTACTTAAGGTGATTTCCAGTGATCTAGGTGGTATGTCCTCTATAGTTCTGAAACACACAGTCCACCTAGCATCAAGAAAGCCAGATGTAGAACCTTGGATTTAGATGTTTTTCTGGGTCTAATCTAGTCCCATGTCCCATCTAAAGCAGGAATCTGCTCTACAACATTCTTGACTGAGAACTATCTCTGCTTGAATGCTTCCAAGAATAGGAAGCTCACCTCCCCACTGAGCAGCCTGCCTCTGTGTTGGACAGCTCCAGTGTGGGGTAGAGGATGTTCTTACACCGAATCACATCTGCCTTCTTTGATCTTTCACGCAATGGTTCCATTTAATCTCATGCTGCACAACAGTATGTCCTTTCATTGGCCATAATGTGTGATGCTTGATGATGACCCTCCAGGTCCCTGCCTGCCTTTCTTCTACAACAAACTGGTGTTTCCAAGTCTTGGAGGTAACAGATTGGGACTTGGCGCCCCCCACAAGCAGGCTGCTCTCTCCTGAACAGCTGCTTTGCTGACAACGTCCTTCCTGAAATGGTCCCCAGAACCAAGAACATCACTCCAGATGTGTTCTTGCCAGCACAGAGGACAGCAGGTCTGTGCATCACCCGCTCTGATCGGAACTTCCATAGGGACTGCAGAGCCAGACAGACCTGAGTTTAAAACCTTGCTTTATAAAGCACTAATTCTAAGACTCTGGACAGGTTACTTGTCCTTTCTGAGGCTCTGTTTCTTCACATGCAAATGCACCTCATGGTGCAGTTATGAAGCTTAAATTAGCTAAGATGTAAAGTACTTATTACAGTAAGTCCTCGAAATTGGAGAAGAGGCCCTGGACTGTGAGCCTCAGTTGGTTGGAGCATCATCCACCAAAAGGTGGCAGCATTCGATTCCCAGTCAGGGCACATTCCCAGATTGTGGGTTTGATCCCCAGTCGGGATGGGTGCTTGTGGGAGGCAACCTCCCTCTCTCCCTCTCTCTCTCTCTCTTACCCTCCCTCTCCCTCTTAAAAAAAGAGAAAAAAAAATAAAAATAAAATCAATTAATAATTTAGAGAACAGTATTATTCCGCATCAGTAATAGTGCTTGGCTTCTTTTTAAATCAGCTACATATCACTCATATTAATCATGTGGTCAACTAAATACCTACATTTTTTTCCACACAAATAGCAAGCCAGGTCTCCTCCTTTTTCATACCACTTCCTTTTTGTTTTAACCCAAACAGTAGACTCTAGATTTATCCCTCCAACATTTCATTTTACAGATTTCTAATTAACATTCAATGTTGATGGATAGTTCTGAATTTTGATTCTGTCTTCTACGGTGTTAGCTCTGCTCTCCAACTGTTACCTACAAACTTGATAAGAATCCCTAGGCCTGCACCTGACTCATGAATTTAAAAAACACTCAAACAAACAAGAGATTGAATTGGACAAGGACTAGAATAAAACCGGTGACTTCCTGCCTGGCTGACAGAGTCACTAACCCACTTTCTTTCGACATGAAGACAAGCTCTGTACCCACTTTACAATGCTTTCCCTTAGAGATTATCAAGTATTTTTGCCAAAATAAACTGCAATTTCTCTTGAATTTACTAACTGTGTAACCCTAGTAAGTGACATGAGGGCCCCATTATTGTTTCTTAATAATCCTGTGATGGTTCCTGATGATCACAGAATTCAGTTTTTAATGCCCAGAGCCCATCTGCTCCAGCCTCTTCCAAGATTTGGCAGGGATCAAGCTCGCCCTTCTGTTCTGTAATCTTAGTGCTCTGCCCCCTTGCTCCATTTGACAATGTGAGTGTTGGCCAGTCTACAACCGTTGGGCATATACCCTATTTGTTTCTGTTTTCCTCAAATCATATTAATCCTGTGATTATATCTGCTGTTGCCTGCAACACAGAGGTGGTTCTGTCAGGACTGCTTTTGGAAAGCCCTTAACCCTTTACCAAGCCTTTATATTCATTCCTCTTTCCCAACCTTACACACTCCATCCAACTCAGAAATCAGTGAGGTGTCAACCACTATCAAGTGTGTAGTTACCTATAAGTATCATAAGTATCTAGTAATGTTTTCCAAATGCAGAATCAACTGAAACATTTTTTAAGATGGGTTCCCAAGCCCACCTTGGCCACCTGGGTCATCCTGTCCAGGCAATTTTTAATTAGCAAACACCTACTGAGAATGGCCCATATAAATAAACCATGAGGGCACACCATGTGTCTGCCTCTTCCTGGACATGGGAAACCCACAGCCCCACCCACCCATCCTTAAACACAAACCTCGGGCTCCTGGGCACTACCATCCAAGCAACCAGAACCATATCCAGCACACTTTCCCTTCCTTTGGCTGCCTTAGAAGTCTGTCTTCTTTGTAATTCAGTTCACCTTTTATAAATGTCTTTCCCCTCTATTCATAACTATTCTTTTTATCCAGTCCCTGCAACCTGGGTCCTCTTTGCCTTCCCTGTAGTCTCTTTCACCCAAATCCAAATTCCCCTTTCATATGCCTGTCATGTCTATCAGAGGATGGACATAAACCAGTGTCCCAGAGAGCACTGTGTTCTCAAATTGACCAGATCTGCCACATTGCATTGCACTAGGGAAGGTATTCCACTTGCAGACATTTAGATGATGTCTCCCTCAGCTTTCGCATCATCCTGGAAGGCAGGTCTGGGAGGGCGGGCTATGGTGCCACATGTCCTGCCTGCGGGGAAGAGAGGCAGGGCCCTCTTGGGCACCGATGAATGAGGCTGGGGTGCTCCTGGAGGTTGCTGTCACATTGCACAGGGAGACACAGACACATGGATGGTCCAGGTATAGGCACATTCACATCATGCTTTATGAACCTTTCTGCCTCCTACATTGGGACCTGGGGGGGCGGAGGATGTAACAAACCACCAACCAGGACACCTTGAATTAGTCCTCATCCCATTATCACATGCTCCTGACTACCCAGCACCTTGAGCCATTGCAACATGGGAAGATCTTGGGCTCTGCAGCCAGAGGTAGAGGGTGTGTAGTCCACCTCTGCCACCTATGAACCCTGTGACCTGGGTAAGTCGTTTATCTCCCTAGATTAGTGCCTAAGTCCTGGAGAGGTTGTCAGGGTTAGATGAGTTGAAGTGAGCAGTCAGAATAAAGGAGCAGAGCAGGCTTTCCATAACTAAGGAGCAGAGCAGGCTTTCCATAACTAATCATTCCTACCCCTGCCCGGTCTTGGGCCAGGCCCATCCTCCCTCTGAGACTCCTTTCCTCTTCTGTTATACACGTGCCAAGTCCTCCCTTAGCTCTACAGCCCTCACACTATGATGCTCCAACAGTAATAGCTTCAGTCAGAGGTACCGAGGCCCACAGGAGAAAATGCACTAATGCAACTCAGTGTATGAGACTGTGAGTTTAGAGAACGGGGCGCAGAAGAGCCAGGTTGGAGGCCTGGATAAAAAGAGAAAAAGTTATGAATAGAGGGGAAGGACATTTATAAAAGGTGAATGAATTAAAAAGAAGACAGACTTCTACGGCAGCCAAGGACATAGACTCTGGTCCATGAGGAATTCTGCATCCACCCCGAGTCCCCGGGGTGGCAACTGTGCAGCTTGTCAACACTGTGTCTTCAGCTGTCCCCACTGGGTGCAGCAGGGCCACGATTACTGCAGACTGGTTTTGAATTTTCTGTGAACCCTGAGAACCATGGAAGCTGTGGGCATTAGATGTGACACCATCCCCAGAGGAGGGCTGTGAGCACTTGGGGAGCACCTTTGTGCATTTCAGCACCATGTGGTGGCCCACCAGAGCTGGTCCCTCCACAGCAGAAAAATGGCCAGATCTCAGGTTGAAGTGCCCAAAAAGGCACCAAGCAGTACCTCAACTTGGTGATTGGGGACCCTCTATACCCCACCCAAGGAGCAATAACAAGGCTTAATGTGCATGCCTTTAAAATGGAAGCTCCCTCCTAGGGCAACCCATTCTCACCTTTGGCCATCTCTAGTCTTCAAAATGATATTCCCAATGTTGTGCCCCCATGGCCATCTCTACGTGTATCATCCGGAGAGTTAGCAGGATGCTAAATCTGAAATGGACTTTACAGTGGCTCTCAATGCAACAAAGAGCAGAGAGCATTGGGTGGGGGCATGTCAGAACCCTGAGGCAGAGGCCAGGAGGCGGGCAGGTAATTCTGATGCACCCTAGAGGGGGTACCTTCACTTGGGAATCACAGATACAATCACTGTCAGCAGTTAATGCACAGGTTAATATGAGTAAAAGCATCTGCAGATTTTGCAGTGAGGCAGAGAGTCAGGCTGCAGGAAAGGAGAGAACACAATAGGGTTTTCCCCTCTAAAACCAGTGACATTTGGTTAGAATGGAGGCCCAAGGTAGCCTGGAAGGGGGAAAAGGGAGGGTGATGGTAAACAGGACTCTGAGTTTTTCAGGAGCAGTGTGTGTGAATTTAGAGAGAGGCCAGTCTATCGAATCCCCTCCCCTGGTTTATACTGTTGATGTGGGGCTGCCTGGACCACTGTGGAACCACAGTGCCTCTGAGCCAGCCGAGCCCATGCCTCCCTCCCAACCATGACTATCTGAACAGCAGCCCAGCTGCTTGGGGCTTGGTCCTTGGCAATTTCTTGGTCTTAGGTTGAAAGCCCCTGGAAAATGAGATCGCATCTACCAAGTGGCCACTGTACAACCCGAGCCAGCACTGGCCATGCTTGAACATGAGTTCCTTCGTGGCGAAGCTGCTGTGTGGCTGTCCTGGAGACGTAACCTTGGTGAAGAGATGAGTTTGATCCCTTAGAACTTTTGCCTTTGAGCCCATTTTTGCTCCCAGAACTGTCCACTGAAGGCATGCTCAGTGTGTGTGTGTGTGTGTGTGTGTGTGTGTGTGTGTGTAGATAAGGCCTGTTTTCCATGTTCACTGCTGTGTGAACAGGGAGAAAAGGGCTTACACTTCAACAGAGGGTGTTAGGTGAGAGCAGGCTTACAGAAGCAGCCTGGGCAGCGCACACAAAGTGCTGGGACAGATTGCGGAGGGTATCCGTGGAATTTGAAAGGAGTTATTTAGAAACAGAACGTGTCCACTGTAAGGATTAAGGGTACCGTTTCCTGGAGGAAGGAAGGTGGCCCAGCTGACCCAGTGGGACATTTTCAGACTCTGCAATGCTGTAATTACACAGATAAAAGAATAATTCTGACAAAAGACTTCATGTTGCACATTTCTGAGAAGCAGTTTTAGTTATAAAAATCATATATATATATATATATATATATATTTTTAAGAGTAAGATAATGAGTGAAGAAAAGTTTTAAGGTACTTTTAAAAAGAAAATACTTGGGAGATATCCAAACACTTTGGCCTCTTGGGCTCTGCTATCTTTTAATTCCCTACATTCATGTTCTCTGGCTTATCTGTGAATTTGGTTAACTCATTCCCCAGCCGCTCAGCTGGATTAGATAAGGGGGAAGATGTTAATAGGGAACCCTCCATCTTTCGCCACTGTGTCTGACTTCAGGATTCATTGACTTGCTAAACCCAATCTTTCCCTGCACTCCTTGTCCTATACGGGCTTATCAATGCAAAAGATAATCTGCTTGCCAGGCATCCAATGAGTGCCCACAATGGGCAGACAGCAGACGGGGAGGCAGCCTGTGGTCCCTAAGGACCTGCAAAGAGAGGCGGTGCTGGGCCACCGGGCACTGGGAGGGGCTGTGGTGGGGACCAGCCAGTCTGGCTATAAGGAGCTCTCCAAGCACTTGCCTGCTCCACTCAGTGGTTCTCCAGGGATCAGTGGGGGTCTGCTTTCTACTCACCTCGGCCCGTGCTGTAATGCTGCAGCTTGTCACTGTAAACAGCCTCCTTGCTGTAAGCCCGTTTCCTGTGGACACAAGGAAGAGGAGCTCTCAGCCTCTCTGCTCCAGGGACCTCCTCCCAGGCCTCCTGTCCCAGTGGGAGCTCACACAGACATCTCCTGGGATGGGGAACTGCTTCTCTGAGTTTACGTGTAGCTCTTGTCTTGGCCAGCGCTCTAGCTTGCCCACCACTGTGAGCAGATGGGTCTGCTTTCAAGTCTACAGGCCAGGCGGAGCCGTGGGTCCCCTTCAGAGCTTGGGCAGACTCCTGAGGATGCCTGTTATACTCTGGCTGCACTGCAGCACTATAGGCCTTTGCCCAGCAGAATCTGGGCTAACCACCGAAGGCAGTAGCAACAGTATTAAAAATTCACAAGGCCTTCAGGGCCAGCCCTTCTGCAGAACTTGGAGTTCCTCTTTTCCTCCTTGGCTCCCTTCCTGCCTGCTGCCTTATGCCCTCCGCCAAGGCCTTTGGCTCTTTAACCAGAGGATGGGCTGAGGCACACGCTGGGATGCTCCAGTGGGTCAAATGCAATTTTGTAACTGTCACTCCGAAAAACTGTCTTGTGCGAGGGGCGCTAAGAGTCTTGCCTAAAATGAAGCTTGAAGATGGATGGGTTGATTCATAGCTTTGCCCAGCTCTTACAGAGGATTTTATCCCAGGCACAGAGATAACAATCTGGAGATCTAGGCTGCCTGTGGATTGACATGGAGTGATGACTGGGAGAGCAGAGCTGTGTCTGTTGAATGGTCAGGCCCTGTCCAGTCTGCATGACCTGGGAGGGGTCTGAATGTGGGGCTTCCTGGGTCCAAGGAGAGCAGTCAGGAGCGGAGGGCCTACCTGCTACAGACGATGGAGATGGCCACCAAGGACACGACAAACACAACCCCGGCTGCCGCCGAGCCAGCAATCAGGGGCAGCTGTTCCCGCAGCTCAGACTTGTAATCAGCTAGGTAAGAAAGAGGCATTAGAATCTTCCTATGTGCCCTTTGCATACAGCTGGTACTCAATGTATGATCCAAAGACACAATATATACGTGTGTGTGTATGTGTGTGTGTGTGTGTGTGTGTGTGTATGTATGAAAAGTAAGTATTTAAGTATGCCCCAAACATTCTTTGCTTATCTGAAATTCAAATTTAACTGGCCGTTCTCGGTTTTATTGGGCAACCCTAATGACAATATCTTTTGAACTGAGGTTCTCCATGCCCTGCATCAGACTATCTTAAGCCCAATTGTTAAACATGACTATTTCTGGGCCCCTACTCATCTCCGAAATCAGAACCACTGGGTGAAGAGCGGGTATCTGCATGTTTACCGAACACCCTGGGTGATTCCTATGTTCCCCAACAATGTTTGAGAACCAGCCTTCAAGTCTGTGGTGGAGACAAGACTGCTAAAGACAAGCAGAGTCAAAACCTCCCACTCTCTAAAAATCAGTGTTAAATACTGAAGGTAGAGTTTCCGTTTCCCTCTGTTGAGAGCTTTCTGTAACATGCATGCTTTTAAAAAGTTAATTTGGCCAAAAAAAGCAAAAAAAAAAAAAAAAAAAAAAAAAGCAAGGAACCACAGTGAGGAGTCTATAACAACGTCTTTATACATTAAAAACTTCATAAAGCAAAGTGACCTTCCCACAGGTCCTCCTGCACCAATGACCCATCTTCGATCAACCTTCAGACTCACCTTTGTGCTGCCTTTGGGGCCCAAAGCTACCATGAGCGTAATTACTACCAATGTGTGAACCTCAGTCATTAAGATTAATACTCCCGAATTTGGCCACTTACCAGAACTCTCTTGTATCTAGCCCCTCTTGGGTTTACAAAACTTAACTGCCAATGTAAAAGGAATAGCCTTCTTGGGAGAAATCTGTTACTTCTTGATTTGTCTAGCAGGATTGCCAAGAGACCGGTGCTCAGATCATTTTGAGTTTTGGGCTTTTAATCCTGTGTACCTCCTGATGCCAAAGTGCCCATAAATCTAGATGGTAAGTGAGGTGCAAAAAGGGGACAGAGTCCTAAAGGAAAAGAAGACAGCCTGCGTTCTTTTCAATCCGGCCGCATCATTAATCCGAATGAACTGGCTCGCCTTCCCACCCCGTCTCACCATCCTTAAAATATGACTCAAAATTCATCTAACATAAACTCCAAATGGGTTGCAACTCCCAATCCTACAGGCGCCAGAGAGCCCCCACTAGAGCACCCAGGAATACATGACTGGGAAGTGGTGGGCACCCATGGGGCAGCAGTGCCTCACACGGGAACGCCCACCAGCACTGGCTCCCCTTACAACTGTTCCCAAGAAAATGATTATTATGATTTTTATATGAGGTCATCTGATTTTTAAATCTTCCTGGTGAATTTTTAAATTGTCAAAAATATAATGTGTCATTAGAAAGCCTCAAGCCCTGTCAAGTGCCTAGCTGAAGAGTATTGGCCTAAAATAAAATGTTATGTAAGGGCAGCCTGCTTTCTATATAATTTAAGTAATAAAGGAAAAATGAAAGGCTTTCAGTTTGGGAGGTTGGGAATAGACTGACATTTGGAAAACTATCAGGAAATAGCTCATAAATGAATAAATAAATGTAGATAGATATGTAGA
Source organism: Plecotus auritus (assembly GCF_963455305.1). Lineage (NCBI taxonomy): Eukaryota > Metazoa > Chordata > Mammalia > Chiroptera > Vespertilionidae > Plecotus > Plecotus auritus. The sequence goes on from NC_137773.1 coordinate 149,489,332, forward strand.
TAATATGTAGATAAACGACTTACACTATAGTAAATGGCTAAGAAAACAGCGAGTGAACAACCAAGCAGACATACCCAGGCTCAATGTTCAGGCTACAGGGAAATCTCCTTTACATAAGTGTTAAAGGGGGTGGTCTCAGAGGAGTGGGGGAAATCATTATAATAGGGAATGAATAAAACCGAAAAGTGGTAGTATTTTTGGTGACAGGCTTTCCGGCCTTGGGACAGTTTGGAAAACGGTGGGCAGATGTCTGAGCAGGACCTTCTGGGGCCACATATGAAGTTGCCTCACATATTCTGAGATGCTGGGTTCATAGGACTGCCACACCTCACATTTTGTCTCCCCATTCCCTCCCTGCAGACCTGGGCTCATGACATGAGGCTGTGAGCTCAGTTCCCAGCCCCCAAGAACAGAGTGAAGTGGGAGTGACAGGCATCTGGGCCCTGATCCAAAGGCCGGAGGGCACACTGACCGGTGCGGGTCTCACTGCTGTGCCCTTGCAGGACCACATGCAGTGACCATGTTGTTCAGAGACCCTTCAAAGGCAAGTCATCAGATATTGGACAGAAATGGGCTGGATTTCAGACAGAGATCTCCCTATACAGCATATTGGGAGGCAAATCCTTCCAAGGGAATTCCTCTGCAACGCAGGTAGAGATTGGCCTCTTGGCCTCGAGTGCAGCTTCTTTGGGGTGGGGCTTCTTCTCCTCCCTGAACTGCTCCCACTGTGCCAGGTCACTGGCCCACCCCTTACCATCCGTCAGAGTCTGGAAGCACATCTTGCCGCTGAACTTGCCGTAGCCAGCCACGGTGCGGGCGCGCACCTGCACCACATACACCATGCCTGGCCGCAGACCGTCGATCCGAGCTGTGTTGGTTTGGCTCCTGGCCATGGAAGAGTTGAACTCATTGTGTTCCTGAAAAAGAGCAAGGGTAATGGTCAGTGGCCTGTTCCTGAGTGCAGCACCCCCAGCCCACTCCACCCTGGAGCACCCAGGCTCCACCAGTTCTTGGTTTTGCTGATCTGCTAGAAGTTGTCACCAGCCCTAGGCCATCCCTCTGAATAGGGACAGGCTGTCCTGGACTGAGGGAATAAAGAATTGGCTCTGGACCATGGAGTAGCTACAGAGCAAATGCTGAGCTCTCAGGGCCTGGCTTGGGGCTCAGGGTCATTTTCTGCTCCTCCCCTCTCCAGGGTTCAGAGATAGGAAAACACAGCACAACCATCTTTGTGAAACCCTATCTAGTCTCTACCTCAGCAGGAGCTCACTGGACACACTGGGCTGCCCTATGCCTACCTCTCTTGGCTTTGCTTCTGCTGAGATGTTTCCTTTTCTCTCCTCACTCAGGATCTCCCTGATCACTCCTCACAATGGCTGCCCAAGACCACTCTGTAAGTTCCCTCAAGTACTTCCACTCTGCTGAAGAGATTGAGACCAGGCTGGAGTAGCTTCCACACCTGCTTCTGCCTTGACCATGACCCGTGTCTGTCTGGGTCCCTATCCTCCAGTTCCCTCTCCACCATCTTCCAAGGAAGGCATGTCCCTTTTCCACAGAGAGCAGCCCCTGTGTCCTCATTAGGGGTTAGCCCCGCCCTCTTGTCTGTCACTTTCTCCAACTCCTTCTGCCCCGTCCTTCACAGTTCCTGTTATCTGTACATGTACCCTCTGGCTTGCACAGATGTTGCTGTGTTTCTCATCCTCTGGCTTCTCTGCCCATCATGAGTGCCCTAAAAGAGTTGCTTCCTCTCTTTGTGGCTGATCTTATGTAACATTTGATTTGTGTCTGGATTTTGTAGCTTCTCATCTTTTCTGCCAAACCCTTCCCACTAAATTCGAAATTCTTTCCTAAAGATCTCTTACCTTCCCTAAAACCATTATCAGATAAAAACAAAACTCCTAAATCTAGGTTTACAAGCCCCTCATAATAAATTCCCATATCTCATATGCCCCTAAATTGACACCTTGCTGCCCCTACAAGGACCACACACTGGCCACCAGGCCTTTGCTTAGGCTGTTTTCCCAGTCTGCAATGCCTCTGTGCAGGGCTTCCCTGTGCCCTCCAGATCCCTTAGGCCTCCACCCGCCAAGGCCTCCTCTTCTAGGAAGGCTTCCCTCACTACTCTAGCCCACAAACCTTCCTCATTGCTGTTTTTCATCATTTTATATCACCCTCATTACTTTGGATACACCAGCCTGCTCTCTGATCATTTCCAGATGAGCATGATGGAGACTGTGGCTTCACTTTAAGTGCACAGGAGCAAGAGTTTGAAGTCTGAGCCTGTCCCTGTCTGCACCATTAATCTTAGAGCAAAATGGGACATCAGTGAAAATGAAGAGCTTGAGTTCCTGGGAGGAGAATCCAAGTCCCATGTGAAGGCCTGGGGTTCTGTGACAAGTTCTAGGCATGGTGACAAATGAGGGGAATGTTGATGATGAGGGACCTGTAAGCCACATCCTCAGTCTAATGACAGACAAAACATGGGGAACTGAGCCTGGACAGAAGAATACAATACAATGATAAGAAATTACCATTATCTTGAAATTTGTAAAAGTCTCCTACACAAAGTCAAAGGTGGCCTGATGTGTGTTCATTCATTTGGCCAGGCAGTCACAATTATGACCCACTATCATATGCTGGGTGCCATATGTGGGCTGCAGGTACCAAGGCATGGTCCTCTCCTCTAGGAAGACAACCTCTTGTGGGGCTGGACCAGAAAATAAATAGATGATGACAACAGTGTTCACCGAGTGCCTTGGCAGAGGGCAACTTAGGGAGTGATGGGGGAACAGCAGAGGGTCACTTAGCCCAGACTGATAACAGGGTTGGGAAGGGCTCAGAGAAGGGCAACATGAGTTGAGTTCTGAAGGATAAAAGAAATTAGCCACATAGATTAATGTGGGGAGGGAGTACTGAATAGAATATTCCATGAGAATAGAATAAAACATGCAAAAACAAAGCTTAAAGGAGTTCAGGAGCCTGCAAGTGACTGGGGCATATCTGGAGTGTAGGTTGCCTGAGGATGGTGATGAATGCTTTGGATGCAGTTGTAAGGGACCGACACAGTTGAAAGTTACGGAGGCCCATGTGTACCCTAAAAGAAGAGTTATCCATTGGAGCCTGGGAGAGACTGCTTGGGGAAGGACTATCCACCTGCCATTTGATCTACTTTAAAAAGAAGATGGATTCTCCACCACCACCACCACCACCACCACCACCACCACCACCACCTCCACCAACCAGAGATCCAGCAGAAAGAAGGCTGTCCACTGCAGAAGGGATGTCATTACTGTCTATTGATACACTAGAGATCTGAAGTCTGAAACTATGAAAGTCACATCACCTTGCAAGTTAAGGCAAACTCCAATTGCTATAAATCCAGGTGGCTTCCTAAATTCTCTGGTTTTACTGGAAACTATGGAAGTATGCGCTGCTTGAAGTAAGAATTGACCAGGCAGCTCTTTTGCTGAAAAAAATGTGTTGTAGTGTATTGGCATTTAAATTTTGAGGACAAAACATTAACCTATTATCATTTTATATCCATACATTCAGTGGTTAAATTGAGTATCATCCTTGTTCCCTTCAAAACCATTAATCAACTTCAGGCAAATAAATTAGAGTGAAGGGCAAGGTTGCTTTTTTTGTTGCTTATGACTGGTTTTATAAGTATGTGGGAGATAGAGGCTGCAGCTATTGGGGGCAGAGACCATGTCTCCCTTATTTCTTCATCCCTAACACATAGCACAGGGCTGGCACCCCCAGGTGTTCAACCATTCAGTGCTAAATGAATAAATAGCATACTTGAGGCCAGTTATTTGAAATAATCGATTGAGCACAAGGTATTGCCAAGGCCTGAAAGAGTTTCTGAGAAAACGATCCTAAAATTTGCAGGGTAGAAACTCCCAAGGACTGGACCACCCTGTTCTGGCCTAAACAGTTAGTAGGAAATGTGAGTAAACGTCTAAATGCTTCATCATTGAGACAGCCGAGAGCAGACGAAGATGCTTCTCCGATGGTTTGCCTACAAGCACTGACACCAGGAGTGAAAAGCGCTACAAGACAGTAAACAAGAGAGAATGATGAATGGAAATATATTAAAATGGAGACAGAGATGAACATGGGAAAGCCTATGGGAGTGTCATCAGCTCGATGGCTTCTGAGCTCTCTATTAATGAGCTGTTGGAAGTGGCGAAAGCCTCACTGATTCCATTCACAGAGCTGAGATTGGAAGGTGTCGCAAGCACAAGCCAAGAGTGTAATGTGGGGCAGGAGAACCAGGGAGGGTTTTCAGGGGCTGGAAAACTACAGCTCATAGCCTGCTATCTGATCTATAAATAAAGTTTTATTACAATCCAACCACGCCCATCTATTGACATATTCCCTGTGGCTGCTTTCTTGCTTTACATAGGCAGAGTTGAGTAGTTGGGAGAGACACTCTATGGCCCATAAGCCTAAAATATTTATTACCGGGTCCTTTGCAGAAAAATTTTGCTGACTCCTAGTTTAGAAGAAGTGGCATAGGATGGAAAAATGATGGGTTTTGCTTTTTGGGGACTGAATTCAGGACATCTACTGAATTCAGGTTTGAGTTCTATTTGTGTTTGTATCTTCTGAAGACCAGGATTCCATGGCCTTGTGGAGCAGGTAGGCAAATAAATCTGGTTACAAGCATTTGGATTTAAAATTAAGATATAATCTTTTATTTCAGGAGCCACACAAATTATGAGACCCTCAGCATCAACATGATTACATCCAGCTCTATGCTGAGCTTAGAATACATTGAAATATAATAAAAATATCTATAGTTCTGATTCTGTGACTCCCTAGCTGTGACCTGTGTGTTCATGGGTAAGTCATTTAACCTTTCTGTGACTTAGTTCTGTGCATCTATAAATGGACTGTACCTGGCATTCAAGAATCTTTCTTTTAAGGGTCAGAACTAATACATCTGTGAAAATCTGACACATAATAGGCACTCAATAAAGATGAATTATTGTCATTGTGGCTATTTGAAAATACCCTTGCAAGCTAATGTCTTTTCTTAAGTCATATTAGGAATGGTCAAGGCAATGTAACAATTTTATAGTCAAGCACTTTATAAGTTCTATGGTAATCAATGCTTTGGCAAAGAATCTTCTGTGTTCCCAAGAAAAGCATTCTATCCTCTGGAGTGTGGACAATAATATGCTTCAATGAGGTGTGGAAGCTGCCTCAGGCATTGAGCTGCTGTGCATGTGTGTCTGTTAATAATTAGTATAAATTACTGAGAAGTAGGGACGTGGCCTGAAATGGGAGAATAAGCTTCCTTCAAAACATCAGAAGTGGAGGTTAATTACTGTTTTTCAAGGGAGCAAGTAGCATGTGAAGGGAATGGCAGTGGAGGAGCCTAGATGTGGGTGGGGAATGAGGAGCCAAGGGACACAGGCAGGATGGTTTTGAGCCTGTCGTTAGGCCCTCCCCCCTCCCTTTCCCCAAGGTTGACTGCCCTTGGCACAGCAGATGAGAAAGGGGGCAGGTGGTCTCCCACGCATTCAGCCCCTTCCCAACACCACCACTGGCTTCAAGGCAAAGCACCTAGGCTGTGGGCTCACTTCCTAGCTGTGTGACTGTGGATGAGTTTTGTTTGCTTTTGGTTTTAAAAACTTCTCTGTACAATTGTTTGTTTGTTTTTTTACTCATATCAATGATGCTAATATTTACTACATTGAGTTGCGAGGGACAAAGGATATAATGTTAATGAAGCCCCTAGCACCCAAAAGGGCACACTAAGGAGGAATCCCGCCCCCCCCCCCATAAACTACAAGGCTCAAATTCATATGTGTGGGGCTGGGTGGAACCTTACTGGTGACTCTGACATCATACCATATATTGGCCTCACAAGATACTCTGTTGAACTGTTAGGTCAACTTTGATGACAAAATGAGGTCATGTGGTTGACTGGTCCAAACAGATTGGTCCAAAACATTCTGGAAAGTCAACATTTAGTTTATTAACTGATTAAAAAAATATATCTAGCAAATAAGGACCCCAAATTCAAAGCTGAAAGGATATAACAGTTGCTTATAAATCTAGATTTAATTTATACCCAATTCACTGAATTTTCTGAATGAACTGTCTACATAGCCCAACATTCTCTAAATGAATAAAATGATGCCTGATCCCCACCTTGCTTTGCAAGCTCAGCTCTAATGGCTGAAGTGCCTCCCTCTTCACAGTCTAGACTGGTGATCCATCTGGCCGTCCACTTTCAGGGAGGTAAATTAGCATTTCACAAATGTGAAAACTGTGACCTAGGGTGGTGAAATAATTTGACCGCAGCTGCAAGGCTGGTTGGTTAGGGAAGGCACTGGAAGCAAGGCCTCCTGCTTCCCAGTGCTGTTGTGCCCCTCTGTCCAACACTGCCTCCATGTTGGAGGGCTGCAGGTCTCCATCTTGTTTCCATTCACCCACTGGATAATCTCACTCAGGCTCCAGGCTTTCACATATCTACATATGGTCAATGTCCAAATGGACATCTCTAATCTGGTCCTCTCTCCTGAACTCCAGACCTGTACATCTAGCTGTCTACTCCTCATCTCCACTTGACTATCCCAGAGGCATTTTAGACATCGAGCTGAACTTCTGTCCCTTCCCTCACCCCAAACATGCTCTACCCACAGTGATCCCTTTCTCAGTCACTGGTGGTTATATCCTTCTAGTGGGCTAGGCTAAAACCTCCCATATCCAAAACCCAACCTGTTGGAAATCTTGTTGGCTCTGCCTTTAGTTTGTATATCTGAAAATTGACTATGTCTTATCAGCTTTCTGCTTCCACTCTGATTCAATCCAACATCATTCTTGTCTTAGATGACTGCAATCTAGCAGGCTTATTTTCAACCGAAGAACCTAAATGATCCTTTCAGATTTTGTCTCTCCTCTGCTCCTAACCCTGCTATGGATCCCCATCTAATTCAGTGGGAAAGCTCAAATTCTTAAGGCCCATGATTATCACCTCCCCCGATTACCTCTCTCCCGTCTACTATTTCCCCATTGCTCGAATCACTCCAGTCATGCTGGTCTCCTTGCTCCTTGAATCACCAGTCATGATATCGCCTCAGGGCCTTTGCATAAGCTCTCTATCCCCCAGATATCTGCTTCACAACACTCTTACTTCCTTCAGGTCTTCACTTAGAACTTACCTTCTCCAAGAGGACTACATTTACCATCCATTTATTTCTGCAACTGATACCACCCCCGAACCTGACCCGACTAGTCCAATTTACCCTGCTTGGTTTTTCTTTTTTCTTTTACAATACTCATTTTCTAACATACTATTAGATTTCATTCGTTATTATCCATTGTTCATTGTCTATCTCAGTTATTGGAAAGTAAGACTCTTGAGGAGAGGAATCTTTGTTTTGATCACTAATATAGCCTATAATAGTACCTGTCAAATAGCAGACCCTCAATAAAAAAAATTGCTGAACAAATAAATAAATGAATTTGGTGATTTTACAAATGATGTACTGTTAGGTCAGTATAGAAAGCACTGCATTTTCCTGGGAGTTTGCAAATGCTGCAGTTCACGATGGTGGGAGGAAGTCCTTGCTTCTCCCACAGATAGGCCAGGGACAACTCCACAGGGTACCATTTTCCTGCCTTGGCAGCACAGGCCCTGCTGTAGCCCCCAGCAGCTGCTGCTAAAGAGCAGTCAAGGAAGATACTATATAAGTTTCTATTCCTATTAATTTCTATCTCATTCTTTTAAATTTCCATTGAAATATTTAAACCTTCATAAGTATATAAGTGCAGTAGTATATGCATATGATTTATAAGTAAGCAATCTTATATTGAGGTACCTGATCAAAAACTTTGGAAAAAAAAAGCCAACACAACTAGTCTACAAAGCCATAAAATCTTCAAAAAGTTCAGGGGACCCCTGGCAGTTTTGTAGTATCTGCACATGACTGGGGGAATGGGATCAGTCCTGCCCATACCAGCCCAGTGAGCTGTCCAGACAGCAGGGTGGTGGGTTGGAAGGTTCTCTCTTGAGTTGGTACAGAAAGTGCCTGGATTTTGGAGGCTTTTGCCAGAGAAGACCTGGGATCTCTCCCAGGGAGCCTCTGGCCTCTATCACCAGATTGCTACCTCCCTTAGGACTTCCTCCAACCTGTTTCCTTGTGCCCTCAGCTGGGCAATACCCATGCAGCAGGGGCTGGCCCTGGGTCTTGCAAGCCTGCAGACAGAGCTGACTCACCTTCTCATAGTACCGGATTTCATAGTCCAGGATGATGCCATTGGGTTGCTCTGGTTGTGGCCATGACAAGGTGATGCTCCTCATGGTGGCACTGACCTGGTGCATGATGGGAACAGTGGAAGGGGCTGTGGAGAGAGGAAGAGACAGAACAGATAAACATACCCTGAATTACATGAGAGGTGCCATCTTTCATAGATAAGAAGGAAGAGAAATGTCATTGGGTTTGAACCCTGCCCTTTCTTTCCCATCAGCTGAACTGGATCTGAGAACTTCCTGTGTGTGTTGCAGAATGAATGGAGTTTGATAACAAAGGAATGAAAGGTGATAATTTAGGGCAGGATAACATGTGTGAGGGCAGGGGGTGGAATGGACGTGGTGTCTTCTAGGTAAGGGGGAGAAAGGCTTGACCAAAACAAGAGGTGGTCAGAGGAATCATGGAAAAACAGTATGGCCTGAGGAAGCTGAAGCCAATTAGGGAAGGCATGACAACAAGGATACACCTAGGCTTCAAACAGTAGGACAAGAGGAGCAATGGAATGCTTTTGAGCAGAAGGTGTCGAAGGAAACTCTTACCGTAATGAGCTGAGTGATTGCAGGGAAGGGAACCTGGAGGCAAGGGAGGATAGTGAGGGAGTGGAGCTGGTCAGTGCAGAATTGCTGTGCAGTAAAAAGGAACGTTCTAGCAAACGTTTTTCTGGGACTACATGTACGATTTCACTGCATTTCTAAAGAAAGAGAGGAGGCATCTCTCAACAGACCAACAACAGAGTTTTCTCAGACTTCTGTCAGAGTTTTCCAAATGAGGACATTTGCAATAAAGAGCTCGCACATATAAATGAGGAAACAATACACAAACCAAACATTTGGAAACAGGATAATAATTCCAAAATCTGTGAAGTGATTCTGAAATCTCTGTTTGGAAATAATGTTATTTATTTCCCCATTCAACATTTTCCACACGTTGCAAGTGAAATAAAAGCAGTCTGGAAATAATAAATAAGGGTTGTCTTTCTAGGGGAAGAGGCGGGTAATGGATGAGGCTTCAGTCTGCGCTCCACTCCGGGGCTGTTCCGTTTAGTCCTGGCACTTCTGTAGCGAGGAAGGTCGTTTCCTCATACAAACTCCACTCTACAGGCTTTCCCTGGGGACTGTGGCTGACCAACATTTACTATCCTTGATTTAAGTTAACAGACTCCCCTCTAAGACCTGAAATTATGGATCAAGGCTACCAGGTCACAGATGCTGAGGGGTGAGGGGTGGGGATGTATTCTCCACCACTTGCTGAACCCTCAGTGAGCCCCTGTATGTGATGGGCCCTGGGCAGAGGGTGGCAATGCAGAGCACTTGCTCTGAGATGCTCACAGTCCAGGGATCCATAAAGAGAGCACAGTGTGAGAGTGTTGTGATGAGACATTAAAATCAGAGTGTCTACCTGGGACTTTGCACAGTTCCCACTAGAGACCTTGTGGTGGCCGTAAAAATGTCCCCCTCAGAGCTTCTACTACTGGGAGCATAATTGACTAATGGCCCCAGCTGCTGGGTCTGCAATCCATCATCACATTCCCAGAGAGCCCTGCTTCCCACAGGTTGCTCCCAGCCAATGACTGAGAGTGGCCGGGATGCTAAAATAGTCCTATTCCTGACTCTTTGGATGGGCAACTTTCACTCAAAGACTCCCCTTTGACCTTTCCAATGCTTCCTTATAACACAAACACAGTCCAAGGCTCTTCCTACCCAATCCTCCTTCCTTTCCTCTCTTCTTCAGAAGGATCAGACTTTTAGTCCAGCCTCCTCTGGCTTACAACCCATTTTCCCAATCTCTGGCACATCCATCCCACCTTGGTGTCTGGAGGGCCTGAGGTCATGCAGTCCTGAATCCCCCTACAGTTTCCCTATCAAGTAGTCTCCACTCAGCCCTGCTCTGTCCCCAGCAATGGGAGGCTCACTGCCCCTAGAGCTGTTGCTCCAAACTTGGGTAACTCTCACCAATTTGCAGTCTTCCTTATCCTTATCTGAAATCTGTCTTCTTCCCGCTGGTCTCAGTTCTGCCAACTGAAATAATATACAATGTTCCCTTTCCACAGAATGGCTTGTCAGATAGCTTCAGAAACTAGTTAGGTCTCCCCCGAGTCTTTTCTGCTGAAAAGAATGGCCGGATGCTATAAACATTTCTCCCAGGATATGCTGCCACTTGAGGTGGCTGTTTTCCAAATGGGGCTCATGTTATCTAAATCTCTCTTTAGGCACGAGGCCCAGAGGTGAACCCAATTCTCCCACTGCTGTTTGAGCAGCAAACATTAGTGCTAAACTAATATCTACCGAGATCTGGGTACTGTACATCTATGAATGTGACCATTAGCCTTTGGATTGAGGACAAGTCCCTGCTATTCAGTTCTGAAATCATAGGCAAATATCACCTGTAGGTTTTCCCATGGTGTGGTCCTCATCTTCTGTCTAGAGTTGGCTTTTGATTACAAGGATTTACATGGATCACTTTACCTTTACAGTGTTAAATTTGGCCTATTAATCTAGTAATTTGGAATAAATTTTTATCCTGATTGAAACATCAGATGCATCATATCTTCTACCCAACTTAGTATCATGGATCAATTCATTAATTAATTAATGAAACAAATGTTTATTGAGCATCAACCACGTGCCAGTCACCATTCTAAGTTCTAGGGATTCCGTAGTGAATTAAATAAAATTTCCTGCCCTTGCAGAACTTATTTTCTAGTGGAAGGATTCAGAGACTAGATATAATAAATCAATCAGTCCTAAGCTATGTTAAACATATTAAGTACAACAGGGAAAAAATGGAGAAGAGGAGGAATACAGAAAGGCAAAATGTCAGAGACTGGCCAGGAGAAGGCTGCAATTCTAAACCATGAGGTCAGCAAGGCCTTGCCTGAGCAGTAGATGCAGGAACATAGGGTTGAAGGATGGGAGGTGGGAGCCAGGAGAATACCTGAGAGAAGACTATTTGAGAGAAAGAGGCCAGGGCGAAGCTTCTGATATGGGAGCAGCCTGGTGTTTCAGGAGAATAACAAAGAGCCATTGGGACTGGAACAGAAACAAGACCACAAAGGGTAGGACCCTAAGGGACACTAAGAGGACTTTGGATTCTATTCTGAGTGAGGTGGGGAGTCACGGGAGGTTCATAAACATGGGAGTGACATGCTCTGACTTGCATGTTAACAGAACCACCCTATGCTGTGTTGAGAACAGAATGCAGAGACCGTGTGCAAAGCTGAATGATCTAATACATTTAAAGTTTCTCAATGGATGTGGGATGTGGAAGAAACAGAAGAGTCAAAATGACTCCAAGGTCTTGGCCTGAGCAACTGGAAGAGTGGGGCTGCCATAAACTGAGATCAGGCAGAAGCATTCTGGGAGGAAAGAGCAAGTGCTCTAATGGGTGGAAGATGCCCAAGATGGCCCAGAGTAGATGCTGGGAAGGCAAAAGCATGTATAAGAGGTTCAGTCTGGAGAGAGAAATTTAGCATCATCAGTATTTCAAAGATACTGAAAACAGCAGGACTGACAGAGATCCCCAAGAGAATGAGTAAAACAGATATTCGAAGATTCAGGAAATGAGGAGAAAACAGCCAAGGGGCCCAAGAAAAAAAAGGCCAACGAGGTAAAAGGAAAGAGAAGATGTGATCACCTAGAAACCAAGTGGCAATCAGTGTTCCCCGGAGGAGAGAATGTGTGAACCCAGCTGCTAAGTCACGAAAACTGAAACTAGGGACTGAGTATGGATTTAGCAACAGGCTGGATGGTTAACCATGTGGATGGCTCATGATCATCTTTTCCAAGACCTCGTGTGCATGCGCAGAGATATGGAGAGCATGAAGGCACTTCAGGGAAGGTGAGGAAGTTTCCAGAGTCAGTAAGACCATTGCAGGATCCTGATGGCTCCCCCTGAAACTGCCCCCCTGCCACACTTGCTGTGCAGGGCAGGCATCATTTCAGATCCATGTGAAACACGATTTCCATGTTGTTAATCATGTCAGTGCCATACAGCTTTTCAGGGTCCTTTTGCCTGGAGAGCTGAGGCATCATGTATTAAAAATTGGAAAGATTAACCCTAACGACCTGAGGATTTTGATGGGCTTAGTCCTTTTCTTTGCCTCTAATCCCTGGAAAGCCATCATTCAAGACTCAATGTATTTGCCAAACATTGTGCCAGGCCCCTGATCTAATTGTTGCGGACAGAAGGACAAAGAGGAAAATCACAGCTCTGTCCTAAAGGACCTTGGAGTCTAGATGGGGTCAGATGGTAAAGAGGCAACCACAGGGCAGGGTGATCCAGAGGCAATCAATAGGCAAAACCCACTGAGAGAAACGACCCTGTTACACAGATGGCAAGGACCTCCCAGCGGCCACATCCAGGAGAAGCTGCCAGAGGGTGAAGTTCCCTGCCGCCTGCATTTCTTAGATTTATGGAGATGACACGATGCTCACAGACCCCACGGCAGACTTTATCCTCACACAGGTCATTCTAAAGGCCTTACATTTTAGTTGAGATGGGACTTAGCACATGGGAGAATGTGAAAAAGCGTTATTCTTGCTGCCTGAAAATCAGGGGCAGCTTACATTTAGTGCTCTGCCATTGGTGATCAACTACAGTGATACATTTGTTATTATTTTCCTTCTCCAAATGCAACGCCACATTTAGATGTGCTGTTTTACATGCTATGAACCCTTCAGACAAAAGAGAAAATTAAAATGAGCTCAGGGATCCATTTAAACACCAACTGCTCCTAGCAAAATGAAGGCAGGCTAAGGAGGGATGGGAAGATTAGTTCAGAGAAGCTGCCCTGTGACCCATAAATAATGCTGGTTCCAACCAGAAGTTCCGGCCAGTTGTCTTTTCTCCATAAACTTGCATCCTCAAATGAAGGGACAGTTAGTCATCTAATGCTTGAAAGAGTCTCTCCCTCACAGGTACACAGAACGCTTTTGATTAAATTAAGCATTCTACTGAGAAAAAGGAAATGAAAAGAAAGAGTTCACAAAATTATTAAAATTTAGCAAAGAAGCAAATATGGACCTTTCTGTAGGAAAAGTAAAAAAAAAAAAAAATTAGTTTGGGGGCTAATTGGAAAGAAGGTATGGAAAGCTCAAGAAAGATGTGTTTGGCCTTAAAAGGAGATACTAAAAAAAAAACACCAAAAAACAAACAAACAAACAAAAAAAAACACACAGAATCAAAACTGCCCTGCACTCTTTCTTCAACAGGTAAAGAGGCTGGCCCAGCAGGAAGCTGGGATCCAAAGAGGAGAGTGGGAAACAATGAAGAGTGGTGGCCTGCCTGCCACCGAGGAAAAATCAACTAGGGTTTGAGCAGAATCAGAACCAGGAGTGTCTGAGGAGAGAGACAATAGCAGAGGCCCTTTCATGTATCTGAAGCAGAAAGACACTCCAACTTCAAATCTCATTGTTCAAGGGGTTCAGGGATGAAGACAACACAAAGGCAGTTTGAGTGAGTGAGTCCTTGTCTTTGTTTTTGCCCAGGAGGACTTTGGGGAGCTCTCATTTCCGAAACACTTTTGAAGCAGACAGATCCAAGATAGTATATCACTTATAGCAGAGAAAAGGCGCAGAACGTTCTCGCCTAGACTGACAAATGAGATGTGGATAAATTGTAGGGACAGGATGGCCAGGGCTGCAAGTTAGGAAAGAACTCACTGGTGACCCGGGACAAGTGTTGGCCCAAACAGGTCACTGTCAGGTGGCATCAGGGATGGGGTCTGGCTGACCATCAGCCAGCCCTCTGATTGTAAGAAGGGCACCAAAAGAGAACCTAGGGCTTGCAATCCTGGATCTGAAATGGTGGCGTGAATATATCTTAGAAGTTAATTTTAATTTCAGAGAGGAAGGGAGAGGGAGAGATAGATAGAAACATCAGTGTGAGAGAAAAATCACTGGTTGGCTGCATCCTGCACACTCCACACCGGGGATCGAGCCTGCAACCTGGGCATGTGCCCTGACTGGGAATTGAACCATGACCTCCTGGCTCATAGGTTGATGCTCAACCACTGAGCCACGCTGGCCTGGCTGGACCCTGAATCGTATTGGGCAGAAGTCTTGAAGTCATATCTTAGGTTCACCTAACCCATAATTTTATGTTTATAACATTTCTTGACCTTTTAATTTAGTTAGTGACTTGGTCACATTCAAAGTTTTCTTCTTCCTCACTTCGCTTTCCTTATTTGATAGGGGTACCTCCCCTTAACAATTAAGCATCTCAGATTTCAAAATGTGAGAATAAGTTAATGGTGTTTCCCCACCCCCCCAGGACAATTGCTAAATTCTAATGTATTATCTTTGCTTATTAAAATTATTTCCTAATGTCTTAATTGATTTTTGTGTCAAAGTAATTCTTTATACAGTTTTAACCATAATCCATTTGGGATATAATAAATCATATAACAGTTTATTATGTTAAATTATTTTATTTAAGACATCAATTTATGTTTTAAACAAAAATAATAGCAAAACACCATACATTCACAATCAAGTTGATCTATTGGAGTAAAATGTTTGAAGGGTTATAAAAATATGAAACCAATTTCAGAGTTCAGCACATCTCATCTAAAGGGAAAAAAAGGGTACTTCTGTGGGTGAAAATCATTCCAGGGACAGCCTTGTTCTGAGGCCACCTCTCACCTGCCCTAGGAGCTGAGGTCACAGTTGAGTTTTTCTGGAAAGTAACATCTAGAAAATAAACAATGGGGTGCCCTGTCCTTGAGGACAAGGAGATCTTGTTTGTGACTCAGGGGGAGGGGATGTGCCACTGCCCATCCTTCCTATGCTAGGGTTCAGGCCCAGGAGTCAACAAGGTTCTATTGGCTCAGCCCCACCTTTCTCCTGGACTTGCCACCAGTATCTCCTTACACCTAATGTCCTGTCCCAACTCTCTGTCTACCTCTTCACTTCCAACTGACTGCAGCCAGTTAATCATTCTAAAGCTCAATTTACCCACCTTCTTCTGATGCTTAAGAACCTTCAATGGCTCCCCATGGGGAAAAGTCCCAACTCCCTCTCTCAATTTGACAATGTGACAGCCACTGGCCCATCCAGATCGCCTCCCTCTGTTCCCTCTCAGGAAGCCATTGCTCTCATTTAACTCCTCTACTCGCCATATCGCAGCAGAACTCAGCTTTTGGGATCTCTGTCTTTTGACCAGCCCTTCTGGCCACCTCTCAGCATAACCCCACCCAGCCTTGACAGGCCCAAACCAGGCCTCACCGTGCCTTGGCTTAGCCCTGCCCCGCCAGGCTCACCAGACCAACCCTGCCCTCCTCCCACTCAAAGCCCTTACTTTAATAACTCAATGGCCTGAAATTGCTGCCTTGGGACACAGTGCATGTTGATCTAGCTTTCCAGTGTTCTCCATCACTGGAATCAATTCCTTAGGGCAGATGTCATGGTCTCAGCCTCTTCCCACTGTGTTAGCCTCTAAAAGTTTACCTTCACTGGAATGATTGCAGCATCTTCTCTGAAAACATCAGAAGTAAAAGGGATCAGAGAATCACGTAGCTGCACTCAACATGAATCTTGGCCTCTAAAGGAGAAAGATGTGGCAGCGGGTGGGTGGGGGATGGCAGGTTGTGATTTTGCAGTGGGCACCTGGGGAGGAAGATACGTGGGTCTAACCTGGCAGTACTGGGGCAGGGGGGTACAGGCAGAAACCGAGAGGCTGGGGCAGGCTAGCCCCATCTCACTGGGATGTTTCAGCGAAATGTTACCCTAATGTTGGTAGTTTTCTAACTTTTCTTCTTTTTGAGCTATGGAATCCTTTCTCCCAACAAAATTTTCCTTGAAGCCTAGTGCAAAAAATACAGAATAATTCAGGGCTTCTCTGGGTGTATCAGAAGTGGGAGCCCCAGAGCCCTGAAACCAGTCCATTTTCTATCTCCCCAACCCAGAATCCGAAAGGTCCACAGAGAGACCTCAAAATGCCAGGCAGCCTCCAGAAGTCCCCTGAGGCCTCTGATTAAATGCTGTGAATGCCTAAAAGGTATGGGTGGTGAGGTTTGGAGTGAAAAGTTGGGAGTGGTGGGTTATATGAAACATTCTTTGTTTTTTTTGTTGTTGTTGTTGTTGATGTTAATCCTCACCTGAGGATATTTTTTCCATTGATTTTTTTTTTTTTTGAGAGAGAGAGAATAGAAGGGAGAGAGTCAGAGAGAGAGAGAGAAACATCAATGCAAGGTAGACAACATTGACTGGTTGCCTCCCACACACACCTGACTGGGCCAGGGATCAAGCCTGCAACCCAGGTACGTGCCCTTGACCAGAATCAAACCCTCAAACCAAACCTTCAGTCTGCAGGCCAACACTCTATCTGCTGTGCCAAAACAGCTAGGGCTGACACACATTCTTAGAAAAAAATATCTACATTTAAATGTTAGCTAAAGACTGCAGGCCCACTAGTACTGATGACAAAGAAGAACAGTTTACACACAAATAAACTGCAAAAGATGAATCATGTGATGAATTGTGCATAGATCAGTTGCTTCCTCTGACATTTCTATTTTAGGCGATAACTCTTTTGAGAAGGTACTTAGATAACAGGTCCTCCCTCTCTTGATGAAAATTCATTTCATTGCACAAATATGCTGGAATTTTACATTAGGAGGCCTGACTCATTAAATATTTTTGGTGCAGTAACGCTTGTGGTCAAAGTAGATTAAACAAATAAGCAATTAGTTTGGAGACTGGGTATGAATACGAAAGCAGAAGTAATTATTTTTCTAATTGTTGTTCCCTACTGTGGACATTGGCTTCTTGGCTTTTGCTGTGGGCTGTGCCTTGAGATGACCCTGACACCCCTTCCACTCTCCCTCTCTACCTTGGAGTTACCTTGGAACAGAGGCCTGCTGTGGGCAGGTGGCATCTGTTTGACACCACTGTAGAATATTGGCTGAGTCTCGTCATGAGTTCAATGATGTGGGGAAGGGAGAGAAAAGGAGGCTTCAGGACTGAGTGACTGAGTCATCCCCTCACCCCCAGACAGGGGCCTCCTTCATGTGTTTGGTTCTAAGCCAAGGAAGTGTGACAACTAGGGGTTGGGGGCTGCTGTAGGGATGTAGGTTAATAGCAGAAGCCTTCGTTTCTGATACTGCTTCTGTCTCGGGGTAGGGGAGGTGTATTTATTGGGATCATCCACCTGTCCCTGATGGCTTCCGAAATGTGGTCCCCGATCAGCATCACCTGGGAACTGGTAGAAAAGGCGGGATCTGGAGCTCCACCCAGGTTTACTGAATCAGAAACTCAGGGAGTGTGGCTCAGCAATCTGTGTTTTAACGAGCCCTCTAGGGGACCCTGATGCAGGCGCCAGTGTGAGAACTGTTTGTCTAGAAATCTGGAAATCAGAATGTTCCATTTTGAAAGAACATCTGAGGTCATTTAGTTTTCTGTCAACTCTAACAATGTATGGATTAGAGCACTGAGGGAGAGAGAGGGAAAATGGCTCTTCTAAGTCCTCAGCAGTCTAGGGCAGAGCCAGAAATAGCCTCCTGTCCCAGTGTGGGCCCTCTCTTTCCTCCCCTACACTCACACACCCAGCCTTTTCAGGGATCAGGATGCTCAGCACAGGGGAAGGGAGGCAGGATCACATCACTCATGGATAAATGCTGCCTGATCCCTCAGGGAGGTCAGGGGTCCCCACAGAGGTGGAAGTGTGCACAGCCCTATGCCAGAGGAGGTGGCATCCTGGCTAGTGGGGTCCTGAGGTCCCTCCTGCCTCCTGGATCCCCTCTCCTGGCTCCTCCTTCTTGCTGGGGTAACCAGAAGGTATACCAGGAAAGGACAGCAAACAAGAACCCCGCAGCCCTGTGGAGGCAGGAGGATGTGAAGAGATGAGTGGGTGTATACAGGTAAATGTCAGGTGATGCCTGGCCTAAGCAGGCACCCCAGGGTGGCTATGAGGGCTGCTGAAGATAGACCCATCAGGGCTCATGTGGCAGCTGGGGAGCACTTAGCTCCGCCTCCCGCAGGCGAGCCAGCCTTCCTAGGTGTGGGACCAGAGCAGGGGCAGCTCTGGTTTGTTGACTGTTTATTCACAGAAGGCAGTTCACTGGAAACACTGGCACTGGGGCAGCCTCAGGAGAGAGGTTGTGTGCCCCTTACTCCCTGGCTCTCATGCACCCATGTTCAGCAGAGCACGCATTACAGCTGGGGGACCCACCACCACCACCCTAAGGCTGACATCACTGCCACCGGCAATGGGCAGGGGAGCTGGACTGTGACTGTCCTCCTGGGCCTGAGGTCTAAGTGTCTTGGCCTTAAGGAGCCCTTCCTCCTGCAGGCAAGTTTCCACTCTGCAATGTCCAGCTTTCAGCCCCACTCTGCACACCACCATCCCCACAAGGGTCCCCTTGACCCTGACTCCCCAGGATACCTCTACTCTCCAGCCCTCTCAAGTGTGGCAGTTTATGATTTTACACTAGGCACACCTCAAGGTCAGGAACTGGGCTGTGTACTGTTCCCTGTCATCTCTTCCACCCCATTGCTCACCATCTCCTATACCCTCTAACAAATGCCATTGGCCGGGCTGCCACTCTCCCAGCTTGAGACCACTTGTGATCTGCCTCCCACCATCACTCTCCAACTTGTTGAAGACTTGGGCTTCCAGCTCTGTCTTTGTCTCCATCCTGAGCGTGGCCCTCCTGGGGATGACTTTAACATCCACTTGAATAGCACACTCTCTGTTCCCTGACCCCCTCAACTCTTCCATGTCTGCCCATTCCCTTTGCACACTTGGATTTGGCCTCACCTGAAGTTGCTCCATTTTCAAAGCCACAAATGCAACTATTCTGCTTCTTGACCGTGACCTCTCATGAGCCCACTCTGTTGGCCTCATCTGGCTCTCTCAGTCTTGACTTCTACCCAATGCATCAGCCTCTCCTTCATTCATATCCCTCATTAACCAGCTTAAGTTCCTACTTTGCAATAACATAATTGATAATTCTCCCCTTACCCTCAGGCATGAGTTGCCTTTATATTTTCATAAGATACAACCAGCAAAATTTAACCCAAGAGAGACCCACGGTCAATCAACTTCCTGGAGGGTCTGCTCTCCAGCAGCCATGCACTGCTGATAAAGTCAGATAACAGGGCATACAGGCAGCTTTGTAAATACATGATCAACTTCAAATGACCCTCAACATTTCTGGAAACATTGAATCTCTCTGGTCAAGCCCATCTTCCATTCTCTATAATGACACTGCTAACCTTTGTCCATTCTCCTCAATCATTCAATCCCAATCGTTCCCTTCATTCAGCAGCCAAGCTTATCTACTACCTTAAAGAGAAAATAGAAACCTGAATATCCAACTGCATAAATAATACTGCAACTTGGGTAACCAAAATCTCCTCAAATCACACATGCACAGAACTGTAGCCTCCTTCCCTTAACATGTCTGGGAGCTCCTGACATGTCTCCCAAGTATTTGCAAAGCATCCTTTCATTCTGTAGCTTTGGTTTCTTTGTTCTCCATGTCAGTGCCTGAGAGCCCTCCATAGGAAAGCTGCTCACTGAGCCAGATTACCAGTCCCCTACCTGAGGATCAATGGCCCTGTGAGAACACAGTTTCCCTATACTCCCTCAGGCAGTGCCCCACCCCACCCAACCCAACAGCCTTCCCTGCCTCCCTGCTTAGCTGGGGCACCTCGTCACTGAGCCTCAAGGCTTCCTGTCCTGCTCAAACCTCAGTATGTTCCCCCTGCAAAACTGACTTCCTTGCCCTCCCAGTCCTTGCCCTGTGCCCTCACTCCATTCCAGGGCATCACATGAGCCAATAGATACCAGAGGTCCTGTCTCCACCCAGCCTCTCACACAGCCACCTCCTCACAAGCTTCCCTTCCCACATGCAAACCTGGTCCTGCAAACAAATGCCAGCCAGCTGGTTTAGGAGGCACCATCAGACTGTGACCATTATATAAGGCCCAAACTGGGATATCCTGGAATAGAGGATACCATGCTGAGGTGCAGGGGTTACTGGAGGAGTAAGACCTGCTCCATCAGAAGAAATATGGCCCACACACATAAGAAACTAATGCACAGTCAACAACTCATTGTGTCATCCTTGTAACAGTACAGTTCACAGGACAACACATGTCAGAATTTTCTATGGTGCAGACAGGGTCAAATGAACACCCTGAGTTCTGGAGAGATGAAGCCTTTGCTCTGCCCGGAGAAGGGGAGAGAGGGAGGGGAGAGGGAGAGAAAAGGGAAGGGAAGGGAAGGGAAGGGAAGGGAAGGGAAGGGAAGGGGGGGGGAGAGAGGGAGAGAGAGAGAGAGAGAGAGAGAGAGAGAGAGAGAGAGAGGAAGGAAGGAAGGAAGGAAGGAAGGAAGGAAGGAAGGAAGGAAGGAAGGAAGGAAGGAAGACACACATTTAAAGGGCTAAATTCTATAGCTCAGCTCTCATAAGGAAACTGAACCCAAGGCCTGGGGGGTTGGCGGTCTTCCTTGCACTGGAAAATATTTGTGGTCCAGCACTGCCTTTATTTACCCAGAGCATTTAATGTGCCTTTTTCCCCCATCTCTCACATCCGCTCAGAGAAGATGTTAATTTTCTGAAATTAAACACTTAGCTTGATTACTGTTTTGTTAATTGCTGTATTCAAAAACCCCTGGTGCTCCTGCCTGTTTAACATGGATGGTGCTGTGAAAATGATAGGCACGGAGCTGGCATGCAGGTGGACAGACAACAGCTTTGGAATGCCATCCCAGCTACCCGCAACAGGGCTTGCTCCAGCAGCTGGATCCTTGCCTGTGGGGGAGTGGGGCAGGCAGGACAGGGCATAGCAGGTGCTTCTCACAGGGCCATGTTTTTAGGGGATAGTGCACCGAGGACATCCCAAATCTTACCAACATCTGGGAGAATGCAGGAGCTTAGCTCCATTCAGAGCACCCGCCCAAAAGTGCTTGAGGAAGGAAAGATCACAGAGAGAACTCAAGCTGCACCATTTCTTGATGCCTCAGATTTAAGAAAGACATACATTACTTGATAATTGATAAATTTATTCAATGAATACTTATTAAGTGCTATTATTCCAGGCACCTAGCTAGACTCTGGGGAACAAGCTAATACAATGAATACAGGACCTGCTCTCCTGGAGATTACAGTAGGCTCATGGAGTAGACACCTCCTCTTTCCTCCCCACATCGCCAGGGCCAACAGCAGCTATCTCCTATTCCAGTGGTCGGCAAACCGCGGCTCGCGAGCCACATGCGACTCTTTGCCCCCTTGAGTGTGGCTCTTCCACAAAATACCACGGCCTGGGTGAGTCTATTTTGAAGAAGTGGCATTAGAAGAAGTTTAAGTTTTTTTGTTTTTTTTTTTAATAAATCTTTATTCAGATTATTACAATTATTTCTCCTTTTTCCCCCCATAGCTCCCCTCCACCCATTTCCCACCCCACCTTCTGCCCTTACCTCCCCCCGACTGTCCTCATCCATAGGTGTATGATTTTTGTCCAGTCTCTTCATGAACCCCCCATACCCCTTTCCCCCTGAGAATTATCAGTCCACTCCCTTTCTATGCCCCTGATTCTATTATATTCACCAGATTATTCTGTCCCTCAGGTTTTTAATTCACTTGATTTTTAGGTTCACTTGTTGATAGATATGTATTTGTTGTTCATAATTTTTATCTTTACTTTTTTCTTCTTCCTCTTCTTTAAGAATACCTTTCAGCATTTCATATAATATTGGTTTGGTGGTGATGAACTCCTTTAGCTTTTTCTTGTCTGTGAAACTCTTTATCTGCCCTTCAATTCTGAATGATAGCTTTGCTGGGTAGAGTAATCTTGGTTGTAGGTTCTTGCTATTCATCACATTGAAAATTTCTTGCCACTCCCGTCTGGCCTGCATAGTTTCTGTTGAGAAGTCAGCTGACAGTCGTATGGGTGCTCCCTTGTAGGTAACTAACTGTTTTTCTCTTGCTGCTTTTAATATTCTCTCTTTGTCTTTTGCTCTTGGCATTTTAATTATGATGTGTCTTGGTGTGGTCCTCTTTGGATTCCTTTTGTTTGGGGTTCTGTGGGCTTCCTGGACTTGTAAGTCTATTTCTTTCACCAGGTGGGGGAAGTTTTCGGTCATTATTTCTTCAAATAGGTTTTCAGTATCTTGCTCTCTCTCTTCTTCTGGCACCCCCATAATTCTGATGTTGGTACGCTTGAAGTTGTCCCAGAGTCTTCTTACATTATCTTCAACTTTTTGGATTTTTTTTTTTTGCTTTTTGCTTTTTCGGTTGAGTGTTTTTTGCTTCTTTGTGTTTCAATTCTTTGACTTGATTTTTGTGTTCCTCTTGTCTGTTTTTGGGTCTCTGTATAATATTTTTTATTTCAGTCAGTGTATGTTTAATTTCTAGTTGGTCCTTTTTCATATCTTCCAGGGTCTCGTTATATTTATCGGCCTTTTCTAGGATATTCTTAAAAAGCCTTATAACCGTGGTTTTGAATTCTATATCCAGTCGTTTGTTTTCCTCCATTTCTTTCGTTTGTGATCTGATTCTTTGACGCCGCATTTTCACTGCTTCCCTGAGTTGGTAAGGTAGATTTGTGTGCTAGGTTTCCAATATGGCCCAGTGGGTCTGCCTCCCCAGTTAACCTGAGGTGGACACTCTTGGTGCACCCCTTTGTGGACTGTGTGTACAGCCTTGTTGTAATTAAGTCTTTATTGTTGGTATCACTGGGAAGAATTGACCTCCAGGCCAGTTGGCTGTAAGGATCAGCTGTGTCTATGCTGGGAGAAGTTCGGTGCTGGAGACAGCCTTATAGGATTAGACTTGCCAAATTGCAATAGCCTCTGTGCTCAGCTTGGATGGGGTGGAGTCTCAGTCTTGGCTTCCCGTCAGCCTTGCCCTTACGCGCACGTGCGTGCCTTCAGACCTCTGCCTTCCCGGCTCCCGAGTCTCCGCCCGAGAGTCCAGACTCCCCCCACAAGAGCGTGGGTCCCCAGGGGCTCGCCTGGAACTGGGGTTCACTGCAGTCAGAACTGGGGCTCAGTGCAGACAGGAGCCTCTGACTCCCTTCCACTAGGGAAAGCCTGTGGCAACCTCCGCAGCCTTTGTGCGCACTGGCGCGAGTGCGCTTTCAGTCCTCCGCCTTCCCCGGCTCCCGAGTCTCCGCCCGAGAGTCCAGACTCCCCCTGTAAGAGCATGGGTCCCCAGGGGCTCGCCCGGAACTGGGGTTCAGTGCAGTCAGAACTGGGATTCAGTGCGGTCGGGGGCTTCCTTCCCCCTTCCGCCAGAGAAAGTCAGCCAGGCTCTCAGCCGCCCTTCCTCTCTGCGCACACAAAGACCCTTTGCCGTACCTCCAATTCTCCGTGAGCTTTTCTCTTTCCTTCTAGTTGTAGAATTTTCACTCAGCCAGCTTTCCTGTGGATCTGGATGGTGTCCGTTCTGTCTTTTAGTTGTAGTTTTGAAATTGTTGTGCGAGGCAGCAGTTTAGGTGTTTACCTATGCCGCCATCTTGGTTTCTCTAAGAAGTTTAAGTTTAAAAAATTTGGCTCTCAAAAGAAATTTCTATTGTTGTACTGTTGATATTTGGCTCTGTTGACTAATGAGTTTGCCGACCACTGTCCTAATCCAATTATAGATGACCTGTGCCATGATAGAGGCAAACAGCAACCATCTCCTAATCCAACTGTAGGTGACCTCTGCCATGATGGTTCTAAGAATCTCACTTGCCCTTTGAAGAGTGTAAGGAGCTTATCACAGTCTCATGGCCAGCAGTCCCATTTTCACTCAACAAGTCATGTAGCTGCAGTATTTGGTGCAAGATGAGGTGAAATAAGAAAACAGGTGCCCTCTAACCATCCTCGCAAGGATGCAGGGTGGGCATTCTCAGCTGTCCTCCAGCTGTTAGCAGCATAACTAACCACCACTGCTCAGGACCTGGAACAGGGAGAATTCTCACACTCAACAACTGCGTGTTCGTCCCCCTGAGTTCAAATTGGTCAGTCAGTGAACAATAAAATATCCCACCCAACACTGTCACCGTATACCAACAACCACCACAGATTGAAATGCTCTCTAGCAACAGCATGTGGTTACATCTTAAGTTTTTGAAAGTGAGAGCTGGCACCACTGCAGCTTAAGAAACCAAGAGCCTAGCAGAGGGCCCCCTGGAGTCCCCAGCTAGTCACCTCTCATGTGACTTTTCTGGGTCTCATTGTAGTCTCCACGAGGGCTGTGGACTAGCATGTGAGCTTCACAAGGCATAGGCTTTTGTGTGTTGTTTGCTACCGTGTTCCCAGTGCCTGGAGCAGTGCATGACGCACAGAAGGCCTACAAAAACATTTGTTGAGTAAGTGAATGAACAGGAACAGAAACCAGTGAGTCAGCAGGTGGAAAGTAGTCACAAAGATTGTGCTGAATGAATGGGTACAGTTCCAAAGTTAAAGTGCTTAAACAAACAAACAAATCCCTTTGAGTGTAGTTGAATGTCACTGTGTTCTTCTGAGGGGATCATGGCTCCTGGCATCATTCTAAAATCATCCCCTCATTCGGCTGGTGTGGCTCAGTGGATTGAGCATCATTCCATGCACCAAGAGGTTGCTGGTTTGATTTCTGGTCAGGGCACATGCCCGGATTGCAGGTTCAATCTTCAATAGGGGGCATGCAGGAGGCAGCCAATTAATGTTGCTCTTTCACTGCTATTTCTATATCTCTCTCCCTTCCTCTCTCTAAAATCAATAAAACATATTTTAAAAAATTAATAAAATCATTCCCTCAAGTTTTTCTTCTAGGAACCACAGAGGAGGAAGATACCTAGTCACCTGGCTGACCTGGAGGGATCATCTGGCGACTGTGGGCCACGAGGACACATTCTGATTCTCACACATCAGCCAAACATATATATTTACTCATATGTGGGAGCTAAAGGAAACTGGCAAATATTTATCAAGGGTCTCGGTGCCTAGTGCTATGTGGTCGCTCTCTCATGAGCCTGAAGCATATGGTAAAATCTGCTTCTCTGCAGAGCTCCCCATGTAGTGGAGAGCCCCAGGGCTCCCAGGGGGAGCCACAACTTTGGTCATGGGCAATGCTATGTGCTGACCTGCTCAACTCAGCAGGAAACACACCATCATCTGCAAATGGCCAGGGCCTTTCTGAGGCCACTCGGAAGTTCCTTGTCAATGCCAGGGCTTAAGAAACAATAGAAACAATCTTTTTAGAATTAACAATGAGAAGAAAGCAATGAAATTGGATTAACCAGAGTGAAAATTTCATTTACTTAGGGTTTGTAAACTTTTCTTCATTAACTTCAATAAAAGTTTTCTTTAAAGTCATTCCAGTCTTTTTAAAGTTCTAACTCAATCTTTTCTCTGCTCCAGAGCAACGTTTGCCTGCTAATTTCCAATGAGATCAGCCCTTAAAAATGAACTAGTTTTAGCATATGGATCTTAACACTCTAAATTTTTACAGGCAGCAGTGTAATATTGTTTTAATATTTAATTTTGAGATTTACATAATATCTTTCCTCCAAAGAGCTCAATATATTGCAATATCATAAAATTCCTTTCATATTCAAAGATTATTCTTTATGCATGCAAATACTATATTTAACTAAGGAATAATGCAAATTAGGTGATGTATTCAGAGAAATTGGTGGGCTAGATAATTCTTTTGTAGGAAAAGTAGTATCTCTGACTAATTTTAATTGTCTAGGAACTTCAAAAATGCCTTGGCTTCTGGTCAAGATGGCAGTGTAGGTAAATGTACCTGCATCCTTCCACAACCACATAAAAATTACAACTAAACTACAGAACCACTACCATTCAGAACCACCTGAAATCTAGCTGAACAGAAGTTCTACAACTAAGGATATAAAGAAGAAGCCACACTGAGACTGGTACGAGGGGCAAAGACACTGAATGGGCTGATCCCACACCTACGTGTGGTGGATAAAAAACCAGGAGCAACATTTTGGCTGTGGAGATCCCCCCGAGAGTCAAGAAATTCCAGCCTCAGGCCCCCCAGCCCAAGGTTCCAGTGCCAGGAAGAGAAGTCCTCATAACTTCTGCTTGTAAAAACCAGCAGGAATTGTGGCTGAGTGAGATGGAGGGCTGCTGGAGTCCCAGAAGTTCCTCTTAAGGGCCTGCACAGACTTACTGGAACTTACTCCCTCTGAGCTCCAGCACTAGGGCAACAGCTTGAAAGGCACCAGAGACATAATGGGAGGAACTGAATTGTCTGGTTTAGGGCTGACAGTTGGAAGGGCAGGTTTCTCCCAGATAGAGTGCTGGCACAGGCCATTGTTCCTTTTCTGGGTCTCCCCCCACATACAGAGCTGGAAGGTGGATGCTATATCTTAGTTTCCATCAACCTGGCTATCACTGTTCACCCTGTCCTGTTGATTCCCTGTGACCCCACCCCACCCAACTCAGGAGTCCACCCAAGCTGTTTCCCGTGGCTTTTCCATAGGAATAGCCTGTCTTGGCTCATACTTTAGACTACCCTAAAATTTCTCAAACAAGCAGCATCTGGCCTTGGTGTGCCCACACCTCTCTCACTAAGTGGCCCCAGGCCGGGCACTAGCAATAGCCAGCCTTGGTTCGCAGCATGGCCACTCCTGAGCACCTCCAAGCCCAACACAAGTAGCAGCCATTTGCATATAGCTTTGTACCTCATGCTGTGTGGCCCATGGCAGAACACAGCTGGTGGCTGACCTTGGCCTGAGCCTCCTGAAGACCCCAGAGCCAGTGTACCCAGTGGACAGCTTCAGACCACATCAAAGCATCATCCAACCACCTCCACAAGGACACAATTAAGGGGCTGACTCAGCAGACAGAAGAGCCCTGCTGAAGTAAGACCCACTCGGTGGGGTTGGCCCCTTCATGGCTGATCTTCTATGGAAGTCTCAGCCAGTGTTTGCAGCTGATAGGCCTGGGTAAATCCCTCCCATTGATGTGCCAACAGCAATCATGGCTCAACTACAACAGGAGGGTATACCAAGCCCATGTTGGGGGGTGCACGTGGAGTGCCCAGCTCAAGTGAACAGGGAGGTTGTCATTAGACCCTACAGGACACCTACTACATAAGGCCACTCTTCCAAGCCTGAGAGACATAGCAGCTGTATCTAATACATACAAACCAACACAGGGAAGCTTCTAAAATGAGACAACAAAGAAATGTGTCCCAAATGAAAGAATAGAACAAAACTCCAGAAGAAGCACTAAACAAAATGGAGATAATCAACCTACTAGATGCAGAGTTCAAAACACTGGTTATAAGCAGCTCAATGAACTTAGAGGAAGAGTAGAAGAACTTAGTGAGAACTTCAACAAAGAGATAGGAAATAGAAAACATAAAAAAGAATCAGTCCGAAATGAAGAACACATTAACTGTAATGAAGAATACATTACAGAAAATCAACATGGAGTAGATGAAGCAGAGGATCAAATCAGGGATTTGGAAGCTAAGGAAGCAGAAAACAGCCAATCAGAACAGGAAAGAGAAAAAATAATTTTTAAAAAATGAGGATAGTATAAGGAGCCTCTGGGACAACTTCAAACATATCAACATTCACATCTTGGGCATGCCAGAAAGAGAAGACAGAGAGCAAGGAATTGAAAACTTCTGTAAAAAAAAAAAAAAGTGAAAAACTTCCCTAAACTGATAAAGGAAATAGACATATAAGTCCAGGAAGCACAGAGTCCAAAATAAGATGAACTCAAGGAGGTCCACACCAAGAACACCACAATTAATTAAAATGCCAAAGGATAAAGACAAAGGGAGAAAGAGCAGCAAGAGAAAAGCAGTTAGTTACCTACAAGAGAGCTCCAATAGATTTCTCAATAGAAACTTTCCAGGTCAAATGGGAGTGGAAAGAAATATTCAAAGTGATGAAAAGCAAGGACCTACAATCAAGATTAATTAGTCTACCTTTTAGCAAAGCTATCATTTATAAGTTAAGAATATATAGAGTTCCCAGACAGGAAAAAGTTCAAGGAGTTCATCACCACCAAACCAGTATTCAAGAGTCTTCTTTAAGAAGAAAAGATCAAAATATGAATAATAAAATGACAATAAATACATATCTATCAACAATTGAATTTAAAAAACTGAAAGAAACAAACTAGCAGAACAGAAACAGACTCATAGACACAGAGCACATTTTGAGGGTTGTCAGATGGGAGGGGCCTGGAGGAATGTGTGAAAAAGCTGAAGGGATTAAGAAGTGCAAATTGGTAGTTATGGAGGAATATAGTCAATAATATCGTAGTAACTATGTATGGTATCAGATGGGTACGAGATTTATCAGGATGATCACTTAGTAAGTTATATAATGACTAATCACTGGGTTGTACATCTGAAACAAATATAATATTGTATGTCAACTGTAATTAAAACATTTTAAGTAAAAAAATTGCACTAAAATCTTAGAACTGCATACTTAAAAGAGATAGATTTTATGGTGTATAAATTATACCTCAATAAAGTTGTCTAAAAAGCAAAATAAATGCCTTATAAATGGACAAACTAGAGAGGCTTGTGACTATTAACAGAAGTAACGTATTTATTTTTTAAACTCAGTTAAGTAATGGATTGTGTCTGCATTGTGGGCATGGTGGCTATGTTAGTATTCCTCATGCAATCTGCACAGCAGACCATACATGAGGTGTGTGGAATATAAATGTCAGATATAAAACTGCTGATGGCATCAGGAATGTAAGGGGGAAAGTGTTGCTTCTCTAAACATATGATGAGGAAAGACAGACGGGCTCCTTAGAGCAGCAGGAGTAGCCTGTGCCAGGTGCACAGGTTCCGGCTCCACTCCAGTCCTCATGTCCTCATCATTAACTCACTGGGATGCAGACTTCACTGTCCTCCTCTCTGGTGCCCACTTCTTCCTCAAAGAATGGACAAACCAATACCTTTCATTTATCTCATACTGATGGCATTAGTCCCAAACAAAGACACTGAGAGGCCTTGGAAAGAAACAGCCTAGGAAGAAAAAACCCAAATTGCGGTCTGGCTCAGGACATGTTCTCAGAAATGATGCTCTCGCCTAGTCTACAGCATGGTTTACAACATGATTTTCTATCCCCTGTCTCACTTGATTGTCACAGCAGCACTAGAAAGCAGGTGTCATTACTCCTATTTTACAGTTGAGAAAGGAGGGACCAAGGTAGGTCAATGAACTTGGATGAGTCACATGAGGAGCAGAGAGAGAAACCAACCCCAGGACACTCTGGCTATGCCTCTGCCACCATGAGCCCAAGAAGTGAGGAAGGCGACTGCCCCACAGTGGAATGAAAATAGAACAAAGCATGTCCACCTTTCGGACTTGGGTAAATTGGATTAGCCCTCTGAATCAGCCAATAGGCCAAACCCAGAATTAGATTTGTTTGGCTCTCCTATGCTTTAAATTTTTCTAATTAGCTGTCAACAATTTAAATTTGGATTTTCAGCTTTTAAGACCTGGCCCCACATGCTGGAGCTGAGTAGAGGCTGCCCCTGTTCTCTTCAGTTCCCTGCAGTCCCCACCACTCCCTATTGCCTGACACTTGACCCTACTCTGCTCCTTTTCTTTGCCTGCCTGGCCTCATGGGACTTTGAGTTTGTTTTCTCTGGCTTTGATGGTCCTAAATTCACTGACTTTATATCTTGCCACAAGTTGACTTCATAGATGTGCTGGTCTGATTTGTCTTATTTATTTTTTTCTAAGATTTCCTCTGAGGTCCCTTTCCTCAACTCTGACACTCTGAGTCTAACTGGCAGAAAAGAGAAGCAAAGTTTGTCATTCACTTTAATTCTCTCTGACAGCCAGATGATCCGGCCATCAGTCTGAATCTGGGGCCAGGTGCCAGAGAGTGACTGTGAGAGTTAGTGGAGATAACAATCTCTCTGCAGATCCCTTGGCCACTGAAACAGAGAGAGTTCCACCTGATCGGGTCTATTTTAAACTCAAGGCAGCTGTATTGAGAGTAAGGCTGCATCCCTGAAGACCTCACATAAATCTGAGCTTGCATAATTCATGACCAACCCTGACCAAAGATGATGGACATTTT
Organism: Plecotus auritus; assembly: GCF_963455305.1. Lineage (NCBI taxonomy): Eukaryota > Metazoa > Chordata > Mammalia > Chiroptera > Vespertilionidae > Plecotus > Plecotus auritus. The sequence goes on from NC_137773.1 coordinate 149,519,607, forward strand.
TTTGACAGCTAAAGTGGCCCAGCTATGTGGCAATAGCTTAGAGAGACTTTACAACTTACACAGCTCACCATAAAGCGATTTTCGATCAGTTAGAGGATAAAATAGCCACAAACCTGAGTTTGAAACCCAGAAACATCATTTGTGAGCTGTGAGATGCTGAGAAAATTCCAAAAGCACTCTGACTCGTTTCTTCATCTGGCCCACCTCATCTTTGTAGGGAAAGAACATGGTAGGGGTTTGGCATATTGGAGGTGCTAAAAAGTGGTAGTTCTCAGCTACTACCTATGGGCTGGGAAAGGATGCTATCCTGAAAGTCTCCAAGTGATGCAAGATCCCGAGTAGTCTGACTATGTACATGACTGGGGTCATCAGGGAGGGAGTAACTCTGGGTCTCAGGATTCAAAAGACCCTTTGGTGTTTCCCAATCATTCTTGCCTCTCAGGAAGAACTGTACCTACTGCGTGCCCAATGGACCAAAAGATGAATACAAATCTCCTGTGGTCTCATAGATCCCAACCCTTGAGGTCAGAAAAAGCCTATTGATGACTTTCTCTGATGGACTGAGATCAAACCAAACTCTTTTCATTGGATACCCAACTCAGCTGAGTTTCCTGACTTTATTGGTAGGGATCGTGAGAGCAACATGGTGCAGCATCAGTGTGGCATGTATGGGAAGCCCTGAGAAAGAAGAGATGAAAATCCTGTGTTAAAACTGCCCACCCAGCCACAGATGTGGTCCATGCTCCTAAACAAAGGAGGATCCTCCCAGAGCAGCAAGCAGCGCCTAGAAGAGAGTGGATGCTCATGAGCATAAGGCTACAGATCAAATGCAATACCACTTAGTAGCCAACTTGTCCAAACTCTTCTTTCCTGTGACCTTTCCATCCATTGTCCAGATCCAGTTCACTGTGGGAACAACTTATGTCCCTCAACAAACACCCATGTCCCATCTCAATCTAAAGACTGGGGACAACCTTTTATGATTCAGTGTCACAGAGAAAATTGTGGATGTGTAACAGGGACTACACAGTGAGGTCCCCTTCTCTCAGCAGGATGGCATTGGCTGGCTCTGAAAAGCCCCTCCCTGCCCAGAGGCTATGAAATGGGAGCCCAGAGGGACTGTCCACCTTGAGGGCAGGAAATGGGAACGCAGAAACTGAGCTGGTGTCCTGCTGGCCCTCCTCTAATACCAGATTCCTCAAATGCATTTGAGCCTCTGTTTTCTTATAGGAAACTGGGAACAATGATGCCCAAGTCATAGGGTAATTGTGAGATCCAGTGAGTCCACATATTCCATAATTCTCTGTGAACACAAAAGAAACACCACCGTGATGTGCTAACTATAATAAGTTTTACCTGCTCCTCAATCAGGGCTCACTAAATGGTCCCCAGCTATTTTCAGTTTCCAGATACACAATAGGTACTAATAAACACATCAGGTAGCTTCATGATTGATTCCAGGACTGCTCTTGGTCAAATTCTTTACCTGACAACTCCTACTCATGACCTGAACAGTAGCACAGTGGTGACCACAGGCAATGAAGTCAGGGTAGAGAGGCCGACCTGGATCTCACCTAGCATGGAAGAGCTCAGGGTGCCCTGGGAAGGGGTGAGAATGACTTACTGTGCTGCCTAGGTCCATCCACCCCAACCCTTCATAGAACTGAGTCATTACGGTTTTTTGTGAAGTCTGTTATTTCATCTCTCTTTCATTTCTTATAAAATGTAGCTTCAATTCATGTTTCTAAACTGCTCCTGCAGAGGTACAGGCTCAAGTGCTCATTTTAAAGCTTCTCATTTTTTTTTAGAAAAAAATGATCTGTGCTTGAAAATAATTTCTATTCACATGTCAATTCACCAAAGCAGTGTGATAGCACCACGTTCTTCAGAGCCCCACCACCCACAGATTAGGAACCACTGATCAACTTGACATTTATTTTATAACCAGAGGCCTATTTATTTTATAACTAGAGGCCCCTAGGCCTGGCCAGTGATCAGGGCCGATCAGGTTCCCCACCTCCCAGCCTCCTCCTTCCCTTGCTCCCTCAGCACCCATCCAACGATGCTGGTTGACCGCCATGTTCCGTGCCACCCCTGGTGGTCATCACACGTCATAGTGTGTGATCGAACTCCGGTCTCCCAGTCAAACTCTGGAGGGGACAATTTGCATATTAGCCCTTTATCTACACTAATAAAAGAGAAACATGCAAATTGACCATCACTCCACTACGCCCACCAGCCAATCAGAGCAAGTATGCAAATTAAACCAACTAAGATGGCGGCCGCCATGGAGCTAGAGTGAGCAGGAGGCTTAGGTTGCCCCAGGCAATGGAGGAAGCCAAGCTTCCCGCTCACCCTGGCTGGCCCTGGCCTCCACTCAAGGCTACAAATTTTCAATTATAGAAGATAAATAAATCCCAGATACCTGCTTCCAGCCGGCCCTGGCCTATGCTTGGGTCACTGGGGGGCATGGCCAGCCTGCAAACCACCACAGCCCCCTTGCCCAGGCCACCCCACGCCCCAAGGGAACCCCTACCTTGATCCAGGACACCCTTCAGGGCAAACCAGCTGGCCCCCACCCGAGCACCAGGCCTCTATCCTATCTAATAAAAGAGTAATATGCAAATTGACTGTCACTCCAACACACAAGATGGCTTCCCCCATGTGGTCAAAGATGGTTGCCCCCATGTGGACACAAGATGGCTGCCACAAGATGGCCAGCAGGGGAGGGCAGTTGGGAGGGACCAGGCCTGCAAGGGAGGGCAATTGGGGGTGATCAAGCCTGCAGGGGAGGGCAGTTAGGGGTGACCAGGCTGGCAGAGGAGGGAAGTTGGGGGTGACCAGGCCTGTAGGAAAGGGCAGTTGGGGGGGACCAGGCCTGCAGGAGAGGCAAGTTGGGGGTGACTAGGCCTGCAGGGGAGGGAAGTTGCAGGGGACCCAGGCAGGCCTGCAAGGGAGGGCAGTTGGGGGCGATCAAGCCTGCAGGGGAGGGCAGTTGCAGGGGTGGGGGACAGACCAGCAGGGAAGCGTAGTTAGCGGAGATGAGGCTGGCAGGGGAGGGCAGTTAGGGGTGACTGGGTCAGCAGGGGAGGGCAGTTGGGGGGGTTCAGGCCTGCAGGGGAGGGCAGTCGGGGGGGGGACCAGGCCAGCAGGGGAGGGCAGTTAGGGGTGACTGGCAAGGGAGGGCAGTTAGGGGTGACCAGGCCGGCAGGGGAGGGCAGTTGGGGGCAATCGGGCTGGCAGGGGAGCAGTTAGGCATCAATCAGGCTGGCAGGGGAGTGGTTAGGGGGTGATCAGGCTGGCAGGCAGAAGCGGCTAGGGGCAATCAGGAAGGCAGGCAGGTGAGCAGTTGAGAGCCAACAGTCCTGGATTGTGAGAGGGATGTCCAACTGCCCATTTAAGCCTGATCCTACTTGGATTGGGCCTAAACGGGCAGTCGGACATCCCTCGAAGGGTCCCAGATTGGAGAAAGTGCAGGCTGGGCTGAGGGACACACACCCCCATACATGAATTTCATGCACTGGGCCTCTAGTTATATATAATAAGAAGGATAACCATGTGCCACCATGAAGCAGCTGCACACTTCTGTCACTGATTGTAAACTTTCAAATACCCAAATTCAGGAATTCCCAAAGAGAAATTATAGATTGGAAGGTGACACTCGGACTGAGACAACATCAGGGAAGGTTAAGAATACAAGGGGGAGGTAAAAAGGGCACAGAATTGGTGAAACCAGAATAAACATTTTGAATGTTGGTAATGCAGAACCCCTTGCAGGAGCCCTGGTCCCTCAGCTCCACTGCAGCCTGGGAAGGTGCAGATGGCAAGACAAGCAGATGGGCAGGTTTGGGAATAGCAGGAGAAGGAAAGGGAGGGGCAGAAATCAAAGCAACCCGATATAAGTGGCAGGTTTGTTCACACATGCTTAAAGAGAGAGAAAAGACAGCCAAGCCCAGTGTAATATGACAGCCTGGCAAGATGTTTATGCCCAGAAGCTGGGACACTAAAATATTTCAGCCAGTTTTCTGCCTTAAACTCTGCAAAGGAAATGCAGCTAACAAAGGCTGCCCATGTTACATGCTCAACATGATGCTAAAATTACCATTCCCTTTTCTTTGGGTAAGACAGACTGTCACAACCTTTGTCTCCATGGCACTGGGGCTGTGGTCACCAGCTGGAGGGTCCCACACTTCCCCTCTTATTTTCTCACTACACACATCCGCATGTAAACACGTGACCATACACATACATACAAACATGCACACATGAACACACACATGCTCCCAGCAACAATGCAGCCATCTGGACAGCCATGCTTGCCTGCGACACCTTCTTCCTTCTCAGTTCTGACAGCTTAAACCCAAGAATCATCTGCCGTCAAAGATGCCTGGTATTAAAAGAGGCAGAATGAGCTGAGGATGAGGAGGTGAGGAGTAGAAGAGGATGGAGTAGGAAAGAGGATGTCAGGAAGGGAGAGCTACATGGAGGGAGACAGAGCAAAGAAACAGGCTTGGATCCTGCTAGTCCACTAACAAATGGTCCTTTCAGAATTGTTGATTGAGAAAAATCCCTAATTCCAAAAAAGATCATGGTCCACTGTCCATGACCCCCATCATTGCCTAAAGACATGATGTTCATTTCCCCCTCTTTCTTCTTGTACCATGACCCCTGGGGAGAGAGTGCTAATTTCTCTCTAACTCCCTTGACATTTCCTGTGTGTGTATAGGATGCGGTGCTTAGAAGATACCAGCCTTGCAGCTTGTACTTTGTGTATATGTCCTGCAATTTCCTCAGTTAATGAGTTTCATGGAAGAAATGATTGTGTCCCAGTATCACTGTATCCCTCAGAGTGTCTAATCCACATATAGTAGATACTCATCACTGTCTCATAGTAATGAGTGAATACATAAATGAGTAAGTACATGAATGAACTGGTTAAATGGATATAAAAAGAAATTGATTGTGAAAAGTAATAAAGAGAAAAGGTCAGAAGAGCAGAAGATATAAAAAAAAAAGAGGAAAATATGTTTTGAGCTGTGCATGCCATAGGGAGGTCTGGCTATCAGGAGTGATCTACTGCCAACTATCTGAGGTCTTTATAACAGTGTAGCATTCATCTGAGCAAGCTATAAAGGAGAATGCACTCTTGAATTACATGGGTTTGATTGAAAGGTAATCTATGAAGCAATAGTGACTTTATCACATGATTATTGGGAAGTTTCTTTCATTGGGTTTTCTAACAGAATAGCACTGGTCTACTCAAGACCATGCAAGGTTTCAATCCGTCCATTCCCACATCCATCATTTGTCCATCTATTTGTTTATTCACCACCCATCCTACTGTCCATCCATCTGTCTTCCCAAGGGCATTTGTTGAGCCCCAGCTGGATGCAGATGACTGGGCCCTACCGTGGCTTGGATATACATCTTTGCTTTTGTGCCAGGCACAAGAAGACCCCTCAGAATTCAGCTCCCTTTCAGAGGTGAAGAATTACACCCATGTCCTCCATAGCCACAAATGCCCATCACTAGACACCTGTACTCCTCAGGGGGAGGGGGAGGAGGACTGAGGGCAGATAACAGGATGGGTGTGACTGCAGCTTTGTTCCTACACCGAGGTGGACAAAGAGCCAACCACAAAGACAAAGAAGAGCAGCGAGGTCTCCAGACTTACCAGCTTGGTTTGTGGTAATGTTGACGGAGACGTGTTGTGGGGGGAAGGGGCTCTTGCTGGAGACTCCATTGACGGCCTGGATGTCGAAGGTGTAGGGGGTGTGGGCCCACAGACTGCTAATGGAGACTCGGCACTCGGTCAGGCCCAGCTGCTTTGGCACAAACTCCACATTGTCATCACAACGGGAGCAGCTCCGGCGGTCTGCCCGGCACTTTTTACAGATGATGTTGTAGGTCACATCATCCCGCCCACCTGTCTCCCTTGGAGGGTGCCACTCCAGAATGATGGACGTCTCATTGACGATTGAGATGACATTTCGGGGACCTGATGGGACGCCTGTAAGGAGACAAAGAAAGGCTCAGTGAGGTTGGGCAGAAGCTTCCTTGTCCAGCATCTCTCCATCTACCATCAGTGTGTCTCCACCCTTACCTCACACATGCATCTCCTCCCCTCCTACTCTAATCTCCATGCTTCAATCTATTCTGAGAAAAAGTGCTGAACCTAAATGAGAACCTGTCCCCAAATCCCTTTTCAGTCATGTCCACTGGGGCTCTCCTTTCAATCATGTGTGCCGGGAGAGGAGAAAAACCTGGGTTCAAGTCTTTTTGTTCTTAGGACCAAGCTGCATCCGCCAGCCAGAACACCTAGATAGATGAATATTCACATTGCACAGGCTTTGGTGCATAAAGACAAGAAGCAAGGTTGGTAGGAGATTCATGCAGCCACCGTGCTTAACCCCACGACACAAGAAGAGCATAGAGATTGTCCTAGACACTCTGCTAGCTGCTTTGCATCCATTCAATCCCCTATAAAACATACTGGGAAGATGCAACCATTAAGTCAACTTTATAGAAAGGGAAACTAAAGCTGAGAATGGGGGCTGGCTATAGATCTTGAGGTCTATAAGAACGGGAGCCAGTATGAACACACATACCTGCCTGATTCCAAAGCTTACATTATTAACCAATGCCCTGTGCTGCCTGCTAGCGAAACTGGCTACCTTCTTCTACTGAGGGAAAAGCTATCTCCAAGCCCAAACTTATACAGAGAGGGAACTCCAAATGTCAGTGGTCGGATAACGTGAAATTTGAACAGACTCTCCTGTAAACCAGCCAGGCTCCCTGGGACTCAAGAAGGGCAGCCTCTTCCCTCTGGCCAGCTCTGTCTATGGCTGTTGTTCTCACTCTGGCCAAGGTGGAAATGCCTTGGTGAAAACGCTAGGAAGCCTGGTACTTCACATAAGGGCAAAATGTTGCTGGATTAATGGCCACAGTGTTGGGCATTTTGAGATTAAGTTGGAGAATCTTCTGCCAAAGAACAGAACAGATCACAGTCTCAGGTCCTCAAGCTGAGCTCTGCATCTCCCCAACGTCTAACTGATGGAAATGAAGCCTCCCTTTCGAATGCCAGGTCTGCTGGAGCAGCCGCTCGGGTAGTAATGCATTCAGAATTCATGCACGTGACTGTCGCCAGCTGAACGGAGACATGTGTAAAGTGGTTCATGCTAGAGACAGGAATCAAATGCCAACACACAAAATGAGAGAATAACAACAAGGTCGGGGGGCACCAGGGAAGGATTCTGTGTTGAATCAGTCAACAGCCAGCAGCTAGAGCAGAAAGCAAATATTAAATCGAATTCTATTAAAACATGAAAGAAAATCAGTACTGTACTATATAAAGCCCATTAGGCCTGAGCTAAAGCACAACTTGCATGCACGCTTGTGACAGGGCAGGATTCACGAAGCATTTCTACTGAAGTCTTGCAAATAGCATTTAAGAATTCCCCACCCATCTGCGCAGAGATAGACATCCATCTCTTTAGGGATCAGCACACAGCTAGCACTGGGAAGGCAGTCAGCACCAGGCCTGGCCAGCCTCTCTCCTCACACTGCACTCCTCATTAACATCTGTATTGGCCAGTACCTGTCTGAGACACATCTGTTTGCTCAGACTGATGAGACTCAGACCACAAGCACCCAGGGTGGTCAATGTCTTTGCTGCCTATCTCCCTTTCACAGCAGACAGCCCAGCCTCGGCCACAGAACACTGGTTCTCCTACTTGTAATAAATACATTCACTGAATGCTTGCTCTTTGCTAGGTGTGGGGCAAATCCTTTCACAATGTTATCTTATTGCATCCTCAGGCCATCCTGAGCTGTCCCGCAGAAAGCAGCCTTGGGCAGAGGGGCAGAGACAAGAATGTCCAAGAGAGTGACTGCCCATCTCTCCCACCCTTGAACCCCCCACATTTCAATTATCTCCTTGCTCCATTGACCTTCAACTTCACCCTCTTCCCAACTCCAGCTTCTCCACTTAAACCTGCATAGGCCATTACCATTTTAAAACTAAAATACTGTCCCCTGGCATCTCTGCATGGCAGGTCCTCTCCTCTCCACTTTCCAGCCAAGCTTTTCCAAAGCGGAGTTATACTTGGTGGCTCACCTCTCTCCCTGCTCCGCCAGCTACCGCCTGGTTACTTCCCCGCTCAGCCATCCTGCCTGATTTTCCTTTTGGCCTCCTGCTTGACAAGTCTAGGAAACACAATTCAGTCCTTAACTCCCTCGACACCCTGTGTTGTCACTAGCCAGGCCCTGGGAGTCACATCTTCTGTATCCCACGACACATGGTCTGTCAGCTCCATCTCCTTTTCCTCAGATCTTTCCCTTCCTTTATATCCTCCTCCCCCTCATAACAAAGGGCTTTGTCAATTCTCCTGCTCTATTACAAAGGTCTCCTAATGAATTCTCCAACATCACTTTGCAGCTCTCTCATCCATTCTCATCTGCCAGAGTGTGAGTTCCAAAACGTACATAGAGTCGTAGAGTTCCTCTGCTCAAACTCCAATTACCCAAGAGTTTACCCTTCCACCCATGTCTTTCGAGTCCCTGTGTATCTTGCTGCTCTTGATCTCATCTCTGGCCACCTGACCCTTGCTCTTCCTGGTGTGGCCAACAGGAAGATCCCCATGATTGCCTGTGCGCACTAAACTCTCCCCATATTCCTGAGCCTCTGCACAGGGATTTCTCCTCTGTCTGGAATTCTTTCCCTCCTCTCCACTTGGGCATCTCCTGTTCACCCTTTAATGTCCAGCACCCGTTCCATCAGGAGGTTTCCCCCTCAGTGCATGCCTGCAGTCATACACTCCGCCCTCTGGGCCTCGAAAGCCCACTTCTAGCTGCCTAACCCAGATCATTGCATTGTGATGGTCTTTTCCTCCGTGTCGTCCTCACCACGACGCGGCCCCCTGGTGGGCTGGGGGCTGGCTCATCATTTCCATGCCTAACATTTTACCTGGGGAGCTCCCATCCACCTGGTGTGCAAGGCTTTAGGTCACATGTGTGCACTGCTCTCCAGCACAAGACAAGCTATCCTGCTGGGGTGCCAATGGGGGAAGGGGGTGAAGCAGGGGCAGCAGTGAGGCCCCACTGCTTGTGACTCTGAGTGGTAGAGGCTTTGGTAGAGATAAAGTGGCAAGTGAGGAGCTGCCCCTGATCTGATGGTGTCCGTGGTGCTGGGGACACCAGGCACTGCTCATTTGCTCCTGACTCAGGAAGAAGAGCAGTGAAATTCTAGGATGGATTTTAATGTTTATTAAGAAACAGCCTTCATTTGAAACAACCACTTCTCATCCATGGCTACATTCAAGAGCAAATGTGTCTATGGAGCATGAATGAGGGTCTAGGGGAGCTGTGGTTGGTGAGTCCAGGACTGCATACATCTGCACCCTTTCCTTCCAACAAGCAGGAATAGACAGGGATGGCCTTCCCTTGGCGAGTGGACTGGGAGAGCTAGGAAAACCTGAGCATGCCCTGCTGTGTGTCCCTCACCACTCACCTCCTCCCCACCCAGCACAAGCCTGGGCTCGCAGTGCATATCAGTGGAGGTGACAGAGTATGGACCACAAACAACGACTGGGACCCCATTCATCATTCATCATTCATTCATTCACTTATTCACTTCTTAACAAATACTTCCTGCACTGTTCTAGGCACCTGGGAGATAGGAAACCCATGACAGGCAGGTTTCTGCTCCCATGGAGCTTACATTCTGGGGAGAAAAACTGACAAGAAAGAAGGAAATAAAGGAGATGATTTCAGGTAAGAATAAGGCCTAGGAAATAAAACAGTCCCAGGCTCAGATTGCCTCCTACCAATGCTTAGAGCTCCTGTCCCTTTTCCCAGGAGGCCTGTTCCAGGCCACAAGCCAGGCCCAGTGTCTGGGTGGCTACAGTGACGATGCTACCAGGCCTGTGCTCCATCCCAATGATGAGAGCACACTCCTGCAAGTAGGCTAACCGGCCTCTTGTGTGCCTGAATGAAGAGCCTGACCAGAGCAGGCTTGGCCTCTGAATAAATCTCCCTAGAGGAAGGCACCAGGACCACTTCCTATATATTCAGGCTGCACTCCCTGGACTGGGGCCCTACCCTTACAGGAAGCATTTTGCCAGAACCAGGGCCCCAAGCAGCATCCTCAGGAAGGAGCCCCATTGAGACCAGACAAAAATGTTTAAGAGGATTAGAGAGGGAGGCCAGAGGGGGAAGAAAATCTTCATCTTCTGCAAAGTCCTCAGGAAGTGCAGTGGCAGGGCTCAGAGCCAGGGTCTTCAGTCCACATCCTTCTTTTCTTAATTATGTACAGACCAGCTTTCTGAAGCCTCTCTGATCTGTTGCCACAGTGACTACTGAAGGAAGCTTCCTGTTAAAAAGGCTAGGAATACTCAGTCCTTTTAAAGAATGGGAAACCACTGAGCATGGTTCTCTGGGTGGAGGGAATCTGGTGGGTCCTGAGTTATGGGGATAGGGCTCTGTGTCTTCCAACATGTTCCTGAGAGGTTGGCTCATACTGCATGGAGCATGTTTAGCATCAGGACCACAAAAATTTACACAGAAAAGGTCCTTCTTGAGCCACTGGGTTAGCCCAAGTTTCCACATTGTGATAGAATCTCCCACTTTTTAACATGATTTGGGACAGATGATTCTTTTTAAAAAATGGAGTCAGAGTCAGTGGGAGAGAGTGGTGAGTTTGTTTATAGGCATTAAGCTAGAAATAAGAGTACGCCTGAGTAACCAAAGGGAAAATCTGCTGAAGACAGGTAAGCCCCTAAGCCAGTTACCTGGGATCTGAATAAGGCCAATCTCCTAGTCTGAGAATTTAAATGTGAATTTCAGGTCAGTCCAAGATGCCCAACAGGCAGTTTCCAGCTAACTGTGCCTTTCTACAGTTAGGGTCTGTGTCCTTGGACCCTTCCCCATGGGAAGATGGAGAGGGTGACAGCCATGGTGAGGCAATATCCTCCTGGGAGACCCCTTTGCAGGCTGAAAATGAGCTGCTCTGCATGGGCCAGAGATAGGGTCCTCCCCACAGTGTGAACAACCCCTTGGAGAATCTGATGAAAGTAATAAAGCTTTTTTCTGAGAAAAATGAATGTGTGATCGAAGACATACATAACTTTTCAGAGTCCCTCAATGAACCTCCTACAAGTTCACAGCAACCACTTTTTAAAATATTCCCTTGTTGGAAAACTTTGAGAAGGTGAACTTCTAAGCCTTAATTGTCTCATCTGAGACATGGTAGTTTTGAGGATTTAATGAGATGATATGCCAAGGAGTTTAGCTGTGTCTCTGGTACACAGAGGAACTCAGTAAATGTCAGCTGCTATTGTTAGTAGTAGTATGGTTACTCTTAGATGATCTGGAATCCTGACCATTCATCTAAGTAAGACGGATCTAATTCTGCCATTTATTCCTTAAGCAGAGACCCTATACCCAGAACTGTGCTGAGCACGGTGAAAGCTGTGAATGTATAGAGGTTACAGCCCATGAGATTGGAGAACCCAGATGCAACACCCCATACATGGAGTGCTGGAAATTGTGAATACATATGATTAAGGGTGAAAGTAAGTGATACAGACACAAAGAATTACAGCTATTTCAGAAAAGGTAAGATCAATGCAGAACAAAATAGTCAGAGATTATGTCTGGGGATCTTGTCCACAAGGCTGGAGCTATATTTGGGGGAAGTACCTTGCAGGCTGTCTGGCCCAGTCTATATCCTCTAGGCCAGTGGTTCTCAACCTTTCTAATGCCGCAACCCTTTAATACAGTTCCTCATGTTGTTGTGACCCCCGACCATAAAATTATTTTCGTTGCTACTTCATAACTGTAATTTTGCTACTGTTAATGAATCGTAATGTAAATATCTGTGTTTTCCAGTCTTAGGCTCTACAGCAGCGGTTCTCAACCTGTGGGTCATGACTCACAGGTTGAGAACTGCTAGCAGGGTCGCCTAACCATCGGGAAACACAGATATTTATTTTGTACCTTAATTAATAAATACTTCATTGCTAAAAAAAATGTTAACCATCATTTGAGTCTTCAGAGAAGTCATAACTTTTTTCCCGGTGGAGGGTTTTGACTTAATGTTGATGACTGCGGACTGATCAGGGTGGTGGTTGCTGAGGTTGGGGTGGCTGTGGCAATTTCTTAAAATGAGACAACAATGAAGATTGCCACATCTCTTGACTCTTCCTTTTATGGACTATTTCTCTGTAGCATAAGATGCTGTTTGACAGCATTTTACCCACAGGAGAGCCTCTTTCAAAATTGGAGTCAATCTTCTCAAACTCTGCCATTGCTCTATCAATTAAGTTTATGTAGTATTCTAAATCCTTTATTGTCATTTCAACAATCTTTACAGCATTTTCAACAGGTGTAAATTCCATCTCACAAAACCCCTCTCTTTGCTCATCCATAAGAAGTAACTCCTTACCCGTTCAAGTTTTATCATGAGATTGCAGCAATTTTACATCTTCAGGCTCCACTTCTAATTCTAGCTCTTTTGTTATTTCCACTTCATCTACAAGTATTTCCTCCACTGAAGTTTTGAACTCCCTCAAAGTCATCCATAAGGCTTGTAACCAAGTGCCTCCTAAGTCCTTTTAATGTTGATATTTTGACCTCTTCCCATGAATTACAAATGTTCCTAATGGCATCTAGAATGCTGAATCCTTTCCAGAAGGTTTTTAATTTACTTTGCCCAGATCCATCAAAGGAACCACTCTCTATGGCAGTAAGAGCCTGATGAAATCTATTTCTTAAGTAATAAGACTTGAAAGTCAAAATTGCTCCTCGATCCATGGGCTGCAGAATGGATGTTTTATTAGTAACCATGAAAACAACATTGATCTCATTGTATATCTCCATCAGAGCTCTTGGGTAACCAGGTGCAGTGTCAATAAGTAGCAGTATTTTGAAAGAAATATTTCTTTTCTGAGCAGTAGGTCTCAACAGTGGGCTTAAATTATACAGTAACCCATGTTGTAAATAGATGTGCCATAATCCTTGCTTTTTTTGCTCCATGGGCAGAGTAGATTTGGCATAATTCTTAGGGACCCTAGGATTTTCAGAATGGTAAATGAGCATCGGTTTCTCCTTAAAGTCACAGCTGCATTATCCCCCAACAAGAGAGTCAGCCTATCCTTTGAAGCCTGGCATTGACTTGCATTCTCTAGCTATGAAAGTTTTAGATTGCATCTTCTTCCAATATAAGGTTGTATTGTCTACATTGAAAACCTGTTGTTTAGTGTAGCCATCTTCACTAATTATCTTAGCTAGATCTTTTGGATAACTTACTGCAGCTTCTACATCAGCATCTGCTGTTTCACCTTACATTTTTATGTTCTAGAGACAGCTTCTTTCCTTAAACCTCATGAACCAATTTCTGTTAGCTTCAAACATTTCTTCTGCAGCTTCCTTACCTCTAAGCCTTCATATGATTAAAGAGAATCAGGATCCTAGACTGTGTTAGGTTTCGGTTTAAAGGAATGTTGTGACTGGTTTGATCTTCTATCCAGACCACTGAAACTTTCTTCATATCAGCAATAAGGCTGTTTTGCTTTCTTATCATTTGTGTGTTCACTGGAGTAGCACTTTTAATTTCCTTGAAGAACTTTCCCTTTGCATTCACAGATTGGCTATTTGGTACAAGAGGCTTAGCTTTCAGCGAGACTCACTTTTGACATGCCTTCCTCACTAAGCATAAATGTGCCTAGCTTTTGATTTAAAGTGAGAGATGTGCAACTCTTCCTTTCACTTAAACACTTAAATGCCTTTGTATGGTTACTAATTAGCCTATTTTCAATATTGTTGTGTTTCTAGGAATAGGAAGGCCTGAGGAGAGGGAAAGATATGAGGGAATGGCCAGTTGGTGGAACGGTTAGAACACAATCATTTAAGCTGACATTCTCATACAGATGTGGCTTATAGTGCCACAAAACAATTACAATAGTAACATCAAATATCTCTGATTACAGATCACCATAACACATATTATATAATGAAAAAGTTTGAAATAGTGTAAGGATTACCAAAATGTGACACAGAGATAAGAAGTGAGCAAATGCTGTTAGAAAAATGGTGCCAATAGTCTTGTTCATTTCAAGATTGCCAGAAACCTTGTAAAAAAAAAAACCATTTGCAAGAAAAAAAGCAATATTTTTAAAATGTAATAAAATGAAGTGCAATAAAACAAGGTGTGCCTATACATATGCTTCCTGGCATATGAGAAGTGATCTGGCTTTGACATGGTATTTGGCCTTGCTTGTTCTTCCTCGCCTGTGGGCAAGAAAACCCCTTCTTTACTCCTACAATAAAATGTGTTTTCTACTCAATCTCTCATTAGGCAGAAGATGTGAGCTATGGTCTGGGGATGAACTAGGAAGGACATTTGATATTCAAAACTCCTGAATATTGTGAGTCAAAAGTGCAAAGAGGTAATGTTCTCATGGCTGAAGAGAGTCAACACTGTAGTTTGGAAAAATGACTGCATACTTCAATGTGGACTGAGTTAAGAAGGCATAGAGAAGGAGACCAGAAAAAAAGGGTCAGGAATCATTTAAAAAGTTTGGTGCAAGGAGTCAAGAAGACATGGAAAGAGGGTTGATCATCAAAAATTGTAGTTCCAACTTTCTATCCCTTGCTCATTGTAAAATAGTTAAAGAAACCATGTCTGAATGATTGGAAGGCTTCCTAAAGAAGGGGAAAGTCTTTAAGATCTTACAGAGAGATGAGTGTCCAGGAGCAGATACAGACAGGAAGTGGGGGCTGTAGAAACCTGAAAAGGTCTTCTATGGAGGCAAAGTATACTGAAAACCAAGTCGAGGTGGTTATGTCTTTGCTCTCAATACAGCATACAGAACTGAAAGCAGAATGGGTTAGAGCAGTGGTCGGCAAACTCATTTGTCAACATAGCGGCAAACCGCGGCTTGCGAGTCGCATGTGGCTCGCAAGCCGCAGCTTGCTGACCACTGGGTTAGAGGATAACACACGCCAAAAGAGGCAAAGTTTGCAACTTTTAGAAGTGTAGTAGAGTCATAAAATAAACATGAACTCAACTTCTGTTTGGTTTGTTCTTTGGTAACTGGTTACTTGAAAACTGTATAAAAAAGCAAACAAATAAACCTCTATTTTTTCAAACTGCCTTGAAAGTGTAGCTATGACACTTCCCAACCTATGTTCAGCAGCCTCTTTCCCTTTCTTCTTCCCTCCTGAGACACTATTTCCTCTTCCATTACTCCCTCACTAAGTAAAGAATTCCTGGGAGACTGGAGAATGGCCATTGTCCTAGGGCAAGGGTGGGGAATATCTGGCCCACGGGTCTTATAAGGCCTGGGAAATCATTTGGTCTGGTCCTGCCAATGCATTAAGGGTGAGTTAATTAAATGTCTGACCAAATATATCAGGCTGATTTTTAAGTTGATAACTCTGTGTGGCCCATGAATGATGTTATAAATATCCAGAAATGGCCCTTGGCAGAAAAAAAGGTTTCTCACCCCTGTCCTAGAGAAAAGGGTTGTGATGTGGTGTACTGTGCCGGTTCAGGACCTTGGAGAGGGGCATGAGGGGTAGCTTCTTGGTGGCAGTGGGGGAGCTCCTAAAGATTCTATGTCAGTCACCAATAACAACACAACTATAGGGATCATGGCAGCAGGGGTTGTCAGGTCTTATCGATGTGGGAGTGTGAGGGTGGGGGTGGAGGGGCTTGAGGCTATATCAGGAAACCAGGAGTAAGTTATCAGGGACATGTAGAAAGTAGTGGCATCAAAATGAACAGATTGTTGAAGCATTCTCCTCTCAATAGTAGAACTGTAGAGAAGCTTGGGATTTGGGGAAGAAACAGACCAAGGACTGTCTACAAGTTATGCGTGATGAGCACCAGACATTTGGAGCACTATTTTGCTTAATGTGAAGATGGTGTCTAAAGTTCTGAGGTGTCCCCTCAAAAAAGGGAGTTGTGCTGGGGCCCTGAGGCAGCTGGGGCTGGACAGCTGAGTGACACTTGGTTCCTCTTTTTAAAATGTAGGAGGTTCCCCTTGGGCAAGGAAGAGAGGATGTTGAAACCTGGGGAAATCATGTTGCTTTACTTTTCCTAACAGCCCTGGAATCCCAACATTCCAATTTTATGCTAACTTTGGAATTAATTTTAAATTAGCCCCAGGGCCATAGGCTTCCTATAAACAGAAACCTGTGCCACCTGCATGGACGTCAGAAGGACAAGGCTTTGATTTAGCTAAACTTGTTTGTTTCATGCCACTGAGTGAGTGATTCATGTCAGTAGTTTGCCTGCAGTAGATTTCTACAAGGAACATTTGCAAAAACGCACACACATAGATGGCTTTTGTTTCCATTTCAATGGAGTTCTTTATGAAATTTAGAATTTTGTTTTAATGATATGCCCTATATCCAAAGTACTGTCTTAGCCATCTTGGTACATTACTTAATAAAATCTAATCTTTCCCACACACTATGAGGTAAGAACTATTATCCCTATATTACATTTGAAGAAACTATAGCTCAGAGATATTAAGTAACTTGTTCATGTCACATAACTGGTGAGTGGTGAAATTAGGACTTAAGTGCAGGCCTGGTCCATGCCAAGCTCACCCTAACTCTCCTGCCCAGGGTGGAGGCATTAGGTGTGTAAGGTGCAGGTGTGATGCAAACACAGCTGGGTGATGGAGGACGACAGGTAGATTTCTCATGGAAGCAGGAAGCTCTTATTCCTAAACCATTTCAGTAGCTTCCCTGCAAAAACAGAGCAGCCGTGATTCTAGGATCGTGCTGAGCATGTCTGCACGTGTTGCTCATTAGGGTCTTGGAACCACTGGGCCTGTACTCAGGCAATTCTCCTAATCATAACAGTTCATAAGAAGAAGTGATTAATCAAAACAAGGAGGGACCCTGCGGAGAGGGATTTGGGGAACATCAAAGAACCTAGTGTTACACATTTCACCAAACACAAATGTTTGTAGAAAGTACTCCCTGTTTCTCCTGCTTGCATGGAGTTAATTGTCTGGGAGAAAGAGGGTAGATTTGACTTTCTGGAAAAGAAGACAGCCCCTGTACCTGGCCCTAGCAGAAGCCTGGGCGTCTAGGTTTCCATGGTGCTGCAGAAGCCCTTGTAGGACCGCTGAGGCCTCTGCACCCAGAGCAACTGTCAGTTGGAATGTGTCTACAGCCAGTCTCACATCACTGCCTGAGTAGGGGAGGGATCCAAGATGGAATCTTCTATTTGTGACCTAAGATGAGGCCAGAGAGCGGTATGCTTTGACATTATTCCTCCTTGTAGTCCCCCTAGGAACACTCTGAGTCAAGGAGAGTTATAGGACATGTCGCTTAAAGACATGGCCTTCAAGACATCTTTCCTTCTGGAGCAGTGAAAGATGCACAGGACCCACACAGAGAAAACCAGGCTGAGTACCAGCTTTGCTGCAGCATGACCTTAGGCAGGTCACTTGCAGTCTCTGAGCCTGATCATTCATTGATTCTTGACTGATCAATCCATACTTTTTTTTCCTGAGAACCTATTGTGTGCTATGGGCTGCATGTGAGGTTATGGTATGAAAAGTTCATGGACATCTACCCTGAGGAACTCAACATCTGCACTGGAGGTGGATTCCTGAGCAACAGCCACACAAACACTGACTGAGGAAGCTGGTGAAGATGTAGCACCTGGGCCTGGACAGGGATAAGGAGGGAACACTACTCTCCTCACATGCATGAGAGAATCAAATGGCAGACTATGTGATGAAGCTTTCAGGGTGTTCGAGTGCACTCTACATGCATAAAGGACTGTCTGGTATAAAACCCAGAAACCCCTGTCCACCTCTTCAGCTTCTAGAAGAGAAAGATTGACCAGGGGCCACTAGATGAATAGAAGGCACTGCCCAGGACATTTGACCTGAGGGTCCTCAGAAGCAGGAAAAACATCTTCATTCCCAAGGCCCCTAAGGCCCCCAAAGCCTCATGCAGACCTCCTCTGTGTATCTTCCACAGCTGTACACAGGACTCCTGCCCTAGACTGGGGCAGGCTATACATTCTCAGCTCCTGCTCCTGTCATCTCCAATCCAGGTCATGTCTCAGAGAAAAGATCTCCATAGGTCTTCCAACTGAAAGATCCTATGTTGGGCCACACCCTCCTAGAGCAGGCTCCAAGGTGTTTGCTTTCATTAGAGATGATGACAGTCTGAGCCAGTCAGTCTCCTTGAAGTCAAATGACCTTAGGACACACTTCAGTCATGGCTACAATGGAAGGATTGCTCCTACTGGGGGCAGGGCAACTTATTCTGGTATGTCATTTTCAATTGCTGAAAACTCAGACCCTGAACCATCCCAAACCCATGCAGGCATGGGCATGGCTAACCTCATGAGAACTGCACACAGGCCCTTTTAGTGGGCATGGGCACAAAGCCTGCCCTTCACTCACTGAGACAGAGAATTCTCACCTCATATGCAAGTTCCTCTTTGCTGGCCAACAGACAGCATCCTCTCTTGGGGAACTAAATGGCCTTTTGTCTCCCTCACTAAGCACTGGCAGGGCTTGGTGGTGACCATGGCATCCCACTGCCACCTGTTGCTCCTTTAAACACTCACCTCCTAAGCATGTCTCGCCCAGCAAAGCCAGTCTGCACCAAGCTTTATCTCACTCCACAGCTGCCCTGCAGGCCTCACTCCACTCCACACTGTTGAGCATCTTTTAGCGCCATGTCCAAGGTGAGCCGAGCTCAGAGGTTACCTAAATGAGCTGCTCAAAAGGCCACCTGCAAGTCTAAGCCCACAGCCACAGGGTGGGGTGGGGGATACACCATTACCACCATTACCCTGACCTTCTCTCTACATAATGAAGACAGAGAGACCTGTGTGTCTAAGTGGCCTGTGGCCCTCTATCCCTCAGTCTCTGTGAGACAAACACTCTTCTTATTACTTCAGTCAGAGCACTATTGATGGAGTGGGCAGAGGTGGTCTCTGGCACAGGCTGGAGGGAATCCTGGCCGTGCCAAAGGGTGACTTCAGAACTTCAGCCTGCTTTTTTTTTTTTTTTTTTTTTACAAAGTCATCCATGATCATTTATCCACTGGGGAGTCCATTAAGCCCACAGCCAATACCATATCAGGTGTCTGGCTCTGACTGAGCACTTTACAGCCAATTGTGTGGAGAGTTTCTCAGAAGACCAGACACAGTTTCAAAAATAAATCACTACAAAATGCTGGCATCCTGGTCCTCTGCCACACATAATTCAGACAGCATGGACATGTCCAAACTGTAATACCCATTTCTGTCCACTTCACCCAAATTCCCACACAATTCAGAAGTTCTCTTGGTGGGCATCTCCACCACCTCTTTGCACACACTGAGTTGGGATTTCACAAATTACTCAGGCAGCTGTTGCTCTCTCGAACAGTGTTCAGAATCTACACTTACACAAAGTTGAAAGTAGCTGTCTTCTAAATCTCTGATGAGAGTCAAAGGCACCTGGGACCACTGGTCTTTGTCACACCCATGACATTATTTCTTTTTCTAAAAGTTTATGAGCCTGCAGAGAAAAACGGTGTATACATAGCATACCTAGTCTCAGCAATCGTAGCTGAAAAGAAAACACAACTGCATAGATACACATATGTACCAAAAAAAGAAATGGTAGCTAAATGACAATGCCAGCACTTGGATCTTAGCAGCTTTGAAATAACATTAAAGTAGGACAAGCAACTCCAATAACAGTAATAAAATAACATAGCTTACTTTCATTGAATGCTTCCTGAATGCCAAACGCTGTTCTAAACAGCATTACTACATTTAATACTCTTGACAATATAGTGAGACAGACACACATACTCTACTCGTTTTATGGATGAAGAAATGGAGACCCAGAGAAGCCATGACAGTCGCCCCACATCACACAGTTGGCAAGTGGTAGGGCAGGACTGAGCCCAGCTATAGATGACAGAGCCCACACTCCTAAAAATTACGCTAATAGTTCTCATTTGAGAGATGATAAAGACGGGTACTCAAAATGCTCTACACTTGAATGAACACTATGCCTAAATCTACAATGCAAAGTTATAAGGGCAGAGAAGGAGAGAAGGGCATCATTTCCTAAAGGGACAAACAAAAACATTGGATGTTTCGTGTCCAAAAATTCTGGTAGGAGCCCATGTGTGAGGGCTGCAACCAAAGTGAACAATGAACAGTATCCCAGTCACAGGAGAAAATCCATCATATTTCCACTGAACCCTGCTCTGGGATGAGGGTCATGTTTCATTCTGGCTACCATATTTTGAGAGTTACATTGATCAATGTGGGAGATTCAGAAACTGCCAGCCAGGTCAGTGTGATTCAGGAAATCAATGGCTTTGAGGAATAGATAACACAAGAGATGTTTAGCCTAAAGTAGATGATTAAGGATGGATAAGAAAGTCATCCTCAAACACTGGAACTGCTGACCTCCGGAACACTGGCCCTCAATGGTGGACCACAGGTGAGGAGGGGAGGAAAGCAGTGCCCAAGCCAAGGTCCAGAAGACCTCTTCTACATCAATGGGTAATGGCTGCCTAGCAATGGAATAGAGCTGCCCTGAAAAACATATCAGCTGTCTGTCATCACAAATACTCAGAAAAATAAAAGTGGAATGGCCACCTCTCAGGGTTGTTGGAGAGAGAAGGAGGACATTGGGGAGGAGTTTGGGTGGCAGGCTGCTCTGAATATTAACAGTCTGTGACTCCCAATGACCTTACGATGAAATGCTGAAACAGAAATGTCAGCGCACGTGCCCGGCTATTAGCTCAAAACTGAGAGCTATAGGATGCCTCCTAAAGGTTGTACCCACTTGGGTCAAACCACTGTGAAAAGAAATTGTAGATTATAGAAGTGTGAAAGCATGTGTACACAGGCAACAATGACCTTTCTTGAAACAGCAGTGACAGTTACAAATAGCTTTCAGCTTACAGTCGCACTCCCTCAATTCTGCATCCAGGTGCACAAACCATCCAAATCCAGGCATCCGAGAAACAGCTTGCCCTATGACTCTTGTTCATCTATGACCCTGGTCTGAATTCTACCTCTAGGAAAACACAGATTACCTCCCCCTCAGAAGCACAAATGACATAGTTGTATGTGTAACATGGATCATGAAGCAGGGTAAAATCAAGCAGCTCTTCTATCTATAGAATGGAGCACACGGTGTGTCTTTTACTAAAGCCCTGGTCAGCAATGGGTAAAGCTAACTGTGAGCATGGCAGCCCTCTTTCAAGATGGTACAACTCCTAGATTAATAGAGGCAAATGCTTTTGAAAAGGTCTACCTTTGCAAAGTTTTCAAGATCATCCCCAAAGTGTAGTGTAGTCTTCAATTTGGGGTGTTTGTCACCTTGGGGGACATTCTTGCCCAATTGGCCTGAAAAACCCTCCCCTATATGGCAGCACCAGAGTTTCCTCCTGGTCTGTTTACTACCAGGTGAGGTAGAAGACCATGTGAGGGATAAGGACCATCACCCACTTATAGTCCGTTCCCACCTGATCCTCCATCTAACCAGTCAGTTTGCTTCTGCCTCAGTTTCTCCCTCAGCCCTCCCCGAGCCCTTCCCAGCTAGGTCATGGTACCTGATCTCCACTCTTTTCCTCCATCACTACTCCCAACCCTCGCTGATGCTGTACATTGGAGGTCTCCACACTTCCCCAAACTCCCAAAAATGAGAATGAACTGGAACCAAGCCAGAGTAGGTGGGAGTTGTTCTGAAAACTAGTGAGACTCACATCACACCCACCACCTCTCCCCCAATCTCTCTCTCTCCCTTCCTCCTTGCCTCCTTCCCTCCACCCCACCCTCCACCCTGGCCAATCCAGGCACACAAGACATTGATGGGAAGGGCAGGCCCTGTGGCTCTAGTCTACAGGAATTCACTCAATGGCCTCTCTCCCTATGAATCATAAAGCAGAGGACAGAAATATGACCTAGTTTTAAAGCAATGTTCTCAAACTTTAGCGTGCTTCAGAATCACCTGGAGGGCTTGTAAAAACTCAGATTGCTGCCCCACCCGCCATCCCCACAGCGTCTCATTCAGCAGGTCTAGGGAGGGGCTGAGAATTGGTATTTTCAAGTTCTCTGTGATGTTGAGGCTGCTTGTAAAAACAGGGACTGTATTTAGAAACCACTGCTATAAAGAAAAAAATCCCTAGCAATCTTGATGAGCATCCAGCAGGAACCAAGACTGGTGGGAGAAGTTGATGAGCTCATGTCATTACAGGCTGTTCACGGCACCCTGAAGGCCATCAGGCCTGGCCGCAGAGGACTTCATTCTTTTCTTGCCATCCCAAGTCCCTTTCCATCCTCTGGGCCTTCGTGCCTCTTCCCCATTCTGGGCAATGCCACCACGCTCCTGGGCAGTCCATCCAAGGAACATGATCCATGTGCCACAGGGATTCATGCAGCAGATCCAGAACTCCAGGCAGAGGGGCCAGGAGGATGAAGAAGGAGGAAGAAGGGCTGTGCTGCCCTGGGATGGCTGTGATGAAAAAGGGGGCCAGCTGCTACCCCCTAAAGGATGAGACATAAGCTTAAAGGAGATAACTGGAGCATGCAGCGAAGGGAGAGGGAAGAATGGGTTCAGATCCTTCTCTGTGGGAGGCAGATTCGAGAGTGAGAGTAACAGCAAATCAGCATCATTGTCTGCACCATCCTCCTGGGAGGTACCAAAGTTGAGCTCCCACTGTGCATGAGGTGGATGCATGGGAGGTAGACAGACCTGAGTTTTCACATGCTGCCACTTCATTCTCACTTCCTCCCAACCTGAGTTCCTCCATGCCTAGTTCTGCCGATGAGATGCTCCTATTCACAGCGGCCATCATGTGCTTAGGTCACACCACCAGGATCCATATCCAAAGTCCCCACCTGGCCACTCAGTTTCCCGGCCTTTCTGGGTGAAGCATGAGGGAGGTCAGGGGTGGTCTCTGTGGGGACCCCAGAGGTCTGGCCAGCATTGTGCTCCTCATGTGAGGGGATGGCAGGAAGGCCCATTGACAAGACAATGACCTCTGGAGCCCCTTCTCCATCCCATTTCTTTGACCAGAACTGCAGAGAGAAATCCATGCCTTTCGGAGCAGAAATAAGGAAATAAAACAAAAGCAGACTTGTCTCTGTGATCCATCAAAGTTTCTTCCACGTGGTTGACAGAAAAGGTTTTTTTTGTTTGTTTGTTTGTTTTTGTGGTCAGAAATGTAACAAGGTAATTATTTTTACACTAGTCCTTCAGCATAGTCTTTCACAGACAGCAATTTTATAAGGCATAATTGTCTCTTTTCACCTGCTTCATAAATTCCTCCTTTCCATTCCGTTCCCAGTAAACTAGGAATTATTGAAAACGGAAGAGGCGCATTTCGGTGCTTGGTTTCACATAGCCGCATACTTCGTCATGCTTTCCTGGCTGCACCCGCTCTCTGCTGACCCTGTCACACCTCCCGTGCCATAGACCCTCCTGTGGAAAGAAGCGTGTCTGACCCTGAGGGGTCATGGAGCCCCTGTTCCCGAGAACTGACAGCTAGCCTTGTCCGCCATGGGGCTGCCCAACATCAGTCCTCTCGGTCCCCGAGGAGAGGGCTCAGCAGCAGCTATAGGTCTCAGGTGCTGGGTCCCTGCCTCCCCTCTCTCCCACAGCACATCTGGTCGAGTGGCCATGGCCTCCTCATTGTTTTCCCCAGGATCTTTGGGCCATGGTGACTGTGCAGTCTGGGGATAAAGGATGGATCCTGCTGCGATGCTCAGGGACGGCCATAACCTGGTCTCTCCCTGAGGACATCCCTTTTATTTTTAGATCTCCAGCATCCTGGCATGCTGGGAGCTTCCGTATCTGCGGCCATCCTCACACTTACCAGGGATGTAACCAAAGCAAGTTTAACACTGATCGAGAGTTTGCTATGAGTCAGGCTCTGTGCCAAAGACTCTATAATACTACTTTGCTTATTGCTCATACCAACCCAGAAAGGCATACATTCTTACAAGGTCATGAAGATAAAATGGCAGAGTGGAAGGAAGTTTATAAATTAGCCCAAGGTTGCAGAGAAAGTAAGAGACAGAGTCAAGATTCAAACTTTTGTCTGTGAAGTGCCACAGCCCACCTGCTATTTATAATGGATGATTTAATAAGCTTCCCCGGAACCCGCCCACGATCAGGGAAGTGGGATGCCAGGACTCCCCAGGGGGTCCCAGGGCCATGGGGCGGGGGCCCAGGATGGCAGCAGAGGAGGAAAGTGACTACGTCCTCAGCTGCAGCTCAGGGAGCCCAAGATCACAGCCTGCTCCTTAGCCCATAACCTGCACGGCCCCTTCCCATTGGTGGGCTGCCCCTTCCTCCTGACCTCTTGCCCTGACCCCTGCACTGTCCACAGAGCCTGGCTTCATTCAGAAGCTTCTTTAGCAGGGTGGGGTGAGGGCCACCTGAGCCTTGCCTCGAGCCATCCCATGCTCTCACCTCACACCACCGTAGCTTAGGCCAGTGGTCGGCAAACTGTGGCTCGCGAGCCACATGCAGCTCGCGAGCCGCGGTTTGCCGCTCTGTTGACTAATGAGTTTGCCGACCACTGACCTAGACTCTCGATTCCAATAATTACAGGCTGTTGTTGTTCCTTGTGATTAAGCCCCTATCCCAGTGGTCGGCAAACTCATTAGTCAACAGAGCGGCAAACCGCGGCTCGCAAGCCGCATGTGGCTCGCGAGTCACAGTTTGCTGACCACTGGCTTAGGCTATCCCTTCCATGTTTGAGGGCTGCCCTGACATGCTGCAGTGTGTGGCCTAAACCCTTTCACAGCCTTCTCAGTCTCCTCTTGCCTCCTTTCAGAGCCTGGGGGAAGCAAGGCCTCCTCTAGAACATGAGCACGTATTGGGCCGGGCAAGGCAGCGGTCAGCCACGTATTAATGTAGCAGATCCGGAACTCCAGGCAGAGGGGCCAGGAGGATGAAGGAGGAGGAAGAAGGGCTGGATGTCTATAGACCGGCAACAATGACTTCCTCTCACTCAGACACAGCACCCCTCCTCTGACTGCACTGGCACCCACACCAGCCCCTTTGACACTGCCGTGGGGAGTGCCCAAGTCCGTGCTGGGTCTGAAAACTTTGTCAAGGACAAGGCTGGACACACAGGGCTGCCAGGGCCTCTCAGAGGTCAAGGGGATCCAAGACTCTCCCAAAAGATTAATAAGAAAATGAAGAAATGCCTACATAGAGCCATAAAAGTTACTGTGCATTCTAAATGTTTCGGTTAATTTAGAAAGAGCAAACACTTTTAACACTATAAAAAATAACAAACATATATGTGCTTGTCTTGAGAGATTAATAGAATTCATTAAAAATATTAATTTTCAGCGCACTATAGGTATTTTAGCCTTATAAGAGAGCGCATTTTAAATCACAAGATTCTTTATACATTTTCATTGTTGCCTGTTGATATCAGCTCATTTAAAGATGACGGCAACAGGCCCACCTGAGTCCTTCCAAACTTTGAGGTCAGGGCTCTTGGACACTCCTGACACTGTCGCCTCTCCCCAATGCCCACAGGACCCGGACACTATAGATGCCCATGTCCTGTACATTTTAGAAAGACAGATCTTCCCTTTCCCTGGGTCCTCCTACTGCCCTGCTCACCCATAACTGCTCCCTGCTTGGCGGGATGGAGGATGGCACTTACAAACTAAATAGGCACTTGTCCCCTCCCCACCCCAAACATCCTCTCTCAGGCTGAGCTGGGCTTCTGTCTGGCTGTCTTGCTCCACTTGGGTAACCAGCCGGGTCCCCAAGGCCATGGTGCAGGGCTGTGCCTGGCCTCAAACACTCCAGCTATGTTCCTGGTATCTGAAAAATTATTTACTATGGTGATGTGTGATGCCTCTTTAAGAGAACAGATGGCACCTCCAATTAGAAAGCTTTAAAAGGAAACCCTAATGAGATTATAAAAGCCAACAAATTGACTTTTTCATACAGTACTTCACGAGCACACAATAAATCAAATATATAATGAGGCTCAATGAAATAATAGGTTTATTTACACTTGTTTTGCCTAGCATTGTGCGGCAGCCCAGCCGGGCCTCTGGGACCCTCACCAAGTGCTTGCCCCTGTAGGCCAAGGCTGGACAATGCATCTGTGAGCTGCTCTCGGGCGTGGCCACCACAGACAAGTGTGGCCTTGATTTGGTGACCTCTAGTCTGACCCTAGCACTCACTATATGTGGCACAAGAGCAAAGGGTGTGGTGCTACACACAGGCAAGTCTAGCATTCACCCCTACTCTGGGTAAGGTGGGGAGATTGTAGTAGTATCACAGGGAGTGAGAAAGGTGTGCCTAATTCCAGAGATAGCTGGGCCAGAGACAGGAGAGAAAAGCCAGTGAGGTCTGATTTCAATGAGGTGGACGCAGGTTATGGGTAGGCAGAGTAGAATGAGAGTCTAAGTGTGTGGACTGGAGGCTTTGGAATATTTCTATTTATTCTAGGAATCATCCTATTGGTTCAAGCACATCAGGTTAGATGGTCGGAAGATAAGCCTTGAAAGGTAGAAGGGGTGCAATATGGCAAGGAGGATAGCTCCACATTAGCTTTCTGAGCATCTGGCCATTGCCTACTTTCCCTCCAGGTGGCCTTATCCAAGGGCCGGATGGATTTACAGGGTGGGCCTAAGTGGGAAGCTAGGAGGCCCAGCTCTCTATGTGCATGAGTTAATCTGCAGAGGAGAGAGGGCTCACAGGCAGAAATGGAAGGGAATGTGTTTTTCAGGAGGGATGCTGTGAGACCCTGGCTATGTGCTTTGGCAGCCATGGAGACCAGTCCTTTTTCTGGACATCTAGGCAGTGGTGATTCCTCACCCCTAAGTGGCTTCTAAAGATGTACATTAAACAATGGGTCAAGGTCACAGAGACCCATGGGAACCTCAGAAAACAGTAGAGAAGATACTGCAACAGAAAGACAGGGACTCTATTCAGCAGAAATAGAATCATTTCTGTTCCTATCACCCCACCAGAGAGGGGAGCCTGGGGAAAATCAGTTTATAAGAGGATGAGCTTTTTTTTTTTTTTAGTTTAAATCTATAAACATTGATCAACCTCAGGACCTTGATCTAGAAGACACTTTCATTCCTCTTCTTCACCCAGAAAAGGTTACATACATTGCAAAGCCAGAATCAAGAAACTCTTTTACTAGGGGCTCAGTAATTTTTTTGCCCACCAAACTACAAGTATGTATGAAACATTCCCTCTGTACCCTTCTATGCTGGGGTGGGTGGAAGGAATTTGATCCAAGGAGGTGAGGGGAAAGTCGCAGAGGAAGCCAGGCAACAGTTTGCAGTGCAGAAGAAAACTCTAGCATCATTAGAGGCTCTACTGGAGAGGGCAATGGGAATAGCAGAAAGAAAAACAACCTTTGTTTTGGTGCTACAACACTTAGGGGAGTAGGGAGAATAGTGCTTCCTGCCTCCCACGATTATGGGGGAGAAGATTGTGAGGAAATTCTCCCTTTCCCCATCTTTACACAGGAAGTGGAGTCATCCCCCAATAACCCACACACACTTTTGTCAGGTTGACTGCCCTCCTCTCTAAAGAGAGAATGAGAGAGTGGTGGAGCTGATGCATTAGCCCAGCCCCTAGAAAATCTGTCACATAGATGGGTCCTGTGGCCAGGCCTCTGGTCTTGTCATTTGGTGAGGGTATAGATGCTGTAGTATACTAGGTACTGCAAAGGACACAAGACCTTCATCTGATAACTGAGAAGGCAATCAGAATAATTCAGCAATTAATAAAAGGAGTGTCTGAGAAGAGCTGGTCACAGAAATACAGAGCCAAGAGGCTTCTTAGAGCAGGTGCCTGTAAGAGTTACTAGGAACCATTGCAATCTCCTAGCGGATCTTGAATTTGTACTCAAAGAACGATCCCATTTGGGAGGAGGAGGTAAGAAAGAACCTAATCTTGACCCTGTGCTACTAAGCAGAGAAAGGGACCCTGCATGTCCAGTAAGGAGCTGTCCACTTCAGCACTGCAGCCAGCATTTCAGCACCACAGCCAGCATTTCAGCACTGCAGCCAGTGCAGCAATTGCAGAATGTTGTCTTAGTCTCCCCTGCCACAGGCCCACCACTTACACCAAACTCCCCAGCCCAGAGCCCTTACTAGACACTTACTAGTGCATGCCACTTCTGGGGGGTCAAAATCCGCTCGGTAATAGCCAGTCCGGCAGGTGCAGATGGAAGATGCCTCTGAGGGGGATCTGCTGTTGGAGGGGCAGTGTGAGCAGCCCTCAGCTTCCTGGCTGGCCTTGAACATCCCTGCAGGGCAGGCTGGAACACAAAGAGACCATCTGAGAATTAGTGGAATAGCAGCAGTGAGAGGCCTTTCCCTGTAACTGAAAAGCAAAAGATTCTGCCCCCCCCCACCCCCACAAAAAAAGGATATGGAGATACCCATGCACAAAATGAGCATTTCAGATTTAGAAAACCCCTATTTAACACTTCCAATTCTTCAAACATCCTTAGTGAAAAATACCTTCCTGGTACCAATGGCCTCTCTCACTTGAGCAATATGAATAATGATCCTTCCCTTTCACGCGTGTTGAGAGATTTAATTGAGAAAATGAATCTAATGTGTAGCTCAGCGTCTGGGACCTAAGTGCTCTTTAAATGGTTATTCCCTCCCTGTTCTACCTGGTTAATAGCCAGGGCCTTACCCTGAGCCACTCACTGAAGGAATCTTGCCTAATGTCCTTCCATGGAAAGGGGTCCTGGTTGACCAATGGACCAGACCCATAGTTCTTAAATGCCATGTTGCAACACCCATGAGGGACACTGTGTACTGGGCTAACAAGCACTTGTTATGAATGATAGTAAGGGACTGTATTTCATGAGTGATTCTTTAAAGAGAAATTAAAGTGATTTCAAGGTTACTGGCTTAACAACATCATTTTCTGTTAATTGCATTTTTAAATGCTTTGGAGGGTGAGGCAAGCAAAGTATGGCTTTGCAGGCAGTGAACCAGGGAACGTGTCATGCATTTGGTGTCATCTATCATGTACATGGCTGCGGGGAACATTGGGAAAGTCTGGCACAGCCTGACGCCAACTAGAGGTGCGCTCAGATATGAGTTGCTTCCTCTTAATTCCCTGTGTGATCACCTTTAAAGAGATATGCCAAAAAATGTCTGACTCCATCCAGCCTAGTCCTTGGGCTTTCACCATGCCTCACCTACAGAGACCCTCTACTCTAGATTTCTGGTCTCCTCCTTGCTGATTCTGCAAATATTCCTGTTGCCTGCTCCACTTCTCTGAGACCCTTTCTCACTATCTCAGCTCTGACTCTTCCTGTCCCCAGGATTGTACTCTGGTTCATCCTCATCTGAGACCAGGTAAACTTTCTTCATTCTTATATACCTCACTAATTCATTCCACAAATATTTACTGTAACCCTTCCGAGGACCTGACCCAGGGAATTTAGAGAACACAGCCTGCCTTAAAGAATGAGATACCATCTCACACCTGTCAAAATGGCTATCATCAACAAATCAACCAATGACAAGTGCTGGTGAGAATGTGGAGAAAAAGGAACCCTCATGCACTGCTGGTGGGAATGCAGACTGGTGCAGCCACTGTGGAAAACAGTATGGAGTTTCCTCAAAAAATTAAAAATGAAACTCATTTGACCCAGTAATCCCACTTCTAGGACTATATCCCAAGAAACCAGAAACACCAATCAGAAAGGACATATGCACCCTAATGTTCATAGCAGCACAATTTACAATAGCTAAGATTTGGAAACAGCCTAAGTGCCCATCAGCAGATGAATGGATTAAAAAACTCTGGTACATCTACAAAATGGAATACTACACTGCTGTAAAAAAAAGAAGAAATTCTTACCATTTGCAACAGCATGGATGGACATGGAGAGCATTATGCTAAGTGAAATAAGCCAGTCAGAGAAAGATAAATATCATATGATCTCACTCATTTGTGGAATATAATAAACAACATAAACTGATGAACATAAATCGATTCAGAGATAGAGAAACATCGAACAGACTATCAAACTTCAGAGGGAAGGGAGGGCAGGGGGTTTAAGACATCCACCAAAGGACTTGTATGCATGCATAAAAGCATGACCAATGGACACAGACACTGGTGGGGGGGGTGAGGGCATGTGCGGGGGCGGGGGGGAAGGAAGTGGCCGGGGAGTGGTCAATGGGGGAAAAAGGAGACATGTGCAATACTGTATGTAATATTTTAAACAATAAAGAATAAAAAAAGAAGCTCTTGATCCAGTCCTCATACAATTATAATACAAGTAGAGGCCTGATGCACAAAATTTGTGCAAGAGTAGGCCTTCCTTCCCCTGGCTGCCTGCACCAGCTTCCCTCTGGCACCTGGGACCCGGGCTTCTCTCGCAGCCCTGGCTTCATCCAGAAGGTCGTCCAGAAGGACGTCCAGTCTAATTAGCATATTATGCTTTCATTATTAGAGATGTGATCTTTGCTGGACCAGAAGTACCATTATAATGGCTTCTACTGATACAAAGCTCATCTTCCAAAATATATAGTTCCCTCCTGGCAAGGGAAGAGTATTCTTTAATAAGAGTAGTAGTCACCATCTGTTAACATTCTTGTTAAATGTGTTACATGCATTTCTCTGTGGGGTCACTATTATTACCATCATTTTGCAAATGAGGAAATTGAGACATGAAGGGGTTCAAAAAGTTGCCCAGGATCACACTGTGGGAGAAATGATAGTAATAGTATACACATGAACTCTTTGGAAAATAGCCACAACTTTTCTACTAAGACAAGAAGGAAGGACTGGTTTTGATGCCGGGAATGTTTCCTCACTCCTTTGCTCGCCTGAAGTGAGGTATAGTGCTTCAGTTACTCTGACAGTGCCCTGGAGTGGGAGCTCATCTTAGATGGGAGGCAACTTCTGAATTGGAATATTCTGAAACGGCAGAACCCAAGAATGTTCCATGGAGTCCACCTTCTTTGGGTTGTTAGCATCTGTTACTTACAAAAGGGTCCTGAGGCAAGATATTTTGAAAAATGTGGATTCAAAAAGTTGATCACATTTTTATTACAGAATTTTCAGAACTTCCAAATGGGATATAGAATGCTATGTTTCCTCACCAGAAAGCTCTATTTCGTCAAGCATCACCTGGGATTCAAATCCCATGAAATGCACTGGGGACAATGTTATTGAGATGATCCAATAAGGTCACTGAAATTTCTGTTGTGACCCATGTGAAAATGGGTCACTTGCTGACCCATCTTAGCACATTCAAAAGAAACTTCTCTGTAGAAAGTGAAAAAACAACAACTTAAATCTCTACTAAAGACTCAACAAATAATACATCAACTGAATGATATACCAACGTACCCTGGAATTTTAATTGCTGATCTATCTGTCCGAGGCCACTCAGGATGGGTTCTCCCTCTGTTTGTTCCCTCCTCTTCCTACATCTCTCCCCCGAACCCTGTGAGAAGCACTTGGTCCTTTCCACTGTAAATCACCCAGTATTGCTGGGCCCCATTAAGTTCTAAGGCTGAAAAACACAGGGAAACCCCAGGCCTGAGCTGCCCAAACACAGCAGAAGCTCTTTCCCTGCCAAGTGGGGGAGGGGAAAGCAGTGCCTTGCATGCATGCATCTGGTCCCCTCCACACTACAATTTTCCTAATGTATCAGTCCAAGTGGAACGTGTCTTCACTTTCTTTCCAGCACTTAAAAGCCTCCTTGCTTCACATTAAAAAGTTAACAGCATAAAAACCATCTCGATATCCACGAGCGGGGAAGGGACTGGGAAAGTGCCTTCCTGAAACTTCTTATGAAGGAGGCAGAACTGGGTGGCCCCAAGCCCCTGGGCTCTAAGGCAGCCACCAGGGGAGGAAATGAAGAAGAACTGGTCCAGGCTGGACTTTAAAGAAAGACATTCCACAAAAGACAGGGAAGAGAAGTCCTGGGATTCCATCCTTTCTGGGGAGGGAGCACCAGGCAGAGGTCAGACAACCTGGGTCTGATTCCTGGCTCTGCTGGTGCCTAGATGGGTGATCCCTGGCAAGCCATGTAATCCTTCAGCACCTCAACTCACTCATCTGTATAAATGATTAATGAAAAATAAACTCACATTTCTCACAAATGCCACAGATCATCATAATTTAATAAACTCAAACATTTAAATGTGCTAAGTAAGGCTACTTCCTCTCCACTCCAACCTACTCATCCCCTTTTGAAAAAAAGTTTTCTTTGCAGGAACTTTTAGAGTTCAGGATAAGGATATAAGTTTTGAGTCCCAAAGCAGGCAAATGAATTCTGTGGCCAAATGGAAGAATTGTTTCTCCACATAGTATTTGTCTTGTATAATAAGCAAATCAATATACCTATAAAATACATATTTACCTATAATTACACAATGGATGAATCTCCTTAATATTTAAATTTTGTAAGTTAGTATTTTGTTAAATCAGTGTCTATACATTCCCTAATTTGTAAAGAATCGCATTCTTAGGTTCATTTATTAAACTTTAGATTGTAACTTACTAATATAAGCAAACATGTGCTATATTTTCTCAGAGAATTAATGCATTAAGTAATGGTTAAAGCACCAGGCTAGTCCACAAAACCTTTTAAAAAATATACCTTAATTAATTTCAGAGAGGAAGGGAGAGGGAGAAAAATATCAATGATGAGAGAGAATCATTTATGGGCTACCTCCTGCATGCCCAGCCTTTTTAACTCATCTTGTTTCAGATACCACTACTAAGAAATAGAAGTTAAGAATAGAGTTATTTAACTAGAAATTTAACACAGAAAAATAAATAAGAAAACTCTGCTGCCCTGGAGAAAAAGCCACTTTAATTGTTAGAGGTGATAAATGGAGCTTCTGGGTAGAGAAAGAGAAAGAGAAAGCAAATGGCCCAGGTGAATCACCTGAATGTGCATAGCAGCTGGGAGTAACACAGTAGAGTACGGTGGAGACTCTGGCAGCCTGGAGACCACACACCTGCCAAAGGGCTCTATAGTCTCAGAAAATACTAATGATAAGCTGTGATAGCCTAATCGAACACATACTCACACTTAGAGCATTTTAAGGTTGATAACACAATTCTTTGCTCTAATATCATTTTAAAACTCAAGGGTTGCCTTTCTCTCAATACAGGATGATGGTCAGCACTATCACTACAGTTATGAGCCCCTCATTCACCAAATGTTTACTGAAGATCTACCATGAGCCAGGCACCAGGCTAGAAACATAACCCAGAGTGTAGATGGGGGCAGACTTTAGGAAGCACCCTTCCTTGTGGGGGAGGCGGAAAATGAAAGGCTAATTCTGATATCGTGTGATTTGTGCTGTGCTTGTGTGTGCACGGCATGGGGAGACCGGTCGGGGAGGATGTGCACCATTTTGGGGATCCCTTGTTATGAGATGAAGACCATTAGAAATGTTTTCCTGTGGTGAGGAGGAGGTGAGATTCGGAAGGAGGGGCAAGTATGAAGGGAAGAGGTGGGACAATAGGAGAGGCAGGAAGGGAAATTGGGTCAGAGAGGGCCCAGCCTAGTATCTCAGGGGAGAGGGCTTCACTGTTACTCCAGCAGGTGGGTGGGCAGAGAAGAAACTCCTGCGCCCTCCTGTGCATTCACACAGGACCCTGGCCAGTGGGACACCTGTAACTAGGAGGGCTGTCCGTTCCGACACCAGTGCAGCCCACGATTGCTTTGTTTCCTTAAGAAAAGGGAGTTTCTTTCCTCGACTGCAAGTGATCACAGTGCAGACAGGTGATGAATGGAGCTTGGGCATGGCATTCCCTCCACATACACCCCTTCCCCTGCCCGCCGCCTTTAACTGAGAGGAAAGACAAGAGCCTTTAAGCACGTGTTATTTTCCGTTCCCCAGGCAAAACACACAGCACTTCCCTCCCCCTTTAAGTGACAAGTACTCGTGATCTCTAGCTGATATCCACAAGGTCACCTTGGAACGCCCACCCAACTTCTCAGAGCCTCAATGAGGTAACAAATTACCCGGTGCTTACAATGCTCTGGAGAACCGCCCCCTCTCGTCCCTGCACGCAGACTTCTAGTGACACTAAATCCATCACCTACAGTACTATTACTTTATAAAGAAACAGATTAAGTGTCTCATAAACAGTGCAGTGATTGAGATAATGGAAAGCGCCTCTCGTCCCCATCTGCAGCATCAAGTTATGAAGCATTTCCAAGCAGCCAGGAAGAGGAAATTAATAGAAGTGAGAGGGAATAACCACTTTTATGCAATTTCCTCAGGAGATACTGGACCATCTAATCTATATTGGAGCCCTTTAACCTGTCACTCAGCACTCACCAGGGCCTCTTTAGCTCTCACAAATTTTCTTGATATCGAAGGGAGATAAAATGAAAACCTCAAAACATTATTGTATAATGTTCATATGTGGAGGGTGCACAATGCCTCTGCCCCTCCCCCCTCAACCGTGGCCTCAGAAAGCAACATTTTTATGCAGGAGAAATGTGGGAGAGCTTTAGCTATTCCCAGCGCATGATCCAGGGGGTCACAGCTACTCTGCAGGAAGGAAATCTCTCCTTGCATTTTAAATGTGAGTCTTCCCTCCACGCCTTGTGTCCTTGCTCTTTCTTTTTTAATAATCTGATTATTTCTCCTGCTCTAATTTTTCTCCCCCAAATGAGTTTGCAAAGGTTCATGCCAATGAATATTCATCCCCTGTTTAAGAACCGGGTGCCTTTTTCTCAAGGCAGGTGCATCTCAGCAGCTGGCTTGGAGGTCTCTGCCTACCTCCCTTGGTGACAGTGAGAGAGACAAGGCACCTGCTCCCAGCCAGGGAGAAAGAGGTCTGCAGCCCTGAGCCCCTTGTTCCTAGAACGTCCCCTTCCTCTCCACACTTGCCCAAGCTCTGTAGAAAGCAGAAGAGCTTGGGCAGCTCGGCAGCTGCTGAGCACTGCGATAGGTGTGGTGGTGGCCCAGTGGGGAGGCAAGAGGTTCCTGCAAGACACGTACACCGGTCTCCCTTAGGTCTTGTGGCCTCATGCTGAGCCCAATATTTAGACTCACTCCTGTGGCCCAATGTCCCCATCACTTTCGCATTATGGATGGCTGACACCATGGGTACTTGGCTCTGGAATTCCAGGCTCCCTGGAAGGCGGTGGCACTGGGCCTCTGGGCTGGAATTTCCTTGTCTACTGTCACCAGTGGTCTTTGCTCTTCCCACGAATGGGTGCCCCTGAACAACCTCAGGGACCCACAGCCTTGTGATGCTCCTGCTTCCCCTTATGTTCTCGGCAATACATTGAGAAAACTGAGAGCAGAGATGTAGCTCCCAGGCATGCATGCATCCACTCATCTCACTCCTGTCCTGGCCCAGAACTTCTCTGGAGGGTGATACCAGGTCTTGTCATCTCTGCATGTCCCACCCCAGAGCTTAGCACAGGCTCACACCAGGCATGCGCAGTCTGTGACTGGTTGAACTGAATGCTTGCATGCACAGTCTGTGACTGGTTGAACTGAATGCTTGCATGCACAGTCTGTGACTGGTTGAACTGAATGCTTGCCGAAAACTGTGATGAGACCCAAGATAAAAGCTGTGATAAAAACAAAACAATAATAATATGATCTTCGTATTAGAGGGTATGAGATGATGGGCACTCCCCCGCAAAGTGTGGATTCTTAAAGCTGTTCTGTATTAAGATTGTCAAAATGTTCAGAGCTTTGATTCAACAATACTACTTCTAAAGACTCATTCTGATGAAAAATCATGATGTGGAAAAAGATTCATGCTAATGGATGTTTATGCCAGTGTTATTCAAAATATGGAAGGAAGAAAGGAAGGACGAATAAAAGAAAACTTAAAAGTCAAATAATTGGGTATTGACTAAATAACTAATGGAATATCCACGTAATGGAATACTACACAGTCATTAAAAGTATGCCATGGAAAAATATTTTAAAAGTCAGTTTAAAATAATATAGAGAGAATAAACTTCATTCTACACACACACACACACACACACAAACACACACACACACACACATATCATACTCATTAAAATGAAAGCTGGGAATAGCAGTATTACTGGTAATGATTATTTTGTGCTTTTATGTAATTCCCTGTGTTTTGTATTGTAGATATAAGACTTGGGTAATCAAAGAAAATCTCAATCACTACATTTTTAAATTTTGGGAGGACACAAAGTATGGATGGCATCCTCTGACCCCAAGGCTCTGAGCAGCACAGGTAAGACTAGGCTGTTCACTGAAAAAAGGTCCGAAGAGTTGGAGATACCTGTGCCAGAGATATCTGGAGGAATGGGAGAGGAAAGGGTAGCTAGGAAGGCTGCCTGGAGAAGGTGGCACATGGCACAAGCCTTGAAGGATGGGTAAGCGTTGATGCAGAAATGGGAGGGGAAGGCAATGAGAAAAGAGTGTCCAAGATTCAGAGAGCCCTGGCTTGCCTGTGGAACCTTTGGGTAGTTGCAGAAGTTGTCAGGAGCACAAAGCATTTATGGAGGACGTGGTAGGAGGTGGACTAAGGCACTTTCACTTCTATGTGGACCTGCCCACATGAAGCCAAATGGGTCTCCAGGTCCAGTCTCCCTGGGCCTGGTGCCAGCTGTAATGCCCTATGCAGAGGGGATACTTAGCTGTGTCATACATTCCTATCACTCTTGGTGACACTTGCTGAAATTGATGAATGCTGTCAGCACCATGACACAGACAGGACTGTTAACTTCCAGGAAGCAGGAGCTACAGTGAGCCTGGAATGCATCCATCAGCACAGACATTGTTAAAGAGGTGGGGTCAGAATGGGGGCACTGAGCCCTGGTGGAATGGAGAGATCACTGGTCAGGACTGGAGGGGGACAAATAGAAGAGCAATGTTCCAAGGGGGGAGGGCAGACACTTAGATTCTTGTCACCAATGACTCCCTGTCCTCAGAGAGCAGCCAGGCACAGCACAGCCAAGGCCATGTCCAGGCGGGGGAAGCTACGCTGGGCTGGGCGGCAAAGCCTAGTGGAGGGATTTCAGGGATGCAGCCTGCCATCTTGACCCAAGACCTCTGTGGTTGGAGAGTGGGGTAGCGTAAAGCAAGCTCAGGTGTTTTCTAGTGATCGAGGCCAGCGATTCTCAATCTGTGATCTCCAGCCCAGCAGCAGCACCTGAGAACTTGGAGAAATATACAATCCCAGACCACACTCCACACGTACTGAAGCAGAAACCCTGCTGGGGCCAGCAGCCAGTCGCAGCAAGGCCTCCAGGTGATCCTGATGCAGCTTCTGAGTGAAAGCCACAGCCCTAGATATGTGGTCGGCAAACTGCAGCTTGCGAGCCACTGTGGCTCTTTGGCCCCTTGAGTGTGGCTCTTTCACAAAATGCCATGGCCTGGGCGAGTCTATTTTGAAGAAGTGGCGTTAGAAGAAGTTTAAGTTTAAAAAATTTGGCTCTCAAAAGAAATTTCAATCGTTGTACTGCTGATATTTGGTTCTGTTGACTAATGAGTTTGCCAACCACTGCCCTAGACCACCAGGCAGAACGGAAACATCACTGCTTTGGGGGCTGAGAAAACTGCCACTCACTGGTTTCGTGACCTTAAGCAAGTTACTTGACCCTCAGAACCTCAGCTCCCTGATCTGTAAAAAAAGGTGCTAGCTTTCGAAGATCAGTGTGTGCAGGTAAACTTTCTGGAATGTGGCATCTCCTCAATAAAGAGCAGATGTTGTTTGCAAGAAGCCAAGCCGGATGTTTTCATCAATTATTCATTGTAAAGGATTTTAAGTGACAACTTACTATATACTTGGAACTGTGCTAGGCACTGGGATACACAAATGGGTGAAACACACAAAGACTCCCCCCCAACCCATCCCCCACAGAGCTGGCATCCTCGTGGAGGAAGACAGACTCCAACAGGCAATTCCAACAGATGGGATCAGTGTGAAGAGGACGGAGCAGAGATCTAGGAGGGTCTCGGGCAAGGGACATCTAAGTTAAGACATAAAGAATAAATAAAAGCCATACAAGTTGGCAGAGTGGGTGGGTTAGTGAGTGGAGGTAGAAAACCTTCCACCTGGAGAGAGTAACATGTGCAAAGGCCCAAGGAGACAGACTATGACTCAATGAAGAGATTGAGCAGTGTATCCCTTGTCCAGGTGTAGAGTAAGTGCCAGAGGCTTAGGCTGAGTGCGTGTCGGGTGGGCCAGAGTAAATCAGTTGGTGAGGAGGCTGAGTCTGGATTGGTAGCTGAGCTCCTGGCATCAAGGCCCTGAGGTCCAAAGAAGTCACTGATGGGATTAAAACTGGAAAGAAACACAATTGGGTGTTTTTATTTGTTTGTTTCTGAAAGTTCACACTGGCTGCTGGGAAGAGAATGAGTTACAGTGGAGACAATTAGGGAAACACCACAGGGTAGTAGGTATGGAGAGACATAGATGGATTCAAGAGTCATTTAGAAGAAGACCTGGTGATTGATTAGGAATCACTGCCACTCAACAGATATGCACTGAGCTCCTACTGGGTGCCGGGCACTGGGCTGGGTGCTAGGAGGCAGAGAGGAGGACCTGTTGTCTGGCTTGTGTCCCTGCTCATCCTCCATGTTTCTTCCACTCAGGTTAGGCCTTTCCCTCTTCCTGGGGTTCTCTTTAAAAATCCAGCACCCTGGCAGTGGGTTCACTGTCCCTATGACTTTGAGGTCTTGGGGAGTGACATGAGGAAAGGGCCCAGATCAGGAAAGTGGGGCTGAGGGTTCACTCAGAAACCAGAACTGACTTGGTGCCTCTGGCTGTGTCTACTCCCCAAGTCTGTCCCCTACCGGTTGCCTGCATACAGCGCTAGAGGAGCCACTGCACCAAGAAGGGTGCACAGCCTTTAGATTCAGGAATCCTCAGAGCAGCCAAAGCCTTCAGGATTTTGGAATGGGACCCCCAGAGGGGTCCTCAAGCTGGAGACCCAGCCACCACGTCTACTTTATTTCACTGGCCCCTGAAGATGTGGCATTACCTGAGCCTCTCCCAACAGGCCAACTGGTCAGCCAGTAGGTGCTGAGAGCCCCATGAGGCAACGTCCTAAGCTTTAGCCCAACGGGGCCCTTCTCTTTTACACGCATGTCTCATTCATTCAACATGCATTTGGAAATCACTTCTATATGCCCTGAGTTAGGTATGAGAGAGTCACCTTCTTACCATTGTGAAAGAAGAGGGCTAATGTTGAGGAGTGAAGGAAGACGTGCAGGGAATCAGAAATGAAAGGGGAACCCAGGGGAGCCCCCAATCCAGAGGCAGCAAATGGCCAAATGGTGATGGAATTCTCAAGGCACTGGGCTCCAGAAGCAGGGCAAGGCCTCCTGGAGAAGAGATGAGGTCACAGCCAGGTGGTCAAGGAGGTGGGTAAGCCTTCGCTGGGGGCAGGGGCAGAGATGTGTCCTTCAGAAGACGGCAGAAGCACCCTGCCAGCAGCCAGCCAGGCTCTTTGAAGGGAGCCCTACCTGTTTCCACTACCGGGGAGATGCTTCTTGGAAGGTAAGGGCCAGATCACTGTGGCCACTCCTAGGGACCCAAGGTCCTCTATCCTGATTGGACCCACTGGGCCACCAGCTCCAGGCCTCAGCTCCCAGTGCTATGCCAGGGTACAGAAGGGGTGGGGAATCCCCAGACGTCTCCTCCCCAGGCCCTGTCTCCACCTGAGTCAGAGCCCGGCTGCCAACGTTCTAAAAACATCATCAATCTGGTAGCTCTGGGCAGCGGGCGAGGGGGACATATGCTGGCAGTCAAGCTGCTGCCCATATTTTCAAACTGAAGTGTTTACCCTTCGAGAAAAATCTTATTTTTAAGGTTTTCCCCTGACACAGACCTTGATGAATTCCCGTTAAAAATAATTTATAAGCAAGTTCTTAAGAAAACCGAAGGTGACTTTTCACTGTGTTTCTCATGCAGCAGGGTGGTGAGAAGCCACCAGGGCTGCTGCTCTTTCCCGTGGGCCAGGGGGCATGGGCTGGCCACCTGCCACACAGACAGCCAGGCCTTGGGGTCATCACACCCAGAACCTGCACTGCTTTCCCTGCTCTCTCTGCTGTTCACAAAGCCAGTATGAAAAACAAACAGAAACAAAAACCCAGAAACAGAACACCAACCACAAATCGCATTTCCCCTCCAAAACCTGACAAGGTAAACAGTACTCTTCTCTTAGGGAAGGTGACTTGTTTCTCCCTTTCCAAGCTGCCTCACCCCGGGGCTTTGGAGAGTCCCCAGATCATACGGTAGGTAGCAAGAGTAGGAAAGGACCTTAGAAATACCCTAGAACAGGGTTAGCAAGTACCCTGCACAGCTGCTATTACCACTTCCACATGCCGGCCAGGGCAGACATCACGAACCAATCACGGCACCCATTCCCAGACCAGAGCTCAGGATCTTTAACTCAATGACCCAGGTAGCTGCTATCCATGGATCAAAGTGGCACATCCAAGAGCATGATGGGGAAAGCAAGACCCAGAGAAGGCAATGAGGGACCTGGCAGAGGTGCATAATCAGCAGGGGGACGGGAACAAGCCACAGTGTCCGCTTCACCTTCCCAGGTGGCCCCATCCTCAGGATGAGCCTGCCGCTCATCAGCTCTGCAGACTCACCCTTGCCCTGCCCCCGGCTGCTCCAACTCTCTTTCCTTCTCATCTTGGAGGTCAGCCCCACAGCACAGCCTCCTCTCCGGCTGGGAGGCCAGGGCACCTAATTATTCTCTCTGTGTGCATCCGGGAAAGAGCTGCATTATGTTTAAGTAAGTGTAGCTAAGAGGTGCCGTATCAAGAGAAGGTCAAGTGCTGCATATGTATAATATAAGATGAAGATTTCCCCCTTCTGTGGTGTACTTGATAAAATAATTTTGTTGTGACCTTTCCAGAAACCCAGGAGTAGAAATGGGCACAGTGGAATTGCCAGCTTCCCTCGGGTCACAAAGTCATAAACATATCAATCTGTGACAATATTACACAGCATTCGAGTGGGACAAGTAAGAAAAAGAAACGATTTTTATTTTTTGGTAATGATGGAGCAAAAGCTTTGAAGCTTAAATTGTCAAGCTGTATGACCAGAGATGTCTTGACAGATGAGGGGTAGGAATTCTCCCCCTGCACTACGCTGGCCTGGCCTGTGGGCCCAAAGAGTGTGGCTTGCCCTCCCCCCGAATGTCAGAACAAAAAGGGGCCTGTCCAAGGTCACATAGGAGCCAAAGTCAGATCCAATGGCTCTGCCACACCCTTGCCAGGAGGGCTGTTGGGCCTGTCTCAGCTCCTGAATTTCAGTGACAGTGGATGTAGCACTTGGCAAGTCTCAGAGTCAACTCTGAAAAAGTGAAATAACCATGAGAAATAATCAATATTGAAATAATAAGGTTATACTCATCCCCAAAATTCCCCAAGTGGGAGTGAACGTGACAAGGCAGACGTTTGCATGACCTTTACTAGTATCCAAAGGCAGAAGGCAGGCAAAGCTGGCAGAATCTGCTACTTTCGCTCAGGAACCTCAGCAACGCTGAAGGAGCCGCTGAATAGAGAAATGGGGCTCTCGGGTTCTGGAATAGGGAGGATGCCCTTTGAGCAGCTGGGCAGGGTCAACCCTAGGCACGAAGGCCCCAGAGGCCATGTGCATGGCCAGAGGGTGTTGCAAATCATAGCAGCTGGAAGAGGGCTCTGCTGCGGGGAGGTGGAAAGGGGATGAATTGTGTGTTCTCTCCAGTAACCATTTATTCCCAAGTGTAGAGAGGTAATTTCCAGAGTGCCCACCCTATTTGCAGTTCTTGGATAAACATTAGCATCACCAACTGCCTTCAGGTTTGTCAGTTAAACATGATTAAAGGAGAAGCTTACAGCAAAGATCAGAGGTGTTAAGGGTGCACTTAGCACTTAGATTTCAGCGTGAACTCAAAGGAAGCCATTCAACTGAAGGCACTGCCAGGAAGGGCCTAGGGAATGAGCAGAGGGTGCAGACACAAGGCAGGGCCAGGAGGGAAGATGGGGAGAATGGGCAGGCCCTACTGAGAAGCTTAGCAAAGAACTTCCCCAAAGGATACAAGTCCAGGGCTGAAAGGATGACAGGAGTCTAGGACAGGAGGCCACTGTGCTGGTTCCTCTGCTGCAGAGGAAGAAACTGGCTCTTCCTGCTCCCCCTTCCTTACCCCCCCCCCCCGCCCCAGGACTTTGGGTCAGGCCAGTAAAGGCCTCTAGCATGTCCTATAGAGCACAGGATAGGGTGGGATGTTGAGCCAGTCCACCCTCAGCACCCTTCTAAGGCAAGGTCTGTGGGTTGCCAAGCTGCTAGAATTGTTCATAAAGTTATGTCAACATTAACAATAATAATGTTATTAATTATAACAATGACCAGTACTTAAATAAGCATTTATTGTGGGCCAGGTACACGGGTACTCAGCATGACCTCATTTCAACCTCATAAAACCCCTAAGAGACATGTACTACAATTATTCCCATTTTGTACATTAGAAAACTGAGGCTCAAATAAGGTCAGCAGCTTGCCCAAGGTCTAAAGCCAGTGAGTGGTGAAGCTGGGAATTGAACATGGGCTGCCTGAATCCAGAGACTTGATAGCTCACTGGTTGGGGTCTTTTAAAATCAAGTAAATTTGCTTGGAAAACAACAAAACCAGTGTGCATCATGT
The DNA here is from genome assembly GCF_963455305.1 of Plecotus auritus. Taxonomy (NCBI): domain Eukaryota; kingdom Metazoa; phylum Chordata; class Mammalia; order Chiroptera; family Vespertilionidae; genus Plecotus; species Plecotus auritus. The sequence continues at coordinate 149,562,263 of NC_137773.1, forward strand.
TAAATATAAACCGTGCCAACATGACTTCTTGGGGAAAAGAGTATCAATTTCTGAATTATAACCTCCACTACTTATAGCCATAGGAAGTGAGTTCTATAATCTTTTTCAGTCTCAGTTTTCTCATCTGTAAAAATGGAGTAACAATAGACTCTATCTCATACCAGTGTTTTGATTGAATGAGATAATAAATATGCAATGTTTGCTGAACACCAAAACATGTAATAACTACTTGATTAAAAGTAGCTGTTATATTATTCTATTATAAAATTACTAGAGGCCCGGTGCACGAAATTCGTGCACGGGGGGTGGGGGGGGTGTCCCTCAGCTCAGCCTGCACCCTCTCCAATCTGGGACCCCTCGAGGGATGTCCGACTGCCCACTGGGATCGGGCCTAAACAGGCAGTCGTATATCCCTCTCACAATCCAGGACTGCTGGCTCCCAACTGCTTGCCTGCTTGCCTTCCTGATTGCCCCTAACTGCTTCTGCATGCCACCATGATCACCCCCTAACCACTCCCCTGCCAGCCTGATTGATGACTAACTGCTCCCCTGACAGCCTGTTTGCCCCTAATTGCCTTCCCCTGCAGGCCTGGTCACCCCTAACTGTCCTCCCCGGCAGGCCTGGTCACCCCTAACTGCCCTCCCCTGCAGGCCTGGTACCCCCCAACTGCTTTCCCCTGCAGGCCTGGGTCCCCCCAACTGCCCTTCCCTCCAGGCAGGTCGCCCCCAACTTCCCTCCTCTGCCGGCTGGGTCACCCCTAACTGCCCTCCCCAGCAGGCTTGATCGCCCCCAACTGCCCTCCCTTGGAGGCCTGGTTCCTCCCAACTGCCCTCCCCTGCTGGCCATCTTGTGATGGTCATCTTGTGTCCACATGGGGGCAGGATCTTTGACCACATGGGGACAGCCATCTTTTGTGTTGGAGTGATGGTCAATCTGCATATTACTCTTTTATTAGATAGGATAATGTGTTCACTATAGATAATGTGTCATCACCTTGCTATTGTGTTATATTTTTAAAAGTCAACATTCATTCCATCGCATTGAACATTCCCTTCAAGGCTTGATAATGCATGGGCATTGGCTTGAATTGCTAAAATCTAGGGATATAAGCAAAAGTATGACTTCTGAGCAGTGACCATCCAGAGAGAAAGCTAGCTCTTTTCCTCCTTTCTTTATTCTCGCTGGCTGGAAAGTAGACATGATGGCTGGAACTCAAGCAGCCATCTTGGACTATGAGGTAGAAATTATGTGCTAAGGATGTCAGAGCAACTAAGAATATACTTGGGTCTCCAATACCATAGCATGAGTGCCCTACCAGCCTAGATTTATTTTACATAACATAAAAAATCCTATATTTTTAAAAACAAATTATCTTACGTTTTTCTACTTCTCATAGACAAATGTAATCCTAACATACCATTTTTTTTTCAATGAAATTATGTAAGGGAGATAGTATAATTCCCATTTTACTGGCAATGACACTGAGGCTCAGAGAGGTAAAGGATATTCTGCAGCGAGTCTGTGGCAGAACTCAAAACCAGGTGGGCCTCACTTCAAAGGGGATGCTATTTCCAGTTATTTACTGAGATAGACTATTCGTGGGGGTGGGGAACTCTGTATTTATGGGTACATGCACTGAGGATGGAGAACACACATGTTCAAGTGCACGTGAGGTCAGATGAGAGGCTCGGGAAAGGGACAAGATGTGTTTCTTTTCTGCGCACTGAAGACATCTTACCCTACTTTCCCTGCCTCCAAAGGGAGGGGAAAAACAACAACTATGGTCTAAGTCACATGCTGGCTCTGAGCCCCTGAGTCCCTGCCTGCCTAAATTCCTGGCCAGATGTAAAAAGGTGATGTATGGATGTGGGCGCTGGGTATTGTGCAGAGGCCTTCTCTGAAAGGCAAATTCATCTTCCCAGTGGCTTCTGGTGGGCAGAGGGAAATAGAGAGAGTGTAAATAGTGGGACTGGCTGCATTTCCAGAGGACTAGAGGATTCTTGGGCAGCTCAGAAGCAGGGATGGAGGGGGGTCGGGAGGTGAGGGTTCACTGATGCTAACTGTTCCTACCTCTTGTGGGTGCCAGCTTCCTAGAATATGAGATGTTTGCTATTTACATGGCATATGGGCACCTATAATTATTGTTGTTTACTGACACCCCATGCCAAATATGCTAAAGGAGCCTATCACCTTTATGCTCACTCCCCAGATAACTTCAGGATGGGGTATAGGGACAGAAATAGCCAGCCTGCTATCCGTCAGCATTAGAGAACACAGAACAGTGAGTGCCAAGGAAACCGAGAGCACTGAAGTCTGGATTCCACTGTCATCAGGCTAATAATCGTTATAATCCTATGAAACTTCATTACTGAATTCCCCCTGTACCATTTCTACTTGTAACGCTCATTTGTTAATAACCAAGATGAAGGCCCATAAAACAATATTGCTCCCCTGTAACACGCCTTTCTCCTCGCTCTCAATAAGAATCCAGGATTTCATCAGAAGAATGCAAGCGCTTCACCAAGATGTGTCAATTATTTCAAGATGACAGGTATTCGATTCCCAAATTCATCAGTGGGGACTGAAAATGTATTGGCTCATCAAGCAAAGCACATTCCTGGAAGTGCCCTCACCATTTGGGCATCAAATAATAATTGCAATACCAACACCTTGACTTTCTAATGGAATTTTTCAAGGAGCGAAAGGGTTTTGACACATTCTCCCTACCAACCCACGATCAGATTCATCTTCTTTGTGGGCTTCTGAAATAATGAAGATCCTTGTTTTACTTTTCCCATTTTGCAGAGGAAGAAACTCAGGTTCTCAGCTCAGAAGCTGAGCGACTTACATGAACAAAGTATGTGTGAGGCAAAGGAAAGATATGTAGTAGCTCTTTCACTCTGGGGCTCCAATCACATGACTACATAGCTTCAGAAACATCGCTCCTTGGATGCAGGCCCTGACCCGGCTGCTGGAGAGGCCAAGCAGAGTGTTCTCAATGAGCACAAGCCTAAGGGGAGAACTAAATGCTAACAGTAATGATAAGATAGCATGATTAATGTGAGAAGAGCGGCATGTATAGGAGTGGGGAGAAAAGAGGCAGTCCTCTCTCTATATTAGTTGGGAAAGAGAGTAAGTCCCTTGGAGGACATGATAACTAATCTGGGTTTTGAAGCATGCATAGAGTTTACTAAGTAGATAAAATGAAGGAAGGAATTCCAGGCCAAGGAAATGTCATGTGCAAAATCATGGTGGTGGAAAAGAAATAAGGGTGCTCAGAAGAAAATGTTGTCTTCATGAGAACAGGTATTGGGTGTTCTGAATAAGCTAGAATTAGTCTTGGAGTAAGGCGGAATGTTAAACTGAGTCTTGAAATAGGTAGGAATCATACATATATTTCAGGATCAGCCCCAACCCCCAATACTGAGTCTCTCTCGAAGAGTGCTGCCAGTTCCTCACTCTCCTGGGGGATCCTGCCCTCCTCCTTCTGGGTCTGGCTGATTCTGGATAGCAGGGTATGGATGGCTCAGCCCTGCATGGGACCTCCCAGACTTCTCAGCCCTGAGATAAGCACCTTACTGATGCTCTGAATTCACCTGTCTGCATTTTCTAGGACCTGTTTTGTCCAGAGCAGAAGTACAAAGGGGCCCTTCTGAGGGAGTAAATAGATGTGATGGAATGAATGTTTATGTGCCCCCTCCCCCAATTCATATACTGAAGCCATAACCCCCAATGTGATGGTATTTGGAGGTGGTGCCTTTGGGAGGTGATTGGGTTAGTCTAGGTCAGTGGTCGGCAAACTGCAGCTCGCGAGCCACATGCGGCTCTTTGGCCCCTTGAGTGTGGCTCTTCCACAAAATACCATGTGCGGGTGCGCACATAGAGTGCGATTGAAACTTCGTGGCCCAGGCGCAGAAGTCGGTTTTTGGCTCTCAAAAGAATTTCAATCGCTGTACTGTTGATATTTGGTTCTCTTGACTAATGAGTTTCCCGACCACTGGTCTAGGTCATGAGGATAGGGTTCCATGATGGGATTAATGGTCTCATAAAAAGAGAAAGTGCCATGAGATCGCTCTCTCTGAGGGCAAGCACCAAAGAAAGGGCATGTGAGGACATAATGAGAAGTCATCCTACAAACCAGGACACAGGTCTTCACCAGACACTAATCTGCTGCATCTTGATCTCGGACTTCCCAGCCTCCAGATCTGTGAGGAGTAAATGTCTGTTGTTTAAATGCCTCGATCTGTGGTATTTTGTTATGGCGGCCGGAGCTCAGACAGTAGGGATGCGTCTTCCTTCTCTCCGAGGCCCTGGCCTTTCCTCCAGGCATACGCTGACCCCCTTCTCCTGGGGAGGCCTCCGCTCTGCTCTGAATCAGGGCTGCACTTCAGGCCTTCCCATGCAGGGCCCGGTGCGGATTTATGATTTAATTTGTGTGTGTGGCACTAAGAAATGATTTCTGGGCTGGTCACTTAAGAAATGATTAAAGACCATCATTTCAAACCCACAGCGCTCTCTGGGGGAAGGGAAGCAGTTTGAGACAGAAGGAGGTGTCGGTAATATGCTGAGATGGACGCGTGGTAGAGGGGAGACAGAGGCAGGGCGGGCAAGGCTCTCCTTGTTGCTGCTGCTAGGAGGGGTGAGTGTCTGCTGAGAGCAATGGATGACGCTCTCAGGACAAGATGAGCCCCTGCAGCAGACATTTGTGATGCTATCTTTGTCCACACAAGCAGATGCTATCTGAGGCAGGCACAGGGAAAACCAGCCCTGTCTCCCTTTCTTGGATCTCTATGATCTCAGAGCAGTAAACCCGGGCCCGATGGTGGTTGAGTGCAAAGGAAGCAAATATACTCCCAGAGGCCTCCATCCTCCACAAGCTTCCACGCCTGACACAGACCAGAAACCCGCACGCCTAAGGTTCTAAATCACCCTGATGTCTCTTCCAAGCCAACAGCCAAATGTCACACTGTGCCAATTTACGAGGTGTGGTCATAGAGTTCTGAGACCAGGTAATGAGCTTGGGAAGACACACTCAGCTCCTTTCGAGGAATTCCTCAAAGTCAGGGCTGTTCTCAGGACCTCGTGTGTTACACAACGAACTTGGTCACTGAAAAACACAGTGAGCCCTGGAGCGCCTGCTTATGGATATCACTGGAGGCGGCGATGGGGTAGCAACATTTACCCAGCGTGTTGACTTCCAACATGTGGGTTGCAGAACCAGTTCCTAAACCCTTGCTACCTGTGAGGTCATGGGCAAGTCCCACTGTAGCCTCTCTGAGACACGGTGGACTCATCTGTGAAATGGGAACACAGGGAGTAAGGAACAGCTCCTCCCTCACCTTTGCAGTTAATTGTTGAACACATAGGCGGCTTGATGTGAGTGTGAATTACAGCTCTCAAGGCTGCTAATCGGAGCCTCTCCAACATCCACCAGGAGAAATGATGCTTTGATTTTTGTAAACTCCTTCTATACTGAATAATAAAAATAACTGCTAGAGCACATTCTCATCCACGTTTGGCAACATCTCTCAGCAGAAGGAACAGGGAGAGAGAGGCCCCTAGGAAGGAAGGAGCTGAACCTCAGGCTGGCTCTTGGGTGTGAGTCCCCCTTCTCTGGACCTCCCTGACCCCTTTGGTGAAAGGAATGGTTAAACGGGATTCATTGATCCACCTTTCCCTTTAACGCACGCTCACTCTCACGGTCATTCATCCATCATTCGGCCATAGCACACACCTTCATTAAGCAAAGGCCACGTATGATTCAAAGGCAAACAAAAAGCCATCTACTCTACAGGGAGCTCACGCCTCATCTGGAAGGCCTCCCCCAGCTCTGTGAGCCTAATCCAACATGAGCACTGTCCTTTCCGGGCTGTGCCGATGAGTCACCTGGGACACCCTGAAATTAAGGGCCATGCTCACCCAGCATGTGGAAGGCAAGGTGGAGACTCAGCTCATCTGGATTCAGGCCTCCTATAGAGATTTTCCCATTAGTCTGCAGGGCTTCTCCATCAATAATGATACCACCCGTAATGAAGATAAATATTTTGCAACGAACTGTCGCTTTTTCACATGGGAAAAACCTATTCAAATTAAAGACACCTCTCTCTCTTTCTCCTTTACTTTTTATTTTTATTTTTCTTGGCATATCTCTAAGCTGAGAGAGAGAGAGAGAGAGAGAGAGAGAGAGAGAGAGAGAGAGAGAGATTCCTGAAAAGGAAGAGAAAGGACCACATCCAGCAAAGATTCTACCTACTGCCTAGATAACTCTCTCTCTCTTGCTGTTCTGCCACCACAAACACACCCCTTGGTAGGTGCTTCTTGAGCTGCCATCATCACCTGCTCCTGAGAAGAGAGGGGATCCCCATTCAGACCAGGGCCTCCAGGACTGCGCCAGGCTTCCTGGGAGGCCAGGGGATGGACATGTAATTCACTCACTTGGTTTTTATGCTCATTGTAATTTTTAATGCGTAGACTTTAATTAACTTGAGCCACGGGCACTAACTCCTGCCTACTGTTAAAAGATCCAGTTAGAGAAATAGGAGAAGAGCAGGTGGGAGCCTCCTCGCCTGCCACCTGCCCATCCTCCCTCCTCCAAGCTCGTGCAAAGGTCTCCTTGTGATAGGAATGAACTCCACTTCACCCCACTCACTCTCTCTCAGCCCCATTTTATGCTATTTCTGCTGGGATCAGAGCCTCCACCCAATGCTTTCATGCTTTCATCCTCTCTTCTATATTTCAACCTCTGTCTATAGGCTGTTCCCTGTGGACGGCCCATAGCAAACATCTCACAACCTGTTGCTTTCCTAACTCTCCTCCCTCCTCTCCCCTCCCTTTTATCCAATTGTCACCACATCCTATCATCTATGCATTCTGAGCTGTTGTCAAATCTGATTTCTGTCCCTGCCTTGCTTCAAGCCCTTGTCTCGTTGCTAGCTCCCTGATGTCCCTGACTGCCACTTGCCTCCTCTGTACACCTGCCAGAGAGGTCTTCCCATAACACAAATCTGATGGTGCCACCTTCCTGCCTAAATCACCCAAGTGCTCCCCTGCCATGGCAAAGAAGCCTGGTGTTTGGACCTGGCTGTCTCAGGCCCCTCAGGGTCAATGGCCCCATCACCCTTCCCGCCTCTCCATCAGCCTCTCCCTGCCCGGCCCACCCATGTGTCAGAATTTTTCAGGGTAGCACTGTGTCCTCTGCACCAGTTCTAGTTTCCCATGTCCTACCCACCAAGCTTCCCACACTGAGTGTGCCTGGCTGCTTGCCTGCTTGCCTCCCTGCCAAGCTCCTCCCAGTACCCCAGGGTATATCTGCCTTCCAGCAACTAAACAGTGGTCATACTCACAATGAATGAGCAAAAATGTGGGTAAAAGAAAAACAAATTTTTAAGAGCTCAGACTTTTTTCTTTTCCCCAGTATATGACTATTACGACTGTCCAGGATGTGGCTAATGCAGATCCCATCATCTGGGTGCTCTTCTCACCCATCTCTGAACCTGGAATGTACCCTTCCCTTTGGCTTAGCTCACATTCCACCCTATCCACAACAGTGGCCCTCATTTCCCAGTTGGGATGAACGTCTACTCGCAGATTGCCCCCTTAGCATTTGCATCCTGTCATCACCAGCACTGTCTCATATCACAGTGCAGGATATGGAGTAGGGAGCCTAGAGATACATCTTGCTCCACCTCCTACCTGTTGTCCCTAAGCTCCCTCAGCCTCAGGCTCCCCATTTGTGACTAGGAATAATATTTCCTACCTGTTATAATAATAATAGTACACAATAATCTTATAGAATAAAAGCCTGATATGCTAAGTGTCCGACCGTTAGTTTGACCGTTCAACCAGTCGCTATGACATGCACTGACCATCAGGGGGCAGAAGTTCCAACTGGTAGGTTAGCTTGATGTTGGGGTCCTGCGAATCTAGACTGGGTGAGATGAGCCGGACATGCCCTGCAGCCCTCCCAAGGTCCCTCCCTGCCCCATCAGCCCCGATCAGGACTGAGTGAGATGGCTGGACATGCCCTGGAGCCAACCTCCAGCAGTCCCTCCCTGGCCTCTAAAATATTTCTTTTAATTTCCTAACAATGTGCAAGAATTCATGCACCAGGCCTCTAGTAGTATATAATAATAATAGTACCTGCCTGTATTGTTGGAGATTAAACACATTAATCCATGTAAAGAATGTGTACAATAAGCAGTCAATGTTAGCTCATCATCATCATCATTTGGTCTCTCTCACTAAACTGTGTGTTTCTGAGAGCACAGGCTGTATCCAGGTTATCTTAGTACCCTTCTGTGTCCACGATCCTGCCCAACTCAGGTGGCAACTTCAGGTCCTTGTTGAATTGAATTAACTATAAGGCTGTCGTTATATTCATGTCGGCTCTTTGGCTCTCATGTCCGTCCATGGAGATCCCAGAGTCCTCCCACTGAACCCCTGGCTTCCCCAGGCTCTGCTCCTGGCCCTGATCCAGTTTTAGGGGTCCTTTGGGCAATACATGATTTCCTGCAACTCTGAGTCTTGCCTACCCTGCCAGTCATCCATGCCAGGGAGAGCCTGAGTTTAATGCCTCCCAGCCTGGGCCTTCTGCTGGGATCTCTCCACTCCTGCTGCTGTTCCATCTGCCTCACAGGGAGGAACCTGGGCCTCCTCATCTCCTTCCCCTCTCTCTCCCAGGAGCTGAGCAGCTCTGAGTTCCCTGCCACAGCAAAAAGATAGGGCCTTCTGTGCCCTCCTGCCATCCTGATGTTGGCCCTTTATATTCACAACTGCTGCCTTGTGCATCTTCCCCACCTCAGTGGAGCCTCATGCTCACAAGGGCTGGAAGCATGAGAACTACATCTCCCAGAATGCTATCCTGGAGGGATAAGAGCCCACAAATGAGAGGCCCTCCCACAGATATGGAAGGCAGAAAGGAGGCAGAAGCTTTGATGTGGCTTTTGGGCAGGGGTAGGAGAGTTGGCAGATGTGAACTTTTGCAGTGACTTCCAGCGGTTTCTATGCACCAGCCTCACTGTTAGAGATGGCTGTGACCATGACCAGCAAAATCTTCTGGCGACTGGCTCCCTGGGAGTTGGTGGCCAACCTGAGAGTGGCCCAGCCTGGCCTCTGTCTCTCCACCCCCTTTCAAGAGTTTTTTAAGCACCTAAATTCCTATGTCAAATCTGATTTTACTTGAAATAACCTTGGATATATCTATATCAATCGCTTACCTCCCCTACACAGCATTTTTAAAAATAGGTTAAAATATTCCTTCCCAAAGACCTCTTTTTATGCCACATATTCTAAGAACTTGTGAGGAACACATTCAAAGGTACCAAGAATATTAAATTCCTCAAAGACTTTATGTGCTTTGTTGATGATAGAGCAGAGGATCAGGTGGAACCCTAGTCCCTCCTCCATTTCCCCTTCCCTCTTCCACCTGGTTCTTCTCCTCACATCTCGTCTAGAGGGAGATGGGGTGGAGATTTGGAATAGAAGATGCCTGTCTGAACTGGAAGATGTTGGGTGTAAAAGCAACTGTCGACACTGAATACACAGTGGGTTACATGACAGGCACTGTGCTAGAAATTATATGATCATATTACTTCTCAGAGCAATGCAATAACCATGCACAATAATAAGTACTCTGGCTAAGTACTGTGCAGTGATGAGTGAGCCAGTCTTGGTTTCCACCACACTGCCTCTGAGAAATGGTATACAGGACCCATAATTAGGGTACACACAGCCTCACATGCACAAATTGCAGAACCATTATTTTGCAATTTCCATAACGAGGCCTTTGGAATAACAATCAAGATGAAGGGAAAGGGAAGAAGAACAGCACTGAGGGAGCTCAGGACTGCTCTGCAAGGGCCTGCCTGCCCAGTTCTCCACCATCACTATCTAAATAGTTGGCTGGTCTCCAGGACACAGGAAGCAGATTGGGGCCTCCTCTCCCATGAGGTTTGGGAGTAGCGCCTTTCCGAGTACTTGCTCTAATTGCATCAGGGAATTTGTGGCAGCAGCAGGCAGAAGTCTCCTCACACAGCACCAACTGGATGGGTTCATGGTGCCTATTTGCATGGAGGTGTAGGCCCATTGGCAGGTTACCATTGTTTGGCAGGCTCAGAGCTCTATGGTCAACTCATTCTAGCCTCTAAGCCATCACTGACCAAGGCCCAAGAGAGGCATCAATTCAAGAAGATATTATGGTGGGTAACTCTTGAGTGGTTGGTGGGTTTATTTTTAAATTTATGTCCACAACTGCCACCCACTCCTAACAACCCATGCACTATTTTGGGCTCAGCATTTTGATGTTGGATGCTGGAGATCTGCAGTGCCTGCTCACAATTACTCTCATTCCAAGGACCTTATCTAGAGGATACTGTGTTTGCAGAAATCTAAGGAAATAAAAAAGGGGGACCCAGAGAAGAAAGTGAGCCTGCCCAGATCTATGAGAAGGCCTCTGTCCTGGAAGCCAAGAACATACTACATAGTCAAAAAGTGCAGGTTGGCCCTAACCTGTTTGGCTCAGTGGATAGGGCGTTGGCCTGCCGACTGAAGGGTCCTAGGTTCGATTCCGGTCAAGGGCATGTACCTTGGTTGCAGGCACATCCCCAGTAGGGGGTGTGCAGAAGGCAGCTGATTGATGTTTCTCTCTCATCGATGTTTCTAACTTTCTACCCGTCTCCCTTCCTCTCTGTAAAAAATCAATAAAATATATTTTTTAAAAAAGAGCAGGTTGAATCTGAAGCCACAGGAGGAGAAGGCAAAATTCTCCTGAATTTCAAGACTCGTCACTGGATTCTTTTAAGCTTAGCCCCCTTGCTGCACGGTGAGTACCCATCCTTCCCAAGAAAGATGAATGATCAGATTTCTCTGGGCACAACCTCCCTCTGCTTCCTTCTTATACAGGTGGTGCCTTCTCTTTCCATTTGCCCATCAGCACACTGGCCTTATAGACTTCTCTTTCAGAAGACCCCACCCAGCTGCTTGTGGCCAAAGAAGGTGCTGGCTTTGCAGTGCCCAAACCACAGGGTTCAAGAGGGACAGAGATGCCGGCCCAGGTTTCTACCTGTGCACACATTACACATGCAGGAGCTCAGTGTGAGGGCAGGGAAATGAGTTAGGGATGCCTTGCCCAATCAGCTCCTATCTCTCCAGGAGACAGTTAGCCTCAGGTCCTTTGGTCTCCCAGAGCACCTTCCTGGGAAGACCCAGGCCTCTCCTCTGTCCCAGATTATGCCAGCCTCTCCTACTTCTTTCCTTCCTCCTCTTCTCTCTCCTCCCCTTAGGAGAGCTTGTCTTCAAGGCCTCCTGCCTTCTCATACTGGGCCTATAAGAGTCTGGTTTCTGGCTCCTTACACCATCAAACCCATTCTTGGCAGGACCTGGGGAACTCGGGAACTAGAGATGACTATTTGGGCTCCAATCCAGGCTCTGTTGCTGATTGTTCTTCAAACTTTGTGTAACTTGCTTTATCCTCTGGACCTCAGTTCGATTATCTGCAAGATGGAGTGATAATAATAGACCTACTTCAAAGAGTTTTATAAGGATAAAATGAATTGATGTCTATTACGTGCTTTCTATAGTCTACTGTGTAACAAGCGCTCCAAAACTGGGCTCAAAGTTCTGAGGGGCTGGTTCATACTCAGACATAAATGACTAAACCAATGGTAAGGGTTGACCTTCCAGGGAGTGTCAATTCTTGAAATTCAGCAAAGTCAACCCCAGAAAGCTTTAGCTGCTCCTGGGCATCCTACTTCTTGATGCTTGGTTGTGGCCCTAAGATGGGCCCCCCTACTGTGCCAGACAAGTGCCATGTGTCTGAGGGCACCCATTAAAGAATGTTTCTCTATGTTGCTCATCCTATGTCCCACGTCCCACATGCTGTTCCTTTAGTTCTCCCTACTCTACTCTCTCTCAATCCAGTCTATCCTTCCACTATGTGTCCCCCTTCCCTAGGCTGAGACCATTTCCCAACAAGTCAACACCCTGCCATCTCATGGCCCAGTGATGTACACCAGAAAGCAGGACATGCCTGCCAGAGGAACTGTGTTCTGGGACAATGTAGAGGGCAGAGGGATGGCTGACACCAGAGCTGAGATAGGGAGGATTGTGATTGGAAGTTAGAGGCACAGTGGCTGAGGAGGTGCAGAGAGCAGAGGGCACCCATATAATCTGAGGGAGGAAGAGGACAAATTTGGGAGAAGGTTATGGTGAGCTGAGGCTTCAGAGTTGAACTGCAGAATTGCCTACAGGGGGAAGTGGATGGTCCTTGGGACTCAGCTCAGTGGAGGCAGGGGGTATGCATCCTCCCTGGAGGCTGAGATTTGACCTAAGACAGTGGTTGGCAAACTCATTAGTCAACAGAGCCAAATATCAACAGTACAACGACTGAAATTTCTTTTGAGAGCCAAATTTTTTAAGCTTAAACTTCTTCTAACGCCACTTCTTCAAAATAGACTCGCCCAGGCTGTGGTATTTTGTGGAAGAGCCACACTCAAGGGGCCAAAGAGCTGCATGTGGCTCGCGAGCCGCGGTTTGCCGACCACTACCCTAAGAGGTTCTGCACACACTCTTTCTTTCTGACCCTCTCCAAAGTGTTCCTGTTGCCAAAGCACATTCTAGAATCTACTTCTCTTCGTTCTTTTTTTCTAAACAACGTTATGGAGGTATACTTAACATACTATAAAATTCACTGTAAGTGTACAGTTCAATTATTTTTTTAGTAAATTCACGTTGTGCAACCATCATCACAATCCAATTTTAGATCACTTCCATCACCCCCAAGCATTCTCTCATGCCTATTTGTGGTCAATAACTGCTCCCAACCCCAATCCCAGGCAACCACTAATCTACTTTCTGTTTCTATAGATTTGCCTTTCCTGGATAGTTCATGGACTCATTCCATATTTTCTTTGTATCTGGCTTCTTCCACTTAGCATAATGTTTTTGAGATTCATCCATATTGTAGCGTATATTAGTACTTCACTCCTTTTTATTGATGAATAATGTTCCATTGTAGGAACAGACCACATTTTGTTTATTCATCCACCAGGTAACAGATATTTGCATAATTTTCACTTTTTGGCTATTATGAATAATGCTGCTGTGAACATTTGCATGTAAGCCATTGTGTGGACATGTGTTTTCATTCTCTTGGGTAGAAGAAACCTAGGAGTTGAATTGCTGGGTCATATGGTAAATTTATGCTTAACTTAAGAAACTGCCAAATTGTTTTCCAAAGTGGCTGTGTAATTTTACATTCCCACCTGTAATATACAAGGGATTCAGTCTTTAAAATTTAGAATTATAGCCATGTTAGTGGGTGTGAAGTGGTATCTCTTTGTGTTTTTGATTTTCATTTCCCTGCTGATTAATGTTGAGCACCTTTTCATGAACATATTAGTCATTTGTATATATTCTCTGTTGAAATGTCTATTCATATCTTTCCCTCACTTTTTAATTGAGTTGTCTGACTTCTTACTATTGATTTTTAAGAGCTTTATATATTCTAAATATAAGTCCCTTATATGATATATGATATACAATTCTTTTCTCCCAGTCTGTGCCAGGTCTTCTAATTTTCTTTCTTATTTTTTTGTGTTTAACTTTTTATTGAAGTATATTATGCATGTAGAAATGCGGTCAGGCTGAAAGTATACATTGCAACAAATTTTTACAAACTTAAGGTACCTGTGTAACCACCACCCAGCTCAAGAATCAGAATGTCACAAGTACCACAAAGGCACGCATCAGGCTCCCTTCTAGTGTCTCCTCCTCCTCGCCTCTCCCCACTGTTCAACCACTATCCAGACTTCTGACAGCATAGATAGTTTGGGCCTAGAGGTTTTTTTTTCTTTATTGATTAAGGTATTACATATGTGTCCTTATCCCTCCATTGCCCCTCCCACCCCCCACTCATGCTCTCACCCCCCTGTTGTCTGTGTCCATTGGTTAGGCTTATATGCATGCATACAAGTCCTTTGGTTGATCTCTCCCCCTTACTCCCACCCTCCCCTACCTTCCCTCTGAGGTTTGATGGTCTGATCGATGCTTCTCTGTCTCTGGATCTGTTTTTTGTTCATCAGTTTGTTGTTTATTATATTCCACAAATGAGTGAGATCATATGGTACTTATTTTTCTCTGACTCTAATTTTCTTAAAAGTATTCCTGAGGAACAAAAGGTTTAACTTCAATGAAATCCAATTGGGCTTCTGGAGTCATAGTTAAGAAATCTTTGCCCTAGGGTCACAAATTTTTTTCCCTAGAAATTTTATAGCTTTGGTTTTTCTATTTAGGTCTATGATCCATTTTGGAGTTAATGTTTGTATATGGTGTGAGGTAAGGGTCTAATTATGTTTCTTTTGCATGTATATGTATATGTATATGTATATGTATATGTATATGTATATGTATATGTATATGTATACACACACACACACACACACACACACTGAGTGGCCAGATTATTATGATCTTTGAACACATAATAATCTGGCCACTCAGCGTGTGTTTGTGTGTGTGTGTGTGTGTGTGTGTGTGTATTAGAGGCCTGGTGCATGAATTCGTGCATGGGTGGGGCCCAACCAGCCTGGCCAGGGGGAGGGGACATGGGCAGTTGGCCTGCCTGCTGGTCAAATTCCTGGTCGAGGGGACAATTTGCATATTAGCCTTTTATTATATAGGATATACACTGAGTGGCCAGATTATTATGCATTCAGAGATCATAATAATCTGGCCACTCTGTATGTGTGTGTCTGTGTGTGTGTGTATACACACACACAGACACACACACACACACACACACTTGTGCCACCATTGTCTCCTCTTTCTAAATGAACACCAGGAATCCACCTCTTGAAATGCTTTATAACCATCAATGTGATTCTGACCATCCATTCATCCCCAGAGGCTTCAGTTGGAGAAAGGTCTAACACCGCTTATAAGATGCTAAGGAGAAAGGTCCCAAGGTCCAGCTCCTCCCCATGCAGGTCCCTTGCAGGGTACATAGCATACTTCCTCCCTCTTAAGAGTGAGCTGTCCACTGTCTATACTGTGGGAAGATGGCAATAATAGAGAAAAACTGTGAGGGTGACCTCCTGACAGCTGCCTGTCCCTTCCTACCACAACAAGGGTGAGAGGCGCTGTGGATGATGCTATATAAGCCACCACACTCCATGACTGGCCAAGCCCCTATCCTTGACTAATAAAAGGCATCACCAGCCCCAAGCTATTGGCAGCTAGTGCCAGGAAGCCAAAGAAAGAGACATTCCATCATCTCTAGCTACCTCCTCAGGTGTATGTGAGCTTCAGATAAACACATTTGATCTCTGGGGGCTTGAGCCGCACACTGACAGGGATGGGGAATGTGGGCCTGTGATTGGAGAGCGGGAACACAGACAACAGCTCAGCAGCAGGGCTGCTCATCAGAAAGCTCGCAGAATGCAGGCTATCGATTCCCATGCAATCTAACCCTGTGGCAAACAAAGGAAAATGCCAGCAGACTCGCTGGCACTCTAATTGTCTGAATTCCCAGACAGGCAATGCTGCCAGGGTGGCTGGCAAGGCTACCTCTGCCTCCAGGGAGGGCTGCGGGGACAGGTGGGAGGTGCACTGAAGGTGTGGGAGCAGCCCAGGCAGGATGGGCAGGGTCAGTTGGGATTGGCCCAGGCGTCAGATCACCAGAAACTCTGAAAACTGCTTCCTGCATCCAATGCCTAGTCTTTCTTCCTGCAGAGACCACGAAACACTCCCAGAAATCTTTCCTAACCTGGTAGGCAGCTGCTGCTTGCCCCCACTGCTCCCATCCGACTCCAGAAAGCTTTTCAAGAACACAGCACACAGAATAGCAAATGGATTCCAGCCCTGGCTTCTCTTGAGCATCTGGCTGAAATATATATGGAGAGCTTTCCCTCCTGGCCTGTGGGTCCCACTCCTCCCTCCCCAGCCCACTCCACTGCCTTTCTCACTGGCTCTGAGATTCTTTACATGAACTTCACCAAGAGGGTACATGCTTAGGGAGGAGGTTTGGAAAGAGCCTTGGTGATGATTTGGTGCCCTTCCTACAAGTTCAGATGGGAAACTGAGGCCCAGAGGGAAGGTGATTGGCCCAGGCCCACAGCATAGGAGCCTGGACAAGGCCTGTGTCAGTGCCACTGCCTTAGGGCCAATGAACAGCACCTTCCCAGGTGGGATTCGCATCAGTCAGCTTTGATAATGAAGTGATTCAAGATCTAACTGAACATGTTTTGTTCAGTAGCAGAAAGATAAAAGTATCTCTAAAAGCAGGACCTCTGTTGTATTTATTAAACCATAGAGTACCAAGTAAATAGTAAAGAAGACTTAACCCTAAAAGAAAATCATCCAATGATTCTGAAGACTTAACCCTAAAAGAAAATCATCCAATGATTCTGCATATAAAATCTGGGTTTATAAAGTTTAGAAAGGAAACCTGGAAGTCTATAGAAAGTTCTAAACTTGCATTTGCTCATTCATTCATTCATTCATTCATTTAACAAATATCTTTTGACTGAAACACATCATCTATGTTTAAATCTATCAGCTCATGGTGGAACTTAAAGTAAAAATCCCCACTGGCCAACTTTGGATGATGTAAGGATCAACTCATTATTTTGAAAACTGATAAGGAGAAAAAGTCAAGCACTTATCTGCCTTTCCTATACAAACTATATCTCAGGGTAACCAAATAATTAATGAGAGTAAGTTTCTCCTTATAAAAGAATTCCAGCTAATATATGCAAAAGGAGTGATAGAATTAGAACATGTAAGCTCTAATGAAATACTGGATCGTGGCAATAATAATCAGCACCTCTAGCGTCATAGAGATAACCAAAAACAATGTGTTTCATGGTGGAAGAATAGGAGACAGACGTATTCTTCCCAAAGAAACAAACCTGAATTGTAATCAAGCCTCTTAAGTCTAATGTACATGAAATGCCGGGAACAGAGAAACAAGTTCAATGACACCATTGGAATGCAATTAACAAACCTAGATTATGGGACACTCCACGGTACAAAGTACCTGTTTCTTCAACAAATGGATTTCAAGAATAAAGCAAGAGAGTTGGAATGAGAATAATAAATTAAAAGAGGCTAAAAAGACATAAACAATTGCAATTTAAAGACATTCATTAGAGTCTGACTCAAACAACAACAAAAGTAAAAAAAAGTAAGATATTCAGGGAACATTGAAAATTCACTAGATATTTGATACTATTAAGGAATTACTGTAAGTTTGTTTAGATATGATAATGGTATTGTGGCTATTTTTTCTAAAGAATCCTCAACTTTTATAGATACACACTGAAATGTTTACAGATAAAATAATATGATGTCTTGAATTGTCTTCAATGCAGAGTAGCCGTGTGCTAATAATTGTTGAAGCTCTCTACTTTGGTTCATCTTTGAAATTTCCCATCATAAATGTGCAACCCTCAATCCATAGCATAGGAATGCAAAATAATTGCATATATTTGCCTAAAACTGAAAAAAGAAGATAACTAGAATGCAAATAGGATATATTATAAAGTTATTATTAAACAAATTATTAATTAATTAATCATTGTGTATAATTTTTCCCTTCATTACCATCTCCACCCATTCCATTCTAAACTTTTCACAATAATAAGCAAATGACCTGGGCTGATAAAAAGAAGAGGATCACCTTGCACAGTGACTTTGCCAGTTCCTTCCTTACCTGCCTGGGCTAGGGACTCTTTTTCAAACCACTGGGCTCAGCCTCCTGGTCATCTGGCCAGTTCTACTGCCAGTAAGGGTGGTGGGTGAGCCCAGAGACACCCAGCTTTCCACCTCTGACACAATCAAAGATCAAAACCACACTGGTGTGGAACAGGTCAGGCGCGTCCTGTGGTTCCTTGACATAGTGGCCTTTCACGGCTGCCCAACAGAAGAATGCAGGCAGCCCTGGATGTCAGAACATCCAGGGAGTGAAGATCAGAAAATCTTACAGGCTGACCAGAGTTAATCTCCATAACTAGGGCCAGCTTGATGGAAGGCATACCAGAATGCAAAGCTTACTCTGGAAGCAAAACTCCATACACCAGGTTGGTGCCTGACCCACACTGCAGCATCCACAGACAGAAGTCCAGTTCCATGACTGTCATTTCATTCACACTGAAACTGGCAGCCTTCGCTTTTTATAGTAGCTCTTTCGTAGTTAAGCTAACCTTGGAAATGCTGCACAGCGCATCCCCCTCCTACAGATTCACACTGTGGGCTCCCAGCAAGGCTCTGCAAAGTACTATAGCACAGAGACCCATTCGTGTTTGATTTAACGTTTCTCAGTCATTTGATCACACAGCCAGTATCTCCCACATTTCTATGCTATGCACTTGAGGAAATTCCACTGAACATCTCCACAATCAAACCATTCTAAGTTCTTTGGGAACATGTCAGTGGGACTCAAGCAACCATCAGACTCCTTAATACAAGATCGCCAATGTCCTATTTCAGAGCAAGAACTGGAGGCTCAAAGTGGTTCCATAAGTGGCCTAGGGCCACACAGCTGGTTAGAGCAGAACTAGCAAGAGAACCCAGGTCTCTGGACACCAGGCCAGCACTCAGGCTTTGGGAGGACACGTTATGAGCAAGCACACCAGACCTGAGCCCACAGAACCTGGGGTCAGTCTCAATCTAACCGGGCAGCGGGCCTCACCCAGCTCTGACCCACTCACCAACACATCCATGCCCATCTGGCCTTCTTCATCAGAAGACCCACCCCACTTTCTGCCCCAGGACAGCCTCCGTTGATTGGCCTCTACTACAGCTGGAGGTCCTGCTCCAAACTGTCTTCCCTTGAGTTCTAGATTATTCTCTCTTGACTCACAAAAGGTAGACAACGTTTTGGTGACAGAGAGGTAGCAGAGAGCCCTTGGAGAACCCCTGCTCAGAACACCCCTGGTGACACACAAAAGGGTTTGGTTTGGCCCAACTCTGAGGTTAGGCTTTGATTTTTAATTGCAATGATTTTCTTAAAAGATTGAGCTATAAAAATGAACTCCAATTGATAAAATATCTAAATGTAAGAGTTAAAACTAGAAGTTACTTAGAAGAAAACATAGGTATAAATCTTTATGATCTTGGATTTAGGTAATGGGTGGTTCTTAGCTATGACACCAAAAGCAAAAGCAACACAAAGAAGTAATAGGTAAATTGGATTTCATCAAAATTAAGAACTTTTGTGGTTTATACCATCAAGAAAGTTAAAAGAGAATCCACAGAATGGGAGAAAACATTTATAAATCATATCTATTAAAAGGGGCTAGTATTCAGAATATATAAAGAATTATAACTCAATAATAAAATGGGCAAAGGAGTTGGACAGACATTTCTCTATGTACCAATAGCCCCAACAGGCACATGAAAAGATGATCAACAACATTAGTCATTAGGAAAATACAAATTAAAACTACAATGAGATATCATTTCATACCCACTAGGATGACTATAATAAAAAGATGGACAATATTAAGTGCTGGTGAGGATATGGGAAAAC
Source organism: Plecotus auritus (assembly GCF_963455305.1). NCBI lineage: Eukaryota > Metazoa > Chordata > Mammalia > Chiroptera > Vespertilionidae > Plecotus > Plecotus auritus. Next base: position 149,581,789 of record NC_137773.1, read on the forward strand.
TGAAACCGTCACACAATGCTGGTGTAAATATAAAATGGTATAGCCACTTTGGAAAACAGTTTTCAAAAAAGTCAAACATAGAGTTAGCATATGACCCAGAAATTCTGATTCCAAACCTAAGAGAATTAAAAAATATGTCCATGCAAAAACTTTCACACAACTGTTTATTATTATTCAGCTAAAAAGTAGAAACAACCCAACGTTCACTGACTGATGAATAGGTAAACAAATGTGGCATAACCATCCAACAGACTGTTATTCAGTCATAAAAAGCAATGAAGTCCTGTTACATGCTGTAATGTGGATGAACCTGGAAAACATTATGCTAAGTGAAAGAGTCGGTCACAAAAGACGACATATTGTATGCTTCCATTTATATGAAACTAGAGACCCGGTGCACAAAATTCATGCACTCGGGGGGATCCCTCAGCCCGGCCTGCGCCCTCTCACAGTCCGGGAGCCTTCAGGGAATGTCCAACTGATGCTTAGGTCTGCTCCCCAGGGGCAACCGGCCTAAACCAGCAGTCAGACATCCTTAGCGCTGCCTTGGAGGCAGGAGCCTGGCTTCTGCCTGAGCAATGCTCCCACTGTGGGATTGGGCCAAAACCGGCTCTCAAACATCCCCAAGGGCTCCCGGATTGCAAGAGGGCACAGGCTGAGGGACCCCACCAGATGGGGGTGGGGGAGAGATGTGGGAGGTTGGCTAGCCAGGGAGAGACTGCAGGAGGGCTCCAGGGTGTGTCTGGCCCATCTTGCTCAGTCCCCATCCGCTGGACCCCAGCAGCAAGCTAACCTACCGGTCAGAGCATCTGCCCACTGGTGGTCAGTGCACGTCATGGCGACTGGCCCACCAGTTGACTGTCTGCCCCCTGGTAGTCAGTGCATGTCATAGCAAGCGGTTGAGTAGCCTTAGCATATCATTAGCATATTATGCTTTGCTTGGTTGAATGGCCGACCTGTCGACTGGAAACTTAGCATATTGGGCTTTTATTATATAGGATGTCCAGAGTAGGCAAATAGAGAAAGTAGATTAGTAGTTGTCAGTGGCTTAGGGGGAGCAAGAAATCGTGACAGCTAATGGGTATGGATTTCTTTGTTGGGGGATAAAAATGTTCTGGAATAAGATAATGATGATAGTTGCACAACTTTGTGAACATACAAAAAACACTTTAAAGGGTGAATTTTATGGTATGTCAACTATGCTCAATATTGAGACAGAAAGAGAGTGAGAATGAATATGAATATGCACACTGGCACTCCCAACCTTCCTCTTCACTTTCCCTGGTTTGACCCTCGTAGACACTGCATCTGAGAATTGTGACCCAGCCTGCTTCTCATCTTATGTATGAACACACTGAGGTCCGAACAGGCCATGGGGACTTGCCCAAAGTCACTCGTTAGCAGTGGCAGAGCTAGAAACGAGGGCCCATGTCCCCACACCTCAGAACTAAAAGGCTAATCAGCGTCTAGGAATTTAAGGCCTTGGGATGCTATTGGGAGTAAAACATGCACTTTGTTGTGTGTGTTTTTTATGTCCACATGACCACCCACATCCACTCCCAATAGGAAGCAAACACCCATCGTATCTTAAACAGTCACGGCAACAGACACTGACAGTGAAGCTGGAGGCTGGGCAACTTTTTGCCCCCCACCTCCTCACAAGTTGTAGGCACCTCATATGCTCACTTTCCTCTCCCCTCTCCTCCTCCTTTCCTCCTCTCTCTGTCCCCCTCCTCTCTTTTGAGTTGTTTCAAACAGGTGGGAGTTCACTCCTCATGTAATTGCAAATTGGGAGACCTCCCAGTAATGGGGTGAGCTGCCAGGGATCACCCTTCAGGAGAAAAGTGACCCAAGTCATAATATCCCGGATAACACAGTTCTTTAGGCACTCCGGGTGACACCTGGATTCTAAATGTCAGCTTAGTAGCTGTGAAGCAGTAAATGATTGTGTTCACTCAGAGAGGGCTCCTTCTGTAATAAAATTTTTCCTACCACAGAAGTAAACCTTGTAGAGAAACTGAATCTAAGTTCCCAGTTTTATCACAGAGTGGCAATTGGACAGAAGAATCTGCTGCCATGGGGACCAAGCTGATACACTGCACACAGAAGGCACATTTGTTTGATAATATTTGTAAGGATCACTTCCATGAATCTGAGTGAGGAGTCTAGTTCAAAAATAAACTGCTTCTGCCCTGGCAAGGTGGCTCAGTTGGTTGGAGCATTGTTCCATACACCAAAAGGGCTGGGGTGTGATTCCAGGTCAGGGCACATACCAAGGATTCAATCCCCATTTGGGACCTGTATGGGAGGCAACCGATAGGTGTTTCTCTCTCACATCGCTGTTTCTCTCTCTTCCTTCCTCTCTCTAAAATCAATGAACATATGCTCAGGTGAGGATTAAAATAAAATAAATTGCTTCTCCCAAACCATTTCCCCAAACTGTGTTCTGTGAGATGTCATTAGGTATTCTAAGGAGAAAAGCTTTTGGAGACAGAGAGGTAGTCAAATAAGTTTAGGCAATTCAGAATGGGGGTAGAGACAAGCTAGCAAGGACACCCCTATTGTGACTGAGCCCTTCCCTTCTCCAGGGCTACCCTTTGCAGTGGGGAGGGAGGAGAGGCGGGCAGAGTGCACTGCCCCACCTGGCATGCCCCCATTCCCATTCACAGCACACCCAGCAGCAGGGGAGCTGGACATCAGTGCTGTGACCTTCGTTCACCTTTTGCCTCGTTCATCAAGTGAGATTAAGAGTAGAGGAATGAGGGAGCAGCCAGGCAGACAACGCACCAGCTCAGTGTGGCTTTTTTCCAGCCTCGGATGCAGCTGGCTCACTCCTCTCTCCCCATCTGTGCCTGTGCACCGTCTGCCTGACTCCCTGCTCCCAGGGCTTGGATGTGGCCCCCCAGGAGTCCTGTCTTGCCCCAGAGAACCCATTCCAGCTTTGGAGGGGCCACCTCCTGGGCGAAATCCCAATGTTTCGGTATCTGATTGCTCTCTACAGCTGATCAAATGTGATTTTCCAGTTGAGAGAGAAAAATAAACTCACTAAAAGAAGGGAGCTAAAATGGAGCTAACCTAAAAGACAAAGCCCGAGCAGGTGGGGCTCAGCCAGCAGCCTAGGTTACCTGGGGCTTTCAGTAAAGGCAGCAAGGACACGATTTTGTGTAAACATGTGTGTGTGTATGTGTGTGTGTGTATAGTACACGTGTATGCACAGACATGTATACATATGCCATATGTGCACTAGGTCAAGGAATCTGATTTTGAGATTGGAAAATGGGGTCACTACCCTCAGAACCTGCAAGGAAGACAGAGTGACCAAAGCCCTGGGGGTTGGGGAGACAGCCCCCCCTGAAAGCCAGTGCTCAGACTGCTCAGTCCTGTGGAGAGAAAGAGGCAGGAGGGTGCCAGCAAGCATCACAGATGGAATGACACAGCAGAGACCTGGGTCCTCCATGGGTCCAGGAGGGTGGTTTAAGGCATGTATGGGGCTGGGGGACTCAATAAACCCATTGATAGGGCACCCCGGAACCTCCCCAAAGAAGAAGAGAATTATAGTGAGGGAAGAAAGATGAAGCAGAGAAAGAAGAGGGGAGACAAGTGGTGCTGTCCCCAGAGTAGGATGTGGAATGTCACAGCTGGCCTCAGTATTGGACGCTGAGAGCTCACAGACTCCTCCCATGCAGCCGGCCCTTCATCCCTTTCATCTGCCCGCAAGTCCTGGCCTGTGACCGCTTGCTCTTTGGTCCCCCTCTCCTATAAACCTTCCTTATCTAGGGACTCCTAAGGGGAATGACACTCTTCAAAGATATGCTGAGCTACCCTGGCCTGTGTTGCTCAATGGTTGGAGCAACAACCTGTGCACCAGGGTCTCAGGTTTGATTCCCTGTCCAGGGCACATATCTGGGTTGTAGGTTCAACCCACAGCCCTGGTAGGGGTACATGCAGGAGGCAATCAATTGATGTGTCTCTCTTATATCTCTCTCTCTTCCTCTCTCTCTCTTTCTCTTTCTCTCTCCCCCGCCTTCACTCTCTCTAAAAGATCAATGGAAAAAATATCCATGGGTGAGGATTAACAACAACAACAAAAAATATATCCTGGGCTGTACGTGGCACCTATGAAATCAGGAAGCCTTTGAACCTGTTGACTTCTTCCCCAGCCCCTGCCTCACCTGCTCCTGGGATCAGAGGCAGCAGGAAGGGCATGGCCTATGGCAGTGGTCTGCAAACTCATTAGTCAACAGAGCCAAATATCAACAGTACAATGACTGAAATTTCTTTTGAGAGCCAAATTTTTTAAACTTAAACTTCTAACACCACTTCTTCAAAATAGACTTGCCCAGGCTGTGGTATTTTGTGGAAGAGCCACACTCAAGGGGCCAAAGAGCCGCATGTGGCTCGCGAGCCGTGGTTTGCCGACCACTGGCCTATGGTCTGATGGCTTCTCTAAGGTACCCAGTAACTGCTGTATAGGGGGGTGGTGTCACTAAGCAAGCCTAGAGGTGACTCTCAATTTCACTACTCTGCATAAGTGGATGTCCTTCTCTCAGTCTACATGGGTGAGCATGGAGCAGAGCTGGGGCGGGGCAGGGCACCCAGAGCAGCAGGCACTTCTGGCAAGAATCTTTTCCCAGCAGGACAGCTTGTGGGCTCACATCCTCTTCGCCTCCCCTGCTCCTCAGGCTCCCGGAGCCCAGGTCCTCCCACAGTCACTCCGCACGCCCGCCTGTCTGTCTAGGAGGGCTCCAAGGAGCTCCAAGCCGCTCTGTGTGGCAAATGCATTTGGAAGCATGAACTCTGTTGGAAATCTAATGAGACCAGAGTAGAAGAGAAAGACGGAATTTAACTTTTCTCCCAAGTTCTGGATTTAATATTCATCTCGCACCTGCCTTTGCTCAGAAACGCCCCAGGGCACTGTCAGCACACCTGAGCTAGTCTGGCCCTTCTGGGGAAATCTGCTGCCTCAAGGGTAAGAGACAGCATCACATCGGCTTTGCCTACGACAGGCCCTTCCAGAGGCTCTGACTCAAAGAGTTCTAACACCTGCCTAGGAGGGTACATTCTGGGAAGAGCCCAGCAGAACTGCTCTGTCTAAAGGGGAAGAGGGATGTGGTGTCTGCAGAGCCTCAGCAGCCTGGGAGGCAGAGGTGGCCCAAGGGGTTGAGCAGGTCCTCCTGAGGCACCAGCCCGCAGGAGGTAGCCTCACCTCTGCTGTGTGCAGCGGTGGGTACCAGCCCTGTGGGGGCTTTGGAGGCAGTGGGGTCCAGCTCTGCTGTGAGCAGCCCGATGCTCCACTCTGATGTGCAGGTTTCCTGGTGCCATATCACTTGGCATTGGTGGCCTGGACTCAGAAGTGGACAGAACTCCTTCTCTGGGCAGTAAGTGTCTGATGGGTGGGCTATTGGTGCTAAGACAGAGGAGACAGGGAAGAGCTGTGGGACAGGCCAGGAGCTGGCGTGAGGGAACCCCCCCAGGGGGGGTAGCCCCAGGGAAGTGCTATGTTTCCTTCCTCCTGTCCTCAGGGCCACCAGACATGAAGATGCACAGATGGAGAGAGTAGGAGCCTCCCTACTGGCTGGAAAGAATAAGGCCCATCCTGATCCCTGAGCTGTGGAGTCCTCACCACAGAAACGATGGCAGCCATCCCCGAGGGTACCTGCTACGTGCCAGGCTGATGCCAGGCCTTGCCTGCATAATCCCATTCGCCCTCAAAGTCGGGCTCAGTCACTTGCTAGCTGGGTGGTCATCTTGAACAAGTCCCAGCCCCATAAGCTCCTTATACATCAGTGTTCTCATCTTTAAAAAATGGGAGTCCTGGTACCAATTCTGTAAGGCGGCTTCAGAAACAGCCCGGCAGTGCTCGGCACAGGAGCTGCCCACGGAGCGCTCGATGGTCGTGAGCCAGCATTATGATGGAGTCTTTTCTAAAAATGTAACCCCACAGGCAGACAGAGAGTTAGGCACAATATGTTCTCTGAAGTGTTATACATCATCATTTCATGAAAAGCAGATACAAACCAACTGTCCAACATTACAGAAATTGTTTTGCATATGATATTATACCCAAAGGTAGACAGCCAAATGGACATCCATTAAAAAGAAGGTTCATGATTTTTTATGTCAAAATGCTTAGACTAGATTTTTAGGGTACACAATGATAATAAAATAGATGATTAGGCTACGAGTTAACATACCAAAATAGTAACAAAATTATTGATCCTACTTAACTTTTCCAATCTTTGACACAGTAGACATCTGTTAATGATATAATAAAATATTGAATTTACTTGGACAAAATTTAAAAAATGAGAGCCAGAAAGATATTATATAGAATGTAAAGCATAAGGAGGTATAGAGAACAGGCTGCATAAGGACAAATGATGCCTTTGGAAGAAGCACCTCTAACTAAAACCAGGGAAATACTCAGAAATGAAAGGATGTGCAGAGAAAAAGAAAACTGATTCTATAACAAAATTGAGTGTTTGAGGAATAAATATGCATTGTGAAAATTGTGTTACATCTGGAAAAAAAGAGCAATAAATATTTATTCAATGTAAATCTTTTATAATAAATCTGTGAAGACCCGTTGAGCTAACAGTAGTGCTAGCTAGCACTGTGAGAAATCTGAGCGCACCACCACCCCCACGGATGATTAGAGTTCTCAATACAACTATGGCAGGTTACCTGGTCCTGTTCTAAGGCGGCCACCCTCCTTCACCTTGTGTGTGATACCATGTGACGCTCTCCAAAACAGAGGGAAGCAAGATGCTCAGCCTACATCATGGCCATCTTGACTCTTTCTGGCATCTACCCAGAGCTCTCTGAACTCTCCTCTCCGCACTTGGCTCTCCAGCTCTCCGTAGACCTTGCATCCCATCTTTTGTTCCACTCTCATTCTGCTCTAGTTCAAAGCCAAGCCCCACTCCTCTGGAACAGACCCAGAATTTAAGGGCTTAAAAAGGAAAAGAAAAGATCATTTAATAGGAACAAATTGTGTGCTAGGTGCTGTGTAGAGAATTGGGGGCCTAGCAGTGAGTAAGAAAGGTGTGGACTCCCAGAGGTTAAATTAATGTCAAGGCACCTTGTGCCAGGTCAGACCCAGAGGACAACTCACTCAGGCTTTGAATGAGTGAGTGGAATAATGTAAAAATTATGTTATCCACTGTATTAGTCAGGGTTATCCAGAGAAACAGACCTGGGTGGTGTGTGTGTGTGGCGGGGGGGAGGGGAGGGTAGGTGTGTGTAGGGGGAGAGAGAGAGAGAGAGAAATTTTAAGGAATTGGTTTACATGGTTCTGTAGGCTGGCAAGACCAAAATCTGAATCTACTGGCAAAATTTTCTTTTCCTCAGGTATGTCAGTCTTTTCTTTTAATGAAGGCCTTCAACTGATTGGACAAGGCCCACTCACATTATATAGGGAAATCTGTTTACTTAGAGTCTATTGGTTTAAATGTTAATCTCATCTTTAAAATACCTTCTCAGAAAACATCCAGAATTATGTTTGACCAAATATCTGGAGTCCATGGCCTAGCCAAGTTGACATCATAAGTTAACCATTTACACTAATCTACATTTATGGAGGAGAAAGAAAACCAATCCTTGAAGACACCATGACTTGGTTACAGAGGCTGGCAGAGCCTAACCTTAAATTCAACCCTGTGTCTAAGCAATTTTCCTCTTTCACTCTTCACCTCTTAAGTAAAAAGCAAACATTATTTTTCTTTTTCTCTTTCTTTAGCCAGCCTTTTCCTTGAATGCAGAAGCCTGATTTCCAGAGCTTATTCAAAGTCAAAGATAATCCTGAAGGAGCCATCTATCATTATGATAAATTTTCCAGAATATCCAAACATATTCAATCAACACACATCAGAGATGCACACACGGTCCCATCAAGCCCTGTCCGTGAGTCTGGTTCAGTCACTGACCACCATCTTCTTACATAACCCCAGTGTGATGTCTGCTGTGACCAGGGTGGAATATTGACCTGATTTTTTCTGCAAGGATATGGAATTCTTTCCTAAATACTCAAATAGGACCAATCCCTGCCTGCCCAGAGCAGATTAACTCTATCCTGGCAAAGGCATGTGTTAAACCAGTAGGTTGATCCATATGAAACTGTTGATATTTTAACCTCAGAAACAGCATTTTCACATGGTTCAAGGAAAAAAAATGAGCTCATCTTTTCCTAGTCAGACCTCACCTTCCTTGGTGTCCTATTCTCTAGGGAGAGAGGACTTCCACTCACTCGGTGGACAGGAATGAAAGATGCTGTTATTAAAAACAATCTAAAGCTATTTGAGAAGTGACAGCATCTCTTAGAGCAATGAGGTAATGCATCCAGCCTGCCTTCTCTGCCATTTAACTTCCTGACAGGAGGCACAGAACGTGAACAAATTGATTGTCCTGTGCAAAGTCAAGTAAATAAATAGCAATGCTTAATGCAATCATTTTCCATATTGCCTCATCAAAACCCACGAAGTCAAAGCCACTTATGAATTACGTAGGTCCCTACTGTTGTCATCTTTTTAGCATGTTGCTCTCAAAGATGCCTGCAGGTGGGGAGAAAGAGGAGAGCAGGCACTAATCAATCTTGAAACTATGATAAGAAACCATTCAGAAAGATGACAGCTGCTTGAACCATTTCTAAATTTCAAGAGAAAACCTGCAAGGGACTAAGTCATTAACAGAGTAATAGGAGCAGGGTTGGGGGAGGGGTATTAGTAGAGAATAACTACTTTGGTGCCTTTGTCTTGTTTCAGGTTTTCAAAGAAAAAATAAACTTTGGAGATAAGTGAAGGTGGGTAGGACGCAAGCCAGGAATATAAGGAGGTTGAATAAGATGACCCTCCAATCTACCTTGTTGGAGTTCTTATTTCCCTTTTATTTGACCATTCTCAAAGTTAAGATAACGGAGTCCTGGAAAACCAAGGATAGGAAGACTCTAGATCTGACTGCTGGTTGGACATTTGAATCATTCCATCAGCAAGTATGAGTGGATCAGAGGCTCTGAGGCAAATATTCATGAATGAGGGGAGGCCCAAAGCTGCAAGAAGCAGACACTATACCCTAGTAACCAAAGGCCACTCACCCTCCCACGTGGGAAAAATGGTCCCCAGGAGACAGTGACCACAACATTGATTATTAGTCTGCAGTGTAATGACAAAAGTACAAAAAATGCAATGTTTCAATAAAAGCAATGTTTCATTTTAATTGAAAGAACTGTCCTTTATTATTATGTCCTTGCTACTAAGGGGGATAGAGGCTAAGGTGTCATCTCTTTTACAGAATGAATAGTAGCTATAGATGGTCATTATATTTTCAGTGGCCTCATAGGGAAGTCACATCTAACTCAAAGGTTAAGCTGGCAAGTCAGCACATAAGATAAAAGCCTTATAGTCTAATCCTAGAAAACCTCTCTATTAGCCATTCACATAATGGCTTGCATGCATCCCTGTATCAGTTTGAATGCAGGTAACAGAAAACCCACTGCACGTGAACTTGAACTCTAAAGGGAATGCATTGGCTATGAAGGCTAAAAGAGGAGGGGGATGAAGGCTTCACTCTTAAGGTGAGCCTCTCAGGTTGCATGTCCTGGGTTACCACTGGAAGCTCACAGAACAACACTGTGGCCTCAGTGACCAGCCAACTTTGTCCCATCTCAGGTTTTCAACCAGGAAGGGCACTCAGAGCACAGAGTTCAAAGATCCAGAAGTCAGTCCGTGAGGACAGGCAGGAGGCATGGCTTGCCTCTGTTCCCACATAGATCCAGCACAAAGTGAGTGCTCAGAACTGTTTGATGAGTGAATGAATAAATGAATGAATGGCCAAATGTTCACTCTTCTCTGATCACATGTTGTGAGGGGTTTTAAAACATGGCCTCTAAGTATCTGACACTCTTCCCATCAAGAGGTAGGGTCTATGTCTCCCCACTTAAATCTGAGCTCTGTGGCTGTTTGATAAGTGGAATAGGATGAAAACTGGTAGGACAATGAAAATCCTGCCACCTTTCAATTCCTGTCTCTTGGGATGCTCCTTCATGGAACCCAGACCCCATGATATGAGGAGGCACAGGGCTCATGGGGAGGAAAGATGTTTTCTGGACTCCAATCTCAGCTGAGTTCTCTCAGTTGATAGCTACCATAAATCACCAGACTATAAGTGCAGAAGCCTTTCCAGTGATCCCAGCCCAGCATCACCTGAGCATAACTGGGCAAGAGAAAGTGAGCAAGATATGCCTAGCTGAGCCCAGCAAACTCCTAGAACTGTGAGAAATAGTAGTGAAATGATTGTTGTGCATTTTAATCTATACATTTGTTACACAATAGACAAAGCACATTAAGTGGCTTAAAGATGTAAACAGAGTCAAAAATTCAAACAGGAAGATGCTTTTCAAGATAGGCAAAGATCTCAATGAGCAGGTCTCTCTAACGCAGCAACCCAGAGGTGGGGTAAGAGGAACCAAAAGACAATACTTGTAGACCAGGTTTTTCCATTTAGATCCCAAAAGAGCTAGTGAACCTTGACAGCCAGAGCTACCTTCTCCAGGATAACAGATGATAGCCAACTTCTGAGCCTTAAGGAAGCAACCACAAGGGCTAGAACTCCAGCTCTACAGGTCCCCTTTCAAAAATCTGTGCTTGGCAACCAAGCCCACAGAGGAAGGAAGCAGGAGTGAACTCACTCCTGGTAGGCATTTAGGCTATTCCATCACCTTCTGAGACAGACACTCATGTGAGGAAGAACAAGCTGGATGAAGCCAAAGCCACAGTGGCCCTGTAATCAAGGGCCCCTTACACCTGGTGTGGAAGCTACAGACCCAGGAACACAGGGCCCACTACCTGCCAAATATGACTACATTCCAGGATGTGTGTGCATGGAGTGGAGGGTGTGGTGATGAAGTGGCCCCCTTCTGTTCCATGACACCTGCTTTAAACGGAAGGTCAGGAGCCCTTAAGGGCAAGCAGAGAGATTTTCTAAGACTTGAGAAGACTCAAAGGATAGACTCAAGGAGGCTTCTCTTCCCTCCTCTCTGAGACCTCAATCTGCAGTCATTCCCACCCTCTCTAGCACCCTTGCCCTTGCCCTCCACTGACCCTAAAGGAGAGCAATCTTCACTTTCCAAATGCTTCTTCTTAGGGGGATCACTCCAATGTCCAGTTCTCAACTAGGTTGATATCTGCTGTTTCCATTGCCTACTCCCTTCCTCAGCAACCTTGGAATATCCATCTTCCATCTAGAGCAGGGTCTGGACCTGGGCACTATTGACATTTGGGGCTTAATAATTCCTTTTTGTGGGAGGTAGTCCTGTGCATTACAGGATGTTTAACAATGTAATCTCTACCCAGCTGTCAGAACTCGAGGGCATATTTGCCCATATATCCTCCAGTTTTGACAACCAAAAGATAAACGTTGTCCAGAGGAGGTAGCGGGGGGGCGGGGGAGGGAGGGAATTGCCCATTTGAGAACCACTGTCTAGAGAAAAAAGAGGCTGCCACAAGGGTGTGGATAAACGTTTGTTAAAGGAAGAAATGAACAGGTAAATGAATGAATGAATCATGAATGGAGTAGCACACACACACACACACACACACACACACAGCCCCCAGGGAGCTCTGGGTCGATTAAGCTGAGGGCTACAGGCAGAGAAGTAGTTAATGGGTCAACCAGTCCTACTGAGGCCTTGAATCCTCCATAGGCTTTTGCTGCCTGTGCAGTTCAATGCATTTCCAATTAACAAGAAGACTTGCAGATGCCAATGGACCTTTAATAGGGTCACAGGAATGGGGCCTCTGATAAGCCAGGCTGAAGTGTGTGGCACAGGAAGCTCAGGCACCTCTCTGCCAAGGCGCTGCTGATTCATTCTCTTTGTCAAGGTGCAATTTGGAATGACAGTCTCTCACCTTCTGTTTCCCCAGATGCCATCTGCACAGGTTACTTGCTCTAATTTGCCCAGCATTTCTCCTCTCTTGACCTCTCTCTAAGCTGTCACTTTGCTTCCTCTCTCTCCCTCCATCGGGGCCTTTTTTGGAGTTCATGAACTATTGTGTGTTGTCCCTCACTAAGGTAGGACCAGTAACCCTTCGGGCTAAAGGTCAGCGTATGTTTTCAATTGGAGGATTAATGTCTTAGACTAGAAATCAAATAACTTACTAAAAACACACAGATGCTAAGGGGGCAGACACAGATGGTCCCTTGGATGGTAGAGTCTGAAGTCATAATCTGACATCATTTCAGTTAACTCTGGAACAACAGATCTGATTTTTAAAGATAATGAGACAATCTAACATTCATTGTCCCATTCATTAAATATTTACCAAACATTTGCCACCTATCCTGATATGTCCTAGTTGCTGGGGAGACAAATGAAAATAAGAAGCTGTCCTCAATGAGCTTACATGTCCAGCAAGAGAGAGAGGCACACACACACACACACACACCAATAATTATAATAAAATGTAGGTAGAGTTATAGTTCAGAAAGAACAAGGCATTTGCTGGAGTGGCAGTTCTCAAATATTTTTTGGCCTTAGGGTTCCTTTACATGCATAAAAATTGATAACCTCCATAATAAACTCCTTACATGTTAACACAAATAACATCTTTTAATGAAAAATAGCTGGCATTGTTTTTGGCTTTGCAAATCTCTATGTTCAGCTCAATAGAAGACAGCTGGATCCACCCTCTGCTTCGCCATTAAATCTGATGTAATATGTTATCTTAGTTGAAATACATGAAGAAACCCCATGTCACACAGATTTGAAGTTGGAAATGGAAAGGCATTTGCATTGGCTTTTTCAGATAATTGGGGACATTGTTCTTTAATACCACAATAAAACTCAATAAATGTAGCTGCAATGTGGAGACTTAAACTGAACCAATAAAAATTTTGCAGTCAAGTTGCATTAAAATACATTCATCTGTTTTGAATTTTTCATGGGACTTTTACTAATGCTTGATTTGATCACGTCTAATATTGGTAATTTGGCAAATATCAGAACACTGAGTTATATGGATCTTCCAAATGCTGACACATTACATCGTACAGCATCAGAAACTATTTTCATAGTCAAGTTTTCAGGAAGCTGTCAAGTTTCCCAAAACTCTAATTTTCACTTGAAAGCTCAAAGCTATCATTAGCAACCAATAGTTTCAGTTGTTTCCTTGGAATGATAGTCTCACTTTTTTTATTTTCCAGAAAATATCTGCCAAATATCTATGTCTGAATATCCTTAATCTGTGAATCTGTTGTTCTTTCAGGTAAAAAAAAAATTATGTTCCATGAGAAAAGTAGCTAGTTCAGCTTCCAGTTCAAATAATCACATGAATGCTTTTCCCGGAGCAACCATGATACTTCAGTATGCGGCACTTAGCTTCTCATCACACCGAATGTTAAAAGAACATGTACTCGAGGAGGATCAAGAGTTAAAAAAAATAACTTTTACTGCTGGTCAAGGACATTCTTAAGTGAAACTGGCATTGTGTTTTTGTTTTGTTTTGTTCTGTTTTTGGAGACTGTTGTAAAGGACAGAATGACCACTAGTACACACAAGAATCAGGAATATTGGCTTCAGAGTCAGGTAGATACAAATGTTACCCACCCTCCATGCAAATATCAACACAGTGAAATAAGCAAATGGCATTAGAGTTTCATTTTTAAATAGTTCTAACATTGAAGATTCCCTAAAGGATCCCCTAGGGGTCCATGGGACACACTTTGGGAACCTCTGGGTTACAGTAACATCACATTTCATCTTCCTACTCAGCCTTGCTTCTGAAGTTCCTCAAGAGATCAAACACTTGAAGGAAAGAACACAAAAGGTGAAAATCTAGTGGGGGAACATTTCAGAAAAGATATAGTCTACACACTGAAATGCATGAGCTAAGAATATAGCTTGAATTAAAGCACGTAGCTTAATTTAGCTTAAAAGGCACTTTAAAAAAACACAAAATGTGTTAAGACATTACAGACCTAATTAATATGTTTTCTAATAATAATCACCAGCATTTATTCAACATTTACTAAGGCACTGGCATTGTGCTCAGACCTTTGCCTACGTTAATTTGTTTGATCTTTCCAACAACTCTATGAAACAAATATAATTACCTCCAGTTTTAAGCCAGGAAACTAAGACACAGAGAGGTGAAGTAATGTGCCCCGAATTAAACTGCAGTAGAACTGCAATTACAAACTTGTTCTGTCTGAGCAGGAGGCCGGCACTTTCAACCTCTCTGCTTGCAGCACCTTGGGCACAGCTGGCCTCATAGGCTGAGCTATGTTACTCACTCTGCCGCTTGCCGAGGGCTAGATGCTGGCCTGCATCCATGGGGACTGGTCCCTCAGGGCAGATGCAGGCATCGCTGCTCTCCTCCAGGAAACCATGGCTCTGCCACACTTGCAACCCCTCAGGAGGTGGTATTGCCTCCCAATGACTCCCATTCCCTGCATCTGTTACAGCACCAAACTCCCCACAAACTATCAGCCCCTTCTCCCCAACCACCACCACCACCACACTTGTAACATATATAGAAATGTCTGCCCATTGACATCCTGGGGAGCTGCAATAAATATATGTACCTCCCTTTTCTTTTTCTTTCTTCTTTTTTTTTTTTTTTTTTGATTAGTGGTTTGAAAGTGAGACAAATTCAGTTTTAGTTAAAATCCATTCCCTGATAAACTCACTGCTTGGAACATTCATTATACAAAACCTACCTGCCAATCCACGACTGTCCCTCTCAGTCTCAGGGCGAGTCCCTACCCTGAGAGTGAGCCTGAGAAGAGTGGAGGCCCAGGGAGACTCTCTGGGCAGGGCTGGAAGCCAACATGCCCTGTCCTCAGTGCACTACCTCCCTGTCCTCCTCCTACCCCAGGATCTGGGCAATGTGCAGGTCAGCTGGTCTCCCCCTTCTTCTTTTTAAATATATTTTTATTGATTTCAAAGAGGAAGGGAGAGGGATAGAATGATAGAAACATCAATGATGAGAGAGAAACACTGATCAACTGCCTCCTGCACACTCCCTACTGAGGACCAAGCCCACAACCCTGACTGGGGATTGAACCATGACCTCCTGGTTCATAGGTTGATGCTCAACCACTGAGCCACACCGTCTGGGCGTCCCCCCTTTTTTCTCCTCAGGCCCCAACTTATGAAAGGACCTGAGGAGCACAGTTTGAGACCCAACAGCCTCAAGGCATCATCCACCCTGGAGGCAGCTGAATTTCTCTGGTTGTAAAAGACTTCCTCCAAAGGAATGCATCTTGGGAATTTCTGGTATGGAGATGGGAGTAGCACCTTCCCTGGGAGAGGGCAGGGAGTCCTCAGGGCATCTCAAACTAGACATGGGGACAGATGCCTCCCCTGGAAACTGTGTGGAGGGGTTGGGGGAGGAGAAGGAAGCTAACACTGGGAGAGTCTTTCCCCACTCTAGGCTTTGGTCCCAGGGAGGCCCAGACTCATAGATCACTTCATGGAGGTTTCCACTCTGAGATAGATACTTGGGCATGCGAGTCCCATTCTAGCCTTGATGAAGCCTGAGCCTAACAGTTAAAAGATTAGAGAGAAAAGTACCCAACTCTATTTAGAGGTTCAGATATTCCATATTTTTTATGCTATGAGAGAAGGATGTAAACAAGAAAATAAATCTAGGAGTTAACTTCTTTTACTCCAATTCAAGAGTCTAGCGTTTTGCTCCTTGATGTGGGGAGCTGTTTATAGGCTTGAAGGAGGGCACTAGGAGATGAGTCCTGAGGCTTCTCCAGCTCAGGTGAAGAAGGTGCTTGCTGTTTGCATAGACCAGATAAGGCAGCATCCTGCCTACCTGGGGCCGCCAACCTTGGTGCAAGTGAGTTCCTTGGGAGAAAGCAGTCCAGTAAAGCTGCCTTCCAGACCCAACAAACGCCCCAAAACTCAGCTCAGTGAGCAAGACCCTCCCTCCCCCACAGGAGGGCAGTCCTCCCAGCAGGGTTGCTCCATTGAGCAAATACAACGCAAGATGCCCAGCAAAATTTGAATTTCAAACAACAGATAATATTGTGTGTGTAAGTATGTCCCAAATATTGCGTGGGACATACTAACACTGAAAAATTGCTCTTTGTGAGAAGTCCACTTGGGACATGTTTATACTAAAAAGTTATTCATTATTGATCTAAAATCTGAATTAAACTGGGCATGCTATATTTCTTCCCAGCCACCCTATCCTCATGATCTCAAATCTTGGGCTTCAAATGTTCACCTTCTTGCCTATGAAACCTGACAGCCTGGAGTTTCCTTTTCCTTTTCGGAGAGGTGGGCCTGCTCAAGGCTGGGTGGGGAGGATAAGAACAGGGGCTCTTCACCTCTCTGAGTCACCCCTATGAGACAGAAACTCTGTAGGAAGACAAAGGGATCCAGAATCAAGCTCGAGTTTCCAGGGCCTCAGAAGGCCTCCCAGGCATTTCTTGCTACTCAACATCCAGGGGTTCTGGGCCACACAGGTAAACTCCAGGAGTACCGCACTGTGCTCTGGGGGAGGGATGGGGGATGCAAGCACCAGAAACTATTCTCTCCAGGGCATAGACAAGGAGGGAAGAAATGAGAATGACATCTATAGACTTTTAGGTAGTTCGGCCAGCACACCCACCACTACCCACTGAAAAAAGGGGTGCATCCCTGCCCTCCTCGCTTAAAAACCCAGGCAGGGACCCTGGGCAGTGGGATACATCCCTTACCAAGAGGGACTATATCCCAAGAGGGACTATTTCACCACAAAAGAAATCCCCTCTGAGGGGGTTCATTAAGTGAAGTCTCGGCTGAGCCTTTCCTAAGGGGCCCGGGCCTGCTGCAGCTGGACGCTCACTTAATCCCCATAAAATTCCAGTGCCCTCAGAAGGGGAAGGAATTAGGGATGTAAAATTGTTATCAGGAGGATTCAGGCGGATTTCTCATTGTCCACCTCCTCTATCTCCTCCTCCTCCGTGTCATGCTATTAAGAATAAGGCCTCGCACATATAGAATGCTTTACAGTTTCGAAAGAGCTTTCCTGAGCATTACCTGGGAGGCTGGGCAGTGCAGTGACCTGTGCAGTGACATGATTCCCTGAACCTTCACAGCTTCTGCTCCACAGCTCCTCACAGCCAAGTTCACTGGGCTAAACATTGTCGGCCTCACTCTTCCTCCTTCCCTTTGACACTCGCACACAAGCATGCTGGGCACATGCGTGTGCCTGTAGATGCTGATGTGTCTCCTCCATAAACCTAGTGCTGTCCCTGCACCCTTGGCCAGTCGGGACATGGGCCTCCAGCTCACTGAATGCCCCTCAGACCTAGGGCTCAGCATATGTAGATGACCCTTCCCTACCAACACCATGGATCCCCACGAGAAGGAGTTGGGCAGCTCTCAGGACATCACGCTGCAGGTGGGGGAGCTAGTCCCAAGGCAACTCATCCCAAGATACCTCTGCCTGAGGGAATCCTGGCTTCCTGAGAAAAATATTCCAAGAACAGCTTGGATGTATTGCACACCTACTATATGCCAGGGCATTTATACCACACTATGGTGCATGCTTCATAATTCTCTGATAGGAAAGTAGTGTTATCGCAGTTTATAGAGGTTGGAACTAAGGTTCAGAGCAGATCAGCATTTGCCTGAGGTCACACAGCCAGAAAGTGGCAGAGCTGGGATTCTGAGCCGGGAAATTTTTATTATCTATAAAGATTTTGTGGGTCAGGAATTCAGATAGAGCTTGGCAGGACAATTCTGTTCCATGTGACATTGACCAGAGTCCCTCAATGCTTTTCATTTGGTGGCTGTACTAGACTGGAGGTCCAAGATGGCCCCACTCACCTGCCTGCCACCTTGGCAGGACCAGCTGGCAGGCAGGGCTCAGCTGGGCCCTGTAGTCTCACGGTTTCTCTATGTACTCTCTCTAGCAGGGTAACTGGACTTCCTAAGCTCAGGAAGCCAAGAAACCAAGAAACAAGTGGCACATGTTCTTAAAGGCAAGGCTGGGCAGAGCCCATGTGTTACTTTGCCACACTCTACTGGTCAAAGTAATCACATTCCAGTCCAGATTCAAAGGGAGGAAAATGGGCACCATCTCTCCATGGGATGAATGGTAAAGCATTTGCTAGCATCCCTATTCCATCACAGGTGATAAGGAAACCCACAGATGTGACAGAAGCCAGGACTTGACCAGGCTACCCCTCTTTAACAACAAATCACCAACTTGCCCCTCCTGCCTCATTCTGGTGGGAGAAGCTGGCAGGCAGGGGACACCCAGAGCTCTGTGACAGGGCCACACGTTCCTGGGGCTCTTTGTCTGGGGGGTCTGGTGGGTGTAAACAATGATCATGACCAAAAAAGGGGCAGGGCCTGATAAGGGGCACACCAACAAAGTGTTCCAACCCTGATGCATAATCCTGTAACTTTTCTTCATAAATCATCTAAACGGGCCAAGAAGGCAGAGCAAATATGGCCTAATGATATCTACCATTCAAGTGACACATTAATTAATACCCACTCTATGCAGACATCACAGAACCTTCAGGAAATACGAAATCCACATTTGAACCTTGTACCTCTTGGCTTGCTCACTAAGGAGAGCTTTTTCCAAAATGGATCTGAGATACAATGCAACATTTAGCTGGTTTATTTCATTCCTTTTCAACCAACGAGTACAAAACACCCACTCTACAAAATCAGCATTGATGAGGGTTGGGGAATGAATGAGAAATAGTTGTTGTCTGTGGCCATAGGCAAGTCCCCTAAACTCTCTGGATCTCAATTTCAGTTTCCCCTTGTGTAACACGGACTCGCTCTATGATTGCTAAAGCCCTTCCAACATTTTAATGCTGGGAACTAGCGCTAATGACCTTTAAAAGTCAGATTCATGCAAAACCATTCATTTCCTCCCTTACATACCTAACAAATGCTTTTCTGCACAAAACATTTATCCTAAAGGGATATTACCCTGAGGGTTTGAACCTTCACCAGTTTTCAAGGCCAAGACTATGGAGAATTCTATCAAATCCTCCCTAGAGGTCAGAGCCTCATCCCACTGTTCCTCCCATCTCATGGAGATTAGAGACTCAGAGCAGACTTTTCATTTTCCATGTGCATCTTGGGGTAAGGAGATTGAGTTTCAGAGTGATTTGCTGTACCCTCTACTTTGCTTCCAGGGCCTGAGCCATTACTCTAACAATTACTCTAGAATTGCTAATTCTCTCGTTACTAAACAGTATGAGGGTGGCAGTGTCCCAGGTCAGGATGCTCCCCATGCCTTCAGAATGTGATTCCAGAACAACAGTCCATCCATCTTCTCCATAGGCCCTTTACCACCCCAGAGCTCCGGTCCCGGCCACATGGTCCAGCATTCCGCTGTCTGAATCAATCAATCAATCAGGGGAGCACAAGGCTGGATGAATGGTCACATCATGACTGCTAGTCAGGGCCTGCTGCCCACTTATATAAACGACTGCAGCCCTGGATCCCTGCCACTTGGGTCCATTGCTATACCTTTCTGAAGGTCCCAACTGTGGCTTCCACATTTGGATTTCCTGATGTGGTTGCCTGTTGTCAACACAACCTGCTATTCTTGAAGTTTCCTAACTAAGCACAAGGACTCCACTAACCAGAGGGGTTAAGGTACCTATTCCAAGTTCTGGCAGCTCTTCAGTGAAAGGCGAGGGCTGGGACATCCTCCAGTTCCATTGTTGTGGTGACTGAATTAGGAGCCCCCTCCATAGGTCTGAAGAGTGGATCTAATGGTAGAGGTAGGAGTATCTGAGAGGTGCCAGCCTGCAGGGCACACATCTCTCTCAGGCTCAGGGCACAGAGTACTGACATGGTAGAGATGGCACAGAAGCTACAGCAGTGTGACAGGTGTATCCCAGCTCCACCACGTCCTTGATTAATTACCCCACTGTCCGATTCAAGCCAGCCCTGGCAGCATGGTCAGATTGGCCCCAGCCCTCCTTGGCACTATCCACCTACTCTTCAGGTATAATATGGGTCTGAGGCTCTGGTCCTTCAGACGTAGGGCCCCATCAGCCTTGCCAAGCGATTTATGTTGATGCTTTTCAGTCTTCCCCATCCAACTGTGGGGGTCAAGAGTACCTTCTCATTTGTGTCTTCAGCATTTGACCCAGAGGCTGGCAACTACCAGAGAGTGTTCCATGGATGTTATGTGGCATCAGTGCATGGATGGAGAGATGGGTGGATGGAAAGGAGGATGGATGGAGAGAGAGAGAGATAAATGAATGTTAGCTCCTAAGGGGATTTCCATGCACTCATGCTCCTCCTTCCTTCAAACCTGTGGACCTGGCCAGACCAGATACTCCTCCCTCTTCTTGGTGGTACAGACAGCAGAGTACTGGAATGTTATAGACAGGTCTTCATGTGGACCAGCCATCTGACCCCTGCCACCAGCCCATATGCCACCATAGAATGATCTGTGACACATGCATCATGCAAGGATGTCTGTGGTGGCAGGAGATGCTAAAACAGTATCTCAAGGCCAATGGACACTGGGTTTCCAGCCATCCCAGCCTTCCCTAGCAACAGGAGCCAGATCTATCCCATTGAGTATGAGAGTGGCTGTGCTGGTGAGCAGAAGGGTCCTGAGTGGGAGACCATGCCCAAATACAGAACCTGCTGGATTTCAACCTCCTTCTCTAATTACCTAAGGATGTGCTCCTTATGGGGTACTTTAAGAATTAAGGTCCCCCTAATTAAAGGTAGTTCACTTTCTCCAATTCCATTTACCATTGCTTGTAATTATTGTAAATACTGGTTTGGAATAAGAGAATTTTCTTTTTTCCCCAGGCAATGCTAGCTTAACTTCTGTGGAATTAGGCAGCAAAAAGTCCAATTCCGTGGGTAAGAAGTTAGCCTCTCTCTATGGAAAAAGGCAGCAGACAAAGCCTTGTGGATCAGAGAAACCACAGACCTAAGTAGAGGGTTTTCAGTGCAGCAAATCACTCTGAAACAAGGGTGACAGCAGGTTTCTCTGCAGCCTCCCCAAGGACAAGAAGATGCAGGAGGGCAGGGGAAGGGAGAGGGGTTGCTTGGTGCAACTCATGCCAGCTCTATGTGAGCAGCAGAACCCTGAGGCTCTCAGGCCACGTGGCTCCAGGCCCTTGTGGGGTTAGAAGAATGAGCTCAGAATGTGGCCATGGAAAAGGCTGTGAGTTGGCAGCTGGCAAGGCAGGGCCCCTGGGAAGATATCTCTAGCCTGAATGGTGTGCGAGCACTCGGCCTCCTTCCTGACCTTCGATATTCAGGGATTCTCTGATCTTCTTCAGCTCCACTCAGCAACCTCCCTGTCAACTGTCCTCCTGCCCTTTAGCCCTATATCCTACTCAGGTCCCAGAGGCAGGGTCCATCCCTTAGTGTCACCTGCAGGAGAAATTTCCAAGGCACCCAGATGATGAGATATTGCACGAACAATCCAGCTACAGGGCTAGAGAGATCTGCCCATACACACCCAACTGCTTGCCTATTCACAAGTCCCCGTCTAGTGACCTTAAAAAATACTTGCTGCCAGGAGCCACAGCAGTTGCCTTGACAGGATCATCCGAGCTTGCATGCAGGGACTCCCTGGACTAAGCTATGTGGCAAGACCTGTTCAGGGTCCCTGTGGCTATGATGTGGGGCAGAACATTGTCTAGGTACTCAAGCTATCACTTTACCACAATCCACCTCCGAGTTTCCTGCATGGGGTTTCAGCCTCCAGTCCTCCCCCAGACAGAGAGCACCTCCTCTCACAGCCTTCTGAACCTGGCTACAGGACGCACAGTCGGGAGTCTGCAGTCCTCCCATAGGAAGCCAAGATTGAGCCTTGATCAGCACAGCAGCTTCCCCTGTGAGATCCTTCCAGGCATACCTGCCTGTACTTCCCAGCCCTCCTGCCCCTTGCCCTCCCCAGACAGGAGGTGCATATTTTATCTCCAATGGACCATGAAGTTCTGAAAGAGGCAGGCTGATTTATCAGAGACATAACTATACCGTTGAAATTGTGTCAATATATCTTTGCATAGTGGATTCTGAAGGATGCCCCTCCTCCCTCCGATTCCTCTGGTAAATCATATACACTTAGAGTCCCCAAATGCCTAAATATATATTTATCCTGTAAATCAGTGCAGCTTTGAAGGGGCTCATTTCTTTCCTGCAGAAATACAGGATACAGTTGCTAACCTTGTTTTTCTTTCCTTCTCCCAGTTGAAAAAAAAAAAAAGAAGAAGAGGAAGACGAGTAGAGAAATGAGAATTCTGAATAATGAATGTTTAAATATTGACGAAGGTTTGACACTAATGGTGTGAGGGAGAGCGTGCAGCACAATAGCTCCTCTGCAGCAGGATCTACAAAGAGAGGCATTTTGCTAGAACCTTTCAGGCCCCTGCCACGTGCCTGAATTCTCTGAGTCGGTGACATATTACTGAGCACTCGGGGGCCAGGGCAGAGCACGCTGGACTTGGATGGAACCTACTGGATGCAACAGAAAGGGCTGGTGATTTATTCTTCTTCACTTCCTGATACTCTCTCAACCTATTTGCAGACAATTTATTCGTAAAAAGTAGTTTCTTCTTGTTGTTTTAAGGATACCACTTTGGCTATCTCCCATCTGCTGGGGAGGATATTAAAGCCCATTGTGAATAAGGATTTAGTTTTGGATCAGTGGGGGTTCCTTCCCTAGAGCCTCCAAACCCTTGTGTTTTTCACAGCCACAATCCCCCCCCCCCCTTTATAGTCAGGAAGGTTGAGGCCTAGGGAATCAATATATCGGAGAGAGCAGCTGTCCTGTGAGTTTGCTGCAGGGTTAGATTGAGGGTTGATTGTGGGGACTCTAGTGGCTGTAACCATGGGAGGTCCCAAGGGGAGCTGACCTTTCCCTCAAGATGGTGCCCTGTCTTCAAAATGAGCTTTGGCCTTGAGTTCTCTGAGTCTAACCTCTGCCTTTGGGCCAAACCAACAGTACAGGATTGCAGAATCTACGCTGACTGTCGCTTTGCAGGAAAGGAATCCCCCTGCAGTGCCCTATGCCGACACAAACTGAATCCTGCATCGAAATCCAGTGATGCTCTCATTCCTTCTTGGTGATTGCTTTAGGTTCCTCTTCCCTGCCCCATTGTGCTGGTCACAGTCTTCAGGAACAGGGATTCTTGCCACTAATGTTATTACACTCAAATCTCAGATGCAAACATGTGCTTCTCTTTGCTACATCCTGCAGCTCCACTAGATGACAATAAACTACAGAAAAAGCCCAAACTCCCTGAGGACAAGGAGCATGGGGAAGGAAACACAGCACACAAAGGTCCACATACATTTTGGGAGGGAGGAGGAACACTGACTTAGAGGAATGGCCAAAATGTTCTGGCCTCCAGAGGGGCCATGTGAGCTGGTTGGTCACTGGAAGTCCTCAGAGGCACAGTTCTCCGAGGGTAGCGGTTGGGCATGATGGCAGAGATGCCTCTGCTCCAAATAAACAGAGAAGTAAAATGCCAGGTGACTGAAGAAACTGGATACTGACCCAGTGAATCGGCCCCCTTGCCACCTGACTACTCAAGAGCGACAAGTATCCGTCAACAAGGCCAGCTACGCTCATGGAACATCTTTATCATCGTTCAGTGCCACATGCTACAAGCTGAACAGATGGCCTGGATGCACAGATACGTATTTTAAGCATCCAACGTGAGACAGCAAAACTTACAAACAGAAAGGGAGTCCAGAAGAAAAAGCAGCAAAGTGGAACATTAAAATAAATATCCTCAGAGAGATGGGAAGACGTTACATTATGAAAAAAAGAACAGGACCCTAAGAAAAGAAATAGGTCTTAGGCAATAACAAATAAAGTCCTGCCTCCCAAAATCAGTAAAATGTGTGTATGGTAAAATTGAGGAAATCACCTGTAAAGAAGAAAGAAATAGAGATGGAAAATGGGAAGAAAATAGTTCAACAAAAGAAGGGGGACCCATTCAGGAGGTAGGAGGTCTCATATTTGACTAATGAGTGTTTCAGAAAGAGATGACTGATAAAAGAAAGAGAAAGAAATGATCCCCCAAAAAGCACTAGAATAAATTTTACCAGAACAAAGGACATCCAAAATGAAATACCGATGGTAGTGGGCAGACGATGAGTGCTGGCTGTGAAGTGTTAAAAATAAAAAACATGAACTCCTTGGATAGATAGACAATACCAAATGCTTCCATTGAAGGAAGCCACACCAAACAAAACACAAAATAAGAAAAATCAGAATATCCTTAAACATCACAATAGCAGCACTGACAAGTTGAGGCAAATCAGTGTCTTCCAATGGTTTTTAACCTAGAATTCCTACCAGCCGATCAGTCAAGTACAAGAGTCAAGTAATCTTTTCCAGCATGGCGAGAATAAAAACATTTTCCTCCAAAGCACACGCTTTTTAAAGAAAATCTCTGAAGGATGCACTCAAGCTAAACAGAGAGTAAACCAATAAAAGTGAAGGCATAATTAGACGGACACTAGATGTGTCAGGTTGATCACTCTGTAAGTTATATACATCTCTAATTACTATGCTGTACACCGGAAATGAACATAATATTGTATGTCTACTGTAATTGGAAATTTAAAAGAAAAAAATTGCCAAAGCCGGTTTGGCTCAGTGGATAGAGCGTCAGCCTGCGGACTGGAGGGTCCCGGGTTCGATTCCGGTCAAGGGCATGTACCTTGGTTGCGGGCACATCCCCGGTGGGAGGTGTGCAGGAGGCAGCTGATCGATGTTTCTCTCTCATCGATGTTTCTGGCTCTCTATCTCTCTCCCTTCCTCTCTGTAAAAAATTAATAAAATACATTTAAAAAAAAAAAAGAAAAAAATTAATGAAGACAAACTCAGGAAGCAGAGGAAGCAATGTTTTAAAGTAGCAAAGGAAAGTCCTGAGACAGTGACTATGCAACAGGACTGGAGAGCAAGATTTGAGGTGGAAACGATGGGATTTCAGGAAGAAGTGAGAAGAGCTGAGCATCTGGAAAGTAATATTGGCCACTACTGGCTAGATCTAAGTCTGTAGAAAGAAACACAGATAATGCATAGAAAATTAAATAAGTAAAGAAATGAGGAAATCATTAATCCCAAATTTTTAAAAAAGTATACACAAAAGAAAATAACCATACAACTACTCATCTCAGCATTGAAAAATAGTAGCATAACTATAATAGTGTAAATGATGTGGATTTAAACAAAATGTTACAAATTAACTAACTAAATAAGTAAATATGTATATATATATATATGTATATATATATATATCCTATATTTCACACATGTAGGTATCCCCAAGTCATATATAAAAAAAACTAAGGCATTACAGATATACAGGAGATACAGCAATTGATATTAACAAAATAAGAGAAGAGGGAGCATGTGGAGAGGGACAAAATAAGAGAAAAAAGTGCTCAACAACCATAAGAGGAATTCAGAAAACAGTGTCTAAACCGATATTAATAAAGAAATTGATATCAATTATAAGCACATAACTTAAAAAATATATATATATAAGAAACAGATCCAAGCGTTAAGGCACAGGATGAGGTGGGGGAGGTTGACAAGGGACTGATAATTTTTTTTTTCATTTTGGTAGTAATTGAATTCTTTAATCTATTACTTTGATAAAAATTAATATTAATTGACAAAATGAAAAGCAGCCATTCCTACAAGTGGGCCCACTCCCACATGGGAGTCCACCCCCTGGTGTTGGATGGCTGGAGGTCAAAGGAAAAGGGATCCTCCCCCCGTCCCCCCACCCAATACCCTGCCATGGCTGGGAACTGGCACACACCTTACATTCTGGCAACACTGGTTCTTGCTTCTAACCCGCACAGCTGAAAGGTTTTAAAGAAGGTGGCTTTAGCAGATTAGTTGGAACTCTTCCTCTCTGGGATTAAAATAGAAGAAGTAAAAGCCGAATTTTCACAACTAGAGCCACACCAGGGCCCTGTTTTCATTCCACTGCACAGTTTGTGACATGAAAATAAACAATACCGGGAAGGAGGTGTTTCTGTGTTTTTCCCATCTCTCGAGATGAAGTTGGGCAAAGGGTACGCAGCCAAACTGTTTTCACACCATGCCTCTACGGAGACTCGCACGATTTTGCATTTAGAGGGGATTTTCAGCACTGCCTGGTGCAGCCTGCAAACGGATAGCTGGGCTCAGCCGTCATTACTGCGAGGGGCCTGAGCAAAGTGTGGGCAGTGTGGACAGGTTCTGGAAGAGCTGACCAGCTGACCGTGTAGTTAAGGCTGCAGACGGGCCATTTTTCAGCGTGTCTCAGAATAGATGACTTCATTGGGCACCCCAAATTACAGCCTGAGCCACTGATAGAGTCACCTGAAACACCAACATACATATTAAAAACAATTCCCCTACAAAACAAGAACTATTTTTTAAAGCATTTGAATAGAAAGATGCACGGAGTGAGAATATTCACAAGGAAGGAGAATGGTGTAAAATAGCAGCTGGCCAGCAACGCCTGACAGTTTCTCCCAGATTCCATTGAGAAAGCCCTAAACACTAGACAAGGAAAAACTCAAAAGCCACTACATGAACTACAATTTGACACAGTGCTAATGCCTGGAGGGACTTCCACCATTCTAAAGCCATGGGAGAGAATAGTAAAACACCGATTTTTTCTGCTGGAACTCGAGCCTGACTGGATTAAGATAGGGAAGATGCTCTGTGCCTGCACCTGAGTTCAAAACACAAGTGCAGGTCACCCTCTGCTGCAGACGGCTTCGTGAGAGGGAAGGCATTTCACAATGTCTGGAGACGTTTGGGGCTGTCAGAGATTGAGAGCAGAGCATGTTCCTGGCATCCAGCGGGTGGAGGCCAGGGATGCAGCTAAACATCCTACAAGGCACAGGATGGTTCCCCACAACAAGGAATCATCTGGACTAAAATGTCAGTGGTTTCAAGGATGAAAAAACTGCTATACTGTGTGGAGATATATGTTAAGGCCAGGAAGTCTCCATTTCCCCATGATACTGAATCTCTTTCACTAACACATACATGCACATGTGCACGCACACACACACACTCTTAATGCACCTGAATACATTAGGTTTGAAGGACTTAATACTGTTATCTAAAGGAACTTCATAAAATCTGCAACTATTCACTCTGTACCCACTTATGCCCCTTTTGCCCTCTCCCACCTCCCACCACCCCCCTTTCCCTCTGGCTGTCACCATACTGTTGTGTCTATGTGATATAATTTGCTGATTTTGTTAACCAATGTTGCCCCTAATAAATTCAATAAAAATAAATAAATAAATATAAGATACAATAAAAATCTACAGATATTCAGGCAAGAGAAAAAGCAAAACACAATGAGACAAAATGCAAGTGCCAGTGAAGGGCTCACCTCAGATCCCCTCCACAACAAAGACAAGAACAGAACACTTCACACAACACCGCCCATTGAGCTTCGCAGGAAATGATGTGGTCTGCAATTTTATGCTCAATCCATATACCATCTAAACGTGGAGCAACAAGGACATTTCAAGCTATGCGTGAACTCTAAAACTTATAACATGTATCCTTCGAAAAAGAAAATACTATTTGAACACACACTCCCAGGGACTGAGTGATGAGTCAAAATGAAGAACTGAAGAATAGGAAAGCTGGAGGTGAGCGATAAAACCCATTTAAATGTAAAGTTCTCTATATTATTATTGTATGTAATGAGAATGAGGGAAAACAAATAACGTGAGTAGTAAGAAAGGGGATGGAGTGCAGAAACGGCATTTTCTTCCAGTTCAAAAAGAATCTCCCTGTACAGCACTGTGCTAATGAGTTGAAAAAAATCTCAACAAATTGAACAATCTTCCTGGAAAATGTAAATTATTGAAGTGTGACACAGGAAAAAATAAAAACCTTAAATGATCAATTATGAGTGTAGAATAAAGAAAACTACCAAAACGGGGGGTTCTTTCAAACTTTTAAGAAACAGATAACTGCATACTATATTGGGCTCATGAAAATATAGAAAATAAACTCTAGGTCATTTTATGTAGTAAACTTTATACCCAATGTGCCAATGTAACTATAAAACAAGAAGGGAAATTTGCATATGAATACAGATGTGAGCACCATGGCCAGCAAAGGTTTATCCTAAAATATATACTTTTATATTTTTATAAATATTAATCAAAACCTTATGTCAATTGACAAAAAGGAAAATATACTTATCTCAAAACATACTAAATATAGCCTTCTTTATTATTCTTTCAAGTACATATACATTATTTTTCTTCCTAGTTTTCTACTTTAAAACTACACTATCTATGTATATAAAAGCCTAAGCGACCATTATGACTGTTTGACTGGTTGCTATGATGACGCATTGACCACCAGGGGGCAGAAGCTGCTCCCTGGTGGTCAGTGCACTCCCACAGCCAACCTTCTGCGGCCTGCCAATGTCCCATGGTCCCTTCCCTCAGCCGGCTGGCTGCTCTGATTGGCTCCAATCAGGGCTGATCATCAGCCAGGCCTAGGGACCCCACCTATGCACAAATTTGTGCACCGGGCCTCTAGTTCTTAGTAATGAAACAACTAAAGTCATTTCCATTAAAATTAGGAAGAAAATGAGCTTGTTCCCTCTCACTAATGCTTTACACTTTTCTGGAAGATCAGGCCAAGGCAATAAGAAATGAAACAGAAATTAGAAATATAAGTATTAGAAAGGCAGAAAGAAATAATCACTGCTTCAGACAGTATGATGAGAGGCATAGAAATTGGAAAGGAAACAACTGAAAAATATCTTATAATTAGAAACGACGTTTTAAGAAAGTAGACCATTATAAAGGGGCAGAGGGGGAATAACCAGTTTTTAAAATCTACTTACAACAGCAATAAAAAAAAATACTGTATATCAAAAGCAATCAAAGACAACAAAATAGCCCCAAACTGTGGCACAAAAATGAAGAAAATTAAAAACATTACTAAGACATATAAAATAAGATTTGACGAAATGCGAAGAAGACATGCTTCTGGATGGAAGCTTGAATGCAATCAATTCCCAAAATAATATATAAATTTAAAACATAATCAGTGAAATTACCGGCTGTTGTTTGGTGGTAGGGAAAAGGCATTTATTAAAGAGAATGAAATTCAACCAAAAAAAAAATCTAAAGTCTTCTGGTTCAATGAATGGTCAAAAGAATTAAGAAAGCCTGTACAAAGAAGAATAAAGAAATGTAACCAAACCCTAACCTATTTTATAACTATTAGAAAGCACCAAAGAACTTGTATGCGTATATGCATAACCCATAGGCACAGATAATAGGGTGGTTAAGGCCTGGGGTTGGGCTAGAAGGGGACAATGCGGGGAAAAGGGACATATGTAATACTTTCTACAATAAACATTTAATTTTAAAAAAAGAAAGCATGGCACTGGTGTAATCATTGATAAACCGGGCACTGTAACAAAAGTCTTGAAATAGGACCCAAGTACATTTACGAAATTAATAAATGGCAAAGGAAACAGCACAATAGGGTAGAAATCGACTAGGACAACTGATTACTGGAAGAAAAATCAGACCTCATCCTATTACTATTCACTAAAATACATGACAGGTAGGCTGAAGAGCTGATATATAAACTAAAGCCATTTACAACAGGACTAAATCCATATATTACTCTGGGATTTATTTTAACGTTTTAATGAAGCAGTTAAAAAAACTCACAAAATATATAGCTGTAAATATACCTGAAGGACACTGTATGCATTAAAGCTCTGGGGAGAGAGGGGCTGATCACAAAAGGAAAGCTCCAAACATTCAGCACATAACAATGCAAAAATTCTACTATTAAAAATCATAAGCAAAATGCAATGGCAAACTGAGGTACTGAAGTATGCTACAACCTTGAAATTATTCTGCTAAGTGAAAGGAGCCAGTTATAAAAGACTATATATTGAATGATTCCATTTATAGGAAATGTCCCGAATAGGCAAATCCAGAGAGACAGAAAGCAAATGAGTGTAGCAGGGGAAGTAAGGACTTGAGGTGAAGTGGGGAGGGACTGGTGCTGACCATGATGTTTCTTTTTAGGATGATAAAAATGTTCTAAAATTGATTGTGGTGATAGTTACAAAATTCTACGAATATTCTAAAAGCCGCTGAAGCTGTACAGTTTAATGGAGTGAACTGTACATTATGTGAATTATATCTCAATAAAGCTGTTATTAAAAATGTAATGGCAAATAACCAATGGGGAGAATTAAGTGTAACATATTTGGGTAAATATTAATAATCTTGATACATAAGGAACACCTAAAATAATAAGTAAAACACTGACACCCTACAGCATTGGGCAAAAGATCAATGAATAGACAATAAATGACTAAAAATGATTAATGAACAGTGTT
The DNA here is from genome assembly GCF_963455305.1 of Plecotus auritus. NCBI lineage: Eukaryota > Metazoa > Chordata > Mammalia > Chiroptera > Vespertilionidae > Plecotus > Plecotus auritus. Next base: position 149,612,161 of record NC_137773.1, read on the forward strand.
TATTCTATTCAGTTAGCAGAGGTTCAAGAAACAATAATGCACAATGCAGCAAGTGGCAGACAAGACATTCTCGACAACGGTGGCAAACCCTTCATCTAGAGACCTCGCTGGAAAGCACCTTGGGAATGAACATTGAGGTCCATTACCGAATACACACCCCTTTGTTCCACATCAAGGAATCTGTCCCCAAGACATATGCAGAGTGCCCAAGGATCTATGAGGAAGTCCACAGCATCATTATTTGTGGATATTTGTAATATGAACAAATTAGAATGAACATAAATGCTCAAAAAGGGAAAAATGGCTAAATTCTGAATCAGCCACAAGACTGAATATTATGCAGCCATTAAAAATGATGTTCTCAAATAAATTTAATGACAGAGAAAATGGTCACAATATAATATGCAATGGGTAAAGGATGTAAAATTGCTTACAATACAATCCATACACCCACAATGCTAAAATGAAATACTACAAAGGGTTGGTAGAAATGATCTCTAAATGGTGGCATTTTGGGTGATTTTCGTGTTTTTTGTTTTTTTCTTATAGTTCTCCTATCTTCCTTGTTTCCTACAAGAGGCATATTTTATTTCTGTAACTGGAAAATAAGAAATGATTGTTTTTCTAGAATATCTTCCACGGACAAGTCTGTGGACAGAAGAGATGGATAACTGCAATGCAGTTCCTTTAAAAGCTAGCATCTGCTTTGCACACATATCCCCACGTCCCTTGCCCCAGAGTTCTGGGTTGGAGACAGTTTTAAAGGTCCACCCACCCTCCTGGGGGCAGCCCTGCCCTGCTCGACCAGCCTGGTTATTTAAATCATGGCAGAACACCACACACTGGGTGGCTAATAAACAACATAAATTTCTTTTTCATAGTTCTGGAGACTAAAAGTTTGACATCTGGGTACCAGCCTGGTCAGGGGAGGGCCCTGTTCTGGACTGCAGACTTCTCACTGTGTCCTCACATGGCCCACTGAGCATGGGAGCTCAATGGAGCCTCTCTCCTGAGGGCACTAATCCCATTTATGAGGGTTCTGCCCTTATGACCTAGTCACCTCCAAAAGGTTCACCTCCTAATGCCATCACCTCAGGGGATAGGATTTCAACATACACATTTGGGGGTCACAAGTATTTAGACCATAGCTCTGACAAAGGACCCCCTACTCCTACGCTCCAACTCCTCGGGGCTTCTTATCTCCGTGGGGCTGAGTTTCTCAAAGATTAAGCTGACAACACTGATAAGTCTGAAGGTCTTCTTGTCCAAAGTGGTATTTATTCTAACAAGAACACATTAAAGGCTAAAGAACTTTTAGAATCCAGTGAGAAGAAGTCTCATGCTTAAAGAAAATGTTATATATAATTCAAGTTCATAGTAACAGAGGAGAATGGTAGTTACCAGAGGCTGGGGGGAGAGAGTGAGAGGGAGTTATTATTTACTGGGTATAGAGTTTCAGTTTTGCAAGATGAACAGTGATCTGGAGATGGAGCGTGGTTGTATAACAATGTGAGTATACTTAATACCACTAAACTTTGCACTTTAAAATGGTTACGATAGCCCAGCCAGTGTGGCTCAGTGGTTTCACATAGGCCCATGAACTAGGAGGCCACAGTTTGACTCCCGGTCAGGGTACATGCCGGGTTGCAGGCTCAATCCCCAACAGGGGGCGTGCAGGAGGCAGCTGATCAATGATTCTCATCATTGATGTTTCTAGCCTTCTCTCTCTCTCTCTCTCTCTCTCTCTCTCTCTCTCTCTCTCTCTCCCTCCCCCCCCCCCTTCCTCTCTGAAATCAATATAGATATATTTTTTAAATAATGGTTAGGATAGGTGTATGTATTTTACCACAATAAAAAATAGAAAAAAATACCTTATAGTGGAATCTCAGGATGAGGTGGGAGCCCATTGGGCCCTCAAACCCGCTGCTGTGGGGCAGCCCCTCCCATGCCAGAGCGGGAGGCCGAGGCACAGGGAACACTATGCAGCCTCCAGGTATTTTGCTGCATCGCACACAGAGTGCGGCTGGGCAGCCTGTGATGGTTAAGCCTTGGCAGAAAGTCAAGATCACTCTGAACACACAGGTTCTCTGCCCCCCTCAACCTCAGCCTCTCCAAGCAGAGCCTCTGCCTGAAATCTCCATCCCTCAGTCCCCATTAGGTGGCAAGATTCACTCCTGTCCGGTGTTGATGAGGAAATGAGATCATCCCTTAAAGTCCAAGCACAATCCCTGTCACTCAGAAAGTGTTAGGAAATTGGTCAGTAAAGGAAATAAGCTCTGGATTTATTCAGCAGCTACCAGGCTAGCTGAACGAGATGAGATTCATGCCCTGTGCAGCTCAGGGACCGGCAGGAAAAGGAAAAGGTGGATCAGGAGTAACCATGACACAGGAAGATCGTGGTCACGGTGTAAACAGATAAGAATAAGCTCAGGGAGGAAGGCAATATTTGAGCTGGTCGTTGAAGAAGGGAGGAAGGCCATTACAGAAGGAAATCCCAGCATCAACAGGGTCCCCTCAGACAGAGGAGTGTCAGGTGGGCTGTGCAGACTATGCCCCTCAGGAAGCTTCCCGGGGATGTGGGTCCTTGCTCAACACATCCACCACCATAGCTGAAAGGCCTTGCTGGTCCCTCATCAGCACTGTCTCGCAGAGGACCTATGTCTCCATGGTCTCAGTTGCACAGAGTATGGGAAGGATGGGGGTAACTGCTGCTAGCTTCCAAATACAAGCACCCTTCACAGAGGAAGCTTCACAAACCTGTCCATCTGTGCAGGCCCACTATCCACACCACCTCCCACCTCAACACTCTCCTCCCCACCCTGTCCTCCCTGGAGTTCTCCTCAAAGCCCAGGCACAGTGATGCACCTACCAGAGATGGCAGTGGGATGACTTTAATGTGTCTGAATGCATGAGGGCCTCTCCCATTTCCATTTGTTTATTTGTTCATTTAACCAAAACATACTGAGTGTCCAAGTAGGCCAGGCCCTGTGGTGGGCACTTGGGAATGCCACGAAAAAACGACATAGTCCTTGACCCCAAGTATTCAGCCTTTAGCAGATAAGAGAGACAAAAGAAAAGCCCAACCCTGGCCAGGTGTTTCAGTGGGTTGGAGCATCGTCCACACATCAAAAGGTTGCAGGTTCAATTCCCGGTCAGGGCACATACCTAGATTGCGGTTCTATCACCATTTGGAGTGCATATCTACAATAATAAAAGAGTAAGATGCAAATTGACCGAACATTCGTGACGCCCACAAGCCAATCAGGAGTGAGTATGCAAATTAAGCCAACAAAGATGGTGGATTGATTTGCATACGTAGATGCCAAATGGCGGGGGGTGGGGCGGTGCCGGCAGCCAGGGAAAGGAAGGCCCATTCTTGCACGAAGATTCATGCATCGGGCCTCTAGTGGGAAATAACCAATCAATGTTTCTCACCTCTCTCTCTTTCCCTCTCTCTCTCTCTCTCTCTGTCAAATCAATAAACATATCCTCAGGTGAGAATAAAAAGAAAAGCCAAGCACTGAGGCCCCTGAGCACAAACAGGGATAGTCAGTTCTGCAGGGAGGTGAGAGTGGAAGGCTGCATAAACTGGAAGTGGAGGGTGGTGCCTTGCTTGCAACCATGGCAGGGTGGCTCCCTAGTTGCCCGCTTCTTCCCTTCACCCCCTGCATCCTCCCCCCCTCCATGCTGTGGGGAGCCACTGAAAGCTGACACCATTCTGCACAGGTGCCTGGGACACCTGAGCATGGAGCTGCAGCCATACAAAGCCCACATTTCGCTTCCCCTGGCATTCCACCTCATCGACACCCGAATTTAAGATGCATCAGAGGGCTCTGGCTGCTGGGAAATAATGATTTATCCTCTCACTCACACACACACTATTTGTACTGCTTTGTTCTCAGTTTCCCACACATTTAATTACCTCAGGATAAATCTGATTTCCCCTCTTGGAAAATCTCTCTTTTGTTTTCTTTTAATTTCCCTTTCTTTCACATTACATTTGACAGAGTTGCGAGAGACAACCAAGACGGATGAGCACGGAGGGTGGGAGAAGCAGAAAGCCAGCGTGGCCTCGCAGGCGGCACCCGGATGACGCAGGCGGCCCAGCTCCCCGGCTGGAGCTATAACTTAGAAGTGCCGCGTACTTATATTTAATTCAATAACAAATACTCACATAAAAATAACTTATTTTTATTCTGGGAGGGTAAGGCCTAAATTTAAACAATCTTTCCCAGCCTGAAGAAAAAGCCTGCCAATTCTGCCTCCTCCTCCTCCTCCTCCAGCTCCAGGCCTTCATGGCTGCTTGGAAACAGGGACAGGAGTCACCACTAGCTAAAGCTCAGACCAGCAGGGAGAAATGTCTGGAAATCTCTGCAGTAAAAAAATACTTCTGGCCGAAGTCATGAGAAGTAAACATAACACATATTCTTAAGGGAAAGAGGTCCAATGGATGGGGTGTAGCCCTGCTTATCGTGTGAAATTCTAATTCTGGTCTTGAAAGAAGAGGGGGACAAGGCTATTGAGTTCCCTGGCAAGTGGGAGGAGCCTGAGCCCTGGGAAGGAGGACCCTGCCAGGATTTGGGCCTGGGCCTGTGTGGGGAGGGCATTGCCCTGCCTGATTTTTTGGGCCCTGGACAGGACAGGACTCTGGCCTTGCTTCTTCTACCTGTCACTCATGTGCTGAATGGCCACGGGAACGACAAGAGGCCCTTCTCAAGCCTCAGTCTCCTCACAGACCCCCCTTCCATTCTGACTCCACTGCAACCAGCTGTCCAGAAACGCTGGCCAGGGTGGTGGTTGTCATGGTTATTATTTCACTCAAGTCAGATCATTTGTTCCCCTCCACCGAACTCTCCAGTGGCCTCCTTCACGGGGAGCGGGAATGAGCTTCAGCTCAAGTCTGTGTCTCTGCAAAGGCGGTTTTATTGGCAAATGGTGAGCCAGGAGAAAGTCTAAAACCACCAAACCCACTGACCCAGTTCCTTGAGGGAAAGCTGCATGCTCCCGTTATGTCATGTGCTATGTGTGCATAGCTGTGCTTCATCAGAAAGCAGGGACTGTTGGCTGGAAGTACCTCAGAATGGCCAAAACCTCCCTTCGTCAGTGGAGTTTCAAGCTATGACATCATTACTGATGTGGCACTTGACCATCTCAGAGGGAAGGGGCACCTGGCCCTGGCCTACTTCTCAGACTACATCTCAATGGCTCTTCTGTTCACTCTATGCTAGAGCTACCCTGTGCTGGTCCTGGACCTGGACAAGATCTTCCAACCTCAGGGCCTTTGTACTTGCTGGGTCCTCTGCCTGGAATGCTCTTCCCAGATAACCTACCCATGGTTGGCTTCTAATTTTTCTGCCCTCAGCTCAGATGTGACCTCCTCAGAGAGGCCTCCCCTGACTACCCCTCTAAAGCGGCCCCAGTCCCAGGCACTCTTTCTTCCATATTCCTTTCCAGCCCTGGTCTTGGGTTGAAATTCTTTTGATTTGTTGCTGAGCCCTCTACCCCCACAAGAAAAGGGGTATTTTGTAGGCGGGGGGGGTGTTGAGACTAGAAGGGCCTGCTCCTTCTTCTCTTTTCTCCAGGGACATGGCCAAAGGGCAGATCCATTAAAAGCAAGCCAACATGAAACACTTACGTGATTCTTGCTAAAGACATATATTCAGATTGTGGCCATATTGGGGGCCGAGCCTGAGAGTCTAGCCCCCACTTCTGGGCTCTCAACTTGCCCCTCTTCTAGCCAAAGAAACACCAGCCAAGCCCGACACTTCTTCCTCATGCTTTCCTTCTGGCCTAACCCTTCCTCCTCTTAACCTTTTCTTGGATCTCCCTTGAAGTGTTATCCCAAGAGAAAAGGACCGCTTTTCTCTGAATGCATACTGTGAATGAAAGGCACTTCCTCCCACCAGGCAGGCAGCCTTCAGGCCAGTGCTTCTTAGCCCTGGCAGCTCATGGGAATCACCCGAGAAGATTCTTTAACTACTACTGCCTACTCCCATGTGGGCAGCAGGGCAAGGGAAGGGTGGGGACTGGCATCAGTATGTGTTTGAAAGCCCCAGGCCTTGCTCAAGTTCACCAGGTTAAGAAGCCCTGGATCAGTGCTTTAAGGATATGTGCTACCTTTTCATTGGGAAAGATCTCTGCCTGCTCTCAGGGGAATGCCAAAGGCCATTAGGTCAGTGTGAGCAACCAGGGAGTCTCAGACTCCAGTTAATGGGCACTACTAATATGCCCAGTGACTTTAGAAATGGACAAGCGGGCACTGGATGGCAGCAAGAACAGTACAGAACTGGAGGAAAGGAGCTACAGCCCTGCCTGCAAAGGGGTACCATCAGGCTCCAGGTCAACATGGGAGGGCCATGCAAAACAGGAGTCAGGACCTGAATCTGGGTGCCACATGTGGTCTCCTAACACCCCAAATACATTTGCAATCATCTGTTTGCAAAGATATGTTGCAGAAGCTGGCAGCCAATGCCCTTTTGCCACTAAAGACAAGGGATAAATCTATAATTGGCGGTGATCAGCAATCTCTCCTTCTTGAGGTCTATTAAATAAGAAGGAAGAAAAATAAAACCAGAAAGCAAAAACTAAGAGAAGTAGCTGTAACAACCCATATATGAGTGGGTGATTTGTGCCTCCATGAAAGCTGGGCTCTAGGTGAGTTGCCTTTGTTGAATGCCAGGACCTTGCCTCACACTCCGCAAAGGCCTGGCGGCACCTGCTCTATAAATGAAAGGCACATGCTCCCATCAGGCAGGCAGCCTTCACAGTGGGAGCCATGAGGAACCGTGATCTGGAAGCTGGACAGGCACGTCTCTGCCACCAGTGCATAAGCTCCATGAGGGCACACGTCTCCCAGTGTTTAGCAGTGCCTGCCACCAGTACACACTCAATAGCCATTTACTGAGCTATGAACGGACACTTCTCAATCCACTCAATAGGTATGGTCTTCCTGCTAAAAGCAGCCTTGCCCCTAAGAAACACCTGGCTAACCCAAAACCCAGCACCATTCATGGATCAGGGAGGATTCCTGGCTGCAAGCAACAGAAATGGACTGTGATTAAATGAAAACAACAAACAAAAGAGAAGAGGAAGGCTGCCTGTTGGAAAGCTCAGGAGCAGTGCTCAGAATCACTGGGAAGTCAGGAGACCAGGCAGGCTGGGCCCCAGATCCAGAGCTGCATCCCAGGGAGGGTCTGGACCTGGCTACACATTCCCAATGGTCCCTGTGCCCTCCCACCCTCCCTCTAAGTACACAGTGTAGATACAGCAAATGTCCTAACTCTCTCGAATCTTTAAGTTGCTCCCTCAAAAGTCAAACCCTCAGTCAGGAGCATCTAGGTAGCTGGGCTGAGGTTGTGTGCCCATGTCCTAGCTCCACGAGGTGAACAGAAGGACCACCAGGCCCTGACACTCTCCAGGTGGGCACCCCCCTCCATACTTCAATCGGAGAAAAGTGTTCAGATTCTGGGTAGTACCCCCATCCTACCACCAGACATATGTCCATTACAACTTGGAGTCCCATCTTCAACTTCCAGAATGGCTTTTTTTTTTTCCATCAGACTTTTAAAAAGAAGATGAATTTAAGTAGTAATAAGCTCTCTTGCTTGATGTATAATTGAGTCAGTTTTGCAATCCAGTGTTTACAATATGCTAAACCCACAGCCAAGAGGAAATACTCCTGCAGTCATAACTTTAGCCTCCGGTTACCAAGGGAAGCTGCGTCTTGGGGGAAATGTTTAGAAAGAAGACAAGCACCTTTAGAGAGCTGGGTTGTTTCCAGATGTGGGCTAGATGTGAGGGAGGGTTGGTTGCAATCTTGGCTGGAGGCAGGGTCTAACAATGACTGTTATTTCCTTGTAGAGTTTAGCTCCCTCCAGGATCCTCAGCCCAAGGGCTGACACCTCCTCCTTCCCCCCTCCTGCTCTCCCTGAGTGTCTGTCTAATCTGTCGCCAACTCTCCCAGCTGTGTCCTCTGACGTACGCACTCTGAAGCATGCAGTGGTTATACAGTGTGGGGCTGCTGCCTTCCGGTGCCTGCAATCTGCTCACCTCCCACCCCCCATAAGCAGCGCTGATTCCACAGCTGTTCCAATGCGAAGGCAGGCATCACTGCTGGCACTGCAGGGGCAGACCACACATGAGTTTGTCTCAGGTGGAACCTCTGTGCCATCCTTAGTCCCCCGATATCTGTTACTAAAGTCTGACACAGTGCGGTCACCATCACCTGTTTCATGACGTTAGGTAGAAACAAGGTGGGTCAGTAACTCCCACTTCTGTGCTCTCAACTTTCCTTTCTCACAGTGGAGATGAGCCCCCTCCTGTTTGCCATGATCCTAAATGAGTCAAGGTGGGGACTATTTTGGAGATCACAGGGACTCCTTTCTGAGATGGTCAAGTGCCACCTCGATGATAATGTCATGGCTTGAAACTGTACTGAAGAAGGGAGGTTTGGGTCATCCCTGAAATATTTCCAGCCAAAAGTCCCTGTTTTCCATAAAGCACAGCTATGCAAATATGGTACATGTCATAATGGGTGTGTGTGACTTTCACCCAAGGAGCTGGGTCAGAGGGTTGAGTGGTTTTAGACTTTCTCCTGGTTCACCATTGGACAATGCAACAGGCTTTGCAGAGAAACAAGCTGAGAAGCTTGGGCTGCAGTTTATCTCCCCCCACCCGAGGGAGGTGGCTTTGGGGAGCCTACCAGGAGCTGAGGCAGTGGGGACAGAGTGCCAGGCACCTGCTGCTCATGTGTGCCCCCATCAGCCATGTTAACTGGGGAAAGGGGAGAAGAAATAAGCTAATTAAATGTGTAACAAGTTCAGCCACATCCTAGCCTCAATCAAGACAGAAAGGTAGAAGGAAGTAAAGTTATTTCTTAAGCCCTCCATCTCCTCCCACGAATCTCTAACTAAATGCTCAAAGTATAGAGGCTATTTCTTATAGGAAGAGGGGGAAAAATCAAGCTTCATTAAAATAAAGAAACAGCTACCAATCCAAGCCACATACCAGAAAATGCGCTGGAATTTAGAAGAATATTGAAGGCTGACACAAATGTCCTCAGACTTTGGGCAAGAGTTGGATTCTCTAAAGGCAAATGTTACGTCCTGAATGGTCCTCCAGTGATATGAGAGCTGCGAGGTGCAGGGGAAGGTGTGGATGGATACCTGTGGACCAACTCAGAGGGTATTCTTCTCTCCACCGGTGTCTCTGCCTCCTCCCACCCCCAGCTCCAGCACCTCCAGGGTGAGGGCTCCTGGCTGAGAGGAACTTCCAGAAGAGGGTGGAGGAGGCAGGGAAACGGTCTCAAGGGGTGACAGCCCATAGCACCTGTGACAAAAGGCACACACCATCACACACTTTGGTAGTGCTCTGAAGGAGAGACCCAGAGGTAGAGCACTGCCCATTTAGAGGCACCCAGGAGAGAATGGGAAGTTTGAAACTGCCATTTGGGAAAGTCCAAATACATCCTAAGACCAAATCCACACACATCCTGGTGAATCACTAAGCCTCGAGGATAAGGAAGGAATACTCTGGACATCCAGATGAAGAAAAGGAAATCACCTAAAAAAGGTAACAATCAGGCTCACCCTAAACTGCCCACAGCGCAAGTCAGTGCTAGAAGGACATCCATGATTCTGAGCAAAGGAACGTATGTGACTATGTATCTTAAACCCAGGGGGGTGTTCCCTACCCTGTGCACACAGGTAGGCAAGGAGATCTAAGCATGCTCCAGAATGCCGCAGTTCAGTGAGTGCGGGAGGAAAGAATCAGGTAAAACACAAAGTCAACAAAAGAGCTGAGAGCCTCTCCATCAAGTGTGGTCCTTGCAGCCAAAGCATTAACATGATAAGAAAGTGTGCTAGAAAAACAGACCCTCAGGCCCCACCTCAGACCTACTGCACCAGCATCTGCAGTTTAACCAAATTCCCTAGCGATTCATAGGCCCTTTAAGGTTTGAGAATGATCACTCCCCTCAACGAAAAAAGCCCCAGGGGAAGGACAGGCAGGTGAGTGGATAGAGGAAGATGAAGCACCTGAGCATGGCAGCAAGGAATGGATGAAGCAGCTACAAGCCTCGTCCATGTAAAAACAGTAGCATAAGACACCTAGAGGTGCAGGGAGGGGGCAGGACATCAATAGAGACCATGACATTTTAAATCTGGGAATAAATCTCATCTTCCTCCAACTAACTAAAAAATAATTTTACAGAAAACTATTGCAAACAATTTTAAAAATGTGTAATGGAGAAAAATATTTCTGAACTTGAGTAATTTTTGCAGCTTCATTTAATTTTTTGTCTATTAAATTCAATTCAAACTAAACATAATTGCTTTTAATTTTAAAATGTGTACAGTAAGATTCTATTTTGGTAAAAGTGCTTCAATCTACTTAATTAGCTATCTTTCTATCAGAGAGAGAGAAAGAGCTATGATAGTCACCAAATGTTAATAATTTTTCCATGGTGAAATTTGAAATAATTTTTTTCTTTTTCTTGGTGCTTTTGCATATTACTTGATTTTTTTAAAAAAATAAGATTATATGATTTTTACAAAAGAGGTTCTTAGAAAGCATTATCAGAAAAGTACGTTTTAAATAACAGATTTAAATGATGTTCTAATTAGTGCTTAAATTTTATAAATCTCAAGGAAAAATAATTACAGTGATGTTAAAAGAAGTCAAATTGGGAGATAAGCTGCTAAAAACTTAACTGTTCTAGATCCACTAAACACTTCTTTCCATTATCCTATATAATGAAAGGGTAATATGCAAATTGACCCTAATGGCAGAATGACGGGTTGCTATGACACGCACTGACCATCAGGGGGCAGATGCTCAGTGCAGGAGCTGCCCCCTGGTGGTCAGTGCACTCCCACTGGGGGAGCTCCACTCAGCCACAAGCTGGGCTGAAAGCTGTGAGTGCAGCGGTGGTGGTGGGAGCCTCTCCTACCTCCTTGGCAGCACTAAGGATGTCCGACTGACGGCTTAGGCCCACTCCCTGTGAGGGCTCCTGGGCTGCCAGAGGGATGTCTGACTGCCAGCTTAGGCCAGATCCCCTGGGGAGTGGGCCTAAGCCAGCAGGTGGACATCCCCTGAGGGGTCCTGGACTGCAACAGGGCACAGGCTGGGCTGAGGGACCCCCGGAGTGCACGAATTTTTGTGCACCGGGCCTCTAGTAAGGTATGAGAAAACCCTTGCAATGTTTCCTGTTAAAAATCTCCTCCAGTAATTTTGCTAACTCTGAATCTCTCCAGAGCTCTGACCTCCGAGGCTGGTATCTGCAGCTTCGGAGTGACCCATCCTCCAGGTTGCCACTCTGACTGAGCTCACCAAGGCTTCCCTTCATTTCTCTGTCTCCTGCTGCTCTCTGCACCTAGAACAGCTAGACACAGGAGAGCCGAATATTGCATCCCCTTAGCTGCACAATAACACACCCAGAGCTTTAAGCCATGCCCAGACCACAGGTTCTCACATTTTGATGGTTATCAGAATCACCCTGGGAAAACAGTAAAAATGTCATAGCCCAGCCCTGGCTGGTGTGGCTCTGTTGGTTGAGTGTTGTGCCGTATGCTGAAAGGTTGCCGGTTTGATTCTATGTCAGGGTACATAGCCAGGTTGTGGCTCTATTCCCAATCAAGGTGCACATGGGAGGCAACCAATTGATGATTCTCTCTTCTCTCTCTTCTCTCTCTCTCTCTCTCTCTCTCTCTTCCCCCTCCCCCTCTCCCTCTCTCTCCCCCTCCCTCTCTCCCTTCTCTTTCTTAAAAACAAAAAACAAAAAACAACTCCATAAAAACATATTTGTTTAAAAATATGTCAGAACCCATGCCCCACCATCCTTTAAGGCTCCTGGGGACCTCATGTGCTTTAGCAGCTCGCCAGATAATCCTGATCCCCACCAAAGTGTGAGGACCGAATCAGACTGCCAGTGAGTTGGGGCGCTGGCAAACTTCCAACCTTCCAGAAGGTTCTAATTGCGGCTGGGGCTGAGAACCACTGCCCTCACATCTGCTCTTGGATCTAATGGAAGGATGTGGGTTTCTGCAGCTCCCTTTCTCCTCAGGCAGCCGGGGGCCCTGTGACTTTGCAACAGAGCATGACAGATAGGCAGGTCCATGCCCCTGTTGACCACTCCTGTCCAGTGAAGCGCCTGCCCACACTGAATGCACTTATCTTGCTGAACCCAGATAGGTGACTTATGTTCTCCCACCTCAAGACATACTGAACCTTTGCTTAATGACACTGATGTTGTTTTTTAGATCAGTCTCCGCTATTCACTCTGATGAAGCAACTGAAGACCATGGTGTCAGGTGGTGGCAAAGCCCTCCTTGACTCAGACCTTCTCCCACTCAGCTAGGAAAGGCTACTAGTGTATTCAGAGCCTGATGAGACACCTTTTGAGATAGATTACTTAACACCTCCTCCTAGCAGTCACTCTCACTGCTCCCACTCTACTGAGAGAAGATGCCACAAGGGACCAAGGCCCCAGAGAGATTGCCCTAGAATCTGGAACCCCTGGGGCTTTCCAATTCCTCTTTCTAGAAGCTGAAAATGCCAATGCAGCCGTTGGCATTCATCCCATAGTATGACGAAGGCTGAGCTTCTCATGGCCATAGAGTGAAGTGGTTGAGAGCACACACTCTGGAGCCAACCTGCTTGGACTTAACCACTAACATTATGACTCAAGGTAAATCATTAAAGCTTCCTCTGTGCCTCAATGTCCTTATGTGTTAAATGGGGTTAATAACTACACCTGCCCCACAGGATGTGTGAGAATAAATGAGTACATATATGTAAGTGAGGACAGGATTGTGTCTGACACATAGACAGCTCCCTGTATGTGAATATGTTTGCTATGATTTTTCTCTAATTGTACCTACGAGTCTGAGTACAACTGGCCTTCTCTCTCCTTCAGTTTCATGCACCAAGCCAATGCTTTGCCGGAGTGTGCCTCACTTCTCTGGCACCAGCTACTTCTTTCTTAGTAGTTAGAACTCAGGCACTAATAGCATCTTTTCTGTTTTTTCCCCACCTCTTCCCACTGTCCCAGTCATCCTGACTTCAGCAGAGTACCTGAGCCCCTCCTGATTGTGCCATGAACCTGATGGTTGGCTGAGACCCCTAGGCACCTCATTAGTAATAATTCTGCTAAATAACTGTAACCCGTCAGCCTTGAGAAATGGGATAGCATCACCTGAGGCCGCCCTAGGTCCTGACCTAATCAACATGTTAATCCATACAGTGAAGGAAAAATGTGTAAATGAATGTATATCAAATCAGGAAGTGACAGAAAGCTGGACGAAATGGCTAAAATGCTGGGGAGTGAATTAAGATTCACTCAGACTGGTCATGGGGGTTGGAATTCTGGACTGAAGCCAAGAGAAGGTGATCTTTAGACAGGACAAGTGCACATTGTAAATCAAGAAGCCTGGGCTGTGCAGCACACTATGTAAAGACCACCGAGGTGTGCCAGGTGAAAACTGAGTCCTGCTCTGACCCAGGGCAGGGCTGCATCTCAGAAAGGGCATCCCACTGCCCTCTGAATTCAGGAGGTCCCTTCTAAGGAATTCTGTATTTCCGTAGAAGCCGTAGAGTAATAAATGCATTGGTGAGTAGAGTTTGCTGATAATTCATTTATTGATGGATCCATTCACCATTATTTATTTCAGACTTTACTTTTGCAAGTAACTGTCTACTAAAAGGACCACTTGGTCTGGTTCTTCAGAATGTCTAAACTTAGGGGTTGGAAGACCAGGAGGTGCATTTGACGGAGCATAACCTTTCTAACAATCAGTAAGGAGTGGGCTTCCTGTCACTAGCTGTGTACAGAGGCTCTCAAGGCTGGGAAGGGAGCATACCAAGGACTCCTACTGTGTTAGGGCCTCTTCCAAGGCGCCATTCCATGTTCGTGAATCATATGATAAAGTTGAGGCAACAAGTAGAGGGAGATTGCTGGAGGGGTAAACTGAGTCCTAAATCCTCCTTTCATACCCTAGCCAGCCAGCCCTCCCTTGTGCCTCCTGACCTATTTCTGTTCTGACCTAGGACTGAGGGGGCTCCTGATGTGTGGAGTCTCTGACACTCACCATACACATGGCCTAAGCAGGGGTCCTCAAACTACGGCCCACGGGCCACATGCGGCCCGCCGAGGACATTTATCCAGCCCATCAGGTGCCGCTGCCTGTCCTGCTTAGCAGCCGACTCGTCCCGGGCCCGCAGTGCGCATAGGAATTTGTTCATAGTTTTTTTTAAAAAAACTATAGTCTGGCCCTCCAACTGTCTGAGGGACAGTGAACTGGCCCCCTATTTAAAAAGTTTGAGGACCCCTGGAAAGCCTAAGAGGAGTGCAGATTCAACCTGCAAGAGGAACCAGAGTTCAGCTGTCAGGAGGCAAAGATGAAAATGTTCGATATCAGATTGTGGTTGGTATCAAGCCAACCTCATAGTTCGTATGTCATATGTGCACTACCTAGCACAATCTTTTGAAAGAAAATTTGGCATCATATATCAAAATTTAAGAAGCCCATGCTCTTTCCCTCTGTAACAGCTTTCTGGGACTATATATACGGACGTCCTTGCATTCCTGCAGAGCGCTCTATTGGACAAGGATGCCCAGTGCAGCGTTCTTTTTTTAGGTAAGGCTTCAGCAGCATATTCCTATGTTTCCATCATCCTTTCTTTTTATTGTATTGAAATATATGTAACATGATAATGTTCATTTTAAATATTTGCAACCACATAATTCAGGAGATATTAACTACAGTCACAATATTGCCTAACCATCACCACTATCTATACCCACAATACTTTTATCATCTCCAACATAAAACTCTGTACCCATTAAATGATAACTCCCAGTTCCTCTTTCCCCTTGGCCCCTAGTATCCTCTATTCTCTGTTTGTCTCTATGAATCTGCCCAATATAAGAACCTCACATAAGTGGAATCATAAATATGTGTCCTGCTGTGTCTGGTTTCTTTCACTTCGCAATGTTTTCCAGGTCCATCCATGTTGTAGTATGCATCAATGCCATTCCTTTTTATGGCTGAATAATATTCCATTGTATGTGCAAGCCATATTTTTGTACTCATTCATCTCCTGATGGACACTTGGGGTGTTTCTGTCATTTGGCTATTGAGAATAATGCTGCTATAAACATTTCTGTACAAATGCCTATTTGAGTCCTTGCTTCCAATTCTTTTGTGCAGTACTCTTTTCAAAGGCAAAAAGATTGGAAATAACCAAGAGAACTATTAATAGGGAATTAGTAAAATAAGTTATTGTACATCCACACATTAGAATACTATGCAATCCTAAGAGTGAGGCAGGTTTGTGAGCCTTGGTATGGAATCACCTATAAGATATATTCTTATGTGGAACAGCAGGAAGGAGCAGCAGCATAGAGGAGTGCAGAGGCAGGAGGATCTGTAGGTGTGCCCGATGCAGACTGTCTCTGGAAGCTCACAGGAGCCAGGGAGAGCAGTGTGGAGGGCCCAGGGCCAAGGGTCAGCAGTGGGCGGAGACTTACTCTTCACCATATGCCCTTTGTACTGTCGGAAATATTTTAAGGAACTGAATGTTTTGCCTTCTAAAAATTAATCCATATGTTTTTTAAGTGGCACGTGAATGCTTAAAGATCCTGAATTTGGCCCGACCAGCATGGCTCAGTGGCTGAGTGTTGACTTAATTTGAACCAGGTCCCCTTTTGATTCCCAGTCAAGGCACATGCCCAGGTTGTAGGCTCGATCCCCAGTAGGGGGTGTGCAGGAGGCAGCTGATCAATGATTCTCTCACATCGTTGATGTTTCTCTCTCTCTCTCCCTCGCTGAAATCAATAAAAATATATTTTAAAAAAGAGCCTGAGTTTGATCATGAGTAAGGTGGGGATGCCAAGCAGCCCTGGGAAACTGATGCAAAGCAAAAATGAAGCAAACAAAAAGGTCTGACATTTATCCCTTCAAGCCTACAAATATCACTGCTGCTGCCCCTATCTTCAAACACTGAGCTCGCTGTCCACAGCTTCCTGGATGTGCCATCACCTTTCAATCCCAATGCCCCTGTTTCTTTTCTTCCTCTCTCCCCAGGAAAGTAATTTAGAGAGCTGCAGGATGAAGGGTATGGGCTCACCCTGCCTGGCTGCTCATGCTTGTTTCCCAGAAAGGAGAGACCATCGAGTGAGCTTCAAAGTCACAGAAACCCCCTGCCCTGAGGAGGGTCAGGCTCCCTCTCGAGAGGCCTCAGTCATCCTCCTCCAGGTCAGGTATGTAGAAAGGTATCTGCTCAGGGCCAGCGGAACAGACCTCTTGGGAGAATAATAAAATCACATTTGAAAATGAGATGAGGAAGGGAGTCAGAACAAAAGCTTAGGAACAGAAAAATAAGGTGGAAGATGCAGAAATTGGTGCTCTGTATTCTAAGGGCTTCCTGGCTCCTAGCAGGGCTGGAGATTAGTGTTGATAATAGCTTCGCCATAGGACCAAAAATAAAATCAATGGAACTGAGACCGAGGCAGATCCATTTATCTTCTTGGGGTAAAATAGAAGGTGTGATTTTAAAAAGACAAATTATACCAAATGTGTGTAATTGATGTGCATACACAGAACCATGCGAGGAAGGCCAACTGCACACAATTGCACAATATCAGGCATTATGCTCATCAAGAGTTCCTTGTAACAATGCCAACCCCGGGCCACGGTTCAAGTACTCTGGAGAGTAGTGCTAGGCGTTGAGTTCTAGAATACGGTGCATTATTTTTGCCTGGTTAATTATTTGTTTGAAAGGGCGATGAAGAATACTGAAAGGAACAGCCAAATGGCAGGTCCTGCTTTATCATGAAACTACTTGATTGGGACAGGACTCCACAGCTCACTTAATCCATCCCTCTGCCTTTCGTTCCAATAGACTGTCTACCCCTCAAATAAATGTTTGCCCTTAGCTTAAAGCTTATACTTATGTAATTTTTTTCTCACTTTGCTATATGTACACTCTCATGGGCAGGGATGCTGGCCTCATCACCCCCTATGGTGTCCGTACCTGACACACACACAAGGGTCTCAAAGATGTTTGATTGAATAAATGATGGATTAGTTCATTGAGATCTTGTTGTCCAACCCAAGAAGGCAGAAGTTCAGAGCTGGGTATTTCAAAACCAGTTTTCTTGCTCAGCTGACAGTGCTAAACCAGTCACGTTCAGGGGTTCAAGTTAGTCCTTAGAAAGGTAAACTACCAGAAAGGGGATAGACGAGGGTGCAGGGGGGTGAGGAGAAGTGCTGCCCGGTGTCTGGGGATTGGGGGATCGAGGACAAGGACCATCTCCACAGAGATCACTGTCTGTCCACAGCTGACGTGCTTACCACCTCTGGAGACAGTATGGAGCAGTACCTACACCACCTGAAAGGTAAGGAAAAGAGCCACTTCCTGAAAGCTTCCCTGAGCCTCCTAGAAAGGGCCAAAGGTCACTCAAAGCAAGATGCTTTATCTTGTGGTGCCATCCAACATCATGTCTAGAGCGTTCTTCAACCCCTAGGTTAAGCCAGAGAGATGCCAGGCTACCCTTTAATCATTTTCCTTTTCCACACAAAGCCAGGCTGGGCCTGGCCCCTCCCATTCCCTTCCCTGCAGATGACCCTCCTCCTTTACTATGAGGCTGGAGAAGAGTGAGTGCCCTCCCTATCTATCCTGGCCATCTTAAGTGTCTCTATGGCAGCCCATGGTCTTCCTTTCCCCATCCAACAAGCCCCCCCTGCTCTTCCCTTGCCCAGGAACCTTGCAGGTCACAGTGAGAGGCAGTCCTCACCCTCAAGAAGCTATCAGACCAACCCCTTCTCTCCATCTATCTGATTTCATCCTCTTCAGATCAGAGTCAGACTGGGTTTTTTTCAAATAGTCCTTTTCTATCTTGCAAATTGCTGTTTTTAGTCACAATCTCCTTCCCTTAGGATATACAGCGGATCAGATCTTTCCCCTTCCAACAACAGCAACAACAGTAACCAAAACAAAAACCTTCTGGCATGCTGATTTCCCCTCAAGCCCTCTGTGTCTCTTTACTTTTCTTTAAAATATGTACTGAACTGCTTCCACCTCCTCAATCCACTCAGCCTTTCAACTCGGGAAGGCATTGTCTCTATTGTGCTTCTACAACTAAAGGTCACCAGTGGCTGGCCAGGCATCAAATCCACTTCACTCAACACCCTTCTCAGCCACTTGGCCAACAAGACCATGACTGACCAGTCTTCCCTGTTCAGCCTTCTCCCACCCATCCTGTGTTTCCTTCACAGGCTCTATGCTCTCCCTGCCTCTCTGGCTGTGACTTCTTTGTCTCCCTTGCTGGCTTATCTTCCTCCTCCTGCTGCTGCTGCCATGTCCCTCAAAGCCCAGTGTGTCTTCCTCTCTCTCTCTTTCTCTCTCTCTCTCCATTCTGTTTCTTAGCAATTATGTCCCAGTTTAACCTATCTATTAAACACTATGCACAGAGAGCATGGTAGGTGCTACTGATGTAGTGAAGAATTATGATTCTTTTAAAAAGCTGGCAAACAAATGGGAGGTGCAGAGAAATGAGTGATTGAATACACTGTATTAAGAAAACTTCCTGACTCAACATGAGAACAGCAGCCCCAAGGTGCTCACAATTTTTCAGTCTACGTATTATGGTGTTGAAAACTCACACTTTAGAGTAAGGAAGAACTTTCAAAGAAGGAAGCAAAGGGAAAAGCAGACAGAAAAAAGACTAATAGCCTACACTACATAAATATGTTAAAGTTTGTGGCAAAAATACAGTATTAAATCAAATTACAAAACTAGCAAAAAATGACAAAGGCTCATATCTTTCAAATCAATAGAAAATGGGTAAAGATATAAACAGTGAATTCACCATAGGAGAGGTACAAATCAGTACTTAGTCCAACTGGTAATAAAATTTAAAAATCTAAATTAAAATAACTAAGATTTAGCATTTTTTAAGCTATAAGACTAGAATCAGAAGAAGTATAATGGTAATTGTTGGAAACATTAGGGGGAAATGGTCACTTTCTTGGGCACCCAAGATATGAATGGTACATCAGTACAGCATTTCTGAATGGCAGTCAGGAATTTTTGTCAAAAGCTTCAATAATGGGGAAAACTTTAAAAATTTTACTTACTGGAATTTATCTTGAGAATATCATCCATTAAGTTATCAAAAATATGTGAACAAGAAAATTGATTAGGTATTGTTTATAACAGCAAGAGAAAAAATTGAAATGACCTAGATGCCTAAGTTAAGTGAAATAAGTCATTGAATTTGATAACAGGGACACACCCATTGACATGGAGGGAGAAACAATATGTTGTATTAAAAAAAAAGTCATGAATGTATAGGACACTATTTTTTATAAAAGAAACACACACACACCTATTAGCAGTAGTTATGTCTACCAAGATTACATGAGGTTGTTTCCTTCATGTTTATTGTATTTCTACTTTTATTTTTACAATGAATGCGAATTTGTAAATGATTTTTTAAACTTTTTTAAAATACAATTAAAAGACCCAAGGGTGCAATTGTTGGGTCATATGCTAAACACATGTTTACTTTTGTAAGAAATTGTAATACTTTTTTCCAGAATGGGTATACCATTTTACATTCTCTCTGTCAATGAATGAGTGATCCAGTTTCTCTACATCCTTGCCCGCATCTGGTGTTACCACTATTTCTTTATTTTAGCCATTTTGATAGGTGTGCAGCGATATCTTATTGTAGTTTTAATTGGTATGTCCCTAATGGCTAATGATGTCGAATGTCTTTTTATGTGCTTGTTGGCCATATGTAGAAAAACGAAAACTATCCTATCTAATAAAAGAGTAATATGCAAATTGACCATCACTCCAACACACAAGATGGCTGCCCCCATGTGGTCAAAGATGGCTGCCCCCATGTGGACACAAGATGGCTGCCACAAGATGGCCAGCAGGGAGGGCAGTTAGGAGTGACCTGGCTGGCAGAGGATGGAAGTTGGGGGCGACCAGGCCTGCAGGGAAGGGCAGTTGGGGGAGGGGGACCCAGGCCTGCAGGGGAGAACAGTTGGGGGGACCAGGCCTGCAGGGGAGGGCAGTTAGGGGAAATCAGGCTGGCAGGGGAGCAGTTAGGCATCAATCAGGCTGGCAGGGGAGTGGTTAGGGGGTGATCAGGCTGGCAGGCAGAAGCAATTAGGGGCAAACAGGAAGGTGGATTGTGAGAGGGATGTCCGACTGCCAATCACAGATTGGGCCTAAACAGGCAGTCGGACATCCCTCGAGGGGTCCCAGATTGGAGAGGGTACAGGCTGGGCTGAGGGACACACCCCACATGCACAAGTTTTGTGCACCGGGCCTCTAGTCCTATATAATAATAGAGGAATATGCAAATTGTCTGGGACGCCGTAATATCATGACTGCTCAGCAGGCGGCATGCACAGCAGGCGCAGGTGGGCGGGCCTTGCAGGGTTGGGGATGGGGGCGGGGCCACAGTGGGGGTTAGGCAGGTGTGCACAGAGGGAGGCATCTGCTGCAGGTCCAACCCTGGGGGTCTGCAGGCCTCCACCGCAGCCCGGCCCAGGGTCTGCAGGTCTCCCCTGGCCCTGGCCTACCTCTTTAGAGCAATCCATCGAGAAGCCCCAGATGGGTGCGCAGGGCTTACTTCTTTGGGGTGACAGATCACGGGGCTCCCGCACCGTGACAGGGCACAGGACAGGCTGGGGGATCACCCTCCCCCACGAGTGCACGAATTTTTTTTTAATATATATTTTTATTGATTTCAGAGAGGAAAGGAGAGGGAGCGAGAGATAGAAACATCAGTGATGAGAGAGAATCATTGATCAGCTGCCACCTGCATGCCCCTTACTAGGGATTGAGCCTGCAACCCAGGCATGTGCCCTTGACTGGAATCAAACCTGGGACCCTTCAGTCCACAGGCTAACGCTCTATCCACTGAGCCAAACCAGCTAGGGCGCGAGTGCACTAATTTTGTGCACTGGGCCACTAGTGTTCACATAAAAACCTGTACGCGAATGCTTACAGCAGCTTTATTTGTAATTGCCCAAAACTGGAAACCACCCAAATATCTCTCAACAGTTAAATAGTTAAACAAACTACAGTACATCCATACCATGGAATGCTACTTAGCAAGTAAGAAGGAATACATTATTGATACACACAATAACTTGAAACTCAATGGAATTATGCTCAGTGAAAAAAAAAAGTTCCTAAAGGTTACATACTGCACAATTCCATTTATATGGCATTCTTGAAAAGACAAAATTATAAAAATGGAGAACAGCTTTGTTGTCAGGGAGGAGGGAGGAAAAAAGGAAGGAAGTTGGTTATGGCTATATAATGGTACCACTAGGGATACTTGTGCTAGAGCTGCTCTGGGTCTTTAATGTGGTGGTGGCCATATATATGATTATACACATGTGATAAAATTCAATAGATCTAAATATACACACAAACATGTTAGTGCATGCAAAACTGGTGAAATCTTATTAAAGTCCAGGGATGGTATCAATATTAATTTTCTCATTGTGCAACTTTACTATTCTTATGCAAGATGCTGCCATTGTGGGGAGCTGGATAAAGGGCACATGGGTCTTTCTATATTATTTCTTACAACTGCATTTATCTTGAGATAATTATAGATAATTATAATGATAAATTATCTCAAAATAAAAAGTTAAAAGTGGGCCATAAAAATACATAATGAAAAGGCAACAAGGTACGTGGTAAGACATACCTATGCAAAGATCAATGTGAACATCGGAGGTTGGGGAAGGCACAATGGGCATTTTGCATCACCGTGGATTCTGGGAGGCCTTCCTGGAGGATGTTATGACTGAGGAGTCTGGAGGTACTAAGAACAACAAGAGCATTCCTGGCATGCAATGAGAATCCAGCCTGAGATCCTGTGATGACTATATCTCTGAGGCCTCAGAAGCCTGCTGGGGAGGAGCAAGAGGGAGGGCATACTGGGAGAAGGGGTGTCCTGGGAAGGCTAAATTTTCCCCCTACTATGTTACTTCATTCATTTATCATATCACTTATTCATTCATTCATTCACTCATTTGCTCAACAAATATCTTCTATGTTCCAGACACTGCACCATGCCCTAGAGATAAAATAATCTTAAAAGAATATCATTTCCCACCCCACCCCAGCCAACACCTTGACAGGGAGACAGACAAGTCAACAGAAAGATGCAAATACATAATTTTGTGAAAAGTGCTATAATAGGGTGTGCACAGATTGCCTAAGAAAGGGGCACTGAACCCTGAAGGGCTTCCTGGAAGAGGTGGCATCTGGGCTAAAACCTGAAGCACCAGTGAACAAAATTTAAATGAGAAGAAGGTAGGGAAGGATGGCCTTCAAGGTGAAGGGAATCAGTAGCTTGTACAAAGGCCGAGGTAAGGATGTATGTCACAACTGGGGAAACCAAAGACATTAAATGTTGCTAGAGTGTAGAATCAGAAACCTGGTAAGACTTGAGTGAGGCTGGTAAGTTCATTAAACCCAGGATCCTACAGCACCCTGAATGCCATACTAAGACATATGGACTGACTCTTAGGGGGCTGGAGGAGCCACTGAAGTCTTTTCCACACGGGAGAGGCTCATGATCAGAACTAGACCATAAAATGATGATTCTGAGAGCAGTGAGGGAAATACACTGGGGAGATGCAGGGAACCCCAGCCCCATCTGTGCTCCTGGTCAACAGTACATCCCATCAGAGCTCTCATACAGCTTCCTGGGCTCCCAGTACTGTGGTCAGTGCATATACCCTCAGGAAGCACTGAGCTCTGATGGTTTATGGAGTTCTGAGCTCCTAAGCCAAGCTCTCTCCCATCCCCAATCAATTGCTCCCTGTCACAAGCTGATCTTGTTTCAGTTCTTTACTTTCTGGATCATAAAGTTGTCCTCTGTGTGACTTAGGAGATTCTCTGGAGCTGGGCATTTATAACCCAGAGATACCTGTGCAGTCAGCAGCCCCCATTAGAGTGCGGCTTGACAATTTAGCTGTCCCCTCCAAGGCCAGGATTAGATCTATCTGTTTCCCCGGGTCTGGCTCGCCTGGCATCATATGAGACTGGATGGCTTCCCGGGAGCAAACGGGGCATGCTCCAGAGCAGCTGGCAACCCATACAGCTGTGACTTCCAAAGAGACAGAGCAAGCCCTAACTGGTTTGGCTCAGTGGATAGAGCATCGGCCTGTGGACTGAAAGGTCCCAGGTTCTATTCTGGTCAAGGGCATGTACCTTGGTTGCAGGCATATCCCCAGTAGGAGGTGCGCAGGAGGCAGCTGATCAATGTTTCTCTCTCATCGATGTTTCTAGCTCTCTATTCCTCTCCTTTCCTCTTTGTAAAAAAATCAATAAAATATATGTAAAAAAAGAGACAGAGCAAGAACTGTAGACAGTCAACGTGTCAGTGGGGGACCCCTCTGGCCAGGCAGGTATCATTCTGGACCTCAAGATGCTAGTCACAAACAAGTGCAATCAGGGAGAGGCTCTCAGAAAAGGACACAAGGGCTGTGACCCCTAAGTACAGGGCCATGGGCTGGTGGAGCGGGGAGTCCATGGATCAGCCCCAAACCCTGGTGAGAAACAAGGGGAGGAAATCCACAGACAGGGCTGGAAGCACAGGCCTTGTCAGTGCTAGTCCAAGGTCACAAGAGCAGGGCCAGGGTGGGATAGGTCAGGAGGGACCAGATTTGAGCCATCAGGCAAGAGAGAGAGGGTCTATAAGATTCAGGTCCTTTTGTGGACTCACTGTGGGTGGAGAGAGAAATGACACAGGTGTTGCCCTGGGGAACTCTCAGCTGGGAGGGTTGCAACACCGTAATAGGGCTATCCCCTGCCCCCATCTGACTCTACTCTGGTTTGCTATAGAAATCAACTGCTGGGGCTGTGGGCCCAAGGGATTTAAGGGCATTGACCTTAGAAGTCACTGTGGCAGGATCATTCTGTGCTTGTGCTCAAATGATTCCGACAGTCCCTGTCACCTAGTAGATGCTCAACCAATACTTGTGGAATGTTGTCTTGGTGTAAACTTTTTGTCTCAGGAAATTAAGAACACAAACAAACTTGCTTTCACCACACTGACCAGACCTTGGGCAGTATCGTCCTGGGACCCGAGGGAAGTTTGGAGCATGTACCATTTGCTCACAGAGAGCTACGCAGGGTTGCTTCTCTCAGAGGCATCACCAAGCTTCCATAAACTTCCAGCTGCAAATGAGAGCCTCCTACAGAGCCAGGCTGTGGGAGCAGATCCCAGGCCTCCATCTGCATCCCAGGGCAGCCCACTGGCTACCCGGACCACCCTCTCAGGTGCTGGGCTAGTGTCTGGGCACCATGTATCATAAGCTTCTACGGCTGCAGAGTCTAATTTTAGGTCCCAACATTAAGCTTGTGGACAGTGTGACCTTCACAAAAATTAAAAAGGAAAGGCAGTTTTCCCTTACAGGTGACCTAGGATTAAAGTTTCCAAAACACAGCTAGAAAAAGTGGAGGCTGAGAGTGTTATGGGGTGAAAAGGATAAGGGACGTAAACAGCCTGCTTCTAAACATATCCATCAACGGAAAGTCCCGAAAAAGTTGAATGGTACACACACCAGGACTCGATGTCACAGAGAGCAGAGAGCTGTGCACGCACACGAATGACAGGGCTGGCCTGTGTGTGGTGCTGTGAGGTCTCCTTGAGGACCAGACATCTAGGCTGAGATCTGATCTAGGGAATGAGAGGGAGAAAAAACGGTGAGATCCAGGCAGAAGGATCAATATCGGGAAAGTCTCAGGTTTGAAGAGAATGTGGGAAGCAACCAAAGCAGGCCAATAGTATGGGTGACCAGCAAGGGGGAAAGTGGTTTGTGGCGAGGTCAGGGGTGAGGCAGGCAGACCATGCCAGTCTGGGGGCCAGTCAAGCCCAACTGGTGAGTTAGAGTCCTAAGGAATCCCTCTAGACCCCCTTATCTGGAGGGTTGGAAAGGAGCAAGCGGAAAGGGTTCTTTTTAAATCTTATTCTTTTCAGAGCTAACACCCTTACAGATAGAGAAGCTACAGGGCTCCACTCCGAAGCAAGAAAACAATTCAAGGCCAAGGTTTTACCACTACCACCACCCCAAACTCGAGGAGATCAGCTCTGGTTGGAAACATTAACAAATCCAAGGCCGGGGGAATACAGTGCCTCCATCAAAGATGTGCAGGGACCCAGCTGAGCTTTCCATCTCCCCCAGGTACAGAAAGGCGCTCAAATTATAGCTCAGCTGTGAAGAAGGGTCTCAGGCAAAGTGGGTAGAGAGTTAAGGGAAGCCCCCATTCCATATAGCGAATGGAGCTTTGCACAGAGCTGCCCTTGTCACAGTGTGAACAATATGAAAAGAAAAGAACAGCGGGGCAAACACGCTAACCCATTATCAAAAAATAAAAAAGAAATATAAAAATGTAGCATTAAAACACACACACACACACACACACACAAAGAAGTCAGTATAGAAGAAATTACAGTCCAAGAAATAGAAGAAAATTATTCATAAGGACTCATTTTCAGAAGAATTCAATAATACAAAAATGCTCAAAACCAGATAATACAACAACACCATAAAATTAGAAAGGGAAATTACACAGTTAAAGAAACAAGTTATGGATCAAAATAACAATATTATAAAACAAATAAATATAAATGACTACAGAATTGATAGAGTTTAAGATCAAACCACTGACACAGAGTAAATACATATATATATATATATATATATATATATATATATATATATATATGACCCTAATATACAAATAGACCGAACGGCGGAACAACCGAACAACCAGTCACTATGACATATGCTGACCACCAAGGGGGGCCCACAGGCATCAGCAGCAGGCGGCAGAGCTTGGAACCTGGTGTGCATCAGCTGCGGTGGGATGATGGAACAGGTGAGCGGGGACGCTAGACCAAGATGGGGTGCCGGTTGCTGTCATCAGGGTGAGCCTCTGGTGGTTACTGAAAATTCTATGCTCCCATGTGCGCAGTCCCACCCGGCGCTTGCACCTGCTGCCAGCGCCAGCCCTGCTCGCACTCACAGCTAGCGCGGGTGTTTGGTGAAGTCCCAATCGCCCCTGAGGGCTTCTCCACCTCCCCCTGCTCCTGAGGGGTGATCAGGGCAGCAGCTGCTGCTCGCACCTGCTGACGGCGCTGGCCCCAATTGTTCCGTGCCGTCAGCAGTGCTAGCGGGGCTGGCTAAGCATGTGGGAGCGGTGGCAGTAGGAGTGGGGACCAGGGCCTCAATGGAAGGGGCCAGGTGGGGGCATGGAGGATGGGCCGAGACCCACCCCTATGCCCACTGTAGCCTTGTGGCCCACAGTTCTTTTCAAGGTGCACGAATTTGTGCACTGGGCCCCTAGTAGAAAACAAATGATTAATAAAGAAAAGGCTCAATATAATCTGTGGAGGACAACTGGTATCCCTAAATTAGAGGCTCTGGCCAAGAAAACCAGGAGTTTTTAGAGAGCTAGTAGAAAAAACAATCTTAAAAGGAAGGCTTAATTAGCAAAGGCAAAGGTAGAGCCTAGTGAAGTTGCTGAAATTCCAAGATAGAGAAGTATTCAGTCAGCAAACAGAACCACAACTCACCTCTAAAGGGAAGCAGAGGCCACCCACAGACGTGGCTACAGTGATATTCACAGGTAGATGGTCTCACGAATGCAGAACCTCAGATAATGGGGAGTCCTTTTAGGGGGGAAAATTACTTCATAATGAAATTAGATCAACCAAGAGATCAATCAAAATAATGATTTCAGTATAGAGAAATTGTGATGAAGTGGCTAGGAGTCCTTACAGTCTTTTTAAATATGAAAATAAAACTAAAACATTTTGAAATTACTATAAAGCTTAAAATTAAAAGACAATTTTTAAAAATTAAAGAAAATTAGGAGGCAGGGAAATGGAAGGAAATAGAAGAAACAGAAGTATATACCAATTTCCTCATCTTTCATAGCAAAGCGGTTAATTGATACTATTTAAAATTGAAATATGAAGTTCAGGATAATGATTCAAATCTCATTGTTTTTATAATATTCTTTCTTAATCTTAACAGCATCTTTCAGAAAATAATACATTTTGTGGTGAAGAAACATTTATCAAATGTAGCAATTTCCTCCATTTTATAGTAGTTTCTTTTTCTTCAGTTATATTTAAACAAAATTAAATTAATGTTTTAAGGATTTCCATGATCACATTTTTCTAAAATTAGTTCTGACTCTCCATCTATCTTTCTAACTATAGTGAAGATAGATTATAGAGACACATCCATCGAAAGTGGTGTTGACCTAAATTTAA